>NC_089875.1:88022283-89449783 GCF_040182565.1 Anser cygnoides
TTCTTTGTAAGAAAAAAGTCATCCAGTTTCTCATGTCACAATAGTTACACTATGATGAATCTCTTTCCTAATGATAATGGCTGCGATATCACTTACAAAGTTATTTTTATTTAATGTTACAATTGTGCCACAGTTAAAATACAGCACAAGTGTTATAATTATTCTAACCTTCATTGCAAGAGATAAAGAAACTTTTTCTATTGCCCTGTTGGTTTTAGATATTATTACTTGTGTGTGGATATTTGAATAAAACTCTCACTGGTCACTAGGTAATTTTCAGTGTGTCTCTGTAATGTCATAATGTCATTTTAAAAGTGAGTAAAGTGAGTAACAGCTTGCTAGCCAATAAGTGCTGCACCTCTGTGTCCATAGATAACGTGGTGAGATGCTGATCATCCCATTGTGACAGTTTCCTGGTCATTGCAGGCGAAGCGGGAAAAGCTCCTGACAATTCTGCTGGAACCGAGTGAAAGGCATTCAGGCAAATTTCCACTTTCTGTGGTGTACTAAAGGAGCCATACCAAAGCTATAGAGTGTGATCTTCAGTAAAAAAATAAAATAAAATATGGTAATACATTGAAAATGGTATGCTCAGAAAATATATCTGCAGACAAAAATATAGGCATGCTGCAGCAGGTACTAGATCTACTTGTGAGCCTGCATGGTGTCCACCAGGATCTTGACTGAGGTCTGTACACCCTCCTGTAGCACTGAATCAGAAGTGAAGTGCTGCACTGGCACATTACCCCGTTTAGCAGTACAATGATTATGTTTCCGTCTATGTGATAAACTGTCTGAATTACTGATCAGAAGAAGTGCTGCTTGACTCTTGCCAGAAAATCTTTTTCATGACATTTGCTCTCCACATTGCACCTGAATGTGTTTCAATTACTTACTAAGAAAACAGTGCTGGCTTAAAAGGATCTCTGCACTGGGAATATGGCCCCAGTCGAAATGACAAACCTTTCTGTCAGTTTTGTCTTGAGCAGGGAATAAGTGCTTTCTCCTATTTAATTAAAACTCCTCTCTCAAGATTTGGTGCCTTGCCGTATCAGGATAACATAATAGTAATCAGCAATATGCCCTATGGAAAGACATTTCTTTAAACTATCCTATCATTTCCTGCTGGCATTTATTTTACCAGCAAAGCATTTTGGAAAAGAAATTCCTAAGTTAAGCGCAAAGGCATTAAACTGTAATGATCAGCAATCTGAAGAAAATAATGTTTTTTCTCTGACTAAATAAAAAAATAGTTTGCAACGTCATTGCAACTTTCATACACAGTGAACTGAGATCAGATACATCTTTATTTTCCTCCCCGTACTTTTATTTTGTTGAAGTGCTGTTTTTTCCCTCCAATATTAGTCATTGCTTGGTCTGAAAGCTGTCACACACTGTGCTGTAATGAGTGACTAGACCTTTGGAGCAGCAGACTGAAAATTTTATACCCACTGGGATTTTTTAGTTCTTGTACCTCATTGTAAGTACAAGTCCTGATTTCTTCTAGCCAGCTTGGTTGGTAGGGGATGGACAATGTATTTGAGTTATTATTCTGACAGAGTGGTGTGGGGTCATGGGGTCAAACATGGCTGCACAGGGTCAAATGTCCAGTTCATTGATTCCTGAATTAGAAAAAGAAAAGTGCTGTCACAATCTCCAGGGCTGATAAGGATGGAGGCATGTATTATGTTAATTAAGTAAAGATGTACAAAAGAAAGACACGGGTGCCATGTGTCACAGTTCTTGGAAAATTAGATAGATGGAAGTAAATCCAAATCTTTGAAAGAGGTGATGGTTTGCTTGCATCCAACTGGAAAAGGTTCTTAAGTCGGCAACCATGCAGATAAATTTACTTTGTAAGGTGCTTCTGTGATTCCCAGACTGGGCTTTTTAGCAGCACCTGAGGTAAGGGCTGCCCAGGAGACATGCACAGTTACAAGCCAGCGAAGGAGGTGACCTTTGTGTCTTTGGTTGTAACACTGGCTCTTCCCAGAGGGGTGAATGAGAGCTCTGTGGATGGACAGGCTCACCCTTTGCATTGCTCTTTAAAAGTATGTGTGTCTGCAGACCAACAGGCTGTAGAGCTTGCATCAAAGTAGTAAATGACAAACAAGTGCTCAGACATTTTCCAAGCCTTTGCAGGTGTTTATTTCACAAGTCAGATAATGGTCTTCAGCCAGAATGGGCAGTATTATTCTATATGACAGACACTCTCCAATGAGAAACAGTCAATGTGTGTTCATAATCAGGAAAAGACATATGACAACCTAGCATGGTAAATACTCTATAGAGAAAGGGAGAGAATTTAGCCAGTTTTCAAAATTTCTGTATGATTTTGCTACATAAAACAATGCATCTGATTGTATTTCAGCTTCCAATAGCCATCTGATTGCACTATACAATCTGCAGAGTACAAGATGTCTCTCAGCATGCATACTAGTTTGTCAGCTGAGTAGGTGAAGCAGAAGAAAGTTTCTCTGAGTCCTGTAAAATTAATGAACGGACAACCAGACACTTGTGAATGACATTAGACTTTAGGAAGTGGCCTCTCCTTCCTGACTCTGATGTCTTCCTGAGCAGACAATACAGTGAATGCAAGAGGTGTTTCTTTTGTCTGGTTCAGAAAGATCAAATAGTGTGTCTAAACATCTCAGTGACTAGTGAGGTGAAGAAGGTCCCTAAGGAAATTGTGTGACGTTGGGGAATATTTCTTTCTACCTCAGATAGAGGCTTTAGCTTGAAGGAAGGAGTTCACCAGCAGTGACTTTAACTGAGTTAACAGCCCACGATTATTATCAACACAGAGGGGCTCACTGTGATCTTTATAACTTAGCCCTACGCCACTGAGATGGAAGGGCACTGCTTTTTAACTGTTTCTTTTGAGCTAAACTTTACTACAGTGACACACATCTAGAAAGTATGGTGTGACATGGAAATGACAGGAAAGTTTTTTATCTTGAATTTAATTTTAAAATATGACTGTTTATATGTAGTGCCAGCCAATCACGACAGTTTAATCTCCAATGAGAGCATTTGTTAGAAACGCTTACTAATGTTATTGGTACAAGTGTGTAATAATATTGAAGTATCCATCCTGGAACACAAAATGAGCAAGAAGAGTTGTTTCACTTTACAAATATCAGCATTGTTTCTAGGTGAGTATTTTCACCTTAGTATGATGCTTTACCTTTTTAGAACTATATTTTTTATATTTTATAGAACCAATTTTTTAGAACAAATAGAACTATAAGAAAATGATAATTCACAAAGAGAATATCTGAGCAGTAAAATGGTAGTAAAGACTGCGTTGGGCTGATACTTATTTAAGATTTCTGGAAAAGATACAGTGGTGAAGAAAAGAAGAAAAAAAAAGTCAAACAAAGGAACTCAAGGTGTTTTGTTTGTCTATTTGTTTGTTTAATATGGAAAACCCTGCTAAGAAAATCTTTGTTCAGTAGTTTAGAAGGTGTGGAAGAAAGGATATTGGAATGCTCAGGAATCCAAGAATTAAAAAGAAGGTCCTGAGAGAAAATAAGAAAGATAAGAAGGGAAGAAAACAGCATGGAATTGTTTTGTTCACCTTTTTGTGTAGTGTCCTGCTCTACTCTTTGATGCTTTCTTCTTGCCTCAGGCTTCCCCATCTCCACTATACTGCATCATCTTTCCCAATCTATGTATCCTGGTACCAGATCTGTCTCACCACCAGCCCTCACTGAAGAGGAAGAGGTGCTGGTGTGCTGTACATCACCACAGCCTTGTTGCCAAAGATGAACCCAAGTGACAGCTTCCTGTACTCCTCCTACTGTGGCATTTTGCCTAGCACAAGAGATCTGAGTTACAAGATGGTCTATGTAGCACAGCAGACCATGGTACTTCTAAACAAGCTGGAAAAGAAGAATTGGGGCAAATAGAAAATGGAAAGAGATTGCCTTGCTGAAGCATTTGATACCAAAAATTAACTTGTCATCCAACCCCCCAGACACAAAAACACACACACACAAAAACCATCAGGTGAGTTGGGTAGCCTTCAGTATCAAGAATCTTTGAACTATTTTTGAACCTACATCATTTTCACCTATAAGCCCATCTAAGAATTGTCTAAAATGGTGCCATGGCTCAGCATCTTCTCTTTTCCAAAATCTATCAGTGAAATGTGTCTCTAATACTCCACAGAAGCTTATTTTCCATTCTGTTGTTGAGCTGCAGAGAAAGGAAAGAAATATATTCTCTGTGCTGACACTTAGTATCAGAAACACTTGAGTGAGCACCCAAACCGTTTTACATCAATACCTACCACTTACATCAAGGATTTTATTCATGTGCTTATTGAATTTATTTTTCCTTGCTGAGCACACAAATAATTTATTTACTTCAGCCTTTAAATGTAATATTCCCATGTAAATTTCTAGATACAGAGGAACATACAGAGGCAAATGAGTTCAGTCTTTTGAAATGGATGTATGAATTTCAACTATTCACCTGAGATTTTCTATTGCTAGCAAACTAGATTTTATCACCTTAAAGACTGCTGTTAAACGAGGCTTAGATATAATCCTTAGGCCCTGGCTGCTGCTAAATAACTAGGGAAGAAATAGAATTTTTGAACAGAGCCGACAAAAAATTAGAGCTTCAATATTGTTGCAAAAATAATCACTACAGCCATGAATTTCAGTTTTTTTAATTTAATTTGAAAGATACAGCTCATTTATTGTGTTAATTATGAATACCAAACTTTTCCCCCTTAAGAGCTTTAATAAAGACATTTTCAAACATTTTAAATTGAGAAATTGAGAGTGGAGAAGCAGTATAAAATGTACAGATTTGGCAGCCAGCTTGGGAAATCTAAGGAAAATAAGGTACTTACTGTCATTCCTCTCTTCTGTATCTGTTGAGTCTGATACTAGAAGGAAGAAAAATGCTACTGCTTTGAAGAGAAAACATCATCTAATCATTAGTGTTTGTGGTGTGCTCCACGGGCTGCAGAGATTACAAGTAGGGTTCAGTCTCCCAGAGCTGATACCCAGGACCATTTGAGATGCTCCATCCATGCCTATGTCTGTTGCTCTGAAAGGGTGTAGGTCTTGTCTAGTTCCTGCATCTGCCAGATCCATGCATATGGGCATGTATGGGCAGAGCATCTGAAATAGCACTGAGCACCTATCTTTGGGCAACCAAATTAAGTCACCAGACAGTAATAAGAGCATGGACACCAAGTTCTCATGTAGACACACATCTAAATTTTTTATTTATTTATTTATTTTTCCTCTCCAGATGCAGTTCTTGCACTGAAAAGTCCTTTTCAGGATAAACTTATTTTCGTTGCTGTATTTTGCAAAGATGTTAAAACAGGCAAAGTCCAAGATCAGCTTTCATGGCATGCAAATCTCATGCCCACAGTAAAAGGGCTTCAGTTATGTCTATATAAGAGACAAGTAAATTATCAGAATGTATTCATGTCATTTCAACAGCTTCAACACTTTTGAATAAGTCTGCATGTAATGAGAGAACTGACTTGAGAATAACAAAAGAAAGAGAGTGGAAGACAAAGAAAGTCCTATGAAACAAAAGCTGCTAAAATAAGATGATCAGGGGTTTTGATACATTACGGAAGATTGTTATCTTTAAATATATATTTAGACATTGGAATATTGTGCACCTTTATGAATAGAAGTCTAAATTAAGATCAGTATATCATATCACGCTTCAGTGTACGTCATGCAAATTGTATCTCAATTTGTTTACAACCTGTAACATGACTTATTTAAGCATAAGTGGCTGATAACATAGCTTTTTCTAATACATCTGTCTTAGAAATGCTTAGCATTTTTATTAAGAAACAAGCAATAATTATATTCTATTAAATATCTAACAAATAGTAAATACTAAATGGACTAAGACTAGTTATATCAAAGACTTTCAAAATACAATTTAAATTCAGGGCAGTGTATTCTTAATAAGATCTCAAAGGGCTCAGAGCTTGCTTTTTGCCATTCACTTTTTTTTTTTTTTTTTAAATATATATCAGAAAGGAAATATTCTATTCTTTCTCGGGGAGTTCAAAAGTCTCTCTCACAAAGATTGGGGACAATAAAGATCATGGATCACTGGCATGGAGAAAGCTTGATCACTTGGTAAACAGGGAACAGATGAATGATAACCATTACAATGTGCCAGATGAGAGGTCCTATTTTTATGAACAAAAAAGGCAAACAAAAATTTTTAGCAACTTGTGGTAGATTTTCCATTGCTATACATTTTAAACCATGATGGATGCCTTTCTAGAAGATGTGATGTAGTTAGAATAATTGATCTAGGGATGGTCTTTGTATTGCATTTTGCAGAAAGCCTCTGCAGCTAACAGAGACAACCAGCAAATGCAGCAGTTTGTACAAGTTTCTGTGCTTTGCTTTGAGACCTTGCACAGTATCTGTTGAAACAGATAAAACACTATAGCTGAAACTTTTGTCTGACAGAACAATACTCTGTCCCCCATTTATTTGTCTAAGGATAACTGGAATGTCTTATGCACTCAAAATCAGACCACCAAATCCTAGGAAAAGAAAACTAATTTATTCCTTTAGCCAACACATGTTCAGCCACACCTATACTACCTGTTGTTCCCTGCCTATGTTTGGCTAGAAGGTATATATTTGCATTCTGAACTAACCCATCATTTAACAAGTTTGTATAGGCCAAATCCTCCTGGATGCAATTTCCAAATTTAAGAAGGAGAAGCAAATGATTGAGAATAGTCAGCACGGATTTACAAAGGGAAAATCATGCTTAAACAATTTGATAGCCTTTTACAATGACATGCCTGGCAATGTCGATGATAGGAAAGCAGTGGAAGTTATTTCCCTCAGCTTTAGCAAGGCTTTCAACATTATCATTAAACTTGCCGAGGCGACCGGCTCCGGGGCAGACGCGTGCTGCAGCGGAGCGCGGGATCGGGACAGGCAGGGCTATTTTTCGGGCATCGAGCCTACGTGAGGGAGCCGCCAGGCACCGGCAGCCCTCGTGAGGGAGGCTGCCGAAGCGTAGGCGGGGCCAGCAGCGACAGCGTCAGCTCCTCCCCCCGGCCGTTCAAAGGCAGTCCTTAGGGAGCGCGAGCGACCAGGAGCGCGGCGAACAGGGCCGGCAAACAGGGAGTGACGCGGTGGGAGTGACGCGGCAGTTAGCGAGGCAGTTGGCGCAGGCAGGGCGGAGCGCTCACACCCGCCCTTAGGGACAATTCCTCTAACGGCACTCTCCTGTCAGCTGGGCTACAATGGTCTCCACCAGGCACGGTGCCTTCTCTAGGAAGTCAGTGCACACCCAGACCGACTGCCCGTCCAAACATGCGGCAGTTCAGGTCTCAGGATGCGGGGAGTGCCTGAGCCTTTTGCTGCCATCGGCGGGAGGCAGGGAGACTGCTTGCGTGAGGTGCGAGCAGGTGGACGACCTGGTCCGCATGGTGGCGGAACTCAAGGAAGAGGTGCAGAGACTGAGGGATATCAGGGAGTGCGAGCGGGAGATAGACTGGTGGAGCAACTCCCTGCAGGAGCGGAGGGAGAGGGACCAGGGTGAGACGCCCCAAAGGGGGGTGGACCCCCTGCCCTGTTGCCATCGGGCAGAGGGAGGGGACCTGCGAGTTGAGGAGGAATGGAGACAGGTCCCTGCTCGACCTCGCAGGAGATGCCCTCCCCTGCCGGCACCGCCTTCCCAGGTGCCCTTGAACAATAGGTTTGAGGCCCTGGGGCTCGAGAGACCCGTGGGTGAGGATGAGGTAGGAAGCCTACCCGGGAGGATGCCTGAGGTGAGGAAGTTGACTCCACGCCTCAGGACTGCCTCCACCAAGAAAGAAAGAAGGGTGATTGTTGTGGGCGGCTCCCTCCTCAGGGGAACGGAGGGCCCTATTTGTCGGCCTGACCCCACACATAGGGAAGTCTGCTGCCTCCCTGGGGCCAGGGTCAGAGACGTTACCAGGAAGCTTCCAAACCTGGTTCGCCCCTCTGACTATTACCCGCTTTTGATAGTCCAGGCTGGCAGCGATGATGTTGAAAAGAGAAGCCTCAGGGCCATCAAACAGGACTATAGGGGGCTGGGACGATTGGTGGAGGGAGCGGGAGTGCAGGTGGTGTTTTCGTCTATCCCTACGGGGGAAGGGAGAGGCACGGAGAGGACGCGGAAAGCTCATGTGGTTAATAGGTGGCTCAGAGGCTGGTGCCAGCATAGAAATTTTGGGTTTTTTCACCATGGGGAGCTTTACTCGGCACCCGGCCTGATGGCCCCAGACGGGTCTCTATCTCCAAGGGGAAAACGGATCCTAGGCCAGGAGCTGGCGGGGCTCATAGAGAGAGCTTTAAACTAGGTAAGAAGGGGGACGGGGCTCAAACAAGGCCTGTTGGAGCTGTGCCGGGGGAAACAATGGCTAGGCCGGGGAAGAAGGCGATGGCCCAGCTGAAGTGCATCTACACTAATGCACGCAGCATGGGTAACAAACAGGAGGAGCTGGAAGCCATCGTGCAGCAGGCAGGCTACGACTTGGTTGCCATCACGGAGACGTGGTGGGACCGCTCCCACGACTGGAGTGCTGCAATGCCTGGCTATCGGCTCTTCAGGAGGGACAGGCAGCACAAAAGAGGTGGTGGCGTGGCTCTCTACATTAGAGAATCTTTTGATGTTGTGGAACTCCAGGCTGGGAATGATAAGGTTGAATCCCTGTGGGTTAGGATCCGTGGGAAGGCCGGCAAGGCTAGCATCCTGGTGGGGGTCTGCTATAGACCGCCGAACCAGGATGCGGAGACGGATGAGGAGTTTTATAGGCAACTGACAGAAGTTGCAAAATCGTCGGCGCTTGTCCTCGTGGGGGACTTCAACTTCCCGGACATATCCTGGAAACACAACACGGCACAGAGAAAGCAGTCTAGGAGGTTTCTGGAGAGCGTGGGAGATAGCTTCCTGACGCAGCTGGTCAGTGAACCTACCAGGGGTGGTGCCCCGCTAGACCTTCTCTTCACAAACAGAGAAGGACTGGTGGGAGATGTGGTGGTCGGAAGCTGTCTGGGGCAGAGTGACCACGAAATGGTAGAGTTCTCTATTCTTGGCGAGGCCAGGAAGGGGACCAGTAAAACTGCTGTCTTGGACTTCCGGAGGGCTGACTTTGAGCTGCTCAGGACGCTGGTTGGCCGAGTCCCTTGGGAGGCGGTTCTGAAGGGCAGAGGAGTCCAGGAAGGCTGGGCGCTCCTCAAGAAGGAAATCGTGATGGCACAGGAGCGGTCCGTCCCCACGTGCCCAAAGATGAGCCGGCGTGGAAGAAGACCGGCCTGGCTCAACAGAGAGTTGCGGCTGGAGCTTAGCAGAAAAAAGAGGGTTTATAATCTTTGGAAAAAAGGGCGGGCCACTGAGGAGGACTACAAGGATGTAGCGAGGCTGTGCAGGGAGAAAATTAGAAAGGCCAAAGCTCATCTGGAGCTCAATCTGGCTACTGCCGTTAAAGACAACAAAAAATCCTTTTACAAATACATCAACGCGAAACGGAGGACTAGGGAGAATCTCCATCCTTTACTGGATGCGAGGGGAAACCTAGTTACTAAGGATGAGGAAAAGGCTGAGGTGCTTAATGCCGCCTTTGCCTCAGTCTTTAGCGGCAATACCGGTTGTTCTCCGGACACCCAGTGCCCTGAGCTGGTGGAAGGGGATGGGGAGCAGGATGTGGCCTTCGCTATCCATGAGGAAATGGTTGGCGACCTGCTACGGAGCTTGGATGTGCGCAAGTCGATGGGGCCTGATGGGATCCACCCGAGGGTACTGCGAGAACTGGCGGAGGAGCTGGCCGAGCCGCTTTCCATCATTTATCGGCAGTCCTGGCTATCGGGGGAGGTCCCGGTTGACTGGCGGCTAGCCAATGTGACGCCCATCTATAAGAAGGGCCGGAGGGCAGACCCGGGGAACTATAGGCCTGTCAGTTTGACCTCAGTGCCGGGGAAGCTCATGGAGCAGATTATCTTGAGGGTCATCACGCGGCACTTGCAGGGCAAGCAGGCGATCAGGCCCAGTCAGCATGGGTTTATGAAAGGCAGGTCCTGCTTGACGAACCTGATCTCCTTCTATGACCAAGTGACGCGCTTGGTGGATGAGGGAAAGGCTGTGGACGTGGTCTACCTTGACCTCAGTAAGGCTTTTGACACCGTTCCCCACAACATTCTCCTCAAGAAACTGGCTGCTCGTGGCTTGGACTGGCGTACGCTTCGCTGGGTTAGAAACTGGCTGGATGGCCGGGCCCAGAGAGTTGTGGTGAATGGAGTCAAATCTGGTTGGAGGCCGGTCACTAGTGGAGTCCCCCAGGGCTCGGTACTGGGGCCGGTCCTCTTTAATATCTTTATCGATGATCTGGATGAGGGCGTCCAGTGCACCCTCAGTAAGTTTGCAGATGACACCAAGCTAAGTGCGTGTGTCGATCTGCTCGAGGGCAGGAAGGCTCTGCAGGAGGATCTGGATAGGCTGGAGCGATGGGCTGAGGTCAACTGCATGAAGTTCAACAAGGCCAAGTGCCGGGTCCTGCACCTGGGCTGCAACAACCCCAAGCAGAGCTACAGGCTGGGAGATGAGTGGCTGGAAAGCTGCCTGGCCGAGAAGGACCTGGGAGTATTGGTGGATAGTCGGCTGAATATGAGCCAGCAGTGTGCTCAGGTGGCCAAGAAGGCCAACGGCATCCTGGCCTGTATAAGAAGCAGTGTGGCCAGCAGGTCGAGGGAAGTGATTGTGCCCCTGTACTCGGCTCTGGTGAGGCCGCACCTCGAGTACTGTGTTCAGTTTTGGGCCCCTCGCTACAGAAAGGACATGGACGTGCTCGAGCGAGTCCAGAGAAGGGCGACCAAGCTGGTGAGGGGTCTGGAGAACAAGTCTTACGAGGAGCGGCTGAGGGAGCTGGGCTTGTTCAGCCTGGAGAAGAGGAGGCTCAGGGGCGACCTCATCGCTCTCTACAGTTACCTGAAAGGAGGCTGTAGAGAGGTGGGGGTTGGTCTATTCTCCCACGTGCCTAGTGACAGGACGAGGGGGAATGGGCTAAAGTTGCGACAGGGGAGTTTTAGGTTGGATGTTAGGAAGTACTTCTTTACCGAAAGGGTTATTAAGCATTGGAACGGGCTGCCCAGGGAGGTGGTGGAGTCACCATCCCTGGAGGTCTTTAAAAGACGTTTAGATGTAGAGCTTAGGGATATGGTTTAGTGGAGTACTTAGTGTTAGGTCGGAGGTTGGACTCGATGATCTTGAGGTCTCTTCCAACCTAGAGAAATCTGTGAATCTGTGAATCTATCATAAGATCCTCACAGACAGACTGATGAAGTACAGATTAAATAAGTGGACAGTGAGGTGAGCTGAAAAATGAATGGTCAGACTCAGAGGGTGAGTCACGTTGCTGTGATCAGCAGCATGAAGTCTAGCTAGAAGTTAGTCACTAGTGGTGTAGCCCATGGCATTGAGGGTGAGGCCAGTACTTTTTAACATCTTCATTTATGACCTGGATGATGGGAAATAGTTTGTAGGCTTGCAGGTGATACAAAACTGGGAGGAGTGGATGATGTATCAGATCTTTAGGTAGCCATTCAGAGGGATCTTTGCAGGATGGAGAAATGAGTTGACAGGAACCTCAAGAAATTCTGCAAAAGAATGTCAGGTCCTGCCTTAGGGAATGAACAACCCCATCCATGAGTACATGCTAGGGGCCATTCAGCTGGAAAACTGTTTTGCAGAAAAGGACTTGGGGGTCCTTGTGGACACCAAGTTGAACATGAGTGAGCTATGTGTCCTTGCTTCAAAGAAGGCTGGTGGTGTATGGGGTTGGATTAAGGAAAGTATTGCCAGCAGGACAAGAGTAGTGATCCCTTCTTTATATTCAGTGCTAGCTAGATATATCTGCAATACTAAGCCCAGTCCTGGGCACCCCAGTATGACGAGCTCCTGGAGAGAGTCCAGTGAAGGGCCACAAAGATGATGAAGGGCTTGGAGCATCTAATATATGAGCTGAGAATGAGAGTTTAGACTGTTCAGCCCAGTGAAAAGAAGGCTCAGGGGGACCTTCTCAATGTGCATGAATACCTGATGGAGGGAGTAAAGAAGACACAGTCTTTTTAGTGGTGCCCATTGGCAAATGGGGATGCAGTGGGCACATGCAGAAATACTGGAAATTCCAGTTAAATATAGGGAAACAGTTCTTACTGTGAGGGTGTTCAAACACTGAAAGAGGTTGCCCAGAGAGGCTGGGGATTCTCCATGCTTGGAGATATTTAAAATCTGCCAAAACACAGCCCTGAACAATCTGCTCTAGCTGGCCCTGCTATGAGCACTGGGGTTGGACTGGGTGATATTCAGACTCCTTCCAACCTCAGTGATTCTGTAACTCATCTGGAGGCTATCTGATGTTAAAAAATCATTTTCAATCTACATGAGATAAGGAAAAGTGCTTTATAACCCTACATGGTTCAGGGTGAGGTTGTCCTCCCATATCAGAACATGGCTTTCAAACATGTTGGTAATCCTTCACATTTGAAATTTAGCAACCTAAACCTACCAGTGTTATTAGTGCCCTAGCTGCAGAAGCCCATTTCCACTCCTAGGTTTAATATTGTCAACAGACACAGTAAAGCAAAGAACAGAAAAATGTACACAAAAGGGATGATATTTCTGGTTTATGTGGAAGCTGTATCAACCTGTTTGCTAGTGTTCAAAGCCACAGTCTGGAAACTAAGATTGTGGGGAGTACTCAAATCAGTTGATTTTTTTTTTTTTGAATATCTATATGTGTATATATTTGTTTCAATACCAGCTGGATAGAGAGTTAGGATTCTTGCTGTGCTGACATTCTGTGCTAATGAAAACTGTTGATAAAGAATTTGTGCTGCTTTGGTGACAACTAGTGCAGGAAGATTTAACAGCTTTAATTTGTTTTAGATTAAAGAAACATTACATCAAAATAAATATTTTCATTGAAACAATGTAGGAAAGTATAATTTCTCTTATGAGGAGATGTTTATTCAGTAATTGTCCTGCTGAGGGTTTGCTTCTGAAAGATACCAAATCCACAGCAATGGAAATTGGTGTCTTCTCTTTGCACAGACTAGGAAGAGTGTGTGGGTTTTATTACTGGCTCCCACATGGGCTCAGCAAGGTTGCCCTTCTGCTGTGCAGTCTATCATGTTACATTTTGCCCTTTATAAAGTTACATCTCAACAGAAGTGAGGCCTCTTGCTCTGACTAACTCTCTCTAGTTGCTCATATTCCTATCCTTTTCCTACCACTTAAGCAATCAGGCTTGAAATTCACTGTGAAATACACCATCACCACTCTTCAAATTCACAAGTACACCCACATTCCTGCATTCCTTCAAAACTATCGCAAGTCTTAAATTTTGCTAATATCCATGCCTTGCCCTGGCCCCATAGCCAGCCACTCGCTCAGACCTTCAGTCTTTCCAAACGTGGGTCTTCTCCTACTAACTGGCTAGTCCATCTTGAAGTTCACTAGTGAATTACACGTATACACACATCCACACAAGAGTAAATTCACTAGGGAAATATTAACCTCAGCTGGCACTTAGGTTTATGAATGCTGCGACCCACGGTCTTTCTCCAGTTGGTGGCACCTACATGTAGGATAGAGAGTGAGGTTACACAGAACAAATAGTTAAGAATAGGACTGAGCAAGAAGATAGGATAGATTGTGATGACATGACAGAGGGTCCATTCAGACAGAGGTACTGACTGCTGCTTGAGCATGACAGGCCACTACTCACCCTTCCCTCTTTCCTTTTTCTTGTGTTTCCTGCTTTCTAATCCACCACAATCCTTCCCTTTTCCTGCCTCTAATCTAAACATTTTATAAAAAGTTTTACATAATCCCACAAGACCCTTCTGAAAGCCCATCAGAAGTTTCACAGAAGTCCCCTGAAATATTCCCCAGTGCTCATGATAATCATGTTTGTACTTTTTATCAGTTACACAGTTCAGGATGATTCCCTTAACAGCCATCAACCAGTGGCCAAAGAGTTCTAGTCTTTGTTATGGGCACTCTCCTTTTAATTTTCATTAATCACTTCCCTTGTTATTTATTATTTATTTTGTAATGATAGTCCTTATCTGAATAACTTAATGAACTAGATGCTTGCTTCCACATACCCTTAAAAATGCCTTGAGTGTATAGGTTTGTATTGGCTCCCAGCACTCAAGGAGAGCAGGGCTACCCAAAGCCCATCACTGTGATTAGAAGCACTTTTGAAGGCAGAAATCCAACCCTGAAGTTTGGATTTGTTCATAAAAGGATGGTCTCTTTCCAGTGCTCTGGGAACTAAGCAACAGGAGATTAGCACTGCAGTACAAGTTTAGTATTTTCATTCCAGAAAACACACTTTGCTTATCTAACACAGAGCTGGATTTCTGACCTCAAATTTTAGCCTCTTCAAGCAGCTTAAGTACAGAACTGGCAACACTGTTTTTCTGACTAGTCAGGCAAGCTGGTAGGTAAAGGTCATTTAAAATTCAGTATTAATTTAAGTATACTTTGTAGATCTGTTCTTTGGGTTTAGCACTCAAAATGTACTCTTAAATGTTAATACAAAGGTTATATGTTATAATAAAAAGTTAAAAGAATCCATTCAGGAATTAACACTTATATAGTCTCTGTCTTAGGTTCTGGGATAAAGGAAGTTTTGTACCAGAAAGCTAATTGATAGAGAGAAATAGATCACACTTATTCTGTGAATGTGGCATAGGTCATAGTTTTACCCTGCTTCCTATAAGAAGTCTCTCCCAGAGAAGCTGTGGTGGTTTTACTCGGGTGGGTGGCTGAGCTCCACCACAACCGCTCTCTCACTCCCCCTCCTCAAAGAGGAACAGGGAGAAAATACGATGAAAACGGCTCAAGGGTTGAGATAAGGACAGGGAAATCACGCAGTAATTATTGTGACGGGCAAAACAGACTCAGCATAGGGAGATAGTAAGATTTATTGCTAATTACTAACAAGCTAGAGAAGTGAGAAACAAAGGAAAGAAACCAAAAGCACCTTCCACCCTCTTCCACCTCCTCCCCCCGAGCGGCGCAGGGGAATGGGGGAATGGGGTTTATGATCAGTCTATAGCGCTTCTTCGCTGCTGCTCCTTCTCAGTCACTCTCGTCCCCTGTGCTGTGGGGTC
Organism: Anser cygnoides; assembly: GCF_040182565.1. Taxonomy (NCBI): domain Eukaryota; kingdom Metazoa; phylum Chordata; class Aves; order Anseriformes; family Anatidae; genus Anser; species Anser cygnoides. The sequence goes on from NC_089875.1 coordinate 88,037,451, forward strand.
CCTCCCACGGGATGCAGTCCTTGCTGAACTGATCCGGCGTGGGCTGCCCACAGGCAGCAGCTCTTCAAGAACTGCTCCAGATATGGGTCCGTACCACGGGGTCCATCCCTCAGGAGCGAACTGCTCCAACCTGGATCCCCCACGGGCAGCACCTCCTGCCAGACCCCCTGCTCCTGCGTGGTCTCCTCTCCACGGGCTACAGGTCTGGCCTGGAATCTGCTCCGGCAGGGGTCTTCCACAGGCCGCAGCCTCCGTCGGTGCAGGTCCACCTGCTCCACCGTGGTCTCCTCCACGGGCTGCAGCGTGGAACCCTGCTCCACCGTGGTACTCCATGGGCTGCAGGGGGACAGCCTGCTTCACCATGGTCCTCACCACAGGCCGCAGGGGACTTCTGCTCCGGCGCCTGGAGCACCTCTTCCCCTCCTTCTTCACTGACCTTGGCACCTGCAAGGCTGTTCCTCACTCCTCTCACTCTCCCAGCTGCTGTGTGGCGCAGCGTTTTTTTTTGTTGGTTTTTTATTTATTTTTTTCTGTCTTAAATATACTCTCACAGAGGCGCAAACAACATCACTTATTGGCTCAGCTCTGGTCAGCAGTGGGGCCCTTACCAAACATGGGGCAGCTTCTAGATCCTTCTCACAGAAGCCACCCCTATGGCCCCCTGCTACCAAAACCTTGCCATGTAAACCCACTACAGAAGCCTTTTTTTTTTTTCCCTTTTTCATATGTGAATTCATAACACAGTGGCATTTAATGTACCCATATGTAAAAGCACACATTGAGCCTTAATATTAACATAAAGGCCTGTGAAGCATAAAAGCTGTATCCATAGAGCTTACATTGTCCAGAAAGTGCTAAGCTCAGCTCTAGCAGCTTTGTTGCAGCATTTATTCAAGGAGGTTTGGGAGCTCACTCCTGGATTAACTGGCATTTGATGAAATTTCTTGGTTTGCTCCTTATGCCCACCCTATCTTGAATTACAAATTATCAGCATTGTAGAATGATAGGTCATTTATTAAAATGTACTACAAGAATAAATGTAGTTTCTCTAAGAAAGTGAGAGTTTGAAGGAAAGCGAAGGTCTTATTTATTTATTTACATATTAGTAATTGCTGTGCTCAAGGCTTTCTGATGGAGCTCTCCTTCCTCTGGTTCTTCCATTTCAGTCCAGCTTCAGGATGCAGAATCACAGCATTTTTACCTTTTTTTTTTCTTTTTTTTTTTTTTCCCCCCACAAATAGCTATACGTCAGATAAACAGGAAGACACACCTTCTGTCTATCTATCTGGGTTTCATGATCACCTCATAGCAATGAGTAACAGCTTCAGATGTTCAGCTTCAGAGTCAAATTACTTGACTCTTCGTGGAAGAATATTTTGTGCTTCACTTTCTTGTGACATTTAATGATGTTTACTGTATCTTGATTCTAACATCTGAGTGTTTACAATCAGACATTTGAATTCTGATTGTCTGCTTCAAGAGGTAGTGCTCCTGGATTCAAAGATGAAGCCTTCATTTAGGAATGTGAATTTAAATTTGAAACAGAATTTGACTTAAATGTCTTAAAGCATTCTTTCAACAGCTTTTTATACAATTTGACAAAATCCCCAAGGTGCAAAGAAATGTTCTTAAAATTCTACTACTTTTTAAAACTTTTAAACACATAGCACATTGTAATCCATTATCAGTTCTTATAATGAGGTGGTATTCTATACCCAAGAAATATAACATATCTGAAATCTCATGCTCAAAAATATGTTCTCTAACAATGCTAAATCTGCATAGTTTAGAGAATAACCCAGTATCAATATACAACATATATTTTTCAGAATAACAACTGAAGCTGTACAGTCTCTCTCTTTCTCTCTTTTCTTTTATAGGGGGTTTATTTCACTAACCATAACTTTATTTGCTGTTTATTGATTTTTTAATTCATCATCACAAGTTGTTCACATTTCTTTTGGAGTCTCTATGTTAATCCATTTTTACTTCATATTGATTCATTAGGTATGTGAAATCTAATAACTTTGTTTTCTTCGAATAACAGTCATATATATTTTTCTGTAATATATTAGGATCTGAATATAATATGGAGGATAACCAAGAAAAAAAATCAGAAACTTAACATTATTTTATTTTATTTTATTTATTTTATTTTATTTTATATTTTATTATTATTATTATTTTATTTTATTTTATTTTATTTTATATTTTATTATTTTATTTTATTTTATTTTATTATTTTATTTTATTTTATTTTATTGTTTATTTCCTAGAGCACCATACCAGGATCAGGCTGCAGTATCTGGCCACTTAATAAATATTTCTTTGTTGAACATATAGGAAAATATTTCTTTCTTGCACATTATTAGTTCCTTAGGACTGATGCACAGAAAAAGGGCTTTGTATTTCTTTCCATTTAAACCATTTCATAAGATCCTCAATTTTGTTGTTGATTTTCTGTTGTCCGAAGTTTATCTTTTTTTTTTTTTTTTTTTTTTCTAATTCCGAATTTAATTTTGGCTGAATACCACAGAGATAATCTTAGGTATAAGTATGTCAAAAATATTGCATTCTGTCAACATAATTTCATATTCTCTGAACAGCTTTTCAATATGCCTGGAGCCATAAGAGAATTGTTCTTCATGGGCTTCTCCACCCCCCTTTTTTTTTCAATAAGCCATCCCTTAAGGAGACATACCTGATGTATGTTAGGACTTCCAATAGACATCCTATCTCCTGAAGTAGCTATAAATTTCATGTTTCCAAGATTAACTTTTGCCTTTAAATCTAGTTTAAATGCACTCGTAGCATGAATGTTTTGCCTTACTGTGTGATGTGAGGTTGGCCTGAGTTCAAACAATGTTTCCTCTTTAGGTTAGTCACCACAATTAACACACATTAACGGATGAGCCAGTGTCTAGTTTCCAAAGGAAAATATTCTACTCAAGAAGGTGATAATTCTACGTGAAGGTGATAAAACCCACAGAAGTTACAGCTATTCAGTTTCTGTAGATGACTGTTTTTTGTTTTTTTTTTAAAGGGTGTGTATATTTTGTTCCTTTGGAGATGTGCACAATTCTGCTCTGCAGGCCTCTACAAAATATTTTCATGCTCTTGAAATTACTGAGCCATACATACATATCCTGAGTAAAAAAGGAAGCATATTTAAGATACTGCAAATACGACCCCTATGTTGCATTAAAGGGTAAGGAAGTTTGGCAGGACCTAAACCTCCTTGTGTTCCAGCTTGTCCTCAGATATAAGAGGGGTTGGGGGTGGCTGGGCTTAGATTCTGAGCGATGCTTAATTTGGCACTATAAGTTTGGTCGCATTCAATATATTAAATTATTATGATCATGGATACACAAACAGTGCAATTGGCACTCTAAGTCAAATTGCATTAATCGTGATCATGGATGCACAAATAGCTCAATACACTTTCAGTCTAGTAAATGACTGGTGTAGTTTATTGAAGGAACAGGAGTTCCTTTGGATTGCCTGTGATAAATACACTGCAAAGCACATGCAAATATTAAGAATATGACAAACACAACCAACTACACGTGCTAATTTGTGAAACGACTCTGTAGAGAATGTTTGGTTTCCTGGGGAAGCACTCCATATTGTTGGAGAACTGGAATCTCACCCAATAGCTGTCCCTGTGGGGGCAGAAAGAGAGTTCAGCCTGTTGACTGATCCCAGAAGTCAGCGATGTCCTTCCAGCTTGTCTGTGATGGTGTTTCCCCTGACAGTTCCCTCTCTTGAGCCAGTTTAGTACTATTTTCTTTTAGGTGGAACTTGAGTGACTCTAGTCATACGTGTCTGTTGTGATTGGTATAAATTTTCCTTGCTTTTGTTTCAAAGGTATAGGCTCAGAGAAATTCAGAGTGCATGCTCAGTGAGGGGTGGTTTCACCTTGGAGGCGGGTAGCCTTCGTGATGGAGGTGTTTTGGCATTATAATGAGATTATAATAAGTGAAGTTCACCCAGAGGACATAATATGGTTATCAGTTAGACTCAAGGCTGGCCATGCAGTTGCATAGTACCATCAGGTTCTCCATCCCTGCAGTGATAGCACAGAGCCTGGCCAAGGTGTCTTCACAGTGGTCCACCCTCCGTGCTATATCTCTTAGAGTCAGCACACCAAGCTCCCCTGGTGTCACCAATGCCTAATGTTGCAGGTTATGTTGCCAAGGGGACTATCATGGAACCAATTCCTTGCATATCTGCCACCTCACCCTGCAACTTTCCTCAACCTTGAACCTTCTCTTAAGATGTGGACAAACGTTTAGGTTAAGTAAGTGACCTCCAGCAATTATTCCACACACCTTGTAGAAAAGTTGAATGAAATATTATTACCAGGCTTTCTGTGAGGGTGGAAATGATACAAATACTGACCAGAAATGAAAGGACAAAAAAAAAGTCAGAATATATTTAAAATAAATATATATTTTTTGGAAATAATATAAATCACACAACTCTCAAAAAAGAAAAAAAAAGAAATACATTCTAAAACTCTTGCACAAATTGCTGTAAAAAGCAAACAGTTTTAAGCTACAATAGAGGATGATGAAATGTCTATTCATTGACAGTTTACTAAACACTATAGTGTCTTTAGGTCAGACAAAATAATCTGAATTTTAATTACAGATGATTTCTTTTTGCATCTGTATGTGACCATCAACTGTGAAGAAAATGAAAGATGATTGTATTTTCCCTAGAAGTCTCTGCTGAGTAGCCAAGTTCAGCTGACACATTTAAAAAGACTTAATTGGTGTTGGAGTGGTCTGGAATCACAGATTTTACCATGTCTGATGCTTATAATCAGGATTTGAACAGAAGTGCTTTCAGAGTATTTAAAACATAGCATTTCCTGATCTGACTTACATTTAAGCCTGAGATTTAATTCTTAGACAAGAAAAAAGAAATCCAAGAGTTTATGAAAACCAGGTGTAGGAGAAATGACATCGTGACAGCTCAGACAAAAACAAATGTTAGGCATATTTTCAGGTTTCTCTTTCTTTGTACTCATCATTTTAACCAAAAATGCTTTTATGAACAGCCTTGGGGTACCACTAGATGCATTAATTTAAAGAGTCAAAAACAAGCTTCTGTTCAATCTTGCTGTTTCACTTGCCTGCTAAAGTTATCCTTTAGCACTGGATGAATTGGAAACAAACAGTTCTGGCATCTTTTCATCTAGTTTCTCCTGCTCTCTTCACCAGACAGCTGCCTCACATCATGAGCTGAAGAACAAAAAGCAGTGTTTAGCCACACACTGTTTAATGAAGGTCTGAGGCTCATTGTTTTCTCTGTTGGAGGCAACCTCACAGAAGGGTCATGATATTTAATTTGGAGCCTACACCTGCAGGGTGTAGGTAACTGGTAACTAGGTCTTGGTTCATGCACCGCTGAGAACACAGTGAGTTGCCTTACAAAATCAAGTATGGGATTTTTTCTTTGATTTCTGGGCAAGAAAAGTACTGTGGCTAAGAAGTACTTCATTTGTCTCCAGATGAACACATAGGAGAGGCTGCATGGTAGATTAAATTGAAGAATTTGTAGCCTTTTCTGGCAAAAGGATAGCTTGGGAGATTCTAGCTTTCCTAGGAAAGAAACATAATTCATGCCAGTTCTCTATAAATCCAGACATCAGCTAATTAGTGGTCTCATGAAGCAAGTTGCCACAGAGATCAGGTGATTTAGCTATTCTCAGAGAAGTGCTTTGTCACATATAAGAGTGAAATCAGAGTGTGGAGGTGGAAATGCAAATGTAGACTGGCAGTCCAGAGGAAAAAAATAAAAAAATAAAAAAAATAAAAAAAATCCTGGAGTACTTGTCTGGTACTCGGAAAATAAATGATGGTGGATTATTTTAACATTTGGAGCAATGTTGGTGTAGCAAACACCTGTCCATATTTCTTCCATGCTAGGAACATACAGTTTTAAAAGCAGAAAAATCCGCTTCTTCCCTGGTCCAGGAACAGCAAAGGCAGCTGCTTCCTACTACCCCCTGCCTCAGCTGGTGATGGAAAGCCCAACTTCTTTAACCCAAGATGCCCACTCATTGTCTGAGGTTTTATTTTTCTCTATCTGAAGTAAGTGGGAAACCTCACTGGAGGGTCACTGTCCTGGTTTCGGCTAGGATACTACACAAGCTACTAGGAGAAAAATTAACTCTATCCTAGCCGAAACCAGGACAGTCACACTACCAACGTAACATAAAAAAGGGGTCAAAAGTACTGAAAATTTGAGAAAATGGAAGATGAATAGAGACAATGCCTCAGCATTAAAAGCTAAAAAGGTGAGACAAAGTCATCTGAATGTCATCACAAACAGAAAAAATGAAGTCAATAGGAAATAAAGTTTTATCAGGCACAAATTTGTAAGGATTACATTATTATCTTAAACCTTTCCTATATGACTTAACACAGTTGTTCGATTTTATGTGTGGATCCCAAGAAATCTTTACTTCACAGTGTCACCAGACCTTTTCATAAGCTGCTGTCCCTGAATTTCTGGTGCACTTTATAACAAAAAACCATGTTTCACTCACTTCTTGAGCATTGAATACATTCTTATTTCCCTATGACTCCAAATGCACTGCCCAACATACATACCCCATATACTTTCACAAAAGTGTTTGCTGTTGAATCTCATAGGTGAGACAGTGTAGGGAAGAAGAAAAAGAGAGAAAGCAAAAGAGAACTTAAAACAGCTCCTTGCTTGACAGGCCTATTATTTTGAGTTATAGATGGAAACAAACCGAAATATAATTTCTCTGTCTTTTGAAGGGAAATAATTTTTTGGAGTTTGAAGTTTTGACAGGAGGCAACAGTGAAGATGGCATGTCAGAGCAATGATTTCCTCAGCTCATACTCCTCTGTCAAAGGCAAGATCTTATTTCTACTTATTTTTAATTTTTACTCAGTCGCAGCTGAATTTCTCTTCCTTAACATTTTTTTTTCCCTTCTGACTCCTTTTCTTCTACATTTCTCCTGAGGTTCTTACATTTTTCCCTGGCACCAAACTGAGATTCTTCAGCTGTGACAGGACTGTGCAGCTCTCAGTTCTGGCAACACAGCCTGCCTTTTTGTTTGTTTGCAACAGTATGTCAGCAGGTGATGGAGTTTCCAAGAGCAGAGCTTCCTCCCCTCTTTCTTCTTTTGAGACCGTTTCAGCCATTAAAGGCAGAAGCCATAGAGCTTGAACAAATCTGGCAAGAAATGTTTCCCTCCTAATAGGATATCAATCAGCTCCTGTTCCACACCTGTGAGTGGCTTTGGGAGAGAAGAAATGGTAGAAATTGGGAAATGTGGGAGCACTAAAATAGACAAAAGTGCAGGCAGCCATAACTTGAGTAAGATATTACTCACCATAAATAAATAAATAAATAAGCAAGCAACCAAAAAAGTATCACCTAGCAGAGTCCTAGGAAGTTGGGTCAGGATTTCCCCTCAGGACAAGAACTGTGCCCTGCTTTTCTCTGGGAGAAAGAGGATGAACCTGTTCATGGCATCCATGTTGTAGGTAGGAGAGATGAGGGGAGAAGCTGTGTGCAAATGTGGGCACACTCAGTCGTGTAAGGACTGAGAAGAGACTCAAACACAAGGAACCTTTTGAACTTCTCCAACTTCACACTGATCTGGAAGCAGGCAGCAAATGGACAATCTAATTCTTCCACTCAGCTGAACATGGGCCTGCCTGACACTTGAAGAAATGTCAGTGAAGTATTAAAAAAAATGGGTCAAAAGACGTTTTCTTCTCCAGACCTCTCTAGTATGCTTCATTCTTTCATGCCAAAGTATTACTTTCCACATCAGTTTGTACATCAATACTATATAATCCTTTTCAATACTTTTGAAGCCACCTTTGTGGCTTCAAAAATCAGAAAGGTCTTGTTTTTCTTGTCTGGCACTGCATCTGTATTTGCAAGAGTGGGTTTGCCTGACTTGTGGTTCAGTTTTTTGGATAAAAATTCCTTGGTCTGTATTCAGTGAACCCCAATGGATCTATGCAGTACTGGGAAGCAGCCTGTGGCACAAATGCAACAAATCTAGCACACAGATTGCTACCAATATATCAAAAAAAAAAAAAAAAAACAGAAAAGGCATGAAAAAATATTTGAACTTTAGCCTGCTTTAGCCTGATTTGTAACTTGAATGGAGTGCAACCAAAGGCACTGCTGATATTTCTTGAATTCTCCTCCTTTTTTTTTTAATTTTTTTTTCATAAAAGTGGGGTAGTCCTCGAATAAAAATGCAATGAAACATTGATTAGAATACAGTGTACACATAAATGGGCATAGACATTCAGTGCTTGGACTAAGAAGCAGGAATGCTGTAACTACAAAGCTTAATCTTGAACAATACACAGTAGCAGTAAAAAAAAAAAAAAAAAAGGAAAAAACTGCAGGAAGCCTCATAGTGAAAGAAAGGCTTGCATGACAGCAGCAGCTGAGATCAGGCAGGCACAGCTGAATAAAAACAAACTGCTTTTGTTGATCTACAAGTGGGAAAGGATGTGTTTTAATTGTTCCTTTACAAGGCTGAAAAAGTCCTTTAATGAAAGTAACTGCATCAAGGATTAATAGAATTCAATTAGTCACAACAGGTGTATATTAGAGATCTTTAAACTGCAGAACATAACATGGTCCTTCAGAGCAACTGGCAAATTACCTCCTAATGAATGCTGACAGGAAACCCCAGACAGCAGGAGTGCCCTGGAAACACCAGCACTGCCAAGTCATTATCAGCAGGAAAATTAGGGCAGGTGTAAATGTTAAGATTGATGGAGGTTAATGAAGGAGTCAGCAGCAATGGACCAGATTGCCTTTTTCTCTGGGAAACTCTAGGGAATTCCATGTGATTCCTGGTTAATGTTCACTGGCAGGAGAAGCTGCAGTAGACCTGAACATTGTAGTTCCCTGGAAAATGCCTTGGAGATGGTGGCAGTGATGTTTTGCCCCTAGGAGATAACCTTGTCAACAACATTTATGGCTGTGAATGAAGTAGCAGCTAGGTTCTGCATTTGGAAACAATTTATTCTTCAGGGGAAGAAAAATTCAAAAAGAGTGTTGTCATTTTATGAAAACAAATAGCCTGTAACTTCTAATATTTTCTCACCTGGCAGAAAGAAAAATGATGGAAAACTAACAAATGTAGCAGGTTAAGGAAGTTCTGGAAAATGTGATACCATATTTCTATTTCTTGTGATGTTTGTACAGTTTTTTACTTTTTTTTCTTTTTTTTTTTTTCCTGTTTCTAAAATTTCAGGTTCTGGATTTCTTCACTATGACAAAAATCTCAGGTTTACTTTTTTTTCTTTTAATAACTTTTTTTTTTTTCCATTTAGTGAGGCTAAATCTTGGATATTTCCATGCAAATGTTTCTGATACCAAAAGACAGATACAAATAACCTAAAAAGTGTTGTAGAAAAATATCCCAATCTTTAAGCTAGACTCAGGACTCCTTAATAGGCCTCATTCATAATTTGAGGTTCTGCAGGCTGGTCATATTGTGTATGTCCACCTAGAGGTAAATGAAGGACATGATTTTAAAACACAAGGTTAGACATGCCATATGTGTTCTAAAGTGCTTCCATTTCTCATATCTTCCAATTCTAGCATAATATTAAAGGCAATGATACGTCAGATTAAAAGTCTTGAGCCATATCTGATGACAAAGGGATTATCAAAATGCTATGACATCTTTTCTGCAGAGATCTTGTTTTTCTTCATAGCAAGTACTGAAACAAAAATTGTTGAGGTATCAAAACTGCAGACGTCTCAAAATATTAAATAAATTACAGAAGTGTTGATGCTGTCATATTTGAGTGAACTCTGTGTCCAAGGGATACCTGGGAGATAACCTGAAAGCCTTTTTGAGAGGATATAAACTGTTCTATATAGAAAGGAAATAAATATAAGCTTCAGAGTAATGGATATTGGAATGACTTAGGTCATCTTATAAAGGTATTCTTTAGACATTAGTCTTTTCTGTAAAGCACAGAGAATGGTATTCCTGAAACTGCCTTTTGGACTCATTGAAGTCATCAGCAGAAGCCAATAGATCTCAATGAACACAAGGAGTGGACTGCTGCTGTGATTTTAAAAATCCAACCTCCACTCTCACATGAAGTAAGTGTTGATTAATCTTTAACTTAACAGATTGATGAGCTGCAGGCAGTTTTATTAAAGAGCAGGTAACCCGTTTCATTTCTGTGTAGAAAAGCCAGTGCAAAGCAAAAATATTTCAAGTTAAACTGATGCCAAGTATGTCATACTTGTTAGCTTGATTAAGAGTATACAGAACAATGGTTTTAATTTAAAAGAGAAGAAATAATAAAAGTATGGCAAATGGGTTGCAATACAGATTAAAGATTCATACTGCTTTTTTATCCTGATGGTGTTTTGCCACACTTAGAGAGTTTGAGGAAGGCAACCAAAGTGACTTTATGTTCTGCATAATGGACTGATTAAATAACATTGTAAAAACACTGGAAAATATGAAGAGATTTCATTTCATTATGAAAAGAGAAAGACATTCCTTCTGAAAAAGCAATGAGCCTAACCTTTTCAAATCCGTGCAATGTTAACCTAGATAGTTACATTGCACTAAGCACGAGGGAAAGCTTTTGCAAGGGAGGCATGAAGCTGTATGGGTCAAAGCTGAGAGGCAACATAATCAAGAGGAAAAATGGGAATGTGCTTGGGAGAGAAGACAACTAACATGTCTCCATCTGCAGAAACACCAGATAAGTTTAAGAATGTGTAGTTAATATGAAGACAAGGAAAAAACAAACAAACAAAAGCCCCAAATAAACAACCAAACAAAACCTTAAACAAACAAACAAAAAACCAAAACCCTCTGACCTTTCATGTTAGGGAAACTTCAAGGCATGTCATCAATATTAGAATTTTTGTGCTGCAAACAAAATCTTCCTTGCCAAACTTACTGATGACTAATACAGAATAAAAACTAGATTTTATATTTAATGGAAAATGCTAATATTTTTACAGGGAAGAAAACATAGATTAGGAAATGGTGAAGATTTCTTTGATATTTTCTCTCAAAACAACACGCTTAAGACATTCATAAATCAGAACAGTTCATGCTGTTATTTTGAGCTTAATACTCTTCCTGCCATCTACCTAGTGTTTCTTTTAAAATGTTTATTTTCCAGCCATTTTATCATTAATTTTCATCTTTGTTGCTGCTTTGTCTCCAAAGGTGTAATTTGGGTGGCCGTTGGAGATTGTGTCTCTCCTGATGCATCTGCAGCCATGACTCCCATAAGATGTGGCATGGATGGAAAAGATTGCACTGTGCTTTCCGAGCCAGGGACAGAGGGACTCCCAAAGTGCCTTGAGAAAACACAACATCAAAAGCAAATGCAGACTAACAGTCAACTAGTTTAAAAAAAAATGATCATTTCATTCCATTTAGTCCAGTGAAAATATCAGAAAGTTTCAGCATCACCAATGGTAAAAACAGGTCTGACAGAAAATTCCGGACTGACAATATTAACAAGACACTTTGTGGCTGAGTTATTTGATACTAGATTATTTTCCACTAGTTGTGATTCAAAGTTTTGTTACAGTGTTCTCTGTGTGAAATATCAGCTAAGTCTGCTTCATGATCAAATCCTGAATGGTGTACTGTGCTGCTTCCAAGTAGCAGTACCCAAGTGTTCATTGGTTTAAATGGAAGTTTAAATTTGCTGCATTGAAGCTTTTAGGTGAAAATATAGTGGTATTTGAGTGAGTCTTATTTCCACTATAATTTCTGGTTTTTTTTTTCTTTTTTTTTTTAGTAAAAATTTCCCCAGTTTAAGCTAGTGTTGACCCAGTATATGCATCATAAAAACTCAGCTGCGTTACTCCACTGTAGATAGATTTACTCCAGCAATTGCATTGGCCCAATTCCTTTTTTATTAAGCTCAGATGGAAAGGAAATAATTAGATCTGATAGCTATCATATAAGATAATATGCTGAGGGTGAAGTAATTAAACTGTAATTGTGGTAAATTATGTTTTTCATTAAAGTTGTAAAATGTCTGTTAAATGATTAAGTAAAATATTTTGGGTGTTTGAAGTCCATTCTGTTTTTTAATTCTGCAGACAGAAGGGGGATTCACAATATGTGAATGTATATTTGGATACTTCACTGTCTCCTGCTATCAATATCAAATTGTTTCCTGCTGGTTCCATTTTACTATGTATTGTTCATGGTTGATTATAGATAAAATATATAAGACTCTTTCCCAAAGATGAAACAGAGCTGCTGTGAGAGACTCTGAAATGTAAAAACAATCTTGTGTCTACAATAAGTATTTTATTGTATTTACAAACAATCTGAGTAGCTCATTTACTGATAATAATATTATCAGTAATGATAATAGATAATGTTAATGTCTTTATGTTATCTGTCCTGCTTTCAGATCTCTCTCTTAGAGAACAGCTATTGCAAAAAGGTGTTTTCTAGGGAAATAGGTCTGGCTCCTTTTCAGTGGGGACAATGCTATATCTTTTGTGACTGCATGTGAGCTGTGACTGTGCACCAGTAAGAGGTGCCTGAATACCCTGGTTTGTTCTTGTCTGCTTCAAGTACCAAATCCACTGAATTCACAGCATGTTCAGCTAACAGCCAGGTAGCCCAGGTTCTGTGTTTTTCACACATCATGTATGCATGAATCTCCTAAACAGCATTAAAATACAGCAGTCCAGAAAGAAGAAAGAAAGAAAGATAAAAATAAAATAAAAACACATACAAAAAAAACCCAAAAACCACTCTCTGGGGAGTTGCATGAATCAGGTTATTTTTCTGTAAATAATCAAAATCTTTCCTGACACCAGCAAGGGTTACAGAGAAAATTCTGAGTAAGAGTGAGTTCTCCACAGCTGCAAGACAACCTGAGTTAGATGCTGGCCATAAATCCTCCCAGTCCAGTCTGCCATCAAGCACTGCAAAGATGTGGCAATGCATGGACCATGTGGAATGAAGGTAATGCTTTAGACAAGTATTAGACTTGGAAAAGGAGTAGACGTTGTCTCTGACTCAAGGAAGACCTTCCAAATAAATTGAGGACAAACACGTCTTAAAGGTAAACTGAAAGCAGCCAAGAATTACTGTATCTGCGTGGTGTGGCCATCAATGTCGACATTCATCTTCTGAACCCTAGGGAACTATAAGACCTGTTGCACACGCAGGTGCTGCTGGGGTGGGAGTGTCATGCCTAATGTACTTAAAAGCTAGGTGCAGGTTAAAAGGTTTTCTATTATTCAAAGTTCCTGGATTAGTTAAGGGGCTACATTCCTATATGTGACAGTGTGGTGTGGACTGTTTTAAAGGAAGCATTTAGTCATCTCCTTTTTCCAGTTAGCTAGCAAATAACAAATAAGAAGATGCTGAAGGAGGGGTACTCCAATGGCATCTCTCTAGGAGTTCCTTACTTGGCCTTTGAGGTACAGACCCCATACCTTCATCTACATTCTTCCAGCAGTAAATCTGTTTTATGCATCGTGAACCAAACAACTACGTGTGGTATGAAAAAGCTTCATTGAAGATTATGTCTCTAAAACTACAATTTCATCACTAATTTGGCTTTTCGAAGGTGGTAAATGCATAGCATTACAGTCTTGTTTCTAATCCAGTACAGTGAATTTAAAGCATGACTCAGATCCACTACAGCGCTTAAGTCAGATTTAGGCAGAATTCAGTCACTGGTGTTCACTGGAACCATCTGTGCTACCTGCTGTGTGTAATCCTATGAATTTGGAAGTGCCTAAGAACTTAAAGCAACTGACTTGTATGCTCTAAGCATTATCATCTGGGCTTGTTGAAAAAAGTCTTGGTCATGACAGATATCTAGAAGCAGACAAGTAAGTCTCCAGAGAAGAGAAGTCTATCCGACTGCCTCAGAAAGTGCCTTCAACTCTCAAATGGCATGAAAAACCCAAGAAGCTTGGTGACACAGATCTTTTTCATAAAGCCTGATGATAACCATACTTGAGGGGCCTGGATTTTAGGCTCCTGAAGTGAAGTATTCTTCTCCACAGGCAGAGACTGGAAAAGTGATCAGCAAGGGGAAAACTACCAGAAAACTTTAGATTTCTGAAGGATGTGGAGATCATTTCTTAGCCAGTGTCTGTTTTTCTTATTATGTGAGAAGTGGGATAAGGGGAAGATGGGGAGAGGAGTTAACACCAAATGAGGTTTTCAGGCAGCAATTTTAAAACAATATAGAGGAAGTATTCTTCATAAAATGCGTACTGAAACAGTGGGATTTGGTATCTGAGACCTGTGCAAGGGCATGGGCAAATTGATTCCAAAAGCAACTAACAAGTAAATGGAAGTGTCTCTCCAGGGCTCTTTGAAGTCATACATCACCAAAAAAGAAACAAACAAACAAAACAACAAACAAAAGCAACCTACTGATAAACAAAAGCTGAGGTGTATGTTGTTCTACAATTATCTTGAAAGAGTGTCTTGTATTCCTCCTTCAGCTGCAGCTGTCAGATATAGCGTGAAAAATTATGTGGACTATTGTTCTGATCCCAAATTGTCATTCTAGGAGCCTTAGGGTCAGAACTGATCTAGGCAAAAAGCTTAAAAAAAACCACTGTAAATAACTGAAGAGGTTAGGAACCAGGAAGCACAGCTTAGAAAGCCTCCAGGAGTGAATTTAGGTGAAGTTTTCCCCTTGTTTTTGCTTAAAAAGCAGTACTATGGGAAAAAAAATACTGTAATGGTTAACAAGGTATTGGACATTGGAGGAAATAAATAAAATGTCTGGGTGTGAAGGTAAAAAAGATCATTTATCTCAGGTATGCAACATTGCTGACTGAACTTGTGAACAGGAACTCACAAGAACAGGTGCATCCAGGAATGACGGTGAAGGCAATGTAGAAAATTGGAGATATGACAGAGAAAGTGAGCAGAAGAGAGTGGCTGCAAAGACAATCTGCCCAACAAAAGGAAAGGAAAGATAGACCTCTGAATGGATGAAGAGGATGAACCATGGAAAAATGAGTAGGGGACTGGAGCATCTCTCATATGAGGAGAGGCTGAGAGAGCTGGGCCTGTTTAGCTTGGAGAAGACAAGACTGAGAGGGGATTTTATCAACATATAGAAATATCTGACGGGAGGGTGCCAAGAGGATGGGGCTGGACTCTTTTCAGTGGTGCCCAGCGACAGGACAAGAGGCACCAGGCACAAGCTGAAACACAGGAAGCTCTGGTTGAATGAGGAAATGTTTCTTTACTGTAAGGGTGACAGAGCACTGGCACAGGTTGCCCAGATAGAATGTGGAGTATCCTTTGGAGATATGCAAAACCCACCTGGACATGGTCCTGTGCAAAATGCACTAGGTGACATGCACTAGGTGCAACCTGCTTGTCAGAGGGGTTGGACTGGATGATCTCCAGAGGTCCCGTCCAACCTCAACAATTTTGTTATTCTGTGAGAAGGAGAACAAAGAGGAAGAGACTGGCGTATGGCAGGAAAACAGAGTTGAAAAAAGAATTTTCACTGGAGGAGAGGAGAAGTAGGAAGAATTTTTATCCTTCCCTCCTGTCCCCAAAGAATGGTTACTTATTATTATTATTTTTTTTAATGGCCAGGTTCTAGGATCACCTGAGTTAATGTTTATGTTAGTGAGTGTGAAAAAAGTCAGCTGTGACTAAACTATCAGATAGAGAAGTTGCTGAATCAGTTTATTATATTCAGAAATATTTATAATGGAAGATATGTATATATTTATGAGTCATAGTGACTGCAACGATTGCGATAATAAGAGACATGAGAATTAAAACTAGGGTCCATCCAAAGTGGGAAGAGCTGTTCATGAAAGGAAGGATCCAGTATGATTCAGGAAAAACTGGATCACAAAAAAAAAAAAAAAAAAAATGCCCACTTGCC
The DNA here is from genome assembly GCF_040182565.1 of Anser cygnoides. Lineage (NCBI taxonomy): Eukaryota > Metazoa > Chordata > Aves > Anseriformes > Anatidae > Anser > Anser cygnoides. The sequence goes on from NC_089875.1 coordinate 88,053,375, forward strand.
AAAACAGTATTTTTCAGGAAAAGAAGGCAATTTACTTCAAGCTTCTAAAAGTTACATATAAAGTATTTGTACATATTAATTTACCTTAAAGCTGTAAAACGTTATTCTCACTGTTAAACAAAATCAAAGCATTAGATGATGATATTAACAATTCTCTTGACAGTGTGGAAGTTTGAAGGGCAAATTAAAATGTTTCCTAGCAGAACTGGGCCCAATTATGGTAGAAAGAGATGAAAGAGTAGAATTACAACACAGGATGTCTGATATTTATAGTGACAGACTTTGCCCTTTGGGTCGGGCGTCATTCTGCAGAAAGTTTAGAGTTGCGTTTCTCACATTTTTTTAACTCTATTATGTTGTGATCAAAGACTTTTCAAACTACTAGCCCTTCAAATTTGAAAGCCACCGTAAGTGGGAGACAGAGAAATGGCAGTCTCATATCCTTCTAGCTCCCTCTGTCACTGCTGTTTCTTGATATACAAGTATCTTTGGTGATAAATAGTTTTAAGCAGTTGAAATTAAACCAAGCTTATTAAATCAGTAACTCACTGTGTGATTACTTACTTACAAATGGATTCCTTTTGAAGAAGCGTTAATTTAAATATTAACAGGTATTATTTTAGTTGAGATTGTGTATATTGTGTTACTATCTGAAAATGAATTCTAATTCCCAGTTTCTTTCAAAGACACCTGTAAAAAAGCAGTAAAGGTTTTTAAAAAAGGAAATTGGAAGCATTGGGCAACTGAAAATTAAATCTATTTATTTATTTTTAGGTTTCCAATTATTGTCTAATGAATAATTTCATGAGTTCTTAAAACATTTTTGGGAGATTTGTTACTCTGGAGAGACAGCTACTGTGGAAAAAGGGATCTTAGATTGATTTAAATTATTAGTTTAATCTTTTTAGTGGGTTTAGAGAAAGACTAACACATTTTTTCACATTACTCGTGTTGATGATAAAATTGTGTACTACTGTTTCTTCTCAGTTGTAAAGTTTTTTTTTATTATTATTATTATTTTTATTTTTTTTAATGGCAGTTCAATGTCAAAATAACCCAATGGTACTTGTTCAAGAATGCTTACAAGCTCTTACCAGCAACAGAAATCATTTTGAACAATAGATCAAGAATAGCTGTTTTTATGTCAATATCAAAATTCACATTGACATGTGTTAGAATTTTACTGAATGAATCTAACTACCTATTTATTACATAGTTTGGAGTAGTCACTGAAAGGTGGCTTGTTACTTTAGTTTCTCTAGAAAGTGCCAATTCATTAGGATGGAAATCTTGGAATAACCTGAATGCCTTTATTTTCCTTACATGATTAGTGTTCATATTTCTACAGTTGTAGAAATTTCTACAGCAGCAAAAAAAAAAAAATGCTGCTAAGAAATAGTTCAGTAGATATTCATTAGTTCTATAGTAACTTTTGTTAAATTTATTAATGTGTTACTAATATTGCCATTATAAGTTGCTAATTATTAGTTCATCCATTACCATTCCTAATTGCCAATGCATACTAAATAGGAAGGTTGTTTTCAATATTCCAATTTTCTGAATGGAACTTGTCATGCTTGTCAGAAATGCATTGTCATGCATGTCAGAAATTTCATGCATTTCAAATGACCTAAAAAAAGATATGTTGTACATAGGAACAGTGACTCTTGAGCCCAAAACACTGTCAGTGTAAGACTACACATGAAAGACACTTTTAACACATTTGAAAGTTGAAGAAATTTCATTATAGTGCAGGGGATAAAAAGATGTTATAGAGTGGTTATCACAGAATGACATTCCTTATTCTCAGAATCCAATCATGCAGTCTTAAATGGTGACGAGAGAGACTCTCTCCAAAGTAGCCTTATTACCTTCTCATCTCTGCTATTCAAATTGAGAAAGGAAAATTTACTCAGGTGATCGGTTTTCCAAACATCCTGCAATGGAAAAAGGAGTTTGGGGAAAATTTGCCAATAATTTTCCCAAATAACCCTTCCTCTGTGTTTAAGTAGATGAGATTTCTTAAAGAGACAAATTAAAACTCTGAATGTCTTTGAATATTTGAAGTCTAGCGTATAAGAAAACACCTGCTTTTTTGTTGTTTTTTTTGTTGTTGTTTTGTTTGTTTGGTTTTGTAAAGGCGTAAAAATAAACCTAAAAACACTTATGTCACATGTATCTTATATTGTTTTGTCCTGGAAGAGGTGTCCCTGTCCTTTGCATACAGTTAGTTGAAGATCAAGAGGTTTTCTACGGATGTAGGATAAAAACATCATTGTCCCATTTTCAAACCATTAAAAAAAAAAAAAAAAGATTTTAAGCACCTTGGAAATACTTCAACTTCTGGAGACTACATGCAGTTCTTTCCTACCACACCAGAGTGTTCTTGCTGTCTTAAGAACATAGATTACATTTGTCAGCTGCTCTCACACAAGATTTTATTGTCCTTGTGATTAGCATAGGTCTGTGTTTTAGAGATCTGTTTTACTTGACTTGGGAGTGGTCTTAAGTCCCTCAAAACTGGTGCTTCAATGAACATTTCATATCTGGAAACTATCTTTCTGAAAGGCTTAGGGGGGTGAAGGGAGAGAAAATATCAAAGCTCACTATTTTCTCTTGAGTACATTTTGTTTCTCTAAACTGCAGAAATCAGGAGCTCTGTCTATGTAAATTATCATGGGTAAATATCTGTCTTATGCATGAATATTTCAGTGCTGCTGTATGTGACAGAACAAATAAAATATCCCCAAAGCTCTAAAGTGATTATTTACAACATTCATTTAACAATAAGTTAATTCTTAAGACAAGTGTAGTGAATGTGTGTGTGGCTAGAGCAGCTGGTGCGTATGGTATTTACTGAAGAGCCTCAAAATAACACGTTCTGTCAAGAGCAATCTGATATATACACATATATAGAGAGAGTTTCATTCATATGTCAGGTTACAAGACAGACAGCCACTCTGAGAGCACTGCTCACCTATCAGTCGACTTAAAGCTGTCAGTGAATAAACTCCTCGTGGTGGAAATTTAAAAGGATGGCTGGGGAAGAGCCCTTGATTATTAAAGGCTTGAAACCTAAACAGATCTCATTAAATCAGGAGCTTTAATAAATTATACACATAGGAAGCTGTCTGCTCAGCTCTTCGAGGTGCTATGAACAGTAGTTTGATGTTCTCTTTAGACCTACTGCTGTGAGTCAGACAGCTAAAAACACTCCCCTTTCAGATGTGCAGGGTGGCCTGACACCTTGCTCCTGTGTGCCAGTGGTTGTGAGCCACATACCTGGCTACCTGTTTAACACAAGGTGATACGGCATTATCAGCAGGCAAGGCTGAGCCCTCAGGCCAACCTCTGAATACAGCATCCTCTTCTCTTCACTTGGATTTTCTCCACTGGAAAAGTCTTTGTAAAGACCTATTTCTATCCATGCAGTTATGTCAGCTGTACAAGAACTATTGCCTGGGTTCACGTCCACAAAAGTAGCTGACCAGATTACAGTTAATCCACTCTGCTAGTTATCTGCCAGCCTCCTACTGCTTAGCTAGTCCCCAGCCAGAGGGCTGGTTCCCACATATGTGGATGGCTGGTACCCAGCAGGCTTAGGCTATTAGGCTGTTAGGCTGTTATCTTCCTTTTAGCATGACCTGGGCAGCTGGGAACTGTCTGTTCTGTCAGATGCAATCAGACTATGACCAGTACATTTTCAGTCTCCCCAATAACTTTAACATTATTTTCCAGTGTCTGCACATCACCTTATTCTTTCCTCACAGTGGTCATAACTCCCTCTTGCAAGGAAATCATGGCTGTACAGTCACTCTCCTTGCTTCTGCCAACCCCCATAAACCACATGGTCCAGGTAGTAAGTGGTAATTAGGAAGAAACAGAACAGACCATTAATACATAGGGAAAGTAAAGATACAGCTTATAAACTGTCCAAAAGCTGCATTGAAGCTTTTGGAGCTGGGAGGCCAATTTCCCCTATCTCCGTCTGTCTTTGCACATCTGTCACTGGAGAAGTCAGTCTAGTACTGACAAACAGAGCCATGACATCTATTTAAAGTTGAGTAACGCACCCCAGTGTTGGCACAGAAAAAATTGTCTGTCAGTGGTGCTCTGTCAAGAGCTCACTAGTAAGAGATGGGGAAGGGCGTAAAAGCAGAACCTCGTGGATCTCAGGACAGCAGAGGTGCTCAGCTCCAAAAATGCTCCATTTTCATGTGTCGTTCAGAGAAGGGACCCAGGAACCCAACCAAAAGTCACCGCCACACAGTAGCAATGAATTTATGCCCTTTGAATGCATTTTGAATTTACGTTTTTTAAACAGGGGAAGTTGGACTGCTCACTGGACAAACTGAGGTCATTGTGGCAGCATTTCTACTGCTTCTGGGCAAAACTCTTGAGACAACAGTGACACATTTCTGCATGGAAATAGAATTTTTGAGGAGTAAGGAGTGAACACCACTTCTAAGTTTTTGGGTAAACTTTGCCCTGTAATCTGTCTCCCACACACTTTGCATGTCTCAACCATGTCTCATTTGTGGCCAGTGATGTCCTAATTTGTTTACAAAATGCCTTTCTTATTCCATCTGAGCCCAGATTTCTAAGGTTAATTCTCCAGTCTGAGATGGAAAGCACAGGAAAACAACCTATAAACCTATAAGAGATGTACTATAATTAAAGGCACTAGGACCCTCCCTGACCACTGAGAGCAGACTGGTGCCAAGAGACAATGAGTTGGGTAAGTCCAGACAAGGTATGGTGACCACAGGAAGCTGGAGAAAGGCTCGCATGACCGGGGTTGACTAGCCATTAGAAAAAAATAGTTCAGTTGGAAGGGAGCTGCAAAGGTCTGCTAGTCCAACTGACCAACCACTTCAGGGCTAACCAGAAGCTAAAGCATATTAATGAGGGTATTATCCAAATGTCTCTTGAACACTGACAAGCGTGGGGCATCAGTCACCTCTCTAGGAAGCCTGTTACCATGTTTGACCACCCTCATGGTTTAAAAAAAAAAATCCTTTTTCCTCTGTTGAAGAACTTGAGTCACACTTCTTATCTAGAGGGTAGAAACTAGTCTGTGCTTTTATATTATTAGCTGTTATTGGATTTCTAAGCTCTTGGGTAGATGCAACGCATACAACTGTTACTTGAATAGGGACTGTGCATTTTGTATTAAAGATATCTCCTTCCCACTCAGATATGTCATGAGGCAGGAAACTTCCAATAGGCAGGGATTTGCACTGTCTGTTTCTTACACAGCGCTGCACGCTGGCTCCCCACATCTTGTGCATGGGGCAGAAGAGCCAGTGCAAAACTAATATTACACTGAGAAAGACTGGTTTTCTGTGCTGGGACATGAGAACAGGAGACAAGTGCAAATGGAGGGAAGTAATACTCTGCTAACCCACCCCCAGCTTATGTTTCCTACCAAAGCACTACTTCCAAAAAAAAACCAACAAAACAACAACAAAACTACCCAGTACTGAATAGGATGGGTTAGGAACACAGAGTTTTATTTCTGGTTAAATGCCATCTAGACAGTTTCTCACTGGGCACCAATATTTTCAGTTCCTATAAATGAAGCTCGACAGAATGAAAAAGATTTTCTCAGTGGACTATCTTCAGACTTATTTCTCATCTAGAGCCAAGACTGAGCGACTGAAAGGCTCATTTTCCAGTTCAGATATCTTCAATCGCCAGTGAGCAATTCAAGCTTTAAGTAAATCAAAAGACATAATAGTAGGTTAAATAAAAGCACATCTGTATAGCCTGTGGTATAATATCACAAATGCCATTAAAAAAAAAAAAGTATTCTTAATTATTTAAATGACAGTAAAATATTTGTCTTAACAGAAGACAAAGCAACACTCTTCATATGCAGGAGAAAAAAAAAACAAAACACCAAACAACACTTAGAAATGACATTATTTACACGTGCTTTAATAGTTTTTAATGCTTCGATACAATTTAATGCTCTTGGGACTGAAGCAGCTTTGCTGACAGGACCTGTGGATCCTGGTGGACACCAAACTGAACATGAGTTGACCGTGACAAAGAATACTAACAACATCCTGGGTGGCATGAGAGGGAGTGTTTGCAACCTATTGAGGCAGGTGACCTTTCCTGTCTACTTAGAAGTGGTGAGGCCACACCTGGAGTCCCATGTCAAGTTCAGGGCTCTCAAGTACAAGGGAGACATGGATAGATTGCGTAGAGTCCAAAGAAGGGCCACTCCTTTATATTGGAGTATCTCTGCTCCGAGGAAGTCTTAGAGAGCTGGGACTGTTCAGTATGGAGAAAAGAATGCCCAGAGGGGATCTTGTCAAGTGTATAAATACCTGAAGGGAGGGTACAAAGAAGAGAAGGACAGGCTCTTTTCAGCGGTGCCCAGTGGCAGGACAAGAGTCAATGGACATACACTGGAACACAGGAAATTCTATCTACAAAAAAACACATTTTTAGTGAGGGCAGTTAAACACTGGAACAGGTTGACCACAAAGGTTATGAAGCCTCCATTCTTGAAGATATTCAAAACATGACCAGACATGGTCTTGGGCTACATGCTCTAGTTAAGCCAGCTTAAGCAGGGTGCCAGTTGTTCTCAAGACATCACTTTCAATATCAACCATTCAGTGATTCTGTGATTTCTTTTGTATGGAAGAATTTATTTTTTTTTTCATTTTTGAAAGAGACGACATATCTAGGGATGTCTACCACCCAAATAAATATCATAGAACTTTTCTTATTTATTAACTCAAGAAGAATATATCAACTCTACTGCCTATTTATTTATAATATTGGTTATTACTTTCCTTTAGTACTTGAGAAGGAACTCCACTGGAAAATGTATACCATGGCTTGGCATTGACAGAGGTAATAAAATCATATCATCCTACTTGTAGGTTCCTAAGAAGTTTTAATGTAACACTCCCATGAACAACATTCTTTTAGAGTGAGGGAGAACATTTCAGGAAGGAAAAGTTTAGCAGTGACACAATTTTTCGAAATGCTATATCATTTGAAAGAACCAGTGATCATTAGTCCACCAAAATCACCTGAACAATTTTGAACCCAATACTCCAGCTTGAAGCACACAGTGGAAAGGGGGCAGGCAATTTAAAAAAAAAAATAGAGATAGAAGAATCAGAGGCATGGTTTTCTCTCTCAACAAGTGGCATGTCAATGCCAGTTAGATATGCTTTTGTTCTGAAAAAAAAAATAGCAATTTTCTTCTTGAAATTTTTGTATCTTGTAGCTTACACCAGTCAAATATATTTTCTCTTGATTAACTCCAGAGCATGTGCATAGCCCTTTCTCCTGCTAACATCAGCAAGAGTTTTGTAGTATAGTTTAGATGGACTTGAAACACACCCATATTTATTAAAAAGATGAGATGCAGACTATCTAGAAAACGTTATATCCAGTAACATAGTGCAGCAGTTTGCTGTGAACATACTAACAAGTGCTGCACTGGGCTGTAAACACAGACAGGAAAGCTTTCAATACTTAGGCCGCTGACTTTTTTCTTTCAACTCCCACTGTATCTCTCCAGCTCACTTGTAACTTATGAGGCCTCAAAGCTTGGTAAAAGAAACCTGACTAAAATACTTGTGAACATCATACTTATTATTTTGTAATTTGGATAATCAGGCAAGCAGGTTATAAATATCTTAAATCATAATACAGACTTATACACACCTACATCTCTAAATTGTAAAAAACTATTTATTTTAACTCTGAAGCTATCAGGTCATTAGTGGAAATTGAGTTATGCATTTTGCAAGTAGCTAGCAATAATGAAAAGTTATGAGAAATAGCAGCAATAAATTAATTATAACCTGTAAGCACAATCACTCTGCTAGGAAGCCTCAAATGCTTCTACTTCATCATTCATCCATTCCTTTCAGCTCAGCTATCACACAGCTTTCACCAAACTGCTGTAATCAATATGTTGATGAGGATAAATAAAGAATAAGGTGTAACAGTAATGTGCAGTCCCAATCCTTGCAGATTCTTTTAAACCTATTGAATTTCTTTACAGTACTTCTCATTTTCAAGTGAAAGAACATTTGGAGTGAATGGTGGGCATCTTGATTTATTAATTACAAATTAACTATTCTGTTAACAGTAAATCTGTTAGCAGTAAATCCATTCATTCCTAGCCTTGCATAGTCAATAGGTTGAACTTTGCATACTCCAAGTTGGTTTCCTAAAAGTGGAGAGATAGCAAAGCAATGATCATCCTCCTTATCCCCCAAATTGCAATAAGACTCATTAGAAAAACAAAGATCCTCATAAATCTTGTGTACCCACAGTGATTTTTGTAAGTATTCTTGAGATAACATTTTCATGTTAAAGTGTTTCCAAAGGTTTTAGCCAGGACACTCAGATGAGCTCCATATTATAGGTCTTCAGTCACTGTTACAGCTTGTTAATGATGTGCTCAGGACACTGAGACCCTCAGTGATGACATTACTTATCGTGGTCTCAGGTCTGACCACTCAAACTGCCTTATCTTCTGTCTTTCAGGTCACAAGTTTCATTATGTTAATCTACACGGAAACACATGTTAAATGACACTGAGTATTTTGTAATTTTTCATAAAATAAAATAACTTGTGAATATCTGTGCTGGTGTATCCCGCCAACCTGCCCCTTCACTGGTAATCCTGCTCAGATGGTGGCCATCAGTGGCATCTGTGATGAATACACCTAGTCATGGTATCTGAACCAGGTTCAAGGTGGATTTTGGGGAGATAGGTCCAAGGGCTATTGGAGCATGCACCAAACAAATACGGTTGGTATACAAATATGAATAGTCATTCATCTTACCCCAAAAATAGGGGACAGCCCAGATCCTGTTGAGCTCTCCTACTGCATTCCAGGATCTTCCCCTGGAGCAGGGACACCTCTCAAGGTTACTCCTTGATGTTGAGAGATTTTCTGCCTGTGACAGATAGTCATTGACTAATAGCTAGCTTGTTGAGAATTTGCAAGTAATTTGCTAAGCATGATGAAATTTTGTAAACTTAGCTAAGTGATATAAAGGATTGATTGTGCATATAATCCTTTAGGCATCAACTGTTAAGTCTGGGACTGTGTTGTATCTAGACTCACTCCTTGGAGTTTGGATGGCAAAAGGGGCTTCACTCTGAACCTCGTGACTCAAGGTGAGGGTCTTCCTGACACCTTTAGTCTGACCCTCTCCTCAGTGCAGTGAATAATCGTGTAACCTTGCCATCATGAATCTTGTTAATGTTACATTTACCATTAGAATTTTCTTAGATCACTGTCTTATTCATGACTAAGCCCTGCTAAATCTCTACTTTCATCAATAAATATATTGCTGCTCCTTTCTTATGAGTGAAATGCATAACAGCATTTGCGACACCACCAAACTGTAACCTTCTATAACAAAGGGCTTTTGGGAGCCATGTACAGCAAATGTGGCCCTATCATAAGCATAATACATGAAGACATATCTTTGAGGAAGCTGTTTTGCACATACCATTATTACCTAAATGTATAATTACATGACTGACTTGTTTTATCTGGAAATCATAATAAGTATTAAGTCCTGCGTGGTTCCTGGAAAACCACTGACCGTGAATCCAGCTCATTAAATCTGCCTTTAAATCTGGACTTTACTGTACACTAGACTTGGTATGAACTATCCTGGCCATACTAAATACATTTTGCTGTGACATACTGATACGCTTGGTGCCATGGAAGTGATTTTCATTAATTTGCCATTTAAGCAAAGACTCTTATTTCTGGGGAGTAAAGTAAAATCTCAGACATGGTTTACATCAATGGGAAAATCCTTATTCCTTTGAAGCAGGCCAGTATTTTTCCAATAGAACAAATGGGATAATTTTGAGCAGAAGATTTTAATATCTTCTCCAGTAGTGTTCTTCCTCTTTTCCTTGCACCTGGTATTCCATGAGTGAAGAAGGCATGTCTTTTTTGATACAGACTAAACGCAAATTGCTTCTGAAGTCATTCCTCTGGGTCTCATCCAGCCTTTTCAAAATCAGTGGTATTACCTGGGATGTGAGCTGGAGCAGGAATTGTCCCAGCGTGTGTGTAAAACACTGTGAAGCATTTTACAATCCTTTTGCCCAAGTACTGCTACACTAAAAATCAATGGTGGTTCCTTCTGTAACCAAGTGAATTATGGACTGAAAGCAAACAACAGCCTCTGAAAACTAGGAAAACCTATTAAAATGTCATCAATCACTTTTAACCTTTTTTTTTTCTTCTTCTTTTTCCTTTTTTTTTTTTTTTCTTCACTTCACATAGACTGCAGCAAGACATTGAGCTTGAGTATAACAGGAAATTTATTCCTTAGTTCTCCCATTTGTTTCTATTGACCACCAGTATGCTCATCATACTTAAATAGAAGATATTTATAGTACATACAGAAGATATTTATAGTAAACAGAAAAAATATACCATTTGGGGCATTTGATTCAGGAAGATTTGGTCACCATACAAAATTAGACCTGTTACAACATCCTCACTGTCAGTGTGTGGGGGACTCTGAAACCCCAGTTGAACATCATTGTTTAAGGAATGGAAGAGAAAAAATATTTCACATCATATTGGAAGAAAGAAAAAAGCAACATTGCTTAGTTCATACAGAAGTTTTCTTTTTCTGATATTTCTGTCTAACTGCAGATGCCTGTTTTCTTCTCTGTACCATCTATATAAGAAATCCCTCAAGACAAAGATGCTGAATAGAAATGAATACTTAAAATGATTTTTTTTCTTCTAGAAGGAAGACAAATTTATCAAGTATGTTTTGTGTCACTTTACCAGTGAGCTGAGCCTTCTTTTTCTCTGGGTAACACTGCAAATGTGCAAAAGATGAAACAGACAAAGAAAAAAAAATAAAGATCCTAGGATTGTGTTTGAAACCCTATCCTTGATTCCTCTTGTTGAGTCTGCTTCTACCAGAACAAAAGCAGAGAGCTCCAACCTGCCTTTAGACAAGACAGACTCATTCTGCAGCCCTGGGGTTAGCATTTCTTCTAGCTTTTGGGTAGGTAGTATTGATAACTCTGTTTAAATTGCTCTTTATTTGTGTAAGGATTTGTGGCATGGTTTTACTTTCCTACAGAAGAAAAATAAAATACTTACAGCAGAGAGTAATCCATATTCTAATAAAAGAATTAAAACAAACAAATAAATAAATAAAAGAAAACAACAAACAAACAAACAAAAAAAGCTACAACAGTCTAGCAGTTTAGACTGTAAGAGATTTCTGAGTGACTGTCAGTGCTGGCAAGCTCTTGACAGTGACAAATGAAAACAGCCAACATTCACAGCAGCCCGCTTCATCGCTTGTGGACAGTGAGGTGGTCAAAGTTGTTTGGTTTCTCATATTTCACTGTGCATGGGAGAAAACTCAACCTGCTCAAATCCTGTCAGGCAAATAACAATAAATATCAACATTTTGTTTCTAGCTACTTTGCTCTGAAGATATTTATTTTTAATCAGTTAAATCAGATGGGACTTACTCTTAACTGTGACACCAAGGAAATGAGAGCAGTAGAGGATCCATGAGAAAGACTGCATAGTTCAGGGAGGTGTCACATGCAAGCTGGAGGGGTTAAAATGACAAAAAAAAAATTAAGGTGGGAGTTGGCAAAGGTCAGACTGACAAACAAGGAACACAATTTTAGGAGCTGTGTAGAGAAGTAGGTGACATCAAAGTCATGAAGGTCAAAGAGAAGCAGGCTGAGGTGAACTTAAGCTATGTACGTGGGAAGAAAGGAATGAATCTCAGAAACCTTAAGAGAGAAGGATAAGTAGAACTTATATCTAATTTCAATGTGCAAGGTAGGGGCAACTTTTTGGTTTCAGGCAAATGGGGAAAAAAATATCCAAGTGTTGCTTTCAGCTGTGGCTAACAATGTGGAGGAACTGTGAAAAAAGACAGGGTGAACTTTTTTTTTTAGTCATGTTAGGATGGATGCAGGAAGAGATGTTAGGCAGGAAGTTACTGAACTGTAGAATAGAAGGTATGGCAAGATGCAAAAGAAGATTTGTGAACATTCAGTATAAATTGAAATTTGAAACCACATGAGTGCATACAATAAGCCACATGCAGGGCTTAGGGGACCCAAGCAGGAGAAACAGGTCCTAACTGGGACACTGCACTTCGAAAACTAAGTTTCCAAAACAGTGGACTTGACACAGTGTTCAGGATGTCCAGAGTTGTGCTCCATGACTTTGGTGAAATGTGGATTCCTCAAAGAAAGAAAAATAGCCGAGCAAAAAAATCATTTCTTTGCAGAGACAATAAGAGGTAGAGTCTTCTGAGGAGCACTTAAGAAGTCTTAGTAATAACAACACTTCTAAATTATTTTAAGCTTTCCAACAACAATGCTGTAAAATGTTTGCAGAAGAGCTGTTTGGTTAGCCCTTGTGCAGTGCCAAGGCTTAGGACCTGGTTGGCATCTCAGAAAGGTCCCGTTGAAACAACCAAGAGCACCTTCATATCCTAAATGGATCCAGAGCTTTAACGTGGAGGGAGGGACCTCTAACAAGAATCTGCAGATGTGGGAAGGAGAAAGTACCATCTAAGTTCTGCTTTGCTTACAAAGGTGGAATGCTTTTTTCTTGAAAAAAAAAATAAAAATCATAAGTTATTCAGGAGTAGAGTAATTCAGTGAGATGTGGAGTAATGAGAATCACAGGCAGTGCAAAATAACAGCTAATGCTAATACCATTCTTTTGCAATTTATTTTTATGTTTGCAACACCAGTTTTTCCTCTCTGTACTTGAAAATCCAGACAACACAAACAATTAATATTAAGTTTAATATGTGACACTAGGTTATGATTTCCCCAAAGTTTCTTAAATTTAATTTTCAAGCTAGAGTCAGGTTTATTGTTTAGAAATGAAAGTGAGAATTTTCTATATGAAGTCTGAAGACATTAGTTTTGTATACACTAAATGATTCAATACTTCATTCTTGGAATATTTTTTCCTTCCATTTAAAGTCCCTCCAGCTTCATTTTATCCAAAAGATAATAGTTCCTTGTAGTTTTCTTGTCTGCCACCTTTATCTTTGAATAGGAATACTGTGTGGAGAACTATGATAAAATGTACTTCTTACAGATAATATCACAATTCTCAGTCCTACATGTACCTGAATTTTTACAACTAAGGAAGGCTGACAAACAAGAAGTAATAAAAACAGAGTCCCCAGTCCAGAACAGGGTGCATCTCTCCTTTAACATGTGGCATCAGTAGCATTATTGATAACTTTGTCTGAAGAGAGTCCAATTTTAAAAATACAAAATTTCAAGATGCAGAAATACTTATATATTTCCTTTTTCTTTATATCAAAATGATTCATTTTTTCTGATGATTCTGTATCTATTATAACTAACATTAAGCTGTCAGTGCAAGCTGTGACAGTGGTAATTATATTTTTTTTTAAAAATTATGAAAATTAGATGCATAATTGCATATGATGTCACATGTGGTAACTGCAAGCAAGTGCTTACTTTTAACATTGTAGTCATTATACATCTTCCCATCCTACACGACATCACCTACAATGAGGATATTTGTAACAAGTAAACAGATTGTTTAAAGATGCATATCATCATAAAGATGCATTAATAAAGAGGCACAAGATCAACAGGAGATCTTTTGCTAGCATCAGATAAATACAATCAGAAAGAATGAACATTTCTAAAAATTGTAATGCACTCGAGTAATAGCATATGAATTATCTTAGAGTATAAAGATTGTGAAGGAATTACTGAGCAGTGAAAGAATAACTACTCTTTACGTTAAAAAAAAAATAACTACAGAATTAAATGAAGTCACATTAAAGAGACTACTGTGTTTTTTCCATTTGAAAACTGTCTGAAAAAGCTCAGCAATATGTATTTATAATAATATGTGCGTACTGTGTTCCAGGGCTCCAGCAGCCAGCCTCTCCTGCAGTTCTCATTGCTCTAATGACAGGTGACAGACCTCCAACAAAGTGTGTGTAACTCAGAACTGTGAGCTGGGCCCAAGCGGCAAAGCACCTAACATTTTCCTGCTGAGCTGAAAATTGGAATACCTCTATTTTTTGATAGATAGCCAAAAGCAACCTGTGGAACCATGAAATTAAACATGTATTGCCCGCACAAGCTCATTGTAGCTACAAGTTTTAGGTGGCCACTCAATTATAGGTGATTACATTTTTCAGCAAGCAGTGCAAGATTGCACTAAACTTCTGGAGCTGTTCTTCGACAGCAGAGCCCTGCAAAAAACAGTTCATCATCCATATGATGCAAACTGTATATTTAAACATCTTGATTTTGAGAAGAAATTGAGACAAGCAGGTCTTTTACTGACTACCTTATAAAATTACCCTTCATTTTCTTTTGAAGAAAATACTCTATTTGTCTTGCAGATGAATCATTGCTAAGTAAGAATCTTTCTCAGACTGGCCATGAAATATATATTAGAGAGCAGAATGCTATCCAAGACTGAAAATCTATATATATATATTTATTTTTTTTTGAGTCTGAGAGCAACAGGAGTCAGGGGAGCAGCATTACCTTTGATCTTCAGTTTACCGCATCTTGTTTGTCCACTCAGACTTCAATCCCCAAACTGACATACTGGCTGCAAATGTAAAAAATATATAGTCAAAAAGTTGCTCTGTTCCTGTTTTTGTTTGTTTGGAGGGAGGGAGGGAGGGAGGATCTGAATACTGTTAATGTATGACTAGAAATTTGTTGATTTGTTGTTTTGTTTTCTTTTGCCTTGAGGCCTTGCTTTGCTGAATACCTTTACCTGCTCTGGTGATCTCAGCACCCGACCTTTCCTCTGCCGCTTGATCTCTCCCTTCTTCCTTCTGGCAAGTTCTGCTCAGATAAAATCGGATTTTGGACTAGAAAGATGAAGTGAGAATGGGATAAGGTTATAGTTTGTGCTATAAGCACTGAAAAAACTATTAAGGTCTTGAATAGAGCAGAATTTAAGACACAACTGTATGTTCAGTGTATCCCCCTTGGTTAACTTGTATTCAGTGACATCTTCTAATAAGGCTGTGCTTTCTGTTGTGTGTGACTCTGACCGCGCAGGAAGAGCATTGGCAACCTGCTTGCATGCAATGATGCCAGCATTTGAATGTGATGTTGTAACCAAAGAGAGCAACCATAAAGGTGCTGCCATGTACAAGTCTAACTTTGACCATGAACAGTTTTAGTTATCATAAAAAAGACCAGTTTTTTTTTTTTTTAACATCTTCTTAATCAGACAGCAAGCTTTGTTATTTTATTATTATTATTATTATTGAAGAGGGATGTTTTACCCATTACTTGCCCAAAATCCAGACATGAAAGACAGAGCCATTCTCTAACAGATGGCAATACATAGCATTAGAGACAAATATATAGAACATCTTAATGGCTGAGGATGGTCATGAGTATTATACGCAGATGTTTACATTTTAATGCTAATGTTCCTGTTTCACATTAGGACATTTTCAGAATTATATTATCTTCTGCTTCTAAAGAGAATAAAGTAGCCTCCATTGCAGAGGGACATTTTGATGTAATTTAAGACATCACAGGAGATTTTTAAGAGCCGTGTTTAATTCTTAGCTACAACGTGGATGTCTAAAAGTGTAATATAGGGATTATATAAATGGACTATATAGGGAGTACTGATCACTACCACCACAGAACTTAAATGCTTCCTTTGTCTTGCTGTATTCCCCATAGGTTTCTTATATCAATAGGTTCCAGTGTTACAACACTGGATGTTTAGGACAGCATGAAGCTGTCCTAAAATGACTGAATGTATTGATTACAGTGTGCCTAAGATACAGAAACTGTCCTTTATTTTAAAACAGAGCATTTAAACTTTACATCCAATCTCTGTAGCAAAACAAATCATTTCTGCATGAGATTCCTCTTCAAAATTGGGTGTTATGCTGAAATACCATAGAGCAATAGGTATGACCTTTGTAGCATACCAGCATTTATTTAATGAAAAATAAAATAAAATAAACGAGCAGATGGCATTTGGATATAAACAGATTTTGAAGGAAAATGCTTTTGCTTATTCTGATATACTTCGTATATGTGAAGCAATTTTCCTGAGGCAACACAGAATAGTTCAGAGCAATTTGGTATTTCATGAAATTTTCAAGTGATAAACCTCATAAGGCTCCCTCATGAATAAGAGGCAGGGTCTTCACGGAAACCTTGCTGACATCCTGAGCCACATGGTACGTTAACGGAGGGACAACTGGAGGCTTAAACAAGTGGTGGCTGGATGCTCTTACAATGGGGGGGTGGATGGTGGGGGGAGGCTTGTGACTTCTGACAGCAGGAGATATGCTTCTTCTCTGTCCTCAAAGTTGAATTTGCAAGTCTTGGTAAAATGTCCTAATACCCAGTGAAGGGGACCAAGCTCCATCGAGAGAAACTACAGGAACCATCTAGGCCTGAGCTGAAAGTCAGCACCAGGAGGAAGCAGTTGGTGATGGTGGTTGCAGGAAGGCACCATTAGCTGATGGGTACATTGTCACCAGAGGTCGCTGCTTGCTGGAGGACAGGATCTGTGATGTTACAGAGACTGCCAAGGATCCCATGGGGAGTAGCTCTGAAGCTCAAAGGAACTCAGGAAACCTGTCCTTTAAGAATGGTCTGTCTTGATACTCAGGAAACTGAGTGGACATATCAGGAGACCAGGCAGGCCAAAAAAAGAACTTGTGCCAGTGTGAAAAGGGAAAAGAAAAAAGAAAAAAAAAAAAAAAAAGGAGAAGAAGAAGAAGAAAAAGGAAAAAGAAAATATAAAGGAGGTAAAGGTGAGGACAGGTTACAAAGCAGGATATTATCCAGGCATGCAGGAATGGTGTCTGGAAAACTAGCAAGTGCAGCAAGCGCATCTACTGCTCCCTCACTAGTAAAAGACTAAACAAAGAATACACTGATCTGCTGTTGAATGGGACAGGTGACTTAGTGACAGCAAATGCAAGATAAGGGCTGAGGTAGTCAATGCCTTCTTTATCTCAGTCTTCAACAAGGTATCCCAGACTTTTGTGTTTAGGAACAGGGCTCAGAGAGAAAAGGATTTTGATTTTACCTAAGGTAAATTATGCCTGACCAATGTAATTTCTTTCTATGTTAAAATGACTGACTCTGAGGATGAAAAGAGGGTAATGGATATCATTCACTTCAATTTTAACACGGATTTTGACAACGGCTCCTGTAGGATTCTTGTATTAAAGTTAGGATGTTATGGTCTGGATAAATGGGTAAAAAAAATAAATAAAAAAAAAAGAAAGAAAAAAAAATGAAAAGTAAGGACTGGATGCTTACAGAGCAGAGGTTAATGGGTTGTACTTCACCTGGATGGCTGTGACAAGTAAAGTACCGTGGCGTTACCTGCCTTTTACTGTTCTAGACCCTGTACTGTGTCTGGCTGGAATGGAGTTATCTTTCTCTGCAGTGACCCTTACAGTGCTGTGCTCTGCACTTGTAGCTAGAACAGCCCTGGTATCACACCAGTGTTGTGTCTGTGGCTGAGCGGTGCTGGCACAGCACCAAGACTCCTTCCAAGCCTCAAGAGCCAGCAGACTGGGAGAAGGCAAATGATGGGGAGGGGATCTCACCAGGGCAGCTGACCTAAACCAACCAAAGGGATATTCCACACCTTACAGTGTCACACAGCAATAAAAGGCAGGAAGGGGAAAGGAGAGGGGAGGCTATCATTATGAAGAAGTCTGTCCTCCCGAACAACTGCTACTTGTATTGAGGGCCTGCTTCCTGGGACATGGTTGAACATCGCTCATTGATGGGAAGTAGAGCATATTTTTTTTTTTTTCTCTCTCTGTGCTTCTGGGCAGCCTTTGCTTGTTTTTCCCCTCTTCCTTTTCCTTTAATTAAATTATCCATATCTCTACATGTGAGGTTTTTTTTTTTCTTCCTTCTCCCCCTCTTCTTTTGAGGAGGGGAAGTGAGAGGTGGGTTGTGGTGGAGTTTAGCTGCCCAGTGCCCAGCTGGGTAAAACCAGCACAGATCCCCAGCATAGAAAAGACATTGATAACGTGGAGCAAGTTCAGTGAAGTCACTAGGATAACCAGGGCTGAAACATGTGCCCTGTGAGGAGAGGCTGAGGGAGTTATGCTCATTCAAACTAAGACAGACATAGCTTCAGGAGGACCTGACAGATGTCCCCCAACATCTGGAGTTTATCAAGAAGTTGGAGCAAGACTATTCACAGTGGTTGCATGGCAGGAGGATGAAAGAAGGTGGGTATAAATTGAAGTGGGAAAGTGGAGATAAAGGAAAAATAAATCACTATGAGAACAAGAAAACACTGAAACAGGTTGCCCAGAGCAATTTTGAACTTTCCATTTTGGGTCATTTTTTAGGAAATGAACAGGTAAAGCCTTAAGCAACTGGGTCTGAATTCAGCGTTGACCTCAGTTTGAGCAGGAGGTTGGAATAGTAGACCTCAGATTTCCTGAGGTCCCTTCCAGCCTGTACGGATCTGCAGTGCCATGAATCTACGAAAATACACTATTGCAATAAAAGAAATATGCTACACAATCTTGCTTGTCTAAGAACTTTTAGTATGTTATTGTATATACCAGCAGACGACTTTTTACAGGAGACAACCTTTTGCATGCTGAACCTGGGAACAAAGAGTTCTTTGTGTCAAGTTAGGATCTACAAAAAGCAGATTTCTGTAAATACATTCAGATCGGACAGAAGAGAAATAGCAAGTTAGGTTTTAGAGATGAAGAGACATGAATATGAAGGACAATGTGTTTAACCATGGATGGTTAAACGGGGAAACAGTACAATATACTGCTGGATAATTAATGGTTAATAATGCACACTGGTCCAAATTGCCCCTTTGTTGACTGAGGGATTTATCTGGATTGTCATCAATTAAAAAAAAAAACACAAAACAAACAAAAAAAAAACACCAAGCAGTGGAATTAAAGTTAGCCATCACAAAGCTATCTAGCTGAAATCGATATGTATATGACAGCAGGCTCAAAGAAGCAAAATCCCCCAAATTGTCAAGAAAAGTCCTACACTCTGCTTTCTCCAAAGACACTCAAAGTTTTGACACTGCCCTTAACGGGCCAAGCCTTCATTATAGGGAAATATACCATGGTGTTAGGAAGACACATTTTATTTTCTATTTAATTGTCTCATGATAGCTGAAAGAGAAAACAGCCATCAAACACTTTTTAAAGAGGAATTGCTATTAAATACTTCCTTTTTTACACTTCACACATTTTGGAAAACCTTCCTCAGAGCAAAAATGGGCTTTCATGAGCATTTCATGTTTTTTGCCTGTTAATCAGTTCCAGGCTGTATCGTGTATTAATAGTGAAATAACTGATGGTAATAAAAGGAAAATCATTTACTGATTTTGATCAAAGACTGAATGTGACATTACTCCTTCCAACAACATCTCCACAAGAGGATTAGAGAAAGTATGTGGTGCATTTGAGACTGCTGTCACTTGGAAAAAGAGTAACAAGGCAGCGCTGCTAGTAATGTTCTCCAATGAGCTGATGCTAGTAAGCACCAGCTTTGTCCTAGGTTAGAAATGACATTATCTGTTACAAACAATTGTAAGGAAAATAAGTCAATATCACACTTACATTAATTAATTCTCCTTCATTCATCTTCCAGAGCTGGCAGAAAAAGAACAGGCTTTTCTAGTTTGAATTATCGTACTGTTAAGATTAGTATGCACAGCTCCATCTTCTGATACTTACATTCAGAAGATCATTACATTATGTCTGTGAGGAAACAGGAGGGAGACTTGTAAATCTTACATGTTCATGGATTCATAATCTTCCTCTTGTCAGGAACGGCAAGTTTTACAAGCTATTTTAAAGGCATGCCAAGTAAATCAAATAACTATTGGTTTTAATTAGCACTCCTGCAAGCTGTAATGCTCTTTAACTGAAGCTAAGTAACATCAAAGAGATATGAAATTCATTCTTGCCTTTGATGTTTTTTCCACATAAAACACTTCTTCTCTCATCCATGCAGTTTTTATTCCCATTTCATTAAGCAATTGAAGGACACCAATGGGAGCTAATCCTTGGCAATGATGTACCTAAACAATCATGACCTGAATTACCATAAAGAAGAATATTTTAATATAATAAATAATAATATTTTCAATAGGGCTTTGAGGTAGGTAATTCTCACATGATTTGTCATGAGGAAAATATGGTTTCATTGTATTTGTATTCAAAATGATATACAGTTAAATTCAAGCAAGAACACAAAAATACATAATTATTTGCTTATATCTTTTGAGGACACAATCTATACACATATATTTGATGTGTCTGGAGGGAGAATGAAATGCATATTTATCCACATATCAGTTTAAAGCTATCATAAGCTTCTCTGTAATAGAAATTCTCAATACAAATACAAAATGTGCTTTTACAGGTACTTGATACCCTGCTGGGGCCATAGCTGACCTGCAACCAAGGTGACTCCAGCTACTGGAGCCAAGCACATGGACTGTGGTGCCAGCTACTGGAGCAAGTGGGATCCTAGCATCAACTACTGTAGTGTGCAGTGTCCCCTGCTCCCAGCCACTGGGTAGGAACCCCAGGATGTGTGGTCCCAAATCAGCTACTGGGGGAGGCCAGCATAAGCAAGGCGATTGCAGGGCTCTGTGCTGGTGGCTGAGCCTGTGCTACTGGTTGAGCCTGCAAAAGGGAATGAGGCAACCATGTCCACTCCCAGTCTGGCCAGAGACCATAGGTACCCAGGCATCTGGCTGGGCACAAGCACCTGGGCAGAAGCAGTCCTGGGCTGGAGTGGCTGGAGGAGGTGGCTCATTGCTCTTAACATCACTTAACATCTTTACCCCAAATTATTTATTTGTTAGTTGACTCTCTTTACAAACATGTAGTATTTATATATATTTTACTCATGCAAAATTTCTAGCAATTCTGAAAAACAATTGCTTATTGCTGTAAGTCCTTCTAGAATTACTGATATAAACTGCTATTCATTCAGGTTCAGCTAGGTTAATTATTTAACCACATACTTTTTTTTTTTTTTTTTGCAGACAAGCTGCAGTGCTTTGTTTCTTAAGTATTACTTGCACTCAAGATTATTTAAAATGTTAACCTCATGATAAATGAAAGCATAGTAGTGTCCAGTTATTTATAATCCCCTTCATTATTTAATGGATATTTTACAGGAATTATCAATAGGCTCAATCTTGCTTTCACTGAAATCAATGGCAAATCTCGCACAGAGTTCAATGGATTATGACTAACCTCACTATGTAATGAGTTGTTATTAATGCCTGGTTTTGCTACCTTAATTATTCCCTGACACTAAGCATATAGTTTCCGACTTATTAAATAAAATAAAATAATAATTAAAAAAGGAATGAAAGAAAAGAAAAATCTAGTGACAGTAAAATAAAATAAATAATAAAAAAAAGCAAAATGAGATATTTTACTTTTCCCATAAGACTTTTTTCTGGACTATTAATATGTATGTGGCATATTAATAATATAAAATACACATGCCACCAAACAGGTAACAGGATTAATTGCTTTTCATGGTTGATCTATATTTATGCAAACAGTTTAATGAACTCCATGCGTTATAGAAAGTACACCACAAGGGACAGGAAGTCTTAATAACTTGCCACAAGTTATTTAGGTATTTTCCTCATGAACAGAATTAATTCACAGTCTCTCTGGAACTTACACATCCTATTGATATATTTAGATTTGGATTTAATTTGTTAATTTTTATCTTTACCGTTATCTGCAGCTGGTTGAGGAGAGAATAATAAATAGTGGATTTAAATGAAATTATACCAGTTATATGTGAGCCCACTTACAGCTTTGGTTCTTTACTTCTGCAACAATAAACTATGAGCAACATGTACCAATAAAATGTTAACAGAATATTCCCATTTAAGGGACTAACTCAGAGCACAGGCAGCTGTTACAAAGTTAGACATGCATGGACAGATCTACTGTTCTTTGAAATTGTCAAGCCCTTATTTCCTCATTGTATTCATTTAAATTGTAAAAATGCTGTGGAACAATATCATTAAGATACAAGCATCTTGTTTTATGAAGGGTTCTTGGTTAATGTAGGCAACTCAACCAAAATTCTGAGTATTCTTAAAATTTTACAAATTTTTCTTTCTGTTTTAGTGTATTTGGGCAATGCTCTAATTACACCCTTATTCCTAAACATAAGGATAAAGAGATTATGCATTAATTGTAAGAAAAAATACAACAAAAAAAGCAGATTCTGGTTTATAAAAAATCAGTGTGACTTGGTATGAAGCAGACGCATGCTTGCTACAAAGATTTAGATTTTTATGGCTATTAAATCCATGCCGAATACTAGGATAAGGGGCTTGTAACTCACTTGTGTGCTCTGCTCCATCTCTGAAGCACCATGCAGCCTCATGTCCCATGCCACCACCAACATGTATGACTCTCCTTTGATTGCTGTCTTGCTTTGGCTGAAATGTTGCCTAACAATTGCTTTTCAGAAGCTTGATACCTGGACCATAAAAATTCAGTACAGGTTAGAAGTAATCTATTATTTATGGAGAAAAAAGACACTGAAATAGAATAATAAGTTAATTTTTTATTTTATTATGCTTTATTTTCTAGGGGATCCAAAGTAGGATTTTATGTCCTTGGACCAAGGTGACAAAGAATCCTGAAATGCAAAATAACACCTGCTCAGAACATACACATTGGATATGTATTTGGACACAAAGAGAGAAAACTACCTCTCAGAAAACAAACATTTAATTGGTGAACTGTAGTAGGTTAGTTATATATTTCAAAAAGTGTCAGATTTGAAATATTCATTTGTTCAAGTCAACAGACAGTGGATGTGCTTTGTGTCTGGAATTTGCTAAATAAAGTCACAATCAAAAAAATAATGATTCTCATCCAATAATTATAAAACTAACTCTAAAACCTAATCCCACGCTACACAGTATGCTCATTTGAAATATGGGTGTTTGGGAAACCCCTGTCTCCAAAGTACTCTGTCTGGGGTCTTGCATTGTATTCCTTTTGATAGTTCCCTACTCTTCCTTCTAGTCTGTGCAATATAAATACAAAGGGCAGTGTAATATAGACAGAAATAAGCAAAAAGCATAAGCAATTATGGCTAACTTTTTTTTTTTTTTCCGATTTATTTATTTATTTATTTTATCGGTTTGATTTATTTGCTTACATATCAGCTTTTACAAACATACTGAACTGGGGTACCAGTTTTGCAAAATGCTGACACTGTTTTTAAGCTACTTGCTTGACACTGTTTCTCAATTCTTGAAATATTGCTCTTTCATGAAGTTTTAAGAATACAGCAATTATTTTCCTCAGGTTACTTGGAAAATGTTGAGATGAAATTTTACATGCAGACAATTCTGCCTGAGACAGTGACAGCAGCTGCCTCAGGCAGTTGGTGTCCCTGGGGCAGCAGAAGAAGGCACAGACAAGCAGAGATTCCTTCAGGTGAACAGAAAAAGTAGGATGTCTCGTGACATCTACATTGGCAAACTAGACAGGGTCTGCTCTCTGGTTCTGAGGCCAGCTGTCATGGTCAGTCCATACTGATAATATTTAAGTATCCTTATCTTCAAAATGAGGTGTGTACATCCAAACTGTTTATTGAGAATGGTCCCTTGACCATGGCAAACCCCATAGTGAAGTCTGGGAATTGCTGGTGAGAGTGCCAGCTGGCCCAGGCCAAAATCACGCCAGGAACCTATGTTCAGATCTACAGCTTTACTCTGCTTAATGCTCTGGTCATAATGCAACCATGCTGGGTTCTACGCAACTGCATAGTGAGACAGGCTGCATGGAAATGTCTGTGCTTAAATGATGTTCGGATTTGACATCAACAAAAAGCAAAAGAATTTAAAGCAAATCCTGAAGTGATTACTTTATATTTTCAAGTCCATCATTGTGACTGTATCTTCTGAGACACATTAGACAAATAATTTTCAGTTATATTCATGTATGTCAATGGCTTCTTCCACCAAAGATACATAGCTTTCATTTTGACTATTGATTGAATCCTTAAAAACATAACTTTAAATACTAAAACACTGATGACAACCATTACTAAAAAAAATGAAGCACTCCCAAGATGCTGTTGTCAGGTAGTTACATTAGTGAGTAATAGAATAGCAACCCATTTATGATGTATTGATGGATTAGAGCAATACATAATCCAAAAAGAGGCATTTTGAAGATGAATTACTCAAGAGATGGAAAGGGGTGGGAGTAAAGGATCCAGGGGAGTCAATAAATAGTAATTATAAAACTTAATGGAATCTTTAAGGAGTAGTTCTTCTGACCATTAAATGGAAGAAAGAGACTATAAACAAATGAACTGGTAAATTGCTCATCAGCCATTCAAATTCTTCAGCGAGATGGTCTGTGAAGGTCTAAACTTCAATTATTTTGATCCTTGTTTCTCTGGAAATTGCAACAAAAGTCCTTAAGAGAAGTGATCCCAAGACTAATTGAGTTGATGAGCATTGAAATGTCTTGTTTTATACACTTGTCACATCCCTCCTTTATGCCACCACAGATAAGAAACAACAACCTTCCATTACTTAGCTGTTTTTTTTGTTTGTTTGTTTTGTTTTTTTTTTCACTTGTTCCCCTGCTGACCTTTTTGTAGGCAGAGTGGCCTGGGTTTTAGAGCTCTGGATACTAGTCCTTGATTTGCCAAGGTCTGTACTAATAACTCATCCATTTTTCAATTTCCGTTTTTATGAAATGGGATTTTAAAATACTTTTCTGTCCTTTGTAAGGTCAGTTCTTGGAGACGTGGTATATAGTAAGAGAGCTATAGAAGTAGTAAATGTTTAGGATAATGCTTTACAATGGTATAGCTCTGTTTAACAAGATCAATAGGCACTTGACTTTTAAAATTAGGGGCTGTGAAGAATGCTCTGCAAAGCATCACATGCAATAAGAACTTCAGAGTGAACATGAGCAAATGACAAATGATGCTGAAATAATGCTAGCACCATCTTAGCAAGGTGGCTCATTAACTGAAGGTTGTTGAGTAAGTGGAATCATCAGTACAGCAGTCATTGAAAAAGAGATCAATCTTTTATTCAACATCCTGCACCAGTCAGTGAGGTTCAGTGACCTATAGTTAGGCCATGGCATGAACAGGGATGAAGATTTTTTTGGGAAGAAACCTGGCTAAAGATCAGATGGGAAGAGATGCTGTAAGATCAGGAGATGATTAATTCTTAAAGTTAATGCACAGTGACTGGAGAATTCACTTCTACATTGGCCTACTGTACCCTACACTTACTCCCCACCTTGTGCTTCAGACATGACATTTGCACTTGAAGGAGAGGTTTGAGGAGCCTGGTAAAGGCTTATGTCCTGGTAAAGCAAGATATGTAGTTGGGTGTTAAGAGCTACTTTAAATGGGCTTCTGAAGCCGGCTAAGAGTTCATAAAAAACACCATGTGAAGAACTGCTGAAAAGCTCTGAGGTATGAAGCAGCTCAGATGAGTGCTTCCTATTCTCCTTTTAGCCCATAACAACACTGGGTTGTTGTTTAGATAACAGGTGCCATATTATGATTAACAGGACTATTGAAAAGAAACTACACTAGGGCTACCAGAAAAAGGTTAATGCAAAAATCAGTCCATCTTGAAGTCTTGACACAATTTCTCACAGGAAAGAAATAGAAAATCACAGAATCACAGAACATCCTGAGTTGGAAGGGACCCACAAAGATCATCAAGTCCAAGTCCTGGCTCCACACTGGAATACCTAAAAATCAGACCATATTTCTGAGAGCTTTCTCCAAACTCCAGCAGGCTCAGTGCTGTGCCCACTTCCCTGGGGAGCCTGTCCCAGTGCCCGACCACCCTCTGGGTGCAGAACCTTTCCCTAACACCCAGCCTAACCCTCCCCTGTCCCAGCTCCATGCCGTTCCCTCGGGTCCTGTCGCTGTCCCCAGAGAGCAGAGCTCAGCGCCTGCCCCTCCGCTCCCCTCGTGAGGGAGCTGCAGGCCGCCATGAGGCCTCCCCTCAGCCTGCTCTGCTCTGGGCTGAACAAACCAAGGGACCTCAGCTGCGTCTCACACCTCTTGCCCTCCAGACCCTTCACCATTCTTGTTGTCATCCTTGGGACACATTCTAGTAGTTTTACGTCTTTATAGACTGCTCTAACTCTGTGGGTTGAAATAAAAATGAGACAGCTCTTCTTCCATAGCCTTGCTTCTCATCCTTTTTTGCCTTTCACACCGGCACATGCAGCCTGTCTCCTGGAGATCAGCAAGTGTACAGACGAAAGCTCCCTTTGGGAGAAAGCTTGGCTGTGTCCAGGGTCAAACACCATACATATGTGAAAGAAGAAGCTTTCTGACCTTGGACTTAGGCAGAAAGTGGAAGTCTGAAGTAATTCTGCATAAAGTTTGGACACGAACCTGTCTCTTGAGATGACTAAACACCTAGCAATAAATCTGGGAGTAGGGACCAGATTCACCCTGCTTTCACCCAAGTGACCTAACCTTTAGTCTGCAGCTACCACATTCTTCAGCCTCTCCTTATACCTCACCACCAGGTCTATGTTACTTTCACCACACTGGAAGGATTTCAATATGTAAAAACTGGAGTTCTCATATGTCCTAGACAAATAGTGGTGAGTGTGCATTCCTGGGAGGTGTGGGTTTGAGCTTTTGCTGGTGGAGAAGTGAGC
Organism: Anser cygnoides; assembly: GCF_040182565.1. Lineage (NCBI taxonomy): Eukaryota > Metazoa > Chordata > Aves > Anseriformes > Anatidae > Anser > Anser cygnoides. The sequence continues at coordinate 88,080,135 of NC_089875.1, forward strand.
CACAGCCTGTAACTGTTGGAGCCCTCACTATAAATGTTCTACGTTAAAAGTAACTACTGATGTTTTAGAGAAAGAAATTACAGCTTTCTGTCATTTGAAAAAATAGTGGTAAGTACTCTAGTGGTCCTGTTTCTAAATGGGACAGAAGTGCCTACTGTAGCCCTACCTACATCTACAAAGCTCTGGAAAGAGTGGGATACCAGACAAACACTCCATCATAGTCTCCAGTACCATGTGAAAAATTCATGTTGCCTGCAGTTTTTCCTCCCCTGCCTGAAAAAGGGACAATCCTTGCTGCCCAGTTTTCCCAGCTCCCTCAACTCTTGGCTGGTCTCTTGAAATGAGTGAGAGCCATCCCCAGGATCCACAGGGTGTCACGGAGGTGTTGTCCTTGCTCCACAGGGTGCTATGGAGCTGTTGTCCTCCTTCCCCTGATCTCTGCTTGCTTCACTCCTCAGAAGGGTCTCACTCCAGAAAGGGAGCCTAAGGTGAAGGAGTCAGATGTGGCTGTAGGATCAGTGTGGCTGCAGCAGTTTGCCTCCTGCTTAGCTCAGCTTGAAGCTGCTTGGGCACAAAGTCACCAAAGCTGTCAGGATCACAGAGCCTGTTACCACCCATCCTCACTCTGAGTAAGTATCTCACAGCTACAACAGAGAAGGAAATTTTGGAGCTTGGGGACTGGGAACAAAAGGAGACAGAAAAGGATTCACCTTGAGATTACTAACTTGTAGAAAACAGGAATGCAGACTGCAAGCTTGGAACTCAGAAGGGGAAAGAAAATAAGCCAGGTTGACACGTCAAACTTGTAGACCTAGACAGGTTCCTTCACTTCCTATGCCTTCTCAGCCTGTTATTCTTCTTAACTCTTGGAGGAATACATACATAGATCATATTTACTGTGCTGAATGAATCACACTTTATTAAGAGTCCTTTATTTCATGTGGTTTTCCCAATTAATGATATATCCAGAGAGTCCAGGAGGCAGTCAAGCTTCAGAGAAGAAGAGCAGAGGTGGTTACAAGAAAGGCTGGTCTCAGCACTGTTTAAGGTGGAAAGTTGCCCAAGTTTGAACTGTAACTCTGTATTAGTTTCTGAAAAAAAGGAAGGTAATGTGTATGCATGCTTATGAAACTTTTCTATTTACTTTACAAAAGTCTCTGAGAAGTATGGAAATGACATTAAGGAACCCTGCCAACTCTTTGAAAATACTAATGAAGGGATAACAAGATTTCAGCACTTCCATTTCTTTGGAAAATTTTAGGGATGATGCAAGCTGTTCACACAAAATATTTCTGGTGTAAAAGAAGCTAACATGCCTCATAGGTTTCTAGGTCAGTGATGGATGGATACATATTTATAACAAAATAAAAAACCTTTTTAAACTAGCAGTGAGTTAATAAGATTGTAACAGTGACAAAATGAGCCTGTGACTTTTCTAGTTTGGGAATTCCTAAATAATACTCAATAGTTCTGCTTCGAGGTACATTCAGTCTCATATATATGCACCTCATCAATAACCTTATCTATAAAAAGTGACATGGTGTAAATTGTATTCCTCTCACCACGTTGACTGCTTAATTGCCCGCATCCATTGTGACACTGCTGCCCTGTCAGCATGCTAAGTAATTGAAAAATTGTTGTGTGATGGAAGATCAATACAACTCTAACAAGAAACAAATATCATACAGTATTGGAAGTAAGCAAATAACCCAAATTGGCAGTTTTGATTATCTCCTGAAGACACACAGACAATGTTTGGTGTTTCACTTGTTCATTTCTGTGTTAACAATGGCAGCCAAAGAGGTTGTTCATGTTTCTATAGTACTACTTTTTCTGGCAGGACCAGTTTGGGGAGATAAGTGAAGTTGTTGAATTTTTGACTTGAAAGCTGTCTATTGTCTGTTTTTAATTAAAACAGTTATTAGTCTTTATTGATTCCTTAAATGTGCTGTACTAGATAAACCATTTGTACCTATCCTTAATTATTTATGTCTAAGCATTTTAGGGCTTCACTAAATTCTTTCACAGAGAATTATTTGGGGGGGTGAGATCAGCAAAAGTACATTCAATTACGTAGCTTCTCTGAATATTTTAAATGTACATTCAAATACACAGAGCATTACAATTAAAAACAAGATTTTAGCATTTTTATTTGCAAGTCCACAGAAGGCACCACGGTCTAGTCAACATTCTTCTTGGAAGTCAGACCTGGATAGGAAAATGCAAATTCCAAAAATTTTTAAGTTAATTTTATGCCATTATGTACCATGTGTTCCATAGGTTTTCAGCTTTATCTCAGATAAATTGTAAATTCAAAAGAACATCTAGCAGGTTGTTTGTGTTTTTTTGTTTGTTTATTTCATTTGCCAGATACTTCCATTATCTTATAACTTAGAAACATCATAAACTTGTATAATGCATTCATATAGTGGGCAACAGCTACACTTCTTGATGAGTTACGGCTGAGGATTTGAAGAGATTCTATCCCTCTGGAAGTAGAATCCAGGTGCTGACACAAGGGAAAGTATGATCACAAATAAGTTCATTTCTTAGAATGTCATTTTTATGTTAAATGGAAGCTTCTATTTTACTTAATTTTAAAAATTACCTTAAATCAGATATATTCAGAGAAAATGTAAAAGCAATCCCTGCCAGAAATGACTATATAGACTAGCACAATTCATTCTACCATTTCCAAGAATATTTATTATTTTAATTTAATCTATCTTTTTTGTTTGTTTGTTTGTTTGTTTGTTTGTTTTGTTTTCCTTTGAGAAGATTCATAGAACTGTATATATTTTGTCAGGGTTTTCTGATCATTTTCACAGAGATAAATAAAATCTGGTTTGCCAAAAAAAACAGTATATGAGAACACATCCAATACCTGATTATTAAAAGCAGTCCACAGAAAAAAACTGAGTCAGATATATGACTGAAATATTTTTTCTCCAGATCATTATAATGATTCTTTTAGTCATTAAATTGTATCTATTTTTCCTTAATCCAATATGACAGAGTAGCTGCTTCATTTAAACTTCCAATTCTTTATAGTTATTGCTACATACAAAATCCATTTTTCTCCTATGTCAAAATGAACCATCCATCTTTCCAATAGCAAAAATAAATGAGAGACAATATGGTTACAAAGACCACTGGAAAGATTCATTCTGGCACAGCTTTTGTTTTTAAGACATCTATTCCTGAGGACACATTGACAAATGAAATCAGCAATGTCATCATAAATAGACTTGCTAAATAACTGGTCTACCACTACCCATGTCTAGCTCAGATTAAATCAATAGAGTCAGAGCAAAGATAAATTTGCCTTGTCTACCTGGGTCCAGCACAGATATCACAGAATCTGATGCTGCAGTTATCTGAACCAAACATCTTTTGGACCATTTTACAGTCAACAAGAGAACTCAAAAAAACCTGAATGACTGTAAAGAACTAGTTCTTGAAGGCAACAAGTAAGGTGTTACAGGTATAATTCAAAGCAATTGCACAAGTATGGCATTTTTTCTTCATCTATCAGGTAACTATGCTTCTGCATTTCACAGAGTGAGCAACAGGACAGACTTATGAAGTATAAAGGAAGAAGAAGCCTATACTACTTATACGTTTTCACATGGGACCTTCAGTGGAGAAAGAAGGAAGAAGCACAGTGTAAAGGATGGGATGAAGAAAGAATATGGACCTGAACCATGTATGCTTTCATCCCTGAAGATGTGGTGGTACAGCTAGCATAAATCAGCAGCAGTTGGCTTCTTGGGAGGCTTTTATCTTGTGTTCCTGCTCCTATCATGATGCTTTGATCACTGAATCACAAGGGATAAGTCATGCAGCCAGACATAGTTTTGTTTTTCACTTTTCTGTCTCTATACGTTTCACTTGCAAATATACTTGTCACCTGAGAGCGTGGGTGAAATAGTGGTTATCATTAGCTAATTGTCTTCACCTCATGGTGTGTGGCCTGTAAGGAGGAGGGGCCACAAAGTAAAGACAATAAAAAGTCCCACAGAGGGAGGAAAAAACAGAGAAAAATAAAGGATTTAAAGATCAACAAGTGAGTGCACTATCAGAAAGCTGGTCTGTCTCACCATCCTGCCTAGTGCAAAGTTAGTATTCTAAGATCAGTTTTTTGTTTTTTTTTTTTTTCCCTGCAAAATCAGAAATCCTTCCCACATTTCATAATGGAGATCCTGGGCTGCATGCAGCAGGACATTTCCCAGGAGGGAGTAAGGTGTAAAAACTTTCACTGCACAAATGTGTCTTTTCACTTCCAGGAGGCAGTGCTGACAGTTAAAGGACTGACAAAAGTTAAACTCCATCTGTAATATTTCCTCATCCAGTGTAGGTAACCACCCAGTGGTTTGGTTCACACTTTTATATAGTCATGATTTTGTAAAGTATTCTAGAGAGTTATCCCATAACCTGCAGAGTGTATGTAAGGGAGTCTGTGTATTACTTCTAAGGAGTAAAATAACCAAGAAAAACAAGTCTATTATTGGTAGTCTTATGTCATTTTTAGAGTTGTTTGTACCTTGAAAAAGGTACAAGGGTCAGTAATCAGAAACAGGTTAGAAGCTGCAAGACTGTAGCAATTTTTAGCACTGCTGTAAACTCTTTAACACAACTCACTGTGGCTTGCTGTGCTGCAAACTGATGCTTTAAGCCACCAGAGTAGACATGTGTAATAAGTATGCCTCCAATGTTTAGCAAAAGGTTTCTCTGTCAAATCTGTAGTGTGTAGTTAATTTTCATGGAAGGAGGAATATGAACACACAAATAGTGACCTATAAAATGATATGTGGTGAGCTACATCTCATTTTACACATACTTTTTTTTTTTTTTCTGAGTGAAACATTCATTTAATAAATCAAAGTTCTCCAAGGAATTTATAGGACTGTCTGAAATGTATTTTGTTTATTGTTCATTAAATCTAATCAAGACTAGCACGTTTTCCAACTGTAAGAGGCTGTATTGATTAAAGTAGAAATCATGCAATGCATTAATAAAAGGTAAATATCATAATTCTGAATTAGGTTAATGACCTATTGTCATATTTTGAACTGAAACATTGATGAATAATGTATGCCATTTTTCATTTGATTACATCTGTAACTTAGCATACATTTACTGATTTTTTTCATCCCCTTGTTTTTAAATCACTAAGAGACTACAATATTTTGATGTTGGTCTTACCTTGTTGCACGTCAAAATGTTCTGTCAAGCAGTCTTGTAGAGTGCTGTAGGAGACAAATATAAGTATTTATTTCTCCTTTTTAAATGCTATAGAAGTGATGAGTAGTATCACCATTTCTTATTTATTAAAACTGTATCAAGTTATCAACATTTCCCTTCTCTGAGTACAATTTTTATGGATAAAATAGGCCAGACTTTTTTTTCCCAACACTTCTTTTACATTTTACCAGGTTTTATCTGAGCATTTCTTATCTTAGTTTCCGCTGTTTGAAGCTTTTTCATTCAGCATTCCTTTTTCAGTGCCGGAGGCAAATACATGTTGTATGAAGAGTTCTTAAAAAGTTAAATTATAGTAAATGGAAGTTTTCAATAAAAGTCTAAGTGGATTTTAGTACTGAATGCTTAAAAAAAAATACATTCCACTTTTTTTTTTTTTTGCAGAATAACTAATTATTTGTGAAATATTTACTTAAATATTTTTTATCTACTTCCTTTGAAACCATGAATTATAAATCTTTGACACATTAATTTGATTTTCTGGACCACATCTGTGTTAAAATCAAACACATAAACACTTTTAAGAAGTTGTAGTAGTAATAAATATGAATGAAATCCACAAGTTATAAACCACTATGACAGTCACCCTGAGTAACCAACTCTATTACATGTGGGAATATGCAGAAAACATCCTTCTGCTGAACTTCTCCAGCACATAACATAGACTTTAAAGCACTGCCATCAGATACTGGCTATTTGTGCTTAATTTTATTCATAGCAATGAAAACTTTTTTTTTTTCCTTTCAGCTTTGAGGAAGCATTCCTAGCTAAAACAACTCAATCATTTATTTTTAAAACTCAACCATTATCTTCCTGTTAACACAATCTTTTCTCTGTGCTATCTCTCTTCCTGAGATATTTCTAATTTTTGCTAAGGATTACACTTTTTGCTGGTTGCTTGTCTGGTACACGCATATATAAAATGCCATAATAAATAATATCCAGCCAGACACATCATTCACACAAAAGTGAGAACAGGTTTTCCATAACTGAATTTAAAAGGCACAGACCAGATTGTGTGGGACAAGAAAGGAAGAACTTCTGCAAAGAGCTCCAAATCTTTTTTTTTTTTTTTTTTTAATCATGTTGCTCATCAGAGACTGATGTTGTGCTTTAGGCATCTGAGAAATCTTGGAAGAAGCATTATGAGAGGTGTCCCAGTATCTGACAGGGCTTTTCTTTCACTGCTTTTGTCTGAGACCAATTCCAGGAAAGTTCATGATGGTTTGCTGAGAAGTATATCGCTGTTTTCTCTCCTACAGAGACTTTCAGCCAAAAAGCCTCTATAAAGTACTCTGCTAATTAGGGATTCAGGAACTTTCAGAAAGATTTATTGAGTTTTCCCACACAAAGTATCCTGTGTATGCATTAAATCCATAAATATCACTGAGGTAATCATGTTTGGCAAAGCTTCAAAAGTCCGTCAATAATCCCTATCTTTTGAGTCTTGCAACTTCTCTGTAACATGTACTATTTATGATCATATTTTATCTTTATATCTATCTACTCTTTTAACAGATGGTATGAACAACTAGTTTCAAAACATGTAACATTAATACCTTGACTACACAAAGAGAAAAAGGAGTTAGGTGAAGTACTCTAGATAGTAAACAAAACAACAACAAAAAAAATCCTAATAAATAGTTATTAACTCCTTCAAAATTCAAAGATACAGTTCAGATGAGAACTCTTTCCACCATGTTCTTCTGTGACATTTTTATTTGCACACAAGCATTATTTTCCCCTCATCTTTCATTATTTACCATGGTCACCAAGTTTAAATTCATTTTGTCTTCCTTAAAAGTGATACTAGAGCAGAGAAGTGTGTTACCAAATATGGACTCATGTTTTATGGGCCAGGCAGTCTGGCAAACTGGCTTTGAGAAACCTCAGTGAGTCCATCTAAAGGCATCAGATTTTTTTCTTAGACCCTGATCCAGCTCCCTCAGCATGGTCACTACATTCAGGAGATGAACTGGCCCCCCTCTGTATTGGGATAGAACATAATCCTAAAGCTGACAATGTTTTAAGGCAATTGTAACATGCCTGAGAGTAAGGCAATGAAGTCTGATATAATGATGGGACCCCATATACCAAAGATCCTTATGCTCCTCTAATTTCTACTGTCCTTTAGAACAGAAAGGCTGCAAATCCAACATAATATACCTATAGTAGGTGGTATAAATTTCCTCTTTTCTACGCCTCTTATTGAAGACAGAAAATGAAATTTTGGACAAAAATATTAAAGGAAGAATTGCCCCCAATGACTGCATATATATATATATATATATATATACACACACACACGCATACATATATATATATGTCCTGTTAGTATTAGGGTTGATTATTGCTTTTCATTTTCACTTTGAAAAGTCTGTTATTGAACAAGTCAGTTATTATAATACCACAATTACTAATAAATATTAATAACCTTTAAGTAATTATTAGTAAATATTAGTAGAATAATAATTAATAATTAACATTACAGCTAATATTATCTGTAAAAGTATTTCAGCTATTATACTTAAAACAGCAGACGACAGTTTTATGAACGGTATTGTAGTCTATGAGACTTGTCTGTGGGAGAGGAAGGACTCTTCGGGATTTGTGAAGCTTTGGCTCATAAATTTGAAGAATTTGCTGTATTTTTTGAAAAGATGGGCAAGTATAGCTGCACTTTTGATCCTGTGTATGCAAAAACACAGGAGGAAAAGGAAGAAGCTTGTTCAAACTGATGATGGGAAAGAATTCTGAGCACTAGATTTTACACAAGAAAAGTGACCCTGGAAAGCACATCTGGTGAGTGACTTGGGTTGCAGCTAAGTCCAGACAGGACAACGACACTGAAAATATCAACAGTTATCTATTGTGGTACTAGGTAGGCTGTCAGTGCTGTTCTATTCACCCTGACACCTTAGCTAAATAGGATGCCCAGCACTTTATACAAATATTTCCCTTATATTGAAAAACAAGATTTAGATTTTTTTTTTTGGTGCTGTCATCCTTCTCTGAATTTGGCCAAAAAAACAACCAAACAACCAAACAAAAAAAACACAAAACAACAACAACAACAAAAACTGGCCTTTTTCTCTCCCTTTAGATGCATTCCTTCAGTATATAAAAACCATAAATGTAAAAGAGAATTAAATCAGTAGGACTGTAAAGCAATATACTAGGCTTTACTGAAGTTATACTAATAACCTACAGACCGTAATAAATTAGAAAAATAATAATAATAAAAAAAAAAGCTTTGAGTAATCAAATCTGATCACTTTCTACTACATATTAAAGACATTTATACAATGAAAGGAATTTATCTTTTGTCTAAGCAATCTCTTCAGAGACTGTGTGTTAAAGCAGAAAGCTTTCTGGAGAAAAGAGGTTTTCCGTATTGCTCTTTAGGGAAATGTTCCTTTTTATGGTCAGGACACTGAAGTTCATTGAATGTCACACGAATACAATATATACAAAAGATGGTCCCTGAAAATCCAGTTTGTTATATTTGCTGTTTATCAGAAAAATAAACTACTGTGACTATTTGTGAAGCTTTCTGGATGAAGCCAAATAAACATAAATTCTGGATTAGGCTGAGAATGAAAAATGTGCTTTTAAATATGCATTATAGAATGGTTGAAGGGACTAGCTCCCAGGATGCCTTCAACTCAAAGGACAATAGTAAGGAAAAGACAAGAGTGAGTACGTAAAGCCACCATGCCTCAGGCCTTCTATTAAGTCTGACAGCACATAGTCTACATTGTATCTGTTGCTTTATTATGATCTACCATCTATGAGCTAAACCTTTTCACTCTCTTCAGTTGTAACTGAAATAAAGTGTGCATTGCTGCAATCCAAAGAGAAGGCACCATGCAGTTTCATCATTTGAACATAACTTACCTCTGCCAATCTCCTGTTGGAAAAAAAATAGTGAGAAATAAGCAGCAAAGAGCTTGCAGTCACACAGTGTACTTGCTACCCAGAGAATTACTGGTAATATGCAGTTAGCACTGACTATTGCCTGCACTTTCAGGTGATAAATGCTGAGCATAACTTGGAATGCAGTTGAGGTCTTTCCTTTGAAGAGCTGAGAGAGGAGTACTCAAAACCACTTAGTTAGCTCTGACTCTGATTTACATCTTTGGGACTCAGTCGAACAATAGCTAGCGTCTTAATCAGAATCAAAAGACCATTTTTCTCTGTACATCTTGTCATATTTGCACATTTCAGCAAGCTAACCTAGCCTAATAAATTATAATTATTCAGAGAAAAACTAGTGCAGTGGAGAAAGTGAATTTTTAAGTCCCTCTCTTAAAAGCATATCACCTACTGCAGTCCCACTTTCCTCAAAATTTATCAAGTCAAGTCAGTCCATGATAACTGAATGTCAAAGGTAGTTTAAAAATTTCCACTCTTGACCCAAAAGGCTTTTTTTTTTTTTTTTTAAGAATAAATTTAGAGGTGTGCTAGATTTGAGCAAAGGGAATCAAGAAACTGATCTGAAGACATAAAACACAGTCCCTTTCCAAAAGATCAAGCACACATCATTGGGTGTGGGAAATACTGCATGAAGTTCTATAGCGTGGGTTCTGCCATAAGTCACAGTATATGATCATGATTATTTCCCTATTATTTCCAAACAAGAGTGGATTTATTGTCACTATAACAAGGCCTTTTCACACTACTCAGGAAGTGTAAAGTGCCTTTTAAGTGTGCATAAATTGTATTTACTCTCACTTAAAGGACACTTTATCTTGCCACAACTGTATTAAAGACCTGTGATTTATGTTAAAACCAGTCCCTTAAATATTAACGTTCTAGGTTCATAGATTTTAGGTACAGAAGGGACAGTTAATGTTCTCCAGTCTGACGTCCTACACAATACAGTCCACAGAATTTAATTCAAATAATTCTTCTGTCATCTCTGGTTGGGCTAAGTCTCCTATACTTCAAAGATAAATCCCCACCTGAGAATTATTTAGATCAAGTGCATTCATAATACCTCTCATGCAGTTGTTGCAATGTCTATCGGCCTTTATTTACAAATCTGAACCTTAATTTCAAGGTGAATTTATCCAGCATCCATTCATAACCAGGTAATTTTATTATAACAATGGCTGCTAGACAAAAGAGCTCTTTATCATCAAAAAACTCCCTGCACAGATAACTACTGACTCCATTCATAACTTCTTTGATAAGTTAAATACATTGTGCTGCCCTAGGGTCTTGCTATAGTACGTGTTTTTGAGGACTTGAATATTTTTTTGAAATATGTCCTCAATGTTCTCAACATCAGATGTTCTCAACATCTGTTTATAATGTGAGAAAACCAGAAATAACTACAGTAATATGGAAATAATCTCTTCTACATATGTTACCTCCCACTTTCTCGTCCTAATGCTCCCAATGATTGTGTTCCAGCACTTTGTTATCATCATCTTCTCACCAAAATCCAAGCTTTAATGGACAGGAATATGAAAACAAAACAAAATAAACAAACAAACAAACAAACAAAACCAAAAACAAAAACATTATTTGTTCAAAGAGAATTTATTGTTATTTATTGTAATATCCATACCAAGAACAGGAAAGATCATCCTGCAGGGCATATTGCATGTACTTTATTCCACTTTCAGAAAAACTATCTGGTGCTCTTCAAGGAGTAGACTAAGTACGTACTCTTTATTGTTCTTTCTTTTCTATTTATGTGTTGGGGGATATACTTATTACCCAATATAATAGAGTTACTCTCATAAAAATAGAAAAAGACAACTTATTTTTAATGTATTCAACACAAACACAATGCTTAGTAAGGAGGTGTGATTCCATGCCCTTGGCCAGTGATTGTTTTTGACACCTCAGATCATATTTCAGGAACGTCGGAAAAACTCTTCTGCCCTACACTGCTGGAGGTGTTAGAAACATCCCTGAAGAATTTATCTTTACTGAGACTAAGTGAAAAAGACAGGGTGGCAACAGCTAAGGCAATTGAGACAGCCAAGGTGAAAGAAACAATTAAGCAAGTACAATTTCATAAACCTCCAGGGAAGGCAGCAAAATTCTGCTGGCACAGCTAGTTTTTTGTTGCTTTTAAAATAATTTTATTTTCTGCTTCCATGACCTGTGCATATCTGTGGGAACAATACCAGTATCACTTATCTCCAGTCTATGCTGGAGACATCAGCTACTCCAACACACTACTGAAAGAAAAAATACGATTAATTACATTTTAAAAAGGCCAACTGTACTATTGCAGCATAAATCTACATGTTTTTGCTGGAGTGTTGGTGACAAATCAGGCAGTAAATATCCTCAATTATAAAATGTTTTTGGGAAACACTGATTTCACATTGTTCATCACCATCTGTCAGAGTTACAATGGATGTCATCAAAAGTAGCTGCTGTTTTTTCCACTTCAAGCTCAGAGTATACCAGAAATCTAGAAAATGGAGAATTTAACTTGTATGTTAGATGCTGAAGTTTTTGAACCATGTCATAGACAAAGTGCAGAAGGACTGTCTACTCCAAGTTACAGCACCAATGAAAATCTATGTTTAAATAGAGGAGCTCAGAAAAAAAAAAAAGAAAAAAAAAAAAAAGGAACATTTTCAAATTAAAATATATGTCCTTATTTGCTGCTTATTTGCTGACACATTCTAATGTCTTGAAAAATTCCAAGTGGTGCTATCAACATGCTCTACTCTTCCTTACTGCAATTTTAAACTATAAAACACCATCTCGATATTTCTATATACCTTCTACCTCTTTGTCCTTATTTTCATTATCAAGCCAACATTCGAAAGAGTGCTTTGTATTCCTTTAGGAATGTTTTTACAGACAGAAAGAATTGTATTTTATAGTTCTGATGGGCAAATGACAAGATGATTTTCCACTTCTACTAGAGAGAAACAAGAGGGAAAGAACAGTCAGTATTCAGAGAATACTGCTAAGGGATGTTGCAGTTTCAACTTTCCATCTAAGAAAAATTCCATCTCCACATAAAGTTTCTGAACAAAGTAGATTGGAACACTGCCCCAAACTGATCCAATTTAAATTTTGAAGTAACAAAAGAACAAGTACGTTTCAATTCTCTCAGGCACACTTTGATTTATGGTCTGGGAATTAAACTATGCCTTCTGTTGAAGTACCTGTGTGTAAAAAAAATGCCTTTGATAACTCTATGATACTCACAGTGTAAGATTTTAGGTGGATTCAGAGACAAAATGGCGAAGAAGAAAGAAGAAAGAAGAAGAAAGAAGAAGGAGAAGGAGAAGGAGAAGGAGAAGGAGAAGGAGAAGGAGAAGGAGAAGGAGAAGGAGAAGGAGAAGGAGAAGGAGAAGGAGAAGGAGAAGGAGAAGGAGGAGAAGGAGAAGGAGAAGGAGAAGGAGAAGGAGAAGGAGAAGAAGGAGAAGGAGAAGATGACCAGATGGTATTAAATAATATCCTTCTCCTAACAACCATAAGCATTTTGGAAAGTAATAAGTAGGAATTGTAAAAAATAGAGACTTTATTGTAAAAAATGGGGATTTTATTATTTTTTCTCCATAGGAATTGAATTTGAGCAGAAAGTCCATAAGAAAATCCTGTTTCAGACCATTATTTTTAAATATTATGGTTTCTCCAATTTGTAGAACCCAATGAATACATGCAGTGTAGTCTAATTGAAATTTACACTTAAAGAACAGGTAGGATCATTTTGTTTTCTTTGACGCTCATTAACAGTCACAGAGAGATCTACAATAACCCTGGTAAAATTGATATATGGCATTTAGAAGCTAGGAAAAGAAAATCTACAAACATAGGTGACTGATTTTTTTTTTTTATTTCAGATTTACAGTGAAGAAAAAAAAAGTGTTATTATGCACAGAGAAAGACAAATAATTTTCACTGACACTGGTGCAACTCAACATTCATCTTGCTGAAAATAAAATGAAGTGACTGCTGAAGTAGAACAAGGATGAGAAATAATGATGCAAAAAAGGCTGCCAATGTTACTTTTTACTCAGTTGGGCTACGTTCTCATAGGCTTTCATAGCTGTCAGGTTAATGATTTAGAATTCTGATGAGTTATGGATGTTGACTTACCTGTCACTAAATTACAGAATCCCAGAATGGCTGAGGTTGGCAGGGCCCTCTGGAGACCACCTGCTTCAACCCCTGTTCAAGCAGGGACACCCAGAGCAGGCTACCCAGGACCATGTCCAGGTGGCTTTTGAAGATCTCCAAGGACGGAGACTCCACAGACTCTCTGGGCAACCTGTGCCAGTGCCAGGTCACCTGCACAGTGAAGAACTGTTTCCTGGTGTTCAAATGGAAGCACTTGTGTTCCAGTTTGTGCCTGCTGCCTCTTGTCTGCTCACTGGGCACCACTGAAAAGAGCCTGGCTCCATCTTCTTTGCACCCCCCTTCAAGTATTTATAGACATTGATGAGATCTCTCCCTGAGCAGTCTCATCTCCAGGCTGAACAGTCCCAGCTCTCTCAGTATCTCAGTCTCTCTCAGTCCCAGTATGTCCACATCTCTCTTGTACTGGGGAGTTCAGGATAGAAAAAGTAGCTTAATATTATTTAGATTTTTAAAGCAAATGAATAATGTTAATAGAGCAATGGATTCTTACAGATAAGTGTCTCTGATTTTGCAGTGCTTACAATGACCATTTAACCTGCAGGCCAGCACTGCGTCTAGTGTCTCAGTGACTCCACGTTACACTGGAGAAGCACTTAGAGCCATCTATCTGCTAAATTTAAGCTGCTTTTAAAGAGGTGAAAGCATAGAAAAGCAACACATCACTCATGTAATACAGTCCCAAATATCATCTGTTACAAGAAAATCAAACGTAGAAATTTCCACCATCACACTTTTGAAACATTCTGTTGAACTATTTTCTCTTCCTATTCATTTATTTAAACTGCATTTTGTCAGAGTTCCTGTGATAAAAATAGTCTCAAAAAGACTTTGTTATAGAGTCAGATAAATAGAGGAAAAAAGTATAGACAGCAGGTAAAGTCAAGGGAGACAGCCATTAGAACTGAATAGCGGGAAAATTCTTTCCTTTCTGCAGTACATCATTTTTCCATCTTTATGATGATATCAGCAATATATAAGATAAAAAGATTCAAATTCTGCAGAGAAGACAGGGACTCAATTGCACAGAGTATCTGCAAAGGCAGCAGGAAGCAGAAAGCAAATTGCTTTACCTTTCACTCCCAGATTGCTGATTTGGCACATTATCAAGTCTACTTGATACTAGTTTCGGGTTCTACAATAATATTTACAATTATTATAGATGATGATGATGATGATGATGATAGTAATTATAGTGACATAACTGTAGCACAGAAAACAAAAGAGGAAAATAGAAGGTAAAATTCTACCTCAGCTCATCACTTGTCTGAAGACCCTCATCTAGTTTAGTAGCAAGCACAGTGCTCTTTCAAGGACTCATGATACTATCATTGTATCAACACTCTTTAAAATTCCTAAATATTTTGATAAGAAGTATGTGTTACTGATAGTTCATTGTCCTTTTGTTATGAGAAACTCTTAGTTATCCAGTGTAACTAACGTAACAGTTTATCTCCATTTGTTTCATTCCATCACTTAAAAGAGTTACAGAACAGCCTCAAAAAAATATGAGTGTACAAGTAATATATTAAGCACGCTTGAAAGAAATGCTAAAGTAAACTGAAATATTAATCTCTATGCCAGGATACATTTTTGTAGTGGAAATTTTCATGAAAAAATATTTCTTGATTTGCTTTTGGGTTAAAATAACT
Source organism: Anser cygnoides (assembly GCF_040182565.1). Classification (NCBI taxonomy): domain Eukaryota; kingdom Metazoa; phylum Chordata; class Aves; order Anseriformes; family Anatidae; genus Anser; species Anser cygnoides. The sequence continues at coordinate 88,095,170 of NC_089875.1, forward strand.
GAAAACAAAACAAAACAAACAAACAAAAAAACTAGAACATACTGTTGAGTCCTTCCAGATTTCATTTAAAGATGTATAGATGAAGGATCCTCCACACCAGATACTTCATCTATTGATTCACTCCTATTGCACTGTTCCACTTTCTTAGGTAGGTCTAACATAATTTAAGGAAGTAATCACTTCCTCCCACAAGGGAAAGATTAGGTGCTTGAAAATCTAGCCCATCTAAGCTTCAAATTGTCCCCTGGTGAGGCTATGACATCAACTGAGATCCTAAAACAGGAACTACAGTTAGGTACAGAACGAGGGCTTGCTAGGTAAATTCTCAGAGTGAACTGAAAGAATATTAAGGTGCTCAGCTTGGAGGATGATGGGGTATTCCAAATCTGTTTTCCAAAAAATAATTGTTGTCGAGGTTGGTGTTTGTCCTTTTTGTGCTGCAACAAAGATATGTTTTTCAGGGCTGAAGTAAAAAGGTGGTTAAAATGGCTTAACTCTACCTACAACTCAGCAATAAACATTTCAAGAGATCTCTGCAGCCCCTCTTCATGGCCAGCACATGAGATATGGATCAGGCCTCAAGGCTGTAGGTCAGTCTACCCAAGTGCTGTCACTTTAAAATGTGGCTTTTTTAAAGTCTTCTCTTTATTAAATGGGAGAGTCAGGACTGGTCCCAGGAGCTTGGTCCCATAGGGTTGAAAACCATCTTTAGCAAGTTTCACATCCCACTGCTGAGACGTGGGAGTTGTGTCCCCCAGCTGAGGGGACGACCTGGCCTCCTCCAGCCAAAGAGCTGCCATCTCTGTCACCATTCCTGTATGCCCTCACTCTGCCCCCAGATCCAGTGGCACATTCCTGAATTAAGCAATGTAGGGGAAACCAGCTCCTTCCTTCCTTTTTTATTTATTTTTATTTATTTTTATTCTTTTTATTTTTATTTTTTTGCCATAAGAGAAATTAGGTGTGTGTTGTAGTACTACCTGATCTTCCTTCTACTAGAGTTGCCAATGATGAGAGGAAGTTTTATTTACCTCATATCACAAAACTTAGAGATGACCAATCTATTCCTGCATGTATTTGGACACCACTGCATCTCTGAACAACAGGTCAGCACAAAACTAATGTGCAGTTGTCAGGAAACTCTCAGGAGTTCTCAAGTTATTGCATGGAGGGTTATGTGATTTCACTTCTGCTGTGATCAGTGCAGATGAGCAGGCAAAATCTTCTCTAAAATCTGTAAGCCCTGTTTCTGTGCTAGCTAATGCAAGCTTACCTTGTAAGTAAGGATCTGGCACATGGGAAATGAGAACTACATAACCTGACTATTTGATAGTCTCAGAGATTAATAAGCAACAATATAATGCAGTATATAGAGCAGTGTGCACAGCTAAGGACATATCACGCACAGTAAAAGAGAGATAGCAGGAAATTAGAAATGTCAATAAATTCTGTCTCTGCCATCCTAAACCAGGATTGACTATACCTCAGATAATACTGGGAGATGTTTATTCAAATTATTCTTTAAGAACTTAATTGGTAATATTCAGGTAGGATACTGTCAACAACCATAGTTATAGAGAAAAGTAGTTATTCGCAGATGTCTACTTCACAGTTACATGAAAAAAAAGTAATCTACAGATATCTTCTCTTTGAATTATGCAAATGACTAAATGAATTAACTGAAGGTATCAGCAAGGGAACTGAAGAATTTTAAAGGTGAGTGTGTGTACATATTTTACAAAGGGAACTATCCAGCACAAATCACTGCTGCACCCCAGCAGACAGTCTATCTCAGGGGAAGGAAGTGCAACAGAGAGTTGTCTATCCCCTACTCCAACAAGGCTGATAAACACTCCAAACTTACAACTGTTTCATGAAGGAAAGATTATGCAAATATAAAAGTTGCCTTTATATTTTTAAATAATCAATATTGGCATGCATTGGCCCCAAAGTTTTGAGAATTTGAGTTTTGAGAATTTTCTTAATCCTCTTCAGGGACATTTTAGCTACTTCAAATTTTTATGGATATTGTTATTGTTCTAATCATTTCTTCATAAATGCTTAGAACAGAAAAGAGTCTTCTCTTGGGAACACTCTGACTAATACTTTGAGATTCAACACATTTTTTAGTTAGGACTGTGGGCACTAGGGCAGCTTAAACAAACCCCAAAATAAAATCCAGAGGGCTTTGCAAAGATATCTTGGAAAATCTTAAACATTAAAAATCATCATAAGTGTTTAAATGTTGTTCCTCAAGAAAATATCTGTGACAAGAAATGGTAGGAAAGATCAAATCTCAAGGATAAATTGGAAGTTCTCCAATCAGAAAGTAAAATAGGCAACTACTGAAAGAATAAAGAATTTATTTACAGGTTATTTCTGATAATTAGAATCTTTCCCAGCTTATTTACTGGGTTTTATGAAGATACTTACCTGAACAAGCACAGGTTTATATCAGTGATACTGAAAAACATAAGAATTATCATTTAAAATAAAATGTGCTGCCCTCTGAATCCAATAACCTGTAACAACTGAGAGGTAGGCACCAGAGGCACAGCTAGTAGGTGTAGACCTAACCAGAAAGTATCTGATTTTAAAAGTGAGTTAATTTCTACAGATTATATTTAGTCATCAAAATTCCATTATCAGTTGCAGCTATTTCTGTATAAGGTAACTAATGGCATAACAGATTTCTATAGGTGGAATTTAATTTTATTATTGGCTTAATTAATTTAATTAATTAAATACTTTTATTTTATTATTGGCTTAACTGAGAGCAGACCATACAATATTCATTCAAACAACAACCACAAAAACCCTTTTTCTATAACACTTAAGCTACTCAGCACAAATAAAGACAAAATTTTATGTTGAAACCAATGTCCCATAAATAGATATCACTAACTGACCTCAATGACTAACAATAAAAATAACTTGATTTATCATAGCAGGTTGATTCCACATTGTAAGCCCTCTGTTTTCTAGATGCTACCAGGCTAAGCTTTTCTGTCCCTCTCCCTAGGCATGAGTTTGCAATCAGTCTTTCCTGAGCTCTCAGAAATTCTCTGTACATCTTCTGTACATCTTGCTTTCCTTGATCTTATATGTGACCTGTTCTACGAGGTGTAGAAGTCCAAGCTATAGCCTGTTCAGCTTCAAGCTCTAGTCTCTTACTATTTTTTCACTTTCCCATCTTTATCTTTTTTTTTTTTTTTTTCTGTAGAAAGGAGTATTATTTTGCTAGCCTGAAGGATGGACAGTTTGACATTTGACTTCTTGTGATTATTCTGTGAAAAATCTCAAATGATGGACCACTTTAAAAATTGAAATTCATAGTTATACCTGTAATTTATATAGACTGATATGTGTTCCTCTGACACCACTGGAGAAAACAGGGATAGTGTTAGTACCAAAGAGGAAAACAGCAGTTGATGCTTTCATGGGTTTATCAGGGTTCAAAAAGAAAATTAAAACTTCTTATGACAGTGTTGTGATTCTTGTGGCATCCTAAGGAAACTTCAAGCTCTAGAAATGTGCTGAAGAATACTGTTTCTTATTGCTTGTTGAAATCCTAGATTTTGAAGGGTTACCATTCCTTTAAAATTCATAAGGAGTTAATTCCTAAGGTAACATGATATGTTCACATTTGATGCACCTGAATCTTTACTTTCACTTACAAAATATTCAGAAGAGCAGGCTCAAAAACAATGACAACAACAACAACAAAAAACCACCCCAACAACCAAACCAACAACCAACCAAAATAACAACAACAAAACACCACATATTTGTTCGTTGCAGAAACTTTTCTGAGGCCTTTTGAACAGTACAGCAAACTGTTCCAGTTTTAACCAGCATTATCTTGCAGTCAATGCCTGAACAAATCTATGAATTTTCACAGTCAATTCAAGCATTTAAATCAATTACAATTATTATTAACACATTGCAGTAAATGTACCTTTGTGAAATGTGATTCTTAGTACCTGTAATAAATAAGCAGGATGATGATCCTCCCTTTTACTGCTCAAAGGAGAAAAAAAAAAAAAAGGCAAAAGAGTCACGCGAAAAATTGATTAGTTCTATTACATTTCTTTTATCATGAAGTGGTTTGATACAAGCAACTTATAATTCAATTGGATTGTTTGCACTAAATTCCACTACTTGAAAGCAACAAGGGTATGAAAACACTTTTGAAGGTTAATTAAAATGGGATATAACAGTATTTCCAGTTTGCTCTTAAGACATGTGGGAAACGAGACAAACAGATGAACTTGAGAATAAATTATGGTAAATTATTGTGGTAGCCGTAATAAAATATCTAACATTCAAGACTTACCTAAGAATAAATTGTGCCTGTATTGCTTTTCAAATGATACCATCAACTTTGCATATAGATTAAAATATGTATGCTATGGTAGTATCTAAGGAGAAAATCAAAATACTTCAAATTAATATTCTGTGGCTGAATCTTACAACCGTATTTCTCCTTCAGATTTCAGAGAATATAGCTTTCAGTTGAAATATAACAGTAAGTTATCTTTATAACCTTCTGTTTACCCAAGGAAATATCACAGGCCGGAACTGGATCCAATGCTATTTTGGAAGAGGGGGGAATTTAATACATTATTTTTAGCATATCCTGTAGTTATATCATTCAGAAGTGAAAACTCATCACAACAGTGTATTAAGCAAGTATAACACAATTTATGTAGAGGTTTTTACCCAAGAACTTAGCAGAAAAAAGTTTCTTTAACCTACTTAGTGAAGAAATCCCTCAAAAATTTTTAATTAATATATATTCAGAGCTAAAAAGAACAAAGTCATGAATGAATTTGACATAACAGAACACTGTAGACTAGAAAATGTGGAAAAAGATCACATTCTTTGAAAGTTATCAAGGTATGTTCAGAGATCTACAGCTGATATATGAGGAGGGCTGTGTGTAATACACTTTTGAAATAGTGTATTGCTCTTGTTTTATTTTAATGTGTGTTATGCTGAAGCTTCTCAGTATTCTTGTGATTTCTGATACCCACCCTTGCCATTTATAAATCCATAAGACACAAGCCATTTGGAACTTAAACCATGCGTGTATTTGATTTTATAACATAATTTCCAGAATGTAACCCTATTTTTCTGCTACATTTGGAGCTTTAAATAAAAACAAAAATATTTCGTAGGAATGGATAATAATTGGCCTAACACATTATTTATTTATTTGTTTGTTTATTTATTTATCTATGTTAGGATATAAGATATATGTACAAAATAATCAGAGCAAATCTGAGTTTATAAGTCTGTATACTACGGGGGGACCTAATATTCTGCTCTGTAGGGGAAGGAAGTTATTCACACATTTATATGCTGGACTATCAGATATGCAAACTAAGTATCTCAGCTTTCAGTTAAGTACTCTTCTTAGAAATGACCTATACTCTTAAAAGAAAGAAATTATTTTGCCAGAGCTGTAAGAGAAACAGTACAAAGAATTCCCATCCAATGCTGATCAAGAGACTTAATTCAAATAAGGAAGACAGTGATATTCTTGAATCCCTACCAGTTCATGGATTAGCTTTGTCCCAGAGTCATTACTAGACTTCTGCTGCACAGATTTCTACTCCAAAATAAGCTGTGCTCATTCTCCTTGGTAGAATAAAACTCAGCTGCCAGCCTGGAACAAAAAGGTAAGCATTTTCCACTTTTCTTAGCATTTTGATAAAACGCTGAAGTAGTTTTGTGCTGATCATTTGGCGTTTCTGACGGGTAGCTTAAGGACATTTTTTCTCAGAATTTTGAGCAGTGTTAGTGAATAGCAACAGTTGAAACACTTAAAAATGGCTTACAGACACTTAGGGACTTTAAGTGACTTTGTATTAATACTCACAGAAGAATGTAATTTCATTTGTGTACTTTCCGATATGAACAAGAACTCAAAGAATCCCTGCTCCTTTAACCTCCTATGATCAATTGCCAAATTATTGGGTTTTGTTTGTATTGCAAATGCATGCAAGGGCAGTAGTCAGGTCTGCAGTCTTGCTATGTGAAGGACAGTGTCAACAGGTAGGAAGAAATAGCTTGGGAATAGTTGGTTTAATCACGTTATGATGCAGCTCTGGGCTAGCTTATGCAGGAGGTACAGTATAGACCTGCAGTTTTGTGTCTGCACTGTCCCAGTTCCACAAGTGAATGCTACTCACCTACTTGAAGACCCTTACATAAAAGTGAAGCACCTAAGTATGGCTGGGTCTTTCTCTGGAAGACTAGTCACTCCTCTTCCTGGGAACCAACGAGGAAGGGATCTTAAAATATTTTTTAGAAGACCTTCATTGAGAGTTTAGGAGGTAGGACTAGTGTTGTGCTCAAATTAGATGAACCTGCTCCCACTATGTGTTTCTGATATATTTTGTTTTAATAGGATGCATTCATGTGTCTTAGTAAGCTATAGTTTACTCCATTGTTACACTGAAGTAAAATTCTGTGTTCACATGAGGTTAATGCATCACAGCTGGTGTACTGTGAATTCACATTACTGTAGCTTAGTATTTATTTTTGCCCCAGAAAGCAAACCCTTATAGTAGCAAAGCACAGGAATGAAGGAAAAGTAAATTTACTGTTTGCATGAGAAGAATAGCATGGCCTCAGAGAGTAAGATTCATTTCAAGATTAGCTCATCCAATTCCACATGTAGTTTATTACAGGCACATTTGGGGGCTGAACTCCCACTTCGGTGAATAGAGATCCACCCAAGAGTATTTCTGCTAGCTCCAAAGCGGACTGCTTGCTAGCTGCATCCCGCCCTAGGCTGACCAAATCCCCACTGACTCTCACAGTAACTTATGCACACCACATATAGTCATCTCCATTTAGATGCTGTATCCTGCCTAGAGGATCATCATGTTACTGATAAAATTGCTCAGGTGAAATCTGCAAAACAGGTTCCTGGATGGCCCAGGACCTTTCAGATACACACCTGTGCCTGGAATTTCAATTCAGGTTACAAAAATATCAGTATATTATTTGTCAGCTTTTGGACTTTTTTCCTCCTTCATCCTCACACTGTGAGGATGACTTTCTCTTTACTGCCAGAACCATACGTGTCACATCTTCCAGTTTTCTTTCCAGACACATTTCTGTGGAAATACAGTAGCTTGAGATTGGTGTACAAAAATTGAGAAACTGATGCTTCTTCCTATCACAAGAAAGCCCTAAAGGAGTAACTGACCTGCTATTAGAAGCACTGAGCAAAACAGAAGCAGCTGCCAAATCCCTGGAGGTGGAGAGGACCTTTCTGGCTGGTTTCTTTCACAGTATTTATATATATTCATCAACATTAATTAAAAATGCTATGTTTTGAATGTGAGAAAACCTTTCCCAACAGGAACATGGAGGCCTAGCCTCCCTACCTCTCCGCCTCCCCTTGATCTGTAAAATAGTGATTAGAAAGCCAGCAAGACAAAGGATGCTAAGGATGTCCCTGCCTTTGCCCTGGAGTGCTTGAAAACTAGAATTATAGCTAAGTTCAGTGTCCCAAGCACACAATGTGATGGATATCCACACCTTTGCTTATTTAAACTGAAGAATCTAGCTGGAGTAAAAGCCAGGAGTAAAAGGCTTTTATTTCTGAAGACTGTTTTGATCAGACATTCAGACATTTTTCAGTGAGGAAGAAAAGAAGGGAAGGAAATGGACAAGTCAGCCTGCCCACTGTAAAGAGAAAATTGTTTAAAAATGTGATATTAAAATCATTTTAAGTTTTAAAATGTCAATTATCTGGGAGCACATTTTTAATCTAATTTTATCTGTTAATTCTGTTTTGAAAGTTAAAATATGTCACTGTCTCCTCACATCTGACTAGGTACTGCTATAAAATTATGCTACTCGGTGTCTGAAAAATTCCACATGATGCATGGATAACATGCAAATTGCTGTTTAGAACTAGATTGTAAGCACTATAGTGCTTTCTTATTTACACCTTTACTCACAGCTTTTGCAATAGCAGGTGTATTGGGTTTATGTGGCAGGGTTTTGGTAGTGCGGGGCTGCAGGGGTGGCCTCTGTGAGCAGAGCCCAGCAGCTGCCCCATGTCAGATCAGAGCCAGCTCCAGCCGGCTCCAAAAGCGACCCGCCGCTGGCCAGAGCTGAGATAGGGACAGATGCTGGGTGGGCCTTTGGGAGAGTAGATTTAAGGAAGGGAAATAAAACCTGCTGCGAAAACAGCAGCTGGGAGAGTGAGGAGTGAGACCCAGCCCTGCAGGCACCCAGGTCAGTGCAGCAGGAGGGCAGGAGGTGCTCCAGGCGCACAGCAGCAGTTCCCCTGCGGCCTGTGGAGAGGCCCCTGGTGGAGCAGGCTGTCCCCCTGCAGCCCACGGGTCCCACACGGAGCAGATCTCCACGCTGCAGCCCGTGGAGGAGCCCCCGGTGGAGCAGGTGGATGTGGCCTGGAGGAGGCTGCGGCCCATGGAGAGCCCCCGCAGGAGCAGGCCCCGGGCCGGAGCTGCAGCCCGTGGAGAGGAGCCCACGCAGGAGCAGGGGGTCTGGGGGGAGCTGCCGCCCGTGGGGGACCCGTGCTGGAGCAGTTTGCTCCTGGGGGATGGACCCCGTGGTACGGAGCCGTGTGGGAGCAGTTGTTGAAGAGCTGCTGCCTGTGGGCAGCCCCCGCAGGCTCAGTTCGGGCAGGACGGCATCCCGTGGGAGGGACCCCGCGTGGAGCAGGGGCAGAGAGGGACCGTGAGGGAGCAGCGGGGATGAAGCATCAGGGACTGACCGCAGCCCCCATTCCCAGTTCCTCTGAGCTGCTCAGGGGGAGGAGGAGGAAGAGGGTGGATGGGGGAAAGTGTTTTTATTTTGTTTTTAGTTTTTCACTGCTCTAGTCTGCTAGTGATAGGCAATAAATTATATTAATCTCGCTATGCTGAGTCTGTTTTGCCCATGATGATAATTGTTGAGTGATCTCCCTGTCCTTAGCTCAACCCTTGAGCCCTTTTCATTCTATTTTCTCCCACTTTCCATTTGAGGCGGGGGAGTTTGGCTGCCCAGCAGGGTAAAACCACCATAAGGACATACTGAACAATTTCCAAACACATGCATTTGTGTGCATAGAGATATGTGTTTGCAGAGGAAGACCATGTAATTCTGGAGAAAGCACAATCCAACAAGGAACTGAGAGAGGGAACAGGATTTTCTTAAAAATAACAGTTCCAAAATTTGGATTTTTACTTTTTCCCTTTTAGCTGATTTCTTATTTTTGAACTTATACTCAGGATTCATCCTGAGTTTTTGTTTGAGCTTTTCTGGAAAGCACAGTCTTTCTGACAAGGATTCTTGATTTTTAGGCTACCTTGAGGTTTCTTGTTTCACTTGTTCTTCCTCTCTGCTATTCACACTTCTGACATACTAGTTTGAAAGCCAGGATTTATAACCAAGATGGAAAATTCCTAGACAATTGTATACTTTGGACCCCATGATGGTTTTTACAGAGTCAGCACAGGTAAATGGAGTTTTTTGACTTTTGATTTGGGAAATATAGAATTCACTTGTTTATAACAGCCTAGTCTGGGAATATTAATCAGGCATGTTTGCCAAGTATTTTACGTGTCAGGAACTTATCCTGAAATGAAAGGAATAAAACAGCACCAATTTTATTTATCTGACAACAACTTTTTCTTTTATTTTTCTTTTGTAAATAACTTATTCCAAATCTCCAGGTGTTTTGTAGGCTGTTTTTGCTTCCCAGTTTCAACCCATATCAACCATCCATTTCCTATGGCACAACCTGCATTTTTTACCTTTTTCTTTCCACATCTTTTGTGGTCTTTAATCTCTGCACTATTTGATGTCATACACCGTTCTTCTGCTCCTAAAAAATCCGTTTTTATTTGCTTCAGTAATCATTGCCTCTTGCACGTATCCTCTTACTTTCCCAAATTACTTTTCATTGCTCATTCCTTTCCCAAGGGCCTTCCTCTCCTCCAGGTGCTCCCCCCATTCGGTCTGCGCCGAAGCAATACTCAGACTAACATCCAGCAAATCTCATCCTCCAGCAATACAATGGGTGGGGCACTCTCTTCTCCAAAGCAAAAATTGGATAAGAAGCTGTTCTCCTAAGAGACTGTTTAAATAGTGAACAATACCAGGAGAAATGAATTTACAGTACATTTTCTACTTTGACTAACACCCACCTGTGTCAGATACTTATCTTTGGAGAGGATGAATCATCCCCTGGAGAGTCTCATCTCTCTCTGCTGTCTGTAAGTGGGAACCCAGATGATTAGCTTAGAGTAGCTGTCTCCCTGAATAAAAGGAAAAATAATAAAAAAAAACAAAACACACCATACCAAGCAAACCTCGTCCAATGCCAGAGGTTAAAAGATCTTTGCCCAATTCAAAGCTCATCTCTCCCAGCTTTGTTCCTAGGGAGGAAAGGCAGCTCCTGAGGTATGGTTTATCTCACCCATCATAACCCCCATCTGAGGATGAGGTGAATTGCTTTCTGGAGTAGTGTTGTGTTTGTGGCTACAGGAGAGTGAGGTGCTTATTTTGGGTCCAGAAAACCAACTTTTAAACACCCAGGCTGGTCAGGGTATAAATGTTGAAATATCAACATTTATAGTCACCACACAGTTTGTGAGGGTAAAAATAAAAGTGAATAGCATTTCTGCATTATATTGCTTTTGTAAACAACATGCAAAGTGATAGTAAATTGAAGTACTGTGCATTGCCTTGAGGGCTTGAGTGGCAATACAGAGACTTCATTTTGGAATTAGCCTCTGGCCAGTCTTCATCAGAGGCAGTTCCAGTGGCAGGATTTTTAGAGCTCTCAACCAGTTTACTACTGCTTGCATTACTTATGTTCACGATCCAGGAACTATCAAAATTCAGACAATGATGACACACAAACAATCCATTAATGAAGTTTATTCCTTGTTTCAAATACATGATGTTAAGGATAAGAATTATTCATGACCAGCATGCATACAAATCAGTTCGGAAGAATTTGTTTCCCTCATGAATGACTGAATGACAAAGATGTACTTTGAAATATGTTTGAAATGTTTTATACTATTACTGCACATTTTCACCACCTTCAAAATAAAAGGTTAATTGCAGACAGGCCAGAAAATAATGAGATAACATCACCATTTACAAACATAGCATATAGCATGAACTTCTGACTGCCTTTCACTGACAGCTGTAATGCAGTAAATGAGTATGACAACTGAATTAGTAATATGCTATTTCACTCTGAATCCTGTACAAGGTCTTCTTCTTGCTGCTTATGATCACTTTCAGCTCCATGTAAGAGAATATGGTGGCTCCATCCAAAAGAAGCATTACAATATGTGCCATAAGCAGAATTCAGTATAGGTCCATTAAGTCCATAGGTTAAAAGAATCTGGAAAAATGTAGAGGGTTACTTTAAAACAGCAGCAACAAAAATTCACAGACTTTTAGTTTCCAGAAGTTTAATTCTGACATAAAGGAATAAAATGAAAATAAAGCAATAAAAGGAAGTAACAATACTTAAAAAGAACAAGCAGCTTGTGAATGCAATTCAATTCCTAATGGTTTAACAGACATGCAACTAATGGTTCACAAATCATAAGGACTGCTCAAGTGATCTTTACATGGTGAGGTAAAAGGTATAAACTGCTGTGAGAACTTTTCTCCCCAGCATTGCTGCCATGCTAGATCAGTCTTTCAAAACGCTTTTACCGGAGGGGTCTATGTGAGCAGGTGAAAGAGTTGTGGTGGATCTAAAACCACCAAGGGTTGCTAGACTAAATGTAGATGCTTGGCTACCTTGTCTCCATATTCTGAGTCCAACCTTAATGCAGGGACTGTTGGCTAGAGAAAAACCTGTGTAACTAGATTCAGGGCAAGGAAAACAGGTGAGTAACTGCACGGGTCTATCTGGGCTGCTTTTATCCTGTAGGCTTGGCAGTGAGGCAGGCTGCTTTTCTTCATAGTCTGGGGAACACTTTGAGAACTGGGGCAGTCCGTGGCATCCCCCCATTAGATAATGTGGCACGTTGAGACATAGTGAATTTATCCTTGAGAATAGACAGTGTAGTTGCAGCTGCCGTGCTATGGGCTCACTCTGTGCTCTCACCTGAACAAAACAGAGCATCAGGCATGGGGAGCTGCAGATTCCCCATCTGTGTGTGTGTGGCAGGACCAGCTCAGGGTCTTACTCATTTTCCAGTGGGGTCTTGTACAGAACTTGCAGTAACAAGTCTAGTGGCAGGAAAAGAAGACTGAATCCTAAATTGCATATCATCAAACCCTATAGAATATATATCACCAAGAGGGTATTAGAGAGTTGTATTGCTGCATGATTATGAAAATATTCCTTATTCATGTGCCCCTATGCTATTCCTACAATCAAAATCCAGAGCCAGGTATGCAGCTGGTATACAGCATGTCCTGCTCTGGTGGCAAGGAGCAGACTGGAGATCCAGGCTCCCTTGGGTACCAGAGAAGGCTCCTTTGCTCCATATGCCATGCCCATCGTGGCACATTGGACTTGTCTGGAGTTCAGTCTTCTGTTTTCTTTGGGGATGAATATACATTTTGGACTCAGGGCAACAAATGTAAATGCTGTCACCATCTTAAAAGAGAAGACTTACACTGCAACACAGGGTACAGGAAAGACTGAAGAGAAGCTCAAGCACCAACACTTCTGATGTCAATGATAAGCATTTCTACAGCTCATGAGCATGCTCTTTTCTGCATGCGGCACTACATCTCTGTTTTATTAGATAGTGGTTTATAGACAGAGTTCTGCCACCATTTTGATTAGAGTTTCCCCAAACTGGGCTGTCTGTACTTATAATCCTCTATGGAAGACAGCAAAAATCAAGATCTTTGTCTTCACTGAGGAAGAAGGCACAAAACATTTTGTTAAAGTTAACTTATCATTTGTGTAATGTGAATGTTTGCATAATTCTAGCAATAGCATGAACAATCAAACTGTACCTAATTTAGAAGTCAGTTTCAGATGTTTCTGAATCAAACATTACAAAGAAAACTAGAAGTGGAAAAAGAAAAGTGTTCTTATTGGTCTCATGTGCATTCAAATGACAAAAATCCCCCAATCAGAAAATCTGTTATCAGAGGCAGGTTTTACTATCTGTACAAACATGACCTTGATTAAATGAATATAGAATTAAATGAATCGTGAGGTGTCAAAACACGAGGTGGCTATCTAGTAAGTTTTTAATGTTGCTAAAATTTTGGCAAAAAAGATTTTGAATTTGTTCAGAGAATGAGACATTAAGGCAAATCCTAACAACAACAACAACAACAACAACAAACAACAAAAAGTAAAATACTTATCCATTATTCAAGCATTTAAGATCTCAGCTTTTGCACATGATCTGCAATAAAAACAATGCAGCTTTTTGATGAATATCTATTGGTAGTGCTATAGCACTGGCCTTCAAGAGTAAGCCCTATTGATAAATAACTTTCTTAACAATCATTGTGGCCTTAAGAAAAGAACAGAAATGCATAGCAATAATATAGCCCTTTTTATATAAAGGGATAAAAGCCCCCCAGAAGGTTTCAAGGACTATTCTCTGATTCTGCATACAGTAAGTGACGCAAAGAGGAAACAAGTTACACAAGCAAGTCAGTAACAGTTTTGAAAATACAACACATGAATAGTAGCCTGAATCCTGTAAGTTAATGGGAAGCTTTTACATTGATTTTTAATGGAGCCAGTATTTCACCTCTTTCTACCTCTGACCCAAAATCCAGCTCCAGGAGAAAGGATGCCCTCCTTGAGTCCTTCAAAACACAACATTCCACTGTTTGAAGAAGCAGCATTGAGCTAAATGCTTCACCAGAAAAACAAAAATGGAGCTCTAAGGTAGGTGTCTCAGCCAGCTAAATCAACCCCATGGCATGTTAATGAAAGGAACTATCTCAGGAATGACAAAATGTCTCATTGCTCAACATGGGCAGGAGGGATGTGATTGTTTCAGGATGAAGATGATCTTGGTTATCCTCCCTTTGCCTCCTGTTGGACACGTAGAAGCAGAAAAGTGCTCAGCAGAGAACTGTGCCTGTGCCCCGTGCATTGGGATTCTCGTCCCTGAGCCAGGGCTTGTTGCACTGGGCTGGTAGCTGCCCTGCATGCCTTCTGTCATATTCTGCAGAATAACTACCTTTTATTAAATTATATATTGTTTGAGCTCTCCTGTCTGCCAGATGACTGAAATCAGACTTTCTGCTTTATATTCAGTGGCAGCTTGGGTATTTGTTGTTCTTCTCTTCTGGCTTACATTTGGGAACTTATTTGCAGTTTTCACTCCTGCTATACTGTCCTTTGTGTTTAATGAGTTATCAAAATCCTCCTCAAAGGTATTTAAATCTCTCAGTGTTTCTTCCTACTTAACCACTGAGATACACAACCTTGCAAGGATATGTTATTCTCTGCTAATTGATTGTGATTTCTTTGGACTTCAGCACTTATTCAATATTAAATTGCAGCACTATGTTTTGCTACAAATTAGGGAACCTAATTTATGTTGCAATATAGTATCTCATCTGTGCTTTTTTATGCTCAATTGCTAAGTAAAAGAAAAGAACAGTACTCTCAACCTTGGAAACTGAGTCATGAATTGCAAAACACAAAATGCAAAAAAAAAATCACTGTATGAAGAGGCTGAACAAGTCAGATTTGCTGCTACTTGACAACTTTGTGCCTACCCTACTTGTGGTCTCTAGAAATGCTTTTCATGTTAGAGGGCCATGTGTTCCTTCCTCTTTTAATAACTGTAAAACGAGTGTACCAAGATTAATTTGAACAATCATTAGAGGACATATGTTAATCTGAAATATGACCTTTATCTACTGCTGTCTCTACCAGGCTGGCAAGAATGGAAGTGGAAAGACAAGAGCAACAAAGACCAAGTGTATGTAACCGAGTTTCGTCAAAGCATTGCAGCACTGCATGCAGCAATTCACAGAGACTCAACAGACTTTCTGTGAGATTTTCCCCTCAACACTCACTGCCCCCAAGCCCCTTAGAGGGGCTGCACCAATGCTGCTTTGCAGCACAGCCCAACATGTGGCAACAAGAAGAGTTCAGGCCATAACAGCTCGTATGTAGGAGGGGTCAATAGGGTATGAAAAAGTTGTTTAGTTTTAATTCATAAGGGTTTGATATTAATTTTAAGATCAAATTCCCTTCAGAGCAGCTAGGCAGACTATTACCTCTTATGTCAGGGGCTCTGTCCAGGTAAGAAATGATTTATAAATTTTACACAGTACATTTTTTCATCTTCTTTGTTATTCTTCTATTTTCTGTCATCTATATTATTATTTTTTTTTATTATTCAACGAAGTGGCTTGGAATTATTTGCATTTACTACCTGTTCAAAGAATGAGTTCTCTGTGCAAAGGGAAAGTCCTTAATATTTCCTTTGAACAGTACTAGCTTTTTATCACACCAAATTGGATACAGAAATTTTCTCTGGTCAATTACTCACTCACCATTAGCCACCACCACAATCGTGCTCTTTCAGAAACACATGAAGCTAACACCTTTTGGGTAATAGAAAATGGATTTCCTTGTTCTGAAAAATGACCGTAATGATTTTGAAATCTTAGTAGAAAGGATAGCCTGTAGACAGCACTTTCAACTCACCACTAGAAGGAGGTATTATGAAAATAATGACAACCAGAGATCGTTTCTGTAGGAACCAAGCAAACTTGTCACTTAAGCGCATATGTGCTAGGCTAGTAGATACACAGGAAAATAAATTACTTTTCCAGACTGTGCCTCCACTGAAAGTTCTTTTTTACTACCTCTTTCTAGTGAACCACCAGTATTTTTTTCTGTTAGTGCATTCATTACAATACCCTGGAGGACACATAGTGTATCAGGGTGATTCAGGAGGTCCATCATCTCTGAGGAGATGCTCTCAGAGTCCATATTCTGCCTAAAGAGTTGCTGATGATTATTAGTGAGCACCAAAGGCTGTTCTTCTGTTAGGAAACATCGGTGATATCCTTTGCCACTGCTTCCTGCTTCTTGAGTTTTCCCCATAGACTGCAATAAAAAGTCATTTATCTTTCCATATAAGGGAGTAACAAGACATGGATCCATCCGCTGAACTAAGAACAGCAAAGGGGGTGCAAGGACATCTAATTTAGTGACAATGACTTGCTTTAACATTTTGATTGTGCATGCCTCTGTGATGTGAATTTAGCATCTGTAAATGAATGTATGACACTACCTCAGAACAGAGATACAAAACATTTTTTTTTTTTGTGAAAGGAGTAACAACAGCCTTATAACGTGAATAAGTTTGAGAAATATGTGTTCCTTTACTTAGAAATGGCTATACTAGAATTCCTTTCTTAAGGTTTTAAGTATTTTTTAAACACTGTTTACACAAACAATTGCCAGTCACGTTTGTATAGCATAGTGTCATCCTTCAAGCATAGCAGAGTGTAGGAATGCTTAAAAGAATATGATAAAGATAATGATTCTGGAAGCTTAACATAATTTAAAAAAAAAGTTAGACGTCTGAACTGATGTGAATCACTTGAGTGAACTGTTGATAAGACGTTAGATGAGCTAGCTGTTGGATTTGCAAGCTAATAAACCTCATACAAATACAATATACAGAATCATAAACAAAATGTTTATGTCAAAACTTGAATGCAGATTCTAGGGATGCAAATGAAAAGTGATATAAATCACACAGTTGATGTATATAAATAATTATGTTAAGTTATAATATTAGTAAAATTCTTATATATGTACATATTCTGAAATTGTTAAAAAAAATAAAAATAAATCTGAAGGTTCAGTGGAGAAAAGACTTTCATCCCTTAATGTCAACACCCCTATGCCATCAATCCCTCCCCAATTCCCCCCAGAATATTGTAATTTTTATAATTTAACTTTCCATTTTACCAGAGGTACAGCTGTGGAAAAATGTGGCTTTTTTTTTTTCTTTTTCTTTTCTTTGTAAATAAGGAAAGACGTTAAGGGAGAAAATGTAAAGGGAAATGAAAATAGATGGACTTATAAAGAGCTCAGAAAGAGGTTTTGAAAGGCATCTCTGCTCAGTAGATGATGATGAACAAAGGGATGTGGCAGGTCAGTCAGCTTGCTGGGTTGGCCAGCTTGCCAAGTGCTGGCAGGACACATTAGCCATTGCTGTTCTCTCATTCAGTAGAACTTACTCTCCAGAATAAATAATTAGATTCATTATTTTTTTAGATCCTTCTGTGTGCTGAATAGCATAAAGGACACATGCAACACAATAAGGGCCATGACAAACTGGTTTATAAAGCAGTGTCCATGCTGGCCAAGCTTGTAAACACGCCAGCTATCAGAAAAGGAAGAGCTACTGAGCAGGCAGACTAGCTGCAGACTGCACACAGAAAGGTAGGGCTCACACACAGTATCTGGGAAGCTGAACGAGGCCATAACCATGTCTTCTTTTCTGGAAACTGACTACAGCCAGAACGTGGAGACCAGCTCAAAGGAACGGTAGAGTCAGAAAACACCAGGACTGTAGTGAAGCCTCAAGGCTTTAACAAGTGTGAAACTCCACAGTTCACAGGCCCCCTTTGTGCCCTGACAAAATGTACCAAAGATGGAGGAACTAATCAATTTGTTTTACTTACAGGGTAAGTGATGAATCTCTTCATAGCACAGCATGGTCTGACCTCCCAGTGAGCCTCCCAAGGGAGAAACCTGCTTTGAGATGTCTGACCTTATGCAGATAAAGGTGGATCCTTTGGCTCATCCACTTAATTGAGTGATACTGATTATTGTTTTGCCTAGGTCTGTGATATAACACGCTTAGACTTTAAACACAGAAGAAAGCCATTTTCTTGCCATTCAAGTTACGCATGATAGCATCAGGCTTGAAATTAATTAAGAGAGGTATGAGATGAATATGAAAACCAGCAAAACTAATTTATAAGAGCAAGTCTTAGAGACCTGAAGCTCCATTTTAGGACTATGGTGATGCAATTTGCAAATATTTGTCATTCTTGTGACCTATCCGTTTTATTCCCAGAAGAGCTGGGAACCCAGCTGGTGAGTAACAATAATTAACTCAAAGAGACTGGGCGCTACTGCTGGCATTGAGTAGAAAAGAACATAAATAGCAGAAAATGAAGGGAGTTCAGTTGTTACTAAACCATCATTTTGTTACACTTATGTCTAGCTTGATCATGTTCATTCTTCAGAGACAAAACTCAATTTAACCCTGAATTTTAGAGGAATGCACTGCACTAAGAGGAAGTGATAAATTCAGTACAGAATACTAGAACTGTGTGTGCTGGAAGAGACCTCTGCAAGTCATATGGTCCCTATCTCTGCTCAAAGTGGGGCTGACTTCAGTTTTATCTAGGGTTGCTCAGAGCCTTGTCCAGATAAACTCCACAACCTCTCTGAGAAACCCGTTACAGTGCTTAGTGGTAATTCTATCTGTGATATTTTCTCCTTCTGACTGCAACCTGTACCCATAGCCTCTTTTCTTTTTGTTGTTGTTTTGTTTTTGCGCACCTCTGAGAAGAGTTTGACTCTTTTTCTCTTACTCTTCCCCTTTGACTTGTTAAAGACAGCAGCTACTTTTCACACCAGCTTACCCCCCTCTTCTCCAGACAAAGGAAACCTAGCTGTCTCAGCCTCTCCTCACACATCATGTGCTCCAGCCACTGAATGTCTATTAAGAGACGAGTCCTCTACTGGTCTTACTCCTGTGCCAGTCTCTCATTCTCACAGCCATTATCCGGGCAGGTTTCACCCACCTCAGTGGCCACTTGTCTAGTCTACATCTTCCTATTCTGTCTGAAAGGAAGATGTGGGACTGTCAAAAGTCAAGATAAAAGGCATCTGTCATGATGCTCTTGTTCACTGAACCCATAATCTCATCAAAGGAAGCACTCAGGGTGGTCACACATGATTTCCCATTGGTAAATATGAGCTGGCTGCTCCCAGTCACCTTCATGTGCTGGACACATCCTCCTGGAGGACTTGTTTCACAGCGTTCCCAGACACCAAGCTAGGGTGAACAGCTAAAGTTCTGTGGATCCTCCTTCTTGGCTTTCTCAAAGACAAACATAAATTGGTCTTTGATCTGTTGTTGGAGACCTCAGCAACCCTTTTACTATCAGTTCCAAAGATGACAGAGTGGCCTCAGAGTGATATTGGCCAGCTCCCCGAGCTTCCTCATATGAATCCTATCGTGTCATTTTGCCTTCTGCATGTCCAGTTTACTCTTAACTGTCCTCTAACTCAATACTCCCCTGCTCTAGTTGGTACTGCTCTTCCCCCTACACTGTCACAAATCATGGAGACCTGGGAGGCATGAAAGTAGACTTTGCCAGTAAAAACTGAGGAAAAGAATGCACTGAATACCTCAGTCTTTTCCACATCCTCTGTCACTGGGTTGCCCCATTCAGCAGCTAGCTAACATTTTCTTCTTGCTGCTGACATATCTCAATAAGCTGTTTTTGTTGCTCAACAGCAACCTTGTCTAGTTTCAACTGAGTCCATCTCCCCTCAGAGGACCATCTCATATGATATGCAAAAATGTAATTACATTACATCTGAATAAAATGCCCTAGGTATGGAGAGTGTATTTAAGATTTTCCTGTTCCTACTCTGGGCTTAAAGATCACCCCAAAAGAAATGTTAAAGTGTGAGTCTCCCCCTTTTATAATTTCCCCTCCCCCCCTTTATCCTTCCCTCTTATTTTATGCTTGACTGGTTCTTGCCTTCCCTCCCCTGTTTTTATATGCTGGTTACATGCCCCACATTCAATTTTTATGTCTTTATATTTAATCTGGGTTATAGCTTGACTTTGCTGATTCTTTTGCATGACTTTTGTGTCAACACAAGTCAGATCCTTATCTCAGTTCTTAGCATGTCAATGTTGATTACTGCAACGCTGAAGAAATGTGATTACTGCTGATCTTGCCAAATGCAGCCTTGCTTTGTTCAAGTATTTTCAGAATGCCCATATTACTGCTGAGATCATTTCTCAGCATTGTTCTGATTATGTTATGCTCTTCATTGCATTCCACATTGCTTACTTGTTTTCCAGAACAATAAATATTACCTGGTTCCTTTTTTCCTTTTAAGCTTTTCTCTTTTGTACCACTAACTACTAATATTTCACAATGACAGCTACTACCATCACCATCAGTCAGCTTATGCTGCAACACTCCTCTACTTTTAATTTTTAATGATAATAATCTTTACATTACATCCTATCATTTTCAGGTAATTTTTCCTTGTCTTTGTTGCTCTGTATCTACCTATTTTTTATATACTTAGACTGTAATTTATTTACACTGAGAGTTGTCTACCAAAATTGTGCACAAAGTGGTGTCCTAATATAACATTGGCACACTTGGACTTCAGAGAAACATATATGTTTTTATTGTCAGAATAGACAGCGTTAGGAGGAACAGACTGGAGAGTCACCTGTTATCCATCCCTGGGTACTGCAGCTTTGGGTGTGTCTACATTTGATCAAATATTTAAGTAGAGATGCAATTCTGTTTGCTTCAAGTTAGCTCAATGAAAAATTGTCAAAAAACAGATAAACAAAAGCTGCAGATTCTCTATGCTACCGCATTAGGTACATAGGCTTGCAACAGGTTTACCTGCTACATGTAGCCAAGGAGTAGTCCTTGAATTATTTACAGCATAGAAACTGTAGACCTGATAATAAAGACCAAATGCTGTGAATACAGTGGAGGTGATGAGGGAGTGTTGCACCTTTCACAAGCTGTAATTTGTAGGCACCTAGATGATGACAAGAAGATATAAAGCAGCCAGTTTAGAAACAGTAAATTTGGTTTAAGAGCTACTTGACAGAATAATAGGCTTTGTGGATAAAGAAAAAGTAAAAGATGTCATATTCTGACTTTAGCAAAATTTGACAGCTGTATATGATATTCCTGAAAGCAAATTAGGGAAAAATTGTCAGATTCAGATTCTGATGAGTGAAAGTAAACCTGGAGTATTTGAAAACCACTAGAAGTAGTAATTAATGGCTCTTTGTCAAAATAGGAGATGCACCAATGAGCTTTGTAGAGGTCTCTCTCTCATGAGATGAGTATTACTCAATGTATCTGCTAAGAACGTGTACAGCAGAATGAAGTCTGCAGATGACACTGAAGTAGGAGCAATGAAAGAACACAGAACAGGGTTAGAGTTTAAGATGATTGTGTGAACTTAAGAATAGTATACTGGGTGTTCAGTAAAGCCATGTGTACAGGCTGGATGGGAGTGGGTGACAGTTCTGGACAAAAAGATTTCAGTTGGAGAAGAGGATTTGATCTTGAGTTGAACATCAAGGAATCTAGTCATGCATTTGGGAAAATAGACAAGAACTTGAGTACAATATGTATATACACATATATATATACAGGTATGTATACACATATACATGCTTTTTTGGATATGTATATAAAGCTTCAGTTAAAGCTTTTTCAGGAGTAGGAGGAGTTTCCACTCCAGTGGAAAGTCCACTCCACATAGGAGTTAGGCAGGGAAGGGTGTTGAACTTCAGTCTCTATCCTCAGCAACTGCTCTTGGTAAACAGACTACTGTAGGCACTCCAAGGCATCTTCTGTTTTCCATTAAGTATCCCATTGTGGTGTTTCAAGGCAGCTAGGGAACACCAATGAGAGGAAATGTCTGGAAGGGTCACTAGTTTCCATACTCTTTTAAGGCTGTATATGAGCTGTATGTCAGCACACAGTCAACACCAGCTAGGCAGAGGTTCTTCTGTGTGTGTCCAGAGATAGACCTGGGGCACATTAGATTTCAGGCACATTCAGAGCCCAAAAGAACAGCTTATTGGTAGTACAGAGGACTCATATTTCACACAGAATTGTATCTGTGAAAATACTTTGATGGCTCTAGCTTTTGGTTGATTTTTACATCTCCAGTTGTACCAAGGTATATTTTATTCTTCTTTAAGTAATCACCCTGCAAGGATATTTCAATATCACTAATTTACTGCTGATTCTGAAAAATACCATAAATAACAGATGACATGAAAAAAGAATATTTTATATTCTGCACCATTTTATTAGTTGATATTAGTTGACCTTTAGGCACAGCCTCATTCAAGCTTCTTTAAATAACTGCACTTTAAATATTATTGAACGAAAAGGAAAAAAAACTCTTAAGTTAAAAGAAAGCTATAAAGGTTGAGAAGTATTCAACAGTCAGAAAATGCAAAAATTAAGGCTGCCTTTGGGAATGTAGCCAACAAATACAAGATCACAGTTGCTTTATAGGGGACCCCTTCCCATTTCAGCAAAAGACATTCTGTTTGCTTCATATACAGCATTTCAGTATTTTAAAATTTCTTCTCTGTCTAGTTGGTGTTCCCCACATATTCCATGCCGTATTCAAACCATTTTCTGAAGGCAGAGATATTAATTTCCTCTTATTTATTTATTTATTTATTTATTTAATTTTCCCTCCCTGTGGTGCTTGTTTCAGTGTCTAAAGGTTTTACAAATTGCAGTCAGTTTTGTCAGGCATGAGCACAACCTAGTAGAAGGACTAGAAACAAAACACAAAGGCTTTTAAAAATAATATGTCCTAGCTATGGATATTATTACAATGAGTTGGGCTTATTTTAATACTCATTTGTCAGAGATCTCATTAATTAAAACCTCCTTTGTTGAAGGCTACCTGGTTCCAGTGGGTTTCAGCTGTTCCAAGATATTCCTAGCACTTCAGCAAATGCAACCAAAAGTTTTAACCAAAGACTTAAGATGAGGAACACACAGCCAGAGAAATGTTAAAAGATGTATGCTATTTACTCCTGATATTCACGGAAACTGTGTTTACAGGCATAGACAATAAATACTCCAGAATAGAAAGAACTGATATAACTATGGCACAATACCCCAATTCTCTCTGTCTATTCACTGTTATCTGCTCTGCAAGACATGGGTGGTGGTCATATATCTCAGGTATTTCCTTCCCTTGTTTCATACTGATGAAGACCTTATTCATGCAGTGAAACACAGGCATCCTGCAAACTAGCATCCTACTCATTTAATTTTTTTGCAGTTCTTTCACTGTTACCTACCATAGGCTTGCAGACATACCTTTGTCAGAACCTTTGTTCGGACAAAATCCAACAATCTGAAATTGTATAAACCTGTTACATTTATATAAATTGTGATTACATTTTGTGTCAACTTTCTATCACATCTAAATCTTACCCAAACAAGGAAATAGCACCTGCAATAACATTTCTGAATCTAGAAATTTCTTAGCCCAAGTCGCAAGCACTGTCAGTCAAAACTACAGAATGCATTAAACCATCCTTTATTTTGAAATTTCAATCTCTGTGCGATTGATATCCTTATATCTTCAGTGAGGGTAAATAACCAATAAATAACTGTTCATTTCTTGGGAATTGGGAAAACCCTGAGTGTTCTACGTGTACTGGCATAAAAAACTCTAAACTGTACATGTGGAAAGTTTGGCTGCTACCTGTGTTTTCTGTTCATGAACAAGGCAACTCATATTCCATATGGCGGCCCATATTTTCTGCTAAGGACCATTTTCCTTCTGTGGATGGACATTGGAACTTAAGCTAGTGCTATCAGTAAGAGAAGCACATGAGTTTTGTGCCATCTCCTTCTTGAAAGATGCTGTCCCATCCACTGTCTTAAATGATTATTTTGTATTTAGATGCATTTCTCTTAGAACCTTGTGCTGTACAGTTGTGTAGTAAATCTTGTGCAAGATATTTGTAGACCTGCCTCAGGCAAAATTTCTGGAGTACAGATGACGGACTGGACTCCTGAATAGAGCAATGTCATTGTCAGTCCTCCAGAATTAGCACTTTATTTCATTTAATGAGCTCCTGGTTTATTTACACTCCCCTCAGAGTGCTGTTTTGGGTTGTTTACAGACATCACCATTAATGTTCAGTCCACTCTTGGAAAACAATTCTCACAGTCTCATGGACTAGAAAAGAATGGAGATTTTGCAAGCAATGTTCCTGCCAGGATGGGTAGTCATACAGTGGCAATTCACAGTTGTTACTATTTGGTCTCGAAGGACTTGCAAAGCAGATAAAACCTATGCAGAGAGATAGAGTCTATGGATCAACCAGAAATCTCTAGAGATGGCCTATGTAAGTGGATATCTCTATTATTATGTCCTTAAACTATTATTCTGAACTGAAAATATTGCCAAAAGGCAATAAGAACACATAGCTTTAAAATCAAAGAACACATCAGGAAATTATTATAATTATAGTGCATAGTGATATTACTCAACTAAAGGCTAAGAAAAGATTTTCCACTACGTTCCAATATACTAAAAAAAGAATTCGTCGTGGTGCTATCAGAAAAGAACTTCATTGAATGTTTTTATCATTCCCGGGTATAAAGACTTAATTTTTTTATTAAAAAAGGATTTTTTCATCTAAAATTCTTTCTTTTACATTGGCAGAAAATGTATATATGAAGCTGTTACCATTATTACAGTCTTTAAAGCACTTTTATTGAAAACTGTTTGTAATAAAGAGATGTCAAGTCTTTCATAAGGGTTACTTTAATATAGAAAACTAGTGTTAGCGGAATAAAAACTTCAATATTTAAACAGATTGTGCAGTGTTTGAACAACAGTTAACAATCTGGTTATTAAACTTTTATTCAAAAGAAAGAAAAATACGCTGTGCACTTTTTTTTGCTATTCAATTTCTCTTTGACTGACTTGCGGTATTTGGCCCAGGTACTGAAAAATAGGCTCAAATTATGTAAAGTTTACAAATGACAGGTGTTAATATAGGGTGGAGAAGTATCAATGTCAATTGAATACCTGGACAATGATTATGTTACAAAATTATAGAATAAAAAGTGTAATTGAATTGAAATATATGTTTCAGTTATCCAAGGAAAAAGAGCAGTAATTATATGATACCCAATAACCTTTCACAGCTTTATCATACCACCAGGTTTCCTCTTTCTTCCTCATGCATTGTACAAACAGAAATACAAAAAAAAATACAAAAAAGTTTAAATTTTGTCTTGAGATGTCATTCTACAACATTTTTCAATTTCTTTCGAGTTTAGAATACTTACTTTGGGGACTATGTTGCTGTGACTATGCAATTACCTGCCCTAAATCAGACTAAAGTTGCACTTGGCAATAATCTACATTTAAATTATGCGTGGTTCAGCTTTTGTGATAAAATCAAGTTCATCAACAAAAATAATTATTGCTTACATGAACAGTAAACAATAAACCAAAAGGAACAACTGTCAAGAGATTTTTCTTATTTTTTGAAGATGTGAAGTCTCGAATTTGTGGTTGTGAATTTTCTGCCAGTTTACAAACCGGCAATATATACCCAGTTCTCTTTGCCACCTGTACTTCCCAAAGTCTTCCTGGGTATAAACCTCAAGCTTTCACCTTTTATATATTTAATTTCCCTCTCTTTACAAACAAGTGTACAGATAACCCACATGTTCCAATCTCCATCTCTTTCCTATTCCTTGTGAATAAACTTTGTAGAATAGACAGATTTCGACCTTCTGTATTAATAGATTTATGCTAAGGTTTGTAACACATTGTTCCATACTAAGGAAAAACAGTGTGAAGGATGTATATTTTGTCATCTACTGTAGTGGGTTTTACATGGCAAGTTTTTGGTAGTGGGGGCTGAAGGGGTGGCTTCTGTGAGAAGAATCCAGAAGCTGCCCCGTATTAGATAAGGGCCAGTTTCAGCTGGCTCCAAAGGGACCCGCCGCTGTCTAGAGCCAAGCCAGTAAGAGATGCTGATGGTACCTCTGTGCGAGCAGATGTAAGAAAGGGAAAAAAAAACCTGCTACACAACAGCAGCTGGGAGAGAGGAGTGAGAACCAGCCCTGCAGACCCCAGGTCAGTGCAGCAGGAGGGCAGGAGGTGCTCCAGGCACGCAGCAGCAGTTCCCCTGCGGCCTGTGGAGAGGCCCCTGGTGGAGCAGGCTGTCCCCCTGCAGCCCACGGGTCCCACACGGAGCAGATCTCCACGCTGCAGCCCGTGGAGGAGCCCCCGGTGGAGCAGGTGGATGTGGCCTCAGGAGGTTTGCTCCTTACAGATGGACCCCGTGGTACGGAGCCGTGTGGGAGCAGTTGTTGAAGAGCTGCTGCCTGTGGGCAGCCCCCGCAGGCTCAGTTCGGGCAGGACGGCATCCCGTGGGAGGGACCCCGCGTGGAGCAGGGGCAGAGAGTGACTGTGAAGGAGCAGCGGAGACAAACATTCAGGGACTGACCGCAGTCCCCATTCCCAGTTCCTCTGTGCTGCTTTGGGGGCGGAGGTGGAAGAGGGTGGATGGAGGGAAGTGGTTTTAGTTTGTTTTAGTTTTTCACTGCTCTAGTCTGCTAGTGATAGGCAATAAATTATATTAATCTCGCTATGCTGAGTCTGGTTTTGCCTGTGATGATAATTGTTGAGTGATCTCCCTGTCCTTAGCTCAACCCTTGAGCCCTTTTCGTTGTATTTGCTTCCCCTTTTCCTTTGAGGAGTTTGAGTGAGAGAGTGGTTGTGGTGGAGCTTAGCTGCCCACCTCAGTGAAACCACCACACATACACAACCTTATTCAGTAAAACAGAAGCTGCTGGCGCCTCGTCCTAGTCCTTACCTTCAGGTACCACTGCTCTCTCTTTACCATGACAAATGCATTTCCAAGCATGTTGCATGAATAGAAGGAGACAGAGGCAGTGACTGCAGACCTGGCCTGGGGGGACAACTCACAGGTCTCACGCTCCAGCTGCTGGACCTGCAGCAAGACATTTTGTTTCTCTGTTGTCAGACCTGGGATGCAGCTCTGAGATTTGTATCCAGTATTCTACACACAGGCCCTTTCTACTCCACACATCTATTTTCATTGTATTACTCACGTCATGCAAATATGAAGGGCTTGCTCTGCATTGTCAGACTGATGCACTGCCAGACAGATGTTGGGGAACACAAATGGGCTAAAGTCTGGAAAACTAATTTAAAAGTGTGATAAATTCTAGCATGGGACTTACAATGCTGAGTCTGTCTTTGAAAAAAAAAAAAAAGTATAGAAGGAAAAAAAGGTGTCAGATGCACTTTTTTTTTCTTCCCCCCCTACCCCCCCCCGGGAGTAAAGGATCTGGCCTAGAGTCTTCAGAAGAAAAAAGAAGGAAATCCATCTAATCAAAGGTGTTCATATTGTTCATATTGAATACCTGAGGGACCTGTACTAATTATTTCCATTTATTTTCATCTAAAAAACATGGGTTTGTTAATTGCCGCCGTTTGTTCAAAATGAATTATGTATTTGCTGTCATAAGATTTTGTGAACTCTTGCAGTTTTCTGAGGTGATGTAGATGTTCAAGAGGTTCTTGATTTTAAGGGAATTTAAGACATCTCTGCTGTTCTCCAAGAGTACCTAGAGGTGCAGTACAGCTTTGCAAAAAACATATTTAACAAAAAATAAAGTGGATGCTTAAATCCCATGAAATGGAATAATATTATTCCTTATGAAATTTTAGAAAATAATTATCTGAGACTGTCTGGCATACAATAAAAATGCTTTTCAACACACTTTCACTTATATTGGCACTGCTGAGATGTTTACATACACAGTAGTTTGTCTTTACAGGAGGCCTCTATTATCCAGTACCTATTGGCTCATATATATTATTTTGCTTCCTGAAACACTGACAAAGATAACCACCTGGGAGGCTGAAAATAAATTTCAAATGCAAGATGATTTGTTTAAAGAGGCAGACTTTTTAAACTTTTCCCTGTAGCTGTGTAACTGCAATTTTGAATGCAATTATTTTTCCCTGAGATCACACTTGCAGATATGAGCTACAAGGAGCCTCTTTTAAAAGTCTTGTTTTGAATATGGATGAGTGAAGAACCATTTATACAACATGTATCTGAGGGTTATTTAATTTTTTTCAGAATTAACCCATAACTCCTGGGAAATGACACTGCATTCTAAACTAATGTCAAACATCTCACACTGCTACTGAGGGAACATTCAGCCATGGCCATAGAAGCTGTATGGTATTACGTTTTAGAAGCTATTTTCTGTTACAGCACAGTAGCATTACAGGAAGAAATACTGGTAGAGTAGCTATAAATATGTAAATGCATATAGAAATTACACCAGATAAAACATCCAAATATTTTTTTACTAACTAGATTTTTATATGGCTAAACTATTGAGTCTACTTGATTTGTTTAACTCATGGACCCTTAAAAGTTTGAATTGATTTTTCTTTATGTATCAACATTATATTTACATAAAAATCCTTAATGAGCAAGGCTGCAGCTTTTGCTCTTTAAGTTCTGTTTAGATAGCTAAGCATCTGTACCAGTTATGCACTGCAGTGCATTTTTTTTCTGGCTGAGAAAACTTAGAGAAAACTACATTAATCTATGTTTCAAAAATTGAAAAACAACAAAACCAAACAGCTCTAAATACCCTGAAAAGATGCATCCATCTGCCTGGGATAAGAATAATCACGGAAAATATCAAGCCCAAGCTATTTTGCAGTATCAGCATAGCATGTACCAGAGCAAACATGTAAATGAAGTGGTTCACTGAACCCAGACATTTTCTGCTTCCTCCCACTATATGCATTCATTGCAGCTTAACATTTTTCCTGAAGTATTCTTCATTTCAAATCATTAAGAACTTGATTTTTTCAAAGACAGACACTGAATGATACATTTTGAGTTATTAGAAATTGCACGGCTGGGTAAGATTGGATCTGAACTTTCATTTCACTTCATAATAATCCAGGATGGTAGCAGTGAGGACACAGGTCACTGAATATCTCTGTCAAGTATTTAAGAGAATTGCAACAGAAAGGTTAACATTGGCATGGACAGAGACAGGTCTGGATGTGGGGGCAGCAGGAACAGAAGGGCTGTAGGAGCAGAGTGTAGTGACGGCACCCTGATTAGCAGGTCATGGAGATCCCAACACAGCTACGTGCACCTGACTAAAAGACTCAAACCAGTAAGGGTTCCCATCAGGGTGGGAAGGTAAAGAACTGGCTTGGCCACTCAGAGAAGGTGAGAAAAGACGGTGAGGAAATCCTAATGACTCATAGAGGTGGATGGGATGGAAAGGCAAAAATCCCAGGCAGTTCCTCAAGGGCACAAAGGGCATTTACAAGCCCAGCGACAATCCCCATCCCAAGGAGAGCCCAGGAAGCACAGTGAAGACTCAGAGCTGGTGTCTTGTGATAAGCACCTGTCCAAGTGCTTATGTTAGATTTCTGTTAAGATAAAAAGATATTTTCCTCCCGTAAGGGCTCAGGTGGAGCTTGTAGCAACAGTTTAATTTTATTTCCTACATCCCAGGCCAGGTGATCCTCCAGGTCCCCAGCGCAGTAAGATGAGGTTCATCATAAAAACAACAGCAACACTTGTCACTGAAGCTGCTCAAGTTTACCAAGGGAAGAAATGGGTAAAGATAGCAGTGGTTAGCTGAGGGTTTCTCTGTCTGAGAACAACACAGAGATGTTTAAATGTTGAGCTTTCCTAGGAGGAAAATCCCAGTTATGTTGATACAGATTTGGCTGGGAGAACAGCAGACTGAGAGTGCTCTTTTCTGCAACTTTGCAGGAGTTAAAGTCCCTGCTGCCCTGACCAAGAGGGAAGAACTGCCCACAGGAGAGCAAACTGGCTGTTAATGGGCTTGGTTGTGCTGTGTGAAGGGCCCATTTCTTTTCAATCAAAACATTTCATTCCTTCAGGGGGTTGGCACTTAACACGATGGGGAGTTCAGTTATTCTACAGCTAATAAATGCATACTACAGCTCGCTGTTGTATGGAAGAAATATACTTTGCTTGTTTTACATTTCAAGGCACACAGTTTGCTTAGATTCACCAACCTTATTTCCTCAAGCCTGTTCTATATTCATTACATACTTACAAGTCCCCTGCTTCTTTGCATTACAGGGATGTTTGCCATAAAATATATTTCCTTGGATCCCAGTATCTTCAAAACACCTCAGGTATTTTCACAAAATCCATTTTATTTTCTTCCTAGTGAAGTTTATTAAAATATCTGTTGCTACAGGCAGCAGTACGTGGAAAGAAGCCATAAGTCATACTTAACTACCTTTCTCCAGTCATGCTACCGAGAGCTAAATAAATTTAAACCCTCTTTTTGACTCCATTGACTCCCAGACATGGTAAGTTGTCTATCTTACTAACTGGGGTCATTTGTTTAATAGCCATCAGTGGTCTGACTGGTGATTAAGGATCACTGTTAGCCTCTCTCATCCCATAATTATTAGTGCCTGTCAGGAAACTGGGCTTCCGAAATGCACACACTTCTTGTCTTTTAAATTCTCCAGTGCTTTATCTTAATCTCTCCCATTTTGTTCGTTCTGTTTTTCCATTATTTACCACTGTAGTAAAGCAAGACCTAAGGCCCTTGATATCTGCCATTAAGACTTCCACCCAGGGTTAATTAATCCATAACACTGGGCATCTCCCCTGAGCTATGTTTCTTGCTCTTCCACAGAGAAACCCATGTGAACCAAACACTGTGTATGCACCTCTCAGGGGTATAGGCAGTTGGCTTTCTGTTCTCAACGCCCACAATTACCTTGTGAAGTTTTTGTCACATCTTCCCCCCACCACCAGCACCCCCCACACACACCACATGGCTCTCCTTCTCAATACTGGATACCTCTGTGTCATCTTCACACCGTACATTTCATCCCCTTTGTCATGCTTCAGAGTGCAGTTTGTTCGGTTTCTAAGAACGAAGAACGAGACATAATTGATTAGCATCAAAGAAATAAAATATTATATTAAATGTGCTAATGTGCTAATCTCATAAAGGAAGAGAAGAACACAGCAAAAAGCAATAGCCAAACTCAAAAAAGAAAAATATAAGAAAATCAATCGAAATTCTATGTACATGTTTAAACATACAGGGTAGCTTACAGAACACGTGGGTTCTCTATCTCTAGATGCCTCCATGTCATGACTGGATGCCTTCTAAAAGACTACTTTAAATCAGACTAAAAGTATGGCTCAGTATGAGACAAAGTGTGTGAAATGGTCTGATTTTCTGCAATAGAAGAAGCTAACCCAGGCTAATGACTGCTTCTTTAAATTCTCGAACCTACATAAGTTATCTACAGTCCTAGCTTTTTTATTTTTATTTCTTTTTTTCTTTTTTTCCCCTCAGAGTCTTGGGTATTGTGTATTGTATATACAGTATTGGGTATCCATCCTGCACACTGCTTGGTCAAGAAGAGGCATTTTATTTAAAAGAAACTGGTAGTGACAACTACAAAGAAACAGAATTGCCAGTTTCTTACCTGGTTATTGATTGTGAAGAACTGGCAAGAGGAAACTGCATAATGGGAAAGCAGAATTATTTTGAGGACAGCAATAAAATAAGCAAGAAAAGAAGGACATAGTTTAAGCACTTCAGAGTGTGTTTTTGTGCTTTGTTTTTGTTTTCTGTTTGCATTAACTACATTTATTTATTTATTTATTTAATGTGAGATAGCAGCAGATAGGACACTAATTGAAGACTTATTTAGGGTATCTTTTAATTTTTGTTACCATGTACAGACAACTGAAGTAAGTTAAATATGATTTGTACAAGAGAGAGTCTCGAGGAAAATAAACCCATACTCCATTCCCAGTACCTATATGACTAGGTTGCATTACAAGATACAGGAAAAAGAGATCCATAACACAAAGAAATAAAAAACATGACCCGAAAAGATAAAAAAAAAATAACCTCAAAATCTGATACTGTTCCCTATTTACCATCAAAGTTTAATTACCTTCCAAAACAACAGTTTTGACCTGATGACTGTTAACCTTCATGAACAATCTGAAACGTGTGTCGTTGTTTTCCTGCACTTGTGTAAAATGCCAGTGAATCAGGAAGCTATGTCAAGGCAAATCATTGCATTTGTATTAGGTAGTTTATTTCACTCACTTTAGTCCAAATAACTTTGTTGTGGTTTAGCCCTAACAGGCAGCTCAGCACCACACAGCCACTTGCTCGCTTTCCCCAGGTGGGATAGATGAGAGAAAGATAAAAGTGCAAGAACTCATGGGCTGAGATACAGGCAGTTTACTAGGCCAAGCAAAAGCTGCATACACAAGCAAGGCAAAACAAGGAAATCATTTGCCATTTCCCATCAGCAAGCAGATGTTCACCCACTTCCAGGAAAGCAGGACTCATCATGGGTAATGGTTCCTTGGGAAGACAAATGCCATCACACCCAATGGTCCCCCTTCCCCTCCTTTACCCCAGTTTTATTGCTGAGCACGACACCTCCTGGTGCGGGCCATCCCTTTGGCCAGCCTGGGCCAGCTGCCCTGGCTGTGTCCCCTCCCAGCTCCTGGTGCACCCCCAGCTCCTCGCTGGCAGGGCAGCATGAGGTAAGTGCTGCTCTGCAACAGCTAAAAACATTGGTGTGTTATTACCACTATTTTCATCACACATCCAAAACACAGCATCATATGAGCCTCTATGGGGAAAATTAACTCTATCCCAGCCAAACCCATGACATTTATGAACATACAATATTCAAACATGTAGTATAAACTTATAGTCTGTTGCATTTCTAATATGTAGGAAAAACTAAAATAGAGTGTAACAGTTTTAAATACTTATAAAAATTCATAGGATTGTAGTGTTCCTGAATATTATAATTTACATAACCATAAGTTAGTAAAAAGATAAAAAGTAAAAGGGTTCTATCTCTGTACTTTTATTATTAAAGGTTGCTTGAAAACAGGTTATATTAAGCAAAGGATTTATCAGAAAGACACCTGGAAGTTCTCAAAGAGGGGGATGTGCAGGCTACACATGATCTGTAAATGCAGGCTCTTTGGCTCTCTGCAGGGACTCTACTCGGCAGCTCAGGCTCACAGCTAGCAGACAAGGAAAAGCATCCTCCCTTCAGACAGCACGGGTTGCCCAGGGAGGTGGCGGAGACACTGTCGTTGGACAGTATACTGTTAGTACTGGACTGGATGCACTGTTATCTGACTACGTGCAGAAGAAGAAAGTCTTAAGAGACTATTTTCTTGTCCTTGAGATGATTATCAACTGTTTATTCAACTGTTAAATTCTCTAATACAGTTAAATGTGGTTTGAGTAGGGAAGATGTTGCATTACACAGGACTGCATCTCTGGATCAGGATGAGGAAAGGCGAGTCACTTGGAAATCCATTTTTTCCTCTAGCAGACTTTGTTGTGGCTCAATTAGAACTGGGAATCTCACAATTTATAATGCTACTTTGGGGCTAAGAAGAAAAATAATCAGAGGTAAGGTCTTGTTTATCACTACTCCATTAGCAAGCTGCAACATCAGTTACACAGCTCCTGCCTGGGCCCTGGGCAACACAGAAGTAATTAATCATTTATTTCAAAGCTAGGGCATCGATGATGCAGGCTAGGGCCAGGGATCTGCACAGGGTAGGGATGAAACACTCAAAATCCTTCCAAGGAAGCTCTAGATCCTGGAGTTTTCATCTTATCTAGAAAGTCTTTGGGTATTTCCTAAGCCTTTGCAAACTTAAAATATAAAGCAGAGGAAAATAAAAGCAAGCCTATGTTGTATTTTGTCCCAGCAGTTCCATAAAAAGGCAGCTAAAAAAATGAAAAAAATATTGCTGCTGCCAGAGTCTAACATATTTAGAGATTCTAATTGTGAGAAAAAAGCCACAGTCCACAACCATTACATGAGTAGTGTTTTAAATAAAAGGAAAAGTTATCACTGGGCCTAGCAGTTAAAGGAGGACATAGATAACAAAATGTCTTCCTTCTTATCTTTTACCACCACATCATTGATCTCTTTCAAAGTATAGAAGAATATGAATCTTTAAAAATATCATTGCAATGGCTTTTTGCTCAGTAGTAATTCAGCATGAAGTCTATGAAGAGAAGCCAATGTAAGACCTGAAGCAGTCATGCACTTTGCCACTTTCATTAGTCTTCACAAATAGACCTTTTAAATTTCAGCAATGGGAAATATCACTCAAATATCTAGTTTATGGCTCAACAAGTAAGTATGATATAGACAAATATGATGTAGTACTCAAAAAGTCTACATCTTAAAGTGGAATCAATATAGTCCTCCACAACATAAAATTCTTCTGGAATGATCGAAGATAAAGAGAAAAAATTAGTATATCTGGAGAGCAGCAGCACACACTATACCAGCCCACCTTCTACCTTGGTAGTAAAGTGATAGATTATACACTTCGTGAAAAGACTTAAAATATATACAAGTCATTTAAAGATACCTCCTTTTTGTTTGTTTGTTTGTTTTGATACGATCCTCTCACATTTATTTCAAGAGCACATAACATTCATTCAGAAATACATAATAAGGAAGAACTAAGAAACACAATAGGACACTACTGTCTCACGATAATTGCTATCACATAAGAGAAAAACACTTTGTCAACTTTGATAATCAAGAACTAAAATCCACAATCAGGTCTCCATTTAAATAATTTTGTTTGCCTTGTAATAACTTCATTATTTGGTCCATCTGTGCATGGGACAGGATTTTTGCCTTGTCCATATGGAGAGTAGCAACACTGAAATGCTTGATAAAAAATAATTGGGAGAAAATCAGTTTGGGTTTAATAAAATAAAAAATTGGAATTTATTAAGTTATCTCATAGTTCAGTAAAAACTATCTACCATGCTGTTTAGTTCCTGCAAGTCATTGCTAGGACTATTTGTGCACAGCACTGTGACAGTCCAATCCAATTTTTCCAGTTTGTCTTGAAAAAGCAGTGTGTTTCCCAGCACACGTGAACTCAGAAAACACAATTATTATGACCCCTAGCTTTTTATCTCGCAGGTTGGCAGCATCTCACAGCTGCAGACCTACTAGACAAAGAAAATGTGACTTGTCAGTAACTTGGTGCCTTGAATAGTTTCAATGGTGCTGGTGCCTCACATGCTGCAAGATCTGGTCAGAGGTATCTTGCAATTTGAGCAGATCAGTTTAGCTACAAAGTTAGTAAAGCTGCTTTCTGTCCACGCCAATCCATTACTTTTTTTTTTTTTTTAAGATATGATGCTTTTTTTTCCACATACTTCCTCTGACTGAACAATAACTACTCAGAATCCCAGGGTAGAAAATGAAACGGACAGGTTTTTGTCATCAAACAGTACCAATTGTTTATTTTGCTTTTATCTCTTAAATAGCATATGCTGGCTATTGCTATCATTAAAAACATACATTTTTAAAACCCCTTAAGCCACTGCTTCTAGTTACTCTCCTTGAAGATGTACTAGCTGGTAACATGGGAACTTTCATCATATATCAATTAGTCAGTGAGAGAGAGCCTGTGCACATGCTAATTTACTGTTTTCATTAAATGGAGCTGAACAGCATTAACACTGATGAGTCTAATGAAACGAGTATTACATCTCAGTGGATCTTCTGACTCAGAGGCAGAAAAATACCTGCAGCTACAGGAATTTTCCACACTGAATTTTGAAAAAAAAATAGATTCATATAGCTACTGCATTCATACACAAATACACAGAAAATGTCTGTTAAAAAAAAAAAAAAAAAGCTGTTTTCTTCTTAAAATTCCTTCTTAAAAGAATTTATGTCTGGGAGGGATGCAATTTATTCTGTTGAACAGAATAGAAAAGCTTTGTTTCTGCTACATTTTTCATTGGCTGTTTTGCCTTGTTGTCCCAGACCCTCAGAGTCACAGGGCTTCGAGTGTCTCTGCTCCCACTGCCCCAGCTGTTGGGCTGTTTGTTATGCAGCCACCCGTGTGAACGCAAGCTACTGTCAGAAGACATTAAACATGTATGAACTCTCCAACGAAAGGAAATAGTACAGGCAAGTACACTTCTCTTTGATTATTGTCACTTTTGCTTCCGGTTTGCAATAAATAACCAGTGAGGCCCACAAAAATACTTGAGCACCTCAGTTGGTATTGAAGTGGGGCTTGCATATTTGTGTCCCAAAGTGTGAATCCACAGTGCTCCAGATTCACCTCTTAGGATCCTGAAGGCCAATGGCCACCTGTGTTTAAAGAATAATAAGGAATGCAACAATAAGGAACCCCTTCAACCCTTATTACTTACTGAAAAGAAAAGAAAAAAAAAATATTTAATTTCTTTTGCCACGTTAAAAGGCAGGGGGAGAGAAAGTATTAAAAGAGGCAGAAAAAAAACAAGAAAACCTTCCCCAACACCAAACAACCAAAAGCCAGGAGGTGACAGGGAAAAGGTAATGCCAGGGAGGGTGTGATGGGTCCCAGGCAGATTTGAAGTAAACGCACAAATCTTAAGTGCACATGGGAAATTCCAAGCAGTCATGAACAAATAAGAAGGCAAAACCTATGTCTTACAGACAAAGCTAATGTAGATCATCTTTGTCCTAGAATACTAAAAGCCAGACCAGGGGAAAGTATGAAAAATCAGCCTTTTACTTACAACTAACTTTTGTCTATCAGTGATCTTCAGTAGAAGCATGATTCAGACCTACCAAGCCATGTGCTGGAAGCAGGACTGCATGTTGTCAGCAGTGTCTCTGCTTATCTGCAGGAAGAAGATCTGCAGAGGAGTCTGTATGAAATACAGCAGCTCCGGTTCTTAGCTAATGTAAATTAGTGCTAGCTTCATTATCTTTATAGAGCTGTGACAAATGTATATCAGCTGAAGATCTGGCTTATTCTGCCTTGTTCTGCTTCCAGCAAACACCCTGTTTATCTCCATTTTAATGCAAAACACCCTATTAAAGCCTTCATTTTGACACAAGTGGGCTGGATGAGTGAGAGAGAAAGCTGATAAGGTTCCCAACAGTTGGCAACCAGATCCTCAACTAATGAGTAAAAAATCTGAATCATGGTCCCACTCTTCTGATGACGAATATTTCTAGTCATTGATGTCAGTAATGCAGGTCTCAGAGAGGGGCTGGTTTGGGTAGGAGGTGTTATTCTGTAGGAAGGAGTTACAGACTATGAGCCCATCTCTGAACAGCCATACAGAGATACCCAAGCATTTCGTTCAAAGCTTTGACCTGGACTGACATGATCTACTGTACCAGTTTAATACCATGCTGCTCATTGCTGCATGGCCATGAGTATCGATAAATCCTCTTCCTGACCACAGACCTCTTCCCAAGAAGCAGGACACCTTGCCACAGGCTAAGCTCGGAGGCTGGACTTACACAACGTACTCCTGAGTGGGGCTCATGTGGCCTCACGGCCACCACCAGAGAGCTTCAGACTGACAACACAACACATCAAGCTGCTGAGAATTTGTGAGTCCCCTGAAAATTCAGCTAGAAGAGCTGTGTGGCAGGGGTCCCAAATGCGGTAATTAATTTGCCTCTGAGCTGTATACAATACACAGATGTCTCATCCTAAGCTCAGTGGTTTGTTCTAGGGGTCAGGCTGGGCTGTTAGGAACCAGAGGAATGTCCAGGTGCCCTGGATAAACCACAATGTTTCCTTACATGTTCAAATACCTGTCAAGATGTGAGATCCAAACCTTTGTTTTTGAAGAAAGGACTCCCTAAATTCTCCTTTCAGAAGAGCCCTTTTTCCTTGGCAGCAGCACTGACTTGTAGTCCATCCTAGGCATGAGTAGTCCCTGAGCCTATGACACCACCACCCTAACTGTCACAGCATCCGTGGAGATCTAAGAGGCAGGCTTTCCCCGTCCTAGTTTCAACAGACTTTTGTTGTCCAGTGTGTTGTTCAATGTAAAAGATACGGAAATACTTTATAGCAAGAATTGCCTCAGTTTTACATCTTCTTATGGAATAGCGTCAGGGATGCTATTTCTACCAGGGCAGGAGTAAATGTGCAGCTATCTCAGGTGGTTCTAAATGACTTGTGCAACCCCTCTTGCTGAGGTGTCCCAGCTCCTAGCATGACCCCTGGCAAAGCAGGGGAGGAAATCAGCTCTTTCCCCATTGCAGAAAGCCAGGCAGTGATTGCCAATGCAATACCGAAGATGACCAAAGACTGAATAAAGTTTCAGATGAGTAAACTCAGTGTTAGTATTTCTTGCATTACGCACCATGAAGAGACCTAGGAATCATGCAGAAATGACACCACTGGTTACTTGCTGTTTTTTGGCTATTTTTGAACTCCCTTCCTTTCCTCATCACCACTTTAAAGGTCAATTTGTTAACTTGTGATAGAGTATTTGCAAAGGTCTTGTATCTATGCCCTATATGAGGAAACAGATAGTGGTTTGCATAGCTGATTCAGATGTTGCTGCCATCTGCAATAGTCTAAATACTATGTCTCATTTGAGAAGAGATATAAGAGAAGACTCATAAGTACATGGCTAACCACATGAGAAACTGAAAACCTAAGGAATAGTACTTTCTGTACAATCTCAAACACCATAGAAAGAATGTTTATACTTTTAGTGCTAAAAGAGATCAATTTTAGCATTCTGCAGAAATAGAATTCTGCTCATTGAAACTAACGTGAGAGAGAATTACAAACAAATTACATATGTGGACAAAATATACACATATCCACTCTTTCCTTCAGGCATTAAACTGGAACCTAATTTAATTAGAATTGGAACCAGAAAATACTACAGTAAAACCAAAATGTTTTTGAAGTCATCAATGTGTGCAATGGGAGTTAATTCTCCTTCCAGAAACAACATTTGTATAAAAAGTGCAAGAGAAATCTTCACAACAATTTTTTGTAAACAAAACAAAGCAATAATTTTCTGTCCAATAGCAAATGGGCATCAGATCAGATAGAGAATTATGCTCAAATCTGTTGGAATTTCTGATCTTTTCTTACAGAAACATTTCCTAAATTTCTCATTGCTCTTACTGCTTTTATTTGAACAGTGGTTAGTCAGAATCTTTCCTGGAATGGCTGCTGAAGACCTGACTGAGGACTGCAGCAGGGGCCTCAGCATTACTGAGCAGAACCAAAGGATTGCTTCGCATGCTGATTGTGCTTGCAGATTTATTCATCCCCGAATAGTATTTCCCCTTCTTCAGTCCCATGCTCAGCTCAAAATCCGTTATACTGCCTAGGTGTTCCTTGGAGAGCTGCTCTTTAATCAGGTGCTCCCCATTCCCTATTAGTGCGTTTGATTATTCCTGTTTACGTATCACACTTTGCAGTTGTTCCTATTGCATGTAGATTTTTTTTCTGATTATTTCTCTAATATCAACTCTTTTCTGCCCCGCAGCATAACTATAGTACTTTTTTTTTTTTAATATAAGTACCTTATCTAGCCCTTCACCCTGACTGCTAGTGAAAACATAGATGAGATTACAGTGAAGACAAATCCCTGTAGAGCTACATAAATATATGTTTCTCTTTTGTCAAGAAACTACTAAAAAATATTTCTTGTATGTGATTTTAGTTGCAGGCAAGGGTCTTTTCAACTAAATTATAATTTAGATATAAGCTGTGAATATCACGTTAAATAGTGAAAAGTCTTACTGAGAACTAAGGTATAAAATATTCACAGCTCGCATTCTATCCACAAAGGCCATTTTCCCAATATGAAGGGGATTAGTTTGGATTTGCCAAGAACAAGTTACATGACAAGAGTGTTGGTGGCAACTCATGTCAATATAATTTTCCAGTTACTTATGAATAGGTTGCTGAATTATTCGTTCCAATTTTTTTTCTGAGCATTAAAGTCAGCTGAGTGGTATGCTGCTCCCTTGCTCCTCTTCTCACCCTTGTTGCCCCTAAGGAAACAAACAAACAAACAAACAAAACCAAAGAGCAATGATGTTGTCAATTTATGGCACTTCATCCATCCTTTGAGAATTCCCAGAGGTGACTGCTGCCGGCTCTGAGACCTTTTTAGCCAGTGCTTTTTCTGTCTTAGAACAAAGTTCCTCAAGAAAAGCTAAAAATATCTTATTTATCCATGTCTCTTATTTACTTCTAACTAAGGCAGAGAGCTTACTGCTGGTATTAACTGCACTAATCTCTGCTTGTACCTGACTTCTACTAAAGGGTGAAAGGTAACTGGATGCCTCACTAATAGTGAATAAAAAAAATGAACCTTCTACAACACTTCTAATCTTTTACGTAATGTAGTGAGGGAAAATATTTCCTGAAGTTCAATTAGAAATTTAGTTTACCAAAATTCAATATAAATCATAATTGCAAATGGTTCAGGAATGCAGTGGAATTCATAATTGTCTATTGTATTTCCTTTAAATCCTGGTTAATCTCACACTGCTCCTGTATTAGAATAAAAGCAGAGACATGCACAATGAGAGTAACCTCAGAACATCAATATAAATTGATTGAAATATTTTGCTGAGGATGCAACTTGCATGTTAAAATGAACA
Organism: Anser cygnoides; assembly: GCF_040182565.1. Lineage (NCBI taxonomy): Eukaryota > Metazoa > Chordata > Aves > Anseriformes > Anatidae > Anser > Anser cygnoides. Next base: position 88,135,506 of record NC_089875.1, read on the forward strand.
CTTCAGTTGTGATACACAATTGAAAATGAGAGATTAATTCAATAATGTTCACGAACTTTCATCTTCTTAAACTGTTATTAAATATATTGTTATTAAGTATTATGTAAATCATTAATTGTATCCAGAAATGAAAATACTGTTATGTAGATTCCATTTCAATGGCAATAAACACAGAGAGAGAAAATGGTGTTTTCTTGCCATATTTGAACTAGAAAACAAGAACTTGCACACCTTTTGGTGAGTAGAAAGGTATTAAACCTGAGGGGAAAAGCCAGACCTAGAAGAAACAAGCTTTTTGATCTGGCAGCTTCTAAAAGGCAATTTGCACTTGATCTGACTTACATATTAAATACAGTAGATGATTAACTCAAAGAGTAATTGCTTTTAAAAAACATATTTTTGAAAGCACTAGCACTTTAGAAGTAAATTAAGACATGGTTTTAGAACTATACAAGCTGAAAATGCTGTCAGCTTTAATACTTCAGGCTATGGTACCCTCCTTCTCTATTTTCTACCAAGATCCCTTGCTTGTGGGTCCAGAGGAAAAGTTTAGCTAAATTCATTTTAGCCTTACTTCATAAAGGCATTTAAGCATGTGTCCAATTCTCATTTAAATGAATGAGGGTTGAGTGCTACAGTTAGGATATGCCTGTTTACTCATTTCTTGAGTATCTTTCAGCCTTCAATAATAAAGTAACAGTAGAAGTAACTATTTCTTATTTAACAGAAACAGAAGAAGCAGACTGAGGTTGTATTAAAGTGCCATCTTTTCCTGTGAAGATTTGGGGTGATTGGAGTTAGCAGTGGGCAAAACTTTACAGAAAACTTTACAAAACACCTGAGGGGGAGAGAGAGGCCCACGTTCCTCACCGCTCGGGTGGAGTGGCACAGAGGTGCCACAAACAAAATGGCGCCAAATGGATTTTGCTGCAGATATGAACGTGTGATGACTGCGGGGTTGTGCAGGCCTCTGCTGAGGCACCTGCAGGGCATCTGCATCCATCTGGATGGGAATTGCTCTCCCCGGAAAATAAAGGAAAACACTACACAGCAACATGACATTAGTCCTGCACTTAATATGTCAAGAGGCAGAAACAATAAGGCACAGTGAAGTACAGCACTTTCAAGAGAGTTGCAGTAGGAGGAGATATTGACAGTCAAGGTTAGCAAAGTAAAATAGAAACTTTTAAGGACCCTTCACATATTCATTGAAGCAGGAGGGCTGGGGCTGCTCCACTTTCAGCTCTTGTCAGAGCTCACACTGACTGCAGTGAGCTCAGAATTGGAGTTGAAGGCCCCAGTTGAGGAGAGCACTTAGCCAAATCCTTAAGTGTTTTGTTGATGAGGGCTAGGCTGAAGGATGTGCTTAATGTGCAGGTGCCAGTGCTCATAGAAAGTGAATTGAAAATGCAGATCCCGTAAGGACTGCAGTGTAAAGTTTCACGTTTGCTCTCTGACAGACGTTCTGCTGGCAGAACCTTCCTGCATGCAACTTGCAGCAATGCGACTCTGACAGAAACAAAGGTGCATCATTTAAATAAACACATAAAGCTGCATGTCTTTTGCTGTTCCTGGCACCTCAATGGGTAAATGTTAAATGGAATACTGGCATTGTGTGGCAAGATGAAAGCATCATATATTGACTCAAGCTTTTATACACCCCTGTGGACTTGTGTAAAGCACTCTGTATAGCAAGATAGTAACCATTGTCCTCAATTTGTAAATGGACTTTGATCATGAGGAACAGATATTTAGGAAAGGTCCTGTTGGACATAAGAGATCTAGAAGGAATACTGATGTTATAACTATGCCCTAGAAGCATGAAAGCACAATGGCCACCCTAGTATAAGTAAAGATGTTTCACAGTACTTACCCCATCTATGACACAAATTAATCCAAAGGCACAACCAAGGAGATGCATCCCTAGGATTCTTAACATACACAAACAACAAGACTAAGCAGTGCCTGCCTTTTTAGTAACCTAATATTTAGAGTGGGACTTCTAAATCACTTCTCAGTAGTCATTGGTTACAACACAGAGAGAGTCCAAGGAACTGCAGCCATGGGAATTTCCCATTCTTGTTTGAACACCTACATCAGTGCACTGCAGTCAGCCACCATATTGCCTCTTCTCCTCTCTCTCTCTTATATGTATTCACATGCACAGAGCAAATTTTATTTTCAGCATTGGTCCAGCTACGACAGAAGACGTACTCTCACCCAAGAGCTGGTGCTGCTCACAGGCAGGCACTCCCCTGGAAGGAGGGAATTCTTCAGGACTGAAGAAGTCAAATCAAATGGAGTCCAACCTTTTCCATGATGAGCACACCAGACACAGGTTTGTTATATAAAAAAATGGCATCACAATATACTTATTCTAGCACCATGTGTGGGAGGACAGAAAAAGACTTTTTAAATGGAAATGCAAGATTAAAAGGCAATTTTTAGCTTCCCCATTTGCAATGTGGAGCTTTTCTAACTACGTATCAGGATTGCCAAGTTCCTTGAAAGAATTACTTTCAAGAAAGCAGATACACGCAGAAGAAATTTAATAGGATGGTGCCTTAACTTAGAAGCTACATGATGCCTTTCTGCATCTTAAGGGCAGTACAAGTGTTTTGAATTCATTTTTTTTTTTTGTACCCATTAATTTATCTTGGATCAAAGAAAAGAACTAGCAATCCGCCCTTTGGTGATATGTAATCATTTCTGTATCTTTCAACTATTAGATATTATGTTATATGTAGGGAAAATACACTACACACCCTACTGATACCATAAACCTGGTGAGCACTGATAAGAAGTATTAGTTTCCTTTTTTTGTCTTCGAAAGAATGAAAAGCCATTTCATATTCCTTTCTTAAAGGAATGCATTTACTTCAAACCTTGAAAATATCTACCAGTTCAGAAAGACATGTATTCCCTTCTGGCTAACTTCTTTAGAGCTGTGATGAGGTGATAAAGCAGAGACATGCAAGTTAATACATTATTTGATTGCTATTAAGTCAGCGTTCATTCTTCAGCCCCCTTGTTTATCTAGAGTAATGACTGGAAGCTACAGCTTCAACCTTTCACAGCATGATGACAGTAAGGCAGTGATATGTACTCCCAGCAACTTATTTTTTAAGGATTACCTAAGAGAAACCAAGCTGAACCAGAAAAAAAATCAGTATATGGTTTATTTCTCAGCTTTCACATTTGGGCTGGGCTTGGACCTATTATTTTTACAACTCAGATTTTCACAGTGATTTCCAAAGAGCAAACATGCCAAATTACACAATATTGCATGTCAGTGCTGCTGAGCTAGAGATACATGAAAAACAGGGTGAAAAATAAAATTATTGAATAGTTGTGGACTTCTTAGTTGTCACCATGTTAACAGTCTCCTACACAACAAATATAAATAGACCTCAAAAAAGTATGCCTTAGTGCCCCATATCAGGTGGGAGTATTCTCCCCCCATAATTTGTGATCTGATTAGCTAAATTTGAGTCATCTGTGTTAAAAGTGACAGTATTCTGTTCAGGGCTTACAGCCTTTTTCTTACATTCCCAGGAAATCCGTTAATTATCATCATGTCCAGTCTACTTCTTCCAGGCAAAAGGGTTTTAGAGCTTTATTTTTTAATGTAGAGACATTTTGTCAATTCCATTTTCATAGAAAGGTTTTAAAAGCTGTAAGTGCAACAAAAACTGTGTGAAACTCCATTATCGGTACAAAGCTGGACTATTGGCTGCAGTTACTATATTGAACCAAGCTAGTTTCATCCAAGAAAATGAGGATAAAATATTGCCAAGAAAAAGGAAATGAGAACTGTGCTTTAGCTGTTTGGTCTGTGATTAAAAGTAATCAATGTGGTTGGGGAAGTTAGGTGTATTACAAAAGCAGCAAAGGTGGCTATAAACCAGAATTCAAAAAGATACATCTTCAACATCTGCAAACCTCTTGAAAAGATGATATGAAAGACAGAAAATAAAATTAGATGCTTATTTTTAACTTTATCTAGGTGTTCTCTAGCCCCCTGAATGAACCAGCCCAGGGTAATTCTGCAGTTGGTTCAGGTTTGTTGCCTTCTGGCTTGTGCTGTTGTTGTCACCAGCGCAAATTACAGAAATGTTTTTGTTTTTACTCAGCAAAAATGCAATGAAATGTAGTCTAAGATATGTCTTCACAACTGCAGTTGCTGATTTTTTGCTACAATGAAATTAGTAGTGTGCTTCAGCTAATGTGAGCTGCAAGATGACTTTACCATGATGATAGTTTCTGATTAGATAGTCATGGATGATTAGCAAGGGTAAGGTCTGAAATATTGGACAGGGAAGGCAGGGCAAGGACAATTTCTTGGGAGGTGCATTTGTGTCAGTTTGTGTCAATAATTGTATCCTCAGTGTTTACACATCTAGTTTATCTCTACAGCTTTTATCTAACCTTTCATTCAGTACTACTCACTTTCCAATCTGAACTGTACTTTCTTCCCCTGTGGAAGGTCGAATGAGGACAAGGATGCTGCAGGGCAGCTTCTTGATTTGCTTACAGTAATGTCCTCAAACTATCATTTGAGATCCCCTTGCCCTCCCTCCTCCCCCCCCCCCCCCCCTTTTTTTTTTAAGGATGCAGAGATGAACCAAAGATTTGCAGAGATCCTGCTCTAAGATGGAACATCTCTGTGAGCTGATATCAGAACAGCAGCTTCCTGCAGCTACTAACACATCATTTTGTAACAAAAAATGTCCCCACCTTGAGCTCAGCTAAACCCTACGGTGGTGTACACCAGGGCTAAAAAAGAAGCCTGACAGACTTGTGCTGAAGAAGAGACAGGAAGGAAAAAATGAAATAATATTAATAGAGGCAGGTTAAACTTGCCTTTTTTTTTTTTTTTCCAATTTAGACAAAATTGTCTTTTTGGTAGAGCTCAGTCAAGAGACAGTTCAGACACTGAGTTCTGAGCTGAGTTAACCAGGGCTTCAGATTGAGCATGCAGGAGGTGGGGATGGAGATGGGCTGCACGAATCTTCACAGTACACTGAGGTGTTCTCATGTGCAAAGATCTGCCCATTTATACCCAAGGTAACTCCATGGCTAACTTAAGTGAAAATGAGGTGAGGCGTCGCTACAGACCGGACATTAGTAAGTGACTATGAAACACAGCAGGAAGAAGTAGACAGTATTCCTAGCGGCAATGATTTAGAGAAAGCTGAAGAGATGTGCGCTGCTGTTGAAGAGACACAATACCCCGAATCACCAAATTAACAAGTGACACAAGTCCTTCCTAGAAAGCCAACAAAGACCAAGAGGCAGATGTGCTTTTCAGACACTAAAACATCTTGTGAATCTCTGGTGGTAATTTTTACCTTGTCCTGTGAGGCTGAAATTTTAGAGAATGTAACCAGAATGCAAACACAGTTCAGCTATAGAGAATTTTCTGTCAGCTGCAGCTCTAACAGAAACATTTCAAAACACACCCACAAAGAAATGCTCTGAGCAGGAAGACTCAATGCTGCCATTCAAAAACTCTCACTGGCAACTCTGCTGGGTATCTTCAGGAGACAGGAAAAAACAGCATGGAGGACACTGATGGTAGGGCATTAGGAAAGACAGAAAACCTTCATGAGAATGTGGATGGACTTCAAAACTTTCTTCCTTTCCCACTGCTGACATGTATTTTTTTTTCCTGCAGAATAAATAAATAAATCTGACTTCTTCAGTCACTTTTTCTGCTGTTTCACAGATTAACTCCCCTCTGTAACATCTGCCTGACATCCCTTGAGAAAGGGACTCTGCAAGGTCTGATACCTCCATTTTGAACAGCTATGAAAGACATTCATAGACAGGTTCTTCTCTGTTCCCATATCTCTTTGGGTAGGCTGTGCACCAGAGCTCTGAGCAGTCTGGACATTAACCTCATCATCATCAAAAGGAAGTTACTAAGACTTTACACTGGCCAAGGAACATGTAGTGGTAAAAAAATAAAAAAAGAGCACAAATATACAAGGCCAAGTATCAGTAAGGAGTTACCAACTTAGAAATAAGTGATCTACTTCTATCCATCCAGAACTGAGTTCGTAGGTCAAGTGGGAAAATTGTCCTAATCATACTCTGGTGAGGTCCCAGTTGACTGGAGACTAGCAAATCACAGAACTGCAGAATGGCTTGGGTTGGAAGGGACCTTAAAGATCACCTAATTTCAACTCCCCTGCCGTGGGCAGTGACAACTTCCATGAGACCAGCTTGCTCAAAGCCCCATTCAACCTGGCCATGAACACTTCCATGATGGGGCATCCACAACGTCATGATGCCCATCCTACAGGAAGGGATGGAAGAAAAACACAGAGAACTATAGGTCTATCAGTCTGACCTTAGTGCTGGGGAAATTTATGGAGCAGATCATCTTGAGTGCCATCATACGTCATAGACAGGACAACCATGTGATCAGGCCCAGTCAGCATGCTTTTATGAAAAGCAGGTTGTGAGGCACTGTAACAGGCTGCCCAGGGAAGTGGTTGAGTCACCATCCCTGGAGATATTCAAAAGATGTGTAGATGTGGTACTTAAGGACATGGTTTAGTGGTGGACTTGGCAGCACTACATTAACAGTTGGACTTGATGATCTTGAAGGTCTCGTCCAACCTAAATGATTCTATATGATTTTGTCTTTCATTTATAAGAACATATTTAATCTCTATAACATTATATTTACAAAATTATTCCAGTAAGTACACAGTAATTCTAAAGAAAATAACGAAGAAACTGGAGGAAAAAATATCTTATTTTGTCATGGCTTTGTCCAAGTTGCCACACAATCAGTTTGTTGGGCAGTAACTCCACTATGAACTACGATAAAGAATTTGTTTGAGCTATGTAGTCTTTGTATCTAATTTACACTGTTTGAATTGTGTTTTTTGTTGTTGGTGGTGTTGGTGGTGGTTTTTTTGTTTTTTTGTTTGTTTACTTGTTCCATTTTTTTCCCTATTTAAAATACAAAGAAGGCATTTGTGGACTAATTCAACATTCACATAGGTGGTAACTTGGGAGCTAATAAGTAAAACATCTCATTTCTTCGTTACGCACAGAAGGTTCAATTTCTCAAGCATAATGTGGAAGGGCTATAGAGGACTGTACCTGTTGTTAGCTGAGGGGAAATTCTCTCCTTATATATGGGGCTTTGAAAGTACACTGAAGTCTTGCAGGTCAAGAAAACACCTCCCATTCCTGTGCACAAGCCAGCAAAGGTTCTGCCAGCAAATACAGTCTTTCTGAGAACAAGCTCGGGAAAAAGCTGGCTCAGCAGATCAGCCTGATGCACACAACCTCCTCTCAGGCTTGGGGCTGAAGGAACAGCCTCAGCGCACTGAAGAACAACCTCGCATTCTGTTCTGAGTTAGACAAAGTTCGTTACCCAGTAACACAAGCTAACTCATTTGCTTGGTCATCCTGGGCATCCAGGTTCCCTTCTTTTTTGAAGAAGAATGAAGTCAGCACAGCCTAAATGAATCAGTTCTTAAACACTTTCTCAAAACAGAAGAGGAATTCAGCTGTTGTGGAAAGAATAGCAGAGAAGACAATGAGCTTGATGGAAGAGAAGCCCAAGTCAAATCAACAATCAAGTCAGCCTTGTGAAAGGACAGACATATCACTGAGCAAAGTTGACACAGGATTAACAGATGTCAGTCTTCTGCTCTCTGATGGGAATGTCATCCTATAAATCTGACCTAGATCCAGACTGTCAAACATGGGTGCAATAAACATTGTGGGTATTGAACAATTAAGTCACAGAGTGAACAGATTGAAACACCTTGTTCATCCTGGCATTTTGATGTCACATGCAAATGGCATTCATTTTTTTTTTCCTTCTTCTTATATAAGGCTTGCTAGAGAATAACAGAAATCACTTTATAACATAGCACCCTAAATAGCTTTGGAGGTTGATTAAATGCTTTAATACTGTGTCAGCTGTTAATTTATCTCAGGGTTACCCATGGCTTTATATGTTTAAAATCAATAGAGGTTCTCTCTTAAATAACTTTTAAGGAGATGAGCAAGCAATGCAGCACTTCACTGAACAGTGTACACAAAGCTCGCTGAAAACAGTTTTATCCTTTATTAACCTATTGAAATCTGAAAAGGCTTTCAAGGTATGTAGGGATGAGCCTTTTAAACCAGAAGGGGAGCACTGATTATTGAAAGGCATTTTATTATAACCAACACAGAGATACCTAGCATCACTCCAGTGACTTCAAGAAAGGACACAGAAACTGAACTTCACAAGAGCAGACACAAAGGCTGGTCAAGGGAAAAAAAAAAAAAAGAGAGACAGAGAATTAAGTCACATCTGGAGGGGGACCCATGGGTCAGGATAAAGATAACTTTGCAAAGAAATGCAAAGGCAAGCATCTGTTCCAGTCTTGTACTTTTTGCAATGCTCACACAGGTTATCTGGAACTGTTGCTCAGGTCATGAAAGGGCCTTGCAGGATCAACCAGGTAATATCCACCCAACCATCACAATTACTTCCCCACAAGAACAGCCCAGCTGTGGCTGTTTAAAAAATTTAATTCTAAGAAGAAATTAAGCCAGATCAATTATTGTACAATTATTACAGTATATAATATGTACTACAGGCTGTTCCTTTTTTTTTTTTTTTTCTGGATTTCTGTTCTGTTGCTGTGCTGTTAACTGCTGCACAGTTTTACAAGAGAACTACAGACAAGCAGTCACTTTAATACATTAATATGTAAGAGAGCTTGTCTTGTCATCTTCTTCATCCTTTTCCACTTAGATCTGTTCTTGGCTTCTAATTTCTCACTATAAATTCCCATGAGGTCTATACAGAAGCAGAGGATAATATTCAAAAGTTCTGATTTTTGGAAGGAGGTAACACGCAAACAAACAAACAAATGAACAAAACCCATGAGTGATACTGACCAACTGAAAAAAAAAAGGGGGGGGGCAGCTGGAAAAAAACTGATAAAATTCCATAGCGATAATATATTTAGGTGAAAAAATCACCTGCATGAATATACAACTGGCAAAGAAAATACATGGGAAGGTCTGAAGGATATTTTACTACAAGAATACCAAGGTGGGGCATTTTTTGAAGGTTATGCAAAGTGCAAAGGAACAATTTGATTCTTCTGTCTATGGTGGCCAGACAAGAAGTAATGGCTTAATAGGTAGCAATAACAGTTGGAGTTAAGTATTAGGATGAACTTTAAATTGCTAAGGAGACCAAAACATTGGAGCAGATAATGTCATTAGTTGGTGCTGTCCCCCTTTTAAGTGAACGAATAAGAAAGGACCTCCTCTGGGCAGTGGAGTAGATTGGATAAACCCACTCCTGCCCCCAGGCCCATTCTAGACTTCATCTGTGTGACTCTAGAGATGCCCAAACTAGCTGAAAGGACAAATTTCTCCTTAAGAATAGTGTACAGAAATGGAAACTATCCCAAGAAGAATAAAAAAAGGCCCCAAACAAACCAGAATGTTCTGAGAATATCAGTCAAGTTGAATATGGAATATAGGAGTGAAGAAAAAAAAAAAAAAGGAGCTTTAATGTCATTACCTAAACAATTCCCTGGTTTAAGGGGATACTGCTTCAAGTTCCAGTATTTCTGAAAGCAGTGAAGAAGCACATTTATCATAACTGTGGTTTCATCCACTGCGTCTGTGGGCAGTAGTAAAGGCCTTAATGAAGAATTGCAAACAGTTTCTATCTTTGTCATTAAAAATGCCTTGGACATGTTCAGCTTTCAAGATTTCAAAACCTGTTCACAGCCAAGTTGCACTAAAAGCACCACTGTTAGAATGCGCATGAGAGAAGGAATGGTCTGAGTAAGTGAGAGAATGAGTAAAGATTACAGGAGTGACAGGTTGTGGAGTCTTCCTCCTTGGAGACCTTCAGAAGCCACCTGGACATGGTCCTGGGCAGCCTGCTCTGGGTGGCCCAGCTTGAGCAAGGGTTGGAGCAGATGGCCTCCAGCGGGCCCTGCCAACCACAACCATTCTCTGATTCTGTAATAATTTTGGAGTATTCAGAAACAAGTCATACTGAAAGAATTGCCCTGTCCTCTCTGTGTGTGTGTCCACGTGAACGTGAGTCTCAGGATGTGCAGGGAAAAGCTTTCCTCTAACAACTTATTTTATGCTGTATTAATATAATAACCAAGACACTCAGATGGAAGACGGCGAATGATTTACCTTGCTTCCAATTACTGACAACTTCAATAAAGTATTTTGCTATTTTTTTAATAATATTTACTTATAGTCAGTGTCCATCTCTTATTTTGTTTTCTGAGCACCGGCAACACTGTGTACTTCAGCTCCTCAGCACTCCAGAGCAGTCAATCTGATGCTTTTAACCCCCAGCTCCCTATGAGTTAATAAGTACACCCAGAATATCAATACTTCATTGAAATATTCACTCCCAATTAGAAGGATAAAGAATGTCGAGCTCAAAAGCACTAAATAGAGACAGGATGATTTAGGCCCCCCTCTCTTAATTAGCAACCACTTCAAGGAAAGAGGACTTTTTATGTGCTCAACGTTAACCAGCTGTATAAGCAGGGTTTAAAGCATGACAGAAGCCACAAGAACACTGTGCTATGGTTTGTTCAAGGCTACAGATTGTTTCCTTAAAGCAGCTCTTCCTCAAACAGCTGCAAGGGGAAGGTGAAAAACACCAACAATATGAATTTCTGCAGTTTTAGTTATAAAATCAAAGCAATTTTAGAACTTTTATGGAGAGATAAACTTGGTGTGGTTACAATATCACTTATTAGATTAATCGTGCTGCTTTAACACTCCATTCTTTGATTGCAATATACTAGAAAGGAATTTCCTAAGTGTTTAACCATCTCTGACATTTTAAAGGTATGCAGCCTCCTTGCTAGTTCATTAACATTGGTTACTCAAAACCGTTTGGGAAGAACTAATTTAGTGCTGTACAGATTTCCTCTGAATGTATTTGCAGCCTAAGATTCACATTTCAGCTCTCAGAGTCTGCAGAGAAGAGCTGTAGACTGCATTTGATCTACTTCAGTATTTCTTCTGAGTAGACTGCTGGCTTTTTGTTGATCTGAAGAATTCTACATGAGTCAAAATATCGTTTTGCGATGAAACTTTACATAATGGCAGGATTAGACAACCTTGAGCTGAACACCTTTCCTTCCCACAACACTTAGTCATTCTCTTCTGGCATGGAGGTATTAACAGATGTGCTCAATTGTGCTGCACCACGTGAGGTTAACGCTTCAAGGCCAGAGCTCAGGACAACGTGCCTGGAAAGGAGATGGCAGCTGCGAGTGTGAAGGACTTGTGAAAAGGAAATTGGCTGCACAGACTTGCCCTGGTGTAAAGCAGGGTCTTGCAGCGACTTTGGAGTGTTCGCTGGCTGTGAAGGAAGCGATTGCACGGGTTCTCTGGTACCAGAACAGGCATCACTGACATTATTTACACCACTGATGACCAGTTGCTGATCTTTTCTAGGTACAGCTGAATAACAAAATGCACGAGTTCAAATCTGAGTCACTTTTTACAGTCACATTATGTAGTGCCTGCGCCCTTTAAAGGTATTTCCCTCTCAGACAGCTGTGGCTAAGAAACTGGTAGGTTAGAGGCTTGATCAAAGAGTTCAGGAATCTCTGCTCATACATACACACTCTCTAGATGTGGAGCCAGAGAAACAGCCTACTGAGTATCTTACTGCAGCGTGCCAAACGCTGAGAGTAGGGGTTGATGCGCTGAGGGGGTTGGGGCTGGTCAGATCAGAGAAGAGAAGGCTCTGGGGAGACCTTACAGCAGCCTCCCAGTACCTAAAGGGGGCCTACAGGAAAGCTGGGGAGGGACTCTTTGTCAGGGAGTGTAGGGATAGGACAAGGGGTAAAGGTTTTAAGGTAACAAAGGGTAGGTTCATTTAGATATTAGGAAGAAATTCTTCACAATGAGTGTGAAGAGGCACTGGCACAGGTTGCCCATAGAAGCTGTGGATGCCCCATTCCTGGAAGCCAGGTTGGATGGGGCTTTAGGTAATTGGACCTAGTGGGAGGTGTGCCTGCCCCTGGCAGGGGGGTTGGAATTAGATGATCTTTAAGGTTCCTTCCAGCTCAAACCATTCTGTGATTCTAAAATAATAAAAGGAAGGGTTCAGTTGCTGTACTTCAACACAAATCACAACAGGAGTAAAGAAAGGAGAACAGGGGACACCAACATTGACATAAAATTTACGGAAGGTGCTAAATTAGGCACTAGTCAGTCTTCAGGAGTGGTTGGTATTCACCTGAGCACTCTGAATGGTTTCATATATGAAATTACAGAGCCAATGTGTGTAACCTGTCATGGAAACAACTGTGGTAACAGAATACTGATGATATAACTCCCGTCTATGGAGAGGACTCTGCAGAGGACCCTGGACACCACAGACAGATGAGACTGATGTTCAGCTCCAGCAGGATGGTAGATTCAATGGACAAGAACATGAAGCACATGGATAGAGACAGTCTGCTGAGAAAGAGTCAGGGTGAGGTCTGTACCTGCCTCACTAACAAGCTGGTGCTTGAGTGGGGTATCAATAGGTGTGGAGAGAAAGGTGATCCAGTATAGGCAGTGTATTTGGATTCTCCAAAACTCTCTGACAAGATTCTTAAAGAAAAGTTATTACAGCAACTAATGTGACAGAAGGAAAAGTTATTTTATGCATTTTATCTTCCCACTGTTATAGCAAATGAGCTTCCTACTAGCCTCTGAAACACTATCCCCTAAAATCTGCTGCCTGAAACTCTATCCCCTCAGATTTGCTGCTCACTACAACAGGGTTGAGACTACTGCTCAACTTTGGACCATCTAGAAAACAACCCAAATTGAAACATATGTTTTTTATTAGCAAAGTCAAGGACCTGAAAGTAAAGAAATACCACCTGGATCCTTCCCTCTGAATTTCTGGAAAATCTAAATACCTTTCCTGTTTGTCTGTAATAGGTCACGTTTTCACATTTCCATTTCTGTAAACAGTGAGGCTACAGGAGAACCCAGCATCAAGTTGCTAAAAATAAGGCATTACTCTATACGGTAAATGAAACTTTCCTCTTGTTAACACCGAGACTAAGTAGTTCACCTCTCCGGTTCCTTTCCCCAAAACTTGTCTCTCTGCTTTTTGCTTGTTCCTTCACTCATTTGCTCATCTCTCTCATGTTTTCTCATAACAGTTTTTGTCTTTCCTCTTTCTCCTCTGCAAGCCGCCCCCCCCCCCCCTTTTTTTTCTCCCCCAGACTCCTCCAGGGCAGAGGGAAGAACTGCGGCGACAATATCCACAAACAAGCAAGCTGGAGAGCAAGAGCTGGCAGTGGAAGCAGAGAGAAAAGTGCACTTTTGAAGATGAAGTATTAGAATGAAGTTTTTAGTGACATAGAACCAGAAAGCTATCTGCAGAAGGAATGTTTTTGATTTCCCCTCAATGTCTCAGAAAAAAATTTGAGTAGTCTACTATTGTTCCGACATGAGAGCTCTGGCAGCTTTCAATACTTCAAGAAGGTGGTTTGGCAGCATGACCAATATTGACTTTCTTATACCTTTCACAAGTAAACACATGTTATTTTCCACTTATCATTGTCTCTTCATCGCTTTTTAAAATCTATTGTCAGATAAAAACATGTCAATTTTTCTTAGCAAATTAAGAGCTCGAGTGCACGTTATTTCAGCAAAAATAAGTCTGCTACAGATTTTTTTTTTTCCCAAGAGTTAAAGTTCTTATACACTATCAGTGAATCTTGCTATATAAAATTTTCAACAGAAGTGACTGTTCGTTCATCACAAGGCCATTGTTCTGTGCCACAGATCTCCTGACAGGTGAAGAGAAACTCGTGTTCCCATCCACACAGGCATAAATCCCTTAGGCAAACATCTCAGGTAGAACCCATTTTACCTACACATTTAAATTAGTAGTTATGTAAGGCTATGCCAGCATTTCCATCCTTTGTAGTTAATGGGAAGAAATAACAAGTGAGAATACCTGTAAAATACACAAGACAAGTTGCCCTTCATTGGTGCTTTTTTTGGAAGCCAAATTTTTGGCCTTCGCTGCTGTCCAGCAGCAGGCATATTTCCCTGACTACAGCCTGCCTGTTGTACAAGTTTGTCAAGCAAGAGACAAAAAAAATAAAAAGTTCCCTGAAGGCAAAGAATTTGTGCTGGAAGAAAAGAAATCTCACTCACAGAGCTGCCGTGGCTAGGGAAATTACCTTTATGAGAGGGATTAGGGACAACAGCTGACAGGCCCAAGAGGTCTTGCTCTGCGTATTGCTCAAGCCAGGAGGAGGGCAGCACCACTGCAGGTACACTGAACTGCATCGGAAACGTGGAGGGGACATTTCTCATTGGTACAATTTCTGATGCAGAAGACAAGATGTTCAAGGAGAAAGCACATTTTAAACTTGCACATTCCTCCTCCTTATCTTCAAAAAGGCCTAGGCAGGATGACAAGCCATAGGCTCAGAGCGCCCTTTTCTAAGCCTGCTGGCCCTGGCTGGTGAGGGATGACATTCAGGAGCAAACTATTCCACACACCAGAGAGCCTTTGAGGGTCAAATTATTCTTCAGACTGAGCCTTGACTGAAAACTATCCACAGGGAGAGACAGGCTGCTGGTCTTTTCCACTGTAATTTAAACCCTGGCAAGCACTGATGATTTTATGCATTCAACATCATGCCCAGAACCCAGTGGATGCTTAGCTGCACACCATCTCCAGAACTAGCACACAGACGACAAATTGTGTTTGATCCCTCTTGGTAAAGGGACAATTCTGGAAATATTATATAAAATAGTACTCTAATGGGACAGCAGCTTCAGCAGCCATTATTACAGAACTCATTTCCCTGAGCTCTGTGGTTTCCTCCTGCCTCATCTCACTCCCAGCTTGCTCTGGCTGGTATTTCCCTCTGCAGAATGCTGACAAAATTAGTGCTGTTTGATTAGGCTGTAACAGTGGAAACAAAGAATGGTTTAAGTCATCAGTGGACTGTAATTTAGAAACAAAGCTAGTAATATGGTCCATACAAAAACATTAACAATTCTCCATGGACAGTGCTAATACATTCTTTTCATATACTCTTTTGCTATTAAGCACATTAATTTATTATGAAATCACCGTTTAAAAACTGGTCTTTCACACTGTCTGAATCACATACAAATTAAATAAATTAGCCCATGAAAAAGATACTACATCCACATACATCAAAATTACTGTTCTGTTTGTTATGACATGTAAAATACAAAAATTGTTAGAAGAGGATAAGAAAATACTTATTTTTTAAAATGCTTCCAAATAAATCCTAAAGCTTTACACACACAGTGGTTTACAAGAACGGATACTGATAATAAATTTTGCATTTGAAGCTGTGCCACTTTTGTGTCTGGCTGAGACCATCAAGATGTTTACAGTGTTAATTTTAAAGCAAACATTTTAACTGGTATTCAAAATAGATGTCATAAAGCTTAAGGTTAAATTTACATCAGAAGTTACAAGGGATGATTGTTTTGTTCTCTTTTGCAGAAATCATGTTAATTCTCTCCTTGTCTCTTGCATCCTGTTAAAAATGTTGAGCATTTCCAGATTTTCGCTTATTATTTTTTTAACAAAACATGGACAAGTCCACTTGCGCCAACACAAAACTGGCTGCTAAAGGCAATACGATCTTAGATCAGAAACCAAAGTCTGAAACAAAACTATAAACCATTTTGAGCAGTAGGAATACTGAACAGCTGCAGTTCTACTCCAATATACAAATTACATTGGCCATACAATTGTAAGCAAGCATTTATTACTTCTCAAGAATAGCAAAGAGTTGCAAGTTCTTAAATGTAGTAGCTCAAAGTAGTTGCTGTCCTCTAGGAAGTCATTCACCAGCAAAAGTATCAGTTTCCAGAAATCTGTTAAAAATCCTTTTTTTTTTTTTTTAACCCAGAGATTTCATCCATTTGCTTTATTAACTCATTATACCACTTGTTTATGGTGAACAAAGATGACAACAAAATTTTAATCTCATAATGCTAAAGTGAAAGGACTTAACCATGTTTTTGAAACTGAAACGGTTACTAAAAAAAATATAGTGAAAAAACTCTCATGGATTCCACGTAACTCATTCAGTACACTGCCTATTTTTTTTTTTCCTATGCTCTAAAGCTCAATAGATTATTAGGAACAAGTTAGAGAAATTCTCATCACAAGGTATCTGCTGAACTTGCCCCAGCAGAATCAGATGACTCATGGGGAGCCCTTTCAAAATTACATATTTTTATGAATGTACTACTGCATTTGGCACATTGCAAGAAATTCCCCAGCCCTTATGAAGGATACAGTAAGATGACTATCTAACATATTAAATATATTAGAAAGCAAGAGGGTGAAAAAGAAAAAAACTACCAAAAAAAAAATAGTAAAGAGAACCCAGGGAGTTTCTAAGATACTACAGCCTTCATAATCTACTTACAGACTGCAGTCCTGCAGTTCTTTCTTGTATATAGTTTGTCTTACAATGTTCCTTTTAAGTTGTACTTTAATTCACCACTACTTCATGGATACATCCCTCCAAGAAGGACTCAGGCTACTTTAGTGCATTTGACTGGGTCCCTGCCAGATCTTCTGAACCTCATCTCAGGTCTTCAGGTCAAGAAACCCATATATCAGTACTACTTCTGGTCCAGACCCTGAGCATGTCTACAATACAAGTTTCAATTAGATGAATTATGAATTATTATTTATTTAGAGCTTCTTGATGAATAACTTTAAAGCTGATGCACTAATCACTGTCTGGTGACAGACATAAACAATCTCCCTTTTTAGATACAGCTTGAAAAGACGTCCTCTATATGATACTTTCATTGTCATCTTTCAATATGAAATCACCTCTATATTGTCATTTATTCCCTCCTGCATATGTCAAATTAACAGTAACATGCTTTAAAAAAAGTTCCTGTTGACTGGTTATTAGGGGGCTAAATGAAAGAGTCTGATTGTCCCTTTTGGTGAAGATAAGAATCAAGCATCTTACCTGTAAGTTCTTTGATAGTAAAAACCAGAATCAGAATGAGCAACTGACAGTCAATTACTAATTATTTTATTAATATAAACAATAAATAGGCCAATAAAGCTTGCAGAGAGAGAGAGAGGGAGAGAATGAGGGAAGGAAAAGGGAAATAACATGTCTCAGTGACGGTTCTTCATATGGCTGGTTTGAACTAGACTGTCCTTGGATGCTCTCTGTCATATGTAAGGCCAATAATCCTCACATCACCCTCACAGAATCACAGAATCGTCTAGGCTGGAAGAGACCTCCAAGATCATCCAGTCCAACCTCTGACCTAACAGTAACAAGTCCTCCACTAAACCATATCGCTAAGCTCAACATCTAAACGTCTCTTAAAGACCTCCAGGGATGGTGACTCAACCTCTTCCCTGGGCAGCCCATTCTAATGCCTAACAACCCTTTCAGTAAAGAAGTTCTTCCTAATATCCAACCTAAACCTCCCCTGGCACAACTTTAGCCCATTCCTCCTCGTCCTGTCACCAGGCACGTGGGAGAATAGACCAACCCCCACATCACTGCAGCCTCATTTAAGGTACTTATAGAGAGCGATAAGGTCGCCCCTGAGCCTCCTCTTCTCCAGGCTGAACAACCCCAGCTCTCTCAGCCGCTCCTCGTAAGACTTGTTCTCCAGACCCCTCACCAGCTTCGTCGCCCTTCTCTGGACTCGCTCGAGCACCTCCATGTCCTTCTTGTAGTGAGGGGCCCAAAACTGAACACAGGACTCAAGGTACGGCCTCACCAGAGCCGAGTACAGGGGGACAATCACTTCCCTAGACCTGCTGGCCACACTGTTTCTGATACAAGCCAGGATGCTGTTGGCCTTCTTGGCCACCTGGGCACACTGCTGGCTCATATTCAGCCGACTATCAACCAATACTCCCAGGTCCCTCTCGGCCAGGCAGCTTTCCAGCCACTCATCTCCCATCCTGTAGCGCTGCTTGGGGTTGTTGCGCCCCAGGTGCAGGACCCGGCACTTGGCCTTGTTGAACTTCATACAGTTGGCCTCAGCCCATCGGTCCAGCCTATCCAGATCCTCCTGCAGAGCCTTCCTACCCTCGAGCAGATCGACACACGTACCTAACTTGGTGTCATCTGCAAACTTACTGAGGGTGCACTGGACGCCCTCATCCAGATCATCGATAAAGATATTAAAGAGGACTGGCCCCAGTACCGAGCCCTGGGGGACACCACTAGTGACCGGCCTCCAACTGGATTTGACTCCATTCACCACAACTCTTTGGGCCTGGCTATCCAGCCAGTTTCTAACCCAACGAAGCGTACGCCAGTCCAAGCCATGAGCAGCCAGTTTCTTGAGGAGAATGTTGTGGGAAACGGTGTCAAAAGCCTTACTGAAATCAGGATAGACCACATCCACAGCCTTTCCCTCATCCACTAAGCATGTCGCTTTGTCATAGAAGGAGATCAGATTCGTCAAGCAGGACCTGCCTTTCATAAACCCATGCTGACTGGGCCTGATTGCCTGGTTGCCCTGTAAGTGCCGTGTGATGACACTCAGGATAATCTGCTCCATGAGCTTCCTTGGCACTAAGGTCAAAGGTCACTGAGGTCACCCTCATCATTGCTTCATTCCTCTTCATGTTAGAACATTAAATATTTGTATAAGGCTCATGTTTTTCAAGTCCTGTTAGTTGATTTTTAGTCCACAGTAGCCTTTATAACCTATATAAACTCCGCATGCAAGAAAGCATGCAGTGCTGATAATACTGGCACAAGCAGGAAGTAGAGGATATCTGCTGCTACACAACATATGCTCATCTTTTTCACTACAAACAGACAATCAGAACTATCTGCACTTGGTGCCATAGCTCTTTGGTTGAATTTTGATGAAAAACACTTCCAAATGAGGCATTTCAATATTACATTGATTGCTTCATTTAAAAGGATACTGAATTGGCTCCTCACCTGGTACAAGTCATAGTGCCATCTGGTCCATGGATAACAAGCCCTAGAATATGTGTACTAATCTCTGCAACAATATAAGCAGACAGCTCACATGTGCATATAAAATGTACACCCTTTTCTAATGTACAGTTTTTAATAAGCCATATTCTTTTTTTACTGGCTCACTTCAGTTGAAAACCCTAATGATTAGAAAGCATTTCTAATAGCTATGTGTATATCTATAACAAAGGCTGTCATTCAATATTAAAAAAGAAAACAACAAAAACAAACAATAATAATAATAATAAAATTCTTGCTGATATTTGATTTTATTTTATTCTCTTTTCTCTCTTGATAATACACATGCTAGCTTACAGCAAACACGAGATTTAAGGTAAAAAAGCAATGTATAGCTCTGCTTCCCAGAAGTTCCCACTTCTAACAATGTGTCTCCTTTTTATTACATATTCTTTAATTCGTCCTTAAAAAGACTTTTAAGGATAATGAACTGCTGATATTATTCTAGCTTCATTACAATGTGTTGCCCAAAAATGCTGATTCATATGTTATCGATTAAACTGTCAGAGACAGAGTAAAGGCGGTGTTTGATCACTTTAATCAAGGAGGTGACCACCCTACTTCAAAAACAAAGATTTATGTCCCAAAAACCTGAAGCATGTGCATTTTTAATTAGCACTATGTAACACTTATACCAGTAGTCACAACATGATCATTCTGATTTCATCAAGTAAATTAGTCTTTTTACTAGTGTCCACTCCTGCCATATAAATATTGACTTGCCTGTTAGTTCATCCAATTTGTTAGAGAAAGGGTCTTGTACAAAGAATATAATAATTTTTTCTATCAACTCCTCTCTGCTAATGTGAATAGCTGATGAGAACTTACAATCAGTGCAGGCAGCATGGACTGTTTTTCATTTGCCCAGACTCGTTGTAGCTGCATAGTGCAGGTGCTCTTTTAGAGTTACCCAGCTGTAGCTGCTACATGGTCATGGTGACATGATGAGGTGTTGCATGTATGCTATCAAAATTAACATTCACAGCTGGTATTCTTTCTATTCTCCCTTTTTTTTTTTTTTTAAATACACCATATGCCAATTAACATCTCATAAATTACCTTGTTACCATCAATTTGTACCTGCCATTTTGATTTAATCTTCTATGATACACCTTTTATTTTTTTCTTTAAGGAAAAAAGAAACACCTGTTATCTCCAGATTTCACTTTCAAAAAGATTTTAATTGTGTATTGCAAAATCTGTTGGCATGTTGCCTAAGCACAAAATCCAATAAAGCCTTTTATTTCATGCACATACACAAAATAAAAATAAAAAAGCGTTCCTACAACACAGTGTTCACAGTTCTGAAAACCCCACTCTTTTGCTATCTAGCTGTAAAATCACTAGAAGACCACACAGGGCTTTCTTCCTCGAAGTTACCTATGTGTTGCACCTTGTCCTCTGCTTGTGCCCAAAGAGGATCTGAACTCTGCTCGGTCCGAGCCCTGCTCTGGTGTTGCAGCTGCTGCTCCCCATCCAGCATCCCCCAGCACAGAGGGCTCAGTTCATCAGAGCTGCTCTGCTGTGGTTGCACCTGATGGACCCCCACAGAATGGTGCTGCTGTCAGAAGAAAGTGGCTGCCTTGGCTATCATGATAACTGCAGTGCTGCCAGGCTTTCATGTCTTATCTCCCACACCCAGTAACTCTCACATTACTTTTGCAAAGTGGCAGAAAGTTAACACTGAAAGTTAAAAAGATGCCTTTCTCCCCTGTCTAATGTAACCATTCTTGGATGGCTAAGATAATTGTTGGCTAAGATATTCTTCTGAAAGACTACAGCCAGAAATACAGGTGACTAAGAAGAATATATAACGTAAGGCTTCTTTCTTGGAATATTCAGCATTTTGGGTGTACATAAGAAGTAGACAACTCCACCAAAGAGCTGTCCTTTAAAAGAAAAGGGTGAGCCTTGCCCCCATTGCTAATGAATATTCATAGTCACAAGCCCTGTGGAGATGGCTACACACACACAGTAACCAGACCACCACGAAGGACCTGCATATAGGTACTTGGAAGGAGCCTGCTAGAATTTCAAGGCAGGACTTTAAAACACATCCCTCTTCCCAGCCCTTCTGGAGAGCCAGTTTTACACAACACCTTGCTCAGTGCTTTAGCTCTTTGGATATCACCCTGACATGCCAGACAGTTCTCACACAATGATTATTATGACTGTGTACCTAACTGTGTTTTGGATTCCTTTGTCAGGAACAAAATTCAAATTACGGCGTTATAGTATCTCAATATAGCACATCAATATTTAAGTCCTTTATTGATCTCTTCTTAATTTAGAGACATCTGGCTTAAAGGGAGCTGATTTTACTTCTGGTATAATGTTATTGGCTTCCACATACAGCAGATGTTCCATTTTACTCCAGTCATCTTCAAATTTTTCCTAAATAGCTATCTAATTCCTAGATCCTTTTGTCATATCATCTCAGATGTTGGTGAATGAAGAAACAGCTGTGGATAGCTCTGTGCCTTTTTCATTAGCACCTACTCCACACACGTGCAGAAAATACCCTCTTTAACATGCAAGGCAAAAGATAATACAAATTACTAGTGCTGCTGAGGCTGCAGAAACTCTTAGCAATTAGCACACTAGAGAGCGGCGGTAAAAGGGATTGGACAAATTAAAATCTTGGAGGAAAAACTGGATTCCTGTTCTGTCCCAACTATTTTGCATGAAACAAAGAGAAGCAAAAGGAACCATCAAAAGCCACATTCAGTCAAGACAGAAGTTCTCTAGCGTGACAAAAGTTTGTCTGGCTTCTTGCAAGCTCTGGTGCAGAACAGCCATCACACACCAGAGGGGCCCCCCTCTCAGATCTTTAAAAAAAATGTTAATGCTGGTTCAAGACAGCGTTCAAGCTGTGAGTCCCAAAGCAATGAAACACAGAATCATAGAATGGCTTGGGTTGGAAGGAACCTTAAAGATGATCTAACTCCAACCCACCTGCCATAGGCAGGGATGCCATCCACTAGGTCAAGTTGGCCAAGGCCTCATCCAGCCTGGTCTTGAATACCTCCAGGGATTGGGCATCCACAGCTTCTCTGGGAGACCTGTTCCAGTGCCTCACCTCCCTTACAGTGAAGAATTTCCTCCTAATGTCTAGTCTAAATCTATCCTCTTTTAGTTTAAGACCATTCCCCCTTGTCCTATCATTATCTACCTGAGTAAAGAATCCTTCTCCCTTTTTTTTTTTGTTTTATTGATAAGACCCCTTTAAGTATTAACAGGCCACAATGAGGTGTCTCCAGAGCCTTCTCTTCTCCATGCTGAACAGCTCCAGCTCTCTCAGCCTTTCTTCATAGCCAAGGTGCTCCAGCCCATTGATCATCTTTGTGGCCCTCCTCTGGACCCACTCTAACAGCCCCACATCCTTCTTGTGCTGGGGGCCCCAGACCTGGATGCAGCTCTCCAGGTGGGGCCTCACAAGGGCAGAGCAGAGGGGGAAGATCCTCCGTTGATGCAGCCCAGGATGCAGTTGGCCTTCTGTGCTGCAAGTGTGCACTGCTGGCTCATGTCGAGCTTTTTAACCAAAAGAACACCCAAGTCCTTCTCTGCAGGGCTGCTCTCAGTGAGTTCTCTCAGTCTGTGCTCATGTCTGGGATTGCCCCGACCTAGGTGCAGCACCTTGTACTTGGACTTGTCGAACCTCATTAGGTTCATGTGGGCCGACTTCTCCAGCCTGTCCAGGTCCCTTTGGATGGCATCCCTTCCTTCTGTTGTGCCAGCTGCACCACTCAGCTTAGTGTCACCTGCAAACTCGCTGAGGGTGCATTCAAATGAAAAAGTCATAAGGGCTGGGCTCTCAGATCATCTGCACAACTTCCCTTTTAGGATAGTTTTATGCAGCTATGCTGTCCTCTAACTCTTGGTGACTCCACAACCCACTTGCTTCAATTTAAAAAATATTTTCCCCTTGCTCTGCATATGGGATCCACCTATCTAAATCTAGGCCCAGAGTGTCTAGATTGCCTATTTTGAGTGTCTAGAACTTACAGAAATAAACGTGTATTAATTTTATCTTGTAATAATTTCTCCTCAGAAAGAGCAGTCAGGCATTGGGACGGGTTGCCCAGGGAGGTGGTGCAGTCACCATCCCTGGGGGTGTTCGAGGAAAGGCTGGACCTGGTGCTTAGGGACATGGTTCAGTGGGTGACATTGGTGGTAGGGGGATGGTTGGACCAGATGATCTTGGAGGTCTTTTCCAACCTTAGTGATTCTAGGATTCTACTCTGCTGTTTCTCCTCCCCCACAGAGCTTTGCTATTCTTTGTGCATCTCAACTGGATAAGTCAGACTCAGGGTACTGTTATTATTTTCTGCTGAGAACCTTGGTAAGGCTCTGAACCTCAGATCTTGACTTTGTTCTTAGAGCCCAATTATTAGAAAAAGCTTAAGAGGCTTTCATAGCTAACAAATGTTTTTCCTTCATATCATTTTTACGGTAATGAAGCTTGAAACCTTAAATCAATTCATCCTTGCATTTCCAGTGTCCGCTTTAACTGTCTCCTTCAACACTTCCAGACTTAAAGTCTTTCTCATCTTGGCAGTTGCTCATCCTCTCTTAAAACCTTCCTAGTAAGTACACTGCAAGTCAAGTGGGTTGTATTTGCTAATCCAGAAGCCGCACTTTATCAGTCACTTTCCTTAGCTTTTGTGGTATTTTTAAATCAAATTAAAACTTTTCCTCCTTCTCTTAAGGATCCCCAGTGGACTCTCTGACCTCTTTTGTACACTCTCCTCCATGCTCATTCAACACCTCTCATCTTGCCCTCCTCCCATCTGCTCTATTTGTACCATGCTGTATTATCCTGAAGATTTTCTCCCTATCTAAACCTCTGGTTTATAACAAAAAACTTGCTTTATAATTTAGCCTTTGACACTGAAACACATTTTACTTTCTCCTTCTCTCTCATCATGCAAGTCCCTTTCACTAGTTTGCTCCTGGAAGTTTCCAAAGCTAACTCAGAAGCTGTTAAATTTTACCCTGCTATTCTGCTCTTTATCATACCCATGTTCTGCCATGCAGAACTTTTCTGGTGGTGTAAGACTCCTATGAACAACCCTAATGTGTGTTGCTGTATGCATACAACACAAGGGCATGATATAAATATACCCATAACAAAATGAGAAACGCTTTTTCTTATTGCTCAGATAATTTTTTCTTATTTTCTTTTCCTCATTACCCTGGGTGAAAATCATAACATGGGACAGTAATTCCTTCTCATACAGTCACCAGAATGAGGTGAATGATATATTCATTCCATCATGCTGGAACAGGAGACATTTACATAGTATACTTGCACAAATTTCATATACTTCTGAAGAAAAAAATGCTACAGTGCTTTCAGACCAGGTAAAATGTGTTTCTCTGCAGCAACCCTTCAATTTTACAGAAATGCAATCTCTGCTTACTTTATTAAACTTCCATGATATATAATACTGGTGTGCTCAGTATTATTTTAAAACTCACCAAAGAGCCAATGCAAAAGTCCTTTGGGTCCAGTGTTTATTTTTTAATCCACTTCCTCCTTTATTGAAAGTTTTAGTGGGAGTTTGGAATACACTATAAGCATAAAGTGGATCTTTAACAGCACAGTGATTTTACACCTTAAAAATCTGACGGTAAACATAATTAGGTAAGGTCTTGTGCATGTATTTCCCTGTAACTTGCATGCATGCTTCATTATCAAATCTCAGAGTTTTCATTACCACATAGGGCAATATTTCTGTCATTAAACTATGGCTTTATTATGATTTAGAATACAAAATAAGCATCATTTATATATTTATTGACTTCTGTGCAGACGCAATTAGGATAAAAAGCAGAGAAAATATTATCCCAGGAAACCGAGTTGTAAAATAATCCTGTTGGGGAAAGTATTCTGGTTTTTAAATCTACATTTTAAAAGAACAAATATACTTTAGTAACAACTTTAAAAATATATTTTTTATGCTGTGGTACAGGGAAGTTTTTGTTTGTCTGTTTCTTTTACTTTGTTTTAAGAAAAATAAAGTAGGAATTGTGAGAGACAATCACTTACCAATTGCTTTGCCTCTGTGAAATTTTTACCTGATTTCTGTCTCTGGTGTCAACTCACTGTTGTGTCACACAGTGACAAATTTCCCCAGCTCAGAGAAACATTGGGCTCATTTGAGCCACTTACAACTCAACTACTTTAGGCAACAACCTTCTGCAGAAGCTCACTCTCATGGTTTGTTGCAGTTTCTGGTGCTTGAAGAGGAGTCTGCAGTCAGATCCAAGAGGTCCACTGCCTTTTGGGGAACCTTTGGTGTTCCTCCAAATCTGCTGCAGCACTACCTTCTCCACTAGCTCCAAAATCATCCCACCTCTTGAATTTCTGAAATACAATTTCCATAGAGGAATTGAAGATGATAGAAAAACAGAAAAGGAGATATGTGCAGTCACAATGTCCCTAAGCGACAAACAAAACATAGGCTTATCTAAATGGCAGTACTCAAAACTTGAGAATGCAGGTATCCTATGCATACAACCAGTGGAAGACTGAGATTATTGAAGTAGGGCTTCAATAACTATGAAGTTTTAAAGAATCTTACTAAAAGTTTTGAAACAAAGATATAACGCTTATTTGCTAAACATTTCCTTTGTAAGACTGATCATATTTTATCTTAGCCCTTTTTTATCGTTTGTCTTACATCAAAAAGGCAAACTGATGCAATTCCCTGTGATAAGGTAGAAATATTAAATGAAATTAAATCAATAAATGAGTTTTGCTATTGAAAATCCTATTCTTAACTTAATGGAAATCATGAAGTACATGGATTATTTTTCAGATATAGCACACTTGAAATTTAACAAAAGGAGAAATATGTAGGAGTGTTGCTGAGATTCTGCTTTGCATGGAAAGATATATATATTTTTTAAACTTTCCCTCTGCTCCCGTGGCATTCAATCTATTTACTCAACAGTAAAGCAGTTTTCCAGGGAACAACTTGTACTAGGTACACACTTATTATAATTGTGCAGATTGTATTGTCATTAGTTGCAAATTCATTTCTGAAGTAATAAAACCTATTAAGCTATTCCTCAGTTATGAGCCTGCCAAATCCTGCACTCCTGGGTTACTGCAATTTAAACACATCAGTCACCAAAGCTATGTGGCTCTTGCAGGGGACATGAATAAAAGCTTCATCAATATTTTTGTTTTGCAATGTTTCCTAATGTTCACATTTACACAAAGTGTAATTTAAGGGTTTTGTGCTTTTGCCTCTAATTTCAATTCATTCACCAAGAGAATGGTTTCCTTGTAAAATACTAAAACCAATTTGGCAATCGTTTTAAAGCACTTCATGCGTAACTTTGTACAGAACAATTAAAAGAGACTATTTGTTCTACTACAAAACATTTTTTACTGTAGAAAGAAGGCAAATTGGTTAAGCTTTTGTGATTTCTGCCATTAAACTTGTTCCTATCAAAGTCTGCTAAATAAAATACGTCAGTCTTGCAATGAGAACGAGTTTTGCTCCAATAAACACAACACATCCCAGGTGGCACAAGCTGAAAATGTTCAAATCCAGAAATTACCCAAACCTTTTGAAGATTATTATTTTCCCTAGGTTTACAACATAAAAGATTAAGAAGTAAGATGTTATTGATAAGTGTATTTTCTAAGGCTAGGAACAAAAAAGTATTTGAGCAAAAGTTTTCTTACTTCAGACTGATTTTTTTTGAACATATTTCAATGTTATCGAGAAAAATGCCAACTCTTTTACCAATGCAGGGTCTGTTCACCAGCAATGACAAAAAGGGAGACTTAGAATTTAGAAATAAATATATGGATTGATTATCACTACTATATTAATAATCTTTAAAACTTGCATTTTGATCCTATCTTTAAAGTTAGATATTAGTTTAGGGAGCTGAAGTGAAAAATTCAAATTATTTTTTTTTTGTGAGTTAATACCTCATAAAATTATTTCAAACCCAGCCTAGTTGGAATTAATGTATACAATTTTAATATAGCTGAAACCATAAAATCTATTGCAAGCTTTTGAAGCAATATTATATGTTAACTATATGTTATTCCAAATCCCTCAGCTATCACACGATTAGGGAAACAGTGTTTCCAGGGAACACTTGATTATTGCCTTCAAGTAAATAGCTATACTTATTCTTATGGAATACCCTGTACTAGAACACTCCTTTCTTTCCAAGGGCATGATTTTTGGTCTCAGTCTTCTGAAGGTCTTTATCTTTAATTAGATGGGCATTTGTGCTCTTTACTATTGTTTTTATGTTTTGTGCTTTAAGAGAGTGCCAAATGCATTTAGCTGTTGGTTTGTTTGTTTTTAAGGCAAGCTGTTGTATACTTTTCTCACTCTTGCAACTGGCCCTTGAGGAGCGTTAATGCTGCATTTCCTCTGTATGCACACCTCGCTGACTGCTAGTGAGAGAGGGATGCTGCTTCTTCATGTCAATGGCCAGAGATCTGCTTAAAATATGTCATCACCAGATGATGTTCAGAGGAGACAAGACGTGTTTCTCATGTCTTATTTCACACATGCATGCCCTTCTATAACAGGTTTACAACCCACCAAATGAAACTCCTAAAGAAAGTCCTAGTTCTTTAAATTCCCATGTTTTCTCATAAATACATTGGAGCATGATTGAAGTATTAACAAGAAAATATGAGGGCTGAAAAAGACCATGCAATTGATAGAAAAGTAAAGGATCAAAGCACACATTAAAATAAAAATAAAATTGTGATGTCATAACAAAATGTTATTGTGTGCATAATTTCATGGAAATCCTATTTAATTCCACCACATTCTTATGCATTCAGTAAATCTACCATGGAAAGGCAATAAATCAGAACATTTTACCACGAATGTTTCCCATAAACTTGTCATATGAAATCAGGAATAATATGTCTTGAGAACACCATAGAATTGTCTCCAATGCTCTATACTGTGTCAGGCAATCTTCAGATTTATTGGTGTAATTTTTTATTTTTCTTAGAGGAAATACACATATAGTTCAGGGTTTCTCTAAAAACATAAACAAGCAAATGTGTTTGCATAATAATAAGTAAAATGTAGTTAGCATATACATCAGTTTGGGCTTCCATGGGTTTCTTTAAAGTAAAAACATGTCTTTTGATGGTTGTGCCTTCCAATCAGCACTGTTATAAAAGGGTGATTAGGAACAGCATTATCTATCTTTTTTTTTTTTTTTAATCAAATATAGTAAACAAAGCATAGCTATGTTCAATCTAAATAAGCCATCAACAGTTGGGTAAAGGAAAATTATAGCAGTTTAGACTAAAAGGACAGAGGAGGATTTCCAATCTTATTTAAGAATATCAGTATTTTATTAAATAAAGGCATAGAATAATGAAAATATTGGAAGACACAAAGTGGGGAAACATTATCACAACAGAGTAATGTCCCAAAATGAGCAGAACAGAGGAGGCTACGCACCTGAAAATAATGTTAAAAATGCAGCTAACCAGCTGAAAACCACAGAGGAGTAAGTTAAAGGAGTTGAATCCATCATAGGATAAGTAAACCATTAATGGGATGCTGCGGCAAATGTACCAGCTAAAGTGTTGCTAACAGAATAGAGCAATATTAATTACCAGGAGGCAATTTGGAGGAACCAAATTTCTAGTCCTGTGTACATATCAGATAATGTATGCTCAAGAAAGATGAACTCCAGCGAAATAAATTAAAATAAAGACTGTTAGAGGGACAGGAGGAAAGAGAGGCTTTCTGCAAGATCTGTGTCTATGTTTTGTAGGATTACCTCAGGGTATCAATAAAAGCACTTGGATCAAAGGGTAGTGACACCTTCTACTGGTCATTAGCTCTGCTGAATGAATTGCTCTCAAATGAGCCGCTGAGAAAGCCCTGTTTCTGGCACACTGAGTGTTCTGTGCTGCTTAAAACAAGACACAGGACTGCTCAGAGGCTCAAGATGGTATTTAGACAGACTGAACCCAGGACATTCATAGATGATGGCTTTCATTCTAGATTTGGAGGACAGTCCAAATATTGAGTGTCTTATTTTCATAGCTTCCTTAGGAAACCTCATGTTGTCCCATACTACTTATAGGGCACTGACTGACACCCTAACACTGTGAGCCATGCTCTGTCTGCTCCACATTATGCCACTGACTATCATCCCCTCAAAACACATTACTTTTTCTCATTTGCTTTTCACAGAATTGTAGGGGTTGGAAGGGACCTCAAGAGATCATCGGGTCCAACCCCTTTCATTCTTGACTGTCTTTCTAGTAGATTTTAGGCAGGCAAAAGTAGTAATTTAGAAGAATAACTTAAATAACTAAAGTTACTTGCTAAGTTATTCACAATTTTGGCATTAATGATGTAATTTGAGAGACTTTCTCTGCAAAGAACAGAAATTCTCTTTGCTGTATATGGATTTTGAATTGAAGGAATAAATGAATACAAATATAAAAATGACTAGGGCTAAATTACTGTCAACTGCTCGGTTTCTTAAAAATAACCAATGAATACATCAAATAAAAAACTGAATCAAGAAAACAATGAATCAAAGATAATTTTCTACAGATATTTGAAATTATCAAGTCACTGAATTAATAGAGAATAAATCATAAAACTCACACTGAAAAAATTATCATTTGTTTGTTTTCCACTCATGCATATAGAGACTGACAGAAGATGTATTACATCTATTACTTCCAACTACACAAAACCCAAAAACCTGTCTATCCATCACCTTCTTGCCCAATAACTAATGCCCAGTCTGCCACTGGGCCTTTACTTAACGGCTGAAAAATCTGAATGTGAATTCTTAATTTAGCTCTTTGATTCAGGAAGTTCACCTAAAAGGGCAGTACAAGAAATTTTACTAATTGTTGAGAAATAACGAGATTAAATTACTTTCCCTGAATTCAAAACCTAAAATCTCATGATTGTTAAAATGAGTTTTTCCTTATGCTTCTCTAA
The DNA here is from genome assembly GCF_040182565.1 of Anser cygnoides. Taxonomy (NCBI): domain Eukaryota; kingdom Metazoa; phylum Chordata; class Aves; order Anseriformes; family Anatidae; genus Anser; species Anser cygnoides. The sequence continues at coordinate 88,165,540 of NC_089875.1, forward strand.
CAGAAATTAACAGGTGACTTAATAACAGATAAGGCAAGTATTGAAAAATTAACAGTAACAGATCCTCTACAGAACATCTTACCTAAGCCTCTTTACAGAAAGGACTAAATTTGAAAATAAAAGAGGGAGGAGGAAGCCTGAAACAAGTAGATGTTTGAGGTCTGAGACCTCGCTTGAGCAGTGCTGTTTTGATGGGGATTTTCAAGCCCACCAGTTAGGCACAGATGAGGAGAAGACTGAGGCCAAGACAGGAGAGGAGGCAGAATAAGCAGTGAACACAGGAACTGCATGGTCAACAGTAAGCCAAGGACAAGTAAATGAGAAAAGAAGGAACCAGACTCAAGAGCAAGAGAGTATTCAGAGGTTGAGATAAAGACTGGCCACCTTTCTACCAGTCTACATGTGGCCAGGAAAGGCTTAAACTTAAAAATAGAGATGGCTGCTGGAGCAGGACATAGGGATAAACTGTCAAAAACAATATCAGACAGACTTATAGATGTGGGAAGTAAATTTTATGAGAAATTTACCGTGATTATTACTCAAGGATTAGCACTGCAAAAGACCTAATTCAAACCATCTCCCATCAGTCTATCAAAAGTATTGCTTCCTTAAATCAGACTCAAAAAATACATTGCTAGTTGAGCAGTTTGTGGAGATGCATGTGCCTGTGGCCCCAATGCAGTTGCACTGATACTCATTCAAGACTAATTCAGATTTTAATTTTATAGTTTTTGTAAGAAAGAACACAGTAGTCCATGTGAACGTGAATGTGCTGAATAGCGTTTTTTGTTACATCTTTGAGTCATTGCCATCCCCCCCAAAAAAACAGAAAGTACAGGCCCAAACTATCCAGAGCTTATCAGTTACGCAAAGCATTGAGGTATTATAATGTTTGATAAATTGCATTTGGGTGAAGGTAGCAATTTGATATCTGTCAGTAATGGAAACATTACTGACCTTTGGTAGTATTATTACTACCTACAGCTATCTATTGATAGAGGCAGAGCTTTTGTTGAAATCTAGTGAGTGCTGAGGATAATCTCCATCATTGTGGTCTCATAGTGGACCTTTGCACAACTCATTTATCTATCTTAAGAGTTTCTAGCAGGAGATAATCACACATTCAGGTTTACCAGTTACCAACAGAAATAACCTTGGAGACTGCTTCCTGAAGAGAAACGCAAAGCCCCTTTGAAAGTGTTGAAGAATGACTCCAATCTGGGATATGAAGTTCTGGGTAGAACACAGGTAGACTAGTTCTCTGAATTAGATATATCTCAAAAACCACAGGGATCCCATATAAGCTCTGTCTTTGCAGAGTATCAAACACAGAAGTCAAATCTTTTTTACTTTCCTAGTGATGTTATCAAAACAAGAAAAAATGCTTAAACAGTTTAAACAGATGCAATGTTGACATTGTCAGGAGCTTGAAAAAATGTCTCTCAGAGACTCCCTTATCTCTCTAAAAGATCCCCAGAAAGGGGAAGTCTGTGAGGCAGTGAAGGCAAAGCATTCATAACGCAGCCTCAGGCTAGAGGTTCATGAATTGACGGGAGCACGTAGAAAAGTCTTTGCTACCAGGCTACCCAGAGAAACAGAGGGGACCGGGATCTCCTGGTGCAAGGTCACTAAGGGAATGACCTCTCAGAGGCTTCAAAGACCTGGGATCAGAGAACTTTGCTAGTGCCCAAAGGCATGACACATTCCAGACAAGGAGCTGAATGAAAAGCTTCCAGTCTCTAGCACGACTCAGGGGACAACCCCAGGACCTGCTTGTGCTGTAATTTTTGGCAATGTAGACATCTAATGTGGTCACTTTGTTCAGCCACTGGATAGATGGCCATTGGTGGTTGAAAATAACATGGAGGAAAAAAAAAAAAGTGAAGAAAATAATCAATCAAACTTTTCTGGCCAAAGAAAACAAGTGATAAAAGGGAAGCTATACTGACAACAGCAGAACAGATAAATTATTGTATTTATCTCGAGCCAGTGGTGAGAAAAGGAAGTGATAACCATCATACATTTTTGTATGATGTTCTTCCTCAGAGCATCAAAAGCAGGGAAATAACCCACAAATTTTGTAAATGTGGCAAGCCTTTAGTCTGGAATAAGTTGTCATATGCATATCCAGAAATTCAAAATGTGTGGGTGTTTCACCCTGAAGAACTTAAAATTCTGCTTTGTATGGTTTTAATACCAGAAAACTCCATGACATTTTTGAGTCTGAACGTGGATTGATCCATCACAGCTGTCCTCTGGACATTACCTCCTAAAATCAGAGCATTTTTAAGTTTAAAAATCTGCAAAAATAAGCTACTTTATTATTCTGGTAGCTGCTGTTATAACTATTTTTCTAACTCTGGCTTACTGCTGTGTTACATTTAATTTAGATTCAGAATTATTTACGGCAGAAACTTATCTTTTTATTATTCTATAAATTCTATGATCTCGTGCAGTGCAGTTTAGTAAAAGATGCTGATACAACTGAGAACAAATAGGCATTCTGAATACTTCTTGTATTCAATACTTCTTATGTAGAAGTATTACTCAAGGTATTAATATCTAACAATTTATTTTTTCCTCTTCTACTTTTCTTCTATCTGCAGAGGTTAAAGCAGTAAATGAACTACCTTACCCCAGAAAGTAAAAAGTATCAGCCAAAACAGTAAGACTTCTCAGTTGAAGCACGAAATGAGAAATTAAATACACCTTCACTGTGGATGCTTAGGAATCCACTACACTGTTGCAGGAATGAATTAATTCTATTTCTCTCCAGGGACACGGGCTGGGGAAAGAAAAATAAATAAATAAAATTTTAAAAAGGGATAAATTCTACCAATTTTAAACAGCCTACCAAGGAAACAGAAAAGCTTTCTCTCCCTTCCTTCAAGCAAACAGAGAAGCCTTTTCTTCCTTTCTTCACTTCTTCCCGAAAACATGAGAATGCTTTACATGAACAAGTGATTTGGACATTTTCTCTTAGCTGAACAGACCTTATTCTCACTCAATTTTTATTTGTTCTGACACAGAACAAAGCATGACTTAGTTCTGTCTCTATTTTTAATCAATTATTTTTCAGCGGTGGTTCACCTAGAAGATGCACCATCTGACAACTCTGTTCTTCCATGTTGATTCACGCAGGTAGCCTTGTGAATGTCAAAGTGTTACACAGAAATTCAAAATACAATTTTACTTATAACATGTTATGTACTTGAAAGCTGCTACTACGACTCCCCTAAGTCTTTGTTTCCTTTAACCGCACCCCACACCTGCCTGCTATTGATCCTCCTTCTTCTTGAGGCCTTGTCTCTCTTCTTCTTATAGAGGAGCATGACTTCAGGTTTTGAAAGTTGCACTCTTATGCATTACAGTATGATGTTTAGCAACTGTGCAACAGTGTAGTATTATCTTCAGCTTTTTTTTTTTGAAAAAGTGCTTAAGCTTCTCATGAATTCAGATTTCATTTGACACTTCTGTTACTTTGAGTGTACTTATATTACACAGTCACATGGCTTAAGTGCACATTTTTATACAAGGATTACTATTGAATTGGGGTAGAATTACGCATGCATATATGCTTAAAATTATGCATGTATTTGTATCCCTTATTCAGGCAGTTCCCTGATGCATGTCAAAACATAATTTCACTTAAGTAATAAAATATATAAGAAATGCCATTCCCTTGTGACAGCTGATTGTGAGAACTATCCACAGTTCAGAAGGATCTAAAAGGTCTGTAAGAATATCGATCCCATTCCCACCCAGTGCAGGAAAGACACTGATAAACTGCTGTGAGTTGTGGAGGCCACCAAGATGGCCAGTGCTGGAGCACCTGCCCTGTGAGGAGAGGCTTTGTTCAGCCTGGAAAAGAGGTGGCTTTTGGGGGACCTAACAGCATCTCCCAGTGCCCATAGGGAGGTTCTCAAGGGGACAGAGCCAGGCTCTTCACAGTGATGCATGAAAGGAAGACGAGACAACAGACATAAGACTAGGTAACGAGAAACTTTTTTTACCAGGAGGCCAACTAAGCAGCAGAACAAATTGCCTAGAAAGGCTGTTCAGTCTCCGTCCTTCAGGGTTTTCAAAACTTGATCAAATAAATCACTAAGAAACCTGGTTTGATTTTCTAGTTGATCCTGTTTCAAGTAGGAGATTAGACTACAACTTTTCAAATCCTTTCCAGCCTTAATTTTCCCATAAACCTAAGAGCCATACAAAAACCTTTTGGAGATTCATTAAAAATGTGAAAGAACGGGGAAATGTCACAACACAGTACTGAACGCACAAGTTCAGTGCATAATGCTTTTTTATTTAAATATAACCTGGTATATTTCATTATTTATGCATGAATTTGCATTGAAAACTGTCAGCCAACTATATGGGCTTCGATAGCTCTGCTGAGCTCTTACTCTTATTCCAAGGAAGGCTAGAAAAACAAAAGCTGAGCACACAAAAAAGCTCCACTCATAAAGAACCCTTGGACATCTTATTCGTCCTTTTAGCTGCCCTTTATTGCTTGCAAGTTGCATTTTTCTTTACATTTAACAAGCTCTACTTGCAAGGGTAAACAAGTTTCCTCCTAATGATGTTCTGATGGAAGAAACATAATTGCACACCATAAAATCTTAGTAGCTATTTTAATTGCTCCACAAATTATCTGTAAGTGCTGTGCTTGATTTATAGTAGCAAACAGCTCCTCCTCCCTCCCCCAACAGCCAAATAGAGCTGACTGGGAACATTCAAGGGAATGTACTTTTTTGGGGGAAAAATATCCAACTGTTAAAGGCATGCCTTTTTACAGGAAAGACGTAATTAAGAAAATAAATTTTACTTGGAAAGGTTTCTTAGATTCAGGTAGAAATTTTAATCAGATTTAAAATACCGGATTAATCAGATCTTAAACGTCGTAAGAATACCAGAGTTGTGACAGATGGAATGATAGCCAATTGGTAAGCTAAGGCATACAGCGTGATAAAAACAGGTTCAAGCTCTTGTTTTAACCATATTGCAGCAGAGCCAGAAGCTTCTATTTAGATCTAGGCAAGAGATTTACCCTGGTTCAAGCTTTAACTTTTCTACTGCACTGGAAGAGACTGCAATGTAAAAGACTTATGTAATTAATAATAATGAATCACTAAATTAAATTGTTTCCTGACTAGTCCTATATTTAAATAATATTTAGGCAGCTGTGAAACAAGTAAACCCATATACTTGCATAATCATAGCAATTTCCACAATCCTCATCTCCTCAGCATTTTACAACCATAAATGAAGTGGTAACTTTGATACAGAAGAGCATCGTTTGTAGACAGACTGTTGCTGAAAGTAGAAACACAATAAGATCGGCATTTTAGAAAGTGAAAGCTGTTTGTCTACAACAAAGCTCTACACTAATTAGCCCATAATTTATTGAGTAGGAAATAGAAATCAGTGAGGCATTAGAAAAGGCTTTTAGAAAGAGACAAACTTTGTAGCTGTTCCATCAGAGGATTATATTCCAATATAATTACAGTTTATTTATTCAAAGAGTTGTATATTAACGTGCTCCAACTCATTAATGAATAACATTTGCTTCTACAGAATTCAATGTTGACATTTCTCTAAACAACTTTGAGCTGTACTTAATGGAATCCGATCTGCTGAATGAAATCCTGAAATATTAGGACTTTACTGAGCCACTTGTAGTCTAAAGCTTTCTCGAATAAAAAATACCGAGACAAATTTGTCCTATATTTATATATTTATTTATTTATTTTTTAATCAAACAAGTTGATTGTGATATAAATAACGCCTAGAGGGTTTAAGTTGCAAAAAATATACAAAAGCTATAATCAAAGAAACCAGAGAGATAACAGATAACGTGATAATGTACATATGGAAGTCAAGTAATTCAAGCAAGCTATTCAATTTCCATTTTTCTTTTCTCTCTCTTTTTTTTTTTTTGAGTAATAGCTCAGACAAAACAGTTAATTTCAATTTGTAATACAAAACAAACCTGAAAAAGGGAAGATTTAAGTGGAGAAATAAAAGGATAATTTTGCTCTTTTCTCTTTACAATCTCCTGTTACTTGTTTTTGTCATTGGCCAGAAATTAAGTTAAAGTCAAGAGCAGCTTTTGATATGTTTTCCCTGAGCAGGAATTAATGAATGACATCTGAGAAGAAGCATCTTCCTTTGTTTATTTGTTCAAATATATATATATACACACATATACATATATATATATATATATACACACACAAACTTTGTAACTTTGTTATGGATAGTCTTTGCTGCTCTGTGCCACACACCTCACTGTTCAGGGATTAGTTTCAAACTGGAGGCACCAAAGACAAAATGACAGCATATTTCAAGCAGAACTGAACAACAGCTGCATTTAAGATTTAAAATGAAGATAAAGTAACAATTGAAATAATAAAAATTTCACTTAATGTGGCATATCAATAGCGAAGTATATGTCTGCAAAATTTATATACCACTATCAAATTATGGCATGTAAAAGTAAGAAATAATTCTAAAATATGAATAAACCAGAAATAACATATGTGAGCTGTATATGTGTAAGCATATAACTATGCTTATTCAAACAGAAATAAATATGAAATATAAAGGTGAAATTCTGAGATAAGAGTCAGAAAATAATATGAAACTGTAAATTTGCAGATGTTATATTTCATGCAAAATAAGTATCATCAGAATTTCATTACAATTCTGAATTAAAGAAAACTTTGTTATGTCAGTACTTTCATTATGCTCTATATTCACCTTATACTTTCCATATTTTCCTTGAAATGATTCACATGCTAAATTCATGTGTTCATACTCCTTGTCTTTATAAGTTACAGAATTTCTGTGCTACTGGAGGATTGTCCCTAGTCTTCTGATCGATCTGAAGCTCCCAGTGTGTAAAAGTTGGTACTGAGTATAAATGGCCTCTTTTTTTTTTTTTAATTAAACTGTAAGTTTCAAAATCTATTTCTAAATATTAAGTCATGTAACTAGTGTTTTCTGACAAAAACAAAGCAAAACTTCTTATGAAAAGAACATATGAAAAATGGAGAACTAAGGACTACTAGTAAAAGTTATAATAAAAATAACAAATACAATAACTTAATGACATGGAACATAAATTCATAACTCCAATGTATCAACCTTACTCTCAAATGTAAAACAAAATTCCTTCTCCTAACTTCATCTATCAATGCTGTAAAAAATAAAGTTTAAAGTGCTGTGAACAGAAATCTCCACTAACATACAATTCCGTTTTAATACAGTCACTAATCAGCTTCTGAAGGCTGAAGAATTCAGTATTACTTGCTACTACTTACTCTGATTGTATTATGTTAATTTAGCTTCTGAATTTCTTTCACACTATTCAGTGAAACCATCCTCACCGTCACTGTTTCTCTTCTGCAGTATTCCAGCTACAGCCACTTCAGGAAAAAGCCTTTGCTTAGAAGTAGGTATTTGCTATTGAACTTTTTAAAATCATCACAGATTTTTGTAAAAGTTTCTTTTTTTTTTTTTACAGAGTGTATTTGGAGGCTGTATTTCAACTAAAGTTGTCCTTTTGAAGGTCAAAACAAGATTCTCTTCTTTTTCTGAGTGATTTCCATTCCCCTGAATCTTAATTCTTTTACTGTCAGCTGCTCCCACCTACAGTTACTATTTCCTTTAGGATGATAAACACCAGAGTTGATGTAAGGATAAGATCAGTGGAGCTATCAAAGATTTAAACTGGTGCTGGAGATGGAATCTGAATAAATAACAGGACTTTTAGCTTTGATCTTCCCCTTTCCAAGCCCAACTGATTCTCCTCCGTCTCAGGGACCTTATGCTGACTGTCATTCCAGTTTCCCCTTGGAAGCTTCCCCTGGGCTCATACTTGCCACAAGCTGAGTGAATTAAAAACTGCCCAAAGAAGCATTAACAAACAGAAATGACCGACGACAGTGAATTGACTGCAGGCAGTTATCTTGGGGTGTACTGCAGAATATGGTGTAAAGACTGACTTTAGCTGATGCTGTTGTAAGTAATGTGCAAGAAGGCTTAAGGATTGCATTACTGACCCTCTGAAAGGTAAGCAGAGTATATAGAGAGAACTTACAAATAACAAATGAGGCAAAGAAATCAACAGCAGTGATTATTCAGAGACATAAATAAAACAGAATTTTTCACTTAACAGAAAAATTAAAATTAATGCCTCCAGGAAGAAAACAATCTCAAACGTACTTGAGATTTTAACCCAGGATAATCTCCCTGATCAGACTGCTGAACTGTGATCCAACTCTTAAACCCCATGTACTTTGGAAGCACAGACACTACTATTACCTTTCAGGAATGCTTTTATCCCAAGTTCCCTTTATCCCTTTCCTGGGAGTTCAGGCCTCATGGCTTATCACCTGCCTGAAGCTCTGTTTTCCTGCTTTCTCTAGGACTTCCGTGGACACCCTCCTCAGACTCCTGAGAACTTGATATTTCCTTCTGGGTAGGATGACATTTAAAGCAAAGGGCAGAAACCTTGCACTAGAATTTGTAAATACGCAGGTAATTAGACTCTAGGCAAAGCATAACACATTTACCCAAATTTCTGACAACAGGTATGTCTGAAAGAGATGAATTAGATTTACAAAGAGCAAAGGAGAACCCAGGAATCAGTAAGGCTGCAGACACACCTGCTTTTTTTTTTTTTTTTTTTCTGATTGTAGCTGGAAAGGTCACTTTTCAAAATTACTTCCAGCTGCTAATGACTGGCATCATGATGGCCTACAACCTTCCAGCTGAATTGCTCTTGTGCTAACATCCGAAATCCACCTCAGTTGAAATGAGCTACCATAAAGAGCACATCCATGGTAGACTAACGTTTTTTTTTAACTAAAATACCTGTTTCATTGTGTTCAGAGAGGAACCAAAAGCGTCTAGTCACTTCTTTCTCTGAAAAAAAGCATGCATGTCTAAATACTACTGCAAGAATAAATGGTACTGCTAGTGGACTAAAGTTAAAAATGAATTCAGCAAATATATGGTGGTTTTACATAAGCACCTGCAACATGGACAAGGAAGGCTACAATCACACAAAAGAGAATCAACTCAGTCACATTTAAAATAATTACTCTCCAAGCATAATAATATTATCAGAAAGATATGGTCAAAACATCTCACGGGATATCAACACAAATAAGGCTGGCTGGAAAGACTGAATCATGGGGGAAAGTCGAGAGGGTTAAATGAAAGCAAATAAAGAATATAAGACCTGACCAGGGGCACAGAATATTAATTGCATGTATTCCTGTCTATCAACACTTCGTAGCACATTGCCAAGACAACACATAAAATGATCTGCTGTTCATCAATCTGGAAATTAGTAAGATATTTTTTCACTTATAAATTCTCATCTTCACTTAAATTGTTGCTGAAAAGAATTCTGTCACTCAGCTTAAAAGCAGATTTGATGGTTTGGTTATGATAAGCACTTTTTTCAAATTTTTTTTGAAAATAGTACATCCAGAGGAAAAATACAAATGGAAAGGAAAGATGCACAGGCTTCTTCACCAGTGTCATCTATAAGGTTTTTGTCTTTTCTGCTCTTTGGGGCAGGAATGTTATGGGAAAATAGGCTTCATGACCCCGTTCTTCTATAATTCTTGCACTATGTGTGCATTCATAAGTTAAAATAGGCTAATTAAAAAATAAACCAGAAACAGGAACAAAAATATCCACTTGAACTAAGCTACTCTGAATAAGGAATGTAAAGTCTAACACTTAGTTATGTTTGTGGGCTTGCAGCAACCAAAATAAAGGTGAAACATCTTGCAGAAATAAAATAGGTAAGACAACCTCTTGAATGTTTCATTATAAAGATGATCACACTATTTCAGTATTTCATCCTTGTTGTTAATGGCCTAACAGGTGCAGATAAACTCTCACTGTGTTGGTCAGCTTAACCAAAGCTGAAGAAGGGAGGGAAGGTGTTAACAGTAATGGTAAACGTGATATTTGCATGCAGTCCAGTCACAGAACGCAACAAAGCGCTTCGACTGGCAATGTTTTCCCCTGTTGAAAACGAGAAACCTTATTTTATTTCAAAATAACCACAAAGGCACTTTGTGTGGAACAGGATCATTAACTTCACAGAGAAATGAATTGAGTGTATGCTGCCTCTAGTACCCTCTCTAACTTTACTATAAACTAGTAGGTTAAAAAAAAAAAAAGCGTCAAAAATAATTCCAGTGATATACTTGGCTGACATGTATTCCTTTAACTCACTTGTTTCAATTATTGCCTTAAGTGATTTTCATACTGCAACATAAATTATTTTAAGGAGACTTTCCTTCTCATTTGGAGCAAAAAGCTCAAGGTGCCAAACATAATGCTGAAGTTCACAGTCAGTTTACTTCTTGCAGTTTGGGATGTCATTTTTGTTTTATATAATCATTAGAACCAAAAAAAAAAAGTGAGCATGTTGCTCAAGAAACTTACATTAATATTACACAGAAATGCCTGTACAATACCTTAGTGCAACAAGGAACTTGGACTTCAGTGGTATCCATGTGGAACAGGCTTCCTTTGTGCTTCTATTAGCTTCTAATATATGAGCGTACTTTCAAAGGAACAAATGGTACAAACTGTTTTCTGAACAGCAGAACAAATTGCTGCACCAAAAATCTATATAAGAATCTATTCCATTATATTCTAATGGTAGCAGACTAACATTTAAAATGTTGCATAATTTTCTACAAAGTCTTTCTATTCAAAAGAGCCTTTAGAAAAACACAAAAAGAGAAAAAAACAAAGACTCCTTTGAAATAAAGGATTTGTTTGTTTGCCTTAAAAAGTAAGTGATAATTAACAGGAAAAATTAACACTGAATGGGATTTTAGCAGTCTTCATTGCCCACTCATGAGGGATTTTTTTTTCTTTTCAACAAAAAACATGAGAAAAGCTTCAACTGGCTCTCTGTTCAGAAAGCAGACTGTGCTTAGTTCTATTAAGAAAATCCTCTTCCACCTCCTCCCTCATCCCCCAGGAGCAAACTGCTCCAGCACGGGTCCCCCACGGGCGGCAGCTCCCCCCAGACCCCTGCTCCTGCGTGGGCTCCTCTCCACGGGCTGCAGCTCCGGCCCGGGGCCTGCTCCTGCGGGGGCTCTCCATGGGCCGCAGCCTCCTCCAGGCCACATCCACCTGCTCCACCGGGGGCTCCTCCACGGGCTGCAGCGTGGAGATCTGCTCCGTGTGGGACCCGTGGGCTGCAGGGGGACAGCCTGCTCCACCAGGGGCCTCTCCACAGGCCGCAGGGGAACTGCTGCTGCCTGCCTGGAGCACCTCCTGCTGCACTGACCCTGGGGTCTGCAGGGCTGGGTCTCACTCTTCGCATTGGTGTTTCTCTCTCCTCTCTCCCAGCTGCTGTTGCACAGCAGTTTTTTCCCTTCCTTAAATCTGCTCTCCCAGAGGCCCACCCAGCATCTGTCCCTATCTCAGCTCTGGCCAGCGGCGGGTCCCTTTCAGAGCCGGCTGGAGCTGGCTCTGATCTGACATGGGGCTGCTGCTGGGCTCTGCTCACAGAGGCCACCCCCGCAGCCCCCCCGCTACCAAAACCTTGCCTTGTAAACCCAATACAGCTACAAAATTAATCTTTCATTCTTTCTCTTTTTGGCTCAAGACATGTTTCTTTGTCTCTGGTATGAAAGACAAAACCCAGAATACCCAATGGCCAGAAATAACAACTTTCCAGAGGATGACACCAGTGCAGGGTTGTGAAGGTCAGAGACGCCCCACTATCTTCCTCAGGTAACAAAAAAAGTAATATACGTGTTCAAAGTCTTTTGTGGATGCAAGCCCTGCTTGTTAATTCTGTACATTGAAAAGGTAATAGAAAATTAGGTTGACACAGTTTTTACTTGCATTCAGCAGAAACACAAAGAAAATGCTTCACTAAATCCATGTAGCTCATTTATGTAAAAACAGATTATGCTCCGTATTTCCTTTATAATAATACCTTTTCTTTCAATGTTTTATCTTCTTACAGTATGCAATAGCAATTTACAAGAGTTTCAACTTTGTAGCTTTCTCCTGAGCTTTTACTCCATAATATTCTTCTATCTGTACAAACTTGGATGAATGTATCACAGAGTAAACTTAAGAAATCTGCAGGTGTCACCATGCAGGGGTCAGGGAGGACACAGTTATTCTGGAGGAGAGAATCAGGCTTCAAACTTCATAAACTAGAAAGGTGTTCAAAAACTATAACTAAATTCAATAATAATAACCACAAAAAGTTATGCTTTGACAGAAGAAATACCAGAAACAGCAGCTGACAAAAGATGGCAAGAAACCTCAGAAACTTCTTGGAGAAGTAACCAACACCAGGGCTAAAATCTGCAGTGTCGGGTTTCTAATGCTGTTGTGATGCCAAAAATGCTGACGAATGCATCTATGCTTTTTAAACCCCACTTGCTGAATTGGTGGATTCTGGATGGTACCAGAATTAGCCTTCATCTATTCATGTGTCTCTGTCAACTACAGAAATGTGCAAAGAAAGAAGATTGCCTTTTTTAAGAACCCCTAACAACAATTTTTCTTGGGACTCTGTTCACTGGAGCATTTTCCTGGCTGGCAAAGATTGTTCCTTGAAGCATAGTTTGACAGAGATGTCTCCAACCTGATGTCTTACTTCATAGTATTTTCAAGACTGGTAAGCAGGTGACTTGCAAACAGTGCTCTTCTCAAAGATAAGCCTCTCTTCAGTATAGCAATAACAACTGTGGGCATAACCCCGAAAAATTTGGGATGAATTTGAAATCAGCAAGTTTACAAAAAATCATGTTGAAGAAATGGCTTAGTTAAATCAGGGATAAAAACCAACTTTACCTGTTTGATTAGTTAAGAAGGTGCAGACTAAGTAAATGTGCTTAAAAGAAAAATGGGAAAACTAAAAGTAAACACAATTAGGGAGGATGAAACAATTTATATAAGGGGAGGTGATTTAAAGTAGCTCTAGGTGAAACATACCATCTGGATTACATTGCTGTAACTCTATCTGAAATCAAGCTGGTAAGAACTGCAGAACAGGAAAAGACCTTTTCTGTCATGCAACAGTAGAAAAAGTACAAACCAGAAAAGCTACAGGCATAAAGCTGAGCAAAGCTCCTTTGAGCTCTAAAGAGAAATGTACATACATGGAGAGCTGTTCAGAGAATGAAAACAAAGAAAAAAAGAAAACCTCAAAACTTCATCCAAAACCTTTGCTTTTCCTATTTTTAGTTTTAGCATCATGAATAATTAAAAACATTTTAAAACTTGCCCTTTTTTCTTTATTAAACTGAAAATAATGTAAGATTCTAATCCTTTGATTATAACCCAAATGTAGTTTTCATCTACTTCTTTCTCAAGCTGATCATTGAGTTCTGTGCAGGGTCACTAAGGTACAGAGTTTATTCATGGGGTAGGACTGGAAGAAGCTGAAAGTGAGTCAGTGAGGGAGTGAGATGACACTAAATATCAATCTAATTGATATTTAGCTAAATATCAATCTAATTTTGTCCTTGTCTTTCCTCTCTCCTCTGTGAAAAGAAGGGTAAGTGATTAAGTTTTTTATTTTATTTTATTTTTTACAGTACCAATCCCTCTGCCCATTGCATCTCATTTTGTGGCCCAGCCATCCGATATTCCCATATTCCTCATCTCACCTAACACTGCCAGCAATGTCAAAATCTCCTGCTCTTCTGAAACCTCCTTCCTTCTCATTCTTCTTTCCAGTCTATTTTTCGGTTGAGCTACTTTTCCCCTTATTTCCCCTTATCCTTGCTCTTCACTTCTGCTTTGTATAACAAATTATGGGTTGGGCTTTTCACCTCTGAGAAGTTTTGTTTTACTCCACTCAGTTGTCCCTCCAGGCCACATATACTCATGAGTTGTGGAACTAATAGAAAAGCAGAAGTTGTAAGATGTATTTTGGTCTGGTGAAACAGTCACTGAGTCTTCTGTTCCCATTACCAGCAAAAGACCTAGATTCCTTTGCCTAGATCAATAAAATATGACCATATACTAATCCACCCCAAATCTACAGCTTTTTAAAAGTCTAAGGTAAACTGCGTTTTAGAGTAAATGCTTTTAAACAAATGTGATGTCAATTCTGAATTTTCAGAGCTAGATCCTCCCGAAATACAGACATAATCTTAATTACACTACCAATGACTTTCAAAGTGATTTATATCATGGTACTTCACAGACAGCTTTCAATCAAACAGAGGGCAGCATATAAGGCTGAGGATCTCAATGTCGTCTTTACCTCATTCTTCAACAGTGAGGTCTCCCAGGACTTTCTGCTTCGTGAAAGCATTCAAGGAGAGGAACTATCAGCAGTATATGAAGATCAATTTAATGTTTTATTTGCAAGATTTCAGCTCATACAAGTCCATGGGATCAAGGGGTCTACATCCATGATTGCTGAAAGAACTTGTCAATGTCCTTGCAGGGCTGCTTTGCATCATCTTTGAAAGGTGACAGAGATCAGGTGAAGTCCCTGGCAATGGAAGACAATGTCACACCTATCTGTCTTCAAAAAAGACCAAAAAGTCAACCTGAGGAACTACAGGCCAGTCAGCCTTACTTTACTTCCTGGGAAAAATCACAGAGAGAGTCCTTCTCAGAGCACTTTTCTGGACATGTGGACAAGAAAAATAAGTGGAATGGATTCACTAAAGATAAATCATGCCACACCAACCTGATTGCCTTTTAGGATAAAATGACTGGATTTGGGGATGACTTCAGCAAGGTTCCCACACTGCCTCTCACAGCATTCTTGTATCCAAATTAGGATGTTACTGTCTAGATGAGTGAATAAACAGGTGGGTTGAAAAATTATTTGGTGGTCAAGCTCACACAGTAGTGGTTAACGGGTTGTACTTTTATGTCTGCCACAACTGGAGTATCACAAGGAGATATCCTGGAGGAAGTGATGGAGTGCATCCTCATCAAATTTGCAGATGGCACCAAATTAGGAGTCGCAGCCAATATGCTTGAGAGCAGGGCTGCCATCAGAGGGACCTAGACAGCATGGAAGAATGAGCTGACAGAGAATATGAAATTCAGCAAGGACAAATGCAAGACGTGCCACCCAGTAAGTAAGAGCCCCTTGCAGTGATACAGGCTAGGAATGCCTGGCTGGGGAGCAGCTCTGTTGGCAAAGCCCTGGAAGCTCTGGTGGGCAGTGAGCTAAGCGTGAGCCTACATGCCCCTGGCAGCAACAAGGACCGACAGTGTCCTGGGCTGTGTCAGCAGGAGTACAGATCAAGGGAAGGGATGACCCACCTCTACTCAGCACTTCTTATTCCACATCCAGGCTCTCGCTGCCCATTTTGGGCCCTCCAGAAAAAAGAGGATTAATTGAAGTGCATTCAGTGGAGGGCCACCAGGATGGTCAAGGATGGAGCATCTGCCCTGTGAGGTGGCTTAAGAGAGCTGGGCTTGTTCAGTCTGGGACAGAAATGTTTCCAGGAGGACCTGAAAGCAGCCTCTAGTGCCACCTGGAAGAAGGTATGAAGGAGACACGGGGAAGATATGAAGGAGACAGAGCCAGGCTCTGTGTAGTGGGAAGACTAAAGACGCTGAGCATAAAACAAACAACAGAGGTTCAGACTGTTTAAAGCAAAACCTTTTTCACTGTGAAAACGGTCAAGCAGGAGAGTAGGTTATCCAGAGAGGCAGTGCAGTCTCTGTCATTGGAGTTTTAAACACCTGACTGGATACTGAACTAGCAACAAGCAACTTGGTCTGACCCTACAGCTAACCCTGCTTCAAGCAGGAGGTTGGACTGGAGACCTTTGGAGGTCCCTTCCAACACGAATTATCGTATGATCATACAAATGTCAGACGAATGTTGTGCCACAGTAAACTAGAAAGCGTTACTCTGTATCAGCTAGTAATGCAAAGATAACTGGAACAAAAATTAAAAACCAAAAATATTATTATGGCATTAAAAAGAGGTAAAATTTAATTACCACTACTACCAATATATACAAGCAATAATTATCTCAAATCAGTAAACCACATATAGATTATAAAAAGATTCCAAATAAAATTTTGGAAAAACATCCTCAGAGAGTTCACTTCAAAATCCCAACCATTATTGTCATTAGCAGGTATGTAAAATTTTTTAGTTAACAGAAGAGTCAGCGGAGCAGCAATAGAGTAAAAAATTATTTTTCTTGTATCATAATTTTTCTACTCTCATAAAATGAGACACTCTACCAGAAAATTCTTTTTAAAACAGATGCAGACTGGCACAAAACATAGTCACGGGGGAAGCTATGAATGTGGCAAAGTAACAAATTACAAAATCATAAACAGCTGTCTGGCTACTAATTAACACGCACTGCTAATTTGACCATATAAATATATAATTTGACAGCATGTGTATATATATATATATAAATACACACACACATCTATATAAAACCCTAAATACTTTGCATTTTCAGAACATTAGCATTTTGCCAAATTCTAACATATATATATATATATATATATATATTCACAAAAAGAAAATCATCAAGACAAAAGAAATATCCTCGAACTGTTAATTGTAAACCTATATGGCTAACCCAGGTCAAACATTCCAGGAAGCAACAATAAGTCAGACTTCTTTCAGAGTTCTTCTTCTAGTGTTTCCTAGTCTTTAGGTCTAGGACAGGCTATGCTCTGTACCTGGGGCTTCTCAACTGTTCTTTTGAGTCATCTTTCTCCCTTCAGCAAAGACCACATGTAATTTTCTCCAGATTTGGGAATCCTCTCTGGAGGCTAGATGTTTAAAAGGTGGATGTTGATGTCCCTATTTAGTAGATATTGTAAGACTTGGAGGAAGTTCAAATTGCAGGAAGGTTTCCTCCAACTGCGATGCAAAACCTCACTTCAGAATATATGCCTGTAATTTCTAACTCCAAGGACTGGCTCCATCATCACATTTTATTTCAAAACTAAATACAGTGATGCCTACTCAAGTCACATCTAATAGTCACTGGACAAAAGCAGAAATTGTCTGAAAAGCCTGGACTTAAATCTAAGATATCCTACCCCTAAAAACAAAGATATATCAAGGGTAGGATTTACTTATCACATTAAGACACCTAAGTGCACGTTCTTTTCATAAGGAGCTACATATCTAAGTCTGTATTACCTGCTTGACTCAGTTGCCTAAACAGAGGCATTTAGTGACAATGCCACTAAAGATGCTCCAGGGTATCAGAGGCATTTACATGAAGACAATGAATGTGACACAGGACTTAAAGAAGATCTGCACACCTTTGCAGTAGCAGCTGAAGATTCAGCACAAAACATTAGGGTACTTTTAAAGTTTTTCATAGAAAGATTAGACATCTCAACCACATGGAGACCTCTAAACATCTACATCTCTGCATCTTCATATTGAAGAAAGTCCCATCTTGGTGAAAAATCTCTTCAAGAAACACAAGACAACAAACTAATAACTATCCTGGTTGCAGAGGCTATTGCTCCCACCACAGCTAAGATGGGCTTGCTAACATGGATTAACCACACTATTTAATTTTGCACTAAAACAGAAGACTAGGAGAGCTCCAGAGAGCAGTTAATAGTACTTTTGCTAGTAATTGTCTAAACTGCTACAATGGTATTACAAGGGGGACTCTCACCCTGCCCCAGCATTTTCAGAACTGCAAACTAAACTTTCACATTCTTGTCAGATTTCATAAACCATGTCTCAGTTCAGCAGTTGTTTCAAAACTGATGAAGGATGCATATATTTTCCCAAACAACCATTGCTCTTCCAGTAGCCTAGAGAGTTTGCTCGAGAGAAAATGGCACAATATGCAAGGAAGAAAGCAATGACATCAATAAAAAAAATATTAATAGACCAACAGATCAGGAAATATGCAGTGATGTGCAATCTGTTTTTGAAACCATTCTCTTTCAGAACAGGAGTCTTGAAACAAAACCCATTTTGCTGTTTTTCAGATTCCAGTATCCTCCTGTGATATCATTTCTTTGCAAAACACTTTTGAAGTGTTTTTTTTTTTTATGCTAAAATGACTGAATATTGCTTAAATTATTACATCAATTATATACCAGTTTCCTTTTGCTTATTCCCCTTTCCTTGATCTTTTTGTAAACATGCTTTCAGTGCTGTTACAGGAGTGATGTAAGGATGTGGAAAAACTGATCCTTTACCTTGACCAAACAAGAATTAATAGAACAGTAAAAAAAAAAAAATGGCACAGTAGTTCCTGAGTGGCTGCCAAACATATGTCCTTATTTATGTACCTTTATTTTCTTTAATTTGGCTAAACGTATCTGACTTTCTAATGTGAATATTCTGGAACACTTGCTTTGCAAATCAAACAGACTTCTGTTGAAAGAAAGTTTGCTAAAAGAAAGGATTAAACAAATGTTACACTATGACATACCAAATACTAAGTTTAAGAAACATAACAATGTTGGACAGTATATAAACAATTATATGAATATCTTTCACGAGCCAATTCAACATCAAAATAACTGGTTTTGCAAATACTACTATTTTTTAACCTATGTAGAAAAAATAGGTTTATTATCTCAAATAAGTGCATCCAAGTTAACAAGATAAATTATTTACAGTACTGAAAATGCCATGTTTCGGATGATTTTTGGACATAAAAATTGGTCTTTAAAAAGTGTAGAGGAAAGGATAAGGACAAATGCTAAAAATGTTTTAGATTTTTAGTTTTAGACTATACACTACAAGGAGACATAACAAAACTCTAATGTTGTTTATCTACTAGAAAAAACGCTGTCATTATAAAAATTACCCCCCCCACCACCTCTAATTTATTAAATCCTCTCTGGATCAGTTAAGCCATTGTTGAACTCATTTTACAGGCCTTTTATGTTTCTATTAACATGTGACGTTAATTATTACTATGAATACAATTATATTGCACAAAAATAAAATGTAAAAAAAGGACAACAAACAACCATACAAATGAGATTTTATCAATGTTCATTAATTTTGAACAGAAAGATTTAAAGCAATCATAAAAGGAGTTAAATTTAATCAATCTTTGAAATCATTAGTCAACTCAGAGTAAATTAGGCCTACTGTTTACACACATGGAGGAAAGCCAAGCAATATACAATGAGAGTAAGAAAGTTGTAAAACTAAGCATCAGATTTTATTTTGCTCAGATAATAATTATTTTGATTAAATCAGAAACTAAGACCATCCTAGGAGAATAGGTATTGATAAGTTACCACGTTTAAAAATAAACATTTTTTTTTCTGATTCCATTATCAGACAGCAATCTTTGCTCCATCATACTGAGCATGTCATTGCCATTTTTTGCCCAGATGTTCAGTCTTTTATTTCGTATTATCAATATGCCCAACCATCGAATGTCTCCCATGCACACAGAAGCTACAGAACTCTGTTTCCTAATGTGAAAGCCTAGGTCTACACACCCATTATTTCTTGGCTTTAAAGTTCATAGTGCATATTGAGCATCACCTGAAACAATTTTCTTTGGTACCATTTTCACTATGTATGCAAACACCAACGTATTGTTTTCCGTTACAATAAATAGCTTTTATTCAAAACAGCATCTGGATTATTACATTTCTTGTATATTTAAAATTGGAAATAAATTGCGTTATCTCTGAAACTGCTGTATAGCATAGTAGTTTCAAGTAAATGTTTTCCAATAACTACAATTTTCCTGTCTGGCTCAAACATTTTCCAATGCAGTCCCACAACAAAGGCACTGTTAAGAAGTAGGTTGGTTATTTTAATCAATTTGTATTTGAGCTGAATTCAAAAGAACACTCACTCTCCATAAATATAAAGAAAACAAAGGGAATTCATCTGAAAGGTGAAGAATAATTTGATCAAGGTTCTTCAGAAATTTGATTTTTTCTTCTCCATCACAGTCCAAGCTTGAAATATTACTTTCTTCTGTCTCATATTGAAGAAGTTGTTCCAGAATCATGAACAAAGAAAAAATATTTTCATACTGAGTAATGTCATACATTTCATGGATCTGGGAATAAAGGAAAATCAATGCATAAGCACAGTGTGAAAATGTTTCTAAAGCCCACCATCTTGGATGACAGTTTAAGGAATAATGTTAAAATTTGCAGTAATATATAGTACTTATGTAATTAGAATGGCTATATATTCAGACACAATTACTTCTAAGAAATGTTTTCCTCTATGTGGTAACAGCCAAACAACTAACTCAATCAAATTGCCATATCAAAGGTCAGCACGACCTCCTGTCCTGGAGTCAAAGGAGGTTTTCTCTACCTAATTATCCACACGCTGTGACATATAATAATGATCTACAAATCAACAACAACAGCTTTGTTTTAGACTTATACTTAAAGCTGGTGGATTTTCATGAGAAATTAAAAAAGTAAAAAACTCTCTCAATTGTCATCTATTCAAATGATGACAGTAGAAAATGTCCAAATCAGTATCCATATCTGACTCAATTACAAAGGGGAAGTGCCAGTTTGTCAAGTAAGTTTGCTGACCAAACTTAGAATTTATTATAAACATTAGTGCTATCTGACGTAAATGCAACTGTCCTGTATTTGGAAACCACAGTTTCAATCTGAAATTTTAGAATCTTTGTTGTATGCAAGGAATAACTGATAAGATAAAACCATAAACCTTGGGGAATTATCTTTTTGGAATGAAATTCTATGTCCTACTTAACAGTAAAATCTATCAATAATATTTCAGAACAAGGTCATCTAAAAGACTGCAATTATGGTAGCTGGTTGATCAGAACTCAAAGGTTAATCATACCTGCTAGAAAATCAATTATGTACTTTAGAAAATGGACCAATAGCTCTAGCAAACCTAAACAACTGTTTAGGCCTAGAGTACAAAGCTATAGGCTTTGACATAGGCCTATGAAATCAGTATGAAATCATTTTACCACCCTAAACTATATACTGCTAGATTTTCCAGTGTATAAAATTTATTACGTAACAATTGCTTTTATAGATGAGGTAAGTGATTCTTGATCCCACTAGAATCTAATAAAAAGACAGCATTTTGCCTTCTCCTGGTAAGGCACCTTCAGTAGATGGTGGTTCAAGGGAGTGTTTAGTTTGTGCTTCTCTTAAACCTAAAATCCGTGTTTGAGGCTCTCCAGTGTAATGTCTTTCAGGTAACCTCCTATGTCAAGGACAGCAGTAAGACACCACAGCCATCTGACTGCAAAGCCTTGATGGGGCAAAGTCATTTTGCTGAATTTTCCAGACATTGTAAAAATTAGGATAATTGATGAAAATATTATCCCTAGCCTTGCAAGTTCCAGTTATGTCTCTCTGGATCTTGGTAAGAAAAAACCCGCAGTCCAAAAGCTACCGCCAATTCAATATTGACATTCTTATCACAACAGATAAAAAAAAAAGCATGATATTAAGTATTTGTAAAGTCCAATTAAATCCAACTGTATAATTAGGAAAATCCTTTTTATAACTTGACAATGTAACTTGCATGGTTTAAAGGGTTCTTTCCTTCTGTTGCATGCTAGAAGACACTATCATGTCATCACTGCTTGGCTAGCGCTCTGAAAATACATTTTCTTTCCCTCAGTAACAGTGCATTCACAGCTTATTAATTTGTGTTAGTCCCTCATTAAATATTATAGAAAAAAATAACATACAATGGTAAAGTATGATTCTGAGGAGAAAAATGACTATGCAGAAACATAATTTGAAGTTCTATGCTTCTAGCTGCTGTAATGTGGGTATTAGAAGTACAATTTTACAAGGAAAAACCTTTGTTTGATTCATAAGTGTTGGCCTTACAAATTCACTAAGATCTTCCTTTCACATGAGTAATCAATAGAAAACGTTTTAGAAAGCAAATTATGTCACTTCACTTATCCCTATAACCTCAGGCTCTTCCAAGCAGCTAAGCAACTGTGTTACTTTCAGTGGGTCTCAAAAAGTGCAACTAATTGCGACTTAGTAAACTATCTAATTGATTATGGATAATAGAAACCACAAGCTAGCTAATTATCTTTCATCTGCAAATACTACTGCACTAAAATAAAATGGGTTTAGCCACACAGAAAGGGTAGGTCTGATGGCAAGGAGGAAGCATTTATTGAGGTAATTGCTTTTCAGGGGACAAATGCACTTCAAAATAGTTTTATAATACCACGAAAAAAAATCAGTCTAGAACATTTGCCGGCTCAAGGCTTATTAACCTTTCCAACCCATTTAATAATGTGAACAAAACATGTCTCCAGTTCTTTTCCCAGATGTTTTTGTGTAGCGCTAATTGATGCAATTACTACCAACGTAAATCTATGCCACAGAATTAGTAGAGGAATATTTTTACTGCTACCGATGGTTAGTTAGATAACAAACCTATTCTTCTTGCTCACCAGTGTGTTAACGTGGGTAGCAGCATATACACGTGTACACAACCATACACATGCACACAAAAAGCTAGTCCATCCAAGAAAGTTCAGAGGTATGTTCATAAAGCAAACCTTCTATATAGACTATAATTTCAAGATATATTAATACTAATTTTAATGAAGTCTTACATGAACTCTGTTTTTCTCAGAAAGAATTTAAAGATAAACATACTTTTTACAGATCAGATTGCTATGGACTGTGGATTTTGGATACTTTTTTTTTTTTTGATGGGATCAGTTCTTGCTGACTTTTCCTCACAAGGTATATGGAAATACGTTTATTAACAATAAGGTGTATTTTGCAAGCACCACATTTTTTAATTTAACTTTTGAAATTTTCCTATTCTGATTTCTCAATCCAATTTTTTTTTTCAAAGTAAAATAACTTAAAAATTATTAATTATATAAGACTGAGCTTTACATAAGATGGAAAAAAAGGACTATGGGGATCTCCATTAAATGATCTGCTAATCAGAATTCATGTATTTACATCACCAAGTTGAGAATGGAGTAAATGAATAAAAAGTTGCAATTAATTTTCCTGTCTTCTTCAACATTACAGGGTGACCACCACGAACAGCACACCTTTTTACTACATAATCTGAAAGCCTAGAAGAAAGTCTAACCTGCCTTTTAACTATTATAAAACAAACAAAACAGTAATAACATGTTAAACATCAACAGCGTTATGTTCTCCTGTTACATCGATTTATAAGAAATCTCATGCTATTAGTAAAATAGCCCATGCCACTCTTCCAGGTCACACAGGAGTTGCTCCAAGGAGCAATACAAGTGAGCAGGAGACCAGTGGTGCCCTGGAGCAGGGAGGTCGAGCAGCCTGCTATACTGCTGGCCACGTGCTCCCTACTTTGGGCCGCAGCTAGCTCATGCATTTGCATACCACATCTGGGCCAGGGCAATCCCAAGCATAAATACAGGCTGGATAGAGAACAGACTGAGAGGAGAATGAGAAGGACCTGGCGGTGCTGGTTGACAAGAAACTCTGCATGAGCAAGCAATGGGCATTTGCAGCCCAGAAAGCCTACCGTATCCTGGGCTGCATCAAAAACAGTGTGGTCAGAAGGGCAAAGGAGGTGATTCTTCCCCTCTCTTGTTGGCACAAAGCCAACAGCACCCACCATATAAGAAAGCACACACTAGGGTAACTGAGGTTATCCCTAATTGCTGTTTAGTGTTTAAATAACATGCTGATAAGCATCTCTAAAATATTTTAAGGCAGGCACACATGAAAGACTTTACAGGAAATCTTTTTGTTCTGAATTTAATACCATTGTCTCTTGTTAAAATGTAATTACCTTACAAATTGCCGTGCCTCAGGATACAGTCTTGAGCTGATTAGCATTTCTCTTTAATTGCTTTTTGTTTTGTGTTTTTGAAATGCATAGTTCCCTAAAATCAGTCCCAGTAATCATAATCTCCATTACCCACATCAATATCCACCTGCCAAGAAAGTTCAAACTGATTTACACCCTCTTTCAGTATCTAAAGCAAAATTCACACACCCTACAATTCCTTAGTTAAATTTATAGTTAAAAAAAAATCTTTTCAAAGCATTTTTGATCTTTTGTTCAATGGGATCTGAAATTCTAGCTTTTCATGTCTTTATGGATGCTATCACTTTCTCCTCAAGTAGCTCAGTACGATTCAAACATTCTACTTACAAATTAAGACAAAACTTGCCTGCAGAAAGGCTCAAGGAATAACTAATGTTTGTGAAAGTTCAATTGAAGAGGGGAGAATGTCAGTTAAACTCTCAGAACAAATGAATCTGCTGCTACAGTGCGTGCTGTGACTACAGTTCTGAGCAACATTCTGTCAACATCATCTTGCACATCCCAGCCAGACTCACCCTGGGCTTTTTTTGTGAGATGTCTGAGAAGCAGCTGTAAGAATCCTCTGAAAATTGTCTGTCCAGAAACGGTAATTTGGCATACCATGGAAAACACTTCTGATAGCAAAGGGAACAAGCCCTTTAAATTCTATCACCCAAGGGGAAGATGTTTATCCTAGAAACATCTATGCATCGTGCCTCTTCCACGCATCATTTACCAGGGTCACTGGTACTAGTCCTTGAACACTGAATTTCAAGAAATACTCAGGCCTTCTTAAGCAATATTATTCTTATCTAGTATTATTATGATTTCTGCAACAGATTGTAAGAAATTAAACATACCAGCAGTAAAGCATGCAGGTTCTTTTTTTTTTTTTTTTTCCTGGATGAAGAGAAAAAAATGCCTCTATACCTGTAAACTCTTAGGAAAAAGCACTGTGACTAAAAAAATAAAAAATAAAGGGAAAGGGGAGGAAACAGGCCTATCAATTCATCTATAAAGCATAATAAGTTCTTCTGTCTTCTTCAGATGTTCAGACATATGCTTCCCTCCAAAAGGGAGCCTTAACACAATTTATGTTGACTTTCAACTTCCATCAAAATCATAAAAATCTGAGACAACAGACTGTAACACATTTTGTTTTGCCTTACCTGCTACCCCACCTTTAAGTTCCTATTTGGGATTTGTTTTTCTTTCTCTGCCTATGTTCTGTTTAGCTTTCAGGGAGTCAATGGATAGAAGATGGATGATGATCATTATGAATGAGGTACTAACTACAAGTGGAAACCAAGAAAAGACAGAGGCCTCAGCACATAAGCATCCAGATTTTACAACTAGAAGGTAAAGCCATGTATCAAGTTGGAAGAACATAACAGAAAAGTAACCTAAAAATCGAGAAGCATATAAGCTGTCATCCCATCAGTTTCCCCATTTATTAGGTACTACTCATGAGAAAAGAAAGAAGTAGGACAGAAGAGGGCTCTCATATTCTTTCTTCAAGTGTTCTGAACAATGGGAAAGAAGTTCCTCCTGTCCAAAAACCCTACTGTGCATTGATTACAGCTGATGTTTGAATGGACTTTCCCTTCTGTCTTCCCAGACAGAACCGCATTCATGGCCTCAATTGTCTATTAAGTTTCCACTCAAGTCCCTGGGTCAGCCTTAAAGATAACAGGTTTCTTGTTTTAGCAAAAATGTGAGAGAGAATGCATGCACAACATCACTTCATACTCTAACGTATGTTTTTTTCATTTACAAAGTGTATGAATACCACAGGCAACCACTGTACTGTTGCTAACACAGGAGGTTCCCTCTGAACGTCAGCAAGCACTTCTGTGCTGTGCGGGTGACTGAGCCCTGGCACAGGTTGCCCAGAGAGGTGCTGGAGTCTCCCTCCTCGGAGACCCTCAAAAGCCACCTGGACATGGTCCTGGGCAGCCTGCTCTGGGTTGCCCTGCTTGAACAGGGGTTGGAGCAGATGGCCTCCAGAGAGCCCTGCCCACTCCAGAAAGTCTCTGATTCTGTATTGGTTTCATAATTTTTGTTAACACAAATTTATATATCTTTGGAGAATGCACAAAAGTACTGAAAATAAGTCACTTTGCTTTAGTGGTTCTAACAAACATAATTCTGAGAGTAATGTCAGATATATGCTCATTAGTACTTTATCGTAATTCATTCATTTTGAAAAGAAGCCTTTTGAACATGCTTTTCATCTCACAGGGCTTTTTTGTTTTTCTACAAGCATGATACACTTGCCTCTCATTCAGCTTGACTTACTAAAAAAATCACCTCTTCCAATATCAGGGATGAAAAAGCATTAAATAAAACTAGCAAGTGACAGATGGCTGGTCTGACAAGAAATCAAAGCAGTAGTTTAAACCCACAACGTGTATTTGAATTGCTTGCCACAGAACACTGCAAATGCTGAAAGTTTGCATGGCGTGAAAGGTTACATATAAAAATGCATGTACAAACAGATAAACTCCACCTTAGTTCAAATTGTTGGATACTGGGGAAATATTCCTGTAAATATCTTCAGACCCTTCCCTAAACTTCTACTTTAACAGCTGTCAGAAGCAGAATATTTGGCCTCTGGTCTGACAGCATAACCACTCTTGTGTTCCCCTGCCTCTTCTCCCCATCTTCTTTACTGCCCTACACACTACCAACACCATGTTACTTCAGAGGAAAAAAAAAATCCCCTCCCTTTCTGGGGGAAAAGTAAAGATTATTTTCAGCTCAGGAAGCCACCACACAATTGCTGTCTATGCAGAACAAACTTCATCAGCTATAGTGAGTCAGCTCCCTCCAAAGCCAAAGAGAACCACTCCAGGTTCCCAATCACAAAGTCTGAACTGAAAAAAAAAACTAAGAGTTTTCAGACTAACTGAAAGCACAATACCTATTCAAAACTTGTATCTAGCTGCAGCAAAACAGAATAGAAAAGCCATGAAAAACAAGATAAAAAGCCTACCAAATAGCAAGAAGAGTGATTCTAGACATTGTCCTATATGAAAAAAAAGCACAAAGCTGGTTGGAACAAGCCTAAAATTTGTAAGAAAAAAAATTACATCTGCTTTCACTTTTATCCAATGAATCAAAGTCTCTGTATTCTTTTCATAAAAAAAAAAAACAGATATGCTAAAGGAATGCTAAAGATGATAGGCTTTCTTCCAATTAATCAGTTATTCTTCCTCTTCCATGGACAGAGGCTGAATATTGAATGGCTGTTCAAGACAATGTTTATCTTAACCAACCTTTGTCTTTGGTTTAGGATGAAGCATTTTATTTATCTACTTTTTATTCCTCTTGTTTTGGCATAAACCTTACGTTTTGTTGTACAGAAAAAAAATCTTTAGGAAAATATTTATATTTCAAATAAATTAATACAATATACTTTTCATATAAATAAAAATTTCCAAAAACTAGCTGCTGAAATGGGTATTTCCCTTAGATAAGGCACATGTTTTTTCAGCAATGTTAGTATCTGCGTAAAACACCAGCTTTCCACTAGAATTATATCAACAAAACCCATAATCTCCTCTCAACTTTCATAGAATACCAAAGGCAGAATTTTAACAGGAAGCCTTGAGAGGCATGGTAGGGTATTGTGATTTCATGAAAATTAGATAGGATAGACAAGCAGTGATACTTATTTAATGTATACAAACTATGTGGAATACGTATGTAGAATAAATCTTGAATAGATTATTAGAATTCAATCATAAGAAAATGATGTTGCTTATTCAGCTTAAATTTGTGAGAAATTATTGAAACATGATATCTACTTGAAAATCATGCAAAACATAAAACGTTATGAAAGAGCACACCACAGTGTATTTGAGAGATTATATACACGCTGTAAAGATTCATTTTAGAAGCAATTACTCCTTTTCCTAAAACACGACAAAATACAGAATTGAACAGATTGCTTTCCACAATCTTTTTAGGCTTTACAGAAATGAAATGGTATGACTGTGAGTAAATATGGTTTCTCCTTCAAATTTACTTTTCCATTAATTTCACATTATACTCTCCCGGAAAACTCCAGACTAGTACTTTTCTAGAAGTTTTCACATATTTTATTTGTTTGTTTATTTTTAAGTGCTACAGCTGTACAGAAGTGTAAAAAGACAGGTTTTTAAGAGCTTCAGAGCAGCAGTTTGGAACTTTGAATGTCACAGCAGAACCAGCACTGGAAAGCAATGATATGCAGTTCAAGACTGGCCCTCTAAAATTCAGCAAGCTGGGGTACCTCTAAAGACAGCTACATTTAGAGATATCCTTTTGAAACCAACAAAATTCTACAGCTGTGTGAAAATTGTAGCATCCTGACAGAACACACGCAAAAAAAAAAAAAGGAAAAAAAAGATAACTTGAAAGGCATTAGACAACAAATGGTTTGAAAGAAAACCAAGTTGGCTTCTATTTCTGAAGCAGAAAATAATGCAAAAACTTTACAGACAGGACTGTATACAGAAAATTGCTTACAATTCTAATTAACAGTATCATCGGAAACAATCATGGAAGAATTCTTAGAGAAATATCTGAGATCTGTGAACATTATTATTATTACTGAGATATATTAGGCCATACCAAACCAAACAAACTCCAAAGGCTTCCTATACTCAAGTCGGGAATAGTTAGATGTTTGATGTTAGGTTTGGGGCAAATGAGATAGATGTTAGATGTTAACATTGGAGCACATTCTCTGCTGTGCAAGTCATAGTTTGTGCATGGCCAAATCTTCAGTCTGAATTGTTCTGAGCATTGACAACGGCACAACTGGCCTTAACTAAAGGAAAAGATGCTAGACTATAAAGTTAGGTCAAAATCTGGATGTAGAATGACAACATTTTCAGCAAGCACCCACTCAGTTACAGCAACACCCATTCATAGTGCTAGCAGGATGCCATTGAGAAATGATGAATTTGGGAATGTCAGGATTTGAGATGATCTAGAAGAAAGTTAAAGAAAATTCAAAAGATCTACACATGGCAGGAGAAGCATGTGATTTTTCAATCCGTGGCATAACTTTTATGACATACCAGCACAGATCAATAACACTACCTAGAACTGACAGCTCACACAGAGGTACAGGCCCCTCTGTCCTTCTCGGAACCCATTTGAAGGCCAATGCAGTGCTGCTGAGTTGGGCACCTTGAGTACCCTAGGAAAAAGACAGTCAATTTTATTGTGTCCATGCTAAGCCAAAGACCAAAGAACAATAATGCTAAAAACAACCAGAAGTGTACTGCATTTCACTGAGTCGCCCAAAAGTAGACTGTTGCAGGTAAAGTGCAGAGAGGTATCATAACAGTTTAAAGCAATGAAGTTTGAAGCAGAAGCACCAATTTCAGCAATCATTAGAAACAACTGCCCAACCAGAACTGTATGACTGAAGTCAAAAAAAAAATTTGAACAAAGCCCAGTGAAACAGCATCTGCGCTGAGAAACCTCAAAGACAGCATTTTAGACAAATCACTGAGGTGCCTGTTGGAGCTATTACAGAATGCTGACATAAACATACCTACCGGGGCCTGTACAGGACACTGATGAATGTTAGCAAACAGAATTTTCCTGCAAGAAAATTGTCATTTATGTGGATGTGTTATGATAGCTGCATAAAATGTACATCACGGTAGCATAAAACAGAATAGAACAGTAATAGAACAGTGCATCATTGTGCTTCCACTGCTGGAAGTCAAGAACGTAGTTGTACTTGGTGGAACTGAACTTTGTAGAAAAAGTGTTCAGAGCCACCTTTTACCTGAGGCTGTGGTGCCCTCATGATGTCCCTGCCATTCCTTTTCCCATGGTACCCCAATCTCCACCGTTTAAGCTCTTCTCCATCTTTTCCCTCCCCCATCTGAGGAAGATAGGAGGCAAAATACAGTGTCCCATTGGCACGACCATCTTCTTGGCCAAGAATAGAACCACACTAATCTGAAACACATAAGTTGCTTTTCATCACCAGAAACTCTTCTGCGTCTCTGAATTCCGAATCTGAACAAAACATTTATTTTCTTTTTAAAACTTGATTTGATCTTCCCACAGGAACAAGGCATTATTTAAGAACTCTGAAACACTGCATGCTGCTTGTATGAAAAGCAGAGTTTAAAAATGCAATTAGAACGTGGCACATACAATTACTGAACAATTGTGGAGCTTAACACTATTTCAAGGAGGTTACAGAAAACAGTCCCTAGTCCTCACCACCATTAAGGCAGCACATGACCTTTGGTGTAAGAGAACAAATCACATCATGCTAGAAGAACTAAGGTAACTGACATTCTCAAAGATCATTCTGTTTTTTCTGCCAGGTCCACAGTGCTTGCCAATTATTAAATGAGCACACAGCAGACTAAATGCAATGCTAATGTCAGGTTTACTGTGCACTCAGAATGCAATGCTAGATACGGCACAATATTTATTATGAATATGTACCGAAAAGATTAGAAAAATTCCAGCAATTCAAAGGAGAATTAACCTTCCAAAATGATAGCTAAACTTCATTTTGAGACAGATTTTTTTTAATTAGATTGGTCTGGAACAAGAAATAAACAATTACTCCCTTCTAACTGTGAACCAGATGTCACAATTCAAAATACCTGCTACTTTATTTTGCATAAAAATCTATTTACTATCAGTTAATTCTGTTTAATGACTACCAGTAGGCAATGCATACAGGAATGTAGCAATGCTTCTCTAAGGGCCGTCAGCAACACAATGGCATTCCTCTCTTTTCAGCTATTGAATTTTGTTACTTTAAACAGATATAATGTTGTACGTTTAATACAATTTAACATAATTGCTTAATTTATTAGTAAAGATTAAAACTACTGTGCAAGATATTAAAAGATAATATTAACAACTCGCACTGAAGACAGGCCACATAAATCTTCAAAACGATTTCAGATGACTGCAGGAATTACATTAAGAAAAATATGACAGGAAATCATTATGGACTGACTCATTAAAAGAGGAGAAAAGAAACAAAATCAAATGCTATCAAAATTAAACTGCATAGATCATCTTTGTTATGCTGTACTAGACACCTAGCAAAATTTTAGCTCTTAGGAGATGTAGGCTACATGGACTAGTAATCTACTAACCAGTGAAAGACGTCAGCTACAATATTAATAAAACTCTTGTTTTAATGGTCAAACTTACATCATTAGACAAAAGTCACTTATCTGAATCTGGGCTTTTTATCATTCTATTGCTACCATCCATATTCTCTGCAAGAGCACTCATACAGCAGAGAGAAAAATCCTGGGACAATACAGTAATTTTCAGACCATGAACAAGTAAGAGAGAGACTGTTGCTGCATTTTAATGGCTTTTAGGTAGCTATACAATACATTCCCTCAAGCTTCTCTGATGACAGCACATTAGCCAACAGGGAACTCATGCTGTGACTGTTTCTGCTACCTGACCTAACTCATTTAAATCTAATTCAGGTCCTCTTACACTATATTGGCATACAGCCATTGACTTACAAATGTTTTTAAGCTTTCCAGTCTGCAAATTCATAAGGTTTTCTCATTTGGTTTTGTCACAGGTCCATCTCTTTTCCTTAATATTATGTATTTTAGATCCCTACGGAAGATGGAGTGATTAACACCACATATAAGCTATAGTTCATTTAATGCTCTTTTCAGTCCTGAATCCTCTGGCCAATAAGAATTGAAAGAATTCCCTAATCCTAAAGGATTAGATATTTTCCACCTACTGTTCCCTCAGTGGGATGTCAGACTAGCGTTCAGAACTGAACAAGGTCAGATTGGGGCCATTACCACTCTGTATGCGGCTTTACCTTCCCATGAAGCTTTCTAGGATAGCTATAAACTCTTTTCAGAATAAAATGTGTCTCAATATCTGTTCCAATCCCCCTTGTTCCCAGCTGACACAGGGGTTTATCAACAAGCAAGAAATCAGCTTATGTATACACATTTTTCCCCCAGACCTTGAAAGTCTAAGATTGTATTACAGTTAGCAACTCACAGATGAAGGACCTGGGTGACTGTGTTCGAGAACAATATTCATCCTACTCCTTCTCAAACAAAGTAAGGACCTATGAGCTGCACTTGTCTGAGAGCATTGTCCAAAAGCTTCTTGAACTCCAGTGGGCTTATTGCCATGGTAGGTTCCCTGTGGAGCCTGTTCCAGTGCCCGACCACCCTCTCGGTGAAGAACCATTTCCTAAAGAGGAAGACTGCTTCACAGAGTAGGTGGTAGAATCCCTATGCTCAGGGAAAGGCAGAACTTGCAAAAGCAAGTCATTTGCCACATCATGAGGAGCACCATGGTCTCAAGACAAAGGAGCTTCTCAATCCTGCCAAATTCCCAAGCCAGAGAGTCTCAAATAAATTGGGCTAAAAGAACTAAAGCAGTTCTGAAAGTAATTCTCCCAATATACCACATTTTTCCAGCAGCAAGAATGAAAGTGGTGGCATCTTCTGCTGGTGCTTAAGCATGCGACACAAGACTTTCTTTTGGATAAAGTCAATGGCTCTTGCTGCTTTATTAGAGATAACTGACAAAGTTACTAACAACAGAAATCATACAAAGTTTTGTGAATTTCTTCTTAATGCTGAAAAAGGGTAGAACTTGAAAAGACAGTGTTCTGCCTTTTTCACTCCGCAGTTGTAAATCATCATCATTTGGGACAAACATCTTTTATTTCAGAGCTCTATTTGAGCACTAAGTTCATGTTTTCTGTCCTAAGACACATTTTACTGTCAAGCAAATGTGCACAACAGCAAAAAAGAAGAAATATATTTGACCATTAGCAGGACAGATAGTGTCCTGCTACCTATCTGCTGTAATAATATGGAGAGTCAGATAGTCAACAGCACATTTTTTCCTGAACCAATGCTGTTTCTCACCTCACAGTCATTTGTACCAGAAAACAAGCTCAACAGATTAGGCGTGTAGCATTTTAAATATTTTTATCGAAGTAATCCACATGCATTGTTCCTAAGAGCAATCAACACTTGAAGGTGGAAGACTAAAGTGACAAGAAAGTAGTTATTCCACATATACGTGGTCTTCCCATCCTAGCCACCTGTCCAGGTGTCACCTTTTCCTCCTGACAAACATAGAAGAGTTTTGGAAGCATTTAGAAACACTGAGTGAGAGTTTTCAAGGAACAGTTACAACTTTTGAATTCTTTAGCACATTCAAGGTTTCTTGCATAAATTGCAGCATCTTCTAATGACATTTTCTAAGAACATGATAAAGGTTAGAACACAGTATTTTTTGAACCTGCTATTCTTATTCACTGTTTAGGATCCATCAGACCTAGATCCTCAGAGAACCACAAAATACTGGCTGAAAGTTAATGCCTTAGAGAGAAACACATGTGAAGTGTTATCAATAGCCCAAAGATAAAAGTTAAAGCTGAGAAGGACAAAAAGGTTGCATAGAATTAGCTCACATAATGGACTGAGCTAGTTCTTTCATGGAATGCCCACATGGAAGAAGTAGCAAAAAATTTCTGGCACAGGATCTGAAGACTGGGAAAGAAAATATACTACATGGTACCTTTGAACAAAGGTATCTTCTCTGCATTGTATGCATGTGTTGTAATCCCTCATTTGTTTCCTCTTTAAACCACAATCTTCCCTTCTCTCAGAATAGATGACCTTACATGTCTCTAAATCTGCTGCTCTTATCTGAAGCCTTTCTGTTGTGTTACATATTTTTCTAAGACGACATTATCACATGCTTGCTGCAACTCATAGTCTGTATCTTTACTAGTTTACCTCACAGTCTTAGTAATAGTCTAAAACAGTTGCTCTGCCTCGAAGTAACAGCTAGCAACCTATTTTCTGCACTTGTTAAATGATATGAAATTAAGTTTCAAGAATGCATTCTTAAGGTTGAAACAAAATATTCATTCATTATGGCCAAGAATGAAAAATAACACTAACTGAAGTATTCCAAATTTGATTCTAAAATAGCTAGCACCACCTTGCTACACTAACTTATGAAAAAATAACAAAATACTTGGAGTGCTTTTTAATTTTATTCTCTTTCACTGCAGTATGATTTATCTTATGATTTAAAACTGTGCTTAATTGCATATTAAGAGATGACAATATGTGCAAAAAGATTTTATTAATACAACTGCCTGTCATATTTAATATTGAAAACAATCTACACTGGCTCACCTATAAAATGAGCTCATAACAAAGGCCTACTTCATTCAAAGCACATTTAATATTCCACACAGACTGTAATTGCCATTCTACTGGTTTTATAATATTCATATTTGTAAGCAGTTTTGAAGCTCCCCTTACATTTACATTAAAAACCTTTGAGAAGACAGTCACTTACTGTCATTAATAATTTTACAGGAACATAGATAAATCTTTTAGGTTTAATTTGACTTTGCTCAAGTCCGGAAGTATTTTTTTCTTTGTTTAAAAAAAATTAAATAGTTCAAGTATTTAGTGATTATTCCAGTAGCTGCAGAATTCACTACAGAGCCAGACAACTGAGTTCTGAATTGCTTTAGAAAGCTACAGCACAGTAATAACACTATTAGAACATATTGCCACAGATGCTTAAAAGACTTTTGATAGTCTATTTTAAGAAGGAACTCTGGATTTTAACAGGGTGTGTAAGTAAATAAAAGAGGAATTAATGCAATACAAATATGAATAACCTGCAAGATTAGCAAAACGCACTACTTAAGGTATTTTCGATGTGAAACTGAGTTAGCAAGACTGGAAAAATGTGTTTGACGGGTGTCTTCCTAGTTTTGCTAACCCTTCTAATTTATCCTCTCGTTACGGAAAGTGATGAAAGAAACAAGTATTTTGTATTAATTGCATGCCCTATTTAGTGCTGGACTGTTTTTGCTGTGCTTCATTAGTTAATCAAATATGAATATTATATAAGTGGTATTTTAAGTGGTATGGTATAGAACTTAGTAAACTGCAAAGAACAGTGCAATCTGTTAGCATAAATCAGAGATGAAAGTGTACAAATCTATCATTTCTGCAGGAAGTAACACTCTGTAAGAAAATGGGACATCAAAAGCACTGTTACTGGTTGACTTTATTTAAATGAATATATGCAAATCTCTTCCTTCCCACTTCCAACTTGAAATAAAAGATTTTGATTCTTCAACTAAGGAAAACACTTTGCAATTTACAAACTGAATCTCTAAGGTGAGTTGCACAGAAAAAAATTAAGAAATATGTGTTTCTTTAACTTTTCCTACTTTGTAGAATAGCTGTCTCCCACTCATTGTATCTACTGCTGTCAAGGCTATCCTTAAATGTTCACTTCTTTCTGAGCACTGTATCAGGAGTTTACTGAAAGATTTCACACTGAGAAATAGGCACATACAAGTGGAAGCACTGTGGTACTTCTTCAGTTATGTCCCACTGTGATGGGACACTTGCAGTCTTACAGTACAAAGCATTTCTGTTGTTTGTTTTCTAAATCAAGAAACATACAAGATAAAAATATAAATATTTAATAAAAATAAGATGAATAGCAGTTCAGCTTCTAAACATAGTGAACCAATTAAAAAGTTCTGAAACTAGAAATATCAACAACCTTGGAGCAAACCATGCAGTGAAATGACAGGGATCAATTATTAAAAATGAAAAGCAAATGGAGATGCAAAAAGTTGTGAAAAAAAGAAGCAAAAGCTGACTGACAGCAAAAAGCTAAACAGACAGTGATGGTGACTCACTAGCCCACTTTGAGAAGTGCACCCTAACCAGAAAATCACATCTACTGCTCAGTCTTAAATATTAGCTTCAAGCATGCACATAATATAAGAACCAGAAAAAAACAGTAAGCTGGGATAAGAAATCAGTTATTTCAGGATTTACAACCAGACAGTCCTTGTTTGTATATTTTTTTGTAGCTTTTCTTCAAGTCTGTGACATTCTATTTTGTGTGCGTATATGGGACTGCAGAAGGCTGTAATTCTACACAGTCCATAAAATCAAAATAAGTAAAAAAAAATCCTCCTTTGCTGCTACTTTGCTTACTTACAAATCAATTATCAAAAGGTTTTTCTTTCTGTTGCTGTTTTCAGATCTTATGACACAGTTTCTTTCCCCTTCTTAATTCTAAGTCTGTATTAATTCAGTGGCGTTTCTACAGCACAACTGGTCTCGAAGGGAAGAGAGTGTAAAAAGAAACTAAATAAACAAATTCATATTTTTCAGAACAAGTATTTTGATTTACACCAGAGAAACACACACACAAAAAAAGCAGTATGTCTACTCCATTTTGAAAATAACTTCAAGTTCTTGGTGATCACGTATCTGAAACAATATTAAATAATGTAGTGTGATGTTTTTACATAGTATTTAATTTTGTATCCAGAAGGAACCACAAAGATTATATTGTTCAATCATATAGGTTCTCAAAGATTTTTTTTTTTTTTTACTAGAAATTGCATTTAATCATCTTTCAGAAAGGCACTTAGATTTCTATTAAAGACAATAAACCGTGGAAGTCGCTATTCTCCTTATCTGTCATATATAACCTGAATTTTCCAAGTGTTAATATTAGAGATAGAAAAGTATGCTGGTGTGAAAACAAACCCATTAAAAGAAAACATGAAAACAATGATAAAGCTTTAAATAATCTATACACAGAAAACAGAAGAGGATGCAATTAATAGTACTGAAGGTAAGGAAAAAAAAATACAAGTAACTGACAAGAGAATCTAAATGGATCACAGAATATCAATAAATAGTAGATTAAAGAAAAATTAAGAAGTTTAAAGCATATTAGGAATAAGAATAAAACCAAAGAAAAACTAAAATACCCTACTAAATGCAGGCATGAAAATTATTATTAACTACATAGAAAAAGCAGAAATAAACAAGTTTCTCCTCTGATTTTGAAGTGGAAGAAAAGGATATAATTTGATATTCTAGTCAGATCTGAAAAAGAGGGGATAGGATATAATTTGATATTCTAGTCAGATCTGAAAAAGAGGGGATAAAAAACAGCATCTGCAACAGCCTAGCACTTTGTTAAGGGAAGCTGTCAATGTTCTTTCCAGAGCACCTTTCCAATATTTTTTGCACAACATCAAGATTCATGTTAAAACATCAAATGTCTGTACATTAAGCCCTAGATCACTGTATGAAGGATCTAAGTCAACAGGATAAAGCATTTTCTAATAACAAAGTGGGGCCTTCTGCTAAGCAGATTTCCTTTGTACTAGTACAGTTACGAATGAACTATAACACAGTTCTGCCCCCTATGTTCACTCTGAAAGTTAAAAACAACAACAAAAGAAAGCATGATGTCTCCTGTGCAAAAAGAAAAAAAAAATGCTATGTTCAACACAAACAGAATATTTCATTGTTTGGACTGCAAATGAGGAGTATCAAATCAGACAGACCTTTCTTC
This sequence comes from Anser cygnoides, assembly GCF_040182565.1. Taxonomy (NCBI): domain Eukaryota; kingdom Metazoa; phylum Chordata; class Aves; order Anseriformes; family Anatidae; genus Anser; species Anser cygnoides. The sequence goes on from NC_089875.1 coordinate 88,202,744, forward strand.
TGCCTCAGAAAGACCCTGACGCTAACAGATATTTTATTAAATCATAAAATCATAATTTACTTTTATATAGTTAATTAATTTTAAAAGAGCATGAAGAAGTAGAAGAGCAAAATTTATTATTATGGCTAATCATTTCAGGGATTATAATTAGTTCTAAAATAGTATTTGTAAGATGCCAATTTATTTTAAGTATCACAGTTCACTGCTTGTGTTTCTGGATACAACTGGCAGCTAATAAAACCAGCCTATGTTTTATTTATTAACTTAGCAGAAGTGCACTTACTAGATTTCACATTAATTGTTAGTATTCCACTACAGCAACAGAGCCTTGAAGGTTTTGTTAGAAATATGCCAGTTTCAACTGGTTGCCTATATCTGAGTTTGTTTTTCAGATATAATTCTTTTAAACTTCACAATTCACGTTTCTGGAAAAAAGTTTGTTTGTTTGTTTTGTCCATGGTAGAAACAGTTATAATGTGACAAATAATTGTCTACTGCTGCTCATTAATATACCACAAGAGCAACTAAATCAATGTCTCCATTCATAAATAAATCAATTCCAGAGACTGTACTGTCAATGTTTTATAACTACATTGATAGACAGAAATTCTTCAAAATCTTGCAAATGCATCATGTGAAATAGCAACGCCTGACTCTCCTTAAACTTCTAGCTAAAGAAACAAGTTCCTTAAAAGCCTTTTTTTTTTTCAGACATATATATATATATATAGTGTATATAAAGCTATATATAAAATAATATATATAATTTATGTCTTTTTTGGAATTTGGAACTTAGCAAGGGTGGATATTTTACAAATAAGATACTGCTGCCCAAATGACTACAGGCATCTTTGTGAGTGAAATTCCAGAAATCTGCCTCCTGAAGAGCCAAATGCAATAGAAATCAGTGTCTTGTGTTCAGATTACAATAAAGCTTGCCATGCATATATATACCAATACCTGCTTGTGCAGAAATTCATTGGGTGCCACCACTTCTGTGCACATAAACCAGCCTCAGTCACTCACAGTGAATCCACACATGCATACCAATACTGATCAGGGGAGAAAAAATGTTATTTTCTTTCCTCTCCTAGTACTACATTGCCTATTAGAAGAAGGAGGTATGCATTAATTTAAAAATGCATTCAAGAATGCATTTTTAAAGACAATATAACAAATGAGAAGTTGATTGTTTGGGGGTACTGCATGTAAAATTAAAAGTCATGTTGCATGCTATATACTATTCTGACCCAATTTCTCATACCTGCAAGCGTGACAGTTTCTGAGACTTTTCCTAAAGTCTCTTTAAGGTTGCTAGCAAGGGTATTTAAAATGCCCTGTTTTGGTTCCTCTGCCCTCACTTTTCAGGTAGGACACTCAATTAGTAAGCACCTGAGGATGATAAAAGATGTGCCATGCTGTTACAAATGGTCCTGCAGCTCTACATGGAGAATCTGCTGCTTACAGGGTTGGCTGTCTGCGGCACTGTGCCACAGGACCTGAGGCCGATGTGGTGCCTAGATCACAGGGTAAAGCAAGAGCCTAAAAGCTCAGCCTGGCAACAGAAAGAGCAAATGCTTTGCCATGGGCAATTATGCCACTTTTTTTTCACCTTTGCTGTATTATTTTGGCCCTATCTTTTGGGGGCATTGAACTAAAAGCTTAAAATGTCTTACTCATTCCAACACTGTTAAGGAGTAAGACTGAATTGCTGGAACAATTTCTAATATCTTATTTTCTTGCACCTGGTAGTCACTCAAAATCTCAATGTCTTCTTCAAACATCTTACACTGTAATTTAAAAACAAAAAAGAAAATATGGGTGACTTGAAAGTGATCACAATCATGAAATGGTTTACACAATTGTTTTCTCCTTAAACCTGATATTTGAATTTATTACTGAGTATATATTATTGTCACTGTTGTAATCTTAGAAGAATCATAACAGAACTGGCCGGTAAGATGTTTGCACATGCAAATACAGTAGTTCAGTTTTGCTAAATATGGTACTCTCTGCACAGAGGGAGAGAGAGAAACCTATTTTAGAGCATCTGGTAGGAGAGACAGGCAAGGTAAACATCACTGATACACGCAGTTAACATTATTTAAGAGTACTGTTGTTAAAAAAAAGATGAAATTATGTTTTACATGAGGTCATAATAAAAATTACTGATACAAAATATCTACTGTCTGAAGTAGAAGAAAAACAATGAACTCCCAGATAAAAAGAAACCCAATTATATACGTAAACAAGCTCTCAATTCTTGTTTTAAATTCTTATTCTATTATTTTCAAGGTAGCCACTCTCAGCAACTATGTTAATACTATCATATACATCCAAAGGATTTATCCAAGTAAAAAATGGAGTCCTCTAGTGATTCCTGCAGGCTCTAGATCTGGTCTTTAACTTCTGAGGTACTGCAGGATTAGTGGCATACAGAGTGCTAGCATACCACAGCACAGCCAGGATTGGGTCATTCACAACTGTCTTACTCGATACGGAAATTTGGGGAATATTCTAAGCATAGCTAACAATTTGAAGTGAGTTCTAGTAAAAACATTGTTTCCATCAGCTGGATTTTTTTCTCCAATAAACATGTTTACAAATATATAATAAACAAAGAAGATCAATATTTAGTTAATACTATTGATTCATGTTGATTCAACATAAAGCTAATTGATTGGACAATTGGCAATTATGCCTTGTTCATAATTTATCTAGTTTTCTATATAACTTCATGTATTGTACTATACAGTATTATGTAGTTGTAATACTATTCTAGAATATTCAATCAATCTTGTTCAGGGCTTTTTTTTTTATATATATTGTAACAATTGTAGGCAATAAAATTCAGAAAAAAAGACAAATTATAAGCTATTATTAAACTAGGAGAAGAATAAAAATTGTAACAACAGAATCAATAACAGACTTCAGATCAGATATATTAATAAAAATATCTTAAATTCATCTTCTGGAAAATTCACTTGTACAGAAAGGAGATTGGATTAAATTACTCCCTCTGACCTCAGAATCCATGAATCAATAATATAATTTAACTTTCAAATGCATTTAAAATTGTTTGCAAGGAAGTTAAGCTGTATGTTCTGAAATTGAAATGTATGCTAAAATACATTTTGAAGAACAGCTCTTATGATAAACAGAAATATTTTAAAATGAGCAATAAGTAGCAAAAACCTCTTGAATAATATTAATTTTGTCATTAGCATAAAACAACCCAGAACAGTACATATTATTTGAAACGCTATTCAAGCGAGCACAGCTGTAAGCTACTCATTATTCAGATACTTATACATACGTATAGCACCACTGCAACTGAGCAGAACTCTGTATCTCAACCCAGTACTGTCTTCACTATGTTTTTCTTCCTATTTCTGAGACCTCTCTTAAAATCACTGTTTTCTCCATCTCTATAGATTAAAAATATTATAAACAGGTGTTACAGTGAAAGCTGAATATAAGCTGAGAGATCCAAAGTAATCTGCCTGAGAAATACAGTATTCACAGGACTCCAAATATGACACAAAGCAGTCAGTTCTGTGCAAAAATCACGCATTTAAAACCCCTGCCAGGACACATCTTACCTACATCCTGAATTGCACTGCTGCCCGAAGAGGAGAGTTTTAACCTCCTGCACTTTGAAAACCCAGTCGTGGAACATGTCAGTACTCTTCTAAGCTATCAGTCAAATTTTGTAATTTTTCTGCAAAAACCTCTTTCCTGAACTACTAGCATTAATTATTAAATCCTCATTATACCCTAATCGCCCCCAAACTATCATCCACACAGTTAATCAGAATAGTACTTCCATATTTTCTGGAATTGAGGAGCAGAACTTATATGCAATGGACTTTTCCCTTCTTCCCTCCCTCCAACAGATTCAGATTTTAACCATAAGGATAAATGTTAACGTAATGAATAAATGGGAGCACAGAGTTCAGATTTACACCTGAAAGGATCCCCAGGTGACCAATTTCTAGTCCAATGCTTCCACTCTGAGACAGGTTCAAGTACACCTATGTACTTGAAGACCTTCAGTAAAGGAGAAGAAAGTCGTCTGTGTTGGCTGTTCCTGTGCACTCTAGCCATCCATCCTAAGCGGCAGCTAACTGCTTACTCTGTTTCAAGTGTTTAAGCATTTTAACACCTAAAATGTTTTTTGTAACACGTAATATTAATGACCAAATACATTTCTTCTTGTTCACTTCAGGAGCCAAAAATTTGCTGTACAACCAAAAATTTGCTGTACAAATTCCTTGTACAGCAAATTTTCCCACTCTGAAAGACTTTTACACATTACAGCTGCTCTTCCCCTCAGCCCTCTTCCTGCTAGATTAAATGATTCCAGCTCCTTCAACATTTTATGGATGTTCACATTTTGACAACGGTATCTTAATGTACATTAAACATGCCCTCAAAGAAAATTTCAATGCACATACAAAATCAAACACAGAAATGACCTATTCCATGATCTACTATATTTTCAAATAGATCAAAAACTGCAAAACAAACAAAACCCAACACAAATTACCAAGAATCGTTGTTTCAGTAAACAGAAATACGTTGTGACATCTAGATCAACCAGTTCTTTATATCACAACTTACCTACTTATATATTACCATAATTGTAATGAATGTTAGGCAACCTTACTAATACGGGGGGGGGGGGGGAGTAAGTCTTCCATGATTTAAAAAGTTACACTTTGAAGATGACTAGTAGTGTTGTATGGCAAATAGCCCAGTAGTATTATATAAAGAAAATACTTCTATAAGCAGTTTCATCTCCATGTGCATCTTCTAAAACCACTGTGGGAGCTAAAACCTTCTTCCTTCTCATTAGTCTTAAATCATGCAAAGGGAAGTCTTAGAAGCTTTATACTGTACCGAAAGTTAACTTCTACTTTTTCTACAGTGGTAACCTCAATGAGAAAAATGGACAGGCATAGTTTAGAAGGAGCTGCCACCCATATGATAATTAATACATTTTTAGAATCTGTGACCATGGAAAACTAGCTTAAAAGCTTCTGGAACTACAAACTGGAATTAGCTCTCATGTTACGAACAATGGAAATGTAAACTGCTGATTCATTAAATTTGGACACTAATCAGGGCATACCTTACTCAAAGTACTTAACTCCAAATGATTCTTGAGCAACCACCATGCAGAAATGAGCTAGCAGCATATATTCCAAAGGTTGGTCAAAGAACTCATTAGCACAGTCATGAAACACTGAGGAAATTAAGGTCTATGATTCAGACTATGTTCTTTAATATTGCAAATTAATTATCTCATTTATTTTTTATGGTTTCTTAATGTACTACTAGCTACCTGCTTTTAATTAGGAATAGCAATTTTAAATCAATACAATGAAATTGTAAGCCTAATTTGACTCTTATGCCTATAGTTTTAATAACATGATCAGTTCCTCTATTTTTTTTTTTTTTTTTTTTTGCAAAAGTACTTGCTTCTGTTCCTGATGCTGCTGCCTTAGAAGGAATACTATTCAGTACTTTTCCTATCCTTGTTACATGCATGGATGTAAAATGTGCAGCATTCACTTTCTGCCTCGAATACAGATTTTTTCAATGACAATCATTGCTATAATTCCACACATAGCTCATGTATAACTTTAACTTCACCACCTTTAGAGAGAGGCGGTGCTTTTATCTTATTACAACAGAATCTTTGAAATACAGTATCTGTTAATGCCTAGTCTGCTAGCTGACTAGGACATGATTTTACAATGCCTGGCATCATACAGAATTACATGAATTCAAAGCACGGCTCCTACTGGCTCCTGTCAAAGCTGTGAGCTCTTACACCTTGTACATCAAAGTTGTACACATGCACCCGCAGAAACAAAAATAAAAACACATATAAAAATGGCCTGAGGTAGATATCCATAGAAAAAAAGAATCAGCCAGAATGGCTAACATTTGCCAAAAGTGAAAACAAGATCTTATGACAGAAAACACTGACATTTAACATTTACCAGGTCTACAGTGTGGATTAATTTTGTTGTGCAAAGTTGTGTCTTTTTTCTTTTTAGTAAGAGTCAGAAGTATTCTCTCCATGTGTTATAACTAAAATTTATTCTGTTCTCAGCAGATGATACAATGCCTTTCAGTCATATAGCATTTACCTGACAGAAGAGCAACTAGCTGCTTGAATTCTGCTATCCATTTTGAAAATACCAAATGGAATCACATATCATTTATTTTTGAAAAAAAAAAAGAGCTTGGTGAGTATCCAGATTTACTTTAGTCACACTCAACTTTGGTTGTGGTCAACAGCTTGATGTCCAAGTGGAAACCGGTGATGAGTGCCGTTCCTCAGATGTCTGTATTGGGACCGATGCTATTTAACATCTTTGACGGTGACATGGATAGTGGGATTGAGTGGACCCCCAACAACTCTGCAGATGACACCAAGCTGTGTGGTGTAGTTGATATACTGGAGGGAAAAGATGCCATCCAGAGTGACTTGGACAGGCTCGAGAGGTGGGCCCATGCAAACAACATGTTCAACAAGGACAAGGGCAAGGTTCTGCATCTAGGTTGGGGCAATCCCAAACACAAATACAAGCTGGGTGACAAGTAGATAGAAGCAGCCCCGCAGAGGACTTGCGGGTACTGGTAGATGAAAAGCTCGACATAAGCCATCAGTGTGTGTTTACAAGCCAGAAAGCCGACTGTATCCTGGGATCCACCAAACTGTAGCAAGCAGGTCAAGGGACCATTCTCGTGAGACCCCACCTGGAGTACTGCATTCGGCTCTGGGGCCGGCAGCATAATGAGGACATGGACCTCAAGCAGGTTCAGAGGAGGGCCACAAAAATGATCAGAGGGCTGGAGCGCTCTTCCTGTGAAGAAAGGTTGAGAATTTGGGTTATTTAGCCTAGAATTAGGCTAAATATCATTTTGCAATGAGATTTTACATAACGGAAGGATTAGACAACCTTGAGCTGAACACCTTCCCTTCCCACACCACTTAGTCATTCTCTTCGGGCATGGAGGTATTAACAGATGTGCTCAATTGTGCTGCACCACGTGAGGTTAACGCTTCAAGGCCAGAGCTCAGGACAACGTGCCTGGAAAGGAGATGGCAGCTGTGAGTGTGAAGGACTTGTGAAAAGGAAACTGGCTGCACAGACTTGCCCTGGTGTAAAGCAGGGTCTTGCAGTGACTTTGGAGTGTTGGCTGGCTGTGAAGGAAGCGATTGCATGTGTTCTCTGGTACCAGAACAGGCATCACTGACATTATTTACACCACTGATGACCAGTTGCTGATCTTTTCTAGGTACAGCTGAATAACAAAATGCACGAGTTCAAATCTGAGTCACTTTTTACAGTCACATTATGTAGTGCCTGCACCCTTTAAAGGTATTTCCCTCTCAGACAGCTATGGCTAAGAAACTGGTAGGTTAGAGGCTTGATCAAAGAGTTCAGGAATCTCTGCTCATACATACACACTCTCTAGATGTGGAGCCAGAAAAATAATCTGCTGAATGTTTTATTCCAGTGTATCAAAAGCTGAGAGAGTTGGGGATGATGGGCTGAAGGGGTTGGGGTTAGTCAGCCTGGAGAAGAGAAGGCTCTGGGGAGACCTTACAGCAGCCTCCCAGTACCTAAAGGGGGCCTACAGGAAAGGGAGAGAAAGACTTTTTGTCAGGGGGTGTAGTGACAGGACAAGGGATAACAGTTTTAAGCTAAGGGTAGATTTAGATTAGATATTAGGAAGAAATTCTTCACAATGAGGGTGGTGAGACACTGGAACAGGTTGCCCATAGAAGCTGTGGATGCCCCATCCCTGGGAGCGTTCAAAGCCAGGTTGGATGAGGCTTTGGGTAACCTGGTCTAGTGGGAGGTGTGCCTGCCCATGGCAGGGGGGCTGGAATTAGATGATCTTTAAGGTCCCTTCCAACCCAATCCATTCTATGACCCTATGATTCTCATTTTTTAATAATAAGGCAGAAAGAAAGTTCTGTAACATGAGCAGCCATAGCTTTGTCAAGCCTGTAATTTCAGCTGCAAGCTTGCCAATTGATCTGCAGCATGATGTAAACCAAAGCAAGACCCTTCCTAAAATCAGTCAAATTTTAAATTATAACATAGTTGGTTTTTTTTATGGAAAATAGCATTAGTTTCTGAATTTGTTTAAAATAGAAAAAAAATGCAATAGAATTAAAAAAGAAATAAAACAATATCAAGGCATGGAACATACTTGAATATATTTTGTTCTATATTTTGTTCTCTGTTTTCAGAGAAACCTAAGGTTTCTCTGAAAAATGTTTTCGTCATGGAAGAATAGAGGTTAACTTAGTGGATAAAGTGTCCTCCAGTACAGATCTCACACTCTTCTCACACTACCTTCTCTAAGGTTTTCTGAAGGGAATTTGATGAAAACGAGGAGTTTCAGAGCATGTCTCTCTAGTCATCTTAAATTACCACAAATTCAGTAGGCTTCATTATGAATTATTACCTTCATATAATTGGTTGCTGACTTTGAAAGTGTTACTGAAGCATCTATAAACTTTCCTGAAGATTACTTCTTGACAGTTGGAAAAGTGACTTTTCTCCAAATGACTTAACACTTTCCTTGGGAGCTCAACTGATTTGCAACTATAATATCACCTATTGCTGGAAAACTAAACAAAAGCAAGAAGTGGGATCACAACCCTAGGTGTCAGGAGAGCACATTTCAGCTCCTTCAGGAATGTATTTAGGAAAAATCCAATGTGATGTGCTTCTGGAGAGAAAAGAGACCTGGGAGAGTTGATTTTCAAGGATCAAGCTCAAGAATGGTCTACCCGTGAAAGCGAAATGACGTGGGGCCTGAATGGATGAACAAATTGTTCCTGACAAAATTCAAACATAAAAAGGAAGCATAATTTAGGTGGAAGCAAGGCCAGGTGACTTTGGAGAAATACAAAGACACTGTCCAAATTTGAAGAGACAGAGTTAGCAAAGTGAAAGCCTATCTGGAGCTGAATCTGAGAAGGCATGTGAAGTGCATCAAGATAGATTTCTAGAGGTAAATCATCAGCAAAAGAAAAAGACCTTTCCCAAGTCCTGGGAAAGGACCTGATGACAAAGGATGAAGTGTCCTCTTCAGCTTGACCTTTACTGGTAAGATCAGCCTTCGGGAGCACCACATATCTGAGACCAGTGGGAAAGTCTGGACAAAGGAAGACTTACCCTCAATGGAGAACAATCAAGTTAAGGAACATTTCAAGAAACTGGACATATAAGACCATGGGATAAGACCATATAAAACCTATGATTTCTGAGGGAGCTTGTCAATATCAAGGCCATTATCTTTGGAATGTCTTGAGTACTGAGAGAGGTTCTTGAGTAACAGAGGAAAGCAAATGACAGTCCTGTCTTCAGGAAGGAGCACCCTCAGGGAACTACAGGTCAGTTTGCCTCACCCTTGGGCAGGTGATAGAGCAAATAATCCCAGAAACAATTTCTGGGCATATGATAGAGAAAATGGTGACAGACAATATGACTACTGTCTGCATAGATTTACAAAGGGGAAAATTATGCTTAATGAACCTGATAGCCTTCTACAATGAGATGGTAATGGTGATCAAACGCTGGAACAGGCAGCCCAAAGAGGCTGTTGTAATCTCCATACTTGTAGAAATTCAAAACTTGATTGGACGCAGCCCTGAGCAACCTGTTCTAGCTGAGCCTGCTTTGAGCAGGGAGGCTGCACTAGATCACCTTCAGAGGTCCTTTCCGTTCTTAGCTATTGTGTAATTCCATGAACATTTGACAAACACACTTTATTTAAGCTAATTATGAGGACTGAACTGCAGTTCACATAATAGAATTGTGTAGGAAGGCCTCAAACTGAGTAACTGAATATGTTAACCTAAACTAAACTCTGTTTATAATTTATTCCTATAGGCAGAACTACTACTCAGATTTTAATCTCTGTGTAACCGCTCTCTCTCTCATTCATATACAATTCCCTGCAGTATCCTATATTAAATGTAATAGCTAGGCTTAGTAAAAGAGCTTTGAATAAATGATAAGGCTACATGAAAAAGAGTTCTTTAAAACAGCAACTTCAGCTAGAAGTTTGATATTCTGAAAACTCAGAGAAACTAAGAGTAACTTTTAATGAAAGATCTAATTTTAAGGATGAAATGAAGCCAAAAGTATCTTGTTTCAAGATAAAACACCTAGAGGTTTAATTGTGCTTTGCCAGCTCAATTAAGGGATTGACAGACACGAGGAAATACAAAGTACACAAGCTAAATCTTCAAAGGTTGCGCTGTAATCATGTAACGTGGGATGCCAACATTTACAAAAAAAGGACAAATATCAACAAATATTTTTTCTTCTATTTTTCTTCTATTTTTCCCATTTCCTTGCTCTACGAATTTGACTCAATTTATTTCTGCCTATGTGAATTGTTATTGGAGCCAAGTGAAAATAAACCATTCTGAAACAACGGGAAATTAAACTTGAGTAGATTCAAGAATATTATTTACTAAATCTAATTTTAATTTTGTTAGTGCTACATGCATTTCAAACATCTTTCAGCAGGAAAGAATTAATTCTAGAAGACATGCGATACAGACTGTGCTACTGTAAATTATTTTGAGAATGTGCACGTGTGTACACTCAGAACTACGGTTCAGTTGAGTAAATATATCTGGTTGCATGTATTTCATCCAAGTTTAAGAATGCAACCAAAAAATGTCTTAATTCTAAATCTAATCAAGCCACTTAAATTATCTGTTGCCCAAGCACACCTCTTTCTGCAATACCTCCAACTCTAGCAAAGCATTCTCTGCTGCACAAATCCTGGACATCCAAATCTTGCTCTATACCTTAAGACCAATCCAGCAACTCATGTCACTGACACTCAGATCTAAACACTGCAGTTCACTGCTGCTGCCTTTCTCCCTCACCATAAACCTAGCACAGCATCCCCTTCCTGTATCTCCCAAACTCTTATGAGTCCCGAAGACATTATTAAACTTGCTTCTCATCCTTGCACTCACCCAATCCCAATCATACATTGCACACATGGAATTAGCTGTGTCTAATTAAAAATGAAACCCCAAAATCCTAAGCCCTTGGCTCAACAATGCAAGCCTAGCTCTGTGATCCCTTTGGTAACCATGTTCAGCTTTAGCTCATCACATCCTATCTCCCTAAATTAAATCCATGCCAGAAATCCTATCAATCTAACAATCTGAATAGGTTTCAGACTGATGTCAGCAGCACTTTCCTCTCTGGGAACATTAACGCTATTTTGCTGCCCTGCCATATCAAGCCTTACCCAGCCAGGTGAGTGCTGTCACCAAAGTCTAGACCAACTACAGAACCAGACTTAACCTACTGCATGCTTCTCAGCCACACAAACCATAATGCCAACCTTACCTACAAAACCTAGACAAAAACTCTAAAACTAAGCTGCCAACCCTTTCAGCCCATATATAAAACTACCTTACTAATCATTTGTACATCACTCACTCAAAAACTAGCAGCACGAGTTCTGGTTGTTTTGGAGCCGAACTGGGGACTGCAGCTCTTCCTGGATGTGGCATTAACTGCAGATCATCAGCATGAGCAGACCCAAATCCCCACCACCACCACAACTGTAGTCTATGATAGCTCAGCTGAGGACATGTTCAGTATGTTTGAACACCAGCTCTAGCCTGATTAAAACCTAGGCAGCAGAACGACCACAGCTTGGTAGGTCATGACAAACATTGCCTTTCAAACTTTATCCTCTGTGCTGACAATCTTATTTTGCCATCCTAAATCTAAATCTGGTTTTAAAGTCTAAACCTACCTTTAAGCCCACTACATCCATCCCTACCACCTAACAACCTAAGCTAAGCCACATGGTCTCTTGAAAATCCAGAGCCCAGCCCAAGCACACAGATAAACAGATTGCAAAGCAAAACCGTTGCTTATCAGTGAATATGTGAGGAACAGAAGCAGTTTTTCTATGCTTGATGGAGTACCACAGCAGAAGATACACCACCGTGCCTTATGCCTCATGCTTATAATATCTCATAGCTAGGTCAATAGTTTTTTTAAAAGCACTTTAACATTTTAGAAAGCACTGAACAAACATCAGCTAATCCTCCTGATATTATGATTTAAGTAGTGATGGTTATACATAAACACAATAGGTCACAGGCACAGCTTCAAAGGTATTTTTAGCCAAAAAAAATAAATATATCAGCAAATAAGTTCCCAATGGGGCAGGCCAATGTTCTAAGTCATTATGGACATGAGTGTCCCAGATGTTTAGAGAGACATAAGTAAGCATGAAGATAAGAAATCCAAAGATATTAATGTGTCCTGTAAAATGAAAAGATCATCTTGAAAAATAGCTGAAGAGATGATTTCACTGTCATTATTATTCCATAGGTTCCGCTTACAGTTTACTATATTTAACTAGGTTATTATTTAAAGACAGCTTAACCATCGACTGTAATTCCTTTTTTAAACAGATATCCATTATGTCAGTAACTTACAGTTAGGGCTAGAATACTTCCCATTTCTATTATATGGGGATAAAAAAATACTAAAGCAGCAAATAAACTGCAAGCTATCGACACAGGAACTACGCATTTATATTGTTTCCTGGAAAGCATTTAGTGAAACTGTGTTAAAAGTACATCATAATGAAGACTTTAAACAAGTCTCTAAAATAAAATTGGAAAATAAATCTGTAAGGAAAAGTTACCTTGTCTATAAATTGAACTTTTAAGAGCACATATGGTGTATATGCTAATTCACATAGTTAACTGCAATATCCAAACGCATTAAGGAAGCTGTGCTTAATTCTCTGTAACATCATTCTGTTTTGCAGATCATTGCCATTAAACAGAAATGCCCCGTGAAGAAAGCAGGTTAACAGAAGCATACCTATTTGGAGACACAGATTAAGTAATAATCAAGTGGTCTTCCAGTGGATATACCATGTATGCCACAAGGATCAGATGGCCACAAGGACCAGATGGCCACAAGGACCAGATGAATCAAAGAACAAAAGGAATTCAAAGAGGTAAATTTTGATTTTTTAAGCATGTTATTTTCTGCTTTCTGAACAGTCTTTTTATAAAACCTAGATTTTGTGAATTTTTTAAACACAAAGGTTTCTAGGAATATTACCGTTTTACTTGTTGAGGTATATTCTGATGTCTGAAATTAGGCATTTTTCCTTTTCCAGTACTTATGTTTCCATGAATGAGATGATTCACCAATATTAAGGCTAGTAATTCTTTGGTCAACAGCTATACAGAGATCTCCTCATGTAATAGATTCTATTCCCAAACACACCTGACATTTTCTGATTATATCATCCTCAGTTTCGCCAACCACCTAAGAACACTCAGAGCCCTACTACCTTTTAGCTCTGTAAGAATACTTCTCTACCCCTTTCTCCTCAGTGCTACCATTTTATGAGAGGGAAGAGAGAAACTGCATGAACCGTTTTTCATTTTCCAGCTCTGACATGCCACACTATCTTGTATGCATCTTGAAATCTAATCTTTAATAGGGAATGACATATGCAGCAAAAGTAGGCGTACACTTCAAAGATATATGACCCTCTTCTGACATGTATTGAGTCTTGACTGATCCTTTCACTGCTTTCTTTTAGGGGAGAGATTTTTTATTTCACAAGTACATGCCTCCAAACTAAGTACATATCTATGAGACAAAATGCGGATCCACTGATTATTCTATAAAACCATTAGTTCCTTTGTTACCGGTGGCATCAGCAGTCACATGGAATAAAAAATAATCCTATATTTACCTAGAGCACTATTTTGCAGCACCTTTCACCAATAACAATCTGAAGTATGTTACAATTTGTGCTTACAAGCTTAAGGAAATAAATCACATCTTAAAAAGGATGAATGGATGTCCAGATGCAAGTTTAATTAATTTCATGAGGTCTACATACCATAAATCTCTTTTCTCTTACCTGGGTGAAGTATTAATAATCCGATGTGTATGAGAAAGTCAACAGCAGAAACTGCAAAAAAGCCAAATAGGCTGAAAAGTCATTTTAATTTTTTTTTTCTAGCTGCATAATGTTCTCAGTTATTTTTTTCTAATAAACAATTAAAGAGAATTTGAGCCAGCAATTTAATTATTTTTTTCTAATTTAACAATTTAATATTTGGGAATATTATATTATTTGGGAAGCAGCAAGGAATTTTTCTATCCCGTGTTAAAGCTCTACTACAACACATAAATGTATGGCTGAAGAGATAAGACGTATTGCATAAACAAAGCAGAATTCTTGGAAAGAGTTGCTTATTTGAAGAATTCTTCTCATCACATCAGACACACTTGCATTTGGAATAAAGCACTGTTGAGTACCATACCCACCCACAACATCCAGCGGGTACAGGATGGCTGCATGGAGAAAGGCTTATGGAGACACACCCTGGCATTAATAGTGCAGTTCTCAGAACTTCAAACCTTTCTGTTTGAACCTAACTGAACACTGTTTCAGGGAAATTCTATTTTCCCTGATGGACTGATTACCAACTGAGCTAGTCCAATACTTGCAATGTCCCTTTTATGCAGACCTACTAGAAAAAAATGGCTGTCCAGCCACAGGAGCATTTCAGCCCTTCATATGCTTCCATTTAATGCCATGTAGTCCGGCATTTCAGTGATATGACTGTTTGTTGTGCACAGCTGAACTGCAACAAAAAAATCTATGAAAATGCTTATCATTCTACTACATCCATTCTACTCCTTGTTCTTTTTCTGAAAAAGAAAAAAAGAGGAAGAGGAAGAGGAAGAGGGAGCCTGTGTAGTCTGTCAGTTTAAAACAGATTCCTATTTAGAGGCACATGCATCAGACAGATCATGGCTGAACAGAAGTTCCAAGAAGCTCCAATACATGTATCCTTCACCCCAATTCTTCATTAATCTCTTCCAACGTGGTCTGCACTTAATGACTTCCAGGATCTGGGAACTAACTTCACTTGTTAATTATCTTAACTAAAATGTATCATTTTATTATTCTCAAAGTCAGATATCTGATGCGGTTATTTATGTAAGTTCATCAGTGTCCAGACAGAAGTACACTTTGCACGGTTACCTGTTACAACTGTTTCGAAGGATCAGGCCTTCCCTGGCATAACAGTTCTGGCACAGATGATCCAGAAAGAGATCTTCAGAGAGATCTGATGGGATTCTCCTCACTTCGCTATAGATGTCTACGACATAAATGTCTACCTTTGAGCTGTTCAACTTAAGTTTCCTTCCTCATAGCCAGCAGACAGAAGAGATCTATAGGGCAAATTATTATGATGATGTACATCCAAAATACATGCTCCCAAAGAAATGCCTCTTTCCCTCCCTTGGCTATACAGGGAAAATAAATGAAGCAACTCAGATGGAAACATCACCTGAAGTTAACTTAAGTTTTAAGAAACAAATCCCATCATGTATCTCTCTAACTCATTGAGTCAAAACTATGCTGTCACAATGAACCTGATTCACAAGAATTTATGTAATATTCAGCAATGCCTTACACATCAATCTGTCTTAATAGTGGCAATTTTTTATTTAACCTTAGTTACTTAATTGACTTCTGTGACAATGACAGCAGTCTCTACTACACACATAGAAAGAAAATAGAATGAATCCTACCCTGTATCCTGTGTCCAAGTCTAAATATACTATTATTTTCAGGATAAAAGTTAGTGCCCACATTTGGATTTGGATTTAAATTTAATGCTTATACACAATATTAAGAATTAGAAGCATCTTGAGATTTCAATTTAAATGTCCTATTCAGTGTACATTTTTTGTGACAAACATTTTAAGGTTTTAAAAAAGGAATAATACTGTACAGGAAGGAATGCTATATGTATCGCTATGTATCAGCAATAACAAGGGCTTTGCAAAAATACAGTATGTTTCCCCTTTTTCTACATTTGAACCTAATTTCTTTTGGCTTTGTTTTTTAACATTTATTATTATTTTTTGGAGTTCTTGGAATTAACACCTAGGAGGTTAGAAATGGCTACAGATCTAATATGTGTTTTCCATTTCTGGTTCTCTGTCTTTGAAACAGTTATCATAAAGGAAGATCTGCTATCATGGTGAGGAGCTCAACATTTGAAAAATAATCCATCTTCCACAGTATCATTCTGAAATCTCAGTATCTTAAAATTGTATCTGCTCTGCCAAAGGAATCCTATTGGATATCAAAAGATTTCTATTTCATAGATTTCTGTTTCACAGGAGGATAAGGTTCAGTTGCTGCATTTTGATAAACCACATTTATGAAGCATGGAAGATACCTATTACAGTTAAAAATGAAAAGTACATATGCAACATCAATAAAAATTAAAGGAGTCAACTGAGTTTATATTAATATACTATGGCTGAGAAGTTAATGTCCTGGGGTCAGCAAAGTTCTGAAGTACGAGTTTCACTTTAAGCACACGATGAAGTACTTACATGAATTAAAGCAAACTACGAAGTTGCTTGAGAGTTTACTACCATAAAAGTCATCTTAAATGCATGAAAAACAGGATAGTTACACAGCTTTATATGCTCCCAGGTAACTTTCATTCTCTGTATCAACATATGGGAATAGTGGTCAAAAATATTAAACAAAGGTTCATTATTCATTTATTTCAGACAGTTTTTTCGTATTCCAAGAATAAGAGATTTAGACAATTAGGGAACAATATAAAAACATGAAGCACAATTTCTGTACTTTTCTGTCTTAGTTTATTCAGTTGACTTCTATAGTCAACCTATTTTAAAATTTTTAAAGCTAGGGTCATAGGTAGCTCTTCAAAATTGTGGGTCATAGACAGACATGTTCCAAGGGGACGCAGATACAGACTTATTCATCAGTCAGAATTTTCAAAAACTTTCAATATTTATCAAAGAATATATCCACAAACCTACATAAGCTGAGCTGCACACACTTCCTGCTGAAGAAATGATTTAACATGAAGCTACATATTCTGGAATGCCAACATTTTACAAATTAATCGTAACTGTGCTCAAATCCTAGTGATGAAATTATTAGTTTTTTTTTTTTTTTAAAAGAACTATCTAGAGGATTTGTTCAGTAAAGTTAAAAGGAATTTTGTTTTAAATCCAAGTCAATATTATAAAACATTTTCAACTTTAAGATAAACCTTATAATTGTACAAAATCAAAGACAGAAATTTGCCTGGATGATAAAGCCTTTTAAAAAAAAATCACAAACTGTTTAGGAGTTAATCGCAGGCTAACATATACGCATCCCCACACAATTTCTTTATTTGTCCCTTCTGTCAAAAGAGAAAAACAAAAGAAAGAAGAAAGCATTTGCACATCTTTAATCATAACTAAAACTGTAAGTCCCTAATTTGACTATCTGAAAAGGAAGACATGAAACACCTTTGTTATTAACAGTAGTTTTGCTTAAGTAACAGAACAGGATTAGGATACTTGTCAGCTAATGTAATTGGATTATATAAAAATATTGCCCTTCTGTAAATTCTAATTTAAAAACTTAAATTTGTTAAAACTGTCATTTGGAATATTTCTAACTGATACTGTATTGTTAGTTTTGATTATAAAACAAGAAAAAACATTTTAATTCCTTTCAGAATCATTTCTACCAAAGGTAATGCTCCTCAAAGTCACTATTTGCAGCAATGATTGTCACATACAGAACGTATAAGGGTTTGTAAACGAACATAAAACATCTAGTGGAACTAAATAATAATAATGCATGTACTTAAAAACAAACAAACAAACAACATTAACTTCTCAGCAAACCAGAACTTCAGTTACTTTCTCTATATAAACTGCAGCTTTTCAAGATCTTATACTCCTATAAAGGGCCACCTACAGATATACATGCATAAAGCTCCTGAAGCTACATGTTCAGCCACCTTGAATCTTCCACAGTCCCCAGAAAATCCCCAGAAAAGCGTGCCGGGGCTGAACACTTCCAGACTGCTTTGCTACTGTAAAACATTGGAGACTATGTAAATGTCCTAAATTCACTTACTTTCCTGATGCTTACTTAAAACCAATGTGGTTTAAAAGGAGTCAAAGAAAGCACCATAAATTTAGTAAGATTATATGAAAGTCCTGTTCCAGGCCAGGGTTTCTGTTTGGTTGATCAAGATGACTACCCTTCCAAGAAACTGATAGTGCTGGATGAGGAAAATATAAATAAATAAATGCATTTATCAGAAGGTAATATGCCTTCACTACCCTCATGTGACCCTGTGGGAAAAGGGAGAGGAAAAAGGTAGATCATGTTTCAGTAGCAGAAAGCAGACTGTTAACAGTGGGAGGAAGTAGAAGCAGAGCAGGAAAGTCTCTTTGTGTGAATATGTTTCTAAATCCTTGAATGTAAGAGAACTAAATTATTTCTTGGGGTGAGCAGAAAGTGCTGTTTAAAGAAAGGGTAAAAGGGAACCTCATTAAGTGTTTTGTCAGAAAATCTTCCACGCTTCCTTTTGCACTATAGTAATAATACATGTCATTTTAAAAGTGGGAGGCGTTTTGTGAAGGTTCTTGCTAGTACCAAATCTGAAATTCAGTACCATGTATTGATAACAGAAGAGCTTTGCAGCAAGCACAAATACAAGTTAATGAAAATGAGGCAGATGGAGAGCTATAGGTAGCAAAGCCTTAACCTGAAAAAGGACTTGGCCCTGAAGCTAAACAGGTCAAGTAACAAATGCATTTTACTGTCCTGAATTTCAGTCCACATAGATTAAATATGAAAAAAAAAAAAAAAGAATAAATACACAAGATCAAAATATCTTTATTTTATTCTTTAGAGTAAAGGAGTGTATACTCCTGCCACCCTAGAAATTATCCTGAGCTCTGAACCTGGGTCAGCTCCCTACATGAAGAGATTTCACATGAAGATTCTCCTGGGGAAGGGTAGGAAAGATGGTAAGGAAAGAGTTACATAGGAAAATAACTTATTCGGGAGGAAAAATGACATGTCTTAGACTTTGCACTGTACTTATTCTACAGAAATTCCTGGCACAGGTTTTAACCACTTTCGCCATTTCTTTCTGCGTAGGTTGGTTAAAGAAAAAAAAAAGAAAGGAAAACTGAAAAACTGTTGTACGGATCAACTAAGGGTATGAAGCCATCCACGAGAAACTGACACTTCAGCCATTTATTATGCTAGCTGCTGTATAGGAACTTTTTAAGGATTAAATTATGATTTTTTAAATATTTATTTATGAATCCAATCTTCTGTCATCTTCCCATCAATACACAATTTATACTGCACATAATAAAAGAACTGCCATAAGAAAAATCCAAATCACAGCTGTGCAGTTGAAAAGAATCTTTTATGGTTAAAAATCACAGGATACTAATTTAATTTAGTTTTCTCAAATTCAAGTTATATAGTTTTACCATCTCCCTTTTTATGATCTTAAAATCAAAATATATTATTCTTTCCAACAATAAGCAAAGCCAAAGAGGAGTCAGACTTAAATTTTTAGAAATAAATTTTATGTACCAAACACAAAAGCTATATTTAAAATAATTATGGTGTGGTAAGGATAAATAGTACTATAGTAACTAATTCAGCAAAGTCCAATGTTCGACGCAAGCTTTTCATGAATGTGGAACACAGAAGATAAGATTTGCAACAGCCTGGGTTCTGTACTGCTGTTGGTGAAAACTGTGTTGAAAGGAGGAATGACTATTTCTGTTAAACAGGTGAGATTTAATCATGTTAAAAATGAGAAATTTGTTTAAACTAACAATGACAAAATCATTTTTAATTACACATTTCCTATCTTTACATTTATTTAAACCTGTTTGCTTTTGGCTGCTATGATTAACTCAGGTATGCTACTAGTGACTTAAAATAAAACACAGCTTACTGTCTAATTTTTTCAGAAGTGGCCTTTTTGAAGCCTTTTCATAATACAATTCAAACATGTTATAAGTTAAGGTTAGAAATTACAAGTTCCTTCTCCATCAGTCAGAATTTACTCCCATATTATTCCTTACAGGGGAAAAAAAAAAAGACTGCTTGAGCAACAGCTAAAATTTTTTTTAAACTGGACCAGAGTTAATATATCTAGGCTGAATATTTTCTGTATACCTCAGTAACTTTATTTTCCACCTAATAAAAAGCCGCATGCTTTCTTTTTATTGACCCTTCTAGGACACTATATAATCAAGTCATAATCCCAAGTAAGGCTGTACAGATTTTATTAAATACATACCACCACACACAAATATATGCAAAATATACGAAAACAATTGATTTCACACATCTCTTCTCCCAGTTTTAAAGGAACATCTAATTAGTCTCTTTTTCTTTCTCCCTATAAAGTTTACTGGAAAAAAACTATGCTCATTCCGCATACACAACCTCTGCATACTTTCAAAATAAAAATTTAAGAAATTAATTTTGCCAAATACATTATCTCCTCTCCATTTTGCTTTTCATCTCCTACAAACTACATACATTTTTAAGTGCTTGAAAACTTTTGTATCGTACAAACTAATATTATAATGTGAAGCATGAAATCTAATTCTGAAGGAAAATAATACAACTTTCTATCTCATATACAACTGGAGATGGCCATAATTCCTTGTGGGTCCAGCTGGATACTGAAGTTGTATGCCTGTGCAGACCACAATTTACAGCTTTTGAGAATTATTTTACCTGCACATTCTATAGAATCATCAACTTACCACATTTCATGAAACAAAATGCTGTGCCAGCACTGCTCAGCAATAGCCAAAACGTTGGTGAGAATCTATGCCATTCTAGCTACAACTGCAGAGCACAGCACTATAGGGGATGCTGTGGGGAAGTTAACTCCATCCCAGCCAGACACAGTAGAACATAATACAGAATGTTACTACTTATTACATTTTATGAAATAGATGTAGATAAAGCACTCCCCAAAACCACTCCTTGGATTTTTTTTCCAAAAGACAAGACAGCAGTACCTGGTAAGCTTGCAACAGCTGCTCAGCAAACTGCCGTAGTTCTGACAGTAGAAAAGATATTAAAGAATTCCTTAGTATGTTGTTCCTTCCTAGCAAAACCAGTGTGTGTGGTACAGCATCCAGCGCCTGAAACTAAACAGAAATACACAATAAATTTAAGCTTTCAAGATCTGTGTCTTTTTTACCCCAAATGATTTCCTTCAACAGTAACAGGATTTACATATTTTTTTAGGAATAAAGTTGAGTATTTTTAATAGTTTATATATATAATTAATGTAGTTTTAAAGTATATAGGAGATATATATATATATACACACACACAATGTTCTCACATACACATATGAGAAATGCACATCCCTTGCCCAGAAACCTTGCATTCAGCACTACAGGACTGGCCATATGAACAGAAGTTTCCAAGGGTGGGAAATCCCTGTGAGGCAGCTCTTTGGCATGAGCAGTCATCATGCCCATTCTGCTGTCATAGGAAGTGGGTGAGCACCCTGCACAGACAGTATTTCTTTTTGTCACAGGTAGGCAAATGAACAAACAAATTCTCTGAAATTCAAATGCATAAGCAAGCTAAGAGCTATACTAGATTCCCCAGTCAATGGATTTATAAGGAATAAACGTGATTAAATGCTAACTAATAGAAGATGCACTGAACTTTCAAGTTCAAACAAGTCAGTTTCTATTTGTTGGTTAATGAGCTGTAGCCAAGGTTACAGCTTTTGGTTCTTTCAAACCAGAAGAGGAGTGATGTGAACTTACAAGGATTATATTTGTAATTTCTTTTGCCCACATTCTTTTCAATCAAAAAAATAAATATTATTTTCTTAGTTCCTTGAAATGGAAATGCACAGCCATTGCTATACTTTATGTAACACACTACTTTACACAGTAAACAAGACATTATTTCATAAAATACTACTAGAAGAATTTTTTCTACATATAAATGTATCAGAGTTCTTTCAAAGAAAAAATAATATACTTTAAATATGACTACTATACTTCTATACCCCTACAGCATTAATATTCAGTATCTCTTGCACAGTGTCTGTTGAAACAGCTAACGCACCGCAGATGAATAATTTTGACTGAAAAAGGGTGCTCTGACCCCAATTTGTATCTCTAAGAATAACAATGTCTTAACCACTCAAAAGCAGACTATTGCGTTTTATGAACAATCCAGTTTATTCCTCTTGCCGGCTCATGTACATCTGCACTTAGACCACCCACTGTTTGCTGCCTATGTTTTTTGGCTGACAGGTGCATACTTGCATTTTGAACTAATCCACCATTTAACAAATTTGCATAGGATGAATCTTCCTGGAAAGCATTTCCAAATATACAAGAGGTAGGAAGGTGATCAGGAGTAGTCAAGAGTGGATCTACAAAGGAGAATTCATGCTTAGCCAACGTGATGGTCTTCTGTGATGAAATGACTGGCTGAGGGGTAAACAGTATACAGCTTTTACTTTGATTTAACAAGGCTTTCAACACTGTCTCCCATAACACCCTTACCAACAAAATTTTGAAGTATGGGTTAGGTAAGTGGATAGTGAGGTCAGTTGAAAACTGCCCAAGCTGCCCCACCGTGGGGGTTGTTATCAGAGGCACAAAGTCCATCTGGAGGCCACTCACCCAGGGCATAATGCTGGCACCGGTACTGTTTAACATCTTCCTGGATGGTGGGACAGAGTGCACCCTCAGCAAGTTTGAAGATAACAAAACAGTGGGAGGAGTGGTGGGGCTCCTGGTAACTAACAAGTTGAATGAGCTAGCAATGCGTCCTTATGACAAAGAAGGCCATCATCCTGGGCCTCAGAAACAGAAGCATTGCCAGCAGGTCGAGGGAGGTGATTCCTCCCTTCTGCTCACTGCTGGTGAGAAGCTTTTGCAATGCTGGGTCCCGTTCTGGGTTGCCCAGCACAAAAGACATGGACGTGCTGGAGTGACACCAACAAAGGGCCAAGATGGTGATGATGGGATTGGAGCATCTGAAACACAAGAAGCAGCTGAGAGAACTTCGGCTACTCAGCTTTAGAAGAAAAGGCTCAGTGGGATCTTATCAATCTATATAAATATCTGATGAGGAGAAGTAAAGAAGATGCAGTCAGGCTCTTCTTCTCAGTGATATCCAGTGAAATGACAAGAGGCAACAGGCATGAAACACAAGAATTTCCATTTAAACATGATAAAAAATTGTTTACTGTGAGAGCGATCAAACAGCAGTACAGGTTGCCCAAAGAGGCTGTGGAGCTTCGGCAGGGAATTAGATTTCCAGGGGTACCTTTCAGTTGAATTTGTGAATCAATATTTACATTTTTGCCTTGCTTTGATACAATACCTACAAGTGACTGGTACCTTACCTCGTACCAGTTTCTATTAAATCTCTGCTACTACCAAAACATAGCTAACAATGCTTCCACAAGCATGAAATCAATTGTATTTCCAAAGTGATGCGATGGCATTTAAGATGCAATGAAGTGCTCTGTTGTTTACTTCAGACAGATTTCCACAGTTCAAAAAGATATAATTTACAGATTAATTTACTTATTTTCAGGTCTTAAATGGATTAACTTACATTTATCAGCTAAGGCTTCTAAGAGTTATAACTTTAATAAAACTTACATTGCTGGACACCTAGGTGGCTATTTGAGTCCTAAAAAATACACTTGATTTCTTTAAGCTTACGGAAGCAGAGAAACACCCACAACACTGGCTCAATATCTTCAAGAATACTTATACTGCAGATCTTTTTTTTGTATCCCACCAGCTTTGGGAGCTGAGACTATATTCATTCCACTATGAAACTTGTACTGGTTTCATTACATTCAGTACATTATCCCTAATTATCTCATTGTTCAAGATCCCTTCTCCATAGAGCTGCAACCTCAAGGACCTTGTAGCTTACATTTCAGCTTTTCAAGTGCATGTACTATTTGAACAGGTAGAGATCTCAGAAATAAATCTTGTAAGATATTTAGCCTTCAATTCTACAAAAGTATACATACCCAAGGAAAACAGTAATACATAATCACTCTCTTTTAATTTCTCCATGACTACAGATCACGTGGACACACACTGCTTGACAAATGCAGGTTCTTCCTCCTCTCACCTGTTTCCTTCTTTTGCTGTAGAAATGTAATTAGTTTGGTAGCTTCACATTTACAGTTACTGTCAAGATGGTCAAAGTGCTAGCTGATGCAATGCCTATTTACCAGCCTATTACAACTGATGACTTTGTCTCACAATGGTCAGATGATAGCCAGGCTGATCAATCTCCTATTCACAATCATAACGATCAAACCTTAATGAATCTTTGCCATTAATCACCTCACTTAGCATGTAATCCCAAAACATATACGAGAAAACTATAAAAGACAGAGAAATCTGATTATCAGCATTGAATCTGCATGCTGACACACGTACACAATAAACTCCTGATATTAAAGAAAATTCAGAAATTATGTATGTGTAGCTTTGAAAATCTATGAGATTAAAATGATTCACAGTTGATTACACCAAAGATTCTACAAAGATGAAATGTGAATGAAGGTAAGACAAAAATAGGGTTCTAAACAATTAAAATCTTGTGAAAGGATAGCATAACACACACACCTACATGTGCAATGAGGTGAATGAATTAAAATCAGACCTTCATATACTGGAAATGTACACCCCTCCAAACAAAACAATGATACTTCTTGCTAAAAATATTCTAGATGTTTACAGTTTTGAAAGATCTTCCATACTATCTATTAAAATTGTATAGAAGAAACAAAGTTTGCAACAGCTGGATAGTTCTGCCTTCTTGACAGCATATGTATGCTGAATGGGTAAGACTGCTTGAAGTCATTACTGAGAGGTTTAAACAATCCTAAAAGAATAGCACATTTCTCATTTTGGTTGCTATTAATTTTTACTTATTTCACATTATAAATTAAGATGGATACATATTTTAGGACATAACATTGAGTATACTCACTAACTTGCCTTTGTCAAGCAAGAGAACTAGACAAAAATCCAGAACAGTGTTTCTTTCCAAAGTCAGGAAGAGTAAGAGACCCTTGAATTCCTCTTTGCTGAGGTACAGCACTTGGACAGGTGTGAGAGATTTCTGTTCAAACTTATGCTGTCTCGAGCCACAGCACTGAACTCAGATTAAAGTATCTGCACTAAGCAAAGAGAATCAATACTCATTCAAATGCTCTAGTTGGCAGCCTATTTGTATCCTAGCATTACTGTCCTCCCCTTCACCTCGCAGTTGTCTCCTGTCCAAAATAATAAGCTCCAGAAATGTTTGACTTTAGCATACAACAAAAATGAACACAAAATCATGTGTATGTGTCCCATACAGAGTGCCTCTTTGCTGCTCCTCTACCACCTCTTTCCTATCCTCTTCTGCCATTCCACTAAAGAAGAGACAATTGGTCTGGATATTCCTGGGATCCACTACAGTGGGCAGCTTGCAGGATATAAAGCAGCCTTCCACAATCCTTTCTGTCCTGCAGTTGCAATGCAATAGCTTGAGTACAAAAGGCTAACACAAAAAAAATCCATACATACCTTCATATTCTTAACTTAAGCAGAAGTATAATAAGCATCAGTTTTAACTCTAATTAGATTTACAGTTAGATACTCAAGCCTATGGAAATCCACTCCTATGCATTTTAGCATATTAGTTCATTATTGTCTGGGTAAGTATAAGTTACCTATTATATTCTGGAACTCTCAAGTGTTCTATCAACAATAAAAGCTATCACTAAAAGAAAAAAAAAACACAAGCAAACAAACAGAAAAACCAACCACAAAATGGTGCCAAGTAAAAGAATGAAAAAGATGAAATGTGCTCTGAAGACACTGCTCTGCCCTTAGTAACTTGAGACAGCAAGTAACAGTCATGAGCATTCAAAGAAAATTTTTTTTTTTTTCTGGTAGCAAGGCAGAGACATTAGTACATGATGATTCTGCAGATGCCTTTTGAGCAGATTACATTAAATAAAGCTTAATTCACTCTATCGTGAGCTGGTTTTAAACAACTATTACTAATTTATCTGTGCATACGAAGGAAATTTTGCCCACTTCTTATCACAGATAGTTCTACCCTACATTGAGTTCTACTATATAAGGAGCATGAACAAGTCTTCGGTTAGGATGAAACAACTAACAGTTGTATATAATGTACTTAACAACTTTACAGACTAATGAGATTTCATTAGATATCAGTCAGTATTACATGTTTCTCAAACAGGCAAAACTCACTAATTCAGCCATAATTCAGAGACAGAAATTAGGCAGGAATACAATCTGCTTTAGGTGCAATAAAGTAGTTTTTCAGTGCTACCCTTCCCAAAGAACACACTCAAAATAGATATATAATTATGATTGTTCTTTTTTAGTCTCTCTTTCTACTATTTGGTTTCAAGATTTTTAGACAGATGGTGAAACAAATATTTATTATTTTTGTAGTTATTAACACTGGCAACTGAAATTTGCCTAAATGATGTTTCAAAAAGAAAGATCTGTATTCTTTCTACTTTGTCAATCATTATTATTTTCTAGTAGGAATTTTGTAGGAATAGATCACAGGGAATCTTCAAATTTAAAGCATGAGCCTCCACTAAGTGATGGACACAGAGGTTTTGAAATGATGGACTTAGGGAAATTAAGATATGGGTATCAATGACTGAAAAATCCCACCTGCTAAGTAATTTATTAAAGAGTATGGATTTAATGTTGCATTATGGTGCATCTCTTAGTGTATTTTATGAAAATAAGATGACAAAGAATCAGGGTTGAAATAACCCTCACAGGCTGTATGTATTAAATGCACACAGACTTTATAACATATAAGCAATAAATCTGTACGTGGAGAAGAAAAACAAGCCTATCTTTCAGAGTGACACTCATATATTTCTAATTAAGTTCTGGAAACATTCAAACTGATAATAGTTCAAACACTATGCAGTTTCATTAAAAATAAAGCATATCCTCGTCTCTCAAGTCTATCAACCAAATGTTAGAAAAGGAACAGAAATCTTTTAATCCCTTGAGCTTGCTTAATGGTACAGATGAAATAAAACTTATGTTGTTCAGGGATTCCTAGTTGAAAGCAGTCAGAAAATTAAATTGTAAAAAAAAAAAAACAACCATTATAGATGCAAGAAAAGAATGGTGCCTGGTACAGTGTTTGGGAGCTTCATCATTTGCCCCTAACCCTCATCCCACACCCCAGTTTCTGTTCTCTTCCCATGTTCCTGACGATGAAGAACAAGAGACAGCAAAGCCGTGCCTGTGGCTGGGAAGGACGTGTGAACTGTCCATCTGCCTGTCGCCAAAATGAATATATAATGTCAGCATTCTGCTTGCCTCAAGCATACTAATATGGTCTCTCCTCCAAGCAGCCATCAATTTTAAAACCTACTGGAAGGTATTTTTGACCTTCCACTTCTCCTTCCACATAATTTCAAACTGGCTATCATTTTCAAAAGCTATTAGTATGGAAAGGCTGACCAGCAAGACAAACAGCACACTCTTAAAAGCCTTGTTTCTGCAGGAAACCAGGATACAAATCTTTACGTATGAATTATTTGTTTAGATTTCATTTACCAGAATGTTAGACTTTTCTTTAATAACGGTTATCCAAAACGTGTAAGTTTTAAAATTACTAATTCTTATACAAGCAAAATAATTCCTTCATGAGTTGCATGATTCAGTACACCCTGTGACTATGAGAACTGAACCTTATTTTCTTTTTCACCAGTTTAAAATTTCCATGCCAATTAACAGCTCTTATCCCCTAGCAACTGGTATATTTGGCAACAGAGGACAAAGGCAAATAATTAAACAGGTACCCTCAAACTATGAGGTATTAAAAATAAGACGGTATTTCTGCCTGTGAATTCACATCACCCTTGAACTTTGCCCATTTAGTCCATCCAACTTCCACTAAGTCACCAACGTCAATCGAAAGTGTTCATATATATATATATATGTGTGTGTATATATATATATACACACAGAGAGCATTAATATCCCTTTTCTTATCTTACTGTCATGTTGCTTCATTCGTTAATTTGATGGTTGTCATTTATCTCTCTCCTCCTGCTTATGCTGCAATGTTTACCCTGTCTTCAAGTCTTAGGAATTTGTTACATGTTACTCTAATTCTTGGTTCTGTAAACCTCATCTCACGCCCTTGCTCTACCCTTACCCCTTCACAATCTTGTTCGTGCTTCTTTCTGCTCTTCTAAACCTTATTTTCTCTACTAGGACCATCAGGTACCCTCCTTGCAGCATGTTTCTTTTTATCCTGCAGTATTTCAGTACTGTTCTGAAGATCTTTGGCTGAAAAAACATTCTGATGGACAGAGCTGGGAATATTTGCACCATGTCTGACTGCACCACAAATGTTTACAAAATCAAATGAAATGTGAAAAAGATTCTTTATTTTATTATATTTTTTTTTAAAAAAGAGGCTTGGAAAAGGGATAAAATAGTGAAAAGAAAACCAGGACATTTCATTATCTGGGAAAGAATGATTGCAATACAGCACCCACTTGCAGTGCAGAGGATGGAGACTGAGAAAGAAATAAACTGCAGTTAGCCCACGAGGTGTCCTGAGAACCAGAACACTTTGGTGAATGATGCTGGAAAAGCCACAAATGCCTGCAGTATATAACTTGGTACTCACTGAAAGAAACGCACAACCTACTAGCTCCAGTACAGGTTTGATGGGTTTGCTGCGTGGGGAGTGAAGACTTCCAAGGAAGAGCGCTACACGAACCCTTCCCACTTTTCTTTGCTGTCCATGAGACTTATATGCCAGACTGAAAGCAAGAAGGTGCAATTTTTTCCACCCATGGATTGAACATAACTTTCTTAGGCTTATTTCTTCATGGCTGCCTAAAAGTCACTCTGATGCACTGATCAGCATTATCCCTCTGGATCCATAAATGCTTTAGTCATCCCAATGCCAGTTCCCTAAGGAAAAAGGCAGTAATTAGTGCATCTGCTTGCTTCTGTCCACAGGCTAAACTAAGTCAATCCGGCTGCTGCCGCCACATCAGCAAGGAGAGAGGGAACAGAGAGAGCCCAGCAATTGCTGCGAAGGACACACCTGCAGCTACCTTCCTATTACTCCCCCTTACTGCTTGTTCACACCATTCTGACAAAAGCAAATTTTCCAGACTACTTACTAGGGTTTTTTCTTTTCCTTCCCTGCACAGGGGATGGCTGTTACTGCTGAAGTAAGTACAGACTCACACCAGACCTGCAGAGCCGGGACTAGCCACCAATATTAGTAAGTCCTCTGACTGACTGACATATGCAAACCTGTCTCTTCCTGCTCCTGCCAAGGATAAGCAGTATATAGCACAACTTGCTGCTGCTTCTCATCCAGTTCCAAAAGATTAACGCATTAAAGAACACCTTTTTCAGTTTCATTACTAGTTTCTAGCATGAGCTACCTAACAAATCCTCTATTGAACAGAACAGATAGATATAAACTACAAAATTACCATCTACAAACACAGTTTATTTTACAAAGAATGCTCTTAGGTTGTTCTGCCACAATTCAACTCTGGTAAACTTGCAATGCATTTTATATCTTTTATCTCTAAATCTTTAATTATTCTTTTAACTTTGCTCTACAGCTTTGTATGCTATTGAGATAAACTGCTACCAGATAACTTCCTTTTAACTTTCACTCTCGATTATAGAGCATGCTATATTAGAAATCCTACATTCACAATAACACCATCTCCAAGTCTTTTATTCTAAAACTTATAATTACAATTTTTTCCCCTTCAGTTTAATGGGATAAAGATTTATCTTGTCTTTCCCATTTTGAATGCCTTATATTCTTGAGTTAGATAATACATACAAAATAAATGTACCTCAGTGATCAGATAAAATAAATATGAGACCCTGTTGTGGATGTGTGCTTTTATTCTTGTTTTGTTTTTTAAGGAAAACAAAACTAAAGTGTGAACTGAATAGCCTTAAAAGAATTGTGGGCTGTAAATCAGAGTTAAATTTAATTCTGCTTCTACTTCAACATGGTATTATACATTTCCACATACTAAAACCAAGCATCTTGCTTACAGAACCTCAGCCCAATCACCTTTACAGAAAATACATCTTCTGTCAGGGCACACAAACACACAAGTCACCAGTTCATCTGAAGACTGAATACAAGCAACTGATCTACAAAGAAATCCAGCTAACTACTTAAGACACTTGGGATCCTGCTGGCACCTGAGTTTTCCCCGGTAAATTTACTTTAAGCAAAGCTACATTGGCAGAGGTCAATATTTGAATGTCTGCACCTCCTTGGGGTTCAAGAAGCGATCACCTAGATATCTAAATCATCCAAGAGTCTGGGACTAGTAAACACTGTCAACAGGAACACAGCATCAGCCCCAGTCAAACAACATTCACGGGAGCTCCTGCTCCGAGATTGTTTGCTGCTGCTGCTCCCCAATTTCTTTAAGATCTAGGGTAAATATTCTACTGATTATTTAGAAGTAGCTCTAATGCAAAGTCTCACAGTCCTGCCCGTGAGATTCAAATTAGTACTTCTCTTGATTATCCCTTCTGAACCAGTGCTGGTCAGAAGCCTGCAAGCAGGCAGAAGCAGGCAGAACCGCTATCTCCCTGAGGATGCTGAGCGTCTAGCCCATGTTAAGGGACGCAGAATACACTGAGCAACAAGTGTGGGCTCAGCCAGAGCAGAAGAGTTATGGATTCAAATTTTTAATCTGATATCCACTTAGAAAAAGTCACTGGATAAATTACTTACGTATTTTTAAGTTTTTAGGCTTTTAAAGCTAAAGAGTGTGCTGGTCATCCTTAAAGAATTTTAGTGATGCAAATCGAAATCTCATTTAAGTGACTATGATTCACAAGCAGTCCCTGGAAATGAAAATGGATTTCAGATGTTTACTTCTCGATCCATCACTTTCCTTCCTTCTCCTTCCCCACAATACGCAAGCAACTTGGAATACCACTTAAAAGTGCCAAGTATCCAGCATGCACTGAATAGAGAGAACAGATAGCTTGTTTAGGGTTGTAGATTTCACTGCAGAAGTTGAGCACTGAAAAGTTATGCAAGGAGTGTCTTTGCAACTGGCTGTAGCGAACAGACTCTACAGAGCTCATTTTTCATTTCTAACCTATCACCGTAAACACACACACCCCTATTTGGGCACCCAAAACTATTTCCTACAGAAGCTTGACAAATTTAAGCAAAGAGAACTTTATGGAAGCTACTTTACTAAGTTCATTAATAAACAGGCAAAAGAACAGAGAAACTCTAAGGTCCTTGTTATTAAACTACATACACACATTTTAAGCAATGGTTGAAGACTACTATCAAAACCCAATGCAAATTTACATCATTACAGATGGGCTGGAAACCACCAAAAATTTTTTTTGCCCTAACAGTAGAAATAAAAATCCAGCTAACTTCATCCTGTAAGTCTTCAGTAATTGTAGCTTTAGTTCATGATGTATATCAGCTGAGGATGGCTGAGGAGGGAAGGTGGACAAAAGTCTCAGAGGCAGACAAAATTTTATTTTCTTCATTCCTGACTAGTTATTTCTATGATCCACTTCACTGAAGTAAATGAGAGTCAGTCAATTTGGTGATTGCTTTAGACTGCAGTGATTTACAAGACAATGGATTCTGATTACCATTTGACTTAAATAGCTCTCCACACAGGACAACAGATTGCTGAGAAAATTTAATCCAACAATCAAGGGATTCAAACATTGACTCTTACTGGACCATAAAATCCTGGCAACACATTTTAATATTCATACAAATGAACTGCTATTCCACTACGTAAGCAAAATTCTTTGGCCAACCAAAACGCACTGTGTCTCAAGAGCCATGAAATTCCCCTTTGAACTCAATTAATTTCAGAAAATTGAAGCTCACTAGTTTTTTTTTACTTGAGAGCCACTGGTGACCAGAGTAACTATTTTTAAATATTATTTGTCCCTGAGCAGGCAAGGCTCTTGTAAACTGATGACTCAAGTATTGTCCCAGCAGTTGCTGACAAAACACGCTGCAAACCGTACGTGTCTGGGGGGAACTTGCTGTCACCCACAGCTAGTTGGAACACTGCTGCACGCATTAAAACCATCAGAGTAAGTCTAAGATTACTCTCTTCTGGGCAATTTCAGTTATTAATGAATCATACAAGTTGTATCCTAGATAAGAAAAGATTTGAAACCCTGGTTCCGGTTAATTTGTACTTTTTCAAATGCACAAACACATTCGATATATTTCATAACATAATTGCCAGTAAGATTCATACATCTCCCTTTTTCTGCTTTTCACCGTATTATACTTCAACTTGACATTTTCATCAAGGTTTGTGACTCCCTTCTCATAAAAAACACTACGCTACTAACAGGAATTCTTGCATTTACTTTTCTACTAAATGTGCCAGTAGTAATATTTGAGTTTTTAGCTAAATTGTTCATGAAGACTTTGAGATGGAACAGAGAAAATTAAAATGGGCAGTAAAGTTCCAAACAGGGTAAACTTTCTAGAAATTGTTCCTGTCTCAGCATCCATTCAGATATTCTTAACACAAAAAACTTTAAAACAACTCAAAACAACTACCCTAGAGGTAGGGTAGCCAACTTCCTAGGTGCAACGGGAAAAAAAAAAAAAGAAGAAAAAAAGGAAGGAAATAGAACATAATGTCTTTTGTTTTGTTAAATGGTGCAGGCAATTTGTGAGTCTTGACATCATCTTCTGAAGTCAGTATCAATGTGTTAAATACAGCAAACAAGAAGAAAGCAATTGTGGTTCACTGAAACAGGCTCTTTTCCTTCTGGACAAGACATGTTTGAACATAATTAGAAGAACGGGGGGGGGGGCAGGTGGATGAGGTATTTGTTGAACAGAAACCAGACACCAGAAAGCAGTATCGCCTGAGAACCCTACACGGCTCAACTTTAGTATAGAATCCTTAAAGCACTGTAGCATTGTCTTCTATTTCAGTGTTTTGATTCACTTCTTAAAACAAGAGGTCCAAAAGACAGACACAGGTCTCCGTGATGAACCCACGGTGAAGGCCAGAGTCTTCTCATACAAAATTGCCCAGAGTTGTGGATGCCCCATCCCTTGAGCTGTTCAAGACCAGGGTGGATGAGGCCCTGGGCAAACTGATCTAGTGGGCAGCATCCCTGCCCATGGCAGGGGGGTTGGAACTGGATGACCTTTAAGGTCCCTTACAACCCAAACCATTCTATGCATTAGCTACGCTCCAAATGACACTATCAGCTGCACCCAGAAGTACACAACCACTGAACTGAATTTCTGTCAAGATGCAGGTAAACTAGTGTGCATTTATACCACTGATAGCTGCTTTGCCAGGTGCTAGAGAACGGCCCATTTGAAAAGCAGAGTGGGTGGCTCCAGAAACTGAATCCAGTCTCACAGAGGTTTTGTGTAACAGACAGTTCTGTCTTTGCTTCAAAGCAGGATTTAAAAGAACCTGTACAAACAGGGTAGTGGTTCTGCTGACAACGTAATGACTCTTAACCTGAATGAACAATTTGCACATCGAGAGTAATACACCAACAGCAACAGACCCATATGAAGCTCCAAGAGTCTCAGTGCTGAGGATTCAAAAACTGGTGACAAGCAAAGTGCTTGCTCCAAAGATAGCAGTGACTACCACAGATTTTGCAACATGAGAGCCCATCTGTACCAGAATTACACACGCGATCCTCACAAGCGTTTCTGTGTCAGGCAAACAGGGCTTCAAGATCACTCCAGCAGAAGGTGCAGACAGGTCTTCTAGCAGATGGATTTATCCTCAGTGCATTCATGCTTTACCCTTAGCAGCAGGGACTTAAGACCCCTTCTAGATACTTCCAGAAGGATCCTTCCAAAAGATTTTTTGCCGGTTGTGTGCAGACTTTTGAGCTGCTCTTCAAATACAGTGGGAGAAGAGAAAAATAAATAAGGAAAATTCAGAAGGTGGTTTTTATTTGTAGTTCTTTGATTTTAAATGGTTTTATATTTTAATTAATATTTATTTTTATTCTACCTCTCTATCCTAAAAGATACATATATATATATATACATATATATATATATATATACATATATATATATATAGCTACTCATGTCCATTTGAAGTTTCAGGTCAAAAATTCTATCCAAAGTGCACAGTTTTAGGCAACTGAATCCAGGCAGAGAAGCTCTGAGTAAATGTCTTTCTGGTTCCTACAGTTTCTCCAGTGCTTTATAATTAGAAACATCTCAAACAATGGGACTCAGCAGTTACAGAAAGTAATTCTACTGCTGTTTTTCTTTCTTTACAACTAATGTAGAGATAATTATCTCTTCTCCAATTCTCAAAGGTTTTTAAAGTTATTTAATTTGCTCTGCAAAATGCTGGGATTGCTTTTGAAGATGAGGCATTCAGTGTAACCCACAGCCATTTTGTTCTTTGTTCACTTTTTGAAGGTGTTTCTCACAGCCCTTTGTCCTCCTTGACAGAGCCTGACAGTTTTATAGGTGAGGATGGCAAAAGGAAAGTAGTGTCAAATGCTATAGTTGCACTGGTAGCTGGCTATACAAATGCTTTTTGACAGTTAGTAAGGTTAGATTCAACAAAGTTCCTAATGTTTTTATACTGCAGGAATTTAAGCATCCTCCTAGAACCAAAATTCATAGTTTGCCACTCTTTTCAGATGACAGCCTTATAATTAATGGCAATTTTATTTTAAACCTATAATCTTGGTATTTCAATCACCACTTCAGTAAACAGTGATGATTAGAACTGAAGCATAAAGTGTCTGTGGGAGATATCTGCTACATAGCACATGAAAAATTAGTTGCAGTTTCCACTAATTTGGAATTCTACATATTTATCTTCATTTTCATCTCAGTTTAAGAAAACCAAGTTTGTGGAAAAAAATCGTTATTTTTTTTCAATAAATCTTTATAAACATTGCATTTACCACACACATTTTCCCTTTTCCCTAGAAATCTGGAAACTACTAGGATTAACCCTTAATAGTTGGTTTTTGCAATTTTTAAACTCTCTGAAAGCTGTTTGATTGAAGCATTAGCTGCTGCTACGAATGACTGCTCAGTCACTGCTGTGGTAGAAGCAAGATACAAAGCATCTCATAAAAAGCCATCTGTTTCAGTAAAGTCATTCTGAGAAAGGACGGCACTTGCAAATTATGTGGACATACTCTACGCTTCCTGAATGATTTCTAAAAGCCCTCTGCAAACTTGAAACATCCCTTATCTTTGAGGATATTTTCTCCCATTTAAGCTGCAACATCTCTCACTTAAACTTCTCTTTTCCTTCCATCCTCCCCCTAGATTACTCCAATCAACCAGTAATCCCTCTCTGGAAACCCTCTCAGCTCCTACAATTAGCATTATTTTATATTATTTATAAAATTCCTATGTGAGTAGAGGAAGGGAACAGGTGGAAACAGTAGATATCACTAGCTGTGAAGAAGTCCTCATTGAATATCTACTCAACTTTTCTTTGTTCTCTATCCTGTGATCACACAAAAAATAACAGCAGTCACACCTGCATGACTCTTTTCTTCATATCACACAAACACCATGTATGCTCACATCCAGGAACAGTTCTAAGGAAAAAATAAGTACCACACTATGTCAATACTGAAATATAAAGCACCCTCCTATTGGAGACACAAGGATCTAGTGCTGGAAAAGCTTCTGTATTAACAGTTTCCTTCCGAACGCTTTAGTTTCCCTACCTCTAACAAAATCTAGGGACATCCTTGCCCTCTCCTGCCCCTTAAATTTATGTGTTTTTTGTTGTTGTTGTTGTACGGTTTTTTTTGTTTTGTTTTTTTACATTTACATTCTGATGTAAATACTTAACACAGTGAGTGGGATTTATTTTAAATTAAGACAAATACATACTTGTGTCTACAGGTGTAGCAGATGTCTAAGTTCACATTTTGCTCAAAACAACTTGAGAGCTCATCCTAAAACAGGCACCTAACAGCATTCCATCGGCTCCATGGATTATACAGATACAATCCTCACTTCCTGTCATGTGAGTTTAGCTACATATATGCAGACACTGCATTGAGATATCAGAGCCTCAAACTAAAAATTCCGCTACCATGTCTGTTTCAAGTTACTCTAAAAGACAGACTGAAACCCCCAAATCCTAAAACAGACAATGAAATTAATTACTTATGGGAAGTCCTGTGAAGAGAGATTAGAGAGATTTCGACTGGATGTGGATACCAACAAGATGATGCATGGAACAACCACTAAGTAACCTGGTCTAGTGGGAGGTGTCCCTGCCCATGGTGGGGGGGTGGAATTAGATGATCTTTGAGGTCCCTTCCAACCCAAACCATTCTGTGATTCTACGAACAAAGCAAAGTGATGAATACAGACAAAACGCAACTCAGTCCTACTTGCCGGGTGTGCCAGGGACATGCCATTCCTCTCTTCTGTACTCATTTTCTGATTTATTTTTAAAAACACAAATCTGTAAGTGTCTAGTGAGTAACAGAGATGATCTGAAGCAAACCAACATATGTAATCTAGGTGTAGCTAAAAATCTAAAAAATTATAGTCATTACTTTGTGAATAACTACGTTACATCCTCATGTAGCAAGAAAGACAGCACATTTTTCTCTCATATCTTCTCTAAATTTGTCTTAATCTGACTTTCTAACAGTTTTTAAAAAGTACTGTACTCAGGAGTAGACTAGAAGAAATTGCATGCACGAGCAAGGATTTATTCAAATGCATTGCAGCATTCATCGGCCATATCACAAAAAAAAGAACAACTACAAGAATAATCTGTAAGAAGTACCTTTCGGAACCTAATAAGACAATATTTTAAAAAGCATAAAAACAGAATAGTATTACATTATACTGAAGTGGTACAGAAAAGATGGAAGATGTTTTAAACTTACCCTATTGACACTGCTGTTTCTTAAAATAATCTGAATTAGATTTTTCTTAAATTCTTCCAGCTTCTTGAAACATTTCTTCAGAACATGATTAGATAATTTAGTATCAGTTATTAATCTGATCAAAACACAAACTGCCTCAGTAAGAACATTTGAAACAGGAAATTTAGGACTGTTGTAAAAAGCAGTCAGTCCATCAAGCAACTGAGACACTGAATTGCATATGGTAAAAGAATCATTCTCAAGCTCTGTAAAGTCTGCTTGCAGAATTCCTCCTTCTGACAGTTTTTTTATTTCAAGCAGATGTTGAAAAAACTGTACTGGAGCAGTCAGCGATTCATCCTTGCTAGCACAGCAAAGATTCAATGGGGGAACTATTTCCAACCAACTTTTAGATGCGTCAATATTATGCTCAGATTGGTGAAAATCAGAAGTGATGCCTAAAGAATCGAATGCGTAGTCATTAGACATATCACATCCAGAGTCTTCTAACTGGCTTGAGAAATTCACAGGATTTATACATTCCTGATCCAGAAGAGTTTCAGCAAAGGCACCTTGTTTACCTGAAATACAAATGTACACGTTACATCTATGTAATACTTGTTTATAAAAAATGTCTTCCTTCCTTCCTCCTTTTGCTTCCATGCAAAGATCACATCATACACATGATATTCTTGATGCTGAGAACTTCCCATGACTAGAGTTTAGCTGCTGGAAGGTGATGTTTTTAAAATAGAGTCAAGACTTTTAGAAGGCAACATATTTGTGGACCAGATATTTTATGCAGAGAGTAGTATGAATAGCATTTCTGAGTTTAAAATTTCCTGATGGTTTAAAGTTTTCACATGGACAATTTAAGCAGACACCACACAGACAATTTAGTGAGCATCTGTACTATCATTAATTCCCAGGGAAGGAAACGTATGTAAATTTCTGCCTCCTAAAACACTTCTCACTACTTTCATTATCAAGAACTCAGATTGCTTCTAGAAAACAGTAAAGATCTGTTACTGTAACTGCATCAAATATGATTTTCTCCTCTATCCATACTCTTTTTCCCCAGGCCAGGTAAGGAATTCTAACAGAGCCAAAGTTGAACAGAACATTACATTTGAGCTTTTTATTATTTAATGAAGAAAAATACTCAAAATCATAAATCTCTCGAGTCATTGCCTATGTTATGCTACCTACTTCAAAAATACACAAACTACATTACAGGTGGTATATTTTATATATGCACTATTAAGAAATTATTTTCATATAACAGTATACAAGCTCCATCATCCTATTTCACGGTAGATACATTTAAGTCAGTGCCTCAGGGCATAAGGACAGATGACAATAGACTCTCATGTGCCACATACTG
The DNA here is from genome assembly GCF_040182565.1 of Anser cygnoides. NCBI lineage: Eukaryota > Metazoa > Chordata > Aves > Anseriformes > Anatidae > Anser > Anser cygnoides. The sequence goes on from NC_089875.1 coordinate 88,241,057, forward strand.
CCTATGGCAAAAGACTATGGTCAAAACAGTCAAAAGACAGTGGAAGATCAACACAACATCTCAGTGCCATGAAGCAAGGTTAGACCCCCATGCGCCCAATGCCAGGCTGTGCCCCACTTACTGTGCCACAGTCACACACTGCTTGCCCACTCATTCTTAAAAAACATGTATATAATGATCATATTTTCCATAAGGACCCAAAGGAATACAATACACCTCGGTGTCTGTATTCTCAAGTGAATAAGAAAAAATATAGATGGCTTGGCGTAATGGCAAATAAATGTCATAAACACTATATTCCATGCAAGTTAAAACAACAACAGCAATTTAAGACTATTTTTAAAAGTTCATACAGATTCCATTAAATATACATTTTCATATTGAATTCTGACCGTTACTTCAGTCACTGAAAACATACTCTGGTATTGAGTTTTAATCTCAGTAGCACTACCCTCACTGGGCGGGAGCGTGATTTATTTTTATTTTATAGAATAGAGTAGTTCAGCTGGAAGGGACCTTCAAAAGATCTTCTAGTCCAACTCCCTGTCCACTTCAGGACTAACCAGAAGTTAAAGCGTATTATCGAGGGCATTGTCAAATGTCTTGAACACTGACAGGCATGGGACGTCAACCACCTCTCTAGGAAGCCTGTTCCAGTGTTTGACCACCCTCGCAGTACAGATTTTTTTTTTATATCTAGTCTGAAGGTTTTTAGTTAGTTTCATGACTTTAACATTCAGACACAAAAACTGAGCAGGACTGGTACCAACTGAATCACGATGAAAGAGCTAACTGCAGGGAAATCAACTGATATTTCCAGGAAGTAGAAGAAGCAGGGCTTCTAAGGCCAACCTAGCATTTTAGATATTAACACGGTTCCCAGATGCCCTGCAAATCAAACCTGGAAAGCAAGCAAACAAGAAAAGCACACTTGCCTTGGTCTGACTAACAAAAACAGGCATCAATCTTTCATATCTTCTCTCCCTAGTGCTTTGAGCAAAAGACACTCAAAAAAAAAAAAGTAACAACTGGAAATTGTTTTTGCTACTACTTAAGAAAAATAAACACTTTTAGGGAATCCATCTACTCCTGTGAGTATCACCACATGGATATTTCGTTAGTTCTCAATCCCATAGGACAATGTAAAAATTGCTCATGGAGATGTAAGTAACTCCAGGACAGAAGAAAGCACAGAAGTAAGTGCAAATCCCATGTGTGTTTGTTGATTATCTTGAAGCTCCCACCATGGAGATATTCAAAAACTGCATGGGCAGCTTGTTCTAGGTGTCCCTGCTTGAGCAGGGAGAGTTGGCCCAGATGACCTCCAGAGGTCCCTCCCAACCTCAACCATTCTGTGATTTTTTGAAAAAAAATAAGGCAGAAGAAAGGAAGAGAAAAGAGATGAAAAGGGGAAGAAAAGAATGGTACGTAAATATCTATAAGAACCAAGTTTACAACCATCCCAAAATCAGAGGTAGCATAGGCAACAAAATACTCCTACCAGCAGGAGGCAGTATTGCATTTGTGCTTAGGTTCCCCCTTTGCTAAAATACCAAACACCCCTCCCGTGATCAGCTTCCAGAAAACCCTGTACAGTTATTCCCCAATAGCAACATATTTCCAGTTGAATTTGTAATACAAAATGCTTTTAAAATGTTCAATGATTTATATGTTCTAGTCACATGGAGAGTAAGTCTCTTTTAACAAATAAACAATTCATGACTTCCCTCAAAACATCTGAAACCAGCTTATCATTTATTTCTTGAAAGGAAGTAACCTAATCACTTTGTACTTACCTATTATTTAAACGAGAACGTCTTGATGTTCACACCATGTGGTTATCAAATACAAAAAGAAGGAACAGTATTAAGCCTGTCTTACACTAACAACAATCTCTTATACTAACAACAAACCTTCAATGGCAATTTCAAGAAAAATTGAATATAAAAATACTAAAACGAGAAATAACAAAAAAAAAGACTGCACGTGATACACTAATCTCAGCATTTTACAATGCTTTTATAAAGGTAATGATATTATTTGTTCACGAGTAATTTTACAGGCTCTGTAAAAATGTTGCATTGGATTCATTAAACATTTAAACTCTTAATTCCCATTTAGGACTTCGGCTTCTCAGCATATTAAGATTCTGAGCTGAAAATCACAACTGTGTGCTCACCAAACAAAGCAAGAGGCAGTCACAAAAAAAAAGCCTTGGGGTGCAAAGTCTGAAGAACTGGCATCCCTCTACACGTATCTACAACTGTGGAAAGAGTCTGGCCTGAAAAACCAGCAGTTGCTCAAGGAACAAGCGAGTGACTTGTAAACTGCACACAGTATGTAAACAAGGTTGTAGGCGCCCCTATGAAACACGTCACTGACAGACCACAGGGCACAGAGACTTTTATCATGGGAGTGAGATGCCAATCAGAGAAAATGGAGTCTTCAGGTAGTCTTGATGCAGGAGAGCTCTGACAATCATAGCCCATCCCACTTCTGAAATGAATTCTGTCACTTCTGAATACTCAACACAAACACCAAAGCTCAGCTCACGGACAAGAAAAGGAGGAGGAGCAGCCAGTTGCTTCATCAGTACAGGAAAATCATTCGTCTCCAGAGTGCCTGCTGTCAGCACTATGATCATAAGGATTCTCAGAGCTGTGAAGAGACGAGGGAAGACCATGTTCATGGTCCTACCAATGCAAAATAAGTGAGGCAGTATCTGTAGCATACATATAGCGGGAGAGGCAGTGGTGAAAGATACTTTCTCAGACACCAGCACTACTAGCTGCTGCAGACCGGACAGTGTTTGAATGAGGAAGGGAACATGCTGCTGTACATGTGGTTCAAAATTTAAGAAATAAAGACGGGTCCCCAGCTGATGAAATTGCTGTGGAATCACAAGAGTGCCTGTAAGTCTTCTGTAGAACGTAACATACCTACAGTTATACTATCAACAAGGATTCCAATACAGAAAACAGTCTTGAAGGTGGTAAATGTAAGAAACAAAATTAAGATATTATTTGAAAAAAAAAAAAGTAGTCCATTTTCAATCATTTGGCATTGTTTGTATCCCTCACTTTGTGAGCCCACACAGATTAACACAAAGCTCTCTTAAACCTCAATTACCATTGATGGGCTCATTTCCACTTCTAAAAAAAAAGTCAACTAAAAATGAGACAATAATATTCACAATCTTAGAAACCTCTTTGGTGATACTGCTTTCCAAGTAGGTATTCAGTCAATGAATTCTAAAAGGAGAGGAAAATATATGTGAAATGATTTGTATTTCTTCCAATTCTGTTCACCTCTCCATCTCTACATTTTGCAGGACTCTGTTATTTTTCCTTTAATCTTAATCAATTTATTTGTTGCAGGTACACCTTCCATGAACAATGAATCAAGTTTGAGTTCCTCTTCTCACACATATTAATGGTTTTCTTCACTTTTTCTCCATAACCTTGTTTGTGTGAGCCTGTCTCTATTCTGCTGTTTTCATCAATAACTACGCTGCTTGAGAAAAAAAAAAAACTCTGTTCTCCCTCATAAATGTCTGTTTAGCACACTATTGCTGTCCTGATCTGGAATGAAGGCATACTTCTGTATGTACCAAAGCAAACAAATTTTGCCCAGGTTTCTCACATATTTAGGCTATTATTATTTGAATATTTTGAAATCAAAGTTAAAAATAATAAAAAGCTTCCTTTCTCCAAAGAACAATTATTAGGTCTGCATCCCACACCTTGCTTCTGCATTTCTGTGGATTTTTATAACCAGCTTGGAAAAGAAAGCTCTTCTTTTAAAGGCTAAAGTACTTCTTGCTGCACACTTTGTCCCTTGTAGGAATAATTTCGCTGAATTGAATACAGGCCTGAGTAAAATTCCCAAATTAATTCGGTACCAGGATTTAAATGTTTCTCGGAAAGCCAAGAAGCACGTATTTCAATTTGTTATGGATTTTACTTACACAAAGAATCAGAACATTTAGAACTCAGTAATAATTAAGAAGGATTTTGAGGATATAAATGCTAATTCTAGGAGATTTCTGTGGAAGACAGCATAGATCTTTTGCAGTTAAGTCAAACAGAGAATACTTGTGACAAAGACATGGAAGGATTTATCATCAGGTGATTAAATCAATTGAGACGGCTCAATTAATGTTCATCAAGTAGCTCTTAATACAAATGATGTAACTAACATATGCTTTGCAATACTGACAATCTCAATGACATGACTGAAATCTGAGTTATGCTGGAGAGGGGATATTTCAAGATATTAAATGAATTAACGTTACCTATGAAGACTACCTGTCTGAACTGGAAGCACAATATTAGGTCTTATTAAAACAAACAAACTCAGCTGCTCTAAGGGATAGGAAGTATCAGCCACAGCATACAGCAATCATCTGGCTGCTAGTGTATTAATAAGAATGCAGTTCCAGATATTCTTTGTGACTTTACAAGATGAAATGAGGTAGACTCCATAAAGAATCAGCTAGGTTACGCCTTCCTATAAAACATCTCTTTTCTTGAAAACAATACCATATAAATGTTTGGTATTTTGTGTTTATATTGGTGCGCTTCTGGGTGTGCGTATATATATATATAAAAAATATATATATAAAATATCTAATTGAGGAACTCACACTTAAGTTTGAGTTAAGCTAAGGTTGCCCAAAGAGGCTGTAGAGCTTCCCTCCCTGAGGATATTTAAGAGCCCTCTGGATGTGGTCCTAAGCAAGAGGCTCTGGGAGGCCCTGCACTGAGCAGGGGGTTGGTCCAGAGGTCCCTGTCAGCCTCGGCCATTCTGGGATTTTGCCTTTGCAGAGGAAAATTTGATTGATCCTGAGCTCCCCAGAGTAGACTTACAGGCAAGAAGATCCCAGTTGCTGTGGCCACACTTTTAAACTATATATATATATATATATTTTTTTTTTTTTTTTTTTTTTTTTTTTACAACATGCATTCCATTTTTCCCCATACTATCATTCTGTTTACCAAAAGAAAGGGAACTATATACAACAAATTATGGGTCCCAGTTGCTTTTACGAACCTTATTCCTGAAAATCACTGTGCATCTCATCAGGGACTCAATATTTACAGAGAATATACAAGATAATCACAAACCCTTTCCTTTGCTAGGATAATTGGGTTGTTTTCATCTCTGAATGGGTTCGTTATAAAGAAACCTGGAAAGAAAGGAATATTACTTGGGTCCCTTTGCCCCAAGTATGTGCTTAGGAGAACTGTAGCAATGTCAACTGATAAGACAGACAGCACCTGCTTTCAAAGGGAAAAAGTTTCCAGAACCAAACCAGACCCGTTATCCATGGAAGGAGCAGTACTCTGAAATTTCAGTGACTGATTATGCTCCAGCTGGTGCTATTTCCAGACTGCAGATTCACTTCGTTATTCTGAAAAGGCCTCAACTTTTCATAAAGTTCCCCATTGTGTCACTACAATTATGGGGAATGGATTTCTCACCATCTTATTCCAAGAGCCATTTTCTATACTGAACACATTTTAACCCCATTTTTGCCACCTCACATATCTGTTCTTAATTCCCCGTTCCCCTCCTAAAAGATATAAAGTTCTTTTCAGGTTGCAAGACCTACTTCCAATGCTGCCTATTCACATCAGTACTGTTGGTAGAGGCATGGGAGTACTACTAGTACACTTAAGGTGTCAGAGGACTGTTCATTTTTGAAGTACTGTCTGTCTGACACCACCATGCCTTAAAAAAAACACTGGGCTGCCCTGTACGGACAGAAGGCCACCTTTGCTCAGTAGAGAGAAGAATTTCTTCACATAGAAGAAGCCATCAGCCCTAGCCATCAGACAAAAATAATCAGAACTCTTTTCCATAGTAACACACTGTTAACTTCTGCCCAATAGGGAATTTTCTCACCTTGGAAAAAGGAAGCTAGGGAAAGAAAGAGGAAAGAAAGAAGCCAAAGACGTCCCTCGGAGCCTGACAATTCTTCTGCTCCTGTCCTGTTGCGTTCCTTGCTCCCTGACAAACACCGGGGGAAAAGCAGCAGTGACAAGACATAGCAATCTCTAACAGCAGCTAATTCAAACATACTGATCTGAAGAAATAGCCTGTACATAGACTAGAATTTCCAAGTTCTCAGGGTAAGTTTATATTCCCCTACCTTACCTACACCATGGTGTAGGAACTATTTGCTATGTGCTATTTGAGACAGCTGTAAACATTTCACACCATTCTGTCTAGTTTCAGGGGAGGGAAGTCATTTCTCCTAATGGACTAGTATGTTTTTATCATTGCTGTTTAGTCTGATTTGGACTGTTCCTCTGTCCACTAAGGAGGAATATTCCTTTATGATGCTGTAGCTTATATATTCACTGAGGAACCTGCATATGGTTTGGTCTGTTCTTTCTGAATTCACCTAGTTGGTTTCCTCTCTGAAAAAAGAGTTGAAAAAAACTGAAATATTATCAGTGTTCTTCCCCTGCTCCTATCAAGTATGGAGAAGTATATACAAACAGAAGTATATACAAACTCTGAACTTTCAGCAAGAAAAAATGAAGCTGAAGTGTCTTAATTCATACTAATCTATAAAGGAAATTGCTCCCTTTTTCCCCACGTACAGCTAACTACCTCAAGAAATGCACTAAGTTAAGGTGTGAAGCAGAGGATACAAAATGCTTCTTGTCTTTGGCTCTCCCTTACCTCCCCTAAGGTAAAAATTGCTGAAAATGCCTTGGCACAGGAAGCAGAATTTAGGGGACAATATCCTGAAAAGTCAAACGCAGCCTCAAGACCCAGCTGCAAGTCAACCAGTCACATTACTCACATATTCTGAATCAGAGTTCAGCTTCTCCCTTAACACGCAAACACGCTGTGGAAGAATGTGCTGGCAGCCATATGCTACTGTGGAAGCTAAGAACATGGGACGGGACTTCAGCACATGGGCGATGAAGTTCTACTGTAAATGATCCATAAAAGGAAGAATAAACTAATTCCAAAAAAAAAAAAAGCAGAGGAATAAAAAAAAAAGTGTTTTTTTAGAGGAGCAACCAGTTCAGTAAATTCCTACCCACTGCATGAGAAGACAAAAATATAAACCAAGACTGAAGGTGAAGCTAAGAAAGAGAAAACAAAAGCATGTTAAATATAAGTTTTGCTAAGAATATACCCTGGATAACTGACTTAGGACTTTTCAAGTCTATCAGCCTAAAAGCACCGAGGCAATAAACATCTATCCTTTAAATCATCATTCCCCAAATACATGCTGGACAAAAAATGGTAGAGTATTCCATTTATGCCTTCTTGAGTTGGAGTAACAGCTGCAAGCTTTTCTCATCTCTTTAGCTGAGGCTGCCAAGAAACAATATGATTGTTGATTTAATGAACTGATCATGGTTAAGGAATTTTGCCTGAGAGGACAGGTGCTTCAATCCATGAATCTATCAAAAGAAGGCAAGAAACTGATTAATATCTTTTTTTTTTCCTACCCATAGGCATAGCTGTCAGGACAATACTGGCAAGGTGAAAAATGAGCGATTACAAAGAATCACAGAGCAGTTCACGTTGGATGAAACCTCTGGAGGCCATCTGGTCCAACCCTCTGCTCTTGCAGGCCCACCTAGAGCAGGTTGCTCAGGACCATGTTCAGGTGGCTTTTGAAGATCTTCAAGGATGGAGACTCCACAGCCTCTCTATGCAATCTGTGCAAGTGCTCCATCACCTGCACAGCACAGAAGTGCTTCCTGATGTTCAGAGGAAAGCTCCTGCATTTCAGTTTGTGCCCACTGCCTCTTGCCCTGGCACTGGGCACCACCAAAAAGAGCCTGGCTCCATCCTCCTTGCACCCTCCCTTCAAGTATTTATGTATATTGATAATAACCCACCCTGAGCCTTGCCTTCTCTAGGCTAAACAGTTTCAGCTCTTTCAGCTTTTCTTCTTATGTGAGATGCTCCAGTTCTTTAAATCATCTTCACAGGCCTGTGTTGGGCTCTCTCCAGTCTGTCCATGTCTCTTTTGTACTGAGGAGCCCAGGATTGGATGCAGCACTGCAGGTGGGGCCTCACCTGTGCTAAGAGCAGAAGGATCACCTCTCTCAGCCTCCGGCAATACTTTGTCTAATGCAGCCCAGGACACCATCAGCCTTCTTTTTAGCGAAGGCACACTGTTGGCTCATGGTTAAAGTGGTGTCCACCAGAACTGCCAGGTCCTTTTCTGGCCGTCTGCTTTCTGGGTCGCCTCCAGCAAGAACTGGTGCCTGGGGTTGTTCCTCCTCAGCTGGAGGACTTTTCATTTCTCCTTACTGAACTGCATGAGGTTCCTTTCAGACCATTTCTCCAACCTGTCATGGTCCTGCTACAAAAAAAATTTGCTTCTCCTCCTTGAATGACTGATAAACAGCCAAAAGTATCACCATGTGAAAAGGATACCAGTGTCCTTGTATTCAGAAAGACAACCGCACATAAAGTTAAATATGGAGTGTCCATACAGAGTCAGTGAATACATACTGTGGCAACTTTATAAAACAGCACATTAAACTATAACAACCCATGCTGGAAAACAAATAGTTTACCTGTAGCAAAACATGCTTCTCCCCCCTATTGACAATACCCAAACTTTTTAGTGTCACTGACGACAAAGGATTAATCAGATTGGATTCAAACGATTTAGACAACACAGCTTTAGAAATGGGTACTCTGAAACTGTGGTGACTGTTTTCTTTCTTCACATAAAGATAAACACAGTATGGATGTACAAGCACATGAAAAAAAGCACAAAGAGCTTACAAATTTTCCACATCAGGGAAATAAACCTTCATAAGGAATGATTAGAGATTGCCTAAGCCTCTGAAAAACCTACTATGATTATTACAAACAGCAGGTGAGCTAGGACAGCTCTCACATTCAGAATGCAGAGCAGGGAAGACAGCTGCAAAGTGAGCCTCGGCTGAAAGACTCAAACTCTTCAGCTCTCTATATGCAGCATGAGACAAATTCACTATCTGATGCTTACAGCATGAGATTTTCTAGTGACAGATTTTGTGGAAACACCGCTATTTTTGCATCTATAGAACTGTTAAATAGAACACAAGAAAGCCAAAGAAGAGATGAAGATTTGAATTCTTCCAAAGTTTGCATTGTTATAGGCATGTCAAAAGGTCCACGGTAAACCGTAGATTACTTGGCCCATAAAAACAACCCAGTTTACTCTCAACCCTAAAGAGAACTACTTTGGTGCAATATTAGGTAGAAAACATAGTGGATATGTAGCACACTTCAGATGAGCAGGATGGAACATCACTTGCATCACTTTCTTTTCAACTTTCTTCAAGCCTCTTGTGCCTTCCTATCTCAGCAGTAGGCACCCATTACTTTCTATCCACAAACTTGAAAATCTCAAAACAGGCACAACTCGCAAGAGAATTTTTTTTCCAGACCAGAAGATTTCAGTGGTAGAGCATCCCCTATTTCAGGTAGGCTTTGCCTCTTCAACCACCTTCCTTTAAATTTTAGTCTTAGGTGTTCTTCTCTTAATATAAATCATTGACTGGATCAACAGAAGAGTGCACAGACTTCACCAAGAGATATCACATCAGATATCAGTAACGATCTTTCTTTACTCAAAAGCAACAAACTGATCACATCTCCAATGTAAGCATAACCATGAATGCTCACTCAGCAGTTACCACGTCTGATGAAGAGTATCTTCCTTCCAAAATAACAGATGGCTCAGTTTCATTATCAGGAGAACTTACATACCGTGCCAAGATTTAAGGGGAACAAAAAAGACACTCAAGACAGTCAAAAGAAATTCCACAAAAAACAGACATGTCAAAGTTAGACTCCAAGAGCTGGAAAGTGTCCTTTCCTTTAAGGAAAGCCTGTATGAAGAAACAGAAATGATGATACTACGTTTTCCACGTCTTTTCGCTTCCTTTCACCCAAGAGGTTAAGAGTAATTGAAAGGAAAGAACACATCCTACTTGTCTTGGACAGCATGTGAGGTAGAAGAGGCTGAAGTGAACTTTCATAAATAGTTAAAATGTCAAAAGGTCATCTGGCTAACAGGTTTAACATCAGTGCAAACAAATAAACAATAATGAAAAAAACTTGAAGGGAAAACCAGCTACACACTGATCTTTCATTTTAATTGGGTGCTGGGGTTTTGTCCTCTTGAGAAATTGAAGGAATTTAGACATAGACAGCATATCCTTATTTCTATCTATGATTCCATTACCTAAACACAGACTGAAATTAAAGTTCGGCTTCATTGAGGAATGAGGCTTTGTCAGTTTGAAAGTTATTTTTACTCTTAACTAAGCTTTGTGTTTGGAACAGGTTATGGAAAAGATGCACACAAACAGTAACTAAATATGAACAGTTATTAAATCACTTCTCTTGAGAGACAGGCCTACTGTTAAAAAAAAAACCAAACATTAAAACTCCTAGGTAAAGTCTAATACATTTCCCCCTCCCAGTCAAAGTTAGAATCCAGAAATCTTTTCACAAGGCAATAAAGAAGGTACAGTTTCAGTACAAAAGCATTCTAGTAAAGCATCATCAAGTTTTCTGTTAGGGGACCTTCAAAAAAAAAATATTGAGGCTCAAAAAGAGTCATATTCAGAAGCAACTAGCTAAACAGTTTGCAGCTGAGAGGAGTTTCTGGAATCAAAACATCTTCATACTTCTGCCCACAGCATTTTGACTTCGATCTCCCAGATGCAATGCCTCCCCAGAGCCTGGAGACATCCTCCACTGCCTGATTTCCAAGCTCATTTTGTGTCACTGATCTCGCAAGGAGTAGAGCAAGAACAGCTCACTCTACGTACACAAGTCAGTGAAACAGTTCTGAATTATTTTTTTAAACCATTTCACTAGATAACCTAGAAAGTATTGAAGATGGAAAAATTATCAAAGCTCATATTAGCAAACCAGAGAGTTAAGTTCTTGATTGCAAAATACAGTTGCTGTCTTTTTTTTATTATGTATTATGTTTATTATGTTTTTATTAGGAAAAACCCTTTCTGGTGTACCAAGATTGCCTGAATCTTCTGAAATGCAGAAGATTGAAGGAGACATACACCTAGAGATTTTGTAGCTAATTAAAGGAAAGAAGGATATAATTGCCCATGAAAGACATGGTACAGACAGTCCAATCAGGAAGATCAAATAAATGATCTTCCTTTCATGAGTGACTGACCTAATCATCAGAGCCCAGGATCTAATAGCATTATCAGATTTCAATTATCCAGACATATTTCAGAAAACGAATATACAATACAGACTCCTTCCCAAATGGCTAAAGTGTGCTAGAAAATAAAAATTGATACAGAGGTGGAAAAAGCAGCCAGTGACCATCTCCACTCCACTCCCATGAAGTGCAGGGTACAAGTTAATAATGCCAAGGTAATGGGTAAGATTTATTAACTTGTACAACAGTGGCTGTGAAACAATGGCGTTCTTGATCTTGGGAACAGAAAAGGAAAAACAACCAAAAAAATTGGGAAAAAAATACTTAAAACCCTCTTCAAACAATATGAAAGTACAAAGACTGAAGATTTACAAAATGGAAGTTATGTCAAGGTTCCCAAGTAAAAAAGAGACAGAATTATAGAAGTGCCTAGGGATCAAAGTGTGAAAAAGCAAAGCACTAAGTGAGATGCAACTATGAAGGGATACCAAGTGTTAGGTGAAATCATATCACATTATTATGAACAGAACAATAGATGTTATCAATAGCTACTGATAAGAGAAAACAGTGTTTTTTGTTTCTCTTTTTTGTAGTAGCTTTCACTGAAAAGGGCAACTAAAATTAGCTGATTATAACACCAAATAGTAAAACATTATGTGAAAATGGGGTAGGACATCATCCTCAGATAAAGGAAGAATCTTTGAGAGAATAAATGGGCAATTTGGACATTTATCATTCACCATCAGTTTATAATACTGAAAGAAAACAAAGCAAATTCACAATGAAAAGATGTTATGTTTTGGAATTTGTGAAACACAGGTGAAATATATATACATATCTAAAAATATAAAAGGTTTATGTAGAATCTGTTTCAAAAAGGAGAACCAAAAAGCAGTCACTGTAACACCTGTTCCTGGAATAAGTCATCAAGCAACTGATACATAAACACCCAGAACAAAGCGAGAATAGTAACAGTTGGTGTGGATTTTTTTAGTATGAAAAAACATGTCAAGTCAATCTAAAAATTTCTTTATGAGAGCATAACAGGCTTTCTGACTACAGGAAAAACAGTAAACATTGTTATCATGGCAGTTTCACATGATGCTCTCATATGCAAATGCAGGAAGCATAATACAGAGGAACCTTCTTCAACATGGGTACCAAACCATTTAGAAAATCATACTCTAAAAGTACTCATGATTGAATTACAATGAAAAACCACAAATCAATGGTTCCTTATCAGACTGAAACAAGGTACTAAACATGATATCTTACACATAAGTCACCTACCTAGATTTCAGTAAGGCCTCTGACACAGTCCCACACGACGTCCTGATCTCCAAGTTGGAAAGATATGCATTTGAAGGGTGGACCATTCAGTAGGTAAGGAATTGGCCTGAAGGCCACACCCAGAAAGTGGTGGTCAAGGCCTCAACGTCCAGGTGGAGGCCAGTGACGACTGGTGTCCCTCAGGGGTCTGTCCTGGGACCGGTACTGTTTAATATCTTCATCAATGACATAGAGAGTGGGATTGAGTGCACCCTCAGCAAATTTGCTGGTGACACCAAGCTGCGTGGTGGAGTTGATACAACAGAAGGACAGGATGACATCCAAAGGGACCTAAACAAGCTTGATAATTGGGCCCACATGAACCGAATGAGGTTCAACAAGTCCAAGTGTAAGGTGCTGCACCTGGGTCGGGGCAATCCCAGGCAGGAGGACAGGATGGGAGAAGAACTCATTAAGAGTAGCCCTGCAGAGAAGGACTTGGGGGGGTTCTGGTGGACAAAAAGCTTGACAGGAACCAGCAGTGTGCACTTTCAGCCCAGAATGCCAACTGCCTCCTGGGCTGCATCAACAGAGGAGAGGCCACCAGGGCAAGGGATCGTCCGCCTCTGCTCTGCCCTCATGAGGCCCCACATGGAGTGCTGCATCCAGGTCTGGGGACCCCAGCATAAGACGGATGTGGGGCTGTTAGAGTGGGTCCAGAAGAGGAAGATGATCAGAGGGGTGGAGAACCTCTTGTACAAAGAAAGGCTGAGAGAGCTGGGGCTGTTCAGCCTGGAGAAGAGAAGGCTACAGGGAGACCTCGTTGCGGCCTTTCAGTACTTAAAGGGGTCTTATAAAAAAGATGGAGAGTGACTTTTTACAAGCGCAGATAGTGACAGGACAAAGGGAAACACTTTTAAGCGAAAAGAGGGAAAATTTAGATTAGATGTTAGGAGGAAATTCTTCACTCAGAGGACGGTGAGGCACAGGAACAGGTTGCTCAGAGAGGTTGTGGATTCCCCATCCTTGGAAGTGTTCAAGGCCAGGTTGGATGGGGTCCTGGCCGATCCGATAACTTGATAAAACTTCCACAGAAAAGAACTTTTTATGTCCCACCACTGTGGCTCATTCATGTTGGTTAAGTGTAACCACAAAGGAAGAGACACAAAAACACAAAGCAATACTTTCACTCTACTTATAGATGGTAATAAAACCTCAGCTGACCATGATATCCCACCCTTGAAGACTGCACTACATTTCAAGAAAGATTAGGGCCATCTGGAAAGAGGCCAAAACATTGTTGAGTATGATCAGAGATACAGAAGAATTAGCTGTGAGTGAAAGAAGGAAGAAAGTGGAATTGTCTAGGAACTAGGAAAAAAAAGGAAAAGGAAGCAGAAGTGAGGATCTAGCAAATCTTCAATTACATTCAAGTGTGCTATACAGAGAAAGAAAATGGCAAAAGTGGTAAAGAGGTTGAATTGTAGTAAGAAAGCTCAATTTAGACAGTAAGGTAATCAAAATCACACTAAGCTAATGAGGTACTGGAACAAACTGTCAGGAATGATCACAGAGCTTAAGAAAATCTCTCAAAATTTACCTGCAGGTAGAGGGAAACATGCGACCAGTTCCAAGCTTCTGATTTAATGACTCCTTCTTTTATCTACCTTTATTAACACAGTTGTTTAAAACAAAACAAAAAAACCTTGCTCTTCTCATCTTCTGAACAGATAAGAATGTAAATGCAAATGTAGCAAGATGCCCTTCCTTACTCCAAATCAGTGTGTTTTTTATAGTCTTTAATTAAAAGTTTCCTGAATCCTACAATATCAGACTCACAATTTTATCACATCATAATAAATATTCATAGCATCCACGGTCTACCCACATTAACAGAGACAGCATACATATAGCCCTTTAGCCATTCCTAACTTTCTCTCACATGTATTAGAGCTATGCTTTCAATGTATTAGGCCTAAATTCTAATTTCAATCATGTTTAAAGTGGTAAAGTCATACTACGTACATATAAGACACTAGTACTTCCCAGATTATAGAGGAAAATTTTGTACAACATGCATACAGTAATATTTGTACATCTGGAATTATTCCATATGATACACATTGATTTTGAAGGTTGTAATATATGTTCTAAGTATTATATTCTCAAGCTAAATCCCATTGCAACTGGTGTAATTGTCCTACTACTTCAGGTTTTTGGAAAAACAGGAAGCTGTACACTAAAGGCTCCAGTATCTAGGTACAAGAAATGGTGCAGCCAACATGAAAGCTGTTTTGTCTTTTGCTACTGCAGCATAGAAATAGTCAGAAATGATTTCAGAAACTTACCACTTTCCAAGCAGACTCTCCGACAGATCTTGTTCAAAAGAAGTTCCTGACGTAATCGAAAAACTTCAGCTTCTAGTACTTCAACTTTCGATTTCCAGCCAAAATCTTGTTCAGATACAATTTTGGCAAGGTGCTCAGTGTATTCTTTGCAGCTCTTCCCTGGTGGTTTTGAGTGGATAATTGCAAAAGCCAGAGCCAGTTTTGATATTTTCAAATACCAGACTTGATTTTCTTTTCTGCCTTTGACTTCTACTACATTAGGAAAAAAAAATAACATCACCGTGACTTTATCAAAGCAAATTATGCACACTATTTTCTTGGCTTTGAAAACTCTTCAACAGTGAGACCAATTATTTTATTTCTAGTGCATTCCTAAAATCAATAAAAAAAGAACCATAAACAAGTGTCCACAATGTGAGAACAAAACATACATGAGCTGCGCTCCAGCTATAACAATAAAACTCAGTGTTTGAGAATAATTATGTAAATTAGCAAACACTTCAAATAGGCTTATTCTGGCAAAACATTAAATGTAAACGGTCTCCACTAAAACAAAACTGAAAACATTAAGAATCCTAAAAAAAAAAAAAAAAAACCTACTAAAAACCTAAAAGCATGAGTGAAGAATGGGGCTATACTAGCTTAAACCCAACATATACTATTTTTTGATAATGTACCAAAAAGACCCAATTCTCAAAAAAATAAACAACTGCGGATGTTGGTAGTTTCCAGTTTTGGACACATGGTACTGCTGTACTTCTGGTCCTAAGTCTACATTATATCTCAGGCCTGCAGAAGGGTCTTTGCTGAGAAGTACTGTTAAAAATGCAGACGAAAGCTGAACTAACGGTATCTTTTCTTTCCTATTCTTGCCATCAACATCCATAAATTTAATCTCTTCCCTTCAAAGTAAGAATACACATCTTCACTTATAACTCACACAACTTCACTTATAAGTAAGGTTCTTTGCAGCAGTCAAGTAAACTTTGAATCAAGAACTTATAACTACATGAACACAGGCAAGTGTAATTTTGTAAGTGTAAAATGACTGCGTTGACAAAAAAAACATCCTGAAGTTTTCTAATTTTATGGATTATAGGAGCAAACAAATGAAAAGTAAAGAGGAGACTGAGGTGAAAACAAAATATGGCTAATAGAGAACAGAAGACAAAGAATAGAACTTCAAAGTGACATAAGTGGCTAGTAAGACAAGCAAGGACATTTTTATCAGCTCTGTTACAAACAGCAAGGATGAGGCAAACAGAATTACAGCGGTCAGAGAAAGAAAAGGCTTATCTAGATGATTATGTTATGGGCAACAGCACAGGACTTAGGAACAAAAAGAGAAAAAATGAAATTAAAAACATCAAGTAACATCCAGGCTATCTAATTAGCAACATTTTTTTTTCCTAATTCTGCACCATTTTCATTCAGTATTTCATGGCATGTTTACTTAAAAAAAACACACATTACTTACAGAAGAAAAAAAGCCTTCTTATACTTTCATCCTGGCACTAACACAAAAATTATCCATAATACTATTTTTTTTCTCTTGTTATCTAATAATTGTGCAAAATAAGTACCACAGTAAATTGTGTAGAATAACTGTGAAATAGTAATAGTACAGATTTCAATAAGGGATTTTATGTCACCCTTTCACCAGATCATCTGATATCACTAAGCTGATTTCTTCCTTTGGTTCTCCTCAACTTTGGACAGTAAGGCATATAACACCATGCATTTATTTATCCAGCACATGCACTTCGAGAAGAGTTGCCTTTCAAATATTTCTTTTACCTAACCTATAAAATGCACAAACAATTCCTATGCATTCCTTGCACTCTGTCCATTCGAATACACCGGTCACATTTTGAAGAGTGAGCAGAGGATAAGACCACAAGGATTCCTGGGGATCTACCACAGCCATTCTCTAAATTATTTTTCTCCACTTGAAAACACGACATTCCTGCTCTGACAGTGCAAAAACAATTAGTCTAAGCCACCGGGGTACTGATAAAGATTAATGAAAGAGTAAGCTCTTAGAAACTGCACAATACTATCTGTACCCACTGCCTAAAGCAGTTGAACATTAAATAAATGATGCTTCATATATAATTTCTTCCTTGTAAAATCTATTTCACTCCACTCTTCCGTTCATAGCTAGGGACTCCATTGAAAAATTGCAAGTTAATTCCCTCAGCCGCAAAGAATCAACATCTCTGTGGAACAACTAATTGATTAAGACACCCTTTTGCCTTATACATCAAAGGAAATGTTTTGCAGATGCAGAATCACACAAACAACTGAGCTACCATCTAGCTGTGAATACAATGAAATACGTAGAACCACACAGAAAAAAACAGTAACAATTGGGGATACAGCATCTTTGGCTCTAAACCTGAAATGTGCTCCCCAGATTATCTCATCTTCTTAAATAGAAGTTTCACCTAGGTATCACTCAAACTGTATGTCAAGCTCCATTCTTGCTAAGTTCCCTTGCAGAGCAGAGCCAAAAACTCAGGCAGCCAGAAACTCTTCTTACAAATGACTTTCATTCCTGGTTTATCATTTTGATATCTCCAGAGACTTCTTTGCAAAAGCTTTCTGATTCATCTCCTTTAAAAAAAATATACAGACTCACTTTCCACTCTATAACATGTCTTGCCAGTACAAGCATTTTCCCATAAATTACATTCTGGAAAGTTGCAGAAGTATAAACATTCTGGTACGGGTCAGGAGACGATATTTAATTTCAGCTCTTTGTGACTGTTTATGTACCTTTTATCATTAGAGAATCAACATCAACACCTTCTTTTCATGCAATTTATTTCTACTCATGCAACAGACAAAGAGCCAAAGTCTGCTGTTTGACCACTGATACTTCATCACCATGCGCTTCACATGCCTCAGCCCCTAACTGCATTGGTAAAGTAAGTAAATAAATCCACATAGCCTCTATCCACTATTGACAGAACATGTCTATATTACTTGAAGTAAAACCCAAGAATTCAGGAAGTTCTCTCCGACTACTCCAAGTTTTCAGCTTTTGTAATTGAAATATCCAGTCATTCGCAGTCAAGAAAAAAGTACCCCCCCACACCTCCCCAATAACTAGACAAGCATTATAAGCAACTGGAGTGGGAATAGTTGAGACTGAATTTCTGCAGCTCAACAAAAAATAAAGTATGAAATGCTGCTTTAGTAAGATTTTTCCCTACTTAGCAAACTAGTGAGTCACTTTTTTTCCTTTTACAGGGCACTACTATATTTTAACCAGAGCATAAAACTTAGTGCACATGTTAATAATACAACCCAGACACAGATAAGCTAAAGGCTCTTTCCCTCTCACCATGTCGAAATGTTATTTACTAAAGGAAATATATGACTAATGAAACACATAAACCATGCTTGTTTTGCTTTAAAACACAGTCATCAAAATACGGAGCGGCATTCCACCTTAACATTTTGGACACAGAGTTAAGCAATGAAATTTGGATTTAGAGAGAGGCCTTTTCCTCTTTAACATCTTAAACATACTCACTTCTACAGTAGGAGTACCTCATACTGAATGAGCTTAATGAGAAAATTTTTCTTAACGGAAAAAAAGAATTGCTTCTTTTGTGGAAAAAAATCCTTGTAAAGATGCTGTTCAAAAAAAAAAAAGCAGTACTGATTACAAAGTTGGTCTTCCTTAGGAATACAACACATTAGAAGCAATTTTTGGAGAAAGAATTCTGTTGGAAACTCAAAATATTGTTTTAAATCAGGTAATTTATGACAAATGTTGATATACCTGTACATATTTCTGGAACCAATGGATTTTCTACAGACTTTATAGAGAACATGCAGCTTGTTCACCTCCTTCCTATTACTCTCCCATCACCATCTCTCTCCTCTTTTCCTCTTTTATGATCGCGGAAAGAGAAGGTTCTGGGACAAAAAGCAGGAGCTGTAAGAATTGATTCAAGTTTTCCACAACTCCCTAAACAGAAAGCCACTCTCTTCAGAAACCACTGCAAAAATATCCTAGAAAATAACTCAGTGGTTGATGCTGTTAGATACAGGGGTCCTTGCCAATTGTGCATTAGCAAAAAGCGCACAGCAATCTGTTGCTCTCGGGAAGTGCTGCACCAAAGACCACCAAATGCGAATGCATTCCACTAAAAGCATATCAGCAGCTACAGAGTTTTATCAATAATATTTTCGCTCATATCAGCATAAAAGTGACACCAGTGGTTAGGCACCAAAAAAAAAAAAGTTCAGAACCAAACCAGAAATTTTCCTTGGTTAGGAACGACACCACAACAATAATTAGAAAGAAGTCAGCAGTCTAGCTGCCAAAATATACCCGATAGGAATTGGTAGGTTCAGGAACTATCCAGCAAAACACAACTGGTACCACAGTTACTCAGTGAGAACACTTACTTACTAACAAAGCTCCATTTGCGTGTTCACTCAGTGGTTGAGGAGGGAACCAGTAACACCCAGCAAGAACGCCCTGCTAGAAGTAGGAAGCAGTACCCTAACAACAGATATCAACTGATAACAAGTTGTCTGTGCAAAGCCTCAATCCACAAACTGATCCTGGAAGTGCAATCAGGGGATGGGATCAGCTAAAACAGCTGTCAAACAGGACTGGGTCCCCAGATTCATGACACAAATGAGGAACCCTATCTCCAGCCCTATAACTCAACCCCGATGAGGTCCTAGCTGAGAAAGGCTGCTGGGAAATCCTTCAGCTGCTGAAATAATTACAAAAGAAGTCATCAACTGTCCTGTAGATCTCCATGTTAGATATCTAAGGGGAACTAAGAGGTAGTGTAAGATCCTTTGAGGACCTTAGATATAAACAGAAAAACTGAATGAAATGGGCTAAATCTGAGTCTTAAACACCATCTTACTACACCAATTCATGAGTCCTGCTTGTGTGCAGCTGCATTTGATACAGCATTTCATATTATACCATCAGCTACAGTAAGATACCTTTATGGCAAGTCTCACCTCAGTTTTGACACTTTCTGCTACACATGAAGAGGAAAGAATTCTTAATTAAAAAAGAAAAAAAGAAAAACAAAAACAACTTTTAGGTGATCACTAAAGTTTGCTTTCTTCCCATTTAGAAGCTTCATGTATTCAGCACTACTTTAAAGGTCAAAGATTTCCCATTATTGGTAAAAAGTTAAAATCATTCATTAGTTAATAAAAAAACTCAAAACACCTATTAAAGCCATGAAACTTGCATCTAAACTTAAATCATTCATTAAAATCATTTAAGCAGTTAGAGAATATACTATCATATACTTCAGAATTCCTTTGCACGTGAAATTAAAGCAGCCTAATTAAAATAATATCAAGTCTGACCATGAATATCAGTATTTGAAAGAAATACACATTGCATGAATTGGAAATGGAGACAGGAGCTCTGAAGCTCAGTAAAAGTTTGTTAGCAATTCAAGCACCCCTGCTCGTATCAGCTGGCTGCTGAACAGCACCACCGGAAGAGGCTGTTGTGCACCTCGCTGGTTAGTGGTCCCCACTTGCCTTCCTCTACCAAGTTCTCAAAGACTGAAAGCTGAGCTCATACACAAGACATGAAACAAAGAATTTCTGAAGCTCACAACTGGCACAGAAGCACCCCTTCCACCCCAGCACTCTCAACTGTTAGCAGATGCCTTTCCACCTCTTACCTGTTTCTTACTGTTTTTTTTCCACTGTTAACTACACACAACTAAACAGTGCAGCTCAACTTCATCTCCTGAATGCGTAGCTGTTGCTTTCTTTGCAGCACACAACACCAAATTAAGTCTCTAGAGTAAAAAATATTCTCCTGGATGCTATCTGGCGTTTTATTTATTTATTTTTTCCTCATGCAGAAATTGCAATAGCATCAACCACAGGCTGATAGGGATAACAATAATTTTCTATTGTTTGAACACTGCCCTGGGGAACCTGTTCCAGCACCCGACAACCCTCTCGGTGGAGAACCTTTTCCTGACATCCAGCCTGAACCTTGATTAACCCAGAAAGATCATTTAACACCACCAAAGTAGTGACCCTGGAACGAGACAGACGTCTCCCTCACCCAGTTCTGTGTTCCTCTACTGGGCACTGACCACAGAAAGTGCCTGCAGAACCCAGACACGGAGGGATTAGCTAATAGGTTCACACAAGCAAATCCTCAGCTCAAGAGCTTTTAACAAGTCTTTCACGAGGTATTTATGGGTAAGGGACGTGAATTTTAAACAACTAGTCTTTCTGAACCCTACCTATAATTTTTTGACTGACCTTGGAGACATGGAAATTACAGGATTGGGGGGGTGGGGGAGAAGAGGGTTAAATGAGTGCATTTCTAAAAACACAGTTATATTGTGATTTAAAATGATAAGGCACCTCAAAATAAAACCAAAACCTAAACTTGTTTGAAATAATTAAGTATTCGAGGAATACTCATGTCACAGGACTGCACACCTTAGGCCTGATCCCTAAGTTTGCCCACATAATTCATGGCTAATAATGGAAGAAACTTCTTCAAATTCCATTGTCAAAACCTTATTGTTTACAGGACATTTATTTCTTATTCAGAACATTATCATCACTGAAAGCTTTAAAAATTAATACAGTAAGACACAAAATAGACGATAACTAACGTCCAAGCTATCAAGGGCTTAGTTCTCTTCACATTTGAAATAGATGATACACATTAAAGGACTTGCCAGGGCAGCACCAAATTGCTGTCACCACTGCTACACAGCTAAAAATCTTCAAACAGTCCTAAATTATAGTAATAAATATTAGAAAAAAATAGTTTGTTGTCTAAATTAAGTGTATGGTCTGTCACTAATAGCACAAATGTAATAGGAAAAACTGTTTTGTTGGCATGATTTTCACTTCAGCTGGCCTATCAATTTCACGCTGAAGATAAAGGTGAAAATATTGCCAGTATCTGTGTAACCTCATTGTGCGTTACATGACAGCAACTGAGATACTGACCTATTATAATGGCACACAAAACAGGTCACAAAATGATGTGAGTGCTCTAGCGGAACTGAGTTGAGCTGCAGACACATACGGCTATAACATTAAGCAACAATAAAATAAACTTGATTTAATTAGTATGCCAAACATAATACCGTCTTTTATGCATATAATAAATAATGATAATAGGACAGCTGCATAATCAAGATGAACTAAAGTATGCCTTGTGTTCCAATTAAGCAGCTTTTATTGTAAAAATGTATAAAATGCATATTAAAACATGGCTGCTTGATGGTGTCATTTTTAAACAACATAATATACAAACATATGTAATGTGGATATAGTTACTGAGGGAAACATTCAATTTTACTACCATAATCTGAAACAATACCTCCAGCATGTTCTTTTGTTGTTGTTTATGGACTCAAGATGCTAAAGTGATACTGAAAATAATAAATATTTAAAAGACGCTTTGTCAAAAGCACAAGAAAACTTGATTAAAATGCACCATGAGATTTATTTCTTCAAACCATTTAACTCTTAAATCTTTTTAGCTTTTAAAATCAAGTCATACAAATTCTCCAAAAACAATTAAGAACAACAACTTTAAAAATATGTTAGAGCTTTTTAACATTCACCACCTGTAAACATTGCCTAGCATTAAGAACATAAGCAAGCATAACCCCTCAGGATTTTGGTAAAACTTAAGAGGCAGGATTTATCTCCTCTTAGCTACAGAAATCTACAGTGCAGAAGGCTACGGCTGAGTTAGCTGTCTAGACTTCCTTTAAAGATCAGTGGGCAGAAACAGGGATTTCTAATAACACTAAGTCAAGTGATTTGTACATCTGCCTTGTGATGACATTATTCATGGCCCAGAAAGGCTTGTTTCCCTCCTTGGACTACAAAGGGAGCTCAAATGATGGGATAAGATGCACATACACGTATTATGCACTGTGAGATGAGTGCACCACAGGCAGCTAAAGCTCAGACCTGCAAAAAATATTTAAGTGTCTAACAAGTGAAATTGTGCAGGTTTAAAATAAACACCTTTTAAAACAAGTTTGTAATTCTAGGCCTTCTGAATACCTCAGAAGAAATTAAGTTTTCTATAAGAAAACCCAGAAATCATGGAAAAATGTTGAGAAACTTGTAAACATTTCAACATTGCTCATGCACAAAAAAACTTGGCATACAGGTGCCAGGTAAAACACATGAGAAGCATCGAATATCTAGAAGTCCAGAATTAAATAAGCATAAAACAACTAGATTGGCCCTTCATAAAGCTGCTGTGCATTAGTCTTTGGCAAGATCATGTGAGGAAATTATACATTATTTCCTCCCATTTGAAAATGAGTAAACTCCCATTTTTAGATACCAAACAAAACTGCCTTCTCAAACACAAGTGGGTATATGTACACAAGTATGTATATAAACACAAAGTGTGTGTATATATATATATCCATAACTATTACATGCTTAGATTAACTCTTTCAAGGTTTGAACTGTTCTGGCATTTTGGTTTCTGAACAGAATCAAATAAGTTTTTTAAAAAAAAAAAAAAAACTTTTCCCCTAACATACCACTGCAGTGACACAAATGTGATTCTTCATTGAAGAATCTTAAGTCATTCAGAAGTTCAACCCTGTCAATCTTATTAAAGAAACATTAAAAAGCGCTGGCAGCAAGGACAGTTTATGCACTATAGGAGCCTTAAAAAGATAAAAAGATTCTATTTTTGTTCTATTCCCATCAGAATAGGCCAAGTAGAAAACCCTAATGTAAGCCTGAGATTTCTGATCATTTTAAATTATGTATATGTTCTCCCTTCAAGCTGAGAGTTCTTCCTTTTGCACTTTTTCTCCACTAACTTTTTTTTTTTGGCTGTGCCTCTTACAATGCTATCTAGTGAATCTGACATACATTACAATTACCACTACCATGTTCTTCTTTACTATTCTCAGCACTGAAGACATGTGTGTATGGATGTAAAAGGGTATTTATTCTACCAAGGCCTCTGCTCAGAAATTAAAGTATAACTCTGTGGTGGACATCTTTCTGCTCTTATATTGGCACAGATGTTTTTCCCCCACAGAAACAAACTGTAATCAATCGGGTGTAACTCCAATTGCTTTGGAAATTGAGAATATACTTTTCATTATTGCTTTACAAAATACACTGTGAAAGTCAGATCTTTAGTCATTTACAAAAATTCACATGTGCTAATAGTATTTAGTCACCTAAAGGATAAATTTAGAGTTGACATTTTGGACTATGAATATACGTATCTTTACATAAAAATACATAAAGACTATCTTTAGTCTTTATATACTGCCAAGTTGCAACAAAAAAGTTGCTGTACCTCCAACCTTCATCTACTACATTAGTTCCTGAACGTAGAATTTCAGAGAAGAATTTTAAAAAGGCAATCATAAATGGTTTGGAAGATTATACAGGGATTATTTGGCTTCTTTCCTCTTCCCACACTAAAAATATACTGAATAAAACATTACCATACTTTTCGATTTCACATTTCCAACCTCTATCTGAATAGTTCCATTCTCACAAGTTTTTTATATCTGTGATATCAGTAGCTTTCAGTGAACAAGTAACTTGCAGGTAACTTAGCAGAAAACTTGGTTTCCTCACACAAATTTTATACTGGCAGAATGAAAGATGAGTTTGTTCAAGAGAAAGCAAATGTTTTTTGAGACAAGAAGAATAGCAGGCTACTAGGAATCTAGTACTCTAAAAAGCATACAGTATCTGATGAAGAACAAAGCTTTATATTTACTACAGATACTAACGTAACTATAACCACAATTACATGCATAGTTCTTGAATATCAGTTTGTGAAGCACTGGAAGTTGTAAAAGATAGTCACAGTGAAAGTGACTTGCCAAGCATTCACAACCAAGTCTACAAAAAATAAATTATTTTTTACACTTCAATTCTGATCAATTACTACTTTATTCAAATTAAGAAAATGAACAGGAGAAAAATACAACCAAAAAAAAAAAAAACATTCTTCCATTGGTCATAAAAGTGTATAAAAGTGTGGGAGACTAATAAGATGATACAACCTTATTTTAACAAGCAGCACATTAAAAATATTAATTGCTGCCCATCATCTATCCAACAAAGCAACAATACAACATTCTTTCTTGTGATTTAGATCAAACACATAGGAAAAAATCTTCAGATTTGTAGCACATTAGAAAACTGAAAACGTGAATAATAGATAACCTGCAGTTAGAAGTCATTCACAGCTTATCCTAATTAAAAACAAACCTAAACCAACCAAACAAAACCCTCCTACGTTTTACATGAAAGCTGCCATTTCTTTCCAAATGGACTAATAAAAGTGAGTCTTTCTTCAGGAGCTCACCCTGAAGAACCCCGCCCCACCAAGCCGAGCCATGGCAGCCTGAAGCAGCCCCTCACACAGCTTGCCTGGGACAAAATGGCTCCAGGTTCACCAGGCCCATGCAGGCAGCCAGTGATCAACTGCTCACACACTGAAATGAAGATGCCTGCTTCTCTCGCTGGGTTCACTAGTGCCCCAGATAATTAATTACCAGATCTCCACCCAAAACACAATATTTACAAACACAATGTCTCCACACACAGCAACAGCAGCGGCAGGGGGAGGCTGCCCACTCACACCAACAAAATGGCGTCTGGGTGGGGGCATCTCCTCAGGCCAGTGCCCAGCACCTTCACCCAGCCACCCTTAGCATTTCCCTGGCCCTATGGAGATCGAGGCTTTCAGGAAGTCCCAACCCACCTGCAGCAGGACCTCTGCTTTGGGGGACGCTCCAGGGCTCCATGGCGAGCCCTCACAGGCGGCTCACTGAGATCCACACTGCCCCCTCGCAGGTGGCAGCCCAGCCCCAGGGCTGAGGGGCTGCGCTGGGGCAGGCGAGCTCCTGGCTCCAAGTCTGCCTGGGCCCTGCCAGGCCCTCGCCTAGGCTGAGGGGAAAACAAAGGGCTGGGGAAACGTGGAAGCCTTGTAGAAGATGGCCAACTTAACAACCACCTCCCTGTCTTCAGAGAGGGAGGGAGTCCCCCTGTGTGAGGGAAGCAGACAAGCAAGGCCCTGAGAAGTGTAGAGGCAATGAATGGCTTAGAGCACAGGCTGGAGCTGCTGGTCAATCAGGCTGTTAATTTTAATTTTCATGTTGGCTGTTGAGGTGGTGTTTTCACTTAAAGCTCATCATCATCACCTGTGTCTCCTAAAGTGGTCCTCCATGTTTTTATGCTGATGTGTGCTTGGTGTCAAGCTGATATTAGTTTTACTAAGCATGAAGGTCTCATGAACTTGTTGATTAATTAGATTCTCTTTAAACATTTCTTGTGTTTGGATATCCATGAGATCTTAAAAACTTTGAAACAGTATTTCTTTAACAGTACATTGGAGATATATGCTCCCTTTTGGCTGTGATCAAAGATTGCCAATCAACTGAAGAAGTTATTATTGTATGTACAATTAAATTCTTTACACAAGCTATGCTGAAAAGTTTGTGTTAAGGCCTTCTTGGCCAGAAATGGTTTCTCAGCAGTTGATGAAGGAGGGGAGGGAGAGCAGGAGGCAAGGTAAGAAATCAGTAAGGAAGCTGGTTGCATTGGAGTTAGGTTTATCAAAATATATAAAACTCTTCAGTATAGGATTGATCTTTATAAACACAGAAGTATTCAGATATGACAAGCAATATATATTTTTTAAATTCTCATCCCCCTTTTTTTTCTTGGATAATTTGAAAAGCTTTGTTTTTAACACCTTAAGCTAATTTATTAAAAAATCCTAATGCTTTTATCAAGATACATAGTGTCATATTTCTGATCTTTTTTTTTCCTTGAAAAATAAATTCACCGCTCCCACTACAGAAAACTTAACACATTGCAACTTTCATTTTATACTCTAAATAATAAAAATAAATTAGACTGAATAATTTAGAGAGTATTTTCTTTCTGACAGTGCTACTTATTTCTCAGTGAAGCCCAGGGGAAAAAATAACAAAATATTCTCCAGCCTTTTTATATTATTACTTTACTTTACAATAATGTACCAGCAGCCATACTTTTTTTATCCTTTCCTGTATATCTTTGTGCATCTGCTGTGCATAAAAGTGATGCAGGTACTTCTCAAAGTGGACACTCGTTATGTAGAACAAAATGTCCATGTTTTCATGTAATCTTTTCAGTTGTGACTGAAAGAAAAAACTGAGAGACATAGAAACATAGAATCATAGGATCATTTAGGTTGGAAAAGATCTCCAAGATCATCAAGTCCAACAATGACTTTAGTGCTTTTACCTGCAATTCTGGGTTTTATATACAGAGAGCTGAATGTAAAAGGCAGAATTAGGCAGAAGCAGTGTTATTACTGTTTAAAACTAGAAAGTGGCTCTGACTGTTTTGTTTGTTTGTTTGTTTTTTAAAGTACCAGTGGTACCCACAAGGGTAGGCTTGCTGAGAGACATCTACCAAGTCTGAAACCTTCTACCAATAAATAGTGCCAGTTAAGATGTTTTAGGCTTGATTATTTTATACTTAAACATTCAAGATCTGCATAAATTTAATTTTAGATTCACAGCTCTTTTTTGGGGATTTGGAACTAATAGTAGTTAAAAGCAATGTGTCTCAAACTTCTAAACTCATTGTATGCAACTTTCAGAATACCAGCCATGTACACTTTACAGTTTTTAGTTTTGCATTTTAAATTAAATGAAGCATCCCAATATTTTAAGGTGGAAAAAGCTGAATAGTTCCCCTTTCCCTCTCTCTACCCCCCACCCAACCCCCATTTAAACAGAATATCTCTTTGCTATTCATCAGAAAGCAGCAAATAAGGGCACAATCGGCTGCAGACTCACTTTGAGATACATAATTTTGGTCTATTGAAGAACACTTCCCAAACATAACATGTAGCTTTTTTTAAACTTGCATTAACTTTATGTTCTCAACACTTCCAGTGATTGCATAATCTAATAAATCAGCTTTGCAATCAAGGAACAATGTGTGTGCATGTGTGCAAGCTAGTTACATCCAATAAATAAAAAATAAGATACAATTTCCATTTTAATACCCAAACACTGGGTGATTAGCACTGCATGTAATCTCAAGTGAAGCAACAGTAAAACCAAGCTTTGATTTCAAATAAGGAGTTTGTATATCATGAAGGGAACTGATTCTACTAGCTGCTAATAAATTCTTTTGATCTCTGTTTCTGAAGATGCCTTTTGATCTGAAAAACAGTCAAAGGATATATTCATGGCACAAGGTCATACAAAATAATTAGCTGCTTTTATTAATAATTAAACATAAAAGCAGTGCAGGTGTTAAATTGCATTAGAGGTCGTGCATTCTCAGCATTTAACCAATTCATACACTGAATAATTACAGACAAGTCAGTGGTCAACTAAACACAAAAACACAACCTTCAATCAATTGTTAAGAGTAAATGAATTATATTACTGTAGAACATGCAGGCCCTGCTCTTACTGGATGCCTGCAGTATCAACAATAATTTGAACAAACATGAAAGTATAACTTTTCTTTTGGAGAACTACAGTTTATCAGAATTCATTAGACATCTTTATGTTTTAGCACATCTCAATTTACCCAAGGGCTGGAAGTGTCTAAAAACACATACGAAATATGTTGTCTCAACAGATGTAGTCTGCAGTTTTGTGTAGTTGATGTGGAGCAAGAGACGTACCAATTTGAGAAGAGTGAGTGAAAATCACTAACAGGAATGTCAGTGTCTTCTCATATGAGCTTTCATTCTTCTGTGTTACACTGCTATATATAATTAAAGATAAAAATTTTGGCATCATGCATCTTCATTACTCAGCATCACACTTCAAAATGGATTGTAATGTGTTTGTGATGGCTCTATTCTGTATGTAATTATGATGACAGAAATATGGTTCAAGTACATTATTAGCCTCATTGATCATAATCTGCAATTCTAAACAAATCATCTGATTTAGGATGTTCATGAAGTTATGCAATGACTTCTTTGTTACTGTTCAGAAATAAAGCATTACCATCAGGAAGGAAAGATAACACTTCAGCAGCTGAAGCAATGAAAACCTCGCTTCTCCAAAAGCAATATAAAAAGTTAGGCACAATTTGAGAACAGGGAAACAAACAACACTCACTGTTAATTAGAGGCGACATACCATCAGTTATCATGGTATGCTCTGTTATGAGGAAATACTTTACAGTGCTTTATTTAAATGTTAACACTTACATAACACTGTAAAATTAGGTGCACACACACGATATGACAGCAGAATCCATTCTCTTCGCTTCTACTAAACAAAGAGAAAACCTTTCCCTTCAAGGATTTCACTGTCCAGAAACCAATACAAAAAGATCCCAATGAAATCAGGTAAGGAAAAAAGGGCAAAAACATCCTGGCAAGTAATCCAAATGATGGTCATATTTTAATGTTGACATGTTTAAAAATGATGTGACGATGTAACAGACAATTTTCTGCATTTGCATTTCATCATTGATCTAAGACTAACAAAATAATTTTGTGAGAGTTTATTCTTCATTTCCATTTTACAGGACAACAGAGACTGGAAAGAAAGAAAAAATAATGCAAGTACATATAAAAAGAGTTTTCAATGAATTTATTACATCATAATTCCATGAGCTTTTCTTTTTGAGTATTAGAGTTGAGAAATATCTGTCCTATGACAAAATTCAGATTACATTTCTACACATGGGGCTAGAATCAAAGAGCTTCTGAGGCATGTAAGTCCTCCCTAACTGCCTCAGAATACAGAAAATTAAGTGAATTAAAATATCTACATTATTCGGATTTATGCTGAGGCATATTGATTAGCATTCATCTGTGAAAACATTGGGAGTCAGATGAATCACGGACTACAATGTTAATTTCCTATTAATTTCCAGTGTTCATGGACCTATTATAACACGTCCAGAGGAGCTGATCAGAGGGCTGGAGCACCTCTCCTACAAAGACAGGCTGAGAGAGTTGTGTTTGTTCAGCCTGGAGAAGAGAAGGCTTCAGGGGAACCCTACAGCAGCCTTCCGCTACCTAAAGGGGGCCTACAGAAAAGCTGGGGAGGGACTCTTCGTCAGGGAGTGGAGTGATAGGACAAGGGGTAATGGCTTTAAACTAAAGGAGGGTAGGTTTCGATTAGATATTCTGCAGAAATTCTTCACTCAGAGGGTGATGAGGCCCTGGAGCAGGATACCCAGAGAAGCTGTGGATGCCCCATCCCTGGAGGTGTTCAGGGCCAGGCTGGATGGGGTCTTGGGTAACCTGATCTAGTGGGAGGTGTCCCTGCCTATGGTAGTGGGTTTGGAAATAGATGATCTTTAAGGTGTCTTCTAACCCAAACCATTCTATGGTTCTGTGATTTCTTCCAACTGACCTGAACGGGTCTGGCATAAGCTTTGATCAAATTACATCATCTTTGGAACATACCCGCGTAACTGCAATTCACACACACAAAAAAGTCACATGCTACCTCACTTAATACAGAGTAGTTGTGTTAGTGTTGCTAGCATCTGTCTAGGCAGTAGCTTGTTGTTCAGAGATTGAGAGTTAGAGAATAATTTTTTTCTTTGGGGGAAATTTGTACCTTGGGTCCCATAGGAGCATTGCAACCTGTAAGCAAGATGGTGTTACCAGACAGACACATGTTAAGGTACATACTATCTGTATTTTGTGAAAGACATGACTATTCCAGGCCTAAGGTCAGGAGAACTTTTAGAGTCTGTGAATCGTATATGGGCCAAAGTACTCTTCTTCCTGCAGTTCACAAAAGACAACATTTTCTCTTATTGTGAAAACTTATATTGTTTATATACACTCATGTGCATACATAGATGGTAATTGACAGACCTAGTTCTATGGGCTAAGCAGTCCTGTTAGTCTCCAAAATTAGTAATTTTGAGGGTAATTAGTAATTTGAGGGTAACTTCTACCCTCAAAAGACATGTATTGCTCTTGTAGGTGAGGAGGGGCAGGGCAAGCTACTCAGCCGTGTAAATTATCACCATTTCATTCAGTCAAAAGGAGTTTTGTCAGTCTGCTGTAATTGTAAATGTGTCCCACTGTGTTTAGCAAGATTAAACAGTTAATTCATTTGTTTTTCCTAGTGTGAAATGTAGGCTTCATAATAAATTATTAAAAATGTACATTCATGAAGCCCAGAATTACTTGTATCTAGCAAACAAGGAAAGGAGATTGGAGAAAGAACAAACATTCCTCAGAAAAACTTAATTTTTTTAGACTAGTAAAATTAATTTGTAATGCAATATATGCCATAAATAGTCATATACAGACGTATGTACATATACTGATGTATATACACATGCATTTAGATAGATGGATACATACATACACAGACAGGCAGACAGATGGATATAAATGACAAAGTGAAACAAGCTGTAGACAGAGGAAAAGAAAATAATTTTTGTTATCTGTCTACTATGTTCCAGCTATAGCAACTGGCTTCCAAAGATAAAACAAACACTTTGTCCCCTCTATACGCAATTTTCTTTCACTTAAAAAAGTGCCATCACTTGTCCTAGTTCAGCGGCTACTGAACTTTACAGCTGAAGGGCTGAACGTAATTTTAACAGATCAAGGGAGCTGCAGTCAATACAGTATCTGTTTTGAAACTCTAGTCCTGTGCTTCCTGGGGCTCCTGGAGCCCATCAGGGAAGGGTAATGGACCTAACAAATCCTTTCTTCCAGGCACTGAGTTGTTGCTGTGGAGAAGAAGAGCATCTGCTGAGAGCATGAGAGGGACTAGTTACTGTGGTTCCCATGCCTGAAATGAAATGGTGGTGATACACAAATGTGAACATCAGTAGATACAAATGAAGATGCCATTTAAAACGTGCATGGCATGGCTCAAGTGAAACAAGTTCAAATTCAAATAAAATCATTGTAAGTCCTGGTGCAGCTGTCCAGAAATCTGCAGCTCTGCAAGTGGGCAGCAGGCTACGGATAAGAACCACAAAGGCTGAGCTGTGCATATTTTAAGGGGAAAAATTGCACGTGTCTGTAAGACTCCACTAATGTCTATTTTGTAGAAGGATTTAAGAGACAATCACCCATCTGCCAAAATATGCATGCTGTCTTTAATCAAGTTTCTGCAGAATGAAGAAAAAACATCAGAAGGAGCTTTAAAGAAAAAAGTATACAAGGTTGTCAACTGTATTTCTCAATTACTTATTAAGAAATTTGTCCAAGACAAATGATTAAGAGGAAAGAATATGCAATGAATGTGAACATACATTTTATGATATGTGTAATTTTGGAACTAGACTCAGTGGTTGTGACTCGCAAGGTCACTGAGACACCTGTGGGAGGGGAGGATGCTTCACTTAAATCCACGAAAGCTGTTGCATAAGTGTTGTTCATAAAATTAACTAAACTAATTCAGCTCTGGCTTTGATTCTAGCCGTTTGATGAAATAATTCAGTATTTAATTTTTGAGTTATTATATGTAAAATCAATGCATGTTTTTTCATTTCAGCTGCAACATTTTATTAAATGCCCCTTACTGTAAGCTTGATTTGTTGTATAACCTGAGTTCTTAACTATGTGGGGGAAGATGAAAGAAAAAATAACAAGTCAGTAGAGTTAAATCCTTATGCA
Source organism: Anser cygnoides (assembly GCF_040182565.1). NCBI lineage: Eukaryota > Metazoa > Chordata > Aves > Anseriformes > Anatidae > Anser > Anser cygnoides. Next base: position 88,273,485 of record NC_089875.1, read on the forward strand.
GGTTACTTGGATAGTTCATATCTGAGAACAAAGAAAACTTGAGTTCTGTGGAGTATATATGACACTTGATATATGTGCTGTATATGTAAGTTCCTTCAGGTTTGTAAGAGTTAAACTGAAGTTTAATCAAAAGTTTTACTCTGCATCAATCTGTGAGAACCTGAGGTGAAATTGGACCAAGTAAAGTATTCATGGAGTTAATCCTCTTGTATTCCCATGCACCTTGCATTTGGAGGGGAGTTATTTTCCAATAGCTTTTATAATTTTCATTCCTTCTTCAACTCTGCTATTTTATTTATGCTTTATCACCAAATTCTACACACAGACATGTGCATGACTTCATTGAGAGTCATCTCAAGGGAAAATGTGGCCTTTAATAAATATGCAATGAGGCACAGTTGTGATTGAGGTAGGTAGTTTTAAGATGCATAGCTTGGTGATTTCAAAATCAGATTTCTTCAGACATGCCAAAGGCAGGTATATGTCATACTAAATGCTTCTTGAATTGGAGTATAAAAGGGCACCCTAAACATTTTTCAAATGATGTGGAATCTATTTCCTCATTTTCCATAACTCAGAACCAGCCAAATTGGATTTTTAGCACACTTTCATAATAATTCATATTTGGGTAGTGAACAAACATGAAAAATGTCAGCACAATAGATTATGTTCTTAATCCTTTGACTGCCATGATAGAAATACCTTCTCAACCATTATTAAGACCATTGCAAGTGAGATACTATAAAAAGTAAAAAAGATGCTTTCCTCTTTGTTTCTTCATTTGAAATGTTTGCTTAGGTAGTCCTCAGAACACTGTTCTTTGCTATTAAATGTCTTCAAGGAATAATACTTAAAATGCTCCAGGCTGTTCAAAATTTGCAAAGCACTGTCAAAGTTCAAAGAAGCCTATGTTGCCACTGGTGTTTCCTCATATGCTAAGATTCCCTCTCCTCTGAAGTGATTACTTGTATACTTATTTTCAAGGCTAGAAATTGTTCTGCTGATTTTCATGAAGACCAGCTTGTCCTCATTATTTTTATTTTCCTGGTGGAAAACAGTAAACTGTCTGAATGCTCTGTGAGTTTACTCCTGTTTAAAGTTGATACTGAGCCAAAGAGATGATCCCAGTGTCCCATAGATCATTCCTTAGCCTGGCAGTCAGTATGATTTCACCTGGGTCTCCGTATCTGGTAAATCCAGTAGAAGGGACACCAAGCATGGAAGTGCACATCAGTTGAAAGCATAAGAAATGCCCCAGTGGGTCCATCTAACCCATTTTTTTCTCCTATAGCAGCAGTGGAAAAGGCCATTAGGATATTATTTGGAGATTACTGGCTGGCATCTGTTTTCTCCTCTGTGCTTTGCTTCAGCTCTCAGACAATTTTGAGCCCTTCATTAGTGCTATAGCTGAGCATCTTGCTATTTTCCTTGACCATCTTCATGTCAGAAAAGTGCCATTGCTTAAACTTTTTTTTGTAAACAGAGTGTAACAGGTAATCAAACACAGTGTGAGAAATTAAATTCTTTCTTCAGTATCCTTTCTAGCACCCTATCTAATAGAGTCGGTTATCCCATTTGACCCGTATGATTAACAAAATATTAACTAACAACTAACTTGGACAGAAGAGTTTGGTTTTTCTTTTTTTTTTTTCTTTTTTTCTTTTTCTTTTTCCTCCTTCCTTGGTGAAATGGCAGCTGTAAGCCAGGATATATCTGTATAAAACACCACTATATATTTTTCGAAGACACTGGTGCAACAGAGATGCTAATGCAGTTTTCAAAAACTGGGTGCTTAAATAAATTGGTTATAAATTTGATAGACTAGGTTTTAGCATGTCCCCAAAGCACTATTCCAAACACATCCTAAATTCTCTGCAAATTTGCAGGACAGAATATTTATGTTTTTGTGTAAGAACACCCAAATAAAGATACTACAGAATTTGTAACTGAAAAAAAATGCTTTTGGATATCGTGTCAAATGTCATTCCATACCAATTTTCTATCATTAAGTTACAGTTCCATGAGTTAAATGCAGTAAGCTTGCACCGCAGAGCTAAGACAGTCCATGTGAAATATCTAAGTAGCTCATAGAAACCTTTCAAGCTCCTGGTGAGTATAGGAAATTCTGAAAGGATCATTCAGATGTCCCTGAAGGAATTCAAAGATTATGTGAACGACCTTGAAAATAAAACTTCATAATAGAAAACTGACAGGTTCTTAACTATAAAATCATAAATGCAACTCAAATCATTGAAAGGGCTTAGTGAGTTTTTAAAGGAGTTTTAAAGGAGTGAGTTTTTAAAACCTTGAATGGGAACTTTTTGAGCATTAATATCAGAAAATCATGAACAGTGGATTGTTAGGTGACTAAAACAGTTCGAGCTAAAAAGAAAAAAAAAAGATAATGTAGATTTAAATTTTAAATTTAAAAATAAAATTTAAAAAGAAATTCAAAAGCTTTAAAATAATATTGAGCCTCCACAAAATCACAGGAAATTATTCCCATCTTCTTCATTATTTTTCCCCATATAATAAAGGCTAACAGATACAGTCCATTTTTAATTTCTAGGATCGCTTCTTAGAAGCTAACCTGATTTATATGGTGATTAGATGGTGCTGTAAAAATGATGCAGTTACAAAAGGCATAGAGATAATTCTTTGATTCTGAAAGGTTTGAGAAATACTTGGTAACATCTCATTTTAAAGTATGTTTTTAAATCTTTTTGAACAGGTCATCTTCTTATGTCTAAAGTGGGAAAAAAAAAAAACACAGTATAATGTCTTCTTGTTTAGTCACTAATAATAGTAACTACAGAAACACCTAGATTCAGAAACAGGATAGAAGGAACTGTAGAAACTTTCTGCATAGAAACAGGAAACAAGAACCAAGAATCGTTATAACTCCTTTCTTTGGTTTTCTTGATGTAAGTCTCAGGTGCGATTGAACCCATAAAAAAAATATTGGTATAAATTTTTAAGATCAAAGCAAGGATCCTCTCTTTCCAAATATAAAAATGCTGCTGCAGACATACACTAAAATAACCAGTGAGGTGAAAAACAGCTGATTGTGCTTTTTCGGTGCCAGTTTCTAGGAAGGTGATCTTCAATCACTTGGGTCAATGAATGATAAGGAAGTAAATCATTTCACTGTAGATCAGTACCTGTTATCTTTGCTTTGCCCTAGTCTGCTGCCAGTCTCCCTGAGGCTGAAATGAAATTGTGAAGGAGCAGAAGTAGTTTTGATTTCATTTCTCAATGTTGTATCATTGAGATTTAACACTATACAAGGTGCCCAGATATTCCAAGACTGTAGATTATGTGTCCCTTCTGGTAAATGTTTTGCAGGTCAAGGAATTGCTTGAATTATCAGTAGGTGGGCAGAATAGACTCTTTTTTTTCAAGGACAGTTGATCATGGGTTTCATTCAGCTCCTTCCACACATCACTTCGAGTGGTGGGCCTTTGGGTCAGGGCCAGGAAGCTGGTGTGTTTCCTTCTGAAATCAACAGAAGCAATTGCTGCTTTTCAGCTTTTAGCAGGAATCTACCAGACTTCCGTTTAAGTTGCTAAGTCAGGCTGGCAGGTAACCTAGGCAAATGGAAACTGCACGTGCAAACTGATTCATGCATCTTTGCATGTACAGAAAGTAGTCTGAAGAATCAGGCTTATGGATTTGGACCCACCAGTGTAGGCGGATGGAAGTCAATTTTTAGGTCTTCTTGGTTACTTTACAGTTAGCATAAGTGAGATATTACTAGCCATCTTCATTAAACTCCCCTTAAACAAATTCATTGAAAAAACTCCATGACAAGTAAGGATCAGCCTAGAATCTCCTGTGAGATTAACAGAGAATGGGAGGAGGAAGGATACAGAAATCTGAAAAATAATATTGAAATTGGGATGTTTTTACAGATATTTTGGAGGCAATATTAATTTTTCTTTTGGATCCCTATTTACATGGCTTAGTTTGTCAGTCTTCCTTTTACATCCTTTCAGATAAGAGATAGATAGGAAAAACAAGAACACAGAACAGAGTTATGAGCATGCTTAAACTGACGATCCAAGTATCATGGAGGTCAAGTCCCCCAGGCAGAAATTCTCTGATGTTATAATCCTGAAATGTGTGGGCAAGCCGCTCTGCCTCCAAAGAGCTCAAGGAGAGCCACAGAATGCTTTGGATCCAGCAGGATCGGTTTCATAGCTTTCTCTGCTAGAAGACAGCAGTAATGTGCATTAAAAGTAACTTTTGCTGGTGGATTGGATAAATTTTACTAATGAAATAATCTGAGTTTAGAGGTACAAGTAATGAAACCTAATGTTTAATAGGTGGATCTGAAAGCTTCAGAGCCAAACACAGCAGGCCAAATTCTGGGATTCCTGATTCATAGAACTGTTTGCTGATTTATGAATAATACCAGTTTACTCATCATAGAATCACAGAACAGCTTGGGTTGGAAGGCACCTTAAAGATCATTCAGTTCCAACTCCCCTACCAAGGGCAGGGACAACTTCCACTAGACCAGTTTGCCCAAAGCCCCATCCAGCCTGGCCTTGAACACTTCCAGGGATGGGGCATCCACAGGTTCTCTGGGTAACCTGTTCCAGTGCCTCACCACCCTCTGAGTGAAAAATTTCCTTATAACATCTAATCTAAATCTACTCTTGTTTAGTTTAAAACTCTTACCATTTGTCCTATCATTACAAGTAAAAAGTCTTTCTCCAGCTTTCTACCAGCCCTCTTTAAGTATTGAAAGGTCGCAATAAGGCATTGAAGTGCTAAGGTTTCTGACAGATTTGGGCAGAGATTTGTATAAGCTCTAAAACAAACCAGAGAAAGACTTTAGGATTTGATTCATCGTACCTGTCAATATTCCACAACCTTTCCTTTTCTGCTCTCTCACAATGAACACTTGCTAGTTCAAGTCAACTTTTCTGGCGATTACCGTTCTGAGGACAGACAAGCAAACAAAAGAACCATCAAGGAACCGTGCAGAGACTTTCAGAAAGTCATCAGGAGCTTGAAATTCTGCCTGAAGAGAGTTCTCCCTTTCTCATGGATGTTTGTTTCTTCCTTTGGTATCTCCTCTTATGCTTTGCAAATGAAACACCCAGTCGTGCCTTGCTGGAGAGTTGATGGATGAATCTGTATTACACTAGAAATGATCTCTTCACTGCTAGTCAAGCTCTTTTTGTCCCCCATGGATTCTATGTATGTCTGGTTTTCCCCATACAGAATCAGAAGTAAACAGAGACTGATAGATATTGGCTTTCAGTCATCTGAGCTGTCAGCTGCTGTACATTAAGAAGTTATCTATGCCTTTAATTGTGAGTAGGAAAGGGATTTAGAGCTTGCAGAAGCGTAATTGTTTCACAGTAAATCTACAGATAAGACCCTCTTCCTTACTGCCCACACACAGATCCACTGACTTTAAAATATTAAATTGTCCCTTTCCCTTCAAACGCTAGTGCCTAAAACAAGATCTATTATCCTGAAGCCTTCTTTGTAGCTTAGGCTTGAAAAAAATGTCAATATTGCAAACCAATAACCAAAACGAGGAAATATTAAAATGAAGCAAAAGGGTGCCTTTACTATTGCCATATTTCTTTACTGCATTAATTTTGAAACATGCATCTATATTATGTCTAATCCCAGTCTTAGTGCCAAAAGTTTTGGTAATTGACAAGCTTCTTCCTATATGACTGTTGCTGGAGACAAGGTGTAAGTTTGTGGGGGAGGGCAAGGCAGGAGAAGATGTTTATCTTTTAATGTGCTAAAGACTGAGAAATTTTCTTTTTAACGTACTTGATCAGCTAAAATAGGCTTGTTTTGATGTCTAAATCTCAAAGTTTGGTGAATTGCTTAGTCTTTGTTATAGATGGGTATGAAATCAAGGGAGCAAAATGCAAAAATTGCTTAAGAAAATCAGGTAAACAGTCCTGTGATTAAATAAGTATCTGCAGTCTCCATGGAGTTGCCTTTGTTTCTTTTGAGGTCTATCAAATTTGTTGTGTTCGTGTAGAAAGAATGCAAGAATATATGCCTATTTAGCAAAAAGTACCTGTGTAAACAAGCTAATGAAAGTCCCAGTTGCTTGTATTCCTTAGCCTGCCTAAGAAGGCAAATGATTTTGCTTATTGATATTATTAACAAAAGAGGAATGCACTCCAGAAAAAAAATGCCTCTGTTTATCCATCCTTTTTTCACTAATTGTAATTTACATTGCAATAACATTTTTCATGGATGCAATGTAGAGTGATTTCTCATTTAGGGTGAGTCTAAATGCATGGTTTGGATCAGTGGGTGATGCATGGGAATCATGCTATAAAAGAAACAAACACTGCTTGCACTAGCCCGGGTTAGGACAGGTTGTTCCAGTCCTACCTCTCCAAACAAGCAGGACAGGTCATACTATGGTGGTCAACACCGCCAAGATTCCATGTGACAAGAGTGACCAGGTCAGGGGACAAGGAGATGTGGTCTGAACCACAGCTCATCTCCCAGTAGACTTCCTGCTGCAAGGAGCTGATAAGCCTGGGAGTCACCAATGAAAGCTGGTGCAGTTTCCGAGCAAGATAGTGCCTCCTCTACACCCTTTGCCACACAAAGCAGGCAACTATCCTAATGTCAAAGATATTTAGCATTCCAGTGGAGAGATACATGGCTATAGATAGTTAATTTTATCCCTGTCTTCCATTTTTCATTCTTATTGTCCTTTCTTTCCATTAATTTCATGAAAATAAATTTTTAACACATACAAAAAGGCATACTGAACCATTGAATGTCAAATAAATTATAGGAATAAAACATTTTGGCATTTTGCCACTTCTTTTAGGCGCAGTAATAGCATTTGGCTTGGTATTTCCTCTAACAAAGAGGTAATCTGTTTCCACAGCTACCTCATAGCAAAGGATGATGTTAAAGGAATATTTGTGGAATTCTTCGTGCTTGACATCTGTCTTTCCATTTTAATTGAGTTAATAGAATTTCTTTGTGTTATGTGTGTATTTCAATAACCATTTTCTGCTAAAATTTTCAGGTGGAACTTCAAATAGCTTAGAGTAGAATTTTATATTCTGATCAACAATGAATAGAAAAATACAATTGTCATTCTTTTCCTTCCTATTTTTCTAAGATGATGAAGTGGAGTGTGTACTGTTACAAAAGCAGTAGAAGGACAAAGTCAGGGTGGGATCCTAGTATTTGTTATAAACTATATGATCCTACAATTCAATAAGTATACAAATTTCAGTAGAAAAGTGAGAAGAATTTAGCAATACTGTCTGAGATTGACTTGATTTACTGGTCTTTGAGCAATTTCTGTGTGCTTAAGCATGTACTCATAATGGCACTACATTTTAACTAGGATATTACTCATTATTCAGTTGATACTTGGCTGCAGGGAACAGAAATATATCTACGTAGTGAGAAAACAGGCAAATGGAAGTTCAATAAAGTGTTAAGTGATAACACCAATGACAACCACAAAATAAGGTGGTAGGAAAAGAAGGGAACTGACCACTGACATTGTTCAACAACCCATGAATATAATATTAATCTTGAAACACTGACTTGCAGACTAGCCAAGAAATTGCATAAATTACTTAAGAGCCTTTAACATTAACGTTTTTAATAATTTATGTCATTTGCAATATGCAGCATGTCACATCTTATTGCAATACTCAATATGTTATCTGTTACGATCTACTTGGTTGTTGTCAAATTTTCCTAGCCTCTTGTTGGTATGTAAGAGGAAAAAAATCAATCTCCTTATATAGTTTAAAGAAACAAAATGAAAAGTTAAAGCTGCATGGAAACCATTTTTTATTTTGATGTTGAAAATTCTCCTCCAACAATCTATCTAGAGCCAAGAATTCTCCCAGTCAGACACCAGGGCTGATAAGCTGGCTAACAAAAAGACAGATAGTATCTAATATTTATTGATTTTATTAACTTAGCTCATTATTAACTTAGCTGAAAAGCTATTAAACTTTTCAGTTTTTCAGTTTTATTGGGCACTCATAAGTCAGTAGACTAAGGAAAAACATCTTGTAGAAGAAATACAGTTTTCAAATACTTTCAGTAGTTTCAGATTTTTCAATGACTTTCTTCTCTGCCGTTAAACTTGTTTCTATCAACCAGTAACATTACTCTACCTTGAATCTTGCTAGAGATCTCAAAAGCTTTATAAGTGGATCAAAGAAAATCTTCAGATTCTTTGATACTCTTCTCACAAGTAAGTGAAATCTGAATCGATGAAGTTGTTTGTTTAGTAAAGTGGTATTTAACTATGGAATCTCATGCTTCTGAGACTTTGGTTTAAATCTAGTTTTCACCTACAACAATTAGAAAATTAAGTGATGATAAATAGGTGAATGATGTTAGTTAAATTGGCAGTCTCAGTATGAAGAACCTTTAAAAAAAAGATATATTCACCTTTTCAGTTCAGTGTGGGCATTGACATGTTCTGATGTCAAACAGTCCCTCTTTAATTTTTGGTGCAGATGTTGGAGATCTGACTGATGTTGTACATGTGTGTGTATATACACATTCATGCTCACACAATTCATTTTCCAACTTCTGGGATGGATGCAGCTTAAGAAGGGAGTTTTATATCAAATAACAATACCTCTCTAAAAATAAATAAATAAATAAAAAGGTACTAGAACAGACAGACCTTGGAAGACTTTTAGTCTCATGCATGCGACTGGTGGACTTTGTAGAGTTGCGTTGGGTAACACTTTGCTGAGCTAGACCTGGGAAACTGCATTTTGCAGGATCAATTAAATCTCTACAATAATTTCCAAATCTCCATATGTATATATTTGGGCTGTCTGGCAGAGCAGGTCTCTTTATCAGGTCATGCTGGGAAAAGCATTAACAACCCCCCACTCCTAGTAACACTGCTGGAGGTTATGCTAACCCGTGTTTACCACCAATCAGCTCAAAACCCTCCCTCCACAAAACACACACAGGAAGATAGAGATGGTCTTTTAGGGAATTTATTGAGATATTATGGTGGCTTTTTTTTTTTTCCTGCTTTTCTCCTGAGGCCCAGAAAAATCCTGTATTTTCTCCCCCCACTCGTGTGTTCTTTGTTCATGAGTAGAAGGGAAGGTCAATCTAAAGGTACTGAGAACCATGCTACTGTATTTATTTCAGCTTTAAGAAGAAAATTCAATTCCTGATCAAGGTTTCCACTTCAGTGAAACATTGTTTTTTTCACTGACTTATAAAACTATGGGATTAGACAAAACAGCTCCATTACAAAAAAATAAGGTACAGCAAGTGTTATTTGTAAAAAGTAAATGATAGTGCTAGAAAGCAAACACGTTTCCTTCAAAAAGAGCTTAAAAGTCATTTGCTATACTGGAGGGGCTTTACAATTACATCCTGGTGCCAGACTTGACATTTAATCAAATGCATTTAATCAAAATTCAAGTTATTTACTATTTGCAAATAAAAAAAAAATACTTTGGCTTTCTATTCACATACATCTTTAATATAAAGAATCAAACAGTAGTGGCATAAGAAGAAGTCTGAGAAGTTTTAAGTTGGCAGTAAACAAGAAATTCATATTGAACAGAGACAGACTTAGCAGATGTTTTTTGTCCTGGTGATTACTTTTATCTTCTTTCATGCGGGTTTTGAATGACTTGAATTTACTTAGTGGTTCACTTATTCACTTCATTTATGAAGCACTTCACATAATGAGAACACTATTCTTTTATGTTATATGGCTTTTAAGTGGATCAATACTCAATGAATTTACTTAAGAAGTATTACTTTAAATTTACTGATTTATGAATAGTACCAGCTTACTCATCATAGAATCACAGAACAGCTTGGGTTGGAAGGGACCTTAAAACCATCCAGTTCCAGCTCCCTTGCCATGGGCAGGGACATCTCCCACCAGACCAAGTTGCCCAAAGCCTCATCCAGCCTGGCCTTGAGCACCTCCAGGGATGGGGCATCCACAGCTTCTCTGGGTAACCTGTGCCAGGGCCTCACCACCCTCTGAGTGAAAAATGTCTTCCTAACATCTAATCTAAACATACCCTCTTTTAGTTTAAATCCATTCCCCCTTATGTTATCATTATCTGCCCCAGTAAAATTATTTTTTCCCTTTCCATTTATATACATAAGTATACTTCAGTGATAATCCTTGAGAAGTGCATATAACCTGCTTCCACTTTTCTTGGTTACACCTTTAATTTTGCTCAGATAAAGTTATTGTGAATTTATCTGTTTCATTAATTTTCAAGAGTCAGACATTTTAATCCTTTTCAATCAACTCAGAAAAGGTTTGGGCTATTGGCAAACCAGCGTAGGAAGATGTGGAAAGTTATTGACCCTCTAACTACAAAATTTCTTCACCATTGAGAATACTATTTGTTATTGCTCGTGCATGTTAATATCTTCAAAAGAAATTTGACTGTGTGTACGTCTTCCCTTATGCAGAGCAACTTGCTTACTGAGATAAGGGAGTTCTGCTAACGCTAAAATTAGTTTGGTGCACATTAAGGGCAAGCCCTGGTATCTCTTGAGAGCTAGCAGTGCCCCATGCTGTTACTGTTAGTCAGCTGTCATTCCTGTAGATGGAGGACAGACACCTTCAGAGAGTGGTGAGGTCCACATGGAGCTTTGGCTCTGAGTGCAGCTGTTCCTGTCTCCTTCCATTAGCTAGAAATGGAGCAGATCAGCATCTATATCCCTAAGCTTAGAAAGTTGATGCTAGGTGAGAGGAGTCACAGTCTGAGTGGCTTAACGCGTTACGGGGGCACGGGCACCACTCACGGTGCGGCGCTACCTCAGAGCAGCAGCTCCTGCGTGCTGCCAAGGTGCCAAACTGAACGCATTAATGGAGGTGGCAGGTGGTGACCACTGAGATGTCAATGCCTTGGAAACCAGGGCTCTCCAAGGGCCTCCTAAACACGGCTGGCAGTGTGTGTCCAGACTCAGGCTTGCTGGCTGAGCGTGGGGCTGGTGTGATGGTGAAGAAGAGTTTGTGGTGAACATGGTAGGTAGGTGAAGAGATGCAGCTGGGTCACGGTTAGCGATGCAGGGCAGAGAGCTGGGGAGATGAGTTAAGTATCGGCTTGAACGAGCATAACTGGTGGGTAGGGAAGGGAAGAACAGGGACATCTTTTTCCTGCACATATATGTAGCCTGACAGAGAACTGGGAACTGCTGTTATCAGCAGCAAGATACTGTCAAAGACAGCTGAGCTAACCGAGTTTGAAATGCCCTGCTGTAATATTTTCGCAGTGCCTCACTCTCCCAAAGCACACATTAGGACCGAAGTTCATTTTCTTGCACTGAAAAATCCTGACACATATGGGGTATAGTACTGCTTACCAGGATTTCATTAAATAACTAAGATTTCAGTGTCAGAGATGATGTTATGGTTTAAGAGTAGTGCACTCATGAAAAAAGCTTTTTTTCCTTACCTTTAAATCTTCTCTGAATGCTTTCATTATTTGTTATAAAGAAATTACAAGTTGTCTTAGTAAAAATTGAAAGTCTTTATTCTGTAAGTAGAAGGATGCACAAGAACAAATAATTGCAAAGATATATATCAAGTGTATGCAAACACTACAGAATCATCATTTTTGAAACAATTTTGTAAAACCATCTGAAATTCTAAAGTGAGATGTCTTATAAAAGAAACAGGTAAAATGCATTTATAGTATGCAGAATAAACTTCTTAATTTACACCTTTTGTAAATATTTGCTACAAGGAGTTATTGAAACAAAATATGGAATATTTGCAACTTGCTCACTCACTCTCCTCTTACCACTTCCAGCATTTCTGTAATGAGACAATTATCTGAAAAAATATTATTGTTTTAAAATGACTCGTTTGAGGCTACATTTAGGCATGAGATAAGTGGTACATTTAAGTCATTAAAATTGCATTTGTGTGGAATTCTCATGAGTTCTGAACCTAGGTTGTATTTAAAAACTATAATCCTGTTTCACTTTAGCAAAAAAGTGAGATGTCACATTCAGAAAAGCTCCTAATGGCCAAATGTGGCAACTAATACTAAAAGTGTTGCAATAAAATATAAACCACACACAGGAAAAAAGAACGGAAGTAAGAAATTCCTTAAGTTCCTTAGCCTGCCTTCAAGGTGGATATGTTTTTTGTTTGTTTGTTTGTTTTTCCTGGAGTCAGGGCAGGCATCTGTAAATGGTGACAGTGAAAGGAAAAATCTCAACCAAGGGTATAGAAGAAAATGTGGCTGCTCTGTTCTCTCCACCACAGCAAGCAGAGTAGAAAGCCCATTTCTACATGCACTCATCTACCTTACCAAGGTTTCTTGGAGAAATTGTGGCTGACACTAGAATTATAGCTAGGGCTGTAGTTCCCAAATTATTCTCCCACAATAAAGATCTGAGGAGATGGTCAGGGCTCCCTTCTCTGGAGAAAAATTTTCCCACAAACTCAGAGTCATCCAACCCTGGCAAAGTCTGAGTGCCTGGTGTTTTTCAGTGGTTTAAAGGCTCAGGATTCACCACTAATAGACAAAGAACAGGCATTGCCTGTTCTTATTGCTTGATAAAGTGTAACTTGTTTAGTTTAGGCCAAGGGGTAGCACAAACTGTAATGCCTTACTAGATACACGATGTTAAACCCCGAAGACTTTTGTTGGACTGAAGCATTAATGACAACATGTACCAAAGACAAAATAAAAGAAACCAGAAGTGTCAGTCATGCACAGGCATATAATGCACCATATAATAGTAAAAGAGCAGCTGCCTGTGCTAGGTGGTGACTGTGGCCATGCCTACTGTCTTCAAGGAGTTCTCAGCAGCCACAGCAGCTACCTCAAACTGATTCTCAATCTACACGTGGCTCATGAGCAATACGTCATCTCCAACCTGAATGTATCTCAGCCCCAGTAGGTTGTTAGCTTGCCCTAAGTCCTTGCTGAATTCAAAAAATTCCCTGTGCACCTAGCACTGTCGGCCATGTCTCTGTGGTTTTGGACATTTCTGTGACATTGGTTGTGCTGTGTGCATGGCCAAATGCCCTGTGTGCCACCCCCATCTCTGCACCAGGTGACCATTCAGACAGCTCTGCATTTTTATTTATCTGTAAGGTGAACTTCATTCTGAGAAATGAAGAGCATCCTCACAGAAAAAGGAAAAGAGGTAGGAGTTTCATCTCTGTATTCAAAAATTAGGAGAGGCATAGGTGATCTGTTGGGTGCTACCAGGAGGTGAACAAATTAAAATGTAAGAGTCATGACCATGTCAGGCTAGCTAGTCTAATTCTCGCCTTGAGCCAAAATGTGAGCAATAATTATACTCTCTAGTGAGCTGCTTCATGGACATGAGTAATTATAATCCTCTGCACACAGAAATGTTTATCTCATTATAATGAAGCAGAGAAGTAAACAAAAATAAAAGGACTAGAACTAAATGTTCAGAATGTCATTTCTATGCTCCGCTGTAGTCAGTCAACTCCAGTTTTACATGACAAGGAAGACTGCAAGTGAAAATCTGGTATTATAAGTGAAGTTTGTGTGAAGACTATTCATTAGATATATTAGTCCAATGCCTGAAAAGACAATAGTTATTCAATTCCAATATTCAGTTAGGTAGTAAACAAAGGAAGAAATCTGCAGAGATACACTGCTTATAAAGTTAAAATACAATTCTTTGCTCATATTTCTGTGCTAACTAGCTTAGTAACATTAAATAATTCAGTATTTCAGCCCTATTTCATTAAAACCCTAAAATACTTACTGAAATGTAAGTATAAAACTATAAAATCTACGTGACTAAATGTAGTTAGTTACTGCAGACTCCTGTTAGAGTCAGTGCAGATCTAGAAGAAACTCAGTTCAGTCTAAATCAGATGTCTTAAATATAATGTAGATATGTATATTTAATCAAAAGAATCCACCCTAGGAAATATAAAAACTTCAGAGCTAGAAATCCGATCTCCATACATTCAGATTTCATTAAAATAAATCTGATACCAAACTTTCTAGGTGCAATCAATGTATAAACCTTACCAAGCAAAAAGATTCAGTGGAAAGCTGTACTGGCCACCCAGCTATCAAGAGAGATTTGGAGACCGCTCAGATCAATTCAGTCTGATTTTCCACTTTCCATTTTTTGTAGGTAGATTGTCTACGTGGCTACATAAATTCACATAATTGCCAGCCTTTCCACATTTCCTTCCATGAAAGAACATGACAATAAAACACATAAGTGGTTGAAAACCTGGTTCTGCTGAGGTCAATGGAAAGATTTCCTTGAATTCGAAAATGTCAGAGTTTCACCCCAGGCCAAGAATGGCTGTGCCATGTTACCACAGATCTGCACAGGGAGTGAAGATAATCCCCCACACCTCGCAACAAAACCCAATAACCCCCCTTTGCCTGTCAGGTTCTTAATTTTCCCTTCTATCAGAGTAGCTGCAGGCAATTCTGTAGTAGGGAACAGGATGTCTTATGCCTAAAATGCAAACAAAGGAGCAAATGTTGGAGTTCAGCTATGACTCACATTCGGCAGCACATATTCCTGTCACTTCTGAGCGGCACTGCCCTACTCTGCTCCACAGAAACATTTTAAATGATGTGGGAGATATTTTATATGGAGAGGCAAAGCACTCTTGTATGTGACTCACAAAGATCTCATTATTATTTTATCCTTTATTCAAATTACTCTTTAGATCAAGATTGTATTAATACTCATAATTAATTTGGCCTTATATAATGCTTTTAATCCAAGTATCTCACAACACTTCTCGAGCATTATCTAATTAAGCCAGTCACAATATCTCGGTGATATAGTCAAGGAATCTGTATGGCTCGTTTCTTCCAGCTCCAAAAAACAGTCACCTCTGGGGTCAAACGAGGCAGCTGCTCAATAATGCATAGCAGCACCGTGCCACGCTTTGGGAGGGGAAGTGAGAAATAGCAACTCTAATTGGAACTACAGGGGGACTGAGGGAGGAGAATGTAATTATCTATAATTTCAGATTTAAAGGTGATAACTCGTCTTTTCCTCTGAAGGTTGTCAAAGGCTCTCTAATGTCCAATTGTTTTTCTAGCTCATGGTACAGATGTCTCATAGAGTACCACAGGTCCTCTGGTCAGAGTCATAGAGGAGTGCCTTACCACATCATCATTTCATGACCTATTTTAAATTGAAATTCTGCTTCTACACATATAATTTACTTGCCCAAAGTAAATTGCTAGTGTGATCCTTTGATCAAAACCTGCAATAAACTGCCAATATTTTACGTTTCTTCCCGCAAGGCTGGTTTAAAGTAAGTTGTATTATCCCCACTGTACCGAAAGAAAATGAAGCAAGGGGAAAATAAATTATCTTCCTTTACATACCCAGAAAGCCAGTGATTAAAAGGTCATTGAATCTTATTTTCCAGACCTGTATTACTTTGCTAAGCTCTCACTCATCCTTCTTTCTGTCTGTTAGAACGTCTTTAACATTCAGTCTGTATTTTTGATATCCATGATTAAAATAAAGATCAAACGTGGAATCTAAAATATTCTGCTAACAGGAGAGCTTTTCCATATGCATACCCATTTGTATCTCTACTAAAACAAAATTTAAATAAAGCAAGCTATGAACCCCATGGATGCAGAAGCTCCCCAAGTGTCTTTTAGACAACTGCTCCCTGAAGGTTGGGTGCTGTGTTTTTGCCCACATTGCTGCTTCAGCCCAGATCTATCCCATGGGGACACGCAGCAGGGATGTGAGCACAGCCCCCAGGGACTTCTAGGGCTTGTCATGCTGAGGGACATTGGACATGGGGCTTAAGGTGTCTGCCAGAGGGGTACAGATGACTTCATGGGCAATTCTCTCTTCTCAGGACAGGCAGGAGGAGCAGTCTCATGGAGAGAGAGTTACCTACATGGCAGTCACTGAAAACACCTCTCAAGTTTTCACAGATTCTTGCAGCTGGATCAGGTGGTGTTGATCTCCTGTGGCCTACTGTGTAGCATGGAGAGCTGCAGATATCACCAAGGGATTTTTGCACCAGATCTGCAACAGATTTAAGATAAAAACCTGGTCTCAGTTTAGATGTTGAGGGTCAAAGGATATGCTGTGTCTCTAGGTAAAGTATTGGAATGGAAAGGTGCACTTGCCATTGAATAACAGAAACTTCACTGAATCTCCAGCCAATCAATCTTGATTATAAGAAAATGCATCACTTATAAGTATTTATAAACAGGTTTGCTGAGGCGAGGGGCCCGCATATTTTCACCATGACCTAGCAAAGCCAAGGGGTCTGGAGAAGTCACCTGGCTCCATCCTGCCTGTAGTACAGCCATTTTTCAGACTTTAGTTCTCATGTGATATAGGGACTTTTAATTTATTTTTTTTTTTCAGCTACTGTGTAATAAAACAAGTATGCTTATGAAGCAAGAAAATGGAGAAAAATAATAGGGAACATGATAATGATTCATGTTTTTTAAATTTTGAGAAAGCACAGCAACTACTGAAGAACCTGGAAAATACAGTTCTTACACTACACAGAAAATTATAAATAATTTAAGAATACCCATAAACGTAGTGCTCTTACTATCTAGCAGTGATATAATCTGCAGAGACTTTGACCATCCTCCATGTTACAAAAACTGTGGGAAGTGCTGTCCATTATCACCAGGGAGCAGACATGACCATTTCTGAGATGAAAAGACCTTTGCAAAATGACCCGCTAAGTAGGGTGCCTGAGGTGATGAAAATTCCAGTTCTTGGATGATTTTAGTTCTCCCCAAATCTTGATGCTTTCAAATATTTTCTGAAATAAAAAATCCAGAAAAAGTTCATTTTTTTCCACTTTTCTGATTATAGAATAATTACAATTTTGAAACAAAGTAATTTCTGAGGGAAAGGTATGAAAATATTAATAATATGAAGAAATATTTCAGTCAGAAAAAGCATTGTAACAGAAAGTTCTGACATAATCTATCTCTGTGTTATTTGTGTTAAAATTAACACAGTTTTACATTTCACCAGAGCAGAACATCTGTCAAAGTTTTAATAGCTTTTGTTGTGTTCTTTAAGCAACTTCACTCACTTCAAATAAAAAAAAAAAAAGAACTTTTTATTTCAGGGAGAATTCTTTAAAAAGGAGTTTAAATTCTCTTTCCAATTACATCCAGAAGTATACACTTCTCCTTCTCAATGGATAATAAATTTCAAATGACTTTATTATGTTCATTATGGTGTGCATCACAAACGGCTGTAGCTTCATGGTCATAGTGGATGCACTTATATCATCCTTGCAGAAAAATACAAGCGCTTTCTCCTCAAGAGAGGGGAAGAACATCTCTAGAGTCAGCTATGAATAGAAGAAAAATTCTAAGTTTTTCTCGTTGTGGGCCAGGGAGCCACACGTGAAGGGGGATTGAAGTTAAATTCAGGGGGGCTAAAAGTTAGACAGACAAGTCAAAGTCAAGCTTTTCTTAGCAATAAGGGATGAAGGCTCCTAGGTGATTCATCTCACTATCAGTTAGCTACCTAATTACATACCTTCCCCGATTTAGGGAAAATAATTGCCATTTGGAAATACCCATTATTCTCTGCTGACTCTAAAGGGAACCAAAGGTAAGTAACTCACTGCTTGATAGCTAACTTTCTCTAAATTTTGTTGAAATGATCCTACCCTAAGGGCCTACAATTACGTTTAAATACTGTTTTCAAATTGCTTATGGATTTTGACAACTATTCCTAAAACTGACAGGAAGCCTTCCAACCTGGGCAAGCGGTAGGGATAGCATATCTAAGGGTGACGCTAGAGCAGTGACAAGTATGCAGCAACAGACTCTATTGTAAATTCATTTTTCAGTTTTAATTCTTCATATAATATATCACTTTGGTGACTGAATAAACAAATGTGTTGTCTGAATAGTGCTATAACTGTACCTGCTGCTGTACATATAGTAGATGAAACATTAAAGCCCAGTAGATATAATGAAACACAATACTCTAACCAAAGCAGAATGGCCAGGTGGCTCAGCACAGATTTGTGAATATTTTTCTATAGGCAGAGCATATGAGACCTTTGATCTCATTTGCACGAACTTATATTTGAAAGTAATCTTAAGAGCCAGGTGTAGGTTTTAAGTATGTCTTGCTAGTGCAAGAATCTAGCTGAAACAATTAGTTGTTAGAAATGTTAAATGGAAGTACTGCTATGTCTCATTGTTCTGGTAGGATTTAGAGGTGCTTTAGGAGAAATGGAGAGAACAATCTGCACTGATACAAAGGGACTGAGCTCTTCGCTTAAAGGTATTGACATGCCTAGGCTAGCAGAATAGCAGAAATACCTAAATTAAAAGTTATTTTGGGTACCTCCACACTGTGTTACTGTCTGACATATTCTACATTAGCATCAGTGGGACTGCACAGATGTTACAGAAGGGACAGTAAGCCCATTCTTGTAACTTTACAGCATATGTTTTGTTTTCATGTTCAGTTCTGCTTGATTTTACTAGCTAAATTCAAAATGCATGAAATGTCAGTGGTTTCGCTCTAGTTGTAACCATGTACTCCATGGAAAAATTGCATCATTAGTAGAAAAAAACAACCAAACAAACAAAAAAACAGGTGATAGAGGAAAGTAATCAAGAGAAAAATGAGGGAGATTCTCACAGAAAAATGTTTTAGAGAGTTATTTGTGCTGAAACAATATAGACCATCTAACATGCTAAACAGTTCAACATCCTACCCAATAAAGCATACTTACCAGACAATGCAAATCAAGACCATTATAAATAAATCCAGCCCTCACCCCCTTAAAGCACTAATCAAATACAGACTCAAGACAGACGGAACCCCAAGTGCAAAAGCAAACATCTCGTTTCTCAGTCTTAGTCAACCAGGAGAACAGATGGCCCTTAATAGCATGCCCTGAAACATCTAATTACATGAGGAACTTTGTATAGTTTTTCTAGACTTTTAATTGGTCCCCTAACTGTGTGTGAAGAGAGCCAAATGTTTTAATAGATTAAATACTAAATATCAAGATAGATTCTTTTACAGCATTTGCAACACCTTGCTGGTTTATTATTAATGTGGATTTCAAAAATATGGCAGTGCAGACTGTGGGTCAAGGTTGTCATGCAGATGAGCTATATTCATTTCTTTGGAAGTCTTCCTCATATATCAAGCTGAGTGCCTTGCCTTTCCACAAAATAGGAACAACAAGATGTATATGATAACACATTTAGGGTCATTAGGAATTTAGCCTACATAAATAACATGAGAGGAGAAATGGCTGGTAACTATAGCAACATATAAAAACCTAAGAGGAGAAGAGAATGGACATTACACATCATCATGCCAAATTGAAATGTAACAATACAACCAGGAGGTTACCAATATCTTGCAGAAGTCTAATGTAGAGCTGGAATAATAAAATGGTATTTATATATATTATTAAAAGAATTAAAACACATTTAATGACTAAGTACCTAAAAAGTAGAAAAACAATGTACAAGTGCACAAACTCTTGTTTACAAATAACAGATACAAAAATAAGAATTAAGTGTGGCAAGAAAAAAAAAATCAGCAACAATGAATATATTATCAGTGTGCACTGAATTCAGAAACATATCTAGGTGTATAGGATTTTTACTTCTATTGCCCAAAACCATGTGTAAGCTTTTCTTCTAGTAATACAGGCCATAAGAAAGCATCAGAGTTCTGCTATTTTGGTCAATCACATCATTTACTCTTGGTTGTAATCATGCTGTTTAACAACAATCAATTTTTTGCTGCAATTAGGAAAGCTGTTCCAAAACATTGTTGCTCTGATGCTTAGAAACCTTCTTTTCAGGATGAATATATTAATGGCCAGTTTATACCCATTTGTTCTTGTGCCAGCTGTGGCCATTAGTTCAAATAGCTTTTCTCTGGTGTACTGGCATGCAACATTATAGACCTCCTTTTTGTTAGACTGTGAAAGCCAAGTTTCTCTCAGAAGATAACCTTTCTTTCACCTAATTATCTTAAAGTCTTTCTCTTCCTTTCATCATGCTTAATTAATTTGCATGACTGGCTATAATTTTACATTACATTCCAGGTAAACTCTTGCTGGAGTACCATTTAGTACTTCCCTGTCCCTGAGGATGAGTTTTCTTTTTATATGGCTGCATCACATCAGTCTATCACAGGATCATTACCAGATTATTTTTTTCCTGTCTGCTTTTCCAACTAGGCAAGCTCCTAACTCACTACAAAAGCTCTAGAAACTACTCCTCAATCCTTAGCTTTCTGTTTTGTGCCACTAAATGTTGTCCCATTTCTAATAACTCAGTTATCAACTCAACATGGTGCACAAACCCATATAGCTGTTATTCTGTTTGTTTTTCCTGTGTAAGTGCCTATGTAGTGATAACAGCCTTATTATTTATATATGTCCTCCAACATAAACTTGGAAAATCGTAGTCTCACTAATAAGAATTTACTAGAAATGTAGACTTGCATTCACCTCTCTTCAGGATCTGTGGCTGTACTTCAAGGGCCGCCTCAGTGAAGTCTTTTGCAAGCCTTCCAGAAGGCATCTGATCAAAATCCTTTCTGTTTTAATCCACCTAACCATTGTTTCACTGCTGATTACCACTATGCTGATTCATAGCCCCACCAATTTCATCTTATCTTTTCTGAATGACACACAGCTGTTTTCCGTTATGCTTCTTATTTCTGTATAGGAAATAATAAAGTGATCTAAAGAAATCCAGACAGATCAGTAGTATTTTACACATATTGCCAAGATCATAGAAGGAAACAGGGAGTGAAAGTCAATGGAGGATTATGAACATAAAGTTTATAGCACTAAAGTAAAAGCAAATCCTGTTCTGCACAGATACAAGTGTTATGAAAGTGAAATAACAATGTAAAAGGTATAATGCCTACAATGATATCACTTCCCCTATTGGCTTGTAGAGTTAGCCAACATGACACACCTTGTTACCTGTCTTTGCTATATCCTTATCTGTTACCAGGGGGAAATGATTAAATCTCTGTTTACAGTGGTCCATTTATTTATTTATTTATTTATTTTCATAAGCACAGCAAAAATCTTATGGTGCAAGAAAATTTTCAGCTCAAGGCCTATTACCAGCTGGCACTTAATGCAAGAGCTCCCTCTCTGGGTAGCACTACAAAGGTCTGCAGAGCCTTCATGGAGTTTTGTCCCTGAGGTTCTAGTGCTTGTGGCCCAAATACAGATACTCTCTATAAAATCCACTCTCTACACATGCAGACACAATTTTCTAACTGTGTATGGCTGCCAACTTTGCATAGACCCTGGGTTTCAAGCACAGTTCCCTCACACTATTTCAGACTGTGTATTTTCACTTCTGGCATGAAATAAATAAATCACATTTGATGAGGCTGTCAGACTCCCACCTCCTGCCCCATTCCTCCTCCCTGGTGCAGAAAGGTTTTTGTCCACCTGCAATTCTGCAATTTGCTCAATGCATAGCCAAGCACCCAGTGGACAAAATGGTGATATCTGTATCAGGAACTAACTCGTCCCATGGTCCATTCATGAATCCCCGGGCCAGCTGGCTTTGCTTGCCTGTGCCCACTCTGTTTAATTCTCTCAGCCTCCTAAATGGGGTGGCCACTTCCAACTTACCTGCTGGGAATGGACCCTGGCATGGTTAACCTATGCTACGGAGATATTCAAGAGTCTGTCATTTGTCAGGTCAATATTAGCAATTCATCAGTGGAGGCATTTGATTGAATCAGTTTAAATTACCATTGAAGACAGCCACAAAGTTGCTCATACTCTTGCTATTTCAGTTACAGCACCCATATGCACATATTTTCATTTGTGCTCCTAAGAATTACCCTTCTAAGGACTGGATTTTAGAGGTAATACCAAAACCTCTATTTACAGCTATCAGAAGGTCTGGGAGCCCAAGAACTTCTAAGATGATAGCCCTTGAAGTACGGAGATTTATGCCTAGCAATTAGCATTGTTGTGTCCCTAGATGAGGCAACTTGCTTGTGGCACAGAGACCTGTGGTGTCTGTCCCTTTGTATTATGAATTCCAGAACCTAGAAAAGCTTCCTTGTATTTCAAAAACCTACAAAGAAGTTTAAGAAAGATCTCCTCATATTTCAAAAACCTACAAAGAAGTTTAAGAAAGATCTCCTCATTTAAGTGCAAAGAGCTAAAAAGTAACTTTCCTACTCTTTAATTATCATGACAACTGCGCTGCTAGAGGCAGAGCTGTGTTATTGGATGTCTTCCAGACTGAAGAAACAGGATAAGAAATAGGATAAGAGAAGTAGCATTAGAGAAATACAATGTTCCATATTACTTTAAGGATGCTTGCTCTGCAAGATGTTCAAAGGAAAGGAGATTGTTAAAGTGATGGGCAAAAGGGGAGGTAGGAGAAAGCTGAGCTTGGAGGAAAGAAAACTAGTATCAGCAATGCCAGCAGCTTCAAAATACTTTGATATATTGTCCAAGTTGTCCTGTACTCATGCTGAAAAGAGAGTCTGACCATGGGAATTCAAATAAGAAAATTCTGAAACAGTCAGAAAGAGCTATGAGAAAGCAAATTATAGATAAGAAAGAAAGTTATTTGGAAATACTATTTTGCATAATAATGGACAAGCCAAATAACATTCTGGATGAAATCATGTTACACAAATAGGAAAGGTGAAACACAACAGTCCTATAATTGAATAGAGTGCTAACTAAGATGACTTCTTCTGATAAGTATTCAGCACAAAGGATGGCAAGTTTATAGAAAATACAAGAGAAGGCACATCCCAGAGACACCTACATGTGCGATCACTGTTTAAACAATCAAGCAGATGAATAAATCAAGTGAAGATTAAGTATATTAAACTTCTTAGCACTAGATTAGAAATAGAACAGAAATCTTGTTTGTGAGGCAATAGATCTATTCCTTTGAAATATGAAATATGAAGGAGACTACTTTGTAAAACTGTGAAAACAGTTCTTAGCTAGCATTACAAAACATAGTCACTGCTGGTAGTTATTCTGCATTTAAATTGGATGTATGCAGCAGTTAGGAATTGCTATCAAAGCAGAATAAACCATCTGGGTAGTGTGACCACTTGTTTGCTATTTCCTCTCTCATTGCACATTTGCTTTATTGTTTTTTTTTGTTGTTTTTTTTTTTGTTTTTTGTTTTGTTTTTTTAGTTTTCCTTCTATATCTCCATATCTGTCACCTTCTTCAAAATAAAAATAAGTAGATTGAGGCAGAGATATTGTTTACTGGGTGTGTATTACAGGATGGGTTTTAAACAACCAGGGTTAGGGTTTCAAAAACCATAACATCAAAAATCTAGAACAAGGCACTAGGTTACATATTCAAATTGAACCTCATATCCTGTGTGTTTCAGTGGTAACCTATGGGTGTTCAAATCAGGCTAGGCAAAGAAGCCAGTTATTGCATGCCTGTCACATTACTAATATTATTTTTATTGAAGTACCTGTCCACTGAAAGGCCCTTTATGCATTAAAGTTATTTCCAGACCTTTGTCTTCTGAAATATACTATTTCTTCTCTATTGGAAGATTGAAAATACATTATTCTACTGTGTGATTTGATAACAAAAGTTCCAAGAAAGTAGTTTTACAAACAATAAATTAACATCTAACATAACTTTATATTGAGAAAGCAGAAGATAACGTAATCTAAAGTCAAATTGTTAACACATTGAAATAAACAAATAAGGCAAAATGCTTTTTAATTATATGTCTGCATTTCCCCAGTTCTAAGCAGAATTATTGTGGACAACATAAAATTCAGAACGTTTTAAGCAAAAATAATAGTGTAATTGGATAGTGATTATAGAGTTCTAAACACCTAAAATGGAAAATGTCGTAAATACTATGACTATTCAACATAATGTCAGTGTAAAAATATATACTGCTTAATGCTTCAGGTTATTCTCACATGGCTACATAGCAGTTATTATATCCTCTGCTTGGGCTTAGAACGGGTATATACATACGTGTCTGTGTGTGTACACATACGCACACATATAGATATATACATATAAGTATGCATGAATGGGGAAATGGGATGTTCTTTAGTGTGTTCTCATTTACCTTTTAGTCAGAACTAAACAGGAACACAATTCATGTAGACTCATAGAAATTATTAGTGTTTGAAGAAAACAGTATGCACACACAATAAAAAGGTGTTTTTTATCATCAAATTGTCAACTAGAAATAGGTTTCCACATGCCAGGATCTCACTATAATTACAGAAACAAGAAAATTAGTATAGAAGTAAAACAGCATACTAAAAGTAAAGACAGGCTATTACACAATTTCAATATTGAATTATAAAAATAAAGGCAGAATGAAAGTAAACAGAAAAAGATTTTCTCTAAGAATTTTCTAGGTACTCCTTTTTATAAATTCCAATTTTATAAAAAACAAGCAAACAAACAAAAAGCAAAAAGAATGGATACCAAAAATATTCCCTTGCACTTAGATAAGGAAGCTGTTTAACATCTCAGACACAGCTCTCAAGTATTTAACCCCATTTTAAACTGGAGAAACACAAAAAATAAATTATCTCAGCTACTCAGCCAAAATGAGTATTACCCCTAACATACCTTGAATTAATTCAGACTAAAGAATTAGGCTCTCCGCCTGCAAATAAATAAACAAATAACAAATCCTGGTGGCCCTAGATTATTTGTGCCTTTCCCACAGAACTAAGAAGCTTTGTGGATGACCCTGCCTGCCTCTCAGGAATGGTATTTGTGGTAAATGTAAGAGATCATACGAAGCCAGCATGAGAGAAAGGAAATGCTGTGAAGGAGGAGATAAGTAGAGAGCACCAACAGGGAAGCAGGGAGTCAGAGTCTGAAAATAGCATTTATTCTAGGAATTGAATTAAGGCTCTAGCCACAAAAAGGGTACTCAAAATAATAGTGCAGTATTGAAATATAAGGTTTCCATTCCATACTTATAACTTAATACTGTACAAAGACAATACAATTTCAGTCAATTGGAAAAAAATAAAAATTAAAAAAAAATAATCTTGTAAGTATAAACCACATTCTTAGGATGTTTATAGTGTTTTCCCAAGTTTCTTTCCCAAGGATGATCTGGGACTAAGTCCAAATGGGGAAAGCGGCCAGTGGAGGAAGAAATAGATCAGTGCCAACCATAGAGCCTTATAGTGCCAACATAAAAAATATAGTGACTATTAAATAACTTGAGAGTTTTCTCAAGAATGGGAATGCCATAAAAACTTCTTCCTCAAATTAAGCCTGGTATTTTTATAAATGAAAAGTAGAGTTGATTGGGGATTTTCCAAAATTAAAAACCAAAATACAATCCCCGAACTCAAAAGCAGAGGATGAAATATTTCAGCATGCCACTAGGACATTTCATAAACAGTTTCATAAACAGAGTTAGAATAGAATGGAGGTATGAAGACCAAGCCTTCAGGATTCATTACTCAAGTTCCAGAGTAAATTAGGTGAAGATGAATCTAAAGCTTTTGGTTGAGCTCAGAAAGAACTAAGTATCTGGAAATGTTAAGATGTGTAGTTTAGCTTGGAGTGACAAAACATAACAAGAGAATGGGATGCCATGAAATTTGATTTGCATGTAAAAGAGTATCAATATTTTGTCTGACACTGAACAAATTTTGAAACCTTGCCATTTTCACAAGATGGAAGTCTTGATTTGCCACCAATTCTGATAACTTTAATTTCACTTTAATTCTGAAACCCTGCATACTGTTAAACAAAAGATGTGAGTGCACCATGGTGTGAGAGGAGAGCCAGGTAAAGCTCTGGGGTGGATGTCATGAGCCTCGCTTTAGGTTGTAGACCAGAAGACCAGAAAACTCTTTCATCTCAAATGCAGATTTTATTCAAATATAAGCCAATGTAATTAACCTTTTAAAGACACAAAAGTTAGAATGGCTAATTCAGACAGGATAGAAATAAAAATGTATATAAACAAGTCTCTATCCATTACATCCTTGCAGGCAAGTTCTTGCTTCTCTGCTTGGTTACTACAATCACAGTGGCTTTCGATTCTAATTTGATTTGGATTTTGGCCAGCTCCCTCCGATCCCTAAAATGTTTCTCTCTGCCACTGTGGGGGCTTTGTTAGGGGTCAGTCCCTGCTCCTTTCAATGTTAATTCTAAGGGCTCTAGCAGCTGCCTTCTTGCCATGACTCTCCCATTCTCAGAACCCTTCTGCTTCCCTGGAACCAGTGGCCATCTCTCAGCCCTCTGGAGGCACCACCTGAGCGCACCACACTTTGCCAAAAGAGGCATCATATTACAGGCAAAATGAGAACAAACTGTCCAGCACCTGTAACAAAATCTGTTTTTATTTAGTTTTAAAATCTGGTATTTGGACCACAGAACTGCACTGTTTGTCAAGATAACAGCTTTTCTGATTTAGTCAGTATAAAAGCATCAATTATTTGACTATATGAGAAGAATGTTTTTTCCTCATGGTGAATCCATTGCCAATATTAATTAGCTTTATCTCTGTATGAGATTTTTTTCTGTCTAAGAAACTCTTCTGATAAAGTCTTTCATAAGTTTAAAGCTTTATGTAAGCTTTCCAGCCTCAATGATTCTATGATTCTATGTTCAACGTACTTAACAGCTTTTACATCAGCATGATAATTTTTGACTTTTTAGAATGTACCTTTTTTTATAATAGCAAATTAAGGAAAATATTTAAGATATATCACCTCCAAAGGAGAAACAATTCCAACATTATTCAAAAGAGCACAAAGAAAATTGCTTGAACCACCAAGCAAAATAATATAGGTGTATATTGATGATATACAGGCAGCTTGGAAGTGACGAGAGCAAATTTTGTGCCAATATTCTGCTGATAGAAGAAGACACTGAACAGAAAATTCAAACATAAGCTGAGGGGTCTCAATGAAGTAGTGACTCCCCACTTGCTATATCCAGGAAGATGATGTAAACCAGTAAGATCTCTGCCCAGTTCAGGCCACTTGACTGCAAATAGTTAATTGCAATAAAAGCTGCCTTTTTTTTTTCTGAAAAAAATGGTTACACATTTTAAAATGTATTCTTCCTACTGTAGATTACTTCAGCAATTATCTGTAACTCTTGTTCCATACATAGACTAGAACCAACACCTTTACGTATAGACATCCTTAGTCAGACATTTTACATGAAATATGTTTAATTTAATAAAATAAAATAAATAAAATAAATTTCCATGGCATTATTCACATAAATAAATTTAAATTTCTGAGTGGAAAATATGGTTCCAAATTAGGGATATGTCAATGCAGTCACCAAACGTACTTGTAAAATCAAGTGTTCATTCACACTTATTTTCATTATAAAGAGAAAAATCTGGTATTTCTCTATAGAAACAATCTCACTTCTTGTAAATATGTCATCTGATAATGAGATTCGCATATCTAAAAGTGGGGATATGATAGATGCAGAACTTAGTCTTCACAAACATCTTGCTCAATGAACAGGCAAACCTTTTGTGTCTTCTGAAGATGTCTCTGGACAATCTCACAGGACACAGCATTAGTTGCAGAAGGTACAAGAATTATTTTAAATAGAATATGAAAGAGTTTAGAGTATGGAATTGATCATAAATTGTAACAGTTTGATTATTTCCCTGTTCTGTGGAGTCTTTCATAATGAAAATGTTGAAGAACAATTCCAAGTAATTAAGAGTTATAGATGGATGTAAGGTGCTAAAACCTAAAAATAAATATAGATAAGAGATCCAGGAAGAAAATGAGGAAAAAAACATAATTGAAAAAGAGGTATCTGTACAGCCATCTGGTTAAAAGCATTAGTCATATTTAGACTGCATCCAATATCATCTTGAGTGAACATGTAACCTATGCACTAGAGAGAAAACGAGGCAAGTACCTGGTAATGGAGTAAAATGGTACATGGGAACAGATTGGAGAAGCTTTCACCTATATATTTTTTTTAACTTAATCCTGTCAAGATATCCATGATGAAAACAATATTTAATACACAAATATCAGTCTTAACTTATTAGAAGTAATGCTCTTTACTTGATTTTCTTCTAATGGTCTTCCATCATGAAAATTTATTTTTATTCAGGAAGTCTCAGATTAAATATTTATTCAGATCAGCAGTCTGATAAAATAAAAAATGAAAGTTGATTTAAATTGTATTCTGTACACACAGAGAAAATCTACACATTCAAGTGGAAAGGAATTTATTTACAATATGAGAAATGAAGATTTAAAAACATCCTTTATAATTAGTTAAAAACTCGAAATCTTTAAATAGTCAGAGACACTTTATGTTCTCTATGTGTCCCTTTTTAATAATTTTAAGGCCAGAAGGTTCTCATCAGGCTTTCTAGCATTAGAATACCCCCCTTCCCCCCCTCCCTCCCCCTCCCCCAGGTTTTATGGGAGACCCTGATATTTTTGTGGATGGTGTCCAGAGCAAAATAGATCCATGTTTCCAGCAGCTTTTGAGCCTGGACTTTCCATCTCCACCTGATATTTGCCTAGCCTGTAATGGCACACCTACTTAATGCAGTATATTGCGTATAAAGTTCCCTAGACGTGCGTAAATACTAGTGTCAAGCAGAGGTGCTCCTTTAGCCCCAGTGGTGCTTTTTCAGGGCTAGTTCATGAGGGTGGTGTGCCCACCATGCTTTTGGCTACAGAGTAAACGCAAGTATCTCGGTGTAGCACTGTACTGGGCCATGTAGTTTTACCATTTATTTTCCGCATTCAATGGGAAGACAGAGGTGCTTCTCTAAAGCATTGCATGTTATCTGTCTTGATGTCTATTGCAAGATAAGTTCACTTATGCTCTGAATGGTTGTGTTTCGTACTGGGTCCTCCAGGACCTTTCCAGAGCTTAGGAAAGTATTTTTATCCCAGTTGAAAAGAAGGGAAATGATGTGCAGAAAATTTCTTATTGCTTAGAATTAGCAATAATGACATGCTCTGGCAATTCAAAATGGGGAAAAAATGGTGATTGGACAGAAACACAACAGAAATCTATGGAGATGTGCATATTGGGATGATACATTCAGACCAGCTAAATCAGGACAATTGACAATTATTACCTCTTGTAAAGGTGATATAGGATTCTAGAGGGAAACTGAAGGAAGTGTGATCTAACATTTTAATTTCCTACTTAACAAGTTTGACTTTTATTTAATCAGACAACCCAGTCTATTATTAATTTTTAAGACTGTTCAAACCAATGTCTTATAATCATTAATGAAGCTGTTTGTTTAAATGAACAAATATGTCAAAGTACTTTAGTACCAAATCAACACTAAAGCATAAAAACTCCTTGTTTTATAGGGCATTTGATGTACGCCAGTGTGCTTTGACATATTTACCAATAGATGAAGAAAAATGAGAGGCCTATGTGGTAAGTGAGGGGTCCTGAAGAACAGTTTACCAAAATGTTAGAAGTATTCTTCTGCCAAACAAGATTGCTGTAATTGAAAACATCAGAAGTATTGAGATCTCCTACATGGGTGTCTTGTTCTTAAAAGATCAGCATAATACCATGTGACCTCCCTTTCTAATGGCTGCATGAATGATTGCAAGGGGAAGCTTACCCTTTGAATGCAGTAAGTTTCCACAATGCATAAGCTTTTGCTACTGAGAAACTATATTTTCAGAAGCATTTGTTCTTATTCAAATACAATGTTAAAGTCTGATAAATATCTTTATTCATATTAGAAAAATTCTAATCTCATGAATTTTTCCTTTGTGAATTGGTTATGGGGATAATTATAACCATAATTATACATCCTCTAAAGATTCATGAACATAAGGTTCAGTGAGGATGAGTATGCCAGAAGGAAGATTATGTCTTCTTACCCATCTAGTGCTCTCAAAATGCCAGGAAATTTTTTTATAAGAAGAAGAATATTGATAGAATAAATTAATAAATGATAATTTATTTAGATTTTGTAACTGCTTTTTGACAAAATTCCTCACATTGAACTAATAAAGAAATTCAGTAGGATCAAGGGAATTTATTGCCATGGACTAGAAACTGTTTAAGACACAAACTAACCAACCAAACAACAATAATAAAAAACACAAGCCAAACTAATGATGATGGAAGGTGAAGGAAAATCAGAAAGCAAATGGAATATTAGGCTTCAACAGGCTGGTATGAAGAATAAAAAAGAGAAAGTTCATAATCCCATTTATAATTCAAGATATAACTGCTGCAATAGGGATACTGTCCTCAGGTTAACCTATCTCAAAATATTCTTTCTAAAAGTGCAGATGAGAGTAATAAGAAAGATTAGGAAGAGACTGAATAGCCTGTACTAAGAATCTGTTAGAGTCAATTACATAAACAAACCTAAGGAACTATCTTATCCCCACCCATGCTGCAACATGCTAATCTCAGATGACTTGTTCCAGTTTAAGAATAACATTTAACCTAGTGGAAATTCAGACAATCAGAACTGTCCTGTTCAGGTACCAGTCAGGCATCCTCCTGCAGATTCAACAGTCCTAGATTGTGATTCAGCCCTGATGCCCAGGAAGGATCAGTGAAGGAAACAGAATTTAACATGAATGAAGTTCACAGTTGTTGATGCATGTGTAAAATGCAGGCTCTGTTTAGGTTACATTTCTTCTAATTTAAGTCCCAAAGCGTGACTGCTTCTTTTATCTGCTTGTATCTGTATGTATCTGCACTTTAGCAGTGATTCTTCTTATGAAATAGATGTGCCTAATATCTCTCTTTGGTTTAGGGACTGATAATATGTCTTCAGTGACTGCAATGCCATCTCAAACAAGTGGCAGATATCCCGAAAGCAGGCAAAGATAGGTAGTGACAGTTTTGGGGTCTTGAACTCTGAAATGGGAAATTTGATGATTCTTCCATTTCAACCTGCACTATTTGTTCAAGTGGCAGGAGAGAATGTGTGAAGAGCATTATCTCACTACTTCTGCCATTTGTTAAGGCAGAAGAGCAGCCCAAGGAACAAGACCTGCTGCAAAGATGCTTGCTTATAAAGTAGCTGCCTGTTTGGGGAATTCCCTGAAGGTGAAGAGGGTGAACTATGCAGAAGGGATTAGGGTCCCTATCCTAGATATCATGAGCTGGAAAGACACACGAACATCTGAAAATCTCTGCTGATGGTATGATACGGTATCTGGAAACCTAACTCCTCAATTTAGGAGGAATAAAACTAAGCTGATCTAGTCTTTATTTTCTCTCCCAAGAATCATTTCCACTTCAGTGGAAAATGAAGCTTCTTCTAAAACAAAATCACCTGCATTCGTGAAGAGCTTTGAGATCATTCTAAACTAAAGCTGCTTACCACAATCTAATTCATTTACACTCATTTTATAGCACAGTGAAAGTCAAATGAAACACATTTTCCCAGACAAAATTTCCCATCTTTCCCTCTCACCATTTCTACTTACATTCTCAAATAGTTAAAATAGCCTCTCCTTTTCCAGAAGAGTTCTCCTCCCTGAGCCTCAGTTCTCAGATTCAGATTACAAAATTAACTGTGAAAAGGATGGTGTAAATGACATGGAAAATCTGTAAGTGCATTAATGCCACAACTAGCTAGAAAACTAGTGACATCTTTATGCTACATCCCTTCTGTACTTCATTTTTCGCTGCTGCGTTCTGCTGTTAACCTTTGTCCTGTGCTGTTCAGAAAGTGCCCATATTATCTGAGTGAGGCTCTGAGGCTTAATAATTTAGCTTATTGGTTTGAGCTGGCACAAAATGTGGCAGAACTGATGGCAGAAATAAGACAAAAATAGATTTGATGGAATTAATGGAGCACTTGTGGGCAGGAGTTGGCTTAACACATTAAAGATTTTTTTTTCCTAGCTTGACAGTGAAATGCAGGGCTGTATCTACAGGGGATGGAGTTAACAGGGACTGATAAATCAGTGTAATGCAATAGCTGAAACCACAGCTACATGGGAAAGAGCCCAGAGAAAGCCAGGGCTGCATGCCACTTGGGCAGCACTGCTGGTGGTACTTGGCTTAGGGAGGGTGATAAAATGGGTAAAGGAAATTATGTCTATAAGCAGCCACTAAAATGTGCACTTTGATCCCCTCTGGAACATGTGACATAACAGGACTGAGCTATCCATCCCCAGTCCCTTAAATCCACTGTCTCATAGTTGTGGTGTAGAAGTCATTTGCTTTTCTATTAGCCACAGCAGGAAGGGGACAGGGGATGCCCACGGTGTCAGGGGTGAGTCTTTGGGACAGGGGATACCCATGGTGTCAGGGGTGAGCCTTTCATTCCTCAGGCTAGTGCTTTGGGTCTTCCGAAGCTCCCAGGTGTTTTCAGTGCTCTCAGGCATTCTATGGTCCCATACAAATGAAGGAAAGGCCCCTGAATCTTGTGATCTTACTTGTGATCAGGACAGGAAAGACAGGAGCAACACATGGCTCCCTTATCTTCAGGAAATTTAAAAAAAAAAAAAAAAAAAAGGAGAGAGGGAGAGGGAGAGGGCTGACTTCATTTCTGAGGGAAATACCAGGATGTCTTGGGGGAAGTTCTAGACATGTTCTTATATCATTCTATACCTGAGCCTGTCCCACTTGCAGATTGCCCCGTAGAGAGATTTTCTGTGTACCTTCTTCCTTCAGATAGCAGAAGGAAGAAATAGCATTTCTGGCTTTAAGAAGTTGCAACACAATTCACAGATTTCAACTGTGACTCCCTGAACTCTTGCTCCAGGATGGCCAGTAGCCAGCCTCCAACTTCAGGGTGAATTTGTGCAGTTTTGGAGCAATGCCTAAAAGGCTCGAGGATGTTTTTGTTTCTTTTCAGGGAACAATGAAATCCTCCTGCACATGAGTGGTGAGCTAAGGGAAGAACAGTGCCCTTTGAAGGAGGGAGTTCTGTAGATCTACCCCTTCATAAAAGATGCTAGCATCATCTTTTATTCATTATAACTGTCCAAGTGAAAAGGAAAGAGAAACATAATGATTTGGCCTTCAGACTGACAATCTTGAGCAAATTCACCTTGGTAAAATACCCCATCCATGCTGTGGCACAGCACATCAGCAGGCTGGCTGGAAGATCCCACGTGCTGGCCAGAGTGACTGAACAGGCAGTCTGAAGCCCAGAACATCAAGTCCTGCCTGTTTTGCTGCTGTTGAGCCCTAGTTTTGTTTTCCTCACTAAGCAACAGTTATGCTGGTCTGACAACACCATGGAAACTATTTTTCTGAGGTTTCCCCCAGAGTTTGGAACAGTTTGTTGTACAACATGCTATCATCACTAATTTCTGGCAAGCAAAATTACTTTGAGTAAAGAAAAAATAAAATTTGAGAGGGTAGTTAAAAGAGAATACTCTAGAGAAAACTTTTTTTTTTTTTTTTTGTGGAGATAGAAAGTAAGAAGGAGATTTTCTTACATATTTTAATTATGCAATGATGTTAGAAAGGAGACCTTAAAGGTTGCTGATACATATAAAAAAAAAAAAAAGTGAAGAAAATTTAAAAGTAAAAGCTTCTGCTTAGCAGAATTCAAAACTACTAAATACAAAACTTTCATTTCAGAAAAGATGGCCTGATAGAGTAAGGATACGCAGAGAAAGCAATGTGTAATTGCTTCATATTTGTAATGAATATACGTCTTTCATATTTATCAATGGTAGAAATGGTTAAAACATACTGAGAAAATACTGTACATCAAAAGCTGCAGTTTGTTGTAGACAAAAGCATGGCACAAACATGAGAGGTGTGTAAGGGATTAAGGTTTGTTTTGTGAGGAAAGTGTGAGTATGAAGAGATTCTGCTGCTCTGGACAATGCAGGTCACCACATACACAAAAGTATGGCTCGGGTGTTTGAAAAAAGCTGGTGCAGTGATTCTCCCATTTTTTCCCTTCCCTTTCCACAAGAGCCAGTGCTTACATTCCACACCTGATGTTAAAAATATGCTTAGCAAATGTGGCAAACTACTGATGATCCAAGCATCACATTGTAGGATCTGAATAGGTTAGTTCAATGGGCCAAGTCCAATTGCATGACATTCAACAAGGCTAACTGCTGGGTCCTGCCCTTGGGTCGCAACGACCCCATGAAGTGTATAGGCTTGGGGAAGAGTGGCTGAAAAGTTGCCAGGCAGGAAAGGACTTGGGGGTGCTGGCTGACAGCAGCATGAATATGAGCCACCAGTGTGCCCAGGTGGGCAGGAATGTCAACGGCATCCTGGCCTGCACCAGAAATAGAGTGGCCAGCAGAACCAGGGAAGTGATTGTCCCCTTGTGTGCAGCACTGGTGAGGCTGCACCTTGAACGGTGTGTTCAGTTTTGGGCCCCTCACTACAAGGAGGTTACTGAGATGCTCAAGTGTGTGCAGGAGTAATGAAGCTGTTGAAGAGACTAGAAAGCAAGGCCTCATAAGGAGCGGCTGAGGGAACTGGTGTTGTTTGGTCTGGAGAAAAGGAGACTGAGGGGAGATCATCTCTCTCTCTACACCTACCTGAAAGGAGGTTGCAGCAAGGAGAGCGTTAGTCTCTTTTCTCAGGTGACAAGTGATAGGATGCAAGGAAACGGTCTCCAGTTGTGCCAGTGGAGGTTCAGACTGGACGTTGGAAAGAATTTTTCCACAGAGAGGATGGCCAAGCATTGGAACAGGCTGCCCAGGGAAGTGGTGGTGTCGTCATCCCTGGAGGTATTTAAGAGACATGCAGAAGTGACACAAAGGGACATGGGTTAGTGATGGGACTCGGTAGGTCAAGTTGATAATTGGACTTGATGAACTTTAAGGTATTTTCCAACCTAAATGATTCTATGATTATATGATTCTATTTTCCAGTGGAATGAAGGAACACAGGAGTGAAGGATGAAAGACACAAGCATTTATTGAACAAGAGGGAAAAAAAATAAAAAACAGAAAACAAAACTCCTTCACCCCCTCTGACCCAGATCACAAGTATTGTAAGATTTTTGCATAGAATACCTTTCTTTTGCTGGCTGAGCCTTTTGGCTGTTTGAGTAAGTTGCACTAGTGGGTAATGCAGGCCAATTTGACTGTCCTTCTGTTCCTTATGAAGAGATTCCAGGGGGCTGCAAAAAGAGAATTTTCCCAACCGACTCTATAATAAGGTAATTTATGATTCATTGTACCATGCTTCAGCACAGGTCACTAGCTGTTAGGTCACAGACTGAGCACATCTATGCAAAAGTCAAGAAGATTGATTTTACTGCAGAAGAAACTCAAGGACCACTGTGATTCATCATCAATTA
Source organism: Anser cygnoides (assembly GCF_040182565.1). NCBI lineage: Eukaryota > Metazoa > Chordata > Aves > Anseriformes > Anatidae > Anser > Anser cygnoides. Next base: position 88,308,728 of record NC_089875.1, read on the forward strand.
CTATTGGTTCCTGTTGATGCCATGGCTTTAAAGAGAAACTTAATAAACAAGATATGAAGCAGGATGAATTCCTGCTCCCTAACAGTGAAATAAAAGATTTCGGGAAGTTAAATAAAACACTTCAAGGGAAGAGGTAAATCCTTTCAGAAACCAGTTGCAAAATGACTTCTGTAGCTGTTTCCACTTTGGTTGGAGAAGACTTGCCAGAAAGGTAGGACAAGTTGGGGGAGGAAAAAAATGGTCTTAAGAATATGGCAGTGACAACTGTATTTGATGACCATCAATTTCAAGCATATTTTGATGCCAAAACTGTTGAATGCTGCCTAAATCAAGACATTCTGAGAATCAAAAGTGCCTATGGCAAGCAATATTCGTTGTAAGTACTCAATGTCAGTGAAAATTAGGATATGTTTTCAGCAACCTAATACAGAATCACAGAGTCACAGAATCATTTGGTTTGGAAAAGACCTCTAAGATCATCAAGTCCAACCATAACCTAGGTATAGGTTTAACTACACATGCTTAGAAAATCTCACCAGTGTACATTTATGTAGAATATAATTCTGCCATTCTTAGTGATGAGTAGTAGCTGAATACGAGTGATTTTATTAAATAAATTGTGCTTTCAATATGAGTTAGACTTTTAGGACCAGGTCCAAAGATATTACAAAAGCTGCATCAACAAATATTTATTAAAGCAGTGGAGCATCCAAGGTGCATTGTATATTTGAAAACTGACAGGCAAGGCGAATGAAAATAAATCTAAACCAAGCCCAAAGGCGAAACTGGCTTTCTATTTGCTGCAACAAAAGCAATGACTAACAACCCTCTACTCTCTTTTTGCATTTCTAGAACATATATTTCCGAAGGCTTGGCATCACTGAATTGCTCACAAAATACTAAAATACAGAACTTGCCAAGCAACACAGTTTTCTTTCTTTCTTTCTTTCTTTCTTTCTTTCTTTCTTTCTTTCTTTCTTTCTTTCTTTCTTTCTTTCTTTCTTTCTTTCTTTCTTTCCTTCTTTCTTTCTTTCTTTCTTTCTTTCTTTCTTTCTTTCTTTCTTTCTTTCTTTCTTTCTTTCTTTCCTTCTTTCTTTCCTTCTTTCTTTCTTTCTTTCTTTCTTTCCTTCTTTCTTTCCTTCTTTCTTTCCTTCTTTCTTTCCTTCTTTCTTTCTTTCTTTTTCTTTTTCTTTCTTTCTTTCTTTCTTTCTTTCTTTCTTTCTTTCTTTCTTTCTTTCTTTCTTTCTTTCTTTCTTTTTCTTTCTTTTTCTTTCTTTCTTTCTTTTTCTTTCTTACTTACTTACTTACTTTTTCTCTGTATTAGTGATGAAATAAGCCCACATCAATGACCCTGCTATCTTGTAAACCTAGGTGTGTTACCAAGCAACCATTATATGCAACAGCACCTAACTTTTTTCCCTCTAAAAACACCTCAAACCTCACAAATCCTTCCACTTAGTGCTCTAATGAAAGTGGTATCTTTTACTGCTAAATGCTTACACATGTATTTTCTTTCAAATCTGCAGAGTGACAAAATGCTGGTTATCCTTTTCTGAACGTATCACTCTTCATTGCACAATGTGGTTAACAGATGTATATTTTTTTATTTCTATTGAACTATATGCTTCAGATAAGGCTATATTTGGAGACAAGTGTGTATTCTTTAGAAGCTAGTAACAATGTCAACAATTGTAATATGAGTAAAAAATGTGTGGGATCTGGATGACTATACCAAAGAGTTTATTGCAAGACAAATACAATTTTCTATCCTCAATGTTATGCAATTCTGAAACAGTAAATTAGTATATAGCTTTTCCAAGGTGTCAGTGGAAGATGCATATTTAGCATTCAGGTAATGGAAATGACAGAGCAATGTTTTCTGTACATTTTCTTATGGAAGACATTATGAGCTAATGAACTCCTGAATTTGGTAAAGCAAGACCAAGAATAACCTGGAGAAACTGCAAAAGTACAACTCATGAAGCAAGAAAAAATTAGTGACTAAATGGTGGTCAACATCTTCTTGCCAAAGCAGTGGGTTCTATGTGAAAGGAGAAACACTGCTTCCAAAAACCCTCAAAGCTCTGCAGTTAATCACAAGTCATCCCATGTTTCTACAGATAATAAAAACTCTAAAATTTAACACAGAGGACACAAAAAACGTTCCAACCAGGTTTGGCTGTGAGGAGACTTAAGTCAGATTGGAAGACGAGGTGTAAGAAACTTCTGTGTACGCTATCCATCAAAATGGCATCAGTGACAACCTGAAACCACTGTGCAATTAGCAGCTACCAGCACAGCCTTCCTGATGGATTACTGGCTGGTGATAAATCCAGCATAAGCAGAGAAATTGCCACTGATGCTGGGCAAAAGATCTCATAAGAAGAGAACAGCACTGTTGTAACTCATGTCTTCTGTATCCTGAGTCGAGCTTTTCTATGGAAAAGTCTCTGGTTTCTGTGCCACTAGAACTCTTTACTAACTTAACTCAGGATTAAAGAAACTTTAAAATTAAATATGAATACAGTTTTTCATATACTTCATGTGGTTTTGCAAACTTCAACAGGGCATCCCATCCTATTACAGAGTGGTATTACGGTATTACAGTATTACAGTGATCTCCATGTTGCATCAGTTACTCCTCTTCAGTGTTCCCTGAAGGCTGGAAGAGTCAGTGGAATTTTTGAAAGCCCAGAGACATTCAAAGCAACAAACAGCAGTAGCTATGGCATGAAAAGTGCACTCTGGAGCAAGGAATAGCAACAAAATAAGTAGAGTACTTATGCAAGCTTAGCAAAACTCTTGCAGAGAGCTAGCAATGACACTTGAGAGGCCAGTAAACTTATGCCAGTGGAATGCCAAGATGGAGATAAATGAATGACACCGTACACTTTGAGGCCAATCCACTTTACAGAATGTTTAAACTCCAGGGTAGTTTAAGCAACTAAAAATAAAACTTGTTTTGTTCTCTGAACAAATTACACAGAAAAAGCAAGAGGAAACAGTAAACACTCAAACCAGATATTCTTTTAACTGTCCACGTAGTTTCATTTTTTTGTCATTGGTACGTCTGTTAAGTGGAAGAGCTCCTCACATGGAGATAGGTATGAGCAAAAGGGGCCATTCACAGGATGGGTTCAACTGGGTGGTATAGGGGTCCTCTGAGGAGCAGAGCTCTGCTGTGACTCTGAGCTGAAGGATTACAATTGGCTGAAATAAAGTCATTTTGACAGGAAAAGATGGCATCCTGAAATAAATTGTATCCTCAGTGCAGGCCAGGAAAGAGAAAAAAAAAAAAAAAAAAAGATCAATGGGAAAAGACGTACTTTTACAGAATAAGAAAGAACTAAAACATTCAGAATAAGTAAATTTTCATCACCAGGAATTATGCAGTCACTGAACCTACTGACTGCTCCTGTTTCTGGTTAAATAACTAAATGACCCTGTAAAGGACTTTCCTGCTCTGATTTTCTATTAATCTATGATAGAAAGATAGCAGTAACTAGCAAGGCTAGTTCTAAGCATTTTGAAATTTGTTTGACTTTCGATCAACTTAAAAGGGCTTCAGTCAAGTCCTTTTGTTCTGAATTTTGAGATAATAAGTCATTTAAATGATAGAAGACTGAAAACAACAGCAGGGAGATATGTTCCTGATGAGTTTTATTCATGATAACACCTTCCTAAAAATTGAATTAATGTATACCAATTGTTATTAATGCAATCTCTCATAAAACAGAATTATTTAATTGGCCAACAGGAATACACTTATTAGATCTAATTGAGACAATGGCAGAACTGTTCACAGTGACATTTCAATCTATGATAAAACACAAAGACTTAATTTTAGGTGTATTTGGGGCTTTGGGGCTGAACCAGAGTCACAGAATTACATGAACAGAAGGCATAAAATCTAACATACAATTATTTATTAAATTTGTCCATGGCAAGACATAGAAAAGAGGACAGTTAAAATACTATCACAGATTATGTCAGATCACACTAATAGTTATCATATTGCGACTGATGTAATATAGCTGAAAGAAATACTGGGCAATGAAGACAGTTTTGCATCAGGTTAAAGTATACTTTCCTAGCCTGTTGAATGTGTGTTTTACAGGAAACCCAGGAAGCACAATTTTATGCTAGTCTCATACAGCTAAATATCAAACTATATTCCAGCCAAATTCAAAATCAGTCAGTGCCTGGCTTAGTAAAAGTATGACCCAAAGAGTTCTAAAAGTCAGTGCAGTTGTTCCTTCCAACTGTGGACCAGAGTCTGGATTTCCTCATGGGAGCAGGAGCATAGGAGATTTCTATAATGGGAGAAATCTTGTATCATTCATCAGACAATCTGAAATACTGCATCTGAAAATAAATAACTAAATAAACAAATAAACATAAACATAATAATAATAATAATAATAATAATAATAATAATAATAATAATAATAAACAAACCTAATTTATCTCTTGAAGAAATGATGTATGTAAGAGTACATTCATGTTATCCTGGTTTTGGCTGAGACAACTTTCTTCATAGTGGCTGGTATGTCGCTGTGTTTTGGACTTAGGAGAAAAATAGTCTTGATAACACACTAATGTATTTAGTTGTTGCAGAGCAGCGCTTACACAGAGCCAAGGCCTTTCCTGCTCCTCGTGTTGCCCTGTCAGCGAGGAGGCTGGGGGTGCACCAGGAGCTGGGAGGGGACACAGCCAGGGCAGCTGGCCCAGGCTGGCCAAAGGGATGCCCACACCTGGTGGTGTCGTGCTGAACAATAAGACCTGGGGGAATTGGCTGGGGGGGGCTGTTGGGCCAGTGGGCTGTGTATTGGTCAACGGGTAGTGAGTAATCACACTGTGCATCACTTGTTTTGTATATAATTAATTTTCCTTCCTTCTCTGTCCTATTAAACTGTCTTTATCTCAATATGTAATTTTTAGCTTTTTTTTTTTTTTTCCTTCCCCCCACTGTGGATGAGTGAGCAAATGGCTGTGTGGTTCTTAGCTGCCCACTGGGTTAAGCCACAACACATGTGCACATATGCACACGCAAAAAATATATGCCATGGACACCTCTTTGCAGATCTGTTGTCTTCCAGATTATTTGCTTGAAGATCGTTGGCATTGTTGCAAGATCATACACTCGCTTAACAAATCCACCATCTAATAGTTACAGCTTCTCTAATTTGTGAGCTTATATTATTTAGAAAAACTCAAATACTGTACTGTATATGATATTAGAAAATCGTAACATTTGGCTTACTGAAGTGTAATATTACTTTGTCTCTGTCCAAGGTATTAAAAAAGAATGAAGAACTTGAGGATCTGCATATTTTCTGGAAAAGTCACATCTCTCCTAGACATTACATATGTATGTCTGGAATATTACTTTCAGATATTTAAGAGAAGGAGCAATTTATATTATGAAGCTTTGCATTATTTTTTCTTCTGATGTCTTTTTTTTTTTTTCTTGTTGGCTCCATGGTACTTTTTCTAATGCCAAAATTGTTCAGAGCATTTTCTAAGGGCTTTATATTTGAGCATTATAAAATCTTTTATAGATGGGTGGCAACCTGGATTCTTTCTTTTCTTCTCATGTATTATCACCAGTAATGAAGGCTGTGTTGACCAAATTCCATTTCTGGGCACCTCTCAGCCATCCTCTCTTATTGTGCTTAAGTAGCTGCATCTTACACAATTGACTCTTCTGTTCATGGTAAACAGCAAAGAGAAGAATTCAACTCTCTCTTTTGTTTGAGTTGACTCTGAATATGGCTTGAGGAACTGCTATGTATATAGGTACTATAGCAACTCTGCCTTCCTTGTGTCCTTTGTTAATGCTGAAACACAGAGCAGATTTTTGTCTCTGCAAAACACTTCCAAAAGCATCATGTATATTGCAAGTCTGAAGACTGCTGCACATAACACTGTGATAAATAGGTGTTAATAGTTCCCAGTCAACTTTCAGTGCTTACAGTAAATACTGTAAATTGTAAAAAGCATTTAAATGGAATCCTTTAATTCACTGTGAATGCTATGGAAGACTGTCGATAAATTTAAATAAAAGCTATTATACAGTAAACCTACTGATGTTTCCCACACAGTCTCTACTTTGTTGCTGTGATACATGTTCAAATGCAAAAGTTTCAGCATTTATCCTTCAATATCTAGGACACGTATGTAAATGTATTCTTCTCTTGTCTTCTCCCAGAGAGAATGTCTCAGTGTTTATAACCCGATATAAAAATGTGTGTTCATTTTGCATCTTTTTGACACTGTAAATCCAGTCTTTTTAATGAGGATTTTACTTTCAAGGGGGAAACACAACTGGAGTTTGTTAAACCAAAGCATGGTTTAACCATGCCCAGCTCTGGAGGAGAGGGCAGGTTTGAGAGGCCATGCCAGCTCAGAAGCAAAAGCCACACAGAAATGTTAGTACAACATGTGGCCCTTAGCTAATGAGACGATATAGATTTTGGGACTGAGCTGATATTTCTACTAAATGTTCATGTTTGTGTTAGGCTGTATTTTGGTGTGGACAACTCTAAGAAACTCCTTTGTCTTTAGCTAAAAGACAAAATAGCTCAATTAAGCAGAGACCCCATAATGGTCAAAAAAATAAAATTCCTCAGATCTATCACAAATTTTATATTTGCAGCACATAAACCATGAAGTAGCACTGATAGGATGACAGTCTGGTATTTGTTAGATGCCCTTTATTCTTCTGAAAGGAAATATACTAAGGGAGGATGCAAAAATATACACTTACAAAATATCACACAGACACTAGGTCACATTTTGCCCTGGAGTAATCTCAGTAGTTTTCCTAGTGGGGAATTTGGATTCCCAAATAGAAGAAACAACACTAACCATACCTGTCGGCTTTCTGGAGATGAGAGAATCTCTGGCACTGACACATCAAGTGGCACCATGCATGGAAAGCCACATCTTCCTAGCTTCCCAGCCCACACTCCTTCTGTGAGGGTAAACAGATAAGGTTTAATTTATTAATAATAATCTGTGAATGTACATGGATAAGGTTTAATTTATTAATGGCAATTGCCTAAAAATAGACATGTGTCAAACTTCTTCATCTGTAAAAAACAGAATGTGCCATGAGCATGTGAGAAACACTCCGTAGCCAATAACTTAGGCTCAGGCGAGGATCTCAGTGAAGCAGTAATTTATTCGCGATTGCAATGGCGGCGCCCCACAAGCAGGAGAGCGCGCCTACTAGTTCCAAAAACACAGTTTATATACTTTTTGATGACAGGACCCTCCCCTGTTTCCCCACTGGAGTGGGTAATCCAGGTTCACAATCTACCTGATGCTTCACAGACAATGCCTGGCCTTCAGTTGCCGGCCTGTTTTTGAGGTGGTAATGTTTTCTCCCCTTATCTGGCTTGACTTAACATAGTGATTTTCACCTGATTGCACTAAGGAGTCTGGTTGTCTGCATTTTACGAGGTCACCTGCTGAGCTTTCTTATCACTGTAAGCATATCTCAATACCACATTCCTTCCTTCTAAACAATGTAACACTGCAAAAACAACATTTCTATTCCCACAAGCAGGAGAAGGAAGGAAACAAATAATAAAAAAAAGAGAGGGCAAAGAACTGGGCACAAGGAGTAGCCAAGTTCAATGTTCCTAAAAGATCAGATTCTAAATTGAGAATGAAGAAAGGATCCAATTAGTGGATCAAAGAACAAAAAGTCATGCAGTAAATTAAAACGATGACAAAGAATAAAAAATGGCACTGGTGTTAATCATGTGCAGTTATGTGAGATTCATAGAATCATAACTGTATGAAGCTGGACAGAGCTGTGCAAGAGAAAATGATTAGTGAAGTGGAATAGAACTGAAAATTCATGCAGAAACCATGGGATTGTACCCAGGGGCTAGTAAAACATACAAAAGAATGGGGTTTCCTGCTGTTTCAATTTTCTTTGTTGCATAGGTGCTGATCACAAGTGAATACTGTTGACTTGTCCGTATCAAATCAATTAGAATTGCTTTGCTGATCTTTTTCTCTCTAACCTCAGACTACTTAACTTCATACTGGAAAATAATTAACTGATTCTACATCCTGACTTCCTCCTCCTGGCAAGGTCCAAGTTAGATCAACTGATGCACCACATTTGGCTTTAGAGTTGAAGAGTTCAGCAAATTATAATCACAAATGAGATAAATATTACAATGGGATAAAAATGGTCATCCTAAGAAGGACAAAATTTCAGGAGATCAGAGATCTGGCATTGGCTGTGGCTTCTATTCTGAAGCACAGTCAGATATACAGCTTGAGATGAGACCTATATGCTCTCCACTGGTAATAGCAGCCATCAATCTTTTGCAGAGTTGTCACACCATTAAAAGAAGGGAGCATTACACAAGGTAGCATATCAAGACTCGTTAGAAACACTGGCAAAGAAGTTTAGGACAAACACATGGCTATGAAATTGCTTTTTACTTTCAAAGTCAGATGACTAAATACAACATTGCTAAACAGGCCTAGATTGCCTAACAACCATTCAATTTCAAAGCAATGTTTCTAATTTCAAAACATCACGTTAAATGAATGTTGTTTCCATCAAGTTTATCATTTTCTCATTCCACTGGACTTGTGAAACTATTTATGACTTTCATTAGTCTAAACTGAAATTAAACCCTAACATATATATATATATATATATATACATATAATCGTGTTTTAAGCACATGGATGGATGACATAGGGGCTCCGCACTTTGGAATAACAGTTTTGCAAAAACAGCTGCGAATGCATCTAATTATTAATTTTCAACATGATTTACTGCTTACCTGTATAGCTAGCTGAGGAAAGTCTGGTGATTCCCTGAGGATATTCCGCTGTTTTGCTCTTTTTTCCTGGATGGTCTAGTTTCTCTCTAACTCTTCATGAACCAGCTTTAGAACTTGTAAGAATAAATAATAAAATAAATAAATAAAAAGAAAGAAAGGAAAGAACTTTTCTCTTACCCGTTTCCCTTCTCCTATTTTTCCAATGAAGTTTAAGCTTTCAGTAGATGTGGAGAAGATGACTCTAAAATATACCAGCTATAGGCACAGATAAGGAACAAGACAGACAGATTAAAACGAAGATAGGAACCAGGAAAATATCAGTGAGAAAAACCCATGCAGCTGCTTCAAAGTTATTCCTAAATGTGCTAAATGGGCCAGATTTGTTTCAAGCCAGTTCAGCAAATTCTGTCAGGGCAAACATTTGAGAGTTCTTCTCAAAGCCTGGAGATTTGAAGGCCCCATGTGAGCTATCAAGTGTACTACAAAACAGTGTCAGCACGATTAAAGTTGCTGAATATGTATGAAGTGATTCTGGCTACTGCATTTCTCAGAGGGCCCAGAGAGGCTATGTCTTAGGTCCTCTGAACCTGAGTGATGCTGAGCCCAGAGATGTCTCTACAGGAGGTCTCTGTCATCCTTGTACCCTTCCCAAACAGGGATATCATAGGGCTGGTGTCCTTCCTCCTCCTCCCAGGTCTTCTCAGTGTTCCCTGTCCTTCACAACATGGATAAGTAGCCTTGCCCATAAATTCCCACCTGTCACCATGAAAGTGATACATCCTGCTCTATCCCCTGGCCCATTCTCAATAGATATTTCTTCTAAATGAGCATAACCAATTCTACAAAGGGGGTAAAATACTGCCTAAAGCAGCAGCTGCTGCCTCATTTTCAACCATAAGACCCAGGCAGATGAAGAAGACGTGCTGCATCCTCCCTGCATGATGTGGTAGCAGAGCTGTCACATGGAGCTGGAGAGGAGAGCCAGATGTCCACTACTTACCCTTCTGCTTTATGTTGCAGACATCTGTTTCCACCTCTATGTGCAGTATTATTTGGTGTTTGTAAGCTGTGGTTAATCCACCATCAGCATGGCTAACTCAGATAAGACTATACAACAGGATGGTCATGTTCCAGTGGTTCCCCAGTGTGTCTGGCTGGGAGACCACTGAGTGAAGGAAAGGTTTCCCTCAACACAGCCCTGGCAGACCTATGCTGCACAGACTGTCCAAGCTCCTTTCCGTTGTTGAGTCACGTGCATGTCTTTCACATAGGTCACCACTCATGGATGTAGTAACCAACTACTCTGGCTGAGTGCTCAAGGGATGTGGATTTAGTTCAGACTGCAAAGAGCCTCTTACCTCTGCTGCCATGAGTCTGCTTTTTAATTTGTCAGAAATAAGGCTGATGCTACCTGCATCCAGAAACTGCTGACACAACTTAAAGGAATCACTGCTGAGGAGCTAGCTGCAGCCTTCCAGTGCTTCAGGTTTGCTTTTTGCTGACGGGATCACTTGAATGGCTCTCAAAGCCCTCTCAGATTCCCCCTTCCTGGGCATGGTGAACACCCGGACTGCAATAACCCAGGAGTTTCCTTCTCATCTCCTGCATGGCAATCACTTCTTTGGTCATAGTGGATACATTTGGCATAGGCTAGCCAGGCATTTCCAGACCAAGGAAGTGAAAAACAATATTATGTTTCTGGCCTCTTGACTCTGTCAAAGTGATGTAAAGGAGCGAGGCTGGCAAAGGTAATTCTGGCTGCAGTCACTTTTATAAGCGTCTTCATGCCATGCCCTTGCAAAGCTGACTCCAACACACTGGCTTGATAGATTGAAATAGGAATGTGTCCTTACCAAAGGACAGCCACAGACCCCTGAGTTAATCCAACATTTCTTGTCCTCGTCGCTCATCTGAAAAAAAGAATCAAAATTTACTTTATCAGATGGCTACTTTTTATCATACTTGTTTTGCTCCATACCATAACAAATGCATGACCCTGAAGACTTACAGTGATAGCTGTGTGTACAACTACCTCTGTTGGTTAAAGGACTGACCTGTGCTTTATTAATATTTATAGATTTAAATTTTTAATATGCAACAATTCTGCATTATTGAATAGGTGACGTTCTGCATTTTAATGGTTATGGAGTAGGAGGGGGCTCTTTGTAGTTAACGTTACAATAAATTTTTCATTATTAAATAAGAAGTTGCTACCTCTAACCTCCTCAAACAAAATCCACACAGACAACATGTTGGTGCAATGGTGAAAAATTCTCTCAAGAGATATATGATATATTTGTGGAAAATTTGCTTATGGAATTTGGATTTATGGTACACAAATTTTTGGAGTAGGACTAGGATGTAGATTCAGGCTTCCATAGGTTTATTCTGAAAGCAAGATCTTTGCTAAAGGCTTTAGTAATAGCTGCATTGTAAAGAACTTGTATTTTAGAGGACAGTTTGGGATTTCGAGACCTCTTAGGTGTTACACAAAAATATGAACCATTTGGTATAAGATGAGGTCAGCTCACTTAGGAAATAATTAAGCATTTAGTCACAACAGTTACTGACAATTTTCTTCTACTCTGCCAGATAAATATTCTATGAATATTGTCAAGGTCTAGTTTGTGTGTTTATGTGGTAATAACACCTTCGCCATCAGTGCATCAACAATGAAGAGTTTCTCTGGAATAACAAACCTGGTAGAGTTTCACCCTCAGGTGTGTCAAGATCTCCACATTGTCAGTCAGGTGGGCTGTAATTGCATTAAGTACTGTGCTCTTCAAATAACAGCGTGAGTCCAATGTATTTTCATTTAGGAAAGGATACTCCATGTGAATACCAGAATCACAATCTAGTCCAGTATAATTAATAAACCTTTTTCTTAGAATGTCTCTTAATGTCAAATTTGTACTGCATAAAAATTAGTCATGTCAAGGTTCTCGATCTCAAAAATATTAATAAGATTTGAATTAGGGTTATTTGGATAAATTTAATGGTACAATACTCAACTTGAACAAGCTGTTTCCCATATCAGCTTTCTTTTAAGTTTATTTTTATTTGTACCTTTCAAGTACAAAGAAGTCCATCTCACCTTATATTATTTTTAGAATATAGTCATACTGGTGAGCCAAGGATTCAGCTGGTGGATTTGCCACCATACTTCTTTATTTCATAAGAATTAAATACTTCTTTATATTCATATTTTTATTCGTACTTCTTTATATTCATATTTTTATTTTATACATCATGGCTCTATATTTCTGCAATGAATGTAAAGAAAGATATAATTCTTGCAATCTGTGTGGAGGAGTTAGTGTTACTTTGAAAGCCAGTCACCCTAACTGAAGGAAATCAGTCACGTGTATAATTATGAGATATAACTTAATATTCAGAATGGTCAATAATTCAAAACTGTAGGTCCTGAATTTAGATCATGTACTATCACAGAAGGTGCACAACTTCTCCAGTTTTAGAGAAGTGTTTCCCCGGAATTTGGAAACAAGGCAAACCAAACAGTTTCATTATCTGTCCTGTTGTGTATCTACATCCCAGTGACAGTCAGATGAATGTACTTGCACACAGTGGCTGAGACAGCTAATAAACTTTTCATGGCACTCAATGAAAGGGATTGTGTTATCTTAGATTCCTCCCTGATGTTATTCTCATGTTGACTTCACCGAAGGCAACATTTGCCAGTAGAGAATTGAAAAATTAAATGGGTTCATAAAGCAAAACAACAAATATAACACGGTTATGGTATACTTAAAGCAATTATAATTATTAATTAAATATTTAGGATGCAGTGTTTCCTTTTAAGGAAACTGTCTGATTTCACAGCCCCTGAAATACAACACAGTCTGTGAAGCTCAATTTCACTATATTTTTATCTTTACTTGCAAGTAAATGTTTTGTTTTTCCGTTTAAGCATGAGTTAATCTAATAATCTAATCAAAGATCAGAGCTTTCTCTATATATGAAATACAATAAATCTATGCTGTTTTACAGAAAAAAAAAAAGTACAAAAATGCAGCCACTGCTACATTTCATATCAGGACACTACATAAAATAGCAAGACTCCCACTCTCATTATACAGTGGTATAAAACAAATACCAGGCCGTAACATTATTTCCTTGCATCTTCAGAAATGCAAACTGGCAAGCTTGCCTGGTATGTGATTAACAGCTTGTCAGCTGGGGGTACTTTACAAATGAAATTATTTCTTTCACGATTAACCTTTGATGACATCAGTAATTCCCACATCTAGGACACAACAGTGCCTGGTAATGGGCACAGAGGAGGAGCGCACACTGACTCACGCTGCAAGCAGGCACACTGAAACACAGACTTTTGGATAGGTTTAGCTTCCATGCCAACTGCTAAGCAAATGCCAAGTTTTCAGTAGCACTCAGAAACTTGTGGCTCCCACAGTGAGCCTATGAGGAGATTTTCAGAAATATGCAGGCACCAGCTCTTCTGAAAAATCTACTTATTGCTTTAGGTGCTGGCGACAGTTACAGTCTCCTAATGAGCTGCCCCTTACAGACTTTCCTCAGCCTTACAGAACAGTGGCTCGAAGGCACTGCCTTGCTCTGCCATTCCTCTGCCATTATTTTCACTTACCTCTTCCCTCCCAAGCCCTCATTGCCTGCATTTTACTGCTGTCACAGCTCCTTCCTCTTTCAGAGATAAGCATGGACTATTTTGTTTTGTGCCTGCCTAGCAGAATGGCGTTTGAGCATCCTGCTCGAATCCTCTGGGCACTGCTCCAATAAGACTAACGTCTGTTTGCAAATTACGCTAGCGCTAGGAGACAATGATATATGACCTTTCACAATATTGGGCGAGGTATTGATCAGAGTCATTGATCCCATTTTTGAGTGACTGTCTCACCCGGGAAGACAAGTGAAATAAAAAGTCTGACGGTGTCTGCAAAAGCCTGTGCCTGATCAGAAACTTCAAAAGCCTTTTTATTTATTTTTTGCTGACCTTTCAGCCTGAACAGTGTTACCAGATATCATACTATTGTTCGCCTGTTTTTTAGAAGAGCCTTCTTCTATGAAAATAACTCGTTGTTGTTGTCTGTTTTTTGAATAGACGAGACAAATGGATATCATACAACACTTTACTTGTGTGCGCAACCCTCAGTTACAGGACCACTGCTCCCTCAGGTAGGAAACACTTTGCAGATGAGACACAGGTCCTGTGAGAACATTTGCTAGGGCTAGGTCCACACATTACATATATGCTTTCCTGTTTTGGAAGAAGCTTTTCTAGTTTTTAAATGAGTAGCCGCCTAGAAGAAACACTTATTACTTCTTTCTGTTACTTTATGGGGACATCATTAGTGGCTTGTTCTGTCTTAAACAGACAGCTAAGACTTGGCTCCCAAACAGCAAGTGATAAAAACATATCACCTCACAAGTCAACTTTTAATATTTTCAGACTCACAATCGTAACATGGTATTATCTGAAAATAAGAACAAGCTCTTTCATTTCATTTAGAGCTGTGCTGCATATACGTACCCACGGCTGGTTAGGTGAGGCTATGCAGTGGCAGCCCATTTCTGAAGGAGCACGTAGGCAAATTTCTGCTGATGACATACAGACAGTATGAATAATGGATTTAGCATGCATACATGCTTAAGTGGGGTAGTGAAGATGCTGGCCTTGGCAACTGAATTCATGTTTAAATGGAAAAATAACTCTGTATTACATTCTTAGATCTGCGATGCCAAACAGATATCCAGTATCACTTGGGAAGGGAGATTTGTGTCAGAACAGGTTTGATCAAGACATTCTATGTTTTTGGGAGGATACAACAAAGTTTAAGTAGAAATTTTCAGATGGAAAGCAGATCAGCTAAGGAGACTGCTGAGAAATTTAAGTACCAGTTCTATGTAAAATGTGAATGTTGAGAAAATGTTTTCAAACTGAAGCAGAATGAACCAATGAATACTGATTCTGTGCAAGAGGCTTGCAGTGCAGATGCTCAGTTGTCCCAGTACGTTCCATCTCCCAAAGGATATTCTGTTTTACCTCTCATCCCTGGTGTTTAGTGACACGTGCTATATTGCTTATGAGACATGCTGTGCAGCATTTTTCCATCAACAAATCAAAATATAACACATTTCATTTTTTTTCCCATTAAAAATTCATTCGCACATAGTATAAGAAATCTTTCTTTGTTAAGGTCAGCAACCCTACAGTCAGCCCTTGTAAAACACCTCTCCTAGCCTTGCTGGATAAAGCTGCATCTCATTGCTCCCGTTGCCAATACCTCAGACTGCAAAGCATTGCTGAGGCTACCTGAGGCAATACAGTCCCACCTTTGTGCCCAGTCTCTTTTAACCTCATCCTTAGGCTCCCTGCTCATGATTATTCTTGATTAGCTGATAACAACTGATAAATGAAAGCATTTTAAAGGCTGAGGCACACCTCACTGGAATGCTACTCTCTTTATAATTTGCCACCTTCACAAGAAAACCAAATAAGCCTCCCACTCCAGTCCTGTCACTCGAACTTTCAAGTGTCTGGAAATAAGCCACCAAGAAGCCCAGCCAGCTCCATGTAGAATTGGCATAACCTATATACACTTTCCTCTCCCGCTATTGCCCCCTAATGCCTGACAGAATAGGCACAACAGAAGCAATCAGCAACTTAATCAAGTTTCTCTGGTTTAGTAAATGTTTAAATTTTTACTTATCACCTAGTTACCAAAGCATTAAACAGTATTTTGGGACTCCTTTGTCCATGAAGTCCCTGATTTTTAGCCTTATGAATAATAATGAAAAATAAATAAATAAAAAGAAAAAAAATGTGGTGCAAAGCAGATTTCAGCTGAGCGTCCCCCACCAGGATACCTCCCAGGTTTCTTATCTCAGGCTGCAAAGTGAAGCCTGGACTCACCCATCCTTCCGCCTGCAATGCTTGAAGAGCATCAGCCCATGCAACCTAGGGACTGTTTAAAAACTAAGCACACTGGCAACACATCCTCCTCAGGAGCAACTGCAGGTTTGCACTCACCTCTGCGGAAGAAGGAAAGAGGTTCCCTGCATCGGCATCTCCACAGTCAACGAACTCTTCCAGTCACCTCTCACATCACTTGTCAGGGAAATATGCTGGCACCAAACACACAGAAATCAAAGCAAAAGCCTTTCCCTGCCGGACCAATCAAGCCTGACAATTGTCTTGCGGTGGATGCCAGAGAGATTCTGAATATTTTGGCAGAAACGCAGGCTTTTTCTAGGTGAGAATCTGCCTACATAGGATTTATGCAAACATTTCCTCACTTGGTCTGTAGCCACCCCTTCGCAGCTAAGCAGTTTAGCATTATCTCCAGTTCTTTACATAGTTCTGAGTTTAAAATACTACCACCACCTAAAATAAGAGGAGTTTCAATTACAGTGCTCTCTGAAATGAAAGAGGTGGAAGCCAGTTTGACAATTTAAGCTGATAGCTGAGATCCTGCCTCGCTAGCATTTTTGGCACTTGGCCTAGGGAGGAAGTAAAGAGAGGGAGGGAAGGGACAAACAGAAAGAAGGAATAAAGGAGGGTAAGAGTGATCCAGTCCACCTAATATAATGCCATATATTGCCTATAAAGGAAACTTTATAGTCAGTGACAAGAGAAGTGTTTTTTTTTTTTTTTTTTTTCAAATCCTACAGAGGTTATTCTCATCTACCAAACAGAAGCATGTCTGTCCCTTCACTGACAGTGTAGGGGTCTCAGGTATTCTCAGGGAGTGATGAAACCCACGAAAATGCATTGCCTCTCCTCCTCTGAGAGCACACGAAGGCAGTGGAAAGCATCAGATACTTCCACTCACTTGAAGTATGGTCTACCTGATGCTTTTCTGAGAACAGGCACCTACTGGAGCAGATGATAGAGCTCTGTTGAGAGCTCAAAAATTTGCTTAAGAGATGGGAGGAAGGAATTGTTCCTGGACCTCAGTTGCAGGAGTGTGCTGGAGGGGACACAGATTTACACCTGCTTGGAACAAGCACATCAGAACCTGAATTGTTAGCAGGCTAAATTATTCAAAACAACCAGTCTGCAGGTCTAGTTTGCAGGTTTGAAATTGTGGGTAATGGCATTTGCCAACAGGGCAGAACAGTGTCGGTGGGTACCAAGCTGCAGCCCCAAGCTTCCAGCTGAAGCAGCAACATTGCTGCCACACAGGGAGCAGGGAGCTGGTTGTGCACCTGGTACAGCTGCTCTGAGACAGAATGTGGTCAAAGGGCTTATGTCTAACATGACGGAAACAATCGAGCCTGCAGGTCGGAAATGTAATGAAGGCCAGTATTTGCTGAGCCAGAAGTGACTGCCTTGGATGGTGGCCAATATGAAGGGTGGCTCATAAATCCACATGCAGGCACAGTAAAAGCCAGGTAGGAAATAAGCGTTTCTGCATCTGCACCTGAACTGAAAGCACCAGTGTGTGAAAACTGATATGATAACCAGGCAGATATACAATATGCCTAAACAAAGCATTCCTGAGCGTTGTACAAGCACAAGATCAGACGTGCAGGAGAACAACACGATCGTCAGCAAACCATCTCTTGTGAGCATAGGCACAAATTACTGAACTAGATACTGGAGAGTACTGACATGAGAAGCCCAAAAACAACATCTCAGGCTGCAGCAGGAGCTCTCAGACTGAAAGAAGCGTTCTGCTGCAGGGCAGTATGCAGGGGTGTGGAGTGCTCAGAAAGACGCTCAGGCATGAAGCTCATGGGCATTGCTGGGCTGCCTAGGCATCACATGGATGGAGCTGAAGCAAGAACATTACAAAAGTCTGAGGTAAATGGAAGTATATGAAAACCAGAAAACGTCAAATCGGTGTTTAGCTCATGGTTACACCAAATCTAGCAGCACATTGTAGAAAATCTAGAGTGCCAGGCAGCATTACTGTTCAGAAGAAGGAAGTTTGCTTTATCATACTGGATATGTCAAGCTTTCCCCTCAGTGCCAACAACCCAATGGAATCAAATAGGAAAGCAGCAAAATATTCCCAGGCAAGACCATATTTGTAAATGCATCAGGCAACGTTTGTCTGAAGCTAAATGAAACATTTTGCCACGGAATCCAAACTGGCCAATATAAAGAACTATTAATAACTGCAAAACCTGTCATTTAGAAAGCCAAATAAAAATCCCTTCTGGATTATACTGTCAAGACCAACATATTCAGGGCCAACGCAGCAAACAGGATTCATTTGCAACTGATCCGCAGGATGAAGGGGAGGGGCAGAACCCAGCAACGGTTCCAAATTTATTATCCTCTGTTGACATAGACTTTTCAATTCCAATATGTGAGAATTAGAGGAAGAACAGAAGGTGCTGAAGCTCCTTTGGCCAAGCGGTAAAGATTGCCAAGCACCAGCTGTGAGCTGATCTTCCAGTCCTTTGAGCAAATGGTCACAGGCAACGCAGCAGGCTGTCCTGGTATTCAGGGCTGTCTCTGTGATGAAGTGGTGATGTGCCTCTCCTGGAACCAAAGTGGCCCCAAAACCACCAGCCTGTGGGAGGAATGATCATATGTAATCTCTAGCAAAAGAGGTTTTGCTTGTCAGATCTCGTGTATTCAGACAAGGTATGTTATAACATAGAGAGAATATATTTCAAACCATCTGATTTCTCCAGTAAAGCCCAGGTTTCCCACCCCATCAGATGTGCTGCAGTTTCTGTGCAGGCAGTGTAATTGCACTTTACTGGTAGAAATACCATGGACAAAGGCTTGATTCTTACTCAATGGCCACTGCTGTCTCTCCTTGCTCCTTTCCCTCAAATTTCTTGAGGGTTAAAATCCTGGAAAATATCTGTTTATCCAGTGGGTGGTGGTTAAAAAAGAAATCTATGTGCATGTTTTATACAATGCACATCAATGCTGTGACAATAAATAAATAAATAAATAAATAAATAAATAAACAAACAAACAACCTTCAAAATGTAAACTGGGTGAAGACAAGCTGCACACAGAAATGTGCTGTGCTACGTCAGGCCTCAGTACCTCTAAGGGCTGGAGTAAGCTACAGAGTTAGCAGTGATTTCCCCCCTCTGTTGTTATTGTCTTTTCCAGTAATTTTTTGCTGATATTTTTTTAAGAAGAATTTATGACGTGATCACCTTCCCTTGTTTTTATAAATGCATATCTTCAAATTCTGTGTAAGCAAGCTATCTGTGAACCATGCAGAAGACAGCTGATAACTTCTGTATCGTTACTGTAATTTGAATCACTGTAGACCAGTAATTTAATATTTTAATGTCATCCTCTACACACCTACAATCAGCAAGTGCGCATTTAGAAATAAAAATTGTTTCAAAGTGCCACCAACTGTTGTTTTTGCAAACTGCAATTCAAAGCATACATTTTCGAAATGCCTCTACTGAATGTTATCACATTTTGTGGTGTAGAACACAACTTACACGAACAACCTACATAATCCTTTTCCCAAGGCAGACAAGCAGCATATCCCATTATAATATCTCCCTCTGGCTAGGTTTCAGAGGCAACAAACATAACATGCTTTACCAGGCACACCTTTCCTGTTGTTCGTAGAATACTTTTTTTCAGATTTGCATGTTTTAATGATAAGCCAATTTTGAAAACTTTTGATAAACCTCCAAAATAATCTGAGAGATCCAAGCACTGAAAGTTTTATTTGCTTTTCAAATATATCTCCTGTTAATGATGTGTGAATTCCTAAGCATTAAGTATGTGCCAAAACCACCATGCTCCAGTGCTCAGCTTTCACCTCCTCCAGACTTTAATTTTCACTCTTCTCTAACTTTGCTTTCCTCAGTTCTCTCACCCCCCTGCATATTGATTTCTCCTGAATCAAGCTGGACTCCCTACAAGAAGAAACTCTTCTATGATACGTTGACTTTGAGCAAAGAAACAAGATCACTGTTCATGCCATGAGCAGGGTAAATACTCCCAGAAGTTTGTTGGTCTGTACTGCCTGCTAGTAGTGCGGTGTGAGACTCTTCCAGGAGCCTGAATGGTTACAGCTCCTGGTGAGCTGATCTCCATAAATAGCAGCTCTAAATCAATTCTGTTTGCTTGCTGTGATCATATGAAATGCATCAACTGTTGAATAAATCAATGTGACCCCAAAGATTCCTTGGCCTAACATCTTATTATTTTGTGGCTACCAGCTGATTAGGCATTTAAATAATGTTCCGGGATAGCATCTGCATTATTTGAATATGCCAGATTGTGAACACAAGCCTTTAGATTTCTCCAGTGCTTTATTTGCCAGCAATAACAATAATTGAAGTAACAATAGCCCTCCCTTGCTTTTGTTGATATCATTTAGTTTTTCCAGAGAGGACAAAGCAGGCATTTCACTGGTTTGAAATGAAATGTGTTCTGCAATGTCTGAGCTAGTCAGCTATTGACTGGTGGGAGCATTCATTTCACAGAACAGTAAGTTACTCCGACGTTCCCAGCCCAAATTGATCCAACAGAATGAGACCCCCTTTGAAGTTTGAATTCCTCCACAATTTTCCTTTAAAAACTGCAGCTCTGCCCCCCTCTAGATGTAGTGGGTAATCAGTGGTGATTGATTTCTGAGCATGTGGATAGAAGAGCAGGGAGAGAAATGATGTGGTGGTAGGAGAGGATGCAAAGTTCAAGAATATGGTGGGCACGTACCAAAGAACACTTTCATAAAAGCAGCCCAGTGACTACAAAGAAGCAAGTGAGGAAAAATAAAAAAAAAAATGGAAAGAAAGAAAGAAACAGCTGAAGGGTGAAACAAGAAGAGTACAGAACGGAGGAGACCGTCGGTGCAATGACTGGGGGAGGGAGGTGTTTTCAGCAAAACAGCACATGGTTAAATGGAGGAGATGAAGGAGACGAGGGTGCAGATTTGCAGAAGTGCCTAATCACGTGGAAAGAAATCTGCTCAGTTTTCTGTTCTGAGAGAGAAGGATCCAAAGCAGCACATATTGACAAAACACTAGGAGCCTGAGACATGTGCCAGTTCCTTCTTAAAGTTTCTAAAGAAACAAATTAGTAGTTTCATTAAGAAAAAACATTAACCTGTAATGCCTGCAATTCTCCTTGTAAGAGGAATTCTGATTTCTACGATTATTTCAGTGATAGGAAGTATTTTCAGACTGTTTCAAATGAATAGAAATACCTGGATCCTCAAATCTGCTACCACCTTATTGGTAGCTGGCTTTATTACTGAATTTCTTGTCAAGAAAAGCAAAACAAAACACAGTAAGCAATGCTTTCATTTCCACTCTCTGTTTTGCAAGTAACTGTGTTATTATCAGCTATTTAAATCCCAAGTGCTGTGCAGTATGGCTTCCTACCCTTGTCTGGTCTTACAGGAGGAGTTCTGGCCAGGTAAAATCCATGAATGCCACTGCCACAGAAAACTATTATATCAAGTAAAAATAAGGCTGGATTTTGCAACTTACATCACAAAAACAATGGAGAACAGAATGACAACAGGCAAACAAAAAATCTTGAGGGTTTGCAGGGCTAAATATCAGGTTTCTATGGCCCACACCAGTGAGGTTCTGAAGTTGTGTTTTCCTTTCCAGTTTAGATCTAGGAAAATTAATTATAATTCATTAAATGACAGTTTTGGTGTCAGCTTAGGCTATTACAAATAAAGAGTATATTCTTTTCCTTAGGGAGAAGTAAATCTGAATTTTGTAGAGCTGTAAGCAATGCCTACTGCCCATATTTAACATTGGTTTATATATATATATATATATATATAAATCTTATCAATTTTCCCTGTTACCTAATCAATTGCTTCAGCTTTCTTTCCCACAGTGCTTTCAAGATGGGTATGTCTCAGCATTTCATTAACACAGTGTTGAACAGCAGTGATTCCTTTTATAACAAATTAGCATTACTGTAGAGTGCAATATGGGTTTGAATCTCATTTACATTAGGATCCTTTATACTGTTCTGGCAAAAGAGACATTTATATAGGAAAAATGTAATGCATGCTGCAAATATTTGGTTGCAGAGACAAGTCGGCTAAGCAGCCTCCCTGGTTTTGGCTGCAGCACAGATCCACATGTAGCACATGTGTATCTCCTGCCCTGGCACAGGCTGCCCTAGCACAGGCTGCAATGTGTTTAACAGCACTTGTCAGCACAGGCCAGGCTCTCCACCTGTACTGGTGGCTGAATGTTGACCCCAACATTCCTCTTATCAGAGGGAGATTGTAAATCTTTTATTCTCTGTAATGAGGAACTAGACAGGGTGAACAGGGATGGGATTTGGCTGAGGTTCCCACTCCACAAAACTGCATTTTGCACCATCCAGTCACGTCACCTATCAGAAGTGTTATCAGCAAGAAGCTAAACTCAGACGTGTAATGACGGGCTGATTTCCAGGCTTACCAAAGACTCACATATCTGACTTGTCTGCAGCAAATGAAGTAAGTCCCTATTCTCTACTTCATCGCTCTGATTGTTATAAAACCACTTCCACTGAAGTGGTCGGGTGTCCTTTAAACCCAGTATTAATCTCCAGTGAGAAACCTCTTCACTTAGTATTCTTCTTAGCTTTATGAGGAACAAATAAATACCTTTCTGCTTTTCAGAAAACTGCCTCTGCAACTGAACCTCTCATTAAATCCTTACATTAGTAAGAGCTGTCCTGCCATACAAATACTCTATTAGCATAAAACAAAAGTTAGAAAAGAAGCCGCTGAATGTTCCTGCTAAATGAAAATTAATATGAAGAGCATAGGATCCACAGGGTTTGCCTAGCACAAAAGCAATCTTTATTGAGTTGCACTAGATATCTAATAGGAATAACAATAATAATAACATTTTAACAGTTTGCTTTCATATGTGCTAACATAAAACTTTGCTTCAATCAATAATCTAAACAGATTTGCTTTAGTCCATCAATTCTGCTTCCTAGCACATTATAGTCCCCCTTCAATCACGCTGGGACCAGTGTAATGGTGTTATTTCCTTTTCTTCCCTGGGCTCTTCCACAGTCCTGGCAACCCCTCATATCTCTTATTTCATTAGTCTGATCCCTATTTTCTCTAACTCCTGTGATTTCAAAGCAATTTATTCTGAAAGCCAAACAGTCCACTGCCAAAATCAGGTCACCCTCACTCTGCTTTCACATTGTGCTGGCCAGTGGCAAGACAAGGCAGGATGCAAATCCTGCCTGGATTTTAAACCAAGTGATGATCCTTCCCACTCCCAGCCATGTACAATACTTAAAGTGGTGAGCCTGTATCACGGCCAAAAAAATCTTCATTGCCTTGAGAGCTAAAGCTACCTTCCCAAAATTCAGTCATTAATATTTATTAATCCCTCATGGCTATGTTTACAAGTCCTGCTGCATTAATGTAAAGAAAAATAGAAAAGCTGGCAAGAGAAGAATCCTCTAGAAGTCATCCAGCTGACCTGTGTGAGCACTGGATGGCAGAGGTAGCTCCTCTTTGAAATCTCCCCCTGCTTTGCTTTCACCGATTAGTTTATATAATGGTGGAGTATGTCTACAATCTACTAGAGAAGGGCTCTGTTATGTATGTATATTTTAAAATGAAATGTGCAGCCCTGATTTTCCACTAGTTCTGTTTTGAGTTTCTCCTGGAAATAAGACAGCTTGAAAACGCCACTATTCTCAGGGTAAAATGAAAGTTTTCCAAATGTGTTGTACAAAAGCTCCTCACTGCTATTTCCCATTACTTCTTAAACTAATCACCATAGCCATGAATAATAGAGTCTTCCCTTCCTCTTTGTGATCATCTTTTGCATATATTTATATATATCACAAATACACACACATATATGTACTTATTTATACTATATTCCATATCATATATATCATATATATATATATAATAGTATATGTGTATAATATATATATTATATATATGCTATCTATCTATATCTATGTATTTCAATCTTCTCATACTAACGAAGTGAAGTAAGGCAAACTTTGCAGAAAGGTGTAGGGAGAACTAATGAGACTGAAAAGCCAAATAGCACAAAAAGGAGGAATGGGGATATAGAGAGTTGAAGATAGCAAGTCTCTTATCTGTGTGGAAAGAGGTTAAGAAGGAAGCTTGATTGCAGGCTACAGAGAGCTATACTAGCACAAGTCATTTGATACCAAGTATTCTTTAATTTAACACACAAAAGCATGCAAGAATCAAATGCTGAACACTGAAGCCACTGCAGTTCATGTTAAAAAAGATGGAAATTTTTATCAAGGAAAGCAATTTACTGGAAGAGTAGATTAAAAAGGGATGTGGGAGAATGAGTTGGTTGGTCAGCATTTGAGTGTGTGACCTGCTGAAGACCTCTCTCTTGTGTCCCTTAGAACCTGTCTGCTTTTCTCCCAGCTCTCTCAGCTGGGCTGATAAAATATATTGCCTGTCTTCCTCCTCTATGATCTGATTCTCACTCTAGTCACCAACTTTTGAGTCAGAGTAGGGCTGGTGAATTTTGTGGCCTGTAGTTATTGAATAAAACCCTAATACTCCTTGTGTTTTTAAAAATCTATTACTTGTCTATGGATTGCAAGAAGCTTCAGACAGGTAGATGTATCTCCTCAACTTTTACATTGCTTCTGTATATAGACAGATTCTGTTTCTTAGAACTGGTTCTAGACACGTGTAGTCTACCATACTGTTATTCCATCTCCCTATAGTAGCACTATGTTGCCTTTCCCAGAACTCTGCCACTCTGTTCACTACTCAACAAACTACATATAATGCTTACTTTATTAATATCATCTGCATTGATCTCTGATTTTTTCAAAATCAAAAGAAGGATTCTCTCCTTGAAGAATAATGTTTACCTATGCTTTAATTTCTGCTATGTAGTCATGACAACATTTAACTATGGTGACCTTTGTATTATCAGAGTGAAGGAACTTATGTCCACAGCATTCCCCTTACTTTCTCATTTTTGACTGTGGATAAATAGGGAAGGGTGGTATCGTAAGAGTAACTAACCATTTTATTTCTTCTGAATATGAATTATGGTTATGAATAAACGTTAGATGTCTAGATCAAGGCCTTGGTCTCTATCCAAATCTTTTCAAGCATAATTTCCAATGGCCTTGTTATGCATGACTATCAGTTTTTGTTACTGTTGTTATTTTTCCTTTTCAGTTATTGTATCAATTCCTAACAATCTCATCCTATGTTGGTCCAAGTTTGATTTGACTCCAGCCTAAAAAGTTTCTGTTATGATAATGCCATTATCTTATTTTTTTCCTGTTTGCAATAGGTAGATGCTCAAATTCTTTAACAAGTTTCAAATATTAAAAAAATTCTACCCAGTGTGTAAGTAATGTAGGTGGGATTTAACTGCAAATGTACATAGTTATATTGCTTAAATGATAGCAGGGTTTGGTCCTTATTTTTTCACAATTGTTTTTTTGGTCTCTCAGATCATTTGCTGTTCATTTTCCTTTCACACTCCTGTCAAGATACATCCATTTGCAAATCACCTCTATCTGAATATTGTATAATTTAGCAAGGCTACTGCTTGCATAATCTACTATTGTCAAGGTGCAAAGACTTAAATTATCTCAAATACTTGAATAAATATCCTCAAATTCATCTAGTGCTTTCCTCACATCTGGCTGTGCCCACTAAGTGCTCTTAGCATTTTTAAATTAGAGAGATTAAAATTGTGCCCTTTAGCTTGAAATATATCAAAATGTTGAAACTTCACCAAAAGCACCCTAGGACCATTTCATCCAGTCCTCCCTTTTCAAGGTCACATTAAACGTGACTATGATTACATATCCAAGTAATTTGTTTTTTCATTTCACTGGTTTTGTGTCTTTGGTAAATTTGACGATAGGTGATTCAATGGAAACTGATGATATATAAATGAAAGTCAAAAGCAGCAGTCTGACTTTTGTAACTGAAAGTAGTATTGTGTCCAGAAGAAGGAGTGAAGTATGAAGAAAACAACAGATCATTTTAAAGTATGCCTAAAATCTCCGTAACAAGCTTAAGGAAGGAAAGAAGGATATCTAAACTTCCTGGAGACACATGCTTTAATAATTTTCATGTAACAAATCTAACAGAATGCACCTGACCATCAGTTCCCAGGAATATCTCTCCTTATGCTGTTTCAGTCAGGTAATATTAGGCTGCCAACATCTGACTGAGCCATTGCACTTCTCCTTTGAGGATGATGTCTCAGGAAACTTTGTGTACTTAATGGCAATCAAAATGATGGCAAAGACTGAACAGTACTATCAAAACTCTTTTTTTTTTTTTTTTTTTTTAATGGGAATTACTTAAATCTAACTGGTCTCCTCGAGAATGTGAAACTAAAATCTCTTTTTGTAGGAAGCTACAAACTGTCCCTGATGTAGGAAATGAACACTGCTGAGATCTCATCAGGTTTATATTGAAGCAAGTAGAAAAGCACCCCACATCACCAGGTTTGCCATCACTGGTCCGAAGGCCATTAACCAACCAGCACGGTGGAAGAAAAGAGTGAATTAACAACTGATATTGCATACAGTACTAAGCCAGTAAGAGAGCCTGCCTCGCCGAGACAAGGAACATACCCCTAATGAAACAGCTTTCCTAGGATAAATGCCAATATTTGCACTACAGCTGAAGGAGAGAGAAAAAGACCAGGAAGGCTGCTGAGAATAGAGATCCTGTCTGTCCTGCCCAGGTGCCTGAAGTTTTATTGTAAGTTTATACACTTTAGGCAGAGGTTAGGCAGAATTACTTAACATGAAACCAGCAATTCTTATAATCAAAAGGTAAGTGAGAAATTCTCAGTTGGGGACACTTTGGAGAATTTGATCTCTCTGGACAGATCTTGCAGAATGGGAAGGGCAATCACTCTGCTTCACAAACCCTGGCCTTTGGGAATATTTTTTCCAGTATTTTTTCCCCCTTTTATCTCTACAGCTCAGAATTCAGAGCTGCCATAGAAGCGATGGTAAATGTTGAACTGGTGCACACTGCATGTTAATAGTCTGTTCTTCTACTTTCTTTTATTTCTGAATAGTTGCATAAGAGTGATAAGGGACATTTCTTATTACCTTTTCTAAATAGCAAATCATTCCAGTTTTTCTTAAAAAGAAAAAGAGAAATTTGTAGGTTCTGGTTGATCTTATTTTGAACTCACTGATGCACTGACCATGCCATCTGATGTAGATCAGTCATGCATTGCTAAGGGTATGCCTTGTATCAGCCCTGGATCACTGAAAAAGTGATTTCTGAACTGTACAGATATAAAAGAGCAGAAAAGGAATCATAGAATCACAGAATGGTTTGGGTTGGAAGGGACCTTAAAGACCATGTAATTCCAACCCCCCTGCCACAGTAGGGAAATATTGCACTAAATCTGGTTGCCCAAAGCCCCATCCAACCTAGTCTTGAACACTTCCAGGGAGGTGACATCCACAGCTTCTTTGGGCAATTTGTGCCGGTGCCCCTCCACCCTCTGAGTAAAGAATTTCTACTGATATCTAACCTGAATCTACCCTCTTCTAGTTTAAAGCCATTCCCCCTTGCCCTGTCTCTATACTCCCTGACAAAGAGTCCCTCTCCAGCTTTCCTGTAGGCCCCCTTTAGGTACTGAAAGCTCCTATAAGGTCTCCCCAAAGCCTTCTCTTCTCCAGGCTGAACTCCCTCAGCTTGTCTTCATTGGAAAAATGCTGTTAAGTAGCAACTATTGATATAAAAGCAGTTTATAGCAGGCCACTCGAAATCCAGGATCAGGACACTTAAATCTATTTTCAAGGCACTGCAAACACAGAGCACAGAGGTAGTGCCTGGTCTTACGAACTGCAGTCAGAGATAAGCACACAGATGGTGGAACATAAGGAAACACAATACTACCAGTAAGAATAACAGGTAGCAGTCATAGTTCATGTTCATGTTGAGTGTGGTCCGTAGGCACCACAGTAAAACAGAACTGTTAGGTAAGATAATGAGGGTATCTGTGCCTGCTAGGGGAAGCTTCTCAAGCCTGGGAAGGCATGAAGACATCTGACTGAAATCAAGATTCTGGGAGGGGCCAGCATCAGAAGCTAGTGGGAGGTAGTAACTGACCTGAATATGTGATGAGAAAGGGATAAACTACTAAAGACTCTGAAAGTCTTTAGTAAAAAGAAATTTGCTTGTTAGTGCAGGTGTGAGATAAGGGAAAGGATGCACAAAGAAGGGATGAAGAGAAGAGTGGGGTCATGGTCACAACAGCAGGCAATGGAAATGGTAGTGTTTACACAGGTATAATGTGGTTTCCGAGGCTAGAAAAAAAAAGTAGCTGAAATTTAACACGGTAGGGAACCAGCTGCTGAAGCTCTTTAGCTCAGCCTAAAGAGAGGCAGCTTGGCCAATGAGATAACTTCACCCTAGGTTTTACCAGCACCTTACACAGGGCTTGAGGTTTTGGAGTGTAGAAATCCCCCAAGATTTAGTGTCCAAGTCCAGAGAATGTTCAAGGGTGATCAAAAAGCCAAGAGAGAGAAGCCCAAAGGGAGATCCAGGTTGCTTTTTTTTTTTTTGATAGATGTGTATTTTTCTTGTGCTGAATAAGAAGAAGACTGGTCTTGGAAGCCTTGTCTTGCTCTTAAAGAGGTGAACCATATACTCAGTGAGCCTTTAGTGAATAGTGAACCATGATGGAAAAATGTGTACAGAGAGAACGTTTCTTCCCAAGCTCTTTTTAGGTAGTAGGTGAGTTTTTTTCTTAAAGTGTGATGATTTATATTTCTGTTAATTTGTCCTGAATCATAAGTAGCATAACTTCCTAATTCCAGCTACTTACAGAAACATCTAAATCTTTAATGCCATTAGTTGCATAGAATTAATGTTCATTAAAAAGAAAGAAAGAGGCAGACAGACAAAAAACAGACATATGACAAATAACCAGACAGAAAAGAGCTGTATTTTATAGCTTTGTCTATGTAAGGTAAGTAACAAGATTTTCCCAAGGAAGGAAAGATAAACCCATGAAATTCCCAACTGAAATATAAAAACTAAAAAATAAAGTTGTCTGATTCTGCTTCCATAGTCATGGAAACAAACTTGCAAAGGAGGCCAAGACCAGGTTTCAAGTTTTTAAAATCCTTTAACATTTTAAAGGCTGCACTCAGAAGCAAGATATTTTTGAGACCAGCGCAAACCTTTATCTGGGTATGTTTTGACCTGAGACCTCAATCCTTTAACATTGACTTCTTCCTGTAAAGAAAAATAAAACATACTGTTCTAAACAGAGATCCCATCTATATTTTACAGTTAAGCATTCCCTTCCCCAGTAAACACACAAATCTACTAGACATAAAGAAACACAGTTTTACAGACATCTATGACAGCTGTTAGTTAAACAATCTGGATAATGAAAAGATTGGAAAATAACAGGCCACATAGATAGATGGCATTCAGTACAGCAGCTTCATTAAATCACTGGGGTGAGGCTGATACAAGCTGCTGGTCTGGATCTGCAGTTTTACCTGGTTACTTTTCTCAAGATCAGGTGAGACACAGGTCTGCTTCCAGTCAGTGGCAAGTACCATTGTCTTGAATTTGGCAGAATTATAGAGTCACAGAACGGTTTGTGTTGGAAGGGACCTTAAAGAACACCCAGTTCCAACCCCCCTGCCATGGGCAGGGACACCTCCCACTAGACCAGGTTGCTCAAAGCCCCATCCGACCTGGCTTCAAGCACTTCAAGGGATGGGGCATCCACAGCTTCTCTGGGCAAGAGAAGCCTGAGTGACACAATTTTATCTATCTCTTCTGAGGCTTTTGCGTCTCAGAGTCTTTGTTCTCTTCCTCAAAGACAGAGATGCACAGAGTATGCCCTTTGCTGGCTGGATTATTCTCTGATGGAGTGAATTGCACACAGTACAGCATCCAGACCTAAAGTTTCATAACAGCTTCACACCAAGACCAGATTATGTTGGACCTCATAGGTTTGCAGAAACTCTCACTTGTCATTAGAATGAGACCTTCAGCTGTGCGCTACCTTGCAAAGTGCTTCTGAGAGTAAGAGCGCGTACCCTGATTCCCTCAAAGGACCTCCTGACCTCGTCAAGCTCTGGCATCCAGATAGTGCCATAGCCATTTGCTACTGCTTTAGTCCTGCTGCCAAATTCTGCTGATGAAACCAGGCCTACAATATTTTTGTGGCCTTCAGAATTTCTTTCTTCTCTGAATTTTGTCATGTTGTAAGACCCTCTCTCTAAGCCTCTGGTGAAGCACAATAGTCAACTAAATTTTGCAACTGAGTCTCGTATTGCAGAAGAAAACACCAACTAGTAAACAGCACTGACATTCTAAAAGGGCTCAGATTAATGGATAATGAATTTTATTAAATTAGCAGCCCATATCTGCATATCAGTGAAAGCCCCTTGTTTCTGATTACCTCCGGGAACAAAGAAGACTAGAGCATGCTTACATGTAGTGGCAGTGGGCTTAGCACATGTTATGTTCTTTCCTAGATAAATATTAATTAACTGTGCAGAAGAACCAGATTTCTAGTAGGAATAAATATTTGTAGTTCCCCTTAAGTCAGTGTTGACATGTTTATTTCACATAGAAAAGTTCTGATTCCTAATTTTCAGTAATTTTACTTCTTCACTGTGATTCACTTCATTGCACAAGTTTTCTTTAAGCCTTCTGCATTAGTAGCTTGTTGCTTTAAAATGTGTGCAGATTTTTTTTTTTTTAAACACAGAATTCAATATTTCATTTCTGAAAACTTGGTATTTGGGAACCATCTGAAATCAACCATGGATCCTGAAAGGAAACCTTACAGATTTCACCCTCTATTGCAGAAAGAAAGATCTGAACATACTGAAGGGGGCCAAAGCTTTAAACCCAATCCATATCCATACCTGAAAGTGGAGGATTTATCTTCTGCCAGGTCTGAGCATACAACATAAGACTTTTTTCATTTGAATCCCTACAGAGTCTAAATGAAGGGTCCTTTCACTTCATGCTGAACAGATGCTCTTTTTCTTTTTTTTTTTCCTTACATGACAGACTGGAGTTAAATATTATGCCATCCACTTTCAGCCTTGGTAGGCAGCTGTGCCTTTTTGTTGTAGTGTCACGACTATTTCCTATGGCTCATTCCCCAGCAGATCTGCATGAATTTCATCGCAAACAGATCCTGGTGGGTTTAAAGTCCTTCAGGTGTACAACGAAAGACTTCCTGAACCATAGGGATGGTTGTTCAGCCAGACCCTCTTGCTGCAAAACAGGCATTTGGACTGATCTCCCTGCAAATTAGAGGCTCCAGCAACCTCAGATGGAAACCACAATAACGAGGTGGCAACAGCCCTTTTCACACAACCAGTCTTTTCTTCTGCTCTGTAGCAAAGCAGGAGAATAATGGGCAGCGTGGAAGGAGAGGAGATGGGGCAGGATTGAAGCAGTTTCCTGTGGAGTATCTCCAAGAACATCATTAACAAGCAAGACCCGTAACTGAATGAGGAACAGCTGCCAAGCTCTACTACTTCCTCCATGAAATGAAGTTTGTCAGGGTGGAAGCCGTGTCTGGAGATGAAATACAGAGATGGTGTAAGGGGGAACTGGAGTTTCTTTTTGTTTGACCCCACTTGTCTACTTAAAGAATAATTGAATACTCCTTGCAGCGTATTTGAGTTCATTTTTCAGCACCTGTACCTGACCAGTATGAAGAATAAGGAGATAACTCAATCTGGCTTCATTCCCTTGGGATGAGAAAGTGTGTGTATATATTGTGTGCCTACGGAGCCCATGTGCTTTTTTCTTTTTCTGGGTCCTTAGAGTCAAAATCTAAACCAGCCCCAGCTGTTCCTTATAATTAAATTTCAGTAACTCAAGCTGGGTGTTTTTATTTTGACTAGTGACTTAAAAGTGTTGGCATTTAAATGGCCTCAGCTATATTTCAGAGTTAACATTGAGAAACTTCACATAACATATATTAGCATTATTTGTCTGTTGGCAAACTCAACAAAATAGCACTGCGTTGATTTACATAGTGAAGGTTATCTTTGCTAACAGAAGGACTCCGAATTTCATTAGTTAAAATGTGAGGATGAATCTCATCACAGTGCAGGAGGCTACAGATGGCACTGCACACAACTTGCCACCTGGGGCAAGGGCAGAGGTGAAGTTTATATTGCACACTTAATCCTGTGTTCAAATATACCTAAAAGATCCAAAAGCCAAACCGACACAAAATTATCTGTGGTCAGCCCAGATCTGGCTGTAGGATGAAAGCTTTCCATTTCTGATACGTGGGTTTCTTTCTGCGTGTCTGCCCTCCCTCTCTCTAATTTACTTATAAGTCATTGATGATATTTATGCCATATCAGTAATTATTCAGGGATGGTTTGTGATGCAATAAACCAGTAACATGCCTGGTTTTCATTGCAATTTCTGTACTTTGGTATTTTAGTACATGAAAACCTGGATATAAGAAGTATTAACAGTTGTACACCAGCGGAAAGAAATTAATTTTATGCCTGCTTCTGCACAGAAGGCAAAATCTTCAGGAAATAGAATCTCTTCCCATAAGCATCTTTTCAGATCCAGTTAGGAGAGGGGAAGGTAAACAACGGGCATGACTTCAGCTTTGAAATGCAAGCTTTGCAGTGGCAGCACGGCAGTGAGATACGATCATTCATGTGATAATACATATGATTCACAATATGTTTCCGACTGGTGCTCCAAGACTCCAGTACTTTATATTGACGATCCAGCTGGCTCCTGCTTCCATCAAGCCGTGCCGTGTGGGAGCCCAGCCGTGGCATGGGGCTGTGGGCAGCCTGGCTGGGCAGAGAGTAAGGGTAACTTCTGAAAAGCTGAGCACTTCCTGCTCCAACACAAATTCTGGGAACCACCATGCACTGCCTAAAGAACAGGAGCTCCAGAGCCTGGGTGGGGACACGTCCTCACCACCCACCTACACAGCACTGGTTCCACGACATGGAGCACTGTTAGGAAGCTGCCTTTACGTTGTAGCTGCAGCTATTCCAAACCCCAAACTGAAGCCCCAGGAGAAAGGATAGGGAATGACTGCTGAGCCTGCTAGGGGGCCAGCTGATCCCCATGGGAAGTCAGCTGAAGTCACCAGAGCTAGACCTGGGACGGCCTGGATGAGCACGCTCCTGGCCGCTGGCAGTAGTACTCCATAACTGAGTAAAAAGCAAGGCAACACTGCAGAAGAAAGCGAACAAGGAAGGAGAAGAAAAGCATCTTCCTGCCAAGACGAAGAGGGAAGCAATGAGCGATAATTACTGATAGAAAATAACCCAGAATTAATGAAGAAGAACAGCAAAAGCAGTGCTCAGAGGAACACAAACATTTTATAGCAATGGTGAACGGCAACATTAAAAGGGTGGGCAGAACTCATCACCTGTTCACACCGTATTTGCATTATATGACTTGGCTGAAGGCAGTGACCGGGGTTAGAAGATTACCCTTGGAGGCTATGTAATTTTATCAGAAGAGCCTTCCTGCAAGTGGAAAGCAGTTCCAAAACTGAATGACAGGGCTAGGTTTTGGTCTTGTTATTACTGGTGTTTTACATTTAAATCAGGCTCACATATGTAGCCCTTTTTGGGAAACATATTGAGCTATGGAGGCTAGAGGGCAGCTGCCAACTTAAGCACAACTAAATTCAGTCAGAAATGCCGAGCAAAAGTGGAAGGAACAGCAAAGTGTATTAGAAACTAGGATTATAAAATCTCTGCCCACCAAAGAGACCGGAAGAATGTAGATAGCTCCATATTATTATTTGTAACGTGGTAAAGCCTGGAGGCTCCAACCAATTACCAGGCTCCATTGAGCACAAGGAGGCACCACAAAACAAAAACATGGAAACAGACCAAACCGTATCCCAAGCCCTCCTGGGAAAACAGAAAGGCTTGTTGGTACTTTACCTTCCTGACAATTTGGTGAATATAGGCAAACCTCAACTACCACACTGATTAATCCAAGGCAGTACCCTCCCCGCCTGAGAGACAGCTCTTAAAAGATCAGATCTGGGACAGATTTTGCAAAATGTCAAGCTTGTGTCCCTGCCTTTTGATCTCAGGGGACATGTGGGTGCTGAGCACATCCCAAGATCAGGGCACGTTGCCCAGCGCTGTGATGGGGAGGGGAAGGATCGTCCCTGAGGGCTCTGGGTTTCCCACACTGCCGTGCAGCCCCAGCTCTCCCTCAGTTTTGTGCTTCTCTTCCTGGACCTTCCTCACTCCTCTGCATCCCAGCCCATCCTCTCCAGCCTCTTCTTGCCATCTGTCCTTGACCTGCATCTTCTCAGGTCTGTCTTCCTTAAGGATTTCCAACAGGGCGATGAGGTTTCTCACCCAGCACATAAACTCAGCGTCCCAGACAGTGTCACCTAGACACCAAACGTGGTGTCTAGCTAGGTAGCCCTGAGCAGTGCTGAGGACAGACGTGGTGCCCAGGACGGACTGGGGATGCAGAGAGACAGGCTGCCTTGCTGCCACAGGGCAAACCAGCCAGGCAGGACCGCTGAGAGTTTACAGGGAGCTTGGGCGAGCAGCGGTGTGTGCAGGTGTGCACACACATGCCTTCAGGCTCAGACCCTTGCCTCTCTTTTAGACGTTTTGTCATGGCTTTGGGAGATTCACCAGAGGGCTGGAGCAGACATTTCACTGAGCTTGGAAGTACACTGACCCAGCAAAAAGCCGGCTCGCCTCTCCTTTAGCGTGCCAAACTTTCTGGTGGCCGCGAACAAGAGACGACGGCACGGACTCAGGGACACGGACACACGCGATCCCCGTGCACCCCCTGTCCCCACAGCCCCCTTCCCGAGCACTCCGGGATCCTGCAGGGCACTTCGAGGCGGTTCGCTCACGGCTGTGCGTTCCCAAGCACGTTACAAAGTGAAATAAAGAGAAGGGCACCGAAGCTCCAGCCCGGGAGGCGCTGAATTGCTGCGAGGCTTAAGCGCAAAGCGGGCGCTGCACCCCGGCGGGACGCCCGGCCCCGGCAGCCCCGGGACCCTCCGGGCTGCCCTTCCCCACGCTCCGGCAGGGACCGGAGGCATCCGTGGGGAGCCGGGCATCTCCCCAGCCCCACCGGGCTGCGGAGGGGGGCCGCGGAGGGGTGCCGCTCGCCATCCCCATCCCCTTCCCGACGCCTGCAAAGGCAGAGACGGGGGAACCGGGGGGGGGGGGCCGGGGCGGTGCGAGGGGCCGGGGCGGGCTGGACCCCCCCGTCGGGCGGTGGATGGGGGGCGGGAGGGAGGGCGCTGGGAGGCGGCAGCTCCTCCTCCACGGGCAGGCGGGCAGCCCGCCCGGAGCCGCACCGGTTGCTCGGTGCCGGCGGAGCGGCGCCGCGCCGCGGGCTATATAAAGGGCGGCGGCCGCTCGGCGCTCCCTCACACCGGCCGGGCCGGTGCCCCGACAGCATGGCCGGCGGCGGGGCGCCATGGGAGGTGGTCTCCCCCCGTGCCTCCCGCGGACCCTCCTCTTCCTCCTCCTCCTCCTCCTCCCGCTCCTCCCGCACCCGCGGCTGCCGCTGCTACCCGCTGGCCGCCGCGGGCCGCGCGTAAAGGCCGGGCCCGGGGGGGCGGCTCCGCTGCCCTCGCAGCCGTCGCGCCCGGAGCCCGGGGGGGGGCCGCAGCCGCCGCCCGCGGGCATGCGGCGGCCCCGCTGCCGCTGCGGCCGTCGAGACGCGGAGCGGGGCGGAGGGCGGCGGGGCTGCGCCTAGGGGCGGCCGGAGCCCCATGCCCGGGGCTCGGCGGGGAGGCGGCGGGGCGATGAGGCGGCGGGGACAGCGGGCTCAGCCGGCCCCCGCTGCCCCCCGCTCCCCGGCCCGCGGGGAGTGAGGCAGCTCCGCGCTCCCGGAAGGGCGGGCGGGGAGGTGGTGCCGGAGCGGGGATGCTGCAGCCCTCCCCCGGCACCCACGGGGTCCTGCCGGGGTAGAGCCCCGCCGTGCCGAGCCGAGCCGTGCCGTGCCGAGCTCCGCCGTCTGCGGGGGCGGCGGCCGCGGAGGGATGGAGCCGGCGAGCCCCTGCCGGGCGCCGCTGCTCCCCGCCAACGACTCTTACCACGGGCGAAACTGCAGCGCCGAGGAAGAGATCTACCAAGATGCCACCCCCCTCTCCGGGAAGATCGTACTCGCCGTCGTCCTGGCGCTCGTCACCCTGGCCACGGTGCTCTCCAACGCCTTTGTCATCGCCACGGTCTACCAGACGAGGAAACTCCACACGCCGGCCAACTATCTCATCGCCTCACTGGCCGTCACCGACCTCCTCGTCTCCATCCTCGTCATGCCCATCAGCACCGTGTACACTGTGACCGGCAGGTGGACGCTGGGCCAGATCGTCTGCGATATCTGGCTGTCCTCGGACATCACCTGTTGCACGGCGTCCATCCTGCACCTCTGTGTCATCGCCCTGGACCGCTACTGGGCGATCACCGACGCCGTCGAGTACTCCACGAAAAGGACTCCCAAGCGGGCAGCGGGCATGATCGCCCTGGTGTGGGTCTTCTCCATCTGCATCTCCATGCCCCCCTTGTTTTGGCGGCAGGCGAAGGCCGAGGAAGTCTCTCACTGTGTGGTGAACACGGACCACGTCCTCTACACCGTGTACTCCACGGTGGGAGCCTTCTACTTCCCCACTTTGCTGCTGATAGCCCTCTACGGGAGGATCTACGTGGAAGCCAGATCGAGAATTTTGAAGCAGACGCCAAAGAAAGCGGGTAAAAGACTAACTCGGGCTCAGCTGATCACGGACTCCCCGGGGTCGTCCTCCTCCGTCACGTCCATAAACTCCAAGGCCCCCGAGGGATCCAGCGAAACGGGCTCGCCCGTGTACATGAACCAGGTGAAGGTGAAGGTCTCGGACGCCCTGCTGGAGAAGAAGAAGCTCACGGCCGCTAGAGAGCGGAAAGCTACAAAGACTTTAGGGATTATTTTAGGAGCTTTCATCGTCTGTTGGCTGCCCTTTTTCATCATCAGCCTGGTGTTGCCTATTTGCAAGAACGCTTGCTGGTTCCACATGGCCATCTTTGACTTTTTCACGTGGCTCGGATATCTCAACTCCCTCATCAACCCCATCATCTATACGATGTCGAACGAAGACTTCAAACAAGCTTTCCACAAACTCATACGTTTCCGATGCACAAGCTGAAAATGTTGAATGCGATGTGTTCGCCGGGGCTGCCCCCATGCACGCCCGTGCCCGACGCCACAGGTGGGTGTCCCCCGGCCCCCCCAGCGGCGGTGCTCGGGGTGGGAAGGGGCGAAAGGGGGGGGGGGGGGGGGGGGGGGTCGGGAACGGCGGGGAGAGGCGCGGTCCCGGCAGGGCCGGGGTGCTCTGTGCCCGCCCGGAGGGGTGGGGGCGAGCCCCGAGGCAAGGGAGTGCGTGTGTGTGTGTGAGAGTGAGCGTGTGAGGGTGTGTATGGGTGCGTGAGTGTGTGTGCGTGTGTGTGTGAGTGCGTGAGTGTGTGTGCGTGTGTGCATGCGTGTGCGCTTGCATGTATGTGCGCGTGTGCTTGTGCTTGTGCGTGTGCACGTGTGCTTGTGTGTTCTTGTGTGTGCCCGTGCATGCGAGTGTGCGCCCGTGTGTTCGTGCGTGTGCTTGTGCGTGTGTGCACGCGCGTGTCGCACGGCTGCCGGGGGGCGACTCTCGGCAATCGGCTCTTCCCCCCTTCATTAAACCCCCGTGCCGCCATTTCGTATGCTAATGCCCGGCTTAGGCTAATTAGCGCACGCCGGAGGGCACACTCGTGCCCGGCTGCCGCTGCCCCCCGCCGCCGCCTCCCGATCCCCCGGGAGCAGCAGCCGGGGGCCGGGTGCAGCCCCGCTGCCGGCGTTGGTTTCCTTATTTATTTATTTATTATTAGGAAAGGGAGGAAGGTAGGGTAGGCCCTAGATCAAGGCTGCTTGCAAAGTTCAGCCTACTTTCTGGCCTCCTTACGGCTCCGACTTGTGCTGGGAACGGAGTCGGAGTCCCGGCCTGAGCTGGGAGCAGGGATGCTTAGAAGAAAGCTGCCCTCCAGCCACCGGGAAAGGCTCCACACCTTCACGTTCCTCCTCACTCGCTGAAAAGCCGTGCCTTTCTGCGCCTCTGACAAAAGTGGCTGCCAGCTAATAGCTCCACCCGGTGCCACGGTCTGCAGAAGACATGCTCGCCTTTATTGTGATACTTTAATAATTCTGCCAATCTTTTGCTTTTTGTCTGCAGAATCAAGTTGCTATTGTAAAGACCCACTGCTTGAAACTTCCCCAAGCCAGTTGCCAGACTCATGATGCTGCAAAAACGTCAATACATACTGCCACCAAACTGCTCAGCTCTGCATTTCAGTGTAATGACTCTGGCAGAGACGCTGTTCCAATAGACACGCAGATCTGTTGAAAAAGAAAAAATAAAAAAATAAAAGAGGGCAGCCTCGAATCAAGGTCTATAATTCATCTGGACTGAAGAAAAAGTTTGAGAGTAAACTCAATTTATTTTGCAGGCTTAACTTAATTTGTTCTCCAGCCGGTTGTAGGGGTGTGCACCAGAGCACAGTTGTCTCTGTCTGTGTCGGTAGCATAGTTGTACTTCTGCACACCTGTAATTTCTTTCTTTCAGTGGAAAGAGTTGCTCACTTGCCATGAGCCACAGAAGAAGGAAAGACAGAGGTTTAAAAAAATCAGGAGCATCACAGTAAACTCTGTAAATGACTCCTTCAGCTGAACATGTGTGAGAAGTGGCAGTGTGCAAAAGTTATATTTGTATTTCCAAACAATAGCAAATGCAAGTACTGTAGAAGCGAGTTGTAGACCTGTTCAACTGCACTGCATATCTATAGCCTGTCCTCATCATTGCCTTCATAATGTAAATACTTCTTGCTTCTACTCCATAACTCAAGAGCAGAAAACAAGAAGTCCAATGACCTTTTCCATAAACCAGCTGGGAATAGAAGTAGCAGTTTGCTGTTGTAACCATGTTTTCCATTTTGTGTCAGTTGCACACCCTTACCGCATGAACCACTGCAAAATTTAGAACTCTCTAAGTAATTACATTATTGTCTATTTTGTAAGAAGTGAAGCAGTTTGCTCTTTCAGAAGAGCTGTATCACCTGCAAAATAAATACCCATGAATCATTAATAAAATAATGTTATTGAAATTACTCTCCTCCCTATTTCCCCCAACTTTTTTTTTTCCTTTTTTTTTTTTTTTGATCTGATCAGACCTTAAGAAAGGTCTACAGCAGTCAAAGTTAGAGTTTCAGGATATGGTCCACCTGCTGTGATAGAACTGCATTGATTGTTCCTCCTATGTGTAAATGAAAATGAGTATAAACAATAAAACGCTTTACTGTGTTCTCAAGAGTGTTTGGTAGCAAGTGTGTGACTGAAAGGAGTATTTATTGGTTTACCTGGTTTTTCAATATTGACTTTTTAGGTAACTGATTTGATGAGTCACTCAAGAAAGCAACTGATGAAGGCTGAAATTGCAAGCTTCGATCAGTGGTCAGATTTTTAATAGGCAACTTTCCTAACCAGTGCTGTTAGAGAAAACTTATTATTTTTATATAATCCAAGATTAAATTTTATTTTTTTTTTCTTGACAAATATTTTTCTTAATCCATTAAAGGAAACAAAACTTTTTTAGTACTTGGTGGATACTGTACTTGATGTTCTCTTAAAACTGTATATATCAGAAATAGACATTCCAGATGGGGGCTGTTATAAAGATTGCAAAAACCTTACATGATTTATCTACCTATTATTCTTCAGAGAGTCATTTAAGTAATAAGGATTTATTTACCTAATTGAAAAGTAAAAAAGAACCTGAGCCTCTGTGCCTCTGCAACTCCCATTAACTGTAAAGAGGAAGAAGCGTTCATGGGCAGGAAAGACACTTGCAAGACGTAAATTCAAGCAGTGGAAAATAAACATTTCTAGTAATTTGAAGAAATATAGAAGACTTGCCTCAAAATTGCATACCTCTATAAAAGAGAAGTACCATGCTAGGCTTCTAGAAAGTACCCTCATATTATTAAAGATAAATCTAATTAGAGGAATCTTCTAAAACAGCAGCTTAATTTATTGAGGTGCTTAAGTTGCTTTTAAATTTATTTATCGATTTGCATACATGGGGTGGAGAGAGCAAGAAGGACAGCATTCAACAATTCTCAACCTATTCTCAAATGAGTCGTTTTCCAAGGCTGTAATAATAGAATGATTTTGTTTACCCCAAATTCTCAATGAAATCAAGAGGCTTCTTGTGTGTCTAAGAATTGGCAAATCAGACCCTAAAACTAATATTTTCAGCATTTCTGCAAGGCAGTTATGTTTTTCAAGAGTTTTACAAAGTTACGTGACTTGCAGAGCACGGAGTTCAGGGGTTGGACTTTCCCGGTCCTCCCGCTGTTGGAGCATATTTATCTTCATTTATCTTCAGCAACAGACAGCAAAAACTCCTGGCTCCCTTTTGTGATGTGAGAATTTTGCTGAGAAGCAGTGAAGCTAATTTATCAAGAAATTTTCCTTCCCAATTTATGCTGAGGCTCTGAGCTTTCTGCACAAACATTTCAGATAACCTGATGCTCACTGCTGGGAAGACATTGTTGTGAAAGCTGCTGAGCGACCAGGGGCCAGAGATGGGAAGTGAACTGGAGCCCTGCTGAAATACTCTGGCTAAAGGCCTCGTGCTGGCTGAGCAGTCTCATCTAGTTCAGAAAACCATTCCTGCAGAGAGATAGGTAGAGTGAGGATGTGCATCCGTTCACAGTGAGAGGGAAGAAATGTAGGGCAAACATCGCCTGGTGCAAGCAAATGTAAATATATGAAAAACATCCCAAGATGAAAGGATTCATTAGCATGTTTTAGGACAGGAAGGGAGGCCCATATGAGCTATTCCCTAATCTGTGATTAGCAGAGCGTGTCCTGGCTAGGTTTTAAAACATGTCAGGGTTCAGGGAGCAGTGAAGCTTTGGCTCTCTCTGGAGCTCCTAGGGAGCACTGGGGATCTGAGGATGTTGTCCTCTTGCATCTCCTCGCAGTGCCTGGCCACTGGGCTCTGCCTTGGGAAGGATGGAGCAGCTGAAATCCTCAGTGGGAGAGGCTGTCCTTTTAACCCTTTTATCCTTCTATCTCGGTGGGGTTCAGAGGAGTCTGCCTCTCTGTTATTTTGGCACGAGGCCCTCTTCATGATCCTACAGGTGAACTTCAAAGGTTCTTAAGCCTGTGTTGTTTCAGTCTTTCATTCCATAAGCATTGTGCCTTGCTTTTATTTGTGTATTTATTTGTAGCATTAGATTCAAACATTGCCAAATAATGTTGCAGTGAAAAAAAATCT
This sequence comes from Anser cygnoides, assembly GCF_040182565.1. Classification (NCBI taxonomy): domain Eukaryota; kingdom Metazoa; phylum Chordata; class Aves; order Anseriformes; family Anatidae; genus Anser; species Anser cygnoides. Next base: position 88,349,809 of record NC_089875.1, read on the forward strand.
GCCAGGCACTGACGTTTGAAGCTGATCACACATTTTCAAGACCTGTGCTTCCCACGTTTAATGGTAGAGGGTTATGTGTGTGATAGTGTTGCTGACTGCAAGCGCTCTGAGACATATGACTGCTCAAGAGTAGCTGCAGTTGAGGGATCAGCTGCCTGCAGCCCCCTAGCTGTGCTGTTTTCCTAGTATTTCACAATTTTTCCTAAGAATCATTTCTTTTTCTTCCTATTAATAAAACACAGCCACAGAATATAGAAAATGGGAGAGGAAATCCCTCATAATGAACCTTCATATCCCTGTGCAGCAGGCAAACCATTCTACCATTTCGGCATGTGTAAGAAAAGGCCTACTGTCCCAAGGCTCTGTGGGACAAAAGGACCTTCTACTTTTTCTTCGGAAATCTATGCCATATCCACTGCCACAGCACCTGAGAAAGCAGGGCTGGTCTTCAGCCTCCAGCAGGGCTCCGTGGAATAGGGATGAGAGGTAATGCTCCATGTAGAGCAGCAGCTTGCTGCTCTCCTCTCCTCAGGCCTGCAAAAGGCCAACCTGCCTTCCATGAGCAGAGCCCGGCCATGGCCTTGTGGGCCGCACTTGGTCAGAAACGGGTGGATATTGTCAGAAGCACATTCACATCTGTCTAAATGAATTCTTTCAGGGTTGTAATACCTGAAAGAGGTTGTCATATTGGCAAACAAGCACTGTGGTTTGCAGTCGCAAATAGGGCTGAGCAGCATGGGAAAGGGCAATCCTGTATTCAAATGGTGAAATCCCATTCAAATTAAAAGTGTATCGGATGATGAACGGTTTCTCCAGCAACAACACAGCCTGTAGCAAAGAGAGGGGACAAAGAAGTCATCGCAAATTTACAATCCTTGATCTGGTGTACATAAAAAAAAGGGGTTATTACTCTCATGTCTCAGGACTCCAGCAGACAGGTGAGACAACAGTTTCAGAGAGAAGAACAGTACCAAGGAGATGTAGAAAAATTATAGGTGTTCATTTATTTAACGAAGTAGTCTCTGACATCTTTTTGTGTACTAGGATATTTTTTATGATTAACAGCCTGGCTGTATGAGGACAGAAAGGTTTGCAGTTCATATTACTTTGACAGAAGTATTTTTTTTCTTATTCCAACAATTAGTATCTAAAACAAAATACATACATAGTTTAAGTGAACTATCCTATAGCAGTGGGTTTGGCTGATAAAAACAGTCATGAAACATTTAAGCTCAAAATGGTCATATAGAAAAGCAGGCTGAAAATGAAGCTTTTTAATCAATCACGTATTAAGCTTGAAAGATGTAATATAACAGGCAACTCAATACATAAGGTGAAGAGAAGATCCACAGGATATCAAATTTACAATACAGAGATCAAAATCTCTTACTGAGTCATTTTCAGGAGCTGGAGAAAGACATTCTTTGCTGTTCTTCTCAGAGATCAAACTCCTTGCAGTCATCCTTATAAAGGAACAAGACTTTCTTATTGTCTTTATATAAATAATGCTTTGAAGGCTACAAAACAGACAGAGTTCATGGCTGCAAGTCTTTCACCGAATAATATATTCTGTCTTTTAGGTTGAATGGTCATAGAAAAATAGGAAAGACAGGAACAGGGGATTATTATGTAAAATAATCCCTTTTCTGCATTTATTTCACTATACAGAACTAAGGCAAAAGCTAGAATAAAAGGGAAAAAACAATATCTGGTCAATTTAGGCATTTATGAGGTTACATTAGATTTCAGGAACATGTTTAGGGTTGAATGGGGCAAAAATAATAAACACATTTCAAGAATTCAGTGAAATGGAAATTAAATTAGACTTCTCCTTCCATCCAGATACCTCAGGGGTCCCTCTTTCCTAATATTAGTTTCATAATATCATTTCTAAAAATCTTGCTATTCCCAGGTATGATTAAATTAACGTTTATAATATGTTCATACCTGTTTTTATATTAAGCCATACACTTTCCAAGCTCACTCACCCTTTTTCCTATCAAATTCAAATTTCAATTTCTTTGTGCTATTTTCTACTTGTGTGCTGGGGTTACAACATCTTTAGAATCTTGTTTGGACCCAGCCCTCTAAAATCCAGTCCCTGAAATTATGAGAAGCACTCTTTCTCATATTTAGAGAATTTAGAGCATTTAAGAGAAATAGAGAAAAAGCAAGCAAGGCTCCTCTTTCTTATTTACAGGAGGTTGTCCTTCCTTGAACTCTGTTCCTAGAAGAAAAAATGTTTTAGAATTGAAGGACACAGATATGATACAAACAGGACCATACAATAGGTCAGACCTCACATAAACCTGACCATGGGGTCACAAAAACACCATGGGGTACAGTAGTCCTGCTGCAGTTGTTTGGACCTCCAGCCACACACATACACACAAAACAGGGTTCCTTACCCAGAAAAGGAATTGGAAATGGAATTTAATAAGAAAACATGACAGACTGCACTGATCAGGCACAGGGCATGGCCAGACTGCAATACCAAGCAGCCAACACAGGGCCAGCCCCTTTTACCCCTTTATCACTCATTCCCACACTTGTTCCTCCCCAAACCACTTTGAAACCTCCCTTTCCCCACTTTCAGTTCCTCTCCTTACAGTTGTCCCACCACAAGTTTTGTGCAACCCCCAAATGCTCTTCTCTTACGTCTCCTGATGTGTCACATACCACCAGGCTGTAATCCCCTTTATTTCAAAAGGTGCTCCTGTTGACTCATCATGATGGGTTTCAGGCCTGGACACACAGCTTGATGCTTTTCTTCTAAGTCCTTAATTTGGGTGCCCCTTCTTATGAGTCCTTAATTTGGGTGCCCCTTCTTGTGAGTCCTTAATTTGGTTTTCCCCAGCAACACGTGCCATGGTGCCCCTGTGCTCTTCTGGGCTTGTGGAGGTGGGCCTTTGATAGCCTGATGGTCTGTGTGATGGGCCTGGGAAGAGCTGGGGCAGGGTATTACTCAGCTTCCTCTTCCTGCCAGTGTCTCTTTGTGCTCTTTTCTGAGGGAGCAGAGGAGCTTTTTAGCAGGTAACCAAACAGACTCTCTCCAGAGAAAATGAGAAGGGATATAGCTGGCTACCACTTTGCCTGTCGTCAGAAGAGTAAGTGTGACTGATACAAATAATATAGGTTGAATTAATCAGGATGTCAGAAACTGCCTACTAAACTATAGTAAGGAAAGAAAATATTCTGTTGTGAAGTCTTCATGCTGAATGAATGTATAGACACAATAGGCAGAGGATGGTTATTTAGGTGTCCACTAAATAATCTTCAACACCTCACCAATGAGTATTCAGATCTATTCTCAGCTTTGAGACCCTGAAGAATAACCTAATGTGTCCTAACATGTCAGGCCAGAACTAGATCTTTCATATCACAAGTTGAGATCTTACGTACCAGGCAGAACTCAAGTACCTTTGTGTAAGCTTTTTGAACTTTGATGAATTGCACACTAATGGAAAAGATGGTTGAAAAAGTCCTCATAAGTTAATCAGCCTCTTTCATTTATATGCTTGTGCTTTGGTTTAAATTATAGCAGGAGCTAGAAGTTAGGAAGAAGCAGGAGTTAATTCTTTACGAGATTGCCAGTAAGGCACAGGACAGGTACTCATACCTGGGCAATGTATTCACATATTTAAATATACTTATGAGCAGTGTATTTAGATACAGCTTGACGCAGACCAATCACTTCCTTACTTTCAAATATAAGTAAGAGGTGATCTCCAGAGTCTGTGATTTGGGGCCTCATAGAAATCTTGGGGAGAGGTATTGTCCTCCTCTTGGACAACAGCCAAGTCCCACAGATGTGCATAAGACATACATTATTCAACATTTTAACTAGAGAGACTGGAAATTCAACAAGCAAAGGGGATTGATGCTGAGAAGAGCAAAATAATATAACAAAGAAAAAAATAATCCTGCTTATGAATGCACAATAAAAATAACACACATTCCTCCCTCTCCCTAGCACCCCCCCCCAAAAAAAAAAGAAAAAAATGAAAAAAAGAAAAAAAAAGAAAAAAAAAAAGAAAAAAAAAAGAGAGAGACCTCTTTTAGAGACACCAGGAACAGTTCTTCTTTGGAAAACAGCTGTAGTCAAAAGAACAAATAATATTGCATAGAGAAAACAAAGCAGAAGACAAGTTGTTCCACCTTTTAAATTCCTATGTCCTGTATCCTGTGCACTATGAGAAAGTGCCTCAGAAAGGATACAGTAGAACTACAAAATATGCAAGGGAAAAAAAAAATATCATCAAGGTGTGTTTGAAGCCTCTTTTGGACACAAGTAATCCTGCACTCTCACTACCAAGACAGATGAGCCAGTGCTTAAGGTTTTCTCCTTGGTATCACGCAAGGACAACTCAACAGTAAGTAAAGAGAAAGCAGGCATATTCAGAGGAAAACGATTGTTATACAAAATGACACATTTCTAAATGCTGTCTGGCTCACTCTCATTCTACGATGCCCGAAAATCCTGAGGAAGCATTTCTGAGACTTTTCTTGTCTCTAGTTTTAGAGGAATGCTGATTCCCCAGCCTGCCCTACTTCTGCTTTAGGCAAAGAGGAATTAAGATCCTTGAATATTCTGCCACAGTTTCCTGCTGTGACTCCTCTAGTAGATGTTAAATTGCAGCTAAAATGGATTCTGAATGGCACAGTAAAGTCTGTATTCCAAGGAAATATTGCCTTGTGTCTTTAGAGTTGGCATGCAAAGATTGATGTTTGTGGAGCTAGTGGACTGCTTCGAAATTCCAGAGCCCAGTTCCTGATGCTCTACATTATTAAGTGTGTCTCTACTTGTACAACAGAACTGAATATTTGAAAAAGTAATCATCCTGCAGTTTCCCAGAACTGGGGACTCCAGGGTATTATGAGGAGAGAAGGCTCACACGTGCTTCTCTGTATTATTCCTCATCTATATACAATTAGAGGGCATTAGCTTTCATTTATGAAGGAAGGATTTTATCTCTTCTCTCTTTAATTAAATCACAGACCTTCTCACTAGTTCATAAATAGACACTGCTGTAACTCAGCTCCTACAGAAAACAGCTGGATGTAAACACCCTGTAGGATACTCTTGCCCAACTTTTAAACTGCAGTATTTGTTTCAATTCAATAAGAGTTAGTAGTACTGGGAATTTTACATTTCACTATAGGAACAGTGAATTGATCTCTGTCTAAATGACAGGTTTCAGTCACACTTCAGTTAAAGCATACAAAATATTCTGTGAATTTTGTCAGCAGAAATAATTGAGTTCCTTTAATCAGGCTTGGGGTAGGATCCTAAAGGGATTCCACCACACTTTTCCCAAGCAGAGTAGTTACTAGTTCATTATATAGAATGAGGTTCTTTACACTTTCAACTTCCTTTACATATGGCATTTTTGACTAAGTAGCGTATGTGGACTAAATCCTTGAATTGGCTAGACAGAACATTCCAAATTCAGACCCATCATTTCAAAAGATAGTAAGAAGTGTGATATCCCATTGTATTTAATGAGACCGTTGTTCCTAAGCAGAGAGCAACACTGGGGTTTGTATAGTTGTAGGTTAGTTGTATAAGAAAAAAAAAAGATTTTTAATGCTTTCAGAATACTCCTTTGCTGTTTTAAAACCCACCTTTTTCAAAATCAAACTACACGTCCTTCCCTTTCCATATGTCTCATAAATTCTTAAGACAACAACAACAAACTACAAAACTGAAAAATATGAGAAATGAATATCAAAAAGCATCATCAGTATTGGAAGGAAAACAATATATTCTTTAAAAGATTGCCTAAATGTAATAGTAGCATTTTATTTATTTTTTTTCCTAGGGAACCTGCATTTATCAACGTGAACACTTCTAGGTCCCAAGGAAAACTTTCACGGCTAAAAATCTCATCTAGCTCAAGACTTCATGTTCTGTGGTGCACTGGATTAGTAAAAGAAGTAGTTTTTCAATACTGTTGCATAGTACATGTTGGCAACTATTGATTTCCTTTAACATCTGTGATGACTGCAATTTAACGTTCATGTAATGCATAAAAGGCTGCTGGAGATGGTGGAGGCAATACTACTACCTTTGACTGAGGGAGCATGTCCTCCATTAGAGACCAAAACTCACTAGCTGGGAATGATTTTAGACCATTGACGGCCAGTAGACAGTGATATTACAGCTGTAAATCAGTCAGCTTTCTGCCTTCTAGACCTGGGCAGACACTTGCGCATTTTCAGGAGTAAATCCTGTCCTACATGTCAACCAACTGCAGTGTGCTCCCTTTGGGGAACTATCTGGCACCTACCTCTCACTGCTCCATGCACCAGGTCCAGCAGGCTGGTCAGGCTCTGTGCAATGCTGAGGGACATGTGAGGTAGCTCCTCATCCCTGTCAGGGATCTTGTGATCAAAACAAACAATAGATGGAGAAATACTTGTTAATTGCCAAACTTCTTTGAGCAGTTTAGCAGCTCCCCACCCTCACTACATATAAGAAGATGTTTCCTCCCACCCCCCAACCCCCACCCCCGCCCAAATGCCAAAATTCAATGGAAGAGAAGCTCTCAGTATAACTTGTAAGACCTACTGATTGTGGACAAGTATTTTTGCTCTACTCCTTATGTTTTACCACTCTTCACCTTCACAAGGAGACCTGAGGCTTTGCTAGCCCCAGTGACAACCAAAGCTATATTTCCCAGTGCTCCTGTCCTGCACCGCATCCACGTGACCCACCACTGCACCCTTCTCATGTGCTGCTGCTCCATGCCTCAGATGCCCTGGGGAGAGTGCTACCCAAGAGGGACTATCACAGAATCATGGGAGAGGTGCTCCAGCCCTCTGATCATCTTTGTGGCCCTCCTCTGGACCTGCTCTAACAGGTCCACATCCTTCTTGATCTGGGGGCCCAACTATCAACTGGATCTGGGAGCAGAAGAAAGGCATAGCAGGGTTTGATCTGCTAAGTGACCCTGAGTAATTCTGTGCCTCAGTGCCCCCCTAATAAGGAAGACCAATCTTCTTCCTTTGTGGAAATAAGTTTTATTATCATCATATACTTTTCAGAACATGTTTATGTCAGCCCTATAAAGAGCTGATTTCCAAGGGAGTAGGAATTCATCAGAGTACTCACATGATTTGGCCCTTAATGCTTCAGAAACAAAAATAATGACAGTTGCAGCCTCCCACCCCATCCACCGTTGCAGAAAACATGATATGGGGTGACAAACAGGATTATCAATCCTTTTTGCTTTCAGATGCTGTTGTTGTCTGGCCTGTTGCAGGCCAGACCTAAACGTTCAGTAATCACAGTGCTCTTTTCCTGTCACCATTCCTCTTCAGTATACCTCAAAGTGAATTATCTGCCATGAGCTGCATCTTAACACGTTTCAATGCAAAATGATGCTGATAGCCGGTGATTTACCTAAATTTTTGACAGAGAAACAGCAGAATGTAGGTGATATTAGAACAAAAACTTGTTCAACAGTCCATACCTTTACGGAACAAAATGATATAAAATTCAGGCCTGGTTCATTATTGGGCAGAGCAGTCTACTAACTAGTCCACTAACTAGTCCTCTAGCTTACAACTGCAGAGCACTACACTTCCAGGTGTGAGTGCTATGTGCTCTCTCAGGACTCCCAGGTTCCATGCATACTCTCCTCTACCTTGCTGTGTGCCACAGTGCTTTCTTAACCAAGTTTTCCAGTCCTATTTCTCTGTTATCAACTCTCAAATCATCCCTAGAGTACCCCAGAATCCTGATTATGAGGAACATCTGAGCCAGAGGGTTAAAATGTGTTGCTGTTAAAGAGCTACCTTTAAACCCTTTAAGTCCAGTTAAGTTAAGCAATCAGAAGTATTTTTATACATATGTCAACATTAGACAGAACAGTGGAAAAAGTCTTCCAAATATTTGTGAGTGCAGAAGTGCAAGGAAATAGCTCTACACTTACCTGTTATTTAGATTAACTTTACATTTCTTCCTTACCCTGTCCTTAGAGATTGGCCAAGAGACTCACAACCATTCTTGCTGTGGGCTTGGATCCACTTGCATTTTGTCAGACTCCAGATGTGTGGGGTCTCACATTTTCTTGCACTCCAGGCATGGATTTGGACCTTGCAGTCAGATCTAACTCTTCTGAGTCAGGCCATTATTCCAAGCAATTGCTTCATCCGTCACTCAGACAGGAAAGACTTCTCACTCCCTTTTTACTTCCCGACCAAAACTGTTATCTGTTTCCTCCAGCTCGGGAAATGTTGTTCTCTTTTGGGCTTTGAGCTGTTGTAGTCCTTTGGGTTGTTTAGCAAATAAAGGTAGTTCACTTGCATTTCTGTGCTTGAGTAAACCATTAGCAAATCATGAGTCCACTAAGAATTCTCCCATTCAATAGTGGAGTCTTCAGAAGGAAGCCTCTTCATTCATTGATCCTTTCTTTTCACAGGTATACCTTAAACAATATACTGTACAAAACAATGTAGATAGAAGAAAATCCACACAACCAAAAGCAGTTGGATCTGCATTATGTAAATTGTTACCTAGTTTTAATTGGTTTGTGTATGCTTTACGATGGTTGTTAAAAAGCAGGCTGAATGTGCTAATTAAGAAAAACAGTAGCAATCTGCCTCATGGAAACATAGGGAGGAGAGGGGGGAGAAAATATCTTGTTCCTCAATATTGTGTGACATCACTCACATGAAAAGAGAAAGAAAGCTTCCTTACAAAGATGAGATGTTCTGCATTGAGATGACTCAGAAAGAGGTCCTTTGCTTTTGTATTGTGCCTTTCCATGTCCAAAGGGGGGTGGAGGGGTGGGGGGTGAGTGTGGGGAAGGAAGGCCTGTGACAGATGAAGAAACCATCACAACAAAATGAACCCATTTTAACTCAACAGTAGAAGATAAAATTCCAACTAAATCTAGGAGAATGAGGTAGAACATAGCTGTTGTTTGAATTCATTCAGGGAGAACATGCACTGTTAAATGCAATCTTAATTATGCCATTGTCATTTTATCTTTCATAACTTTATCCCATGACTGAAAACTTCTGTTTTTAAAATAAGTTTCTTTTAATCTGTAATCTTATCTAGTAATAAATCTGGGCAGTCATCTGAAATTTGGCAAGATATTCCTTACCCCAATTTGTTACAAATCTTAAAAACGTAACATTGAACACCTTGAAAAAGTGCCAAGTTATCCAGTATATTACATTTCTGTTATCTGAAAAGCAGTAGGATAAATCCCCATAGATACTGTACAGCAAATTATCATGAGAGCAAGGAGAGGAAGAAATGTTTGCTTGTGACCAGTGATGACTAGTCAAATTCTGTGACCTGTGATCAAAAAGTTGGGAGTATGACTTGTAGAGTCATTATTGACTTTTAACTGAGACCAGACTTGATAGTAACCTGCAATTCTGCAGAAATGGTGCATTTGGCGTTAACTGTGCACCCAGTCTTTGAGGAATACTGTAACATTTGAAATGTCACCCTTGATGTCTATATCTTCCTTCTCTCCAGAGATTTATTTATTATGTCTGTAAAATCTTTTCACTTGTCCATTCCTATTCTGCATGTTCTCATAGAGATTGAGGGAACCAAAACTTGGGAAGGAATCTCAAGTGGAGATTTTAAGGGCCGCAATAATATAAGGTGAAAGGTCTGTCTGTTGAAGCGTTGTTGACCCGGTGTGCCAGTTTTGCAGCCAATGGTGGCAACAGAGAGCTATACCGTAATCATATACAGATCCTCCTGACTCCACACCCTGCATGGCCACATACCTGTTGTCAGCTGGCTGTACAGTGTGGATGCTTGGGAAGAGCCAAAGTCATGAATCTAGAGCCACATAAAAGCTGAAAGAACTTTCCCTTCTCATTGATAGAACAGCAGTAAGAGTAACAATCTGAGTGGAATATGAAGGTTGAAAGAAATATAAAAGAAAATATTATTTTATCTTGTGGGATAGAAAAAGAATAAATGACAGTTTTTCTTCTTAAAGAGACATTCAGTATGTTGTCTGAAAATAATTACTTGAACAACAACATATTGCAGTCAGACTACAGATATTCCAAAACCAAAAGAGGAAATAAAGGCATAATCAAGAGATTTGTCACTGTCAGGAAGTCCTGATTCTAGCAGAAAGGCTACCCCTTCTTGTACAGTGTTCTAAGGTGCAGATTTTAATTCAAAACCAAGTTTTAAATATATAAATCCATCTTAGTCCTGTTGAGATCAATGGAGAAACTCTCACATATTTTCATGGTAGAAAGCAGGCTACTAGGATTTCTGACCTGGAATTATTGGGAATATAGGTTTTTGTTTTGTTTTCCTGTTGTTATTGCTTAGATTGGATCAGCAAATTCATGCTATGACTGGCTTACTGAAGCATTTGTGCCATTCATTAATAATCCCCATCAGAGCCTTTGGCTTGGGCTATCTGATAACACATGGCTCCTGGTTGAGGCAGAAAAGACTGGTCCACAGCTCAGCCTGCAGAAAAGAATGAGCAAAATAGTTAATGTTCAATTGCTAGCAGTCTGGCTGCAGATATGACTTGATATTTGAAATTGATATATTTAGGTGGAGTGTGGGGAAGAATCTGAGGTAAGGTTGTTTACTTGAATGTGGCCTTTAACTGTGAAAATACAGTAAATGAGAGAGGATAGATCAGTCACAAAATCTTGAAAGCACTCTGAGTAGCTTATGTTTGTTGTTATAGGATGCAAGGAGAAGAATGACATAGTCAAAACAATGAGCTAAGAAAACTAACTTTGCAGCTGACAGGCTAGAAGCAATGCAAGATGGTATTTGTCAAAACCAGAGAAAAGAATATTGTGGGAAGTAAGTAATGAGATAATGAGTGATGTGGCTATAAGTCTCAGCTGTGAAGAAGTGCTATGCAGAGAGAATTGCAAGGTAGACAAGGAGAAGGAGGTCAAATCTAAGACCATTCCTGATTGTAAGTCTTTGTGGCATTTTCCACAGTTGTAAAGCTAGTGGTAATGAAGAGAAAGACAGGATTCTTCTTTGGACATGTTGTATTTAAGCTTAAAGTCTTAAGTCAAAGCACTAAGAGGGAATGTCATCTCAACAGACTGTTTAGTTAGGAGTAAATGAGAAACCTGTGGATGGGTAATAAATCTGTTGGTCGCTGACCTCAGGAGGGTAGATGAATTTCTATTTATCAGTATGACTTATTCACAGGCAAAAAGCATAGAGAGAATAAGACTGTGAAGACCCTGCTGAATGCTGGGTCATGGAGAAAATTAATAAGCGTCTTCAAACCTCTACTACAGGAGCAACTGCAAAGGGAGGAATTTAACTGAGAGAAGATCAAGTTACAGATACCAAGTGAGAATACTTCTGCTGCTGATGAGAAAACAATAATAGGATGTGTTAAATATCAATTTTGCCCTTTAACCAAGAAAATGACTTGAGGCTGTCTTGAGAAAATTTTGAGAAGAGCAAAAAAGCTACAAATTAAGTTGTAGGGAAGAAGAATCTCAGATAGATATTGTAGAAAGCACTGGAAGATGGACAATTAGTGATGAAAATATTGGAGTAAAAAGTGAGTTTTTCCTAAGAAGAAAGAGACTAAAGCATGGAGGCAACAGCACTTTTTTTTAATTTATTTTTTTATTTTTTTTAATCTGTCTTGTCTCTTTTGCATGTATACTTTTAAGACAAAAGTTTCTTATACATTTGTGTCTTGTTTGAGATCATAGATAGTGCTCTCATACACCTAATGGTATAGCTACTGATGATGTTTCATACTTCAACAAATTCTATACTCGTACCTGCTGTCAGCTGCACAGTAACACCACCATCACCACCCACAGCCCCTGAGGGGGAAAATATATATATATATATATGTGTATCATTGTTTATTAAAAATTAATATTTCAGCCTTCAAGTTCTGTTATATCATTTCATCAGTGACATCTTCTAGATGTGACCTTGGTGATGTGTGATGGATGTATCATACCAGTATCACATCATCAAAAGCATGGAACTTCAAAAGATACTCAAGTTGTAAGGCAATATTACCATGGATTTGGGTATCTGCAGTGACGGTCCTGTTCCCTGTTCTGCACAGAAATAACTCTTTCCTATCTTTGCCACTCTACTGCCTTGTCAGAGATAGGTCAGCTGTATCAGCAAGGCCTCTCAGGTCCATGAGGAGCAGGGCTGCAAGCTGGCCATGCTTCCTCTCACTCCCTGTCTCAGTGCACCTACGTCTGCTCTGCAGAGAGCCAGAGGCATCGGAGAACGTCACTGTGTAGAAGGGCAGCAGCTTTTGCTGGGACAAGGAATTCTATGGGCATGGAAAAATTAGAGCCAATCCTCCTGCTCATGGCCTTCAATGGAGGGTCAAAGGAAGAGTAATTCCTCCTCCTTCCACAGAGAGCTAAGATTGGCAGGGAAGCTGCCTGAAATCCTATTGATTGCTTGTTCAGAAAGTTCAATAACATCAGGAAAGTTGCAATACCCTTTTCTTCTTTTTTTATTGATATAATGAAAGAATTAAATGCTTTTTGACCATAAGAGGAGTCCTACCTCACTGATTCTTTTATTTATTCTTTTTTCTTCCTTACCTATTTTGTGTATACTGAGTTTAAACCTATTGGCAACAAGCTTGCCTTTCTTAATTACTTGTTATGAAACCCTTAGAAGTAATCACTGCAGCTTCAAGGATTTACAGCTTGGAGGCTCAGAATCGCTAGCCTAGACAAAAGCTCTTGTAGCTCCTGCCTACAGAGGAGGCAAATGTACCTTTGTGCTTTACCTTTGTGAATAACATGCAATGCCTGCCAGCTGTACCTTACTGGGGATGGCTACAGCATGGTCACCTGGACCACAGTATCAGGGGACCGAAGGAAAGTGGAAAGAGAACCACATGGTGCAATTCCAGTAAAGTCCCTGGGGAGAACTGTAACCTGGACAACTGTTGTGGGTGACAGTTCACAGAGGTGAGAGCAGGATTCCCTACATATCCTCTTCACTAGAGTTTCTAAACACAATCTGGCATCCCATCTGACATCCAAATGTGCTGCTAGTGCATGAGGAAGAGCAACGATGCTCCTTGGTGGAGCCGAGTCCCTCCCACTGTAAGTAAAGAGCAAGTTCAAGACCTCCTGATGCAACTTAAAAACTACAAGTCTATGGGTCCTGATGACATGCATCCCAGGGTCCTGAGGGAATTGGCTGATGTAGTAAGCAAGCCACTCTCCATCATATCTGAAAAATCATGGCAGTCAGGCGAAGTCCCTGGTGACTGGAAAAAATAAAACATCTCTCCCATTTTTAAAAAGGGTAGAAGGGAAGACCTGGGGAACTACAGACTGTTGAGCCTCACCTCTGTACCTGAGAAGGTCATGGAACAGATCCTTCTGGAGGCAATGTTAAGGCACATGCAAGACAAGGAAGTGATCTGAGACAACCAGCATGGCTTCACCAAGGGCAATCATGCCTGACCAATCTGGTGGCCTTCTGTGATGGAGTGACTGCATCAGTTGACAAAGGGAGATCAACCAATGTCATCTACCTGGACTTCTGTAAGGCTTTTGACACAGTTCCACATGACATTCCGATTTCTAAATTGGAGAGGTAGAGATTTGAAGGGTGGACCATCCAGTGGATAAGGAATTAGCTCGATGACCACATCCAGAGAGTAGTGGTCAATGGTTCTACGTCCAGGTGGAGGCCAGTAATGAGCAGTGTACCTCAGGGACCTGTCTTGAGACTGATGCTTCTCAATAGCCTCATCAATGACATAGAAAATGGGACTGAGTGCACCCTCAACAAGTTTGCAGACAACACCAAGTTGAGTGATGCAGTTGATACAACAGAAGGAAGGGATGCCATTCAAAGGGATCTGGACAGGCTGGAGAAGTGGGCCCATGTGAACCTAATGAGGTTCAACAAGTCCAAGTGCACGGTGCTGCACCTGGGCCGGGGGCAATCCCAGAGATGAGGACAGACTGGGAGAAAAACTCATTGAGAGCAGCCCTGCAGAGAAGGACTTGGGGGTTCTGGTGGATGAAAAGCTCGACATGAGCCAGCAGTGTGTGCTTACAGCCCAGACTGCCAACTGCATCCTGGGCTGCATCAACAGGTCGAGGGAGGAGGTTGTCCCCCTCTGCTCTGCCCTTATGAGGTCCCACCTGGAGTACTGCACCCAGGTCTGGCGCCCCCAGCACAAGAAGGACATGAACCTGTTAGAGCAGGTCCAGAGGAGGGCCACAAAGATGGTCAGAGGGCTGGAGCACCTCTCATACAAAGAAAGGCTGAGAGAGCTGGGCATGTTCAGCCTAGAGAAGAGAAGGGGACACCTCATTGTGACCTTTCAATACTTAAAGAGGTGTTATAAAAAGGATAGAGAGGGACTCTTTTCTCTGATAGATAATGATAGGATGAGGGGGAATGGTCTTAAACTAAAAGAGAATAGATTTAGATTAGACATTAGGAAGAAACTCTTCATTTTAAGGGTGGTGAGGCACTGGCACAGGTTGCCCAGAGAATTTGTGTGTACCCCATCCCTGGAGGTGTTCAAGGCCAGGCTGGATGGGGCTTTGAGCAACCTGGTCTGGTGGGAGGTGTCCCTGCCCATGGCAGGGAGGTTAGAACTAGATGGTCTTTAAGGTCCCTTCCAACCCAAGCCATTCTATGATTTTATGATTCCTTATGCTACCTTAACTCCTTTGACCCAAACTGAACTACAAAGACCAACTGGCACCCTACATCAGTTTATTCCCTTATTAATAACCAGTTTCCTGCACATCTCTATAGAAACACATCTATAGAGATATAAATGGCCAGTCCTGTTGCTGATTTAAATGAACAGGAGCTTTTGTGTGTCTGTGCCACAGGAACAAACCCATTTTATAGCTTTAGTTGATATTTAAAAAATCATTAACAAAAACAATAGGCCTATAAAAGATTTAGAGTGATTAAAATGCTGGTTTTGAGGAACATACCTTTCAGACCAAAGATTTTCAAAGTATAGATTTTGAATTACTGGTTTCTCTGTTCCTATGTGTGCTTCTGGCACTCAGTCTCTGTGTTTTTGGATCTCAGCACAGAACTTTTCAGTGGCTTTGCTTTTGTTTGTTTTTAAACTGTAATTTTTCATTTAAACAGTAGCTGATTGTGAAGAGGCTATGATTTGTGTCAGAGCACTCAGTGAGACATTTCTCTTGGGAATCTGTTTGAAGCACTGTAGGAAATTACTGCTCTCAGCTAAAGTTAACTCCCCCAAAGTTAAAATGCCACAATGGTTGATGCGATTGCCTATTTCAGTCGAAAGCCATCTGGGTCAGCTTAAATTGACAAGGAAGGTTATTCTTAAAGCAGATCTGTAGGAGGACACCTGTCCAGGCCCCAGGGGTATATGCTTAGGCTCATTTTTTAATTTAAATTGTTTTGAAGGAGAGCTAATCAGAATCTCAAAATATTTGATGTTGATTAAATTTAGAATTCATGGATAATTACCCTGGGGGGTAGCTATCTGCTGATGCTGAATTCAGCATGTCTCAATAGAGTTCCAAAGGAAAATCCTTTCTGTATTCTTCAGAGCTGCTTTTCTGGGGTTGTCATGCAGTGTTTCGGGAAGACACTAAGCAGAAAGTACAGTAAGTAAAGATAAGACAGAACATCAGGGCTCTGCTTATACATCTCTCTTATTCCTCTGTCCTTGAAAAGACACCTTTACAGAGCTATTCAAGATTTCAGAAATCCATTCCCAGGTAGAAAAGAGCAGTTCCTAGTGGGAGTTTTGCTGTGCTCCAAGAAACTTTTATTGAGTTCCTGAATAGTGGGGAAGTACCTAATTGCTTTTAACTGTCTCCTTCCTCCCTCCTGCTTTGTTAGCTTTTCTCTGCTTTTGATTCCTGAGATATTCTGAAGAGCCTCTCACCCCTCAGAGGAAGCACTAGGGCTGATACAAAGATCTCCACAGAGAACAATATTGGCAGTGTACATGCTGTGTTTATCTTACCCTGAAGAACCGAGCTATGTACTCTCAAGCTCTACCTCCTGGTATCTTCTCTCTTAGCTCTTTATATAACTACAAATAAAGAAGATTCCTGTTATGGTTCCTATTTTTGCTTCCACTGTAAATGGTTGTATTTTTTGTTTAAGTGGAGTGTAATTCTGACCATATTGTTATCAGCAAGCAGCAGTACAGTGGCTGAACTGCTGTTCTAGTGGATTCTGTAGCTACCTCCATAACAAGTATAGCTGTTATGAAGCTAACTAGTCCCACTTCGAAGCTTCTCAGCCTTTACAGTCCTTTGTTCTGCCATCTGCAAGATTGCGAGGTGCTTCTTTATCTCTCTGGTGGAAGGGATTAGCAGCATTACCTTCACCAGAAGAACTACAAAAAGGAAAGAAAAAAAAAAGTGCTTTTTAGGTAGGATATATCCATATCCCAGTGTGAGATAACACCTAAGAATGTGAGGTATCAGTAAATTATCAAGTTCAGCAAGACTGCTGAGTCAAACCCAAAGAAAAAGAGTTTAAGGCAGTCATGTGGTTATACAAGCAGAGGGGGAACAAAGGGGCAGTAATATCCCTGTCTGCAGAATTAGTGATGCTGCCACTGGAAGACTGCCTGCCCTTCAAAAGCCCTGAAAGGAACTGAAGAACATTCAGACAAGAGTTGCACAAATGGCCTGAGATCTGCAAAAACAGGCTTTCCAATGAAAAACTAGGGATGCTTGATACATTTTCAACCACCAGCTCAAGTGTCATTGTTCAAGTAGGTAGATATTAATTTTGACATCCCAAAGCTGAGTGATCAGGACCTTCTTTCTTACATCATGGAAGTCAGGTGGAGCCTGAGCAGCAGTAGCAAGACTGATGTGGGGGTTTGGGAATGCTGATCCTTCTAATTTGGGGGGACAGGAGGAATGAGTCTGATGACTGACACTCTG
Source organism: Anser cygnoides (assembly GCF_040182565.1). Lineage (NCBI taxonomy): Eukaryota > Metazoa > Chordata > Aves > Anseriformes > Anatidae > Anser > Anser cygnoides. The sequence continues at coordinate 88,366,720 of NC_089875.1, forward strand.
AAAAGGGTCTTTTTCTCATCACAGCAACATTTTGTTATCCAATAGATGATGCCTTTTCTTAGGAGAGGCAGAAGCTTGTTGGCTCTGCATAGTCCTAGCCATGTAAATGCTCATGTCTGCAGTGCTGTTGTCTTTTTGGTGAGTCTGGCTGAGTTCTAGGGTACATCTCCACAGGTTTAAAGGGGACCAGGGTGGTATGTATGTCTCCCAGTACAGAGCTGGAACATGGCCAGAGCATATCCATCAGAGCAGGCTTGTGGCATACCCTGAGGAGTGAGCTAGTCCTTATACTTATTTTTCTTCCCTTGGAACAATATCTTACCTCTTATAAGACATTTCTCCTTTGAAATATTCTAGGAAGCCCTGACAGATCTAATCTTTCTTCCTGAAACTTATTCTTTTGCTTTTTATCTAAGAGACTATTTGATCATTCTTAATTAAAATAAGTGTTTTTATTTCAGCTCCTTGGAGATGCAAATGTCTTTTGCTAGACCAAAGTCCTTGACTAGCTAATTAATAACCCTTTGCATCTATGAGTAGGGAAAGGTCTCCACATTCCTCCTCTCTTTTTGACTCGGATGTGGTGAAATGTATCTTAAACTGTACTTCATGTTCTCTAACAGTTGGTATATAAGAAATATGTCTGGTACAAAGATCTAAGCATGACAAAAATAAATAGGCTCTTGACTGAAAGCAGACACAATAATGATTAATCACTTTGGGGTGATGGGGTCCCCAAAAGCATGCATAGCAGTGTCCTGTTACATAGTTTCGTCAAAGGAAGATAGAGTAGCAATGGACTCAAGAGATTTTGATATTTCCGTGACTCTGTGGAGGCAGACAATTAGCTATTGTTGTAGTGCCATAAAGAGAGTGGAAATTTCAGAAATAATGTTATGATCATTATGTAAACCTTAACTGGTCTCAACAAACATTAGAACATCTTACCAAGCTTTGATTAGCTGAGCCATTTTCAAGAGGGTATAGAAGCAGCTACTCCTCTATAAAAGCTTTGGTGTAAACTGTGTACTTTATGTCATGTCTTTTATTCTTGTCTCATATGAAGGTGTTTTTGAGAATTAGCAGACGTGATTCAGTAAATGTGTTACTGGAACTATCACACTGAATAGAGCTCATTGTTAACAAGGTGGTTGTTTTTTTTTTGTCATTGTCCCACCTCACCCCCCTACCTCCGGGAGTTTAGAGACATTATTAAGAGCTTTCTACCATCATTTTTTGTTGTTTCTGACTGTGTGGTGTTGTTATAGTAAATTCAGATTACTAAAGGACTATTAAGATACTGACTTTTTTTTTCCTTTAGATTATTTTTTTCTAACATTAGTGGACAAAGTAGGTTTTATCTCAAAAACCTGTGTACCCTAGTGCATCAGTATTCACCCATGATATTTTTGGATAAAAAATTACCATCACCTCATGTTTCTCTGGATGTTTCCTGAGCTGAAGTTTCTTTGCTTATTTCTTCATAGTCTTACCAACTCCCGCAATGTAAACAACACAGCAGTAGAAATCAAAGAAAGTGGAAGATTTGTCTTTGCTCTTCATGAAGTACAGAATCAGTTCCTGCATGAACTAGCAGAACCATGCAGCAAGCTACCTGGAATAGCAGGGTTTGGTAACAGGGACCACTTTGCCCTAGGCAAAGAAGGCAGTGCCAGGGTAGCCAAACACCTGCGGCACATCTGCTTGTTTCATCTGCTCTTAAGTTTTGCAAAACTAGCTGGCTGCTACCTCTGAAAAAGACTTATAGGTGGTGTCATGTGACCTCCTTTCCTGCTGCAACAGTAAGTCTCCCTTCATCCTGTTGGGACAGCAGGAGCTGCAAACCCAGTTCCTCCAGCTCTGCTTCTTGCAGCAAGGGCATCCTTGTGCTGCAGCTTCAGAGTGAAGTTCGGAATGCTGAGAAAGTAGAGGAGATACACACAAAAATCATACACACATACACAGAGATCAGCTCCTAATCTGCTTTGTGCATGTCAACATACAAACAAGTTAATAAATACGCTATAGCTGCCTAGTTTTTAAGCAAGATACATATTTTTAAAGGCTGAATCTTGCAGAGGTATAAAATGTATTGACTTTTTTTTTTAAAAAAAAAAAAGCAGCTAAACTGTTGACCTTTATAAGTTATTGAATTAGAAAGTTTTAAAGCTTCAGAATTTATTTTTTTAAGTCAATCAAAATTCTGGCATTTCAGTATATCTGGCATTTCAGTATCCTAATTTCCATCACCACAAAGATCGATACTACCATCCATCTCTGTTTATGCTTTTTTTTTTTTCCTCTAGAAGCTAACCACTTGACTGTCAAAGATCTCTGTCAAGAGCAAGATTTCGATAAGAAACAAAGGAAAATATTTGTTGTGACTTATGATTATTAAATATCACTGATTTTGGTTGAAAATCATGACTTCATTTCTCTCAAACATTTCACAGCAATAGATACAGAAGCGAATAGGCCTAATAGCAAACATAAATTCTGTTGCAGACAGGTTACCTGAATTATTGAGGCTTTAGGTGAAATAATTCTGAGAGATGGCTTTATGAAATAAAATGTCATCTGCTTCTACTTACTTTTCCTTGTTTTCTTTTCAAAGAGTACACCAAGAAAACACGCTTATTCTGAAAGGTGCTCCCCTTGAGGCCCATTATTTTCTTCCATCTCTCTAAAAAGACAAGATATGAGTTTGTTAGAGAGTTCTCGCTCTCTACAGTTACCTTAAAGGAGGCTGTAGAGAGGTGGGGGTTGGTCTGTTCTCCTACGTGCCTGGTGACAGGGCGAGGGGGAATGGGCGAAAGTTGCGACAGGGGAGTTTTAGGTTGGATGTTAGGAAGTACTTCTTTACCGAAAGGGTTATTAAGCATTGGAACGGGCTGCCCAGGGAGGTGGTGGAGTCACCATCCCTGGAGGTCTGTAAAAGACGTTTAGATGTAGAGCTTAGCGATATGGTTTAGTGGAGTACTTAGTGTTAGGTCGGAGGTTGGACTCGATGATCTTGAGGTCTCTTCCAACCTAGAAATCTGTGATACTGTGATTATCAGACAATTCAATATACAGCACATCAAAGGAGCCAAATAAAAGCACTTCCATTTGACACATCTTGACATAGCTGAAAGTTTGAATTTTGAAATCAGACATACCAGAAGACTTCTGGGGCCACATCCAGAAGTAGCTAACAGTCATATTCTCAAGTAATCTTCCTTGTTTTCTCTAAGAGAAATGTATTCACATTCCATAACACTACGGTATGCATTGCATCCCTCTTATTAATGTGATATGGGCTAACAACACGCATCCTGGACAAGAGGAATCAGAATAAAATAAGACTTTCAAAATTCTCCGTCTTCACACCAGAACTGGATCATTTCACAGCACTTCAACAATACCATCTGGCATCCAAAAGATACATACATGAAACCAGCATCAGGGCTTTAATAGCTCATAATACTTTAATGTTTTTAAATATATTGAGTTATTCTAAGGGTACTATAATATGCTAATATTGTTCTCCATTAACAAGTAAGACATATATTCCCTGCAACTGGCTCTTTTACTCAGTGGAATTTTTCAGACTGTGCCTTAATTCAAGGGGAAAATTTGATTTTTAAAGGACCTTTGTTACGTGTGCTTTTGGTTGAAAGTGATCTATAGTATCTGCTAAGAGATCAATACTTGCTGGGCAATATTATCACATGAATACAGAGGGAGCTGATTAGACAAGAGTTGCCTAATATATGACATAATACAAATTGCAAGGAACATTATAAATAGATGCAGTTTAAAAGATCTTGATTCCATGTTAGGTTTGGATAACCATATGAAAGCTATTAAATTGAGACTTGTTATCCGTTTCAGCTTGTCTCTTGATTGCTGATATCTGTTTAATGGTAATAATAATTGGAGTTTTTTTTTCTAAGGGATAAAGAGTTTTCCTTTTAAAAATCTCTTGACAAAAGCAAAATGAGGTCTACTATTTCAGAATTCAGGCCACAATGACAAGAAATATCTATATTCCATAAAGCTGTTAAGGCCGTATGATATTCTAATTTAAAATTTATTGTGATGAAAATTAAGGGGCAGACTATGTGTAAAGTGTTAGATAATGTTCTTCTAAGTATGAGTATGAATTTCATATTCCTTACAACCAAGAAGCATCAGGTTTCAAATCATAACAGAATATGCCTCAGAAGAAAGGTAGAGTCAGATACTCATGGTGTCAGTTTGGCCCTCTCTGCTTGTTGTAATACACTTATTTTAGAGAAGGATTATGCTCAGTGGGACATTATAAGGCACCTTGTGTCATAAATGGCACTGTAAGTCCTTGGCTGCAAAGAATTTGTCTAATGCTGGGTGTTCCTCCTGCCTGCAGTTCTCCTGTAGTCAGCTGGATCTAAAACCAGAGAGCTCACTGGGCAAACTAGGTGAGAAACCCAAGCACTGCAAAAAGCCCCATGGCTGCAGTAATTGCCTGGGATTTAGGACTTGGAAGTTTAAGCTGAGGAAGTTCTCTGACCTCACAGCCAAGTGGGGACACCCAGGGCTGCCAATGGCAGTGTCTCCAGACCTGGCTTGGAGGACTCCTTCCTTTTCTTTAAACAATCAGCACCTACGTGTAGGGCCAAGGAAAACTACAGTTTAGCCACTCACATGGCATGTGGGGACTCAAGAACCAAGTCCATCATCTGCTAAATATTTAATTTCCACCGTCATATTTTAAGCCTTTGTTGCCAGGCTCAGCAGAAAGTCTGACAGCTGAACAGACGTGGAAAAGGAAGCATCCTCTTATGTCTACAGATGGTCTGACCAATTCAAGGGTAAAGAACTTTGATGGGATTAAAAAGTTTATACTACCTCTGTGTCCACTCTGGCTGTTTCACAGATAAATAAAAAGTTCAGAATAAAGCTATTGTCAACGGGAGATTTTTCTATGTACTAAATCTACTGTGCTACGCTTGAAAAAGTGCATTTATCATGACCAAAACAGAGTTTCTGAAAAACATTTATTAAAAAGACTGACTACAGCTTTCAGTAGGCTTGACAAGATTTCAGATTTTGCTTTCTATCTTTACCAACTGCATTAATAGCTTTTAAGATTAAATGGCATAAGTGCTAGATATCTCAGCAGCGCATTAGAGATGGAGAAAACAGAATTTTGTGTCTTTGTGTGCATGCCTGGTGATCAGCTTTTAATAGAACTGTTTGTAAAGTCAGGAATTTCCACCTATCCAAACATTCATAAAGGAGTTTGTTATTAGATAGCTAAAATTAAAATTAAATTTGCATTACCCAGATATTATTTTACACCATATCATAAATATTTGAATGGATGAATGTTCCTGAAAATATATCTAAATCCAAGAAAAATCCAAGAAATCAATTCTCAGGTAGTATCATTTAGTATGTGTCAGTCACTCTCACTGTCACCAGTTCCCTTTTTTTGCAGTTTAGGAGTTTTTTTTGCCTGATTGGACACCAGAAACATACCAGGTCGGCAAATATCAAGCATTTAACTGCAGAAGTAAACAATCCTTGAATACCTCAAGCTCTGAAAAAGTCATTTAGTCTCACTAGCTCATGAACATTTACAAAAAGTAAATCTGAATCTGAACAAATAGATCCAAACTGAGAAAAAGCCCAAAATACCAACAACATATCAAGCGGCAAAGCAAGTGGCAAAAAATTACAGCTTTTCTTAAAATCTTTCCCAAATGCAATCACTAGTCAAAATTATTATTTTTATCAAGTGAATTTGCCTAATTCTAATTTAACAACCCCTCATGTCTTTCTGCTGTGGCTGGATGACATGATATGGCTGGTTGCCTAACACAACTAACAGAAATAAAAATAGCTTCAAGTAATTTATTTTTTTTTTTCCCAGCTAAGCTAAGTGCCACGAGGTATGAGTGAATTTTCTTTCAGTCAAGCTAAGATAGTAATTTTCATACACATTTCATTTTTCATTCACAGACAAGAGACTTGTATAATGAGTTATCCAAGGTGCAGGATCTTTGCTTTGAAGCAAGTTAGGCCACCTTCTATAACAAGATGTAGGGTTGTTGGATCTCTCTATGTGTGTTTTACTTTATGGCAATCACCAAACCATTTAATATACTTATCATATTATGGGCTACTGTTCCAGCCCTTGCACTAATATTATTATTGGTACAGGCCAGCAAGATTGACTCACTGTGGAGACTGAGAACCTAGGAAAGTGCCTGCCTTTCCATGTCATCAGTTCAGGGCCAAAGACCAAAAAGTCTGGGCCAGACATTGATCCTCTGTGCAAAGAAGACAAGAGATGTTTGGAGCTGGGCAGCAGACTGATCAGTCAAACTGAGTATGAGCAGTTTGTTTCTGGGAGGATGAACAAAGTACATGGGTGAGATGGCTTCCAGGTAAGGAGGTAGATGCTTCCTGAAGTAAGTTGCACTCAAGGTGAGTTACGACAAATGATTTTAGCCATTTTTTTACTGAATCAGATTATATTGCCTCCAGCACTGTACTTAAATGCTAGCTAACAATCATTTGGTTTCATCTTCTTCAGATTAGGCATACCACTGTGAGAGGCAGGACTTCTCACAGTTTGGGACTAAGGTATGCTTTTGTCCACTCTCTCTGGCAATAAGAAAAATTTGCATCTGATTTTGACAGTGAGCTCTGCCTAAAGAATATGCATAAAGATTACCATGTTTCATTTCTGTGCTCAAAGCAGATCAATGAGCATGTTCTTCACTGCAGCAGATTTGGTCTCACACGGGGATAAAAGGAGTTTGGTGGACATTCCCTGAAGTGCATGCATTCAGCTTTGCAGTGACATAATCATCAATCCCAGCCCACCAGTCACACCTGGTGAGTTGTTCAGAGAAATAACACAGAGGCATTCACTAAGCAGGACTAAAAATCATTTACACTGTAAGAAGCTAAAGTGACCAGTAATGTATTTGCATGTTCCAAACACTACCTGCCCAATAGCCTGGTACCGTATATTGTTTCTTTCCTTTATTCTCAATAACATTTGGAATGGCAGCTTTTGAGAAGGCTGGCACTTTAGGGAAGCTCTGCAGAAGTCTTTCATTCCTTAAGTCTTTTCTCGTTGAGATTTCAGAAGAGGTAGTTAGGAGTACTCTCACATATGAACAACTCCCTAAAATACAGCAAAGCCAGCAGAAACTGTTATTAAATTAACCTCATCCCTCTCTGTGGAGCCCTTCACTCTGACCAGCTGAGTGCATTTTATTTCTATTATATTATAATCTGCTGTAAAGAGTTATGTTAGAGTGATTTCATTTTTTCAACAAACCTACTCACCATCTGCATTTGGCAAAACTCGTTGACATCAGTCTTTGTTGCTTAGCAATAAATACTTGTGCTGACTCCAGTCACAAAGAGTGTTCATTACTTTGTCATTCAGACATTTTACACAGCCTTTATGGCCTCAAAAAATGTTTATTTATGCTGGCCTTCTTGGAAGAGAAGGGATAGAGCTGAAAAAACTATACGTGGAATGAGAGGGAAGACACACCAATCTTGAAAAGGCATTGGACACAAACAGCAAAGAACCTGTAGCAGATTCATAAGCTCAATAAAAAGGAGAAAAATACCTAAAGGAAATCAATGCAATACTATTACTATAAAATATTAAAGCTGTTACAGAGGTTGCCCAACATCAACAATTTTGAACACTATTAAAGTGTATGTTTTGTGATGGCATTGATGACCACATTCCATCCATGTGTGCTAATCAAGATCTATTTAATCTGCAAGAATATCTAATATAAAATGTGCTTTGTACTTACATTCTGTGTCAGTGTGTAATCAGGTGTTCTAATTTGAACAAAATACCTACAAACTTGAAAATTTTAAAGACTTCTATGAAAATTATCTTGTTACTCATAACTTTGGAATTATTTGAATTTGTGAATAACTTTTTATAATTAGTACTAGCCCAGAACAGAACTGCATCAAAATCTTTACGGAAAGTTTTTATTTATAGAAAGTTAAGAGAAGAAATGCTTGTAGCTGCAAAATTATAATTGCTTTGTTTACTTAGAAGTTACTGTGGCCCTCTTTTGTTTAAGTGTCTAAATGTAAGGTATTAACCTTTGGCACTCACATTAGGGAAAAAAAAAAAACCAACAACAGAGTAGGGTGCTCCAAAAAGGCAAAATTAGAATTGAAAATGAAATGGGTCACTTGCTATAGATCATGTTTTATTTAATAGATGAACAAGCTAACAAATGAATATGACAGTGAGTCATCTGAAGTCAAAAAACAGCATACTGATAGAATGTCAGATGATTTGTAAAATGCTTATTTTTTTGCTTTTATTTGTGGACACATTATGCAAAATTAGTTGATCATTGTGCATGGGTAGCAGCAAAAATGCAGCGAAATTCAGAATATGTGATAACAAATCTGTCATGAATGGAGGGTCCACTGCAAAACCTTCCAAATACTTGGTGTATTTTTTCAGAAAATGACAAAGAAAACTTCTCAAAACTGAACTTCAGTCAGACTTTCAATTTGGAACTGAAAATCTCTTTCTGTTTTAGAGGTGATGACTTTGATTCTGAATTAATAGAATTTTTATTTTGAGCCTTAAGAAAAATGTTAACCACATTAGTCAAGAACTACAAGCCAGGTATGTAGAGTCAGGCAGTTGGTGATTACAGTGACACACAATTTTGTGCAACCTTCAAGACCAGAAGGAGCGATTGGGAAGTGAACATTGTTACAGAAGCCAGACTATTTCAAAACGTGCAGCAAACTGAGAAGAAAAAGTGTTTCTTGCATTTCAGCTTTAAATTAAGATTTAATGCAAGTTCCCCACCTGGAAAGGCCAATATTACAGTGTCAGGGCAATATTGACCTGAATCAATTTTGGAGGGGCAAAATCATGTAGACCAGAAACTCTAACCCAGAAATCCTGATTTTAGCCTCAAACTACTGCTTCTGCTCACCAGGGTTTGCTTCAGGAATCCATAACACAGCAATGCGTTGTGTTGCATGGCCAAGCTTAGCATGCTGTGAAACAGGGCATCTTTATAGTTGTCTGAATGGATGTTCAGCTCAACCATATGCAGCAGTTAAGTGCTGCAAACTTGAAAGTCTGACCCTCAGCCCTTTTGGAAATGTCTCCTATTAAATACAACACACTGCTGAAATAGAAAGTGAAACATAAAGGCTGCTGTACTGAAACAACAAGAGAAAACTTTTTGCTTCAATATGAAGGAGAAAAATCTGAAAGCTTCTGGACAGAAGAAGATAAAAAAGAACTAAGCGTAAAGTCACATTCTAAGAAAAAAAAAAGAGAAGAAGAATTTGAAAGATGATAGATGACATTGCAAGGAGCCAGAGGCTGGGAATAACAAGAAACCTAAGGCTCCTCTTTTGGCGAGGCAGATATTCTTCAATACCCAAGAGAATCTGTAAAAGTTTTCTCAAGTAAAATGCTGACTTCTCTAAAAATGCAGTCAATTTAAGAAGAACATTGTATTCTTAGTGAATGATGGCTTAGGCTCTGCACTCCTGACAAGTCAGAGATCAAGTTGACTGACCAGTCACTCTCATACAGGCTTGGAACAGCTCCATCTCCGCAGTGCTGATTATATTGACATTTCCCTTTCCTCCTTCATTCTTTCCCCCCTCCTCTCTCAAGGATGTGTTTTTCTCTTTGCCTATTTCTTGTTATTTTTCACTATTTTTCCATCATAAAGGAAGGCTCAAAAATCCAGAAACATTAAACACTCTTTTAAGGAATAAATAAACCCCATGTCAAATACTGAATCCCATGTTACTTAGACAGCTCTGAAATCACAGAAAAATACCACCCCACTCCCACTCAGCCTGTGTTGGACTAGAAACTTTTTTTTTTTTTTAACTTTTTTTCAGTTCAATAGCCTGAGAAAGTTCAAAGATGATAATCTGGTCTGCTCTGGATTTCAAAGCTGCAAAAAAGATTATAGAATCACAGGATCACTAAGGTTGGAAAAGACCTCCAAGATCATCTGGTCCAACTATCCCCCTACCACCAATGTCACCCACTAAGCGCTACGTCCAACCTTTCCTTAAACACCCCCAGAGACAATGACTCCACCACCTCCCTGGGCAACCTGTTCCAATGCCTATCTACTCTTTCTGAGAAGAAATTTCTCCTAATTTCCAACCTAAGCCTCCCCACCACAACTAGGTTCATGAATTAAATTATTTAAATTAATTAAAGATTAATGAATGGGAATGGTACAGCTACAGCAGTCCCTCTTCCTTGATGGGGCTCTTCGGTGCCTACTCAGGACACTAAGGAGCAGGATCGGGAATACACTGCTGCTGTCATGAACCTGCAGCTGACACACAGCCACACTGGGCAACTTGTCAAGCAATGGCAGGTTGTGTTCTCTGACCCTGATGTCCTCTCTTTTGGCCCTAAGCTTGGTGTTAGCAGACTCACTACTTAGCTCCTCAGTTCTGCCTGAAGCAAGCACTGGCTAGGGCAATAGGATTCTGCAGAGGCGTTTTTTTCATTCTGCATCAAGTTAGTGGCAAGGAAAACTCACAAGAGGCATCTTTACATGCAAGTTATGCCATGAGGGAAATGTGCCTATAGCTTCCTTGCATTTCTAAAAGATAAAGCATTCAGCAAGGATTTGCAGCACTCGGCAGACTGAGTCAGTGAAATCAAGAGACCATAGTAATAACACCAAATCAGACATCACAAAGATAAAGTAAAAGGGGCTAGTGGGAAAGTGGAGTTGATTATCTGTCATTCCTTGACTATTTCTTTTTCATTACATATGTCATTTCACAATTTTACAATGGTTCACATGGTCAGGTACAATGATAGAGCTGCGGGAAAAGAATTGTGTGCTTCATATTTTGCCCCACCTGGGGATGAAGCCCCAGATTCAAGAGTTTATTTCCTTCTTGATGGATACTTCTAAGCTTTAATCAACAAAATGGATCAATGACTCACTTCTTACCAATACAACTCACATTATATTTGTTCATTTCCCTAGAGTTGAGATGCTCAGGGTAAAAGCAAAAGGCTGTTCTCACCACTTCCTGTCCTTCTCTCAAAAAGAACTGTTTCAGGGATTTAATTTGTCATCCCTGACTTTCCCAATCTCTCTCTGTTAGTGGGAGTGTCCTGTGACAGGAAATGTCCCTGTCTGTAGTGTGTTGAGGACTTTTTCCAACTAAAAATAGGTACCAGAGCTATCTTCTAGTTTGTTCCTGTTGTTTTGTACTAAATTCCAAATGTCAAACATAATATAGAGCTTAGAATAAACTCAACCTTTTATGCCATTTAAACACAACAAACTACTTCTAATAGCCTGCTTTTCAAATGTACTTGAAACCATGCTAAGATTTGCCATGCTGTTCATGATGTGTCCGCACTTTGGATAGAGTTGGCACATGATACATCTCCTAATTTGTTTTAGAGATTAATATTTACATTATGGAAGCACTTGGGTGACAACTGAGAATGAAGCCACACTGCGACCAGTATATGGTCTCATCATCTTAGGTCTGAGGAAGGGAAGCACCTTTGAGCTTAAGGTTCACTATCCCAAAAACTCAGTGGGTTAGTGGAAGACATATGTACATCATTAGTGTTGTTACTGCTGAAGTTCAAATCCCAAATGTAAAATTGTACACCGAATCATTGTTAATTGCTATAACATTCAACTCCATGTATCTTACTTCAGCTAGCACATACTCACTCTGTACATGGAAAATATGGTCTAATTAGTTTCTTCTAATAGAGATGTAAGATATGCCAACAAAGTACAATGCTTGCATTTATTGTGTGAAATATTATGTAATTAGATAAGTCCTGACAGAATGGCTTGTAGAAAAGACTCAGAACTAAGGAAGTCATATATTCTGATTTCAGAAGCATCTAATTTTATTAGGACTTAGTTGGTACTTCATCTCTTTTCTCTGTACATTAGTCAGTCTAACTGGAAAACTGGTTAAAAGCAGGGCTCTTGAGTTTGTTCAACTCAGAAATAAAAACTGCTGGTTAAACACGTCCAAGTGTGACACTGTGAAAACAGTATCTGTTCTTTCTGGCAATTCCTTAGTCATCAGAACTAAAGCTGTGAAAAAAATAACGCACGTCAGCAATGACTTTTTTTTTTTAAAAAAAAAGCCCATTAATAATTACAGCTCTAACAAATGGCATGCTGAACATTTCAAATCCAAACTCAGTGGAGCAGCACTAACAGTTTACTCCTCCTATCACCACCATTAACAGGTCAAGACTGCAGAGGGGGAAAATGTTTAATTTTTGGAAGTGAGTGGGATCAGAGGTTCTGATTGCGTGGCCCTGTGTACCTGAGTTTTTGCTAAGAGTGCAGCTGAGGAAAAGGACCTGATTTGGAAGATGGATGTGACAGTGATGAAAGCAAATGGAACACTTAAGGGAAAAGGAAAGGTAAATTTGACAGGCAGAGTGGGACACATTTGCCAGTTTCAACAACACCTGCCACAGCCAATGAGCATCAGCTTGCCAATACGACAGAAACTTCTACAGCAGCATCTCGGTTCAAGTCATTCATTACCAGTACAGCTGCTGGGGATAGCTTTGCAAAGAACAGCATGTTGAGCATGTCAACTTTGATGGGATTTACTGGAAGATTTCCTTTTACCTTTTGATCTAATGTGGTTGAGCTCTGTGAATTTTTTATGACATTTTGTCTAAATCTGCCCCTCCCCGTGTTGGCAAGCCTCCCAGTGCGCCCTCCAAACCACCTCTTTGCATCCTATTTGTGTTCTTGCCTTCATCTGGTTTGCCCAGCCCTTATTCTTGGAACCATTTATCCGTATTTGCATGTCAGATGTCCATACCTTTCATTCAACTTTTTCTTACAGTTCACTTCTGTAATAAGCCCATAAATATAATGAAGAAAAGAGACTATTACCAATTTTTTACTTCTAATTTTTACTTTGTTTTGATTTTGATCATTCTACATGTAAGCTGCAAAAATCAAAATGGAAATAAGTAAAAAAAAATACAATTTGCTAAACCACAATGAGCACATTTTGATTTACAAGACCAGACAAGTAGTCAGAAGCTATATTCAATTTCTAGCCAATGTTAGACAAATAACAGAACAACTTCTTGCTTCTAGGAATATACAAATTTTATTGCATTAATGGAGGATTTTCACCTTCTTGACTTTGTGAAGGTGATATAGAAACAAGTACATCTCGTTCTGATGATAATCAAATGTGTGATGGGGTGAAATTCATTTACTCCCTGCTGTGTTATACCCAGTGATGTTAAATTCAGAATTCGAATGCATGCCTGTGCAATTCCTCTGCAGATAGGAATGCTTTCTTTCCTTGAATATTAAAACGGTTTTGTGGTATGAAGTAGAAAATTTGTGGTACAAAAGATCCTGAGAAAATAATTGACTCTGTGAATAATTTATTGAATTTACTGAAAATATTGACCTAGATTTAATGTTTCCACATTCAGAACATGGAAAATGAGTTAAGATGGTAGGTTGAGTTACCCTGGAGTGAGGCTGTTGGAACATGATTAATTTACAAAAATGAGTTGTTATGCGAGAAAAGACATTTACCTATTAAACACTGTACCTGGGTTATACTGACTTTTTCTCCACAATACAAAGAAAATATTACCTGTAGTCTGATCCTGCCAACCATTAATGAAGACAAGAGTTGTGGAAAAAGAAATCAGGAGTAATTGGCAGGCTTGAGCATGGGTGAGGACTGCAGTTCTGGATCTTCTGACTCTTCACTTTTTCTCTATCACTTCTGAGCAGATCTGGTACCTGGTCCCAGCAGACCTGGAATCTGGTCTTCACCACTTCTTCTGTATTCAAATTGTGGAGGCCATTAGAGAGTTTGGTGCACTGAACCTTAAAGTGCCTTAACTGAGTGCTAGTCTACTCCTCAGAAGAGTGGCTGCTAGACCTGCTTGTGTTTTTGACAAAACAGCATTCAACAGCAGAGAAACATCAGAACGGAAAATGTTTTTGAATGACCAGCAAGGAAAGCAAGAGCTGGAGATGGACAATTGGATAGTTCAGTAATACTGAAAGAATATCAAAGCAAAACAGTAATAAGATTAATTGTGCAGACTGATGCAGTTTCTTTTCACAGAAATCCTCTTCTTTAGTGGACAGCAGATAGCCAAGCTGGTATGATGCTAGACCTTCCAAAGAAGCGTAACATATCAGGTAGAGTACACATCTTTAAGACTAAAGATGGACTGCACTTGCATGCATCTGCCTGTGCAGAAATACCCTTCCTAACTGCAAAGCATTTTGATCTGACTGATTTACATGAATCAGGCAGCTTATGTGAATGTACATCATTCACTAAGCCAGCTTTGCCCAGCCCCAAGCAGAGTCACTCGAACATGACTGTTGGCAAATATATCCAGAGAAAGAAGCTACTTACTGCAATCTGTCAGCTGGTTGAAGCTTCTAACAAGTATTACTTTGTAGAAATGTCCTCTGCAGGAGGAAGTTCACAATGGGGTCACATTATTTTCAGGAAAAAGAAATTATGTCAGCAAATGCTGGCTTTAAGGCATAGAGGATTAGAAGATGAGTTATGCCACTCATGAGGGAAGTGTGTAAGTGAAGGAAAAAGTCAAAAGGAATCAGATAACACAGAAGTATGTATGGAGAAGCAGTGAGGACCTCCAGGACTGTAGAAGGATGGGAGGCAGGGCTAGGAGGCTTGCCAAAAAGGGGTTAGATGTGTAGTTCAGGCTAAAACACCACTGCTTTCAGTCACCCTTTAAATTGCTGCTTGCCACTCACAAGTCTGGAACAACTCTGCGTGTGCTAGTGGCTTCAGAATAGTAATTACTTAAAAAGAAGGAGAGGATGATAAGAAGAGCATGAAAAGATATTTTCATCTTCTTTGTTTCATAGATAAGTGCCCAGGAGTAGGAAGAAGTATTTAGAAATCCCCCAGTGTCACCCACTTCGCACTGTAGCACCCCAAGCAGTCATGTACTGCACCATTAACTCCTACAAAAGCAGGTCTCTTTCATGGCAACGGTGACAGGGGATTCAGGCAGGCATGCAATTTTGCAAATGAAGGCAGCCAGTTCTAGTTATCTACTAGATGTTGCTATCTTAGGGACAGGTGTCTGAGGTCTATTCATAGTCAGCAGAGGGAGGGAATCAGACTAGCTGCTAGTCTCTACGCCAAGGTGAGCTGAGTCGCTTACTAGACTCATTGGTATGGGTCTCATTAACTATTATGTCAGGCTGGACACCTAATTCATTTGTAGACATAAATTAAGGTATCTTAATCATTCTCAGTGTTAAAAGTGCTTTATCAAATTACACTACAATTATCTGTTTCTTGGGGTATGTTGAAATCTCTTACAAGAACGGCAACCGTAAAACTTGTCAAAAGCAGGAAGGCTACAGTTGAGCTAGTCCTCATACTCCTTTAACTCTGCCCTCTTTGTGCAATGCTCTCATGCAATAACAACCTGCATATTTTGTGTCTGAACTCTTCTGAATAGGAGCTACCACCTATAGGCAAGCACAGTCTCCTCTGTAGACAGAAAAGCGGCCTCTGCTGCAGAGCTGCAAACCCTATTTCACCCTTATGTCTGTGACTAAAACTTTATGCTTATCTGTCACAAGCTCACTGAACATACCCATTGAGACAATCCCCCCCACTGTCAGGCTCTTGACCCTTGTGACCAGCAACAGCTGCAAAATATGGTACTAGAAAAAAGCCTACAGGATCCTTTAAAAGTGTAGGAATCTCTTTTCTTTGATTGTTTTTGGGCAGTCAGCCTGACAGGATCCTCACAAACCAAAGGGAATGGCATGCCCAGATTGATTATTTTCATGAACAGACCTCTGAGACTCAGGATCTTCTGTACCACAGAATTGCTGCTGCCATGTGAGCCAAGCTGTAACACTTATGAAATTTCAGGAATGGCAGAGGAACCTATCACTGACCACCAGCCGCTGAACCTCTTTTGGAAAGTGCATAATTTTTACTTCACAGGTAGCAAGCAGAGAAAACTGACTTGAAAATTACAGTTCTGCAATAACTTCAAATTGATACAAATCAAGGAATGACTACTTAAAATAACCAACTCCTTATTCCAGTACATGATCAGAGCTAGGAAATGATATTAAATCTGGAAAGATGAAGAGATGTTTGGATATGATGCAATCACAGTTTTCAGCTATAGCTATAAGCACAGTAGCGTACACTTTGATAATGGAGCAGATGCTTCCAATTATCTTCAATAAGGAGAAGAAGGGACTTTTGAAAATGTAGCTGTCATCAGGTTGCTGTCGGAAGACTCTTGGATAGGGAACAAAAGCATGCAAAGTGTAACGTTTTACTCTCTTAGCATGTTAACTTCAAGATATTCTACAAGTTGAAAAATGTGTGTATTCTAATGATTGAAAGCAAAACAAACTAGATATCTCACTGTAGAGTTTTTTTTTTCCTGTTTTAAAACATGAGAGGTGACAAACTACTAATGGAGTACTATTTCCTTTGATGTTCTAAAGTGTTATTCAGATTTCAATAGATTTACATACCTAAATGTGGCTACTGTTTGCTTGTATACTGCTTGTAGGTGAACTGAAAATAAGATTCCTATAGAATGGCACAGCTTGAAAAATACAGAATCACACAGCATAGCAGAGTAAACATATAAATGTAGCTCTTCTATTCAGCCTTTTTTAAGTGCTCCTTCACACCCTGGGACATGTTTCTGGTTCAGTATGTGCTTAACAGGGATGGTCAGGAAATCCAAACCATGCATCTGCTAACTGGCAAATTCATATCCTGTTACTTGTTACTTAATCTGTATTAGCTCAGGCTGCCTGCACCCTCTGCTACAGACATTCCCAGAGATTCTTATGAGACTTGTGAAGATGACAAGAACTACAGACTCTGTCCGGTGATCTGACTTGTGCTAGGCATGTGTTCCAGTCAGACCTTCACATACTCCCACTGCTGTGCTGGCTTGGTAACTGTGAGAATATGTGACATACAAAGGCGTGTGGTGTTATCACACCACACAATGGTAAATGCAGACAGAGAGGTTTTGGATAATGGTGCCCTTGCCAAGCCAGCACTGAACTCAGGATCTGTCCATACCCGTCCATATAGCCAAGCATTTTGACCATCACAAGAGCATGTACCAAAGGAGCAATCAAGGAAGTCACAACTGTGAATTTCTTCTCTTAGTACAGAATGTATTTTCATCATTTCAGTCTTGGTTCTTTTCTCTGCTTCTTCAGTTGTTGGGGGAAAAAAATAAAATAAAATACAGTAAAATAAAGTAAAATAAAATAAAATTATTAATAAAATAAAATAAAATAATGAATAAAATAAAATAAAATAAAAGCAAGCAACTGGCTAGTTATGAAAGCACCACGTTACATCTAATTTCCCATAAATGGCTCACACCTGGTTAAAAGTGCATCACAGCTTATCTGTCTTCATACATCTGCTTCATCTGGGACACCTGGAAATGCACAGTGGTCACTGAAACAGAAACATGCTTTCAGCAGAAATTTAATGCTCCTAGCCTTGTTTTTACTTAAGATGGATCTTTTAGATGCATCTTGACTATTTAGAAAGAAATCATTTCAATTTTCCTCTGCAAAAAGCATAGGAAATTATTAGTAAAATATGAACTTACCGACAATTAAGATAACACTTTCCTGATGAAATAAATGTCACCTTTTAAAAGGTCCTCTTTTCAGTCCAATGCTTTTAGATGTGATTGCTAATTTATATGCAGTACTTGTATGTATTAGAGCTTATCCACACTTCAGGGAAAACTTAAAAAATCCTATAGGAAAATGTTCTTTTCTTGGCAGATTTTGAAAACCTCAAATTCTTATGACTGAAAGTAATTTAAAAAACATTCCTTTGTGGCTCTACGTATTCAGTAGCACCATCTAAAATTCTGTTTATGGACAGGAGTGTTGAAATTAATTTAACGAACTATATCATTCATTAAGCAAACTTCTTACTATTTTCTCCAAGTCAGGTAATTGTTCTTACTTTTGGTATTCTGCCAGGTTCTCCAAATGATTTGACATTGGCCTCTCCTGGCTAATTTGTGGTGATTTGTAGAAGGAGTGGATAATGAATTCTAAATTGCAATTAGATGCCTCATTTCATTCTTCTTCAAGAACCACAGGAAACTACTAAAAATGATAGGGAATTAAAGGAATTTTGAGCTGTGGATATAACCTCTTCCTCCAAACACTGATCCAACATGGGTAAATTAATGAATGGTAACTACTAGTTTGGATGGATAGAAGTCATGGTGCTTATTAGAGTCCCTTGGGACTAGAGTCAGCCTTGGGAGAGAGACTCTTTATCAGGGACGGTAGTGACAGGACAAGGAGCAATGATTTTGAACTAAAAGAAGGTAGATTTAGATTAGATATTCAGAAGAAATTCTTCACTCAGAGAGTGGTGAGGCACTGGAACAGGTTGTTCAGTTAGGTTGTGGATGCCCCCTCCCTGGAAGTGTTCAAGGTCAGGCTGGGTGGGGCTTTGAGCAACTTAGTGTTGTGGGGGTTGGAATTACATGGTCTTTAAGGTTCCTTCCAACCCAAAGAATTCTATGAATCTATGATTATTTAAAGATTTCATTCTTTGGTAACAATGTCATTTTGTAAAGACAGTGAGTCCAAGTCCATCAGTTACGTTAGTGACACCATATACATATTATATGTTGTCGTGTGTGTGCTTTCTTTACAGTGACATCATGAGTATGTCCCAGGTACAGAAATAGGGGAAAGAGCATCTTATAGTGTGTACTTGCATATTTTGAAGAACATTACCATTTCAAAAGCCATTTCAATCTAGTGTAGGTTTATCACTATGGCTTATCAATACAATTCTATCAATATTTATCAATCATTTGTTAAAAGAGAAATAATAATCTGTTCAATCTAAATTCAGATCTTTAGTTATTACTCCTACGAGGTTGGCCACATAAGCCTATATCCAAGCTATGTAAAGATTTAAATTTATATTATTATCAAAACCAAGAAATAATAACAAATTAAAAGTTAGCAACTGAGCAGATTTTCTCTGACTAGAGTGCAAGTTGAACACAGTGCAAGATGACAGGCAAGCAATTTCTGAACTTGATACCTTGTTGCTTTATTCAGTCAGTCAAACCAAGGAAGTGTTGAGACCCATTTTCCCACTTTCTGGTTTGACTAGTGACTGCTGCTAACTTTCTGAATCAGATGCTCATCTTCAGGTGGATAGAACATTTCTATCACACTGGAATCAGGGTAAAGAATAGTAAATACTTTCATGTGGAGGTCTAGGCTTTGTTGCCATAGACAACTAAGCCCTTGACAGCTTGCTACATAAAATTGTCAAGCTCAACAGAAGTTAAAGACACACACCTAGTGCTAACAAAATTCAAGATTAAAAATAATAACAGTAATAAAACTTAGTCTTTTATAGCCTTCAAGTGCAGAGACTAACTTCTGACAATACCTGAAAAACAAAGATATATTTTGGATAAGATATGAAGAGATTAGAATTAGTATGAGAAGATCAATATGCAAACTGAAATACTGAGATGAAAAATTACTTCATGACAGGAGCCAGAAATCACTCGTCTTCCAAGAGAATCATACACTCATAGGGCAACTCAGGTGGGAAAGAACCTCATGAGGTCTCTAGTCCAATGTCCTGCTCAGACCAGGGCTAGCTCTGAGATCAGACCAGGTTGCTCTATGATTTATCTGAGTCTTGAAAAACCCCAAGGATGAAGACTAGTCAACTCTCTGGGCAACCTGCTCCACTCTTGACAATCTTCATGGGGAAAAAGTTTCTCTTAACTGTCAATTTAAACCTATCTTGTTTCAACATCCGCTCACAGCTCCTTAGACATACACTACTGTGAAGAACCTGGCTCTGTTCCACTGATACCTTCCCCAGAGGCACTTATGTCCCCGAGATAGGCACTTATGGCTGTTATGTCCCCGAGAAACCATCTCTTCATCAGGCTGAACAAGCCCAGCTTCCTCAGCTCCAGCATCTCTTCACAGGGCATTTGGTTCAGACTTGACTATCTTGTTGGCCTCCACTGAGCTCTCTGCAGTTTATTGACATCTTTTCTGCACCGGGCCCCCTAGAATGGGCTGCTGTAGGCTGGATGTGGACTAATAAATATGGAGTACAGGAGGATAATCATTTCATTCAATCAACAGGTTGTGTTTCTCCTGACACAGCCCAAGAATGTTGTTGACCTTTATTGCTGCAAAAGTCACTGCTGGCTCAACTCAGCTCAACTCACTGCCCACCAAGGTCCCCAGGGGCCTTTCCTGCAGAGCTGCCCCCCATCCAGACACTCCTAGCTTGTATCATGCCTTCCTACATACAGGGCTTTGCATTTTGTCCTTGCTGAGTTACACAAAATTGTCAGCCCAGTCCTCTAGCCTGTCTGGATTACAACCCTAACCTTGAGTATATGAACCAGGCCCCCCTTAAGGTGTCATGTGCAGACTTAATGAGGGTACACTCTGTCACATCCTCCAGATCATTGATAAAGATGTTAAACAAGGCAGGTCCAAATACAAATGTCGGTAGTACTCCGGGGAGACCCTCAGGACATTGAACTTACCCTGAAGTTCCATCTCTGTGGCTGCCAACAACGAGACATGGATCATCAGGAGAAGGGCTAGATAGTACGAAATGACCTTTAACATTGCAACTGCTACTTCTACATCCCCAGGCCTTTGTGATCTCCAGCACAAAGGAGAGACAGCTCCACTGTGCTCAGAGTAAAAGATGAAAATGGCTTCATCTAAGTCTTGACAGCTACCTGGAGTGCATGTCTGTTTTCATAGCTGCTCAGAGCCTTATGTCTGCTTTCTCCTCTTATGTTTATTTCTTTTTTTTCCCTACTTAAATCTAGCTCAATTCATGAAGATTATTGATGGACCTTTTCAGAGATTTCTGTAAGCTGTCTGATCATACGGCAGAGAAGGGGAATTCCAGAGAAGCTTACTATCATTCTCTAGAAGTTCAAATCACTAAAACCATGTGCTTTTCTGGCAAGAGATAAGAAAGTTAAACTAAAACCTAGACAGACTAATTAAATTCAGGTTTGTCCAATAGTTGTAATTGCAGAGTAGCTGGGGACTGGGGCTGTGTTGTTATGCCCACACGGCGCACTTCCTTCTGTTTTATACATACTCTCCTGCTAGACATCTTCATAGATGAGACAATGGATTGATTGGAGACCATGATCTGATCTGAGAGAAGGTGACCGGCTGAATTCCCAGCCACCTTCATGACAAAGCATGTGACTAATAGGCACAGGAGCAATCCAGCTGGGATTTTTGAACAGTGATTGCCCCAGGGAGCTTCTTCTGCAATTGGAAGAATAATAGGCACCATTTGTACCTTTCAGTGTGCAGAATAATATCCTGGGTGGAAAATCTGGCCATCCCACAGACTCACCAGGTGATTCTTAATGCAGAATTGATTAAACTATACACAGTGAGATACCTGACAATAGTCAGTAGAAACTGTTCCTGCAGGTTTTGAAACGAATGTGTAGGTTAGTCTTATGTACATAGTTAAGAATAGAGAGGCTTTTTACTTAGTGTAAGGTACTCAGTAGTGATGGATCATGTATGCTCTGGAGTGGCCAGCCAGGACTGTGGGCCAGCTGGCTGTGAGAGCTGAGCAGAACAGCAGTTCAGAGTTTGTTTTCCCACCTATTTACCCTGTGCCAAACATTTTTTAACACTGTCCAAGAATGTCTGTGTTATTCTGCACTTGTAATCTTGCTGCTTTTGCAACAAGGCTTAAAACAAGTCTAAGTCTAGATAATGTAATGTATCAGTTAGATGTGAACAGGCTAGCTTGCACAGGCACTGAAGAAGTACTGATATGTTAATAGTGTTTTCCCTGCACTGATGGCACTACTCAGACAGATGAATAGACCTAGGAGAGTGCCATGCTAACACAATTAAAGTAATTCTAGCATCCTGAGCTGGTTGCTTAGAGGTAGACTGAGAATTTTTTGTAATACAGTGTCCTGGTTCCAGTTAGGACAGAGTTAATTTTCCCTCATAGTAGCTGGTAGGGTGCTATGTTTTGGATTAGGATGAGAAGAGCGCTGATAACATGCTGATGTTTTAATTGTTGCAGAGCAGTGTTTACACCAGGCCAAGGACTTTTCGGCTTCTCGCTCTGTCCTGCCAGCGAGCAGGCTGGGGGTGCAGCAGGAGCTGGGAGGGGACAGACCCAGGACAGCTGACCCAAACTGGCCAAAGGGGTATTCCATACCATCTGGCATCATGCTAAACAATATATAGGGGTGGCTGGCCGGGGTGGGGGGGCCGGCTGCTCGGGGATAGGCTGGGCATCGGTCAGCGGGTGGTGAGCAATTGCATTGTGCATCACTTGTTTTCTTACACATTATTATTGTTAATACTATTATCATTATCACTATTATTATTATTATTGTTATTATTATATTCCTTATATTCCTTATATTATTATATTCCTGTCTTAATAAACTGTCTTTATCTCAACTCACCGGCTTCACTTTCCCGTTTCTCTCCCCCATCCCAGAGAGGGAGGGGGGAGGGTGAGCGAACGGCTGTGTGGTGTTTAGCTGCCAGCCGGGTTAAACCACAACATACAGACATTTTCTCCAAGACACCAGAAAAGATGGGCTACATTTTCTTCTCTGCAGATAATACAGAATAATACAGTTCTGTTTTCCTTTGTGCAGCTGTAGGTAAATGCATTGGTGGAGAGGGAAGGATGGGGCGTTTGTAATGCTTTTGCCATTCCCTTTTGTTTCATGCTCTTTGTTTAGTGAAAAAGGCAGGGTAGGTACTCTAGCCTTATGTGAGGAAAGACAGATTTGTTATCAGTAACAAAGTTTCTCCATTCAAATAGAAAGCTGTGATCAAAAGGATAATTGGAACTGGGGTGAAGGATATTGGAAGGTGAGTCATTGCACTCAAGGAGCTGGTCTGCCTGGAAAGGTCTGTGGGGACTCTTTTCCTAAGAAATTGAGGCTTATGCAATCCTTATTCAAAAGAAAATGTCCCAAAATGTTTTCTTTAAAAAGTCCCAAAAGGTTTCCTAAAAATCTTCCATGTCACCCCTGTGACCCAGCAACCCACAGCATTCTGCATGATGTGACACAGCCATGATACCATCAGGGCTGGTGTCTGCCATTAGTGCTGTATTGCTGTGATGTGGCTATTATCTTCCACCCTGCAAGCAAGAAGAAACTGTTGAATAATATTAATATTAAACCCCAAAACTTATAATGCTGGGGAGGGCAATTAAGAAGCTGTAGCAGCAGTTTAAAGAATAGCAGCTCAGCAGAGGTTGAAAGAGAATTAAAAGCAGCACATCCTACCCACTGTCCAGTTTTAAAGATTTGTGTGGTGCTTCATGCTGAGATTTGTGGGTCTGAAGACCAAATTCTGGAAGAAAAATGAATGCTCATGGAGTTGACTGAAGGTAATATTTTACACCTTTGGAATTAAAGACACATCTAGTGCCAATGCCTGCATCCATGAGTGGCTGGCCATGCTGAGGGCATTTCAGCATGAAATGAAAGATTCACACCTTCCTTTCCCTGAAATGAACCAAAGATTTTGCCAGAGACTTTCCTGTGCTGCATACTTTAGTTAGACATGAGAACAAAATATATAAATTAACTTCCATCTACTTAGTTCACAGCTGGCTATTATCCCCTCCTTAACTGACAGGGCAAGAGGCAATGGACACAAACTGGAACACAGGAGTTTCCATCTGAACAACAGGAAAAACCTTTTCACTGTGAGGGTGACCAAGATTTGGCACAGGTCACCCAGAGAGCCTGTGCTATCTCTACCCTTTGACACCTTCAAAAGCCCCTTGGACATGGTCCTGGGCAACCTGCTCTGGGTGTCCCTGCTTGAGCAGGGGGTTAGACCAAATGATCTCCAGAAGCCCTTTCCAAACCAGCCATACTGTGATCTGTACATAAAAGTCATTTTTGCCCCTATATTTAATTTTCCATTAATTATTTCAGTTTGGCAGTTGTTAAAGTAAAAACAAAAGCAAAGAAAACTGATTATGTGCAGGAGAGAAATGACCTTTAAATAATCAAGCACAATTCCAAATGATAATAAACTTCCTCCACTAATTATTACATATCCTTTAAATGCTTTGGTGTCAATTTTACCTAAGGCTGACATTCAGAGACAGGCAAGCAGGGAAGTGGTTGGAAATAACAGGATCCTGTTGGTTGGAGATAGGGTAGAGGAGTATTTAAAACATGCCCCAGGACTCTTCCAGGGTGCAGTGTGTAGCTTGCTCAGCTGGCAAGCAGAAGTCTGCTGGTTATCCTTTATTCCATTCCTTTCTTTATTTGACATTGACCTGAGAGGGGACACTGGGTGGCAAGGTCATCTCAACTTCCTCTTTCATTATCCTTTTATTTCCTTTCCTTCTAATTTTCTTTGTCCAATGATGTCCAAACAATTCCTGGGTTTTCAGATGTTCCAGCAATATAGTTTACTGGCCATGACACTGTACTTTTTACACACTAGAGAAGACAAAAACTGCATTAAGAAAATGCTTGTTGCAATTAGCTACCATGTAATATTTTAACAGTAGATCCAGGGAGCTCATGTGATCCAGTGATGATGTTGTGCTGTGCCTTATAGTAGTAGTTGTATAGTAGTTGTGAAGATCTTGTGATGAACATTGCATTGCCAGCCTATGGTCAGAGGCAGCATATATTACTCAGGTGTTTTATGTCCCAGCAAGTATTGCAAGCTTTCATTCTCTAGTCTAGCTTTAAAAAAGTAAATAAACAAATGAATAGGCGGGAGAAAAAGAAAAAAAAAAAAAAAAGAGATCAAGCACCATCCAGTGCATTACCCCCATTCCTTAGCTGCCCCAGCTGCTTAACATGTTAACTTTATCTGCTGCTGGCATATGCAAACAGTCTCTGGAAATGTGGTTGCTGTTCAGGAAACAAGGGTTGTGCAAAAAATAGAAAATAGTCACTGTAGTAAAAAAAAGTATGGTAGGTGTCTACCATAATAATATGAATTAATAATATCTCCAGAAGGGCAAGGGTGGGACAGGATATAAACAAAAACAAAGCAAGGCATAAACCACAGAAACCCACCTCACAAATTATGAGTCTGTTTGTTTTTTTCTCGCTCTGTCTCTCTCTCTCTTTTTTTTTTTTTATTTCCTTTTTCTTTTGGCTTCAATCAAGTTCTCATTTTCTTCCCCATTTACAATTAATTTTCCTCTTGGGGCGGTTTGAGCCTGATGTCACCAGAAGACGTACCCTATCCTCCCTTCCTTCTATTCTTCTCAAAAACTGGTAGTCTTTCAAAATATAAAGAGGAGAGAAATGGTCCTATCAGGTTTTAATGATGCAGAAACCAATAAGGAAAATGCTTTAATGTGATCGTCTTTGTATTTTACACAAGAAATACAAAAAGGTAAAAAGGGATTTAAAAGATCACCGTTAAGGCTTCCAGTTCTAAGGTATCAATAAACAAGTACACTGCTCACTGACAAACAAGCTCTTTGATTATTTTCCTGGCCACCAGCAGTAAAATCATAAGGACCATTATAAGAAGCAGCACCCAAGGAAATGAAAAATATATTAGAATTGTTATTATCTATGCTTACAATAGAAGTACTGCATAGTAGATAAGAACACTGGAAGGATTCTTTTTTCCTATCTTGCATTATATCTTTCTGAACAAAACCCCTGAGTAGACAACAGAAGCTTGTTCTAATAACAAAAATGTTGCCTGAAATGAAATTCTTGACATACCAATCATTCTCAGTAGCAAAGCCATTTTTCATATAAAACATGTTTTGGAGTAGGCTTTAATGAATGTCTCAAACCAACTCATCTGGCTTATTTTCTCAAGAATGGGAGCATTTACATAAGTTTAATAGAAATTCTACCACAGAGACACCACAAATGTGCCCTGCCAAATCAGATTATGTACTTTTAAAGGACAAAAGAGTGCATGCTTTCTTCAAAACTACTTGAACATATATATATATATTAGCTAAAATGGGTGATGGTTTTGATTAAATTTAATTGCTCACTGTGAGATTCCTCCCATTTTGCCACCAATGCGGTGCAACCAAGGAATGAGTCTTCAAATAAACATGCCTCTGACTAAACATTGTAAAAGGAGAAACTTTCTTCTACTACAGCTACAGCTTCTCCTTCCTTCTGCAGGAACTCATCTGGAATATAACAACGTTGAATAACTCCTTAAATATTCACCCTGTTGTCTCAGCCTGTTAATTCAATTGCTACAATAATTTAGTGAAAACTTTAAAGTGATAACTTTAACAGTGAATTTACCATGATCCTGCAGCGGTCTACATTTTATCACTGCTGAAAGCAAGTTTGGTGTGCATTCTGTGATCCATTCTACATTACTAGAATTATATGTAATGATCCTCTTTCCCTAATTTGTTCTAAAAGAGATACCACACAAAATACCTAATTTGCTTTTTTACACAGATAAACAGGATGCCAGATTATACCTCAATTAACTCCCAAAAATTCACAACAAAAATATATAAGCATTTCATCACTCCACAAAAGATAACATGTTTTTACTACTAACCAGTCCTGAGCAAAAAAGTGGGAAAGAGTGATCTTTAGCTTCAGCTTCTTTGTCTGTCAGTGATTGTTTCATGAAACTTTTGAAAACAGGAAATACAAACTAGAAAATAAAAGCAGAAGGCTTTTCAACTTTTCAGTTAGCTCAATGGTTTTCAGAAATACAGAAGTTCCATTCATCTCATATTAGAAAGGAAATCATATTTCTTATGTTCCTTAAAAAGAGAGAATTTTAGTTTGTGAGCTTTAGCTCATAGTGTTGCACTGTGTGTCTCTCCAACAAGTGAATGCCTCCACACTGTTTCAACACTTCAGCATTCCTCATGAGGGCGAGAAATCAGCAAAGATATAAAGAAAACATCCCCTATGACTCCAGGCTAGTAGAGAGCACCAGGAGACAGCACTGATAGTCATGCTGACAGCCTCCATAGGCATAGCTGCAGCCTCTTGACTCAAAAGCGTTCAGATGTCTGTATTTAGCTCATAAAACAAGTATTTCATCATGATCTTTCCCTGGCCTGGATTAAATAATAAAAACACCACTGA
The DNA here is from genome assembly GCF_040182565.1 of Anser cygnoides. NCBI lineage: Eukaryota > Metazoa > Chordata > Aves > Anseriformes > Anatidae > Anser > Anser cygnoides. The sequence goes on from NC_089875.1 coordinate 88,393,940, forward strand.
GACAAGGTGCTGGGCCTTTTAAAGGCAGGGAATCTATGACAAATATAACGATTAAACCAACCCAACTAGTGGGTCAGGAGGCTGGCAGGAAGGGCAGCAGAAAAGAATGGCAGAAGTAACAGAGGTTTCTGCAGTAGAGATCTTAAAGAAAAAAAAAAAAAAAAAAAGAAGGAACCTAAAATTTCTAAGCAATCTAAAAGAGGAAATCAGTTCGTGTCACATTACACTTAACATTTTATGCTGGAAAATAAAACAGGTCCCCAAAACACAACAGTTGGCTTTAGCAGCAAGTTGTTCTTCCTGAGCCGAGGAAAAAAACAGATGTCTTATAGACAGGCAAGCAGCTGCTTTCCAGCCATTTAATTGCTATTTTATATCCAATATATAGCTCAAATGTGCCACGGAGGAAAGATTTATTTATATCACATGACTCTTACTTACAAGTTGTAATCCAACTTATAAATTGTTACAAATCTGTGTTTAAGTCTCCTTCACCTGCCCTGTTTTACACTCCATCTGTGCTCCTAAACCAGAGAAAAAAACAATTGTTTTTCTATTTAATAAAACGTGTAAATCAAGTTCTTATTAATCTGTATCTGAAGTACAAAAATTCAGACCAACATTGATAAATGAAACTGGTATTATAACTTTCATCGTCACTGGAATGACAGTGTATTACTTTTTAGTGTTTTTGACTATGGGCAATCTATCTTAATGTAAAAATACCTCAGTGTAGTTTTTCCCTTAAGTTAGCTCAGTCCTAAACACAGCATCCTATTGCCAATTATGCTTCTAGTTGAGGGCGTGCACAGAAACACACTGGGAAAAGAGCAGAACAATGATTCAAGCCTGTCACACAATTCTTAATGTCAGCCCTAAGTGGCAGGGTCCTTACATGCCAGCCTAGAAAGAGTCCACTAGGATTCCACCTTCGAGTGACAAATGCAGATTTGAAGGCCAGGATAGGTATGACTGGTGCACTGCTTCCAAATTCCTGCTGAAGCAATATGGAGGGTCTTCATATTCAGGACAAATTGATACCATTCCTTGCAGACTTTCATACAGAGACTGACTTAATGCTTCTGATTTCTCTTCGACAAACAGGCCATCAAAACCAAGAGGAAAATAATATCACATCATCTACTTTACATAATAATTCTGGGTTATAAATGTCTTATAGACATACCAACCACACAATTTGACATTACCTTTAATTTTGGGGTCACGTGCCAAGAATTCATGATATCACTCAATCTCATCTGCACAGTAATCCACCATCTCTGATTAATTTAACATCCCAAACTCTTAAGCAGCTTTCAACTGCTTTTAGATCATTTAGATTCAAAATGATAACAATACAACAAGTGTAGAAGAGTAGTTTGCCAGTAAATTTATTTCTCATAGTCTTATCAAATGTACCTTTATTCCCAATGACATGACATCAGCTTGAGGACTTGAAAGAGAGGATTTTATCTGATTTATTCATGAAAAATCCATTTGTAAGGCCTTAATACCTCAGCATTGGAAGTCAGTTACATTTTTGTGGTAGGCCTTAGTGATGACTTGTAAGGTTGGGGATGGGTAAGGTAATGCATTATACAGTAACCTGGTCACGTATCAGAAGGCCTTTCTATCACTACTACACTTTACAACATATTTCCCCTTAAGAGACTGACTTGTTTAGCTGTATAGCAACTAAACTGTCTTTTTGAGAGAAAGGAAAGAAATTCACAGACTCACAGAATCAATACAATTTCAATGTAATTCATAAATACCTTTACATTTTTCCTGAAAACACTCACTGTACTTTGTGTTTCACATAAAGAACATGCACTAGTCTGGTGTGGTACAGTAAGACTCCAGTTACTGTCAGTACTGTGAAAGCTTATATCATTCCTGTTACTATGATACAGATGGAATATGACAGTAGCAGAATTCTTCACAATCTCTCATTCTTCTTAAATGTATATAGCCAGTGAAAGGCTTTTCTGGAGCCTGTTTGGAGCAGTCCACCCCAGTGATGGATCTCCTATCTGTTGCTTAATTGCTCCATGGCACTCTATTATCAGTTCTTCCACCTCTCCCTGAAAATGTTTAGCCAAGCTGAAGTTTGGGGGGACTGAACTGCCTGAGAACAGTCTTCTAGCTAGGAATTGTGTCCAGAAACAACGGGGAATTCTGGGTAATGAATATGGCTATAGGAGATGAGGGTAATCAACTGCTCAAGGACACATCCTAAGCAGAAAAAGCATAAATTCCCTATGAAATATTCTAGGTGGTTCTAAAAGTGAAATTACACACTTTTTACAATATGCTGTAGGATTTTTAGCAAATTTGAATTCAGCTCTAAAACCCTCTGTCCTACAGAGTTATAATCACACACAATAGATCCCCAGTGTTGCTTCTCAGCAGGGACTGCTCCTTAGTACATGATACTACCATGCCTCGTGAAGAATAAGTGACTATATAAATATAAGATGGTATCTTTTCCATTGAGTTAACAGTTATGAATTGTCTGGTTGTGCAGGGTTGGGATAAGGAAAGCCAAGACATGGATGGAATTGAGCTTGGCAAGGGATGCAAAAAAATAACAAGAAGGAATTCTATAGGTACATTGGTCAGAAAAGAAAGGCCAAGGACAGTCTTCCCCCTTTGTTAAATGAGAAGGGAGAACTGGTTAATGACAGACACGGTGAATGCTGAAGTGCTCAACAACTTCTTTGTCTCAGTTTTCCCTACCAGTCAGGCTTCCCATGTCTCTCATTTCCCTGAACCTGTAGATGAGAGCTGGAGGATCAAAGGCCCTCCCACTGTAAGTAAAGGGCAGGTTCGAGAACACCTGATGAAACTGAACAAGTACAAGTCTATGGGGCCTGATGACATGCATCCTAGGGCCCTGAAGGAACTGGCTGATGTAGTTGCCAAGCCTCTCTCTCTCATATTGTCCTGTGAAGAAAGGCTGAGAGAGCTGGAGCTGTTCAGCCTGGAGAAGAGAAGGATCTGGGGACACCTCATTGGAGCTTTTCAGTAGCTCTTTAGCTACTGAAAAGGGGTTTATAAAAAAGATGGAGAGTGACTCTTTGCTCAGTCAGATGACAGGACGAGGGGGAATGGTTTTAAACTGAAAGAGAAGAGATTTAGATTAGAGGTTGTGAGGAAATTCTTCACTCAGAGGGTGGTGGTGGACTGGAACTGATTGCCCAGAGAAGCTGTGGATGCCCCATCCCTGGAGGTGTTCAAGGCCAGGCTGGATGGGGCTTTGAGAAACCTGGTCTGGTGGGAGGTGTCCCTGCCCATGGCAGGGGAGTTGAAAGTAGATGATCTTTAATGTCCCTTCCAACCCAAGCCATTCTATGGTTCTATGGTTTTATGATTCTATGATTCTATGATTCTATAATTCTATGAATGATTCAGGACTGTAGTAGATGAGAAGCAAAAGGAGCTTAAATGTACAGGTTGCTCAGAAGGACTCCTACAACCTGAGGTGTCACAGGAGCTCACAAATGCCTCATATCAAAATGTAAGGAGGCTGGGTCATATCAGGGCAGGCAGGGAGCCCAGGGAAATGGAAAACAATTTTCTTTCCCCCAGAATTATCTCCACAAAACAGGATTGCAAGTGCTTTTTCACAGCTCCATGATATTACCAACACCCATTCTACTCACGATCTGCATGCCATGAATGGAAAACAGAATCATAGAATGATTTGTGTTGGAAGGGACCTTAAAGACCATCTAATCCCAACACCTCTGCCATAGTAGGGACATCTTCCACTAGATCTGGTTGCTCAAAGACCCATCCAATCTGTCCTTGAGCACTTCCATGGATGGGTCGTTCACAACTTATCTGAGCAACCTGTTCCAGTGCCTCACCAGCCTCTGAGTGAAAAATTTCTTCCTAATATCTAATCAAAATCTTCCCTCTTTTATTTGAAGCCCTTACTCCTTTTCCTGTCACTACACTCCCTGACAAAGGGTTCCTCCACAGCTTTCTTGTGGGCCCCTTTTAGGAATTGGAAGGCTGCGATAAGATCTCCCTGGAGACTTCTCTTCTCGAGGCTGAACAGCCCCAGCTCTTTCAGCCTGTCTTCATATGACAGGTGCTCCAGCCCTCTGACCATCCTCTGGACTCAGTCTAATATGTTCATGTCTTTCTTGTGCTGGGGACCCCAGAGCTGAACGCAGTACTCCAGGCGGGGTCCCATTACAGCAGAGTAGATGGGAGAATCACCTCCCTCAATCTGCTGGCCAAGCTTCTTTTGATGCAGCCCAGGATAGGGTTGGCTTTCTTGGCTGCAAACACACATTGACAGCTTATGTTGAGTTTCTCATTTACCAACACCCCCTGGTCCTTCTCCTCAGGGCTGCCCTCAGTCCATTCTCTGCCTAGCCTGTGTTTGTGCTTGAAATTGCCCTGACCCTGGTGCAGCACCTTGCAGCTGGCCTTGTTGAACTTCATGAAGTTTTCATTGGCCCACCTCTCAATCTTGTCAAGGTCCCTCTGGATGGCATAGATAGCTACATGGGCACTCTTGCACCTGTGCTTGGGCAGGTGATGATTATTGATGAAGTAGAGAGCCACACACTTTTTTTCTTATTGTATTTCAGTCTCCTCTTTCTGATATCTTTTCTCTAAATCATCATGAGTATTTTGAATTTTAATCCTCTACCTGCATTTCCTCCTAGCTAGGTGTCATTTGCAAACATGTCATTTGCAAATATAATAAGCACCTTCCCTTTTCTATCAGCTAAGTCATTGAAGAAAATATCAACTAATTCCAGAACAAGGACAGATTCCTGAAAAAACCCACTCAATGTACTGCTGTAGTTGACTGAGTTCCCTTGCAACATTTTCATATAGACCATATGTTCCCATCTTATTTATGAGAGTGTTCTAGGAGACCATGTCAGAAGACTCACTAAAATCAAAATGTGGCATCAACAACATTTCTGTAGCCCCATGAACTGTTATCTCATAACAGAATGGAATTATTTTGGCTTGATATGATTTTTATTGACAACTCCCTCCAATTTATGTACTATTTTCTAAATGTTCACAACTAATGTTAATTCTTTTTTTTTTTTTTTTTTTTCCACTATGTCAATAGAAATTGAAATTAACAGTTTGGTTTATAATTTTAACCCCCTCTTTTATTTCTTTTTAAAGATAGACACTCTTTCTTCCCTTTTCTAGACTTTCCAAACGTCATCTTGGTCTAGCTGGTCAGAAAATATCTCATTTAGCCACACAAATTCTGATATCTTTTTTCCCCTCCAGCATATTTCTTGCCCATTTTGTTAAAGGATACTAGTTTTGTTATACCAGCTGTTCATGATTAACCTGTACAGTAAACCAAAAAGGAACTAAAACTACCAGGTTTCCAGGCTTTGTTTGACAGGAGCCTTCACTTTTCAGAGAAGTGGACCTGGTCTTTTCTTAGCCTAATCTACCTGCTAGGGCACTAAAACACTGAGAATAAACAGCACCTATACAACACTTGTTTTTAGTCTGTTCACTTTGCCCTCAAATGTTCACCCATTTATCTTAAAAGTCTTGTCTTTGGTGAGTGATCTACAGCTCCTATCCTTCCTCCACACTCCTGTAACTTGCAATTTTATGTCGTTTCTTTTGCATAGTTTTGCATAAACTTGCATTTAACATAGTTTCTTTAAAGAACTGCCTACTGTTCTTAACTCTCTCAGAATTGTCTCCCACAAGATCTCACTTACTAGTTCTATGAATTTCTATAATTTGTTCTGCTGAAGTATGTTGCCTCCCTTCCTGTTCATCATGAATTATTCTGCTTCTTGATCATTCATGAAGTGCCCAGGTTAACTGTTGTTTTTTTCCTTCATGCTTTACCAGAGGATTAAATCTGGAAAATGGCATCTCTTGTTGCTTTCTCCAACTTATGTATCAAAAATTTTACCAAAACATTTGAAGATTTAGCCATTAACCAGCTGTATTCTTTCCCCAACAGAGAAATTTCTGTAATCAAAACACTGATGTCATCAAATAATGGGCTTTAGATAATTCTGCTCACAAAAGACCCATTGCATGATCTCCTTAATAGATGTCCCGCTACTGATTGCCATCAGAACAGTAGCATTTTTTCTCCTTTAAATATTACTCAGGAGCAATGAGGCATTCCATACCCCTCTTTATTCTTAATCTCAGAGAAAGTAGCACCAATATGTAGGGTAACACATAGGTAACATCTTTTTCTGTTTTCTATCCATCCTGGACAAGTTATGCTGTTTGTATTGTTTCTTATATATGAATTATCCCATCACATATTCATTACATCTATTAAGTTACAACTTTGTAATATATTTATACTGCCACTTCCTCTTGCTAATTCTCAGTACAACTGCTGTTCCCAGGGATAAAAAAAAATAAAAATTAAAAAAAAAATTACAAGAGACAGAGATTCCTAGAGAATAAAAGCTCTAAGAGGAACACAGAAGAGGAAGAATATCTGGTAGGACTCCCTTGTACTAAACATATGTGGAAGAAACCACCATTCAGTCTCCTGGACAGTTTCTACCCATTTAGTCTAAGCACAACATAGCCTAGCTTCAGTCAAAATGCAGCAGCCTGTTACAACCATTTCCACACACCAATTCAAACCTTATGCCTAGTTCTGATGCCTGCAGATCAGAATGTCACTGGTGACCCAAAGCCCTAGATTAAATTCTGTTGGACCAATCTTGGATCATCCAGTAACCTGGAAAGGTATCTGGCATTAATTTATAATATAAATAATAAATTTCATAATAAATAATAAATTGTATATATATATATTCTGGGCTTTATAATAAATCCCTAAACATCAAATAAATCTTAAAGATTCAAAGAGTATTAATATTGCACAAAAAAAAAAAAAAGAATGAGGTGACAGTGATGTAGGTTAGCATCTGCAACATGTATAGACATAAAAATGGAAAAGAAGCAGGATTAAAAGTTGGACAGAAAATTGACTACAGCACAGACTGTTAGATAACTCTCATATGTACATGTATGAAAAAGATATATTAATGACAGGAACAGTCTTGTAAACCAAACAAAGGCGTACAAGACCAATCCTAGATTCACAAAATGATCACCGTGAGCAGAAGCTGACCAACAATTTGATTTCACTTCGTGGAATAATCTGGTATAATTTGGGGAGTCTTTCCAGTGGCATTAAGAGATCGAAGTAATCCAACTGCACAAAACTACAACGAGATTGAAATCTGATCCAGACTGCAAACCAGACTTGCAGATCTGTGTCACAGTTAGAGCATTAATGTCACATGATGATCCTTAGCATTGAGGGGAAGGGAGGTTACTGAATCACAGACAATGACTCAGGGAGACCGAGAAATTTCATTTCCTTTCAAGGATTTTTGGTGAGGAAGTCTTCTGTACAGCACAGACTCTAACAATTGAGGAGGGAGTCACCTTCCATTCTTGAATAGTAGAATATCATCAATTCATGTACTGAAAGAAATATATGCTATATCTGTTTCCAGATATTGAGTTTTGCTTAGATATTTGTCATATTTTGCATACTTTCTCATAAATAACAGTTTTGAATATTGAGTATGAGAAAGTGCTACTGATCCCTTTCATGTAAAGGTAAATTAGATTTTTTTTTTCATTCTTAAAAAGAAAATAGAGATGTGTAAACAGAAAAACTTGTCACTTCCAGTGACAGTTTTTCAAATTCTTCAGTGGTTTGGAAAGCAGGTAAGTGTTCTGCATTATTTGAAAATACTGATTTTAAAGTACATTAAAAAAATGTAATGTTGATAATAATTCAATACTACAGCTGGCAAAATGTAAATATAGTCTTTGCTAAATCTGTGATTTTTTCATAGCTTAATCATAGATGATCATGAATTCTAGTGTATCCTTCCAAACTATCTCCCGGAAGCAACCCAAAACTCAGCATGTTGGATTTATTTATTTATTTTAGAAATAAAATTGAAATATAACTATTGCGCAAATGGCCTCAGAAGATTCAGGGCACATTTTGTTCACTAGATATGAGCAAATACATTAAAAATAGTAAGCACAAAACAATCAAAATATCTCAGAAGGAAAACGTATCTTTCAACACTCAAAATAGTTGCAGTACTGGATTAGTTTTAAAAGGTTTCTGTGAAGCAAAATTTCAGTGTGTGCTTTAGCAGCTCATTGCAATGTATAAGCTACAGTACATCACCTTCCTTACACTCTCTCACTTGTGTTGGACAGCTAGTGAGCAGAGCAAACATACCATCCTCAAACGGGTAGAAGAAGAAATTCTTCACTCAGAGGGTGGTGAGGCACTGGCACAGGTTGCCCAGAGAAGCTGTGGATGCCCCATCCCTGGAGGTGCTCAAGGCCAGATTGGATGGGGCCCTGGTCTAGTGGGAGGTGTCCCTGTCCAGGGGAACTGGAATTAAATGATCTTTAAGGTCCCTTCAATCCAAAGCATTCTATGATTCTATGATTTTAGGTATGTGCTGCTGACTTAGTTCCTGCCAGCAGCCAAACTTTTCAAGTGATCCAATTTCATTCTATTTTTTTTTTTTTGTCAAGTTTCCTGTGCAGAATATCCATTATTTATTAAAAAGATTGGTAAATTTTTTCAGTAACATCATAACAGGTGGTCATTGTAATGTAATATTTCATGACTAATTTCCACTAAACCCCATAAGTGTTTGCCAGAGTGAAGAGTTCAAGATTCCATTTATAGAGTGGTCTTTCCATAGACTTTATAGTAACGTTCAGTAATGTACAGTAATATTAAAGAAATTACCTAAACTAAACCTTGAAAAGACAACCTTTGGAGCAAAAGTAACATTTGAAACTGGCCGCAACCTTGACCAAACCATTTTTTTACCTTAAGAGATCATGAACATTTAATGTCAGTTAAATACAGCAATTTTTGAACAATGATCCAACACAACATTGTCTTATTGAAAGATTGTACGTGGGTTGTTGATTCACATATATCTGTATATTACCTTGCTTTTAAAAGGTATTTGCTGATTATCTTCGTATATCCCAGTAGATATGCAGCAGAAGCTGAGAAAGAAAATGCAGAAACCATCTGACAGTTTTAATGTCATTAATGCTACAGTAAATCCTTCACTCCTACTAAAAAGGAGAATATGCCTAAATGTTTGTAGTTTAGGTGCTTTTCTAAAGTGTCTTGAGCAGCCATCTCTGGTTTGAACACTATTTTTCAACTCTTAAACTACACCTAATCCACTGAACCTCAGTGTGGAAGCCCAAACCTGAATACATCCACTGCCTTAGTTGCTCCTTCTTCTGTCTGTAATTCTGTGGTTTCTAGGCATCTGTTCCACTGTAGTCTTTGGTTAAGTCTGTATTAATAAGCAAACAGGACCAGGGGATCTGTCTGGGCATTGGCAAGTAATTATTGACACTGTAAAACTGTTAGTATGCTCCATGGTTTTGACCTAGGACAACTAGCTTTCCTCCCAGGCAATATTTTAGGTTCGATGTGGGCCAGTGATCACATCCTATAGGCGATATGGGTGCTGATGCTTTGTTCTGGGATGGAAGACCACTCAGTCCTGTGGACACGTTGTGCCAGGTGACCTCAGGAACAGAGAGCCTCGGCAGGCTTTATGTACTACTCAAGACGTCAGCACAGCTTCAGACAGTCTTAGCCTTCCATCGATCAAAATTTACTGCTTCCAGGAATGTGGAGGGATATATAAACTATTGTCTTTCCTAGGTAGAGCACATTCCTCACCCTATTAAATTTTTAATAGGGGTCTTGACGGTCTAAATCTTTAATAAGGTTCTCTGCAATTTCTACTGCAACAGAACTCAAAACCAACCTTTCGCTGGAAAGGCTGGGGACGAAGGCATTGGAAAATAATGGCACAACCCTCATATAGTGTTTACTCTTTTATGTTAACTCCTAATTTTTGCTTTTGAAGGCTTTCTCTATTGTCACTGGAATAAAAATCACTTCCAAAAATGCACCCTACAAGCTTAGTACTGTTTTTAACAGGACTGCCCTTTGGGACCTGATTATCTGGTGTCTGGTTTCCACTTTCTGAAGCACTGACTGCCTTAAGATATATAAGGTACTCTACACTGCTACACATAGCCAGAACTGATGGTAAGAGTTGAACTTAAGTGCACCAAAGTAGCTAATACCTCTAAATACTGTAAACCTTAAGGCACATAAATAGGGTGCCGGTGGCTGCTGCTTATTATTGAAAATGTACCAGATTGTCAGAAGCTATTTCATAAGATTTACTAGTCCCGAGGAGTCCTTGCACAGTTACTGTATGCCTATCTCACAGTCCAGTGTGCATTATGTAAAGTCGTTTTAAAATGAGAAGATGAAAAAAGGCTTAATGTACTACTGCAGTACTCATGAAAACTTCCAGCCCCTAGTTCAGGCAAAGAAAGCTGACAAACTCCAACCTGCTCAGGGTGATAAAATGTGCTGGAGTTACTGAGACCAGAGGAGGATACAATTTACATAAAACAGAGACTTAGAAATCATTTTTCAAAAAGTTATAACCCAGATTGTCATACTCCTGCAATATACAGACTGAGAAGACATAATTTCAGAAAGCAATTTTAAGATATTATAGTTACACTTTATTTCTAATAATTCTACTTCTTTTTTTTTTCTTTTTTTTTTTTTTTCCCTGCATTACATTTACAACACAGAAAATCTCTGTGGGATGTACAGCTATAATTTAATATACTATGAATGTATTTAATCATATAAATTTGATTAAAATATATACAAATATTAATAAAATATAAAATAGTATCTAATTAATATATTTATTAATTAAAATATAATAAAATATAAGGTACAGTTATAATGTATCTACTGGTAAATTACATACAATTTGGCTCACAGAACTGTTTACCCCATAGAAGTGACTATTTTATAAAGAATGATTTTAAGTATTATTCAAACAATTCTTCTTTTAAAAAGGCAGCAAATCTGATAACTGCTGGCTTCTTAAATAAGTGTTTTAATGAGACCTCATGTCTTGCTCATATCAAGCCCAGTCCTGAAACTCCTGTCATCTTCAGTCCCTGCATGAAACACCAGCTTGTGCTTCACAAATACATCCAAGGCAGATGAAGAAATAGCTAAAATCAAGTATCAGAAATTTTCATTAAATGATTAGAAGGAAATGTACATTTCTGTGAAGTGCACAGATGTTGCTTATCCATTCACAAGATACTATCCAATTTCTACTGACACTATGTCTATCTGGAATCCTCCAGGCATCTCTTTCAATTGCTACTTTTTTGTTCTATTTTCTAGGAGGATATATAATTTATCTGTCCTAAATATTGTGTACACTGATATATTCTATTTTTCTGTCAAAGATTTAATATTTCATTAGCATCTAATACGCTCACTCTTTAGAGCACTATTTTGCTTCATTTACTTCCAAAGGAGATCTTAATGGACCTCTATCACACCCTTTTCCCCATAAATAAAAATTTTTCTGCAGTTTGTCCTGATCCACTGTTCCCTCAGTTGCCAGATAATTTTCTTTCCAAAGTTCATTTATACCTCAAACAGTGGCTTAAAAAGTATTTCTTTAAGCAGCAGTCTATTTAACAGCTTCTGCTCCACATCTTTCCTTCACTTAATCCCACTCCATTTTTTTTGTGTGTGTGTGCAACCACACAGTGAAGTGCTTCAGAAAATATATTCACATTTTTCCACATTTTTTTTCTAACTCTGCTCAGCCCCTTGGCTTGACTTACTATGCAGCCTCTTAGTAGCTGGGCTAACATAAACCAAAGTAGTATGTGAATAAGAACTAGCAACCAAGGTTTTCTAAAGGCTGTCTCTCCTAGCAAAGAAAATGTCCAACAAAATGCACCCTCCACCTACTCATTCTTCCCTCACATTTCATATTGGAATTCTTCGTGGAATTTTCCTTAACAAAAATCATGTGAGACAGGTCTCCATTTCACACTCTTTATTGTGTAGGAGAAGAGAAACTCAAAGGGAATAAAGCTTTTTCTATAAGGATGTAGGAATCAAGGACTGCAAATATGTTTTATGTCATCAAGTCACAATGGCAGCAAAATCCTTGTGGTGACATTTGAGCTGTTGAGCATAAGTTGTGGAAGATATGTATGCTCTGGGTTGGGGTCAGGGATATCCTCAATATTGTTCAGCAGTCCTCTAATTTGCCAGATTATCTGATTTTATTCTACAATGAGACCATCTCCATGTGGGCCTCCACACTAAACTCAGTCTGGTCTTCTCTGGATTCATAACTGTAGCACTCATGCTGATAGCCTTATTTTGCTGAGGAAGCGAACAGATGTCACTCCTCAGATGCAATACCCTTTAACTTTAGATCATACAGAGAGGCCCAAAGACAGATGCACACACATATGCACAGAGCTTGTTTGAAGCAGACTCAAATAATCTTTTATCTCAGTAGTCCCCTCTGAGGTCTGCAAAGGCAAGACTAGTGGTGCATGCACTTTTGAGATGCATGCTGAAATCATGGCAGTGAGGAATGATGACGGTGTGTGGGTGAAGCAGTGACATGAGACTGCTCCACCCTGGAGACCTTGTCAGAGACAATGGAGAGCAATATTGGTGTCAGGTATTTAAAGCACTAGTTTATTATTTCTCCAGGTAGTCAGGGAGCTTTTAGTATTTAAGGCCATGAAAAGAAAAGGCAGGAAGCTTTAGTACCCTGTAAGGTCTGGAGCCAAATTTTCTTCTCCCTATCCCCATCAATAATTCTGATAAGCTAAGTAACCACTTATTGTTGCCAGTGCCTAAAGCCAGCTCTACAGGCATAATCTCTTTCATACACTGATCAAACTCCTCTCTAAAAATGATTAGGCTTTTTGCCCAGTTTCTCCAATTGAAAGATTGTTCCTGAATCTCAATACTCTGATAATTAGGAATGCCAATAGAACTCCCCACCTAAATATATTCATGGCTCATTTATATGTATATGTACTTGTGCCAAAAAGATCTTTTAAGTTAAGTATCTCTTTTACTTCCCTGGTGTCTACCTGCCCTTCTCAGTTTGTTTATGGACAGAAATTATATCCTTTCAGTGTTTTTCTTTTCCTTGGTGGAATAAGCCTAATTCTTTTCCTCTTCTCTATTAGCCTCTCTATTTACCCAAGCATCATAATAATCTATGTATCTGCCTTGGTGTGAATTAATCTTTTCTGAACACTGGCAAATAGATATGTACAGAACTTGAAGAAGCAGGCATAGTTAGGATTCTGACAAGACATTATGCACCAGTCAGCCTATAACCCAGAAACTTAAGCATGATCACAAATCCATTCTCCGTGGGAGAGCAAGAAACAGAACAGAGCCTGAAGTTTCTTCCCTGCTTTCCCCCATATGCTCCTAAAGCAAATATCCCTACTCTGAATCTTTTGAAAGAACCCCATTAGTCTATCAATCATTCCCTCCCTCCTCCATGGGAACTTGTAAGGACTTAACTGTTATCAGTTATCAGATACTGTTATCAGTATCATTCTTAGTCCTCCCCCACAACAATATAAATTACACTTCACTACTAGAGTGCTTGGGCCAGATCAGTTTTTAAAGACTGAAAAAATACTATGTGGGAAAATCTACCAGTTATTTGCTCAATGTTGGATTTTAATGAATATTAAATTTAGCAACAGTTTGGACAATGAAAAAAAAATGTTAAAAGGAAATTAAAACCTGTAAAAGTCTTATCCTTTTTTCTTACCTGTTATTCCCTTACTGATTTGAACTCATCCCCCCTATGCAACAACAGAAGTCTGGGATGTGATTTTACCATAGGTGTTTTGACTGTTTATCAGAGCTATAAGCAGAAGAGGAACGTCTTCCGATTTCAGCATTTGGTCATCACTGCTGAAACTCAGAAGTCCAAGCTTTTTTCTCCAGCCTTCCTGAAACTGTAGAGTGTGCAGATACACCTCTTTGCAAGAAGAAAAGCTAATATTTACAAATAGTAATGAGGTGATCACACTTATAACTACACAATTTCCAGTACAGGAAATATTGGTAGAAAGGGACAGTCTGAAATACTGTTCCAACAGCAGAGCTTCATTCCCAGGAGTATCAAAATATAAACAAAATTTTCTCACCAAAAAAAAAAAAAGTCCACTCATTTTGAAAGCATGAGTAAAAGAGAACATTATTTTTGGTCTTTCATGTTATAAAATTAAGCTGTCATTGCAAATATAACTCATGGAATTTCTAAATTTCTTTCCCCTGTGAATTCCAAAGAAGCTAATCAACATGATAAAGCAATTTAGTTCAGCTAGGTATACTAGTTAAATGCTTATTTGCCTCTTCCTTTGCATTTAAATCAGTCTTGGCTGACAACTAATTTCACCTTTTATCAGAGTAAATACATCAGATGACATCTCAAGATGTTCTAAAGGAAATGAAAATTACTTTAAAAACTCAGAAGCAGAGCTTGTCCATCAATCAATCAACAACTAAGTTTGTCCAGAAACAACAATTTGAAAAGAAAGTCTATAAAATAAAATGTGTGGACATGGTTTCAGGTTTTCGTTGAAAGTTAATCTATAAACTCAGTGGAGCAATTTAAAGAAGAAAATCAAATTCAGCAGAAATAAATACTGAGTACTGTCAGTACTCTTTAAATTAGATACAGCTTGACTTGCTAATTTCAGGCTTAGATCTATGTTTTCTTTCTTTGTTTCCTGATACTTTGATTCAGACCTACCTAATTTTCCATGAATTATTTCTCTGCATTCCTATGCATATTCTATTATAATGACTCTGTTGATAAATGATGAGGAAAAAATATATATATATATTGTAACAGCAGCTGATAACCATGCTGTACCTGGGCTACTGGACTACAGCTAAAAGCCAACCTGAGAGTGCTTCAGTTTCCAGGCTGAGCAGGAAATGAATCTGAAGCACTTAAGAGTGACAGATCTGAGGAGTCTTTATGAAGCAGCAGGAAAAGTCTAGTTCCATTTAGTATACAGGAACATTAAAAGAACTAGTTTAAAAGAAGTCTCTTTCCTGATACTGGGATACAAACTTCATTTGTTGATATCACTTCTGTGCTGCCAGTTAAAACAAGGCCAGGGTTTATAGAGTTTTTATACCAGATTACTGATTCTCTGGAAGACTTATCCAGAACTGCCATGTTCTGTACTACCACGTCAGGTTTAGTCCAGGGCAATACTAGTCATTGGCTGGGGGCATGGGGGATCAAGAATTATTTCCAGTAGGCACCAGAAGCTCCACTAGATTTGGCTTCCTCCACCCTACACAGTCTTCCAGCACTGTCCCGTGAGGCTTAGCACCACCAAACTTAATGTACACTTCAGACATGGGCTGAGGGAATACTGCTCCCAACTTTACCCCAAAGGGCAGCAACAGAATCCTATTCTTTCAGTGACTTTAAAGTTAAAACAAAACAAAACTTCATCTGAGAAAGTCATAATTACATCTTAGGGTTGGAAGGACCAAACGAGAGACCTGGAGACAAATGTGACACATCCAGCCTATATAACCTGGTATTAGGGCCAGAGAACGCTGATGATGCATTCTTTCAGTTGAAGTTAAAAGGAGTTCCATGGATAACTCTCTGGAAACCGGAAGGAATACCAGGGAATTTCTGTGGGTGTGGACACGATGACAAAGATGTTCTACATAAACAAACATTTTCATTCTGAAAGAAGGCCGCTTCTAGTCCCGTGGAAACGAACCAGAGGTCATCTGTTATTTAGATTCAATACTCAAGAAAGAATGTGGAGCATCCCTGGTAAAATATCCTCCACACTCATTGGTGTCCATAGCTTCAGTGAATATGATCCTAATTGTGGAGAGAACAGAAGGATGAAAAGATAGGAGGGAGAGGTGTAGAAAGAAGCATCAGTGCAAGGGCACATTCCTGTATTGCATCCAGGCAGAGCCACTCTCTGTATACTGAGAATATATCACAGTATCATAAACGTTGAACTGTCCCAGAGCTTTCAGCTTTCTCCTGCCTCAAACCCTGCATCATTTCAGTAGCCCTTTGCTGGGTTCCCTTCGGTAGGTCTGTGTCTCTCATTTACTGGCAAGCTGAGAACTGGATCCAGTAGGCCAGATGTGTCTTGCCAGTGCTGAGTAGAGGGGAAGGATCACCATTCTCTGCCCTCCATCTGCTGGTAACACTCCCTCTCATGCAGCCCAGGATGCTGCTGGCCTTCTTTGCTGCAAGGGTACATTGTTGGCTCATGGTCAACTTGTTGCAAAGAAGGACCTCTAGTTTTTTATGCAAAACCTTACCAGACTTGGAGCAAGATGAGAAAAAAAATAGGGAATTGAGTTAAGAATCATGGAATAATTGCATGTATCTTTTCAGCTTAGCCTTAAAATTTTAAACCTGCTATTGAACCAAATGTTAGAGCAAACAAGACCATCTACCTTCTGAGTACTTTCAACAAGTCTCTAACGTGGTCCTGTAATGCACTATTATGCAATGAAGTTGGCATAGTTTGGGATCTAATCAGAAAGGCAGTTTTCCTTGAATGTGCAAAATTAATTGCATATCAGTTGTTCCTATTCCATTAATAATATTTCCAATAGTAATACCTCATGAATAATAGTCCTATTCCATGAATAACATCAATGATAATTTGTAGGTTTTCTATCTATTAAGTAGAAAAGATGTGGTTGTAACTTAAAGAAAGTAATAATTTCTCAATGTCTGATAAATATTAAACTTACATAATTCTCCACATAAATATGGGGGATCTTGAAAAAATATTCTCCTGTTCCATAATAAAATTATTCAAAAAAAGCACACAACTTTTCTACACATTAATGGAGAAATACTTTTTTTTTCTCCTAGTCTATCAGTGATTGCAATAAATGTAAATCAAATTATAGGTTTGATAATTCTTTGTAAACCACTAAAGTTTTGATGTATTGTAAAGGTTTACAGTTGTTCTGCATGTCACTTTATGAGCCTTTAATAAGCTAACATCCAATGCCAACCAAAGGGATATTCCATACTATGTGGTGTCACACTCAACAATAAAAGGTGGAAAAAGAGAAGGAGAGGGGAGGGGTGGGCTCTCATTGTGAAAATGTCTGTCTTCCTGAACAATGGCTAAGTGTATTAAGGCAGGGATGTGGTTAAGCATCACTCATTGGTAGGAAGTAGAAAGTAATTTCTTTCCTCTCTCTCCATGCTTCTACATGGACTTTGTTTGTTTGTTTTTTTGTTTGTTTTTGTTGTATTTTGTTTTTTTTTCCCCTTTTTCCTTTAGCTAAATTACTTAATTTACCCCTAACAATAACTTTACCTTAATAATTATTATTCCTTTCATTAAATTATCCTTATCTCAACACATGAGTTTTTTTTTTTCTTATTCCCCTCCTCTTCTGAGAGAGCAGTTGTGGTCGAGTTTAGCTGCCTAGCAAGGTAAAACCATCACACTCAGTAAAATTAGGGTGATCGCTTCAGTAAGTTAAAGAAGATTTTGACTTTTAAGCATGGCGGTAGCAGTGCAGCACCCATGTACCTTCAAACTGGAGGCTGATAAAGCTATTAGCTAGGTATGGCTTAAAACCTAGGCTATGTCCCAGGCTGCAAGACCACTTTGCAGGAGCAGTGGAAAGCACAGCTATTCTTAAAGCACAGACAGCACTGCTGTGCAAGTAAGTTGACAAAGCTGATCACAGTCCTGTAAAAGACACAGCAAGTGACATTTTAAATGAGATATGCAAGTTCTATAGGTGCATGGGAAAGAGCATGATAAAGCATTCCTTTGGACAGCAAGTTGCGCTCAGGTCATACCAAGTGAAAACTGGAATAGTTGGGGTAAAATTCATGTGTCTGAAGTAGAGTGTTGCTATATTACTAACTAAATGAAAATTGTTCCAGACTTACATTGTCTATGTGTCATTCATTTTTTATAAGATATGCCTATTTTTCCCTCAATTTCTTTTAAATCTTTTACTGTTTTACTCTGCCCTGTGTTTGCAGAATGTCTTTGTGTACTGATTACTGCCGTGAGCTAAGTAGTGAGTCCTAGTAATAATAAATGACATGTGAATAGCTGGTGTGATATGCAAAAACACCACTCCAGACTATTTCACATACAGTCTTCAGGTCTGATGTTTAGCAGATAAAAGTTCTTGTCAATAAGAACATATTTTTTTTCTTCATCCTATTTCATTGACATTGCACATTTCACTGGATAACATCACACAGTGCAAGAGCAGGGGTGGTCACACAAGCATCAGAATAAAAATGGAAAAAAAAACGTGTTAGAGAATACAGAGATATTTGGGCTCAGAGAGACATCTGAAATTCTCAGGTTCTCCTATTAGGAAAGTTCAGAAAAGCATTTGCTGGAGTGTTTTACCCAGTATGGTGGTGTTTATATATTCCAGTATTCACAGACATAATTAGAACAAAGACAGCATTGGTGTCTGCACAAATTTGTTCATCATTTCCTTCACCACTCCTACTTCTTAGGCACATCTCCAAAAAAAAAACAAACACCAGCCTTTGACCTCTTTGTAAATTCTTCCAGTAGTATGACAAAAAAAAAAAAAAAAAATTCCTTTTGCATATCTTCTTTCTATAGTGCCTTGCTCATAACAGCCATTTTGATGAAGTACCTTAAATTTGAAGAATTTGCATAATGAATAAATATGCTTTGTTCCGTAATGCATATTCTATGAGTAGTATCTTGGCTTTGCTTTAAACCATAAAACCTCTCACAATACAATGTCCTCAGTGTGTTTCAAAGTGTTAAAGACTGTTTCTATGCTAACATACCATCAGATTTTTTAAAGTATGCATTCTTTTCACAGTTAAATCTGTTCTTTCTGATGACCAAAAATAACGTCATTGGATTGTATGATGAATAACAAAATTTTTCTTTGGTTCTTAGATCAAATAATTATACAAATTATATGTTATACGTATAAGATACAAATATAGATATAATAAGATACAAATATGGATATAATAAGATACAAATATAGATATAAATGTTATTAATACTCAGACAGTTGAAACTTAATTTGCAAAGTATATTAATTGCCCTCAAAATAGTTATTTATTGAATATAAGAAGAGAGGTAATATTCTGCTGAAGTCAATGGCAAAAATGGAATTAATAGGAAAATTTTCCATGGGCAAGACATTGGAATTTCCCTGAGGGATTTCTACAGAGCTATGTCCTGGTAAGATATGGAGTAATAGTGGATGAGATTTCAGGGCCTGGATTAAGCAAAGAGTTACTCAGTCAAAGTTTTATGCTGCATTTAAGTCTTTGGAAGGATCCAGATTTCTCAAACGGGTATAATTTTACAAATTCTCTTGAGTAGTATTTCTATATAGCTCTGTCATGCAAAATGGTTAGGATTTGAAGTTAAGAAAGAGCTTAACTCTTCAGCAGAGGCTGTGTTTTATTTCAGCTTGCACATTCAAACAGAAGATGAATAGTCTCTGCAATTACATTTTAAGAGATCTTAAACAATATAAGGCTCATAGGAGATGTTGTACAGACAGCCCCTGAGAAAGCAGCATCCTTGAAACCTGTGCAGCACGACCAGGGAAAATGTTTCCTTCTGCTACCAGCAAACCATTTCTCCATTCCTAAGGAACATGAGGTTTTATTTCTGTTATGGGAAATATTCCTTGCATGATTTGCTCAAATGAGAGAGTTAGAATATTGCCAGAAGAGAAGACAGAACCTCAAAGGACAGGCTGAACATCCTTTCCCTTAGAAAGAATTGCCCTAGTCCCTGGGATGTGCCCATCCATACTTAGCAAAGAAGCTGTCAAATCTTAACTTGGTCTCATTGACTATAAAGTGGTCCCCAAAGACAGCTCCTGTTAAAACAATTCTGAAGAATGAAAGCCTTACTTTGAGAGCAGTGACACCTACACAAGCTTGAAATAAAGCGGTCTAATGGCTCTTAAGAGCTTGGGAATTTTTTAACACTTTTCCTTCATGTAAGAAAAGTAATACTTTTTTTCAGCACTCTTCTTAAACATTTACTGTGAAAAGGAAACATTAAATAACAATGTCACTGATGCTATTAGTGAATTTCAAGACAGAAGTGAATTGGTTGTTGTGCTATGTCTGATACAAAGAGTATTTGACATTTTTTTCAGGCTGGATTTTCTGTAGCCTCAGTAGCATAAACAATCAATCATAATGACCTTTGAATGTACATCAAAGAAATATGGATTCAGACTTCAACACCACAAACAGATAGGTTTAAAGAAAGTTTTACCTCAACTATCTATATGTAGCCTAAAATAGAAATTATAAAACCATTACCTAAAGTCTTTGTGCTAGCTATTTGTTCATAAAGGTAATTAACACCACTGTATTCAGTTTCTTAGTCTACAAACCTATTTAGAATATTTAATTGGCACAACACTGTGTCTCTCTCCATATGTACAGGTAGAGATTAATATAAAGAGAACTATTCTAATTACAAATATAAAAAGTTGAGCAGTGCCAACACATGGTTTGCTACCAAATATCAGAGTCAAATAATGGCAGTACATAATGATTTCACTCAGTGGCTTGCCAATAACCTTCTCTTGACATTAAAAAAAAAAGTCTCAAATGGGAGAACAATCTGCTTCATTTATGCATTATTCTTAATCATGTTTGCATTCTCTAGTTAATTTGCTATAGCTGTTTAAGGTAAAAAGGAAAGCTTATTGTTGTGCTTTTTCAAGTTTTTTAAAGTCAAATTGAACAGCCAAATATAGTCTGAAGAAGAATAAGAAAAAATTATATGGAAAATACTACAATAGAGACACAAACATAAAGTTATTAGTTAATAGGAGATATAAACATCTAAGAATGAATTTTAATTCATGCTATACTCCAAAGAAGCAGGGGAAAAGAGAAAAATCTCTCTCACCTTCATTCACTCCTGGGAAAATCCAATATCTAACATGACTACTGGCTACTGCTTCAGGGATAGCTAGGTATAGAGTGAAGGAAAAATATCTGATGAAAGAAGATTTACTACAATGGGGAAACAACAGAAAACATTTATTGGATCTGAGAGTAAATGAAAATTATTACTGCTAGAACAGATGCAGAAGAAAGGGCTGAAAAAGAGACTAGAGCAAGATAAAGGAATAAGCTAGAAAAAAAATGTTTATTTTGTGTAAAACTAAAAATAGTGAAACAAATGAAAAAAAAGTAAAAAATGCTTTTTGCGGAACAAAAAATATTAGAGAAGAGGAAGAAGAACATCAAGAACGCAAAAGAAAGAAAGGAAATATGAAGAAAACAAAAGAAAAAGGGGTTGTTCATTTATTTCATACAATGTATTATCACAGAACCATAGAATCATAGAAGCACAGAATCATAAATCCACAGAATGTTTTGGGGTGGAAGGGACCTTCTAGAATCACAGATGATTCTGTGATCATCTAATTCCAACCCCCATGCCATAGTAAGGGCATCTTCCACTAGATCTAGTTGCTCAAAGCCCCATCTAACCTGGCCTCAAACACTTCCAGGGAAGGGACATCCACAGTTTCTCTGGGCAACCTGTTGCAGTGCCTCATGTCTTCTGTTTAAAAACACTACCCCTTGGCTTATTGCTACAGGCCCTAGTGAAAAGGCATCCCCTTCTATCTTTTATAAGCCCCCTTTAAGTATTGGAAGACTGCAATAACATCTCCCCAGAGCCTTCTCTTCTCCAGGCTGAACAACCCCAGCTCTTGCAGCATTTCTTCACAGGAAAAGTTCTCCAGCCCTCTAATCATCCTCATGACCATTCTCTGGACCTGTTCTAACAGGTCCACATCTTTTTGGTGTTGGGGGTCCTAAAGCTGAATGCAGTACTCCAGGTGGGGTCTCACAAGGGTGGAACAGAGAGGGAGAATCACCTTCCTCGACCTGCTGGCCATACTTCTTTTGATGCAACCCAGGATGCAGTTGGTTTTCTGGGCTGCAAGCACACATTGCTAGCTCACAGACAATTTTTCATCAACCAGCACCCCAATTCCTTCTCCTCAGGGCTGCTCGCAATCCATTCATACCTCAACTGTAGTGATGTTTGAGATTGCTCTGACCCTGGTGCAGCACCTTGCAGTTGGTGTTCTTGAACTTCATGAGGGTCCCATGGGCCCAACCCTTGAGCTTGTCAAAGTCCCTCTGGATGGCATCCCTTCCTTCTATTATGTCAGCTGCAGCACTCAGCTTAGTGTCATCAGCAAACTTGCTGAGGGCGCACACAATTTCACTGTCTCTGTCATTAATAAAGATATTAAACAGTACTAGTCCCAGGACAGGCCCCTGAGGGACACCACTCATCATGGGCCTCCACCTGGACATAGAGCCGTTGACCACCACTCTCTGGGTGTGACTTTCAAGCTACTTCCGTATTCAATGAATGGTCCACCCTTCAAATCCATACCTCTCCCATTTGGAGATCAGGATGTCATGTGGGATCCTGTCAAAAGCCTTATGGAAGTCCCGGTAGATGACATTGGTCAGTATTCCTTTGTCAACTGATGCAGTCACTCCACCATAAAAGGCCATCAGATTGGTCAGGCATGATTTGACCTTTGTGAAGACATGTCTCAGATAACTTCCCTGTTTTCCATATGGCTTAACATAGCTTCCAGAAGGATCTGTTCCATGATCTTCCCAGACACAGAGGTGAGGGTGACTGGTCTGTAGTTCCCAGGGTATTTCTTTCTTTTTTTTTTCTTTTCATTCAGTCATGAAAATTCAGTCATTTTCAGGGACTTCACCTGACTGCCATAACTTTTCAAATGTTATGCAGAATGATCTGGTAACTACATCAGCCACTTCTCTCAGGACCCTGGGATGCATCTCACCAAGTCCCATAGACTTATGTATGTTCAGGTTCATCAGGTGGTCTTGGAACTGCTCTTCTCTCACAGTGGGAGAGATTTCCGTCCCCAGTTTCTGCCTTGTGGCTCAGGGACTTGAGAGACTTGAGAGATGTGTTAGGAGCGATTGCCAGTGAAGATGGAGCCAAAAAAAATAAATTGTTGAATTCCTCCGCCTTCTCCATGTCTGTTGTCACCAGTTCTCTCATCTTGTTTATCAGAGTTGGTATATTCTCTTTAGTATTCCTTTTCCAGGAATATCCTGTAGAATATCTTATTATTATTCTTTGCATCCCTTGCCAAGTTTAGCTGCAACTGTGCCTTGGCTTTCCTGATCCCATCCCTACACATGTGGGTTGAATGTCTGTACTCTTTCCAGGCCACATGTACCTGCTTCCACTGCCTATGCATTTCCTTCTCACTCTTCAGTTTGACCAGCAGGCCCTTACTTAGCCATGCTGGTTTCCTGCTTGATCTTTCACAGATGGGAACGTAGAGATTTGTACTCTATGAAGTGTCCTTAAAGATCTGCCAAACCTGATCAGTTTCTTTATCCCTTAGGAAAACTTCCCAGGGGATTTCATCCACTAATTCTTTAAACTGGAAATAAGCTCTTCTAAAATTCAGGCTCCTGACTTTATTCTTTGTCAGGTCCATATCTCTCAAGATCATGAACTCTACCAGGGCATGATCACTGCAACCCAGACTGCCTCCAATTAATTCATCTGTTATGGTGAACACCAGGTCCAGTGACATTTCTCCTCTCATTAAGTTATTACATGGACCAAGAAGTTAATCCTCAATGCACTCCAGGAGTCTCCTGGGTTGCTTACAGCTTGTCATGTTGTTTTTCCCAAAGATATCCAAGTGGTTGAAGAGGATGAGGCTCCTGCAGGATAAGAGCCTGAAATTGTGATGCTTCTTGTAGCTGGAGCAAGAAGTATTCATCAGCATACTCCCTTTGATAGGGTAGCCTGTAGTAAAAACAACCACAAGGATTCCTTTGGTCCCTATTTTTTACCCATAAACTCTTGACCTGTTCATTGCTATTTTTCAGAGAGAGCTCTTCACAATCAATCTGTTTCTTTACATAGAGGGTAATCCCTTTGCCCCTTGTTCCTTGCCTGTCTCTTCTGAACAGTCTGTAGCCATTGATTGCAGTGTCCCAGTCATGCAATTTGTCCCACCACATTTTGGTGATAGCGATTAGGTCATAGTTTTCTAGTTGCACTGTATTTTCCAACTCCTCCTGTTTGCTTCCCATACTGCATGTCTTTCCATGTATATACCTGAAGAAAAGCACAGAACAAAAAGTCCCAGAAGTGAGACAAATATTCTCCAGTCATTTGAATACACAAATCTCAAATGTATAATGAAAAAAATTGGAAATGACCATGTGAAAAAAAAATAAAAAACAAGTGAATTTTAATTAGTAAGAATATTTTCATTTTAAAAATAATCAGGAAGTAAAGATTATAAAAGTTTTCACTTCAGTAAACAAATATTAATAGCTACAAACACAAAAACATAAAGAATATGAACAAGAAACTAAGCTCATAAATTTTAGTCCTTGCTAGTCCAGCTCACAACTGTCAACAAAAGTATATTTCTGTTCACTCAAACCTTATAATGAAAAATAGATTTAAGAAAATGTTTAGTGAAATTCCAAACAAAATAAAAATTTCAGCATTGCCATATGTAATAAACAACACATTGCAGCATGAATCTAAGACAATATGTAAAATCACGTTCCAAATTTATTTTAACCCCATTTCAAGATTTTGCCTTAAAATACTGTTTTCTGTCTACTGGCCTTGAAATACACCTCCCTGAAAATTCCCAGTGCTGTCCCTTTCTGTATTGGGTTGTTAATTTGCTTATGGCAGCCTGTATGGTGTTATGTGCTAGATATGTGACCAAAGTAGTGTTAACAGCACAGTGATCTTTTAGCTACCGCTGAGCAGTGCTTGCACAGTATCAAGACCTTCTCAGTTTCTCACTCTGCCCATGCAAGAGATAGCCCTGCACAAGGGTAGGGGTGCACGGGAGGCTGCATGAGAACACAGCAGAGACAGCTGATACCAACTGCACAAAGGGATGTTCTTTACCATATAGTGTCATGCTCAATCATTGATCCCAGGCAATTTTTTTCAGAAGTAGCTGTTGCTCGGAGACTGGATGGGCATTGGTTTGCTGGTGGGAGGTGGTGAGTGATTGCTTTTGAATCAGGAGGGTTTTTTTCTTTTCATATTTTCTTCACTTATGAAAACATTTTTATCTCAACACATGAATTTTTTTCTCACTTTGGCCCTTGTGATTGTGTCCCCCATTCTGCTGGGAGGTGGTGAGTGAGTGACTGGGTGGGAGCTTAGCTGCTCACCAGAGTCAACCTAACAACCCACACTGTATCTCTAGTGAGGAAGGACTGGTGTCATGTTAGGTCTTTATGAGAACTGCCTATGTCTTCTCAGCAGAGCACATAAGGTTGAACTTACTCGACAAGAAAAGCTGGGGGAGCCTGAGGAATCAGGAGAACCCTGAGAAATTCAGCTCAGTACTTTTTTTTTTTTCTTTTTTTTCTTTTTTTTTCTGAATACCTGCAGGGAAGTGGGCACAGCAATTTTGCTGCTGCTGTTCTCATCTTGACCATCTTTGAAAAATAACCTGTCTTGTATATACCTTCACCCACACCTTTGCAGGGGTAGAAGCAGTAGCCAGACCAGCTTTCTAGAAACAGTTCGGAAATGGAAGATGTAGGCAGCAGACCCTCTGCTATGCCCCTCCAGTCCATTCTTCCGGGGAGCAGCATGTTTTGCCTGGGCTCAGAGCCAGCCACAAACCTCAGGATTCTTTCAGTAATTTTTTTTTTTTTTGCAAAACAGGGAGTAATCTTCTACTCCCTTCAGAATACTATTGTCCTCAGAGCAAGAAGTCACTTCTGCAAACACTGTAACTGAGATGACACCAACACTTCTTGCCAATCAGGGATGTCCCTATTCAGAGAGCATATTCTGTTATGAAAAATGAGCAAACACCAGTCTAATCTTTGTAACCACAAGAGTCCCTGCTGGCGAGTTACTCATTAGCACCAAGCTATCTGGCAATTTTGTGAGCTCTAAAGGTTTTGAAATTGGTTTGTATTTCACATTGGAACAAACCCCATATCTTCTTGGTTTCAAAAATGGCACTCTGTCAAAACTATATTTTTTAGATCAATAATACAAGGTTTTCATTTCAGATCTCTATTCCTAACTGCCATCAGAAGTGACTGGAGCACCCTGGATCTCATAAACCTTTCTATTGCAAAAACTTCCTCAAAATCAATATCTCATTGTAAAAATATATTTTCAGACAGTCCTATATTC
Organism: Anser cygnoides; assembly: GCF_040182565.1. NCBI lineage: Eukaryota > Metazoa > Chordata > Aves > Anseriformes > Anatidae > Anser > Anser cygnoides. The sequence goes on from NC_089875.1 coordinate 88,420,175, forward strand.
TTCTGGATATTCTTAAAGTAATGGAAACTAGTTAAAAGTTTTGTTCATTTGAACTGATAGGTGAATATTTCATACATTAGTAATGTTTTAATAGAGTTATGCTGGTACTTACCTGAGTTACTAGTGAAACACTGCTTGGAGGGCTGAGTACGTACTTCTGATTAGCTTATGGGAAAATCGGATGTTGCTGAAGGTTATCCTACCTAATGAGGCAAAAGAGACAGAAACAAGACAATAATTCCTGAAAATTAAAATCAGAATGTGGAAATTTCACAGTGGTCTGGAAAGGGGGAAAAACAAGGGCCAAACCATTCAGGTGGCTTCATCTAAAGTGAACAACAGCTCACAAATCAGAGTAACATATGACTGACACACAGAGAGAGAAGAGCTAAAGATATTTAAGTAACACCATTCAAGAGTAACATTTGCTGGGACGAGCAAGTGATTGCAAAAACCTGCAACTGACAAATTAGTTCTAGAGACGACAAGAGCAATTCACAAAAACTGAAGGAGTTCAAAGGCAGAGCTTCTAATGAGATTATTGGAGCAAGTAGAATAATGACGTTCATCAACGTCGTATGTGGTTATATTCCTGGTGTTTGTAGTAGCAGACTTTGACCAAACAGGCATATCTATATACAGTAACAGATAGGAACATTTATTGTAATTTTTATATCACCACCTACAGATGATACTCTGTATATTTATAATGAGATTCTCCAGCCCTTGCTGTTCTCTTTTTCATCCTCCCACTTCTTTTATTCAAGTAAGAAGAGAGAGACAGGCTAAAAGATACACAAAAAAGATCAGAAGTGTTTCAAGAATGCAAGAATTTAAAAGTACCTCTTGTGCATTTAGTAAACGTGACTGATGGGCTTTTCACCAATTAAGCCACTGTATTTTTAATGCCAAGCTGCTGAGATAGAACTTGCAGACACATGTGACCACAAATTCCTAACAAACATTCACCTGTCCCCTCTCTTCAGGGCACAGGGCCCAATTGATGAAGCCACCTTCAGAATGAGAAGTACCTATTCACATTTGAACAAATCACAGAATGGCTGAGGTTAGAAGGGACCTCTGAAGATCACCTAGTCCAACCCCCCTACTAAGCAGGATCACCTGGAGCACATTGCACAGGATGACATCCAGGCATGTTTTGAATATCTCCAGAGAAGGAGACTCCACAGCCTCTCTGGGCAAACTGTCCCAGTGCTCTGTCACCCTCACAGTAAAGAAGTGCCCTCTCATATTCAGCTGGAACCCCCTGTGCTTCAGTTTGTGCCCATTGCCTCTTGTCTTGTCACTGGGCAAAACTGAAAAGAGACTATCTCCATCCTCTTGACATGCTCCCCTCAGATATTTATACACATTGATGAGATCTCCCCTCAGTCTTCTCTTTTCCAGGATAAACAGGCCCAGCTTTCTCAGCCTGTCCTCATACCACAGGTGCTCCAGTCCTCTTATCAACTTCATAGCCCTCCTCTGAACTCGCTCCAGCAGTTCTATGTCCCTCTTGTACTGGGGAGCCCAGAACTGGACACAATACTCCAGGTGTGTTCTCACCAGGGCTGAGTATAGGGGCAGGATCCCCTTGCTTGCCCTGCTGGCAACACTCTTCTGAATGCACCCCAGGATACCGTTGACCTTCTTGGCCACAATAGCAAACTGCTGACTCGTGGTGAGCCTGCTGCCTACCAGGACTCCCAGGTCCCTCTCTGCAGAGCTGCTCTCCAGCAGGTCACCTCCCAGCCTCTACCAGTGGTTAAGGTTATTCCTCCCTAGGTGCAGGACTCTACACTTGCCTTTGTTGAACTTCATGAGGTTCCTCTCAGCTCACTGCTCCAGACTGTCAAGGTCCCCCTGAATGGCAGCACAGCCCTCTGGGGTATCAGTCACTTGTTGTGTTAAAGGTTAAAGTAATTGTGAATTATGCCCAATTAGCAGTTATAAGTCTGGTTATGTTCAGAGTACTGAACTATCAAAATTATGGATTCACAAATAACTTAATACATCCTCAATCTAGTCACGTTCTATGAACTACCATGGCTACACTTAGAGTTTGGTCATGTTCAATGAGAACTAGCACGGCTAGATTCAATGAGTAGTGCAATTTATTAAAGCAACAGGTACACAGGTTCTTTGGATTGACAGTGATAAATTCACTGTCTTTAAAGCACATGCAAATACCAGAAGTATGAGTAACTCAGCCTAGCTATAAATGCATTAAAAGATACAAGGCAACTCTATAGAGATTTCTAAATTTCCTGGGGAGGCACTCGACATAACCAAGTGTTCAAATCTTACCCAAAATTTGGGCCCATCAACTGATCCCAGAAGTCAGAAGGCATCCTTCGTGATGGTATCTTCAGTAACATCCTCTCTCTTAAGCCAATTTGTATCATTTTCTATCTTTTAAGTGAAGCTTGAGTGACTCTAGTCGTGCATATCTTGGTTACAATTGATGCAAGTTTTCCTTGCTTTTGTTTAAAGGTATAGACTCGGAGAAATTCAGAGCGCATGCTCAGTGAGGGGTGGTTGCACCTTGGAGGTGGGTAGCTTTTGGGATGGAGGTGTGTTTTGGTATTATAATGAGGAAAGTTTACTAAAGTACAACATTTTGTCAAAAACATGAGAGGCTGTTGGCTCAGGGTAGGCAATGTGCAGCTTATTATATCAGTTTCGGTGTGCACAAGAACAACCAAGTTCCCATCTTATCACAGAACCTAGCCAGGGTGTCTCCACTCCATACTTTTCCTCTTAGAGTCAGCACACCAAGTTCCCACAGTGTGATTAACACCTAAGGTTGGACGCCCAGGGAACTTCTACATAGTGCAGCTGAACTCCACCCTGGAAGCTTTTTCAATGCTGTACCTTTTCTTTAAAATGTGAATATCAGTTTAATTTCCAAGTTACCTCAGGCAATTATTCCACACCACTCCTCCCAACTTTGTGTCATCAGCAAATATCACCAGTGCCTGTGTCTGTCTGTCTGGGCAGGTGCCCAGTATAATGCCTTTTTGGTCCCTTGAAAAGCACCCTCAGCCATCACCTAACTCCAAACTAATGTAAGATATGGGCCATTCCCCTAGCTAGCTAAGGAAGGAAGGCTGGGGAAGGAAGATGATGAGGAGAGCTGTAGTGTGCATTGGTAAGTCCCATGCTGTGGGCAGATGAGACACAGGACTGTGGGGAGCACTGGGGAGTGCATTTACCCTGTGGCATAGGCACAGCTGCAGTTCACTAAATCCATTCTGTGCATGTCATGTCCTTTCCATGCCTCAGTGATGAGGGGAATATAGCAGCCTGGTAGAGTGGGTTGGAGGAACATAAGAGAACTTTTGCAAGCATGCAGAATCTTCAACTGCCTGCATTCTGCAGGACCCTATCTTTCCATCAGCTGGAGCAGACATTTAAATGAATAGTCCTTATACTCCTCAGATTTGATGAATCTTGTTTTGTATTGTTTTTTTTTGTTGTTGTTGGTTGTTTTTTTTTTTCTTGCTTGCTTGTTTTTACCTACCCCACTCTTTCCTCCTTTAGTTTTGGCATGGTAGATGTAATTTTGCATTGCTGAAGATCTGGCTAGTCATCTGTTTGTAAATTACTTTGTGCTAGATAAAGTCTAATGCAAGCAAGGTGGGTATTTTTACTCTTCTTGAATCCTCATGGAGGTGCAATTGGTTAAGGAAAATAGAAGTCTGAACATTTTAACATTAGGGGGAAAAAAAGGTGAGACACTTCAGCAAGATAAAATGCATACTTTCATAAACTTGCCTCCCCCAACATATTCAGTGACTTAAGGTATGCACTCTCCTACCACTTCAGCATCCCTAGCTCTCTTTGTTCAGCACATGGAAAATGTAGGTGCCTGAGCCAGTGGTTCAAATGCTAGTCTTGAAGCTACTCTACACCCAGGTCTGGCACCAAGTCACCTGCAGCTGGTACAAAGTGCTGCACCAAGTGTTTCAACATATAAACCATTCACCTCCTCTGAAATTCCCCTCTTGTGAAGATTAACTTCCTTCCTGGGGATCCTATGAAATCTCTTGCTGTAAACCTGTGCATTTTCACAAATGTTTTAGACCTGAAGAAACACCATTTTATGAAGTAAAAGAGTTTTGCTGAAAAAATTATGATGCATGAAGGTCAATGATAGATTCTTTCCTCCTACTTCCCCCATTCACTAGAGAAAATAGAAACTAGTTGGAGAGTTGGATGCATTTGTGAGAAAACCACTTGGGAGCTTCCTGCCAGCAGGAAAAGAAAGCGTGAGATTGAAGAAAGAGTGCTGCCTTTCTCACCTCCTCTGTAATATGCAAGACTGGATTTACGTTGCCACCTACCAGCACAATTTGGCTCTGATGTAGATGATAGATTTCCATTTTGTTAATTCATTTTATGAGCCCCCTGCACATGCCTGCTTGTGGAAGGCGAATTTTGACATGTCTCAAGCTTAATGAAAGCATTATTAACACAAATATCATTAAAATGTCATCAAAATCAAAAGTATTGTTTCCTTGGCCAATTAGTTTCCTTGTTTCCTTGGCCTTGCTTTTCTATCCTCCCCAAACCCGCTTGCTTTATTATTATTTTCTTTTTAAACTATGGAATGTACATAGCTGCATGTCTGAGACTTCTCACAGATTATTTAAACAGGTCTTCATTTGTGTTTGGGACATCTACTTAATCTGTTTAAATTTGGAAATGGAACACTCCACCTATTCTAACAACTTTATTTAGTTGAATTAAATATTAGTGATTAGCCGCCATACATTCAGGAAAGTTCTCCTCTGTCACTAAGATGCATATCACTGGAGAATTATTCTAAAATTTCAAGATGCACATGGAGTCTCGTTCATTTCAATCAGTTAACTCAGGTCCCTGTTAACACTAGTTCCAATTGATAAATTACTGCAGCTGTGGGACTATAGCAAAGGCTGAACCTATCTTTTATTTTTAAATGATTTGAATTAATTAGTCTTCTACAGGTTATACAACTGCACTCCAAGGAATTCTGCAACGTTCTATTTGGGCAGTTGGATGGCACACCTGGTTTCCAGAGCTAGTAAAATAATTCAGATTTATTATACTCTAGTCCTTGTAGTCAGCTGAGAAGTAAAAAACACAGAAGAGTGACATGTCACATACACAAAAAGGAGAAGGAATAAAGAAAGCAGCTGAAAATATTAGATGTCTATTGTTCATATGCTAATGCATGATAGATATGAAGATTATTATGAATAGTGCTATTCATTCTTATTATTCCCACCAAGTATAGCATCATTATTTCCTGAATTTTCTTTATAATAAATAAGAGGAAAAACTTTTTAATGAATTCTCCTAAAAGCCAGTTTTGGTGGCAGCTGCTGTTCAAAATATGTACCAGGCTTTTTTTTCTCCAACATAAAGACAGGGAATCAAATGATTCATAGGAAAAAAAAGTCATGAGTTTTCCTGCATTTCATAGACACTCTCTACAGATTCTAGAGCTGTCAGCTGACTAGAACACAGTTGGCTCTTAAAATACACATCTTTTATAACATTTACTCCTGCTGTTTATGAAAGAAATACATATTGCCCTTCCTCCAGATCTTCTTTTATAATTTGTATAACTTGATTGAGATTTGATCATAAACTTCAATGTATGAATATTTTATGGATAAATTAGCCCATTAAAATGGAAAATAATTTGCTAAAATATTTTAATATACTTTGTGAGATACAGAAATTAAAAATCCACATTTTGATTTTGAAGCCAGACTGTGCTTAACATCCTTAAATAAATGACATTTTCAAGATACATGATTGGATTTTGAAGGCAAAACCAAACGGCATCAGTAACATGTTGCAAGTTCAAGTATTTTTATCCCTATTGCAGCCTTACTTTTTCTAACATCTTGCTTATGTGTTTTTGATTATTAAAAAAGATCTCAACAACAAAAGGTACAAAGAGACACTTGCAGTGGCTAATTCAGTGGCAAAGCAGAGCCTGCAATAAGAGAAAACATTCTTCTATGTCTTAAGTTTGCTGTTATATTTCTACATAAATCTGCTAGATAATCACATATGGCACTAGGCTGCAAGATGGCAGGTGCTCTGTGTGAGATGCTCTGTTTTCTGAAAGTTGAGTGGGAGTTGAGAAGTGTTTTAGACTATGTTGCACTATGATGAGAAACTGAGCAAGAATTGTTTATTTTCATGTTTACAATTCTGACTTTGTTGAAAAAGAAAAGAAAAAAAAAGTTAAACAGGCAGGGAAGTTAATTAAACTCAAATTTCTGCAATTATTTGACCCACCTGGGAGGATACAATTGGTGTCTCCCTCATAAGAATTCAGAGTACTTAAAAACAGAGGCCATGGGTTTGTTTAGTCTTTTCTCATACATCTTCTTTCTTTTTTCTTTTTTCCTTTTTTCTTTTTTTTCCCGGAAGATCCATGAAGTTTAATAAGAAAAGTTCAGAACAGTTTGTCTAGCTGAAAAGATGAAGCACTTTGGGGAGAATTAGATCCAGCAAAAGACAGAGTGGGGGGGGGGTGGGAACACTGGCTAGGTAACATTTCCTCTTCTGTACTTTCTTAGTCTTTGACATCAAAGCAAGAATTACACTTTGAGTAAGATGAAAACATGTTCTTGATGTTCTGGTATCCCTGGCAAGAATAGCCCTGAGCTCAGAGGCAAGCAGTCCAGGAGACCAACTGACTAAAGCTTTGTGATGCTGAAGCAGGAGCAGGTGCCAGCAGGTTGGAAAGCTTCATGGGGGAATAATGCTTTCTTGTTCAGTCACCAAAAGGGAAATTATTGCTAACAAGCTAACAGTTGTTGTTCTATTTAAATTATCCTGGTAAAATCATCTTTTCTGACACCTATTCCCTATACTGCATCTAAACAACACATGATGTGCCATCCAATAAGTTAAGCAAGACAGCTGTAAGTGCAGGCAGCTTGCAGATGATTCACTTTTATGATATGATTGTAATAAGCAGTGCTCTTTCTAGAGATGCAATGATTTCTTTTGACCTTGTTCAGTGTGCATTAATACAAGTCTGAAAATAAAATCTCTACTAAAAGCTTGTTCAGTAAGCTATGGCACTTTGGCTGGTGAAAAACATATATTTATCAGGAATTTAACATGCAATCTGCTCTAACTTAGTCTTAAGCCATCTGTGGGGTATGCCACATATGCTCTGAGACACTGGAAGAGTTGAACTGGCAACTGCCTCACACTTCTGACAATAGGAGCTTATGACAATTTGAATCTGGCAACTGATTCTAATTAGGACAGAGTTATAGCCCACCCGTCAATTATTCAAGCAGGGCAGCACTGCTGGCTATGGTCTCTTTCCCACTTTCACTCCAGGAGCACTGGGACAGAGACAGTGGCCATCTACAGGTGTAGAGAGAAGGCACGGGATCAAACAGGCATCTCTCTTTGTGCGCTCATGCAAGCCTAAGTATAATCTGTCTAATAACATCTGCATCTGGTTTTGGTTATTCTCAAACCTCTGACTCAAAAATACCAAAAGAACATTTTCCTAGCTTGATCAATTCTCAGATCTTTGTTTACTAGCTTCTTTTATCCTTTAAAATGAAAATAAAAAGAAAGATGCCCACTAAAAATGAAAAACAATTTATTTAGCTAAAACTTTTGTTTTCTGAAATTCAACTACCTAGCAAACCTCCTTTATCCTTTAAAATGTGTGATTTACTAATATTTTCAATTGTTTAAAACAAGAACAATTCTTACTAATTTATCTATCAAGTGGTAACTATATATATTTGCCTAATTACCGTTGATAGTTGTGATAATACAACAGACATCTTCTATAAGATCACCTTGAAAAAGAAATGAACAAAAATAAAACCCAGCATAAAATGAAAGCCCCAATAAAAGACAACAACAAAAGAACGTGAAATAACTAGCGAGAACGTAGGCAAAGGTATAATATTTCGAGCATGAACAATTCACAATAAATAGTTCCTTTAGTAGTGAATGAATGAATAAGGCCTAGAATACAGTATAATAGGGAGTAACTATACAGTAAAGACCGTGCTAAAATGTTCATAAATTATATGAAATTCTAAAGCATTTTATCAAATTCTTTCTGATCTTAATTTTGTTCAAACCCAGATTCAATAGAAAACCTGTTCTTTAACATAAACCAGTAATTTACAAAGGAGTTATAAATCAATCAAAATTAAATTCTAATATTCTTTTAAATAGTGTGAGATGAAGAGTTTGCCTTTTCAGCTTTGATGACAGGGCTGCTTGAGCCTCATATAAATGGTTTTAATTCAAATTTGAAACATAAAAGCAAGGCTGGGGTGTAATGTTTCCAATGCACAGAGCCATTCAAAGTTTTAAAGAAAGCCTGTTCAAGGAACAGTGAGTGCAAAAAATACCAAGCCTGTATTGTTATTTAGAATTTCATGTGTACCCAGAAGGAAATTCCTTCTGTTTTCTCTTTGTTTTCTGACTTATTAAAATTGAGATTCAGGTATAAAAATCTCCATTCCTTATTGGAAAACCAAAATGTGAATAACAGAATCTGGCAAGTTATTAGTTTTTTTCAATGTCACGCTAATTAAACAGGCTTTCTAAGGGTGGAGACTTTGCAAATGCTTGTGTTTGAGTAATGCAGATTTTACAAGCCTATAGAAGTCAGATGCCATAAAACAAAGCTCATTGGCAGAACTTGGTGAGATTTCCAAGTCATCCTCATTGACCAGTGCTGTGGACAGGAGCTAGTAGGCCCCATCCCAACACAGCAAATATTTGAAAATGTATGAATCAGAAATGTTTCACCTCTTCATAACCATAAAGTGTTTAAAATATTTTTGTTTAACTTGATTGGAGCTTTGAAAGGCCACAGGAATTTCTAGTCTGTGTTCCAGTTAAATTGAATGTCTTGCTCTAAACTGTATTATGCTCAGAGAAAATTGGTGTTGACAGAAAACATGAGGTACACTCTTTTTCTAAGGAACTGGTGGTATGACATACAAACTGGGTAGTTTGCAGACGAGAGGAAGAAGGATAGGAAAAGAAGCTCCTCTTGGAAAACAGGAGAAGACTGAGGGCATGTAAAGGTATCTGCTGGAGAGCATGGAGCCAACTCAAGTTAAGAGTTTGTGCCAGGGTATACACAACGAGTACTGAGGTCTTGTAACATTCTGATGCATTTCTATTGAAAACTATGTTTAAAGATAAAATTACAACTGCATTAAGACAAACATCAGGAGGAAGCTTATGCATTAAAGAAAAACTTGAATCTGCCTCATTAATATGACAGCTCCTGGGAAACAGGCTTTTTGAGAAGAAAGAAATGATGTCAAATATATCTTACTTATGTGATAGGGATTTTGTGTGGATTGTTTATATCACCAAACTGTATTAAAAATTAAGAACTACCCAAAGCAGCTGCAGACTAGCAGCAAGCCAGTGGCAAATACAGTGGAACACAGACTCACCAGACACTGGTGTACCACAGGCATAATTGCCTTAGTGTATGAATCCATGTAAATTCTCTGCAGAAAAAAATGGTCATGGAGATGCTGAGATAGAGGTCACACACCACTTCTACAGGAAAAAAAAAATGGTTCTGGAAATGCTAGGATAGGTTGTGTAGTTCTGGAAGCAGACTACACTAAGGGTGCAGCAACACAGCAGCTGGACTCCTATGACTACATTTACATAGCTAAATAAACAGGGAGTGGAGGAAAACTGAGCACAGCGGGCATAATTTAGACGATGCAACAAGCACCCTCTGATGGAATCCTTGGGCCCAGTTCAGGGGCCATTATGTGCCAAGTACCATTACAAATACGGTATAGATGAGATGGATTTGGGTCCTCCCACATATCTCCAGTGCAATCCTTCAGTTTAAAACTATTGAAAAAAGGCCTCCAAAACCAGTTTGATAGTCTTCACATGGCTACAGCATTATTTCAGAAGCTCTGAACTGAAAATAAATACATAAATACACTTACATACAAGTAACACTTATGTCTTTTGACCACAGGAACAACATACAGGGACAATAAAGAGCCACCAATATGAGCGCGTTTACTGTACTTTTAGACAGAACTACTGTTTTAGTGAAGTATGAATATATCTATACAGTTATGACAGAGTAGAATGTCCGGTGTATATTGTCCAATGAGTGCACATTTCTGCTGCCAGAATGGAGTAATGTAATATGAAATGAAATTACCTGAGTTACATACCCACCTGTCCCCTGTTACCTCTGCCTACTTCCCCTCCTTCCCTCCAAAGGCACTTTCTGTAAATATCTACTTCATGTTTATGTTTTTCATTTTTGGTGTTCTCTGACTAGGAAACTGAAATACTTAACATATGATACCATTTTTATTTCATATAAAATGTGGGAGTGACTTCACTGGGAGAGTGAACTCACCACAGTATAATAAATTTGATTGCATGACTCTGCTAATATTTCCAGCATAACCCATAATATTCTCTATTATTTCAGTCTTTGGTGGCTACTGAGCAAAGGTTGTTAATAACGCCGAGCATGCAGAAGATTTGATAGCCAGAAATGACAGGCAATAGCATTAAACCACTGCTTCCTCAGCATTGTTTACCAGGAGTTCTTATTTGATCATTGTTTTCCCATACCTTCTCTGTATAACTTTCTGTTCACATTTTATCTACTATCAATGATAAATCCTATAATCCAATATAAAATAAGTGTGTCCTTCAAAATAATGGTTTCTTGTTACCGCTTTTCTAAGGGTCAGCTGATGATTTCTGTAAAACATCTACCAGAAATACAGCAGTAACAAAGTCAGCAATCAGACAAAATTGAGTAAGTCTTAATAGCAAACAAGTCTTCCACTCTTGAGTAGTGAGTTAAGCAAACAATCATTAACAAAAAGAACTTTGGCAGAATTTGGAAGAAAGTAATACATCTTTTTGGGGAGGAGCTCTCAGACAGCAGAGAGCTCCCACTTTCCAGACCACCTCAGCAGCAAGGCCAGCTTGGTTCTCTTCCTCATGTTGTGAGAGATATCAAAGAGAGATCACTATACACATGACTCTCATATCCTGGCTGTGTCAGGTCTCAAAGGCTCTGTTTATACAGATAAGTAAAGCAGGGAAAAAAAATAAAAATACTCTGAAACAGTACATTTAGCACATATCTTACACCAGCATACCTTATGAGAATCAGAAAAAGTCTTTAAATCCACAGTTTAAAAAGAAACCAGGAAGGTAGGCTATTAATTTGCAATGTGATAAGAATAGTCTCCATAGGCTCTTCATTTCATTTCAGAAACAATGCAATGTTTCGGCATAGAATTGAAAAAAAAAAAAAGTCAATACTCTGATCCCTACCTCTTCCCCTGTCTCCCCCCAGGAAGAAAAGAAAAGTGGGAGAGCTATTTCTCTTTTCCTTGTGTTACAAAATTGTGATCCACAATTTGTAATACCCTACAGCTACCCAAGAACATCCCAGGAAGGGACTAGAAGCATGAAGAAGTCATATATTCTTCCTTCTTCCATTCTCTAATGATCTCAAGGGTATCAGTACGGAATATTTGTTGAGCACTGAAATAACGCACTTGCCACAGTCTGCCTGACAGTTTGTGCTTCTCTAGCACTTCAGGGTCCCACCATGGTGCCATGCAGGCATAAAGCAAAGGACAGTCCCTGCTCCGTACACCTTAGCACTGTGAAATGAGGTTGGAACTCATAGGGGATCAATCATACACTGCACTTCAGGGTATCATCATATGACATGTTTATATGATATCTCAGTTTTCAGAGGCTAAAGCTGAAACGCTTTTTAAGGGCCCTGTCTCAGAAAACGGAGACCCATTATCTAGAACATGGAACTGTCACACAAGGCTACTTCACACAATATATCTCCTATAAGCCTACCGACATGGAAGCACTCATCAGTGAGTCTTGGATTAAAATGCTTTAAAAGAATTTACAAAATAATGCAATGTGATTAAAAAAAAAAAAAAAAGTGTAACTCCATCCCCATAATTTCCTGTTTTGAAAAAAATATATATTTAAGTTACTGGAAATTTCATATAGCTAACTGATATTTGATTCCATTCACTGATGATTAATACTTCAGTGAGTGACAGCACCCAGTGAATATGAAAATCAGCCTAAATACACAGCAAAAACATCAATCTTCATATGATGTCCTTAAAATACATGAAATTGAATTGGTGTAAATTATGTCCAGGATGTGTGAAATTAACCCATAGTATGAGTCCTAAAATGTTGGGTCTACAAGAGACCTTATTCTCAAAAATGTTGCAGATGATCCACAGATCCTAAATAAAAACAGCAGAAATATCAGCACTGCTATTGTTTTGGAAGTAGTCTGCTTTTGTTTGCATACTTCAGTGCTGGTGATATTAAACTACACTGAAATTGCTAGAAGAGCTTTTGGATACACAGCTCATGTTTAGGCTTAGGCACTGAATGGCAGATGTTATTTGACTAATGTATGTGTTTTCTTGCAATAGTAGTTTGGACTAATTGCACTAGCTATTTTAAAATGCAGTCAAAATAATACAGCTTTAGTTTCTACTTCTTTCCCTCTTCAGGGAGACGGGAGAAGTGCTAACAGGGAGTAGCAACACTTACATTTCTTTATTTCCAAGACAAATTGTGTAGTCTTTGAAAAGCAAGAAAGCAAGAAGACATTCTTTCAAGACTCTGCTTTGTTCTCCTTCCATGATCTCTTTCTTGATGTACAAAGGAGGTGACAGGCTGATGTAGCATAAGCATAGTGAAGAATAAGGTGAGGGGCTTTCTGTTGGTGTGCTGCTGTATGGTCTTTGGGTGGAGCACCAGAACCAGGGCTCACATTCTGCACCACCCACAGCGACATTCACCTCTATAAATGTGCACAAGTGGAGCAATAACTCCCAGCTAAAGAAGGCAAAATGGTAGTTATTGATGTCTTTTTTATTTCATGTGCCTCCCTCCAAGAAAATGTATTTCTTCTTGTTGTATCTTTATTTTTTTTTCTTTTTCTTTTTCTGAGAACGATTAAGAGAAAACTAGAAGTGGAGATAAGCTGAAAAAATCAATCTGAATAATGCTTTGGTGTAGAAAGGGTGCAAACACAGTATTAAACATTTCTCCGTTACAGTGACAACATTTTTGAGTTACTGGAGTTCATCAATTTAACCCATGCATGCCCCAGGTGAAAACGGGACCTCCTAAAACTGTTTAGATGAGGCATGTATTAATATATTTTACCCATTAATGAGGCAGATTAAGAGCAATCACACTCGATTATTACATTAACTTAGTTCTTATCTTAACAAGGTATTATCAAAACTTGACTGCACTTTCCTACATGCCAACATGTAGATAGTCTGGAAGGATACCAAGCTGATGACCTGCTCAGCTTTGAGACTGGTTGTGGTTTAAATTTAAATCCTGAAACTAGTTGAGTCTCAGGAATCCACAAGATCTTTCCTGTCAGAAGCTGCCTTTCTCACCTGATCTGAGGTGTTACAAATAGCCTCATTTAGGCAGTGTTGAGTCAGTAAGGCCCAACTCCTTTGTTGTCAGGCAGAAGATGATTAAAGCTAAGAGAATTGATTTAAAATCTCCCTCTGTAACTCTTAAACTAGTATTGCAACAGTCTCCTCTGCCTAGGCTGCTTTGAGGACCACAGTAATATATCAACATAGGAAAGAAACTCTAGCTCTGTTCTTACTACAGGCAGGGAGATGGGTCCCTGCAACACAAGCAGGAATCCAGATCCCTGATGCTACTTTTATTACTATCATTTTCATAATATCTGATATCCAAGTTTCAAGTCCTGATTAACTTAATAGATAAAAATGAACACATTATTACAAGCATATTGCCCAGCTAAGTACCTCACAGTATTCAGTATCCATTAACAGCAGGACAAATGAACAGGCAACGTTACTTCTTTTACAGATGAAACAGTACAGTGCTACCTCAGAAACAGTAATGAAAAGAATACTCATAAAGAATATGAGGTTATAAGGTAGGGTACTGTGACAAGCCATTATACATATGTACAATCTTTATTTGTTTATTTTTATATAAGAAACATTTCAGGTAATTGCTAAGTGTTGACCAAAAAAAAAGACTTACTTTCTCTTAGATTATCCTATGCATGCTAAAGTGGTAATATCCTTATGCTTTTAATCTTGAAGATGGAAAACAGAAGTGTTATTAAGTGCCTCTAAAGATCATAAATGTTTATCAAACAATGCAAAGTAAGTTTTTGCATTAGTAATGTTACTATTTAAATGGCATTGAATGAAAATAGCCCTGTAGGTGTAATAAAGACCTCTATGTACTGTGTACAAATTATTATACCTGTAAATAGATGGTGGAGCAAATAGAGAAGAATTATTCCTTTAATTGTATGTCCCTGATCCCCTGAGATTTAAGAAACATAATTGTTCTGCACAGTCTGTGAGATAAATGTAGAAGTACTAATGTATTATTTTCATTTAATTATTCTACTATTCTTGTATTACTGTAATTCATCAAAACACATTTTTCTCCTGAAAGCTAATAGCTTAGTACAGGTAGGGAATTTAATATGAGTGGTTTTATTTATTTATTTATTTATTTTCACCTGGAAACTGTATTTTAGCAAGAAAAAGACCAACATAAGCCTGAACTTATCTGCAGAAACACAAAGAACAAAATAGGGAAGGTATTAGGGTATTTCCGAAATTAAATTTTGCATTCTCTCTATATTAACTAGCATCTGAATAAGTGGAAAGAGATTCCAGAGGTGCTCCTGATGAAATTCAAAGAGAAAAGTAAAATAAATAATGTGAAGTGCTGGAAGGAGAAAAGAGTGATATAAAATACCATCTTAGTGACTGAGACAAGTCACTAAAGGCAATTTTTATTATTTATTTATTTATTTTGTGGCCAAATAAACTTAGCTGCAATTTTTTACACATTATGAGGTATAGACACTGATATTATCAAACAGACATTATCCTGAGTGGGCAGTACGATCAAGCAGTCAGAGAACTAATTGGCATTATTTATGTCTGCAATTACAGAGAACAAAATTGTGCCTACTGTTGTTGGTGAGGACAAAAGGAAAGACAAGTTTAGAAGTCAAGCTCCAATTGCCAGATTTCCTCTTGAAATCAGTGAAGCTTGACCTAAGTGCCAATGTCAGATTTTGGCCTGAAGTTAAACTAAAATTTTGTTGAGCTGAATTGGGTGATGAGTCTTAGAGAGCTGAGTCCTTGTGAAGATTAAATATATGAGCTTTGAAAGAATCATGCAAATGTTATGCCTTCCTCAGCTGGAGCCTTGCTTAGATATTTTAACAACAGTTTTAGAATGTATTTAGTATATGTATCAATAATCAAAAGGACTAGAGACTGACTTCTCATATCTGAAAGGGAGGCAGTTTATATTCACTGCAACACCAAAATGTAAAGTAACAGATTAAAGGTGAGAATATAAATATCTTAATCCCTGTTCTCAAATATTTCTGCTACAAAACATCACTGAATGTCTAAAATGTATCCATCTAAAGCTAAATCCCAGATTTACAGATTCCAGTCTTGGATGGTGCTGTGAGCACCACGGCATAATCCTTTTTAGGGACATGAGGCACACATGCAAATAAATACTTAAGTAACGAAGAGGATCATTCCCATCCCCTCACCCAGTGACCAAAATTACAGGTTTCAGGACCTGAAATTTCATTACTTTTGTTCTCTTTCTCTTTGTGGTTGAAATCCACGATGGAAAAAATTTCTTTTGATTTTACTTTTTGGATCAGAGCCTCATAATTAGCTAAATACTCATAAGGAAAAGTGAAGGTTTGATCATATTATTGTTTTAGGACTCACTAAAATTTCCCATTTGTTAAAAAGATTAGTCTTATTGACAACTCAGGAATATGTTGCATGTATCTATTCTGAAGTACAATGAAAGCCATTGCTTGATTTAAAGGCATTAAGATGTATGGGTGAGATTAGAGTTCTTCACAGGGCTTTTCTGCTAAAGGCAGTCAACTAAGACAAACAGTAAAACCTCACAGCACTCTACACTTATACTAAAAAATGAAATTCTGCTATATTGCAAGTGAAATAAATCTATTTTTTCCCTCCACATTTTTGCTATCTCCATATTTAAATACATTTATTCCTTTCTGCTTTGTGGGAGAATACATTCTGCACTGGAAGAGCTCATATGCTCCAGATATAAAACGCATTCTATGCAAAACATAATTACAGTTGGCACTCGCTAACCAGTTCTGTGTTCTGCTGTTCTAGTCCACAGTGAGCAATGACCCAAACGCTCCAAAAAGAATGTAATTTTTTTGCTGGGGAGGTAAATCACAATCCAACATGAATAGAGTCTATTAAGCAAGCAGACTAGTTTCTTTTACAGTTCTTTAGTTTTAAGAAGCCTTTGGGATTGCCAGGGCTGTTGAGGGAAATTTTTTTTAAAGGAATCTGCGGCCTCACTAATTCTGAATCAGACACAAAAACTTGCTGCTGTGGAAGCTCCCTTTATTAACTACCTCTGTCTCTCTCAATCAGTATGCTCTACTTAGCTTCTTAATTTTTGAAGTATCTGAATGGATTGCTGATTAGTACAGTGTGACTTTTATCTCTTATTTCATTGCTATGTCTAGCTTTGGCATTGTTCACAACCCCTCTTGCAATCCACACCCCCTCAAAAAATGTTCTGACTGAAGCCATAAGGCAGCAATCTCATTTTCAGGCAAGTTTCAGTATCTCCGTATGGTTCCTGAAGAACTTCAAATTTCCTGCCAGGTCTAAGTCTGGATGGGACCATGAGAGTAGGTGTACGGGACTTCTCAGCCAATCCTTCCTGCAGAAAGCTGAATTAGTCAGAGGTGTAAAGGAAACTTGCGTGGTGGGGATAGCTGAGGGAACGAGGTTATGCACTGAGATTGGGTGTGCTATTGAGAACCCATCAAAGCAAGCTGAGAGATTATTTTTATACACATTGTTTGAAGCCTGAAAAAATGCTTAATCAGCATATATGAGCATAGCTCAGAGTTGTCACAAATCTGCTTATATCCACTTCAGAAATTTTCAGCTCTTTTTCACAAAGAACACTGGCTAAATTTGCAGGTTGTTTCCTTGGTAGCTTAGTTTGGTGTCTGTTGATTGATTTCAGGAAGTTCACAGTTCCAAGAAAGAGAAGAAAAAAGAAATGAGAAAGAGAAGTAAAGAAGCAAGACAAATATTAAATTAAGGACTGAATCGTGGTAGCACAATACAGCTCTTCTACCCTTTGCGTGGACTGATGTAGGAGGGACACAATCTTGACTTTGAATTCCCCAAGGGGTCCATGTGCCACTTCTTGTGAGAAACCCTTTTAGACTACTGTCCATCATATTTCCTCTTGGGTCTTCTCTTGCCAGTTGAGAGGGTTTGTAAGCCAGGCATTGTTTACTTTGACAACATAAGATTTACAATTTACATGCATTGTGGGAAGCACTTATTACACTGACCGTCATTTTAAATTGAATTCATGTTGAGACCAGTTTGCCTTTATCATTTCTGTTAGGTTCCTTCCTTCCCGGTGGCACAGAGTCTGGGTGGAGACCTGTGACTAGCGGTGTTCCCCAGGGGTCGGTGCTGGGTCCGGTCTTGTTCAACCTCTTCATCGACGATCTTGATGAGGGAAGATCATGCTCTTCCCTCAGCGAGTACGCCGATGACACAAAGCTGGGAGGAGTGGCTGACACGCCAGAAGGCTGTGCTGCCATTCAGCGAGACCTGGACCGGCTGGAGAGATGGGCAGGAAGAAACCAAATGAGGTTTAATAAGAGCAAGTGTAGAGTCCTGCACCTGGGAAGGAAAAACCAGATGTATCAGTACTGGCTGGGGGACAACCTGCTGGAGAGGAGCTCTGAGGAGAAGGACCTGGGGGTCCTGGTGGACAACAGGTTGACCATAAGCCAGCAGTGTGCCCTCGTGGCCGAGGGCCAATGGGATCCTGGCGTGCATTAAAAGGAGCGTGGCCAGCAGGTCAAGGGAGGCGATCCTCCCCCTCTACTCTGCCCTGGTCAGGCCTCACCTGAAGTACTGTGTCCAGTTCTGGGCTCCCCAGTACAAAAAAGACAGGAATCTCCTGGAAAGAGTCCAGCGGAGGGCCACAAAGATGATACGGGGCCTGGAGCATCTTCCCTATGATGAAAGGCTGAGAGACCTGGGTCTGTTCAGCCTGGAGAAAAGAAGACTGAGAGGGGATCTCATCAATGTGTATAAGTACCTGAGGTGTGGGAAACAGAGGGATCTGGCCAACCTCTTTTCAGTGGTTTGTGGGACAGGACAAGGGGGAATGTCCACAAAATAGAGCACAGGAAGTTCCGCACCAACATGCGAAAGAACTTCTTCACAGTGAGGGTGATGGAGCACTGGAACAGGCTGCCCAGGGAGGTTATGGAGTCTCCTTCTCTGGAGATATTCAAGGCCCGTCTGGACGCCTACCTGGGCAGCCTGCTCTAAGGAACCTGCTTTGGCAAGGGGATTGGACCCAATGATCTTTCGAGGTCCCTTCCAACCCCTTCAAGTCTGTGATTCTGTGATTCTTCCTTATCTGTCACACTGTTTTTTATTTTTATTTTATTTTATTTATTTATTTATTTTATTTTATTTTATTTTATTTTATTTTATTTTTTAACTTTTTGAGCAGAACTCAAACAGGAATATTACCTTTGCTTATTAAGTGATCCAAAGAAGAGCTCTAACAGAGCAAAAACTTGCTAGCAGTTTGCTATCCCTTTCATTCTCATAATATTGGCTTGAAAAATCTTTGACAGCCAAGGGATTTTAAAAGTGTCAGCTTATGGAAAGCAAGAAGTAATCACTTCTTATGCATGTCTTTTCATAACCCAAACCATTTAATTTACATATTCACTTACAGTTCATCTGGGTCATAAATTATATTTACATGTGGGGTACTTTATTCAATTGGTTAAACATTCATTAATTTGCATATTTTATCACTTTTATATTTATGGCACCATTAAGATCACAGGGAATTTATAAATCATCAAAATACCTGCCTTAAGAACCAAACCTGGTAAAAGTTTTTAAAAAATATTTTGAAGGGATATGATTTATCACTTTTCTATATTCCCAAACAAATATGAAATAAGGCTTTACTACTTCATATCCAATTAAGAAAGCAATCTTCTGTGTCCAAACAGATCGTTACACCACTTCCATTTCTGATATGTGGGGTGGCCCTTCCCCCAGGTATATAAGTCCGGTCCTCTCTATTTCCAGCTCTACAAGAGGAGCTTATACCCTCTCCAAGGTTCCTAGAACTCAAATGTTAGAAAAGCACCACAAAAAACAACCTAACAACAACAAAACCACACCACAGCCTCGGACTTCCTTCTCACCGCCCATTGTAGCTTTGAAGAAAATTCCATTAGTTCTTAATTACAGGAAGTAATTTAGTTGTCTTACAGACACTTGCATAATGTCAAATGTATAAATTATGTAAAAGTGTCTTTACATAGAAATATTCATATTTTCACTGTAATAAATATCAAAAAGGTATGGAAACACATAAACAGGATTATCACAGCAAGTAGCATATTGCGTTCTATATATCTGGAACCTTTGCCAAGCTTAAGCTCTCTGGAAAGCAAGAACTCTCCTCTGACATTGATGCTAAGAGCACTTTTAAACTCTGAGCCCTGTTTTTTTCCTAGAAACTAAACTAGAGCAATAGACTTCTATTAATGTAAAAGTATATGAATATAGAGAACTGTCAGATTGTAAGGAGGGGATTTAGAGACTTCACGTATTTACTATTTATGTAGCATTTAGCACATGGAATGGAAATATTTTTAGCTTTTTTTTTTTTTTTTTTTTTTGAGAGGAAAGGAAGGGGAGGACAACACTGTAAAGACATGATAACTACCAGTAAGTTTCAGAAATCAATGAAAAGAGAATGGCATAATCTTTCACAGCACCTTTAAGCCTACAGCATATAAAAACAATCAATCTGGAATAAATAAATAAATAAGTAAATAAGTAAGTAAACCATTAAATCATCTAGTTTTCTCTTAACGGTACTGACACTTCCTCATGCAACCCCCCCTTAATGCTTTACTTCATATTTAACTCAAATAGTAAAATTTCTATTGCCTGAGACAGTAGTGACAAAACTGTAATTCTAAATCAGCTCAAGAGGGCTTACTATACCTCACAGGAGCAGCACGAGGCCTGGGACAGGATGCGACTACTATACAGTCCAGACACTTGACTACGAGCTGTTAAGGACTAGTGATGTAAATCACTGGGGATTCAACTTCATCCATTTCCATCCCATAGAATCTGGAAACCTCTAAAGAACAGGCATCTCCAGTCTATGATTTACTTAGAGTGCTTCCCATCAACTCAGCTCTCAGAAATATGAGTTATGATACCAATGACTCTTGACCATGCAAAGATTTTAATATGTACTTTGTGGATGGGGAAGTTGAGAAAAACATGGTCTAAAATATTCCTTTTTCATTCAGCCAATCATAAATATCCTTTGCACAGAGGACTTGAAAGAGAGTCAGCAGAACCAGAATGTGTGTATTTCAATATCTGCTATGAAAACCACTGAGGCACTACTGGTACAGAAGTATCTCACAAAGCTGACTGATATTCATTTCCATTCTTTTGGAAATAAACTAGAAAGGATCTATTGAGTTGTCCAGTAAATTGACTAAACACATCTGTCTTCTAACTTTCAAGAAATGCAGCTCTGAAATGATGTCTTGGTCAGACAACATTTACCATAAATTGCTTTTTCACGTAAACATATAATAATAAGATAATACAAGGTGGAAGGGACCTTTGGAGGTCATCAATGTCCTGCTCACAGCAAAACCATCTCTCAGCTCAAGCCAGGCTTTATGCTTTATGCTTTCAGGTCTTGAGACTGCACAACCCGAGATTGGGTGTGCGGATTAATACAAACTGCTTTGCTACTTGTCTGGCCTCATTCAAAAGTTTATCTTATTTTCAGTCTGAATGTCTCTTCAACACATGCAGGTGTTCTTTGATCCTCCTATCGTGCACCACTGTGAAGAGCCTGACTCTATCCTCTTAATATTCTCCTTGTAGGCACTAGGTGCCCTTCAAAGCCATCTCCTCCCCACTCTGACCAAAGTCAGCTCTCTAAGCCTCTCCTCACGGAGTAAAGTCATGTCTGTCAATAGCCTATCATGGTAGTCCACCTGTTATCAACCTCCAGGTAGAATGTGGTCCATTAACCATCATGCTGTGAGCCCAGCTATCCAACTATTCAATCCATCTAGCTGTCCATCCATCCAGACTGTAATGCACTAATTCAGATACAAGATTATCCTGGAGAGTGTAAAAGTCTTTCTAATGTTGAGGTAAATGAAAACTAATGCCCTTCCCTCGCTTATCTGTACAGTTATTTTATCACACATAGAAGGTAATCAGGCTTGTCAGTCATGATATACTCTTGTAAAATCATGCTGTCTGTTTCCAGTCATTTTTTCCTTCTACAAGCACCCAGTGAATGTGTTCCACCACAATTCACTCTGGTTTTCCCAAGAACAAACACCAGGCTGATCAACCTTTAGTTTCCCAGGCTGACCTGTTGGCCTCTTTTTAAAGCAAGTAGTACATTTACTTTTCTCCAGTCATTCAGTACTTACCCCGATTTCCAGAATTCCCTTCAATACATGTGAAGGGAATAAATCAAATAATCTCTATAAAGCATCTTGGTAATCAGAGTATCAAATGACCAAAAGTGTAGCATGAAAGAATCAGTAAAGGTGATTCAGTGAATCAGTGAAATGCTAAAATTCACCCCGTCAAGTTAGGAGAACTTGCATTTCTCATTGAAACACTTAGAAGGAAAAAACATCTTCTCTAAACCCAAATATGTCCATCAGAGAATATGACTTCAAGGCTGCTCCAGGGCTGGCCCAAACAGATCTAAACAGTTCATTTGGTCACACAACAAAAACGCTTTGCATTAGGAAAGTTTAAAGTTAATTTGCATTAGTTTTTTTTTTTTTTTCTGCTGCAGTGCTCAATAAAAATTCAGATTACTCATGCTTTCTAGTTTCCTTAAAATTGGTCTCTCTCAGTGGACCACATTCTTGATGGCCTGCTGTTACCTGCCTTATTGATTGCACCTCACTGGTCCAGGCAAATCTACAGAAAAAAAAAAAAAAAGTCAAATTGAGCAGCTCAGAAACGTGGTAAAGTGAGATGTATGCAGCACTTTGATTTGACAGGTTACCTCACATCTTTCGATCTGAGAGATGAAAAATTATTTCCCATTAAAAAAAAAAAAGATATAATTAGTGAAAAAAAATGACACATAATAAATAAAATACCAAAAAGTTCAATTTTTCAATCAAAAAAATAAATTTAGTAGAGACATTTGTCAAGGTGTACTAGTACTTTTATTTACATTATAAATGAAAAGTTTAATACTTTGATTACAATACTAGAAAAATATTTTGGAAAAAACATCAAGGTCTCCTACCAACTAAATTCATATAATTTAACCTTCCTGCCTTTTTGATATACCTTGCCACCCTTTCTTTTGCCAATCTGGTGCCACTTGGAATGTATAACATACTGCTATTTTAATGGGCTCTTCTCAGAATATAATGTTTCCATTGGAATAGCTAACGCCTACAGATAAGTCTTGAGTCAGTAATGTAATCACTTCTGAATATGAAATAGACAAAAGAGGTTTAATGTAAGTTGGGAAATACTAATCAAGCCCTGTGAATGAAGTATTAAACACCACCATACTTTTAGACATATCAACACAATGTATGGAATTACTGGTTTACAGGACTCATGAAATCACTGCATGCATGGCTTTGTAGGAGGTTTTGTTATGCAAGATTTGGAGGAGAAAATGTATTTTTTGAAACTAAAATATACAGGACAACATTAGGAAAAAAAAAAAAAAGGAATAATTTTTCTTTGCCAGAGTGGATCTCAAGTCAAATGTGTGCTGAGAAATATACAATCAATAAGCAGATCTTGATGAAAAGAAGACAAAAAATAATGCACAATTTGCTTCAGATTTGTTGCTAACTCTTCCTTTTTTTTACTGAAGAGAAAGACACGTGTCCTTAGGGGAGAATTCAAATTTTTTGCTGATGTTGTTGTCCTGATAAGAAAAATGAAAACTGAGATACTGCGTTCCTAAGTTTTGGAAATGTCATGTGGGCTTGAAATACATGGTTTGTATTCGTAAGTGCTGTCACGTGGACAGTGACTCTCATCTAAACACAGAAACTAAACAGCTCTTGTCACCAAAGACAGCTGTTTCAAGAGAAAATGTAATCTGACACAAGCTATTGGAATCTGAACACCTAGAGGATTTGAGCAAGTTCAGTTTTCTTGTGGCTGTTCACAACTGCTGTTCCCCAGGGTTCAGTATTGGGATCAGTTTTTTTTAATATCTTTTTCAATGATACTAATGAGGGGATCGAGTGCACCCTCATTAAGTCTGCTGACAACACCAAGTTAGGTGGGACTGTTGATCTGCTTGAGGGTAGGAAGGATCTTCAAAGGGATCTGGTTAGGCTAGGTGAATGGGCCACGTCCAAACACATGACATTCATCAAGGCTACATGGCAGGTGCTGCACTTGGGTCATAACAACTCTATGCAGTAATACAGGCTTGGGGAAGAGTGGTTAGAAAGCTGTCCAGCAGAAAAGGACCTGGGGATATTGGATGCTACCCTAGTGAACATGAGCCAAAAGTGTACCAAGGTGGCCAAGAAGGCCAATGTCATCCTGGACTGCATCAGAAATAGGGTGGCTAGTAGGACTAGGGAAATGATTGCCCCTCTGTACTTCACTCTGATGAGACCACATCTTGAGTATTGTGTTCAGTTTTCTCCCCCTCAGTACAAGAAGGATACTGAGTTGCTCGAGCACGTGCAGAGAAGACTAGCAAAGCTGGTGAAGGGACTAGGAAACAAGACATACGAGGAGCTTCTGAGGGAACTGGAGCTGTTTAGTCTGGAGAAAAGGAGGCTCAGGGAAGACCTCATTGCCCTTTACATCTACCTTAAAGGAGGTTGCAGCGAGGAGGGTGCGGGTCTCTTTTCTCAGGTGACAACTGATAGGACATGAAACAATGGCCTCAAGTTGCACCAGGGGAGGTTTAGATTGGATATCAGGAAGAACTTCTTCACAGAAAAGGTGGTCAAGCATTGGAACAGGCTGTCCAGGGAAGTGGTGGAGTCCCCATTGCTGGAAGTATTTAAGAGATGTGTGGAATGGTTTAGCAGTGAACTTTTAATGTTAGCTGGATGGTTGGACTTGATGATCTTAAAGGTCTTTTCCAATCTAAATTGTTCTAAGATTCTCCAATATCTTTTTGTCCAATTCTCCAATATCTTTTAGTGACGTACAAAGTCTTAAAAGGTTCAAGGACTGACTGACATCAAATGGGAGTAAGGTTTTGGAGTCATCAGGTACATTTCAACACAAGTTTAATTTTATATTGAAATAGACAGAAAGCAGTTTTTGTTTGTTTTTATTTTGTTGTTGTTTTGTTTTGTTTTGTTTCCCTTCCAGTTTCTCGCAATTACCATTCCTAACAGCTGTGTTGTTAAAACTTCCAGCTGCTTAATAAAATTAAGTTCCTGGCAGTCACTTTGATAGCAAGATAACAAGAAATCACCAAGAATCTTACAGTGTTGCAACCAACTGCATGGTATTTCAAGGTCTTCACCTTTGAGACAAACCAGAGTGTAGGTTAAAATACTTGCAAACAGTACAGAAGCTTATTAATGCCAGTAATGACAGAAATAGAATGGAGCTTCAATTTTGTGTAGTTAGAAGTGAAATAACTGTGTACCTCTTTGTGAATTTACATCTACTGCTACAAAATGAATAAACAAACAAACTGAACAAACAAAGGAGAAACTACCTGGAAATAAATAATTTGGGCCAATAAATTATCAGATCATAAACAGAAAGCAGGAAGAAATGAGGGAGAGAAGAAGCAGGGAAAACAGTCACTTTTGTTCTTCACAACAGATGTTTCTTCAATGCTTTGCTCTTCTATTTCTTTCATATAACCGAGCAAATATTTGACAATATTCTTCCTGCTAAATATTTCAAGGGACCCCATTACTCATCAGGTTCTTACTAGACAAGTTACTGTTCATTTCTACTGTTCATTTCTTCCCAGTTTCTACCTCAAACTACTACTGTTCCTTTCAACCATGCTTGAGAATTCAGGTCCTAACTATCTGTATGTGTAAGACTGGTCACAACATTTTAAGTAGTGTACCTGCTGCAGAATGACTCCACAGAGACTTTCTGCCATGGCATACACAGGAAAGGAATAAAGCAAATAGACAAACCCCTACCTGAAAAATTTGACTTTGCATAGGTGAACCTAGCAATATTTTGTCCCCCTCTACCCTGCCCTTGTGAGGCATTAGAGCATTGGAGCACTTGGAGCATTGCATCCAGGTCTGGGGCCCCCAGCTCAAGAAGGACATGGATCTGTTAGATTAGGTCCAGAGGAGGGTCACAAAGATATTAAAGGGGCTGGAGCATCTCTTCTGTGAAGAAAGGTTAAGAGAGCTGTGGATGTTCAGCCTGAAGAAGAGAAAGCTTCAGGGACACCTTGTTGCAACCTTTCAATACTTAAAGGGTGCTCATAAAAAATATAGATAATATTTTTATTTTTTATTTTTTACGTAAGCAGATAATGATAGAACAAGGGGGAATGGTTTTAAACTAAAAGAGGGAAGATTAATATTAGATATTAGGAGGATGTTCTTCATGCAGAGGGTGGTGAGACACTGGAACAGGTTGGCCCATCCCTGGAGGTGTTCAAGACCAGGTTGTCCAGGGCCCTGTCCAACCTGATCTAGTGGGTGCCATCCCTGCCCATGGCAGGGGATTTGGAACTAGATGATATTTAAGGTCTCTTCCATCACAAGCCATTCTAAAATTCTATGATTTTATGATTTTAAAGGCAGAAATGTTGTTTATTGCTCTTTTTAGTTAACAATTCAGGTTGACAGCCTTGAGCAGAGGCTACCAGCTAACAGGTCTGTTCAGCTGAAATGATCTCCAAAATGTCATGCTGTACAAGGACTCAGCTACCCTTAAAGGTCACACATACCTTCCCCTCAACAGACTCTTAAGCAGTAACACATCCACATTAATCCCAGATATGTTTCCTATACACACTCTGTTAGTCTATAGCAATGGAAAGCCCTTTGAGAATCTGTACCTTAATCAGCCCTAACCTCTTTGAGATATTTCCTTCATAGGGGTTTACTTCAGCTTAAGAACCAAGATTAAAATAATCCTTAAAAGGGTATGTTGTGGAGCAGCCATTTTGAACGATTTTGGTAATAATCTCGCAGAATCACTTAGAAACACTGGATAACTCACAATACAATGTCTTAACATTCAGCTTTTATTTTCATCACCTCAGTGTTCTTGCTTGAATCTGAATACTTTTGGAAGTGCAGAATTTTGCTTTCCATTCCTTCTGCTATGCTCCTAGCCATGTTTGGTTTTGTTTTGCACTGTCAGCCTTAACATTGAAAAGGTAGCAGAAGACTGTCTTTGTCATGGTTCACTAGCACTGACCTGAAGTTTGATGTGTGGGCTAAAAATGAAATGTGGTTTAACACCAGATTGTATTGGAAAGTCCCTCCCTAAGCCTGCTATGCTGTCTGATTACTTCCAGTAGTTATGAGCCATTCTTCTACTTCCAAAATGTCAGTCCACACAAGAAGCTTTTCAATATTCCCAGACAGAAAATGTCACTCAAAGCTGGATTTCTCTGTGAAATTATGTAAACAAAAGGCTGTCATAGCTGATGAAATTGAAAAGTCCATGAAGCTAAACATGTCTCAAGGCACAGTTTCTGCCTTCTGGCTCTGATCCTAAGGAGTACAAGTACTATGTGCATATCTTTTAATAGTGTGTGCTAAAATTAGGCTATAGTAATAGTAGCAGGGAGAGGTGTGCTGGTGATAAGGTTAATTTGTTTTGAACACTGTGTTTCATTAAGATGTAAATACGTCAAGTGAAGGAAGAAATAGAAATAATCATCCCTGAAGAAAAGGAACTTTTCTCCCACTCTCGCAGCCTTCAGGGAGCATCCATGTAGCCATATTCCCTTCATATGGAAATAAATGCTCCTATATGCAAGCAAAACTCAGCCATAGCTAAGAGGAAACCTTCAGAAAGCTGAAGAATTAGCCACACTGTATTAAAACAAAACAAAACAAAAAAATAACAGAATGTATGGATGTTTCCTTTAAAATTACTTTTCATAAATAGACATGAGGAATAATGTATACCCCCCCCCCCTTGAAACTCGACAGTGCAATTATGTAGTGCTAGTAACTGATTTGTTAAATGATCTTGGTCTTTTTAGTGATCAGTTCTTCTTACCTAGAATCTTAACAGGAGCACCTGGTGGCTCAGGAATTTTTAGTGTGAATGAAACAATCACTCATTTGGAAGGAGTCAATTTAACAGGCTGACCTCAAGACTGGTGTGGTGAAGGTTTATGGGAAAAGTCCAAACTTACTGGTTTATTTAGAAAATAAGAGGCAAACTTTGGGTTAGAAATGCTTAGAAACAGCAAATTTCAAAGCCAAATACGAGCTGAGAAAAACTGCTTTGAATTTAACTAGATAATGTTAGTTCAGTCACCAAAGGGAAAAGGTAGATGTAAAATGCAGAGGTTGGGTTTGGGGGAAGAATAATAGCAGGGAAAGGTGAGAAAGAGATTATCTCCTATGGATAAAAGAGTGAGGCAGGTTATTTATCACCAGTGGTAAATGGAGGGGCTGTCAAGAGAAGAGAGGAAGATTATAACGTGCTTTAAGATTAATACACCTCTCCAGCCTGGGATTTTTAGTATCTTGCGCAGTTAAAGCTTTCCTATGCTTGCTTTTCTGGAGGTGTTTTCTAGATGTCACCTGAGGATCAGGAAGTAGAGTGATTGTTTCATCATTAAAAACAAACAAAAACAAACAAACAGAAAACAACAACTACCTTTTGGTATGCTTAATCAGTTCCTTGCATGAGTTAATATTGGTGGATGACAATCATGTGAATTTTCTCACACTTTCCAGAAGAGAATTTAATAGCTTGCTGGAGTTCATAATGTTATGGCACGTGTGTTACACCCATCTGTAGGATTTTGGTAGCTCTGCTACAGACAATGCTATAGCTGAGGATAATGCTACTCTACCTGTCACATGCAGAGTTTCACAAAGTGCTGCTTTTTCCTTCCTAAACAACATCTTGATGAGGGGAATACAACAGCATACGTAGGTATGTTATATGAGATTGATATATTCTTTAATAAAAATAAATTGAGGAGTGAAAAAAGTCTGCTTCAGTGCTAGTAGTACTGTAGTCTGTATAGGGAAATCATTTGCATGGGGAAGGAAAAATTGATTTTGCATACATAAAGACAGGCTTTGCACTAGCTGCTACTACTCAAGAATGGAGTCTTGGGACTTAAGCAGTTTGATGAAAAGGGGAACTTGGTGCTAATCAGCACAAAGCAGTTCAAGTGCGATGTAGTAGTTGGGAATAAAGGAACAGGGGGAGAACAGAAAGAGAAGGAGAAGGAGAAGGAGAAGGAGAAGGAGAAGGAGAAGGAGAAGGAGAAGGAGAAGGAGAAGGAGAAGGAGAAGAAGGAGAAGGAGAAGAAGGAGAAGGAGAAGGAGAAGGAGAAGGAGAAGGACACCCTTAACATTGTGAAAAGTGGAAAACATCTTGAACACTGTGCAGCCCTAGTCTATGCATTTCAAAATGTGTACAGTTCTACCAAAAATGATACTAATAAGGGCAGCAAGTAAAATATAATGAGGTTTGCGTATGAGGAAAAGTGATACACAGTGACTTCAGCATGGAGAGACAACTGAAGGAGGATGAAACAAAATCAAAAGTGACACAGAGACAGCAAACAAGGAACGGTTGATTAATGTCTTCTCCACAACCAGGACTAACGAGTTTGAAATATAGTTAATATACAGCAAGTTAAAAAGGAACAAGAGGACATATTTCTGACACTTATTCATAGTGCAGAGTTATGTCTGCTGGAGATGCTGACAGTTAACTTGGATTCGCAGAGACTTTAAAGTATTCATGGAAGAAAAGTGTCTTAAAGATAAAAATGGTACATGATGCATGAAGTTCAGGAATACTTTGGGCTTCAGATAACTAGAAACCAAAAAAAAAAAAAAAAAGAAAAAAAAAGACTGAATTAGATTTCCACCTCATTCAATAAAGCCATTATTCTGTCAAGTCCTCCTGTATTTGATCAGGACACCCACTGAAATATGTCAGGGGCCTCATTAAGACCCTTGATTTCTTTACGTAGTCATACAGCAAACTGGTGATTGTACCTGTTCGGTATTTTCCTAGAAAAGACATCATGAATATTTGTTATGTTATACATAGTAATTGCTTTGAAGATAACAAATCACTATTGAGGTGTTCAATCTGATATCACTGATCTCAGTATAAGCTATAATGATCATTTGTTTACACCAGAATCGTAACGTAGATTAAGAAATTTTAATTTCAATCAATTTTCTGTCTTTTTCTATAACAGAAAGGCTTTTACAGGGAAAATATTTTTTTCTGGTTCTTTTGAATTTACAGTGAGTCTAGAAAAAAGTAGATATTTAATGTGAGGTCCCTGCTCTGAAGTCACAGGAATCCATAAGAATTTATTTAATAAAAAAATAAGTTTCTTGAAGCTTGAAAAATGTCCCAGATGATAAATAAAAAGAACCTAGTAAGAAATACCCATGACTTTTATTTTTAAAATTGGATTGTGAGGGACAAAGAAATTGTGAATATCATGATTGTAATACTGAATAAAATGTCCTTGATCCACAAAGCTTTACTGCTATTACCGGTAAATATATTGTTCTAATTTAATGAAAGTTCTCAACAATGACAACAAAAAATATCAACATAAGTATTAAAAAAAAAAAAAGACAGCACTTGGCAATGAGTTATATCCGTACTCCTTAAATTACATAAAATTCCTCACAGGTCACAGAAAAAAAGACACAGTAGGGAAATATCCAAATAATAATACTTATATAGACCTTATGGGTCACACTATACAAAATATATGGTCTTTTCAGTTTCACTTTGTTGTGGTTTAACCCGGCTGGCAGCTAAACACCACACAGCCGTTCGCTCACCCTCCCCCCTCCCTCTCTGGGATGGGGGAGAGAAACGGGAAAGTGAAGCCAGTGAGTTGAGATAAAGACAGTTTATTAAGACAGGAAAATAATAATAACAATAATAATAATAATAGTGATAATGATAATAGTATTAACAATAATAATGTGTAAGAAAACAAGTGATGCACAATGCAATTGCTCACCACCCGCTGACCGATGCCCAGCCTATTCCCGAGCAGCCGGCCCCCCCCACCCCGGCCAGCCACCCCTATATATTGTTTAGCATGACGCCAGATGGTATGGAATACCCCTTTGGCCAGTTTGGGTCAGCTGTCCTGGGTCTGTCCCCTCCCAGCTCCTGCTGCACCCCCAGCCTGCTCGCTGGCAGGACAGAGCGAGAAGCCGAAAAGTCCTTGGCCTGGTGTAAACACTGCTCTGCAACAATTAAAACATCAGCATGTTATCAGTGCTCTTCTCATCCTAATCCAAAACATAGCACCCTACCAGCTACTATGAGGGAAAATTAACTCTGTCCTAACTGGAACCAGGACACACTTCTACATGTATCTACAATATCTACATGTAACAAGGTAATTTAGTGTCCCTCCATATACCTCATAGCTTAATGTAATATTTTTAATTTGCAAATTGCATTGGATTTTGTTATATGTTATACAAAAATGCATAATGCTCAGTACAGAAGTATGTCAAATGAGTAACCCCTACACCAGTCTGTATTCACACCAGTAATGCATTTTGCGTTTAATTTCACATACAAAGATACAGAACAAAATGTAATGAAGCTTATACAAGACAAATATGTCAGCTTTTGCTCCTCTCCAAGGCCTGCAAGCAAAAGGATGTCTACAGAATATTTAAGCAAGCATTATGGATGTTGTCAAAGCACCACACCTGCTTACAGGACTTCTGAACTAGTCAGAGATGCAAGATATCACTCTTAGCTGTTCAGTGTGAAGTAAAAAGTCTGTAGCAACAGAATTCTGGTTTTGGCACCTCCCTAAAATTGGATTATAAGAAATGCATTGTTATCATTTCTTAGTTCAGATCTACTTATGAAGTAAAGTGGCTTAACCTTCGTATTTGCTTCTATGCTTTATCCTGGAAAATTATATTGCACAATGTCAGAATAAAACACATTATTAGGTTGGTCAAGAAACTGGCACTAAACAGTATTAATGGTCTGTTTGCATGTCCCATCCAATAAATTTCAAAATTAGAGGGAATATTTATATATTGGACCAACTGAAGAAGGGAACTGGGACATAGACTGCATATGAATTTTAGTGGACAAAAAATTCCAACTCAGCCTTTGAGTTCAGAATTTTCTATGTTCATAATTTCAAGTGAAGAAACAGATCTGGTTATATCTCCAGATTCTCCAAAGAACATCTCTAGATTTTCTAGATTCTCCAAAGACAGCTCTTACTTACTTATTTATTTATTTATTTATTTATTTTCCCAGTGTTGCAAACAGGCATTGGATAGGACAAAAAAAAAAAATAAAGTCTGCTATGGAAGTATCCTTGGAGACAGTAAAAACAGAAAAAGCAGTGAAGGACACACAGAGCTACTGATGTGAGACGGAAAGTATCACATTGAGAGCTGGGTTATGTGACCTTTGTGGGAAGTTTTCAAAATAAAGCAATCAGAAAAGGAGCACAGATAGAGCAGTGAGATGGAGTTCCTGATACTTATCAATTCTTTCAATCTCCAGCAGCTATGAAATATGAGATGCAACCAGTGCTAAAATGCTATTAGCAGTAGTACCATGATGGGAGCAGTTACAGAGGTAACCTGACTATGATGAGATACTACTGACATAAAATGGCTGCTAAACTCTGACAGGAGAAAATGTCTGCCAGCCTGGGAACTCTGCATGGGAACTTGGTCTTTGCTACCTAGGAACAGGATATAGGAACCAGGGAGCATCCTTGAGAGGTGCTGTTGGCATTCTGAGAAGCAGAGACATCTTGAAGACTACATCAACAAAGATGAAACAAGAAACTGAGGAATAACTTATCACCTGAGAAGGAAAAAGAATAGCCTGAAATAAGGCAAAATAATCCTGAGAAAGAGGGAATTGGTGTAAGAAATAAAAATTTGTTTAAAGAAAGTAAGAGAAAATAAGATGCAACAACATCTATTAGTTATTTCAAAAGGAAGATAGAAATTAACAGCATGTGGTGGTATCCTAATCCCCCTTTATGTCTCAATGGTATAAAAAGGGCCTGATTTTTACCCAAAATGGAGCTCCTCTCACTTCTTGTACTGCATGTGCTTCTCTATATTATATTACATTACATTACATTATATTATATTATATCTATATCTAATCTATATCTAATCTATATCTAATCTATATCTAATCTATATCTATTATATTATATTATATTATATTATATTATATTATATTATATTATATTATATCTCTATATTATTTTTGAACAGGTTGAACTTTCACTTGAATATCAGGTTAACTCTGCGACACTGACATCAGACTGACCCACAAATTTTGCAGCACTACACATCCCATAGATGTGGATCAGCTTCAAAGTGAGACTCTCTCCATTACTTTGGTCTCCCTTCTGGGCTAACTTCTAGGGGGAAGATTGGTCTCTGAGATCAGTTTTATTAGACCATCTGAGGTCACTATGACCTTGACTTGCTCCCTTCTGGGATTGGTTAAATGTGATCGGTACCAGTGATTTTATGAACATATACGTCTGTAAGTATATTAGTATAGTCTTAATAAGTATAGAAGTGACAAATATGTTTGTGATAGGTATAGTCTTGATAAGTATATTTTCAAAATATTGCTAACTTTGTTATTAACAAATATATTCACAACTATAGTATTATTGATAAATTTGTTGAACCTGTCATACCAATTCATATTTGCTGCTATATTAGGGATTTTACTGTTTCTAACTGTTGCTACTATTGTTTCTATACCTTTAATATCTACTACTATATTTTTTCCTAATAATATTTCTAATCGTTTATTATCTATCGCTATATATTTGCCTTATTAATCTTAGTGTACTTGCTAGTGGTGATTTGTGGTGATCTGTAATAAGTAGAAATCTTTAGCAAATAGAACCTCCATGTCCTTGTATATTACAGCATCCTTCAAACCCACTGTTGTGTTCCCTATATATGCATACAGGCCAGATAAACCCTCTTTGGTTGTGATGCATCAATACAGCCATTTCACTGATTTGGCAGCTCTAGCTGTGGGAGAAGGCTTTGGTGGTCATTTGGTCAAGTATTCAGTGACTTTCACTGTTTCATATTGGACAGTCAAGACTGTAAATGCAGAAATTAAGTTAGCCAATTAAGTTTAGCTTCTAGTGAAACTCATAAAAGAGTTGTAAGCCTCTTGGTGATTTTATTCATTTTTGACTTGGCAACAGCTGGAGAAAGTTTATGTATCACAACTGTTTGCTACACACTAATTCGCTAATCATTATTGAACTGGGAAGATTGCCAGTAAAAGAGAAAGTGGTAATTTCTACAGCTGAAAATAGATTCATTTAGTTCATTCCCTAGTTTTCTTTGGTGTAGTGGTGAATGTCACACTGCTATGCTGTTTTGTAAATGGCCTGATCAAATTCATATGATCAAGAATATCTTTTTCTTCCCAGGAAATTTTCATTAATCTGAAGCATTGCCAACTGGTTGAAAAGCAGTGACTTGTACTCTAGGAAAACTTAGATCAGGCAGTTTCCTTGGTGTGTTGTCTTTTAAGTCTGCAGTCAGAGTTAAGAAAAAGGAAAGGGGACAGGAGAAAAATACATAATTACTGTTTGCAATGTTCAATGGCTTGACTAAAAAATAAAGTGGTTTATTGTTGGAAAGCAAAATAAAAATATCCATAAAAACAATGTGGAGTATTTCCAGCTTTGGTGTCACTTGTTCGTAGAAGTCAAAGTGGCAAATGTGTGACTTGACAGCAAGAGGTTGAATTTTCCCGATTTGGATGCTGAGATTGGATCTTAACTGGGAAATAATCAAAATCTCCTGCTGCCGTAATAGCTCAATGGAGTTGTCTAAACCTTTATATTCTGCTCTGAGAAGGAAACTGTTTAACACAAAACATATTCTAAATCAAATAATACTGAAGCAACTTTTGCCTAGTTTGAATCCAATAGCAAATAACTACTTTAAGTTTATTGTATTAAAATCTGAACAGTTCTTAAAATGTGACAAATTACAGACCTAAATCTCTGAGAAGAGAGCTTCCACTTCGTAAAAAGAAATAGTAAAAGCAAAGTAAATGTTGAATCTCTTATCTCCTCTTCTTTATAGCTAGTTTTCCTGCTGTAACACCCTATGAGAAGTACATTTTCAGGGAAAAAAGAGAGCAGACAGTTCTGCCAGGCCAGTACCTTATGTAAAGGAGAATTTTCCATCTGCAGAAAAAGCACCAAAGACTGGGGACTCAAGATGGATGTGAAAAATTCAGATTGTCAATAAGACATTCACTAGAACTTAATAAGATCCTGCAGTCAGCAACAAAACAAGGGGATCAATGTGAGGATTCAGAGTGTAAAAATATTATGGCCAGATCAAGAAAATATCAATAGCTGCATTTTGAATAGCTGGGAAGGGGAATTATATGTGCATTAGCACAGAGAAGACACAATCTGATCAAATACAACCATTATAAAATATTTACTTGCTTTTGTCCGCTTCTCACCCTAAACAACCTCATCATCTTTTCTTCAGCTACCAAAAAACCTCTAGCCAACACTGAAAACAAAAACTAATTTACGTAGGATCAACAGGGCCCAGACAGAACAATGAATGACTTATACTTACATCATACAGCAAAATTAAAGAACGAAAGGACAGCTTTCTTTATAACTCTTAAGAACAAGTCTGAAATGAATGCTGAATTGAATCTTTGCTATAAAATCCTGGGGATACTGAAATGTATAAAGAAGTGATTTTTGTCTCTTAGTTCTGCAGGTTTTGGAGTATTTTCCATAAGATTTTTTTTTTTTGTGAAAAATCATATTAATTCCTGCTTTGCTTGTTGTGAGGTTTTTCTGTTTTGTTTTGTTTTTAGTTACACATATAAATGAAAAATAACATTATTCTTACAGATAATACAGATATAAGAGGGCCAAAAAAAAGAAAATATCAGTTAGCAAATGGTAATAGCAGTCTTATCTACAAGAGATCACAGCATGAATTTTTCTTTTATTTACTGGATCTTGAATATTGGCTGATATTGACAGTAATTAATTCATCAAGAATAATGCTTGTAATAAAAAGTGCAAAAGAAAATATTTTCATAGCCATTTAGAATACACATAGTTATTTGAAATAGACATAATTTAATGTTGATGAGATTTCTGCCTTAACAGGACAAAATTTTGTCTTTTGGAGTTAAGATCCTCCCTTATAGATCCCTAACCTAACAACAACCCAAGAAAACATCAAAGCCTTGCTTTGAGCAGGATCCCAGCGAGATGACCTTCTGACATCCTAAATTATTCTGTGGTTCTATGATTCTAACTGCTCTACATAAAAACATGTTTTCTGGAAATCACAACCTTAAAGAACATTAACATTGATATAAGCTCCCCCCAAAGATGTTGGTTTTTAGAGATGTAATATTGCATTGCTGATGCATTCAACCAAAACTTAAAGAGAGCCCAGGGGCCTTCAAGTAGGTCAGAATACTTGATTCTTTTCCTAGTGCTCTCCTTCTGTGTCATTCTGAAGTGCAGCTACTTTGATCCTATCTTATATCTTTGATTTTTTCTGAATAATAAACACTACTTTGAAAAAATACCCCCTATAGAAAAGTTTGATGTTGTTGTACATATTTCAGCCCTTCCCAAACGTTCAATTCTAATTCACTTTAAATAATTAATTCAAAATAATTAAGATGACTGCTACAAAGACATGACTATTTGAAGAGCCCATGTACAGTTAACGAATCCCAGTGTAAGATTCTGTGCTCTTTCACATACATCATCACAAGACAAATGTAATTTTGCTTGTATTGCTCTGCTGTGGAATGACAGTGACACAGGGCTGATTTTAGAAGGTCTTTAGTTTTCTAAGTACAAAGAAAGTGGACAGATGAAGGAAATTAACCTACTTGAAGGCACTGCCAACTAAGTAACAGATAAAAGGTTGGATGACACAATGGAGATTTTACATGGTTAGATGACAGAAGAGATTGTATCATAAAAGACCTTCCTTTCTTTAATTTTTGAAAGACAGAAAGTCTGCCTCCAAACACAAAGAGGAGAGAAGAAACAAATCGGTTTGGAAAGGTGGCTAAAGTAAAGCCTAATTTTGGGGAATCTCTCTGTACATTTCCTGTTATATATTTTAGTAATTAAACTGTGAGACAGAGCTCTGGGAAAGGATGTATTTAAGCAATTGGATTATTTTGGGAGATAAACAAATATCCCTGGACCTGTGCCACAAGACAAAGACGACCTGCTTGTGGAAAACTACAACATGGAGTCTGAGATGAGACATCCCAACAGAAAGATCAAAGGAGGAGACAACTCAGGAGCCCAAGGGAGCCCAAGGTAAGTTTCAAAATCACTTTGGTTCAGCAAACAGAAATTGAAGTGTACAAAGTCTGACAAGGGAGTAGTGTGTTAACACCTGTCATCATAATTTACATAGTTGCTGGTTAAAAAATAAATAAATAAATAAATAAATAAATAAATAAAACATTATTTGCAGAGAAGCAGAAAATAAGTTCCAATGCCACAGTCAGGATTCCATATATTATAAAATCATTGGCATACTGAAACTTAATCTCCACACAAAAAAGACATCCTTGATTTAACTGTTGTTTGATCAATGATGTACTTGACTTTCAGGGGAAGAAAAAAAAAAAAAGGCATTCATTATAACAAAAAGTTTTGCACACATAGTGTTTCCAAGAAGTTATTGTCACAACTGCTAAAACCATGTTTCCTGTTTCTAGTCCAATTTTTTTCAGCTTCAGTTTGTAGCCACTGGTGTCTTCTGTCTGTCTGCTAAACTGAAGAATCTTCTAGAGTAGAACTTTTCCATGCCCCATGTATGTATTAATAAGGACACTGGAAGAAATCCTTGTGTTTTCTGGAATTTGGGGGATGACTGACAGGTGCCTTGGGGAGAAAAGGGTGGAGAGGAGGAGATGGAGGTACTGCCTGCGGTGACTTCACTAGGGAGAAAGTATCAAGAGATCTGAAAAGAGTCAGCTTATTTTTGACGTGCCAAAGTGGTCTTATTCTCTTGAATGATGTTTTCACAATACTGCATACACCTATAAGGTGCAGATCTTTTCCCACATAAAGACAAAAGCCCACATAGCTATATTAGCTGATCCATTAGATCTTATTTAATTTTGGAATCAAATTTTTCAGTCAGCAGGTTTTTAAAACATACTTGATAAAATGCTGTATGAACTAACACAGTGGATTAAAGGCACATTCCACCTCTGACGTTCACTTTTACAAATTGCATTTACTGTCACACCATACAGGTTTCTTTCCTGTTTCTCGATTACGGTACAACACAGTGCTCCTCTCAAGTGCTGAACTTCCTCAATCTGTAGAAACACAGAACACATAGCAGTGGGTCACCATTTCTTAGTCTGTTTTGTTCTCTCCTACATAGTTTCCAAAGTAGTGAAAAGAAATTTACTCTCCTCGTTCCGCTGACATTTAGAAATCTGGTGCCACATTATTTTTCATATATTTCCAAGTTCAATCACGCTGGGTGAACCTTTTATCTTTTAAAATGCTAGAGGTGCAATCACAGAAAGCATAAAGCCAAAGGAACAGCACTTGATGACTCCTAAATTGCTAGTATTTAAAAGTTTCAGAATAACATTCCAGGATATTTCCAAAATTCACATAATAGTTTTCAATTACTATTCTTCAATCCAATTTTCAGCTCACACGTGAGGAAGTTTGATATAGTAGGATAAAGCTATGTCTCAGGAGGCAGAAGAAAAAAAAAATTTTTTTTCCTCACAATTTTCCACCTCATGAAAAGCAGAACAGTAAAAGATGCAAATTAGTTTTCTTCACATTAATCTCATATTCTTTCCTTTTGCTCTAAAGAACCTTCTATATCCTTTTAAAACATCACAAAGTTTTAAAGTGGCTTTGAATACATGAAACTAGCTAAAATATATAACATTTGAAAATTAAACAGAAAAGTTATTTTGTTTTTGTTTTCTGCAGGGACTTCCTTCTCCAGTCCGTTCAAAACTGCTGTGGAAAACAATCTTTCTTTTTGACGATGCTATTATAAAGTCTATCAAAAGGTGTTTAATGCTCCCACTGAGTTAGGCTTCAGCTTTATTTCTCTTTCAAAGGGTCTCCCCATGCACTCTAGCTTCATGCTGGAACGTGTTGTCAGCACCGACTTAACAGGCTAAAGTGCTGTTTGTGAATAATCACTGCCACCTCCAGCAACAGGCAGAAAATGCTATTAGCCAAAAGACACCCTCCCATCAGCCCTGATCCCGACTCTTAGAGGAAGGTGAGCAGCTGGGAGCCTGCCTTTTTCCAGCCACCTTGGCAGCAGGACGTCCCATCTCTGCTCTACAGCAGCCAGCCTTGTGGGCTTGCTGCCTTGCTGCAAGAGAAACTGGCATGAGCACTCTTAAGGAGGAGGCATTCGTGGCAGCTCTCTGGGCTCCAGGTAGCCAAGGCAGGGAGCAGAGCAACCTACCTGCCACAAAAAAAAATAAAAAAGAAAAGAAAAAGAAGAAAAAAAAAAGGTCCCTGTATCCTCTGCTGAAGCTCCCCCACAAGCCTAATGAGGCTTTAATTGGTTTTAGCATATGATCTGCCTCAAGCAACAGAGGTCAAAACATCAAATGTAATGAAAAGAAGAACCTGCTGTCTCATTTATGTGACCTGAGAAAGGCAGTGAAAACAAAATTACATTTGAATGAGCAGAGGATAATAAGATCTGTGAGTTACAAGTGGATTGGGAATTCTCTATGCCCTGTCCTGATAAGGGCAATTAGAGAGGCATTATCACAACAAAACCAAGTGTTCTTCAATAATCAGGTGAACTTCTAGTGAGCTTGCTGGTGCTGACAGTTCACAGTCCAAAGAAGGCAGAGGCATCACCTGAATAAACGTTTTCTTTAAAGAAAACACATTAGTTTAATGAAATCCTTTAGAAAAAAAATAAATAAATACATAAAAAAATTAGGCACCAAGGACAAGAAAAGAAAATGGACCAACCATGGAAACAATGAACAATATGATGAAAAATAAACAGGATGGGGAAAAAAAAATCTTAATTAAACTGTGAGAGACGACAAAGCAGCTGTTACCATGAGACCTACATCTCTGGTACCGAGCAGAGTATGGGCTGTACAACACTTTGAGTTATGAAACAGTTATGTCTTGGCAGAGTGATCAGAAAATGCTCTTTCTGCACCCATTTTCTGTATGAAAGACTTTGTTCATTTTTATTTTATTTTTATAGTGTCTTGAAAAGAGGGATAGAACTAGTCATTGAATGATTATATATGGAAAACTAAAATTGTTAACTGTCGACAAAGCCCAGGTGGTTTAAGGAAACCATCAGAAGAGTGCTGCAAGCAAAACATTTTCAATGTCAAGATACTAAAACTAGAGACATTTCTGCAGCCTGTGACAGCTATACAAAAATTGGCAGATGAGTTCTGCCAAAATTAGCATGTTAATAAAAACCATACTGAATCATCCCTTTCATCAGGTATCTATTCATTTTCACAGCTTAAGTCAAATTAGGGCTCTTGGGACACCGTTCTCTATCACAGGGCAGAAGTGTCTCTCAGGGCACAAGTTGCTCATCCTCTCCAAGAGGAAAAATACAGCCTTAGGGATCCACATGCCATTTCATGCTGCTTGTACCCTTTTGCAAGGTTCTAGCTTTATTATCCATGTGGTTTTCTGTGGTTGTGGGATTACTTCTTTAGTTTTGCAGTCTTATTTACAGCTCTCCTCCCAGCCTCTTCAGAGAACCTGAGACCCTTCCATGACTAGCTGTTACTTCCCCCACCCAGATCCTGATGTGAGATGGGACAAGGGTAAATATTCAGATCTGAGTTTCCTGGAGTTCCCAGCTTTCAGACTCAGGTTTCAACTCTAAATGTTGTGTTTCATGAATACTCATGTATCATACTCTTTGTGATACTTAAGCTATGTAACCAATTCTCTTTCCTTACATATTATTCATATGAGAACCATATGTGTGGTGGAAGAACTAAGTATAAATTTAAAATGAGAAGAAATTCAGTGCAACAGCTGCTGCAACAGGTATTGATATTTCAAAGTTAAAAAAAAAAAAAAAAAAGGCCAGTCCTTTGCATGAAAAACATACCTCTCCTTTGCAAGGTGAAAAAGTTCAACTCAAGTATTTCATGAAGCAGTTTCTTTATTGATATTAGGCCTAATAGAACACTGCAGTTGGTTCAAGGACTGCTATAACAATGAACACTGAATACAACAGCTGTCTTGAAGAATCCCACCAAAACATAACACATAAGACAGAAACAGAAAGAAATGAAATGGGAAGGTAAAAATTCAATGGAAAATAAAAA
Source organism: Anser cygnoides (assembly GCF_040182565.1). NCBI lineage: Eukaryota > Metazoa > Chordata > Aves > Anseriformes > Anatidae > Anser > Anser cygnoides. The sequence goes on from NC_089875.1 coordinate 88,460,995, forward strand.
TCAGAATAAAGGTTGATTTTCAAGTTGTTAGAGAGTCAGACAGGAAACTTCAGAAAATAGAAACCAACTTTTATAAAACAAAAAAGATGACATTAAGGAGTGTGACAGGAACAGATCCAAGCTAGAAGATTAATAGTAATTTGAAAGACAGTAACTGGGAACATTGAGAGAGAATACAAGACAGACTTCACATTTTCAGAAGCAGGAAGTCTTTAAGAAAATTAATGATTCAGATGGACTACCAGGAAAGGGAGCAATTTCAGAGAACCTGATGTCTAACCTTGGAAATCTGTTTCTTCTGAGTAGTTCCTTACACCTCCAAAAGCCCCATTGATTTCAATTTCTGGTGTCCTAAGGAACTCCAGTGGGAAGTACAATATAAGGTGATTATCATGAGCTAGCCCTAATAATTTGTTTTCTTCAGTCCTTTGAGTTTAATAGAACAGGATGACAGGAAGACATTTGTGCAGAGAATACATATTAATTGCTGGATTAAGTATTTCTGCTTCTAAGATGTAGCACTTCTGTTCCCAAGTATTCAGTCATTGTGCAGTTAACATTCTTGTTAGCTTTGCCAATCATAAAATAAATAGGAAAACATACTGAACGTTATGTTAATTTTAGAAGGATTTTTAGCTGAGTAATGTCTAAAAGAATAAACCTATCACATCAAGGCAACCAATTAACTTTTAAGTTATTACTTTTGAGCAGATTACTGAGCAGCAGTTTATTGAGATGTGATTGATGTCTATCTGTAAGTCAGATTTGGGGAAAATATTTAATGATATTTGGCTAAAATTTGGATTTTATTTATAACAACATTAATCAAACTATTACATTGAATGTGTTCTAAAGTGAGGAGACAAATAATGGTGTAACTGTAAATATTCTATTGTTAATGATCAGTCATTATAACTACTGCTGTTAATATAATTCTCTCTAAGAAATTTTTTATTTTTATGTTTTTGTAATAAGACCAATCACAAATGCATTATATGTGCCAAATTCTCTTCTTTTCTTCCCAGAATATAACAAAGTAACAGCACAACAACACATGAGCAAAACTTCTGGGAGGGTTTGGAGGAAGCTTCACAAGTCCATTAAAGGCTCTTCACTGGAATCATTAATAATGAACTCATTCTTAAACATAATGGATAATACCAACACACTAAGTTGTAAACTAAAACAGAGAGAAAAGGTTTTATTGTGGTGTAAAGAAAAAAGAAAGAATGCATAGTGGGTTTTATACAAATGGTTATTGTGAATATAGGAAGAAAAAACTCATTCAATATGAGAAAAGTATACCAGCATGGGGAAAAGTGCTATAACTGGAACAGTGGGAGAAGAGTATGAACTGCTGTGACATAAAACAAAAGCTCAAATTACATGGAGGTCAAAGTCTCATTTTTTTCTGTACAACCCAACTTTGTGATTAGTTTCGTAACTGGCATCAATACACATTAAAATCTCTCCTAATAATCGTAAACCCCGCTACCAATAGCCTTTTTAGTTGTGATTCAGATGGTAACATTGTCCGTTCTTTCTTCCAAGATCCTTTCATCATTCACAAAATCTTCTTACTCTCTTACAGCAATTATTTTTAAACAGAAATTAATGAAATAAAGTATAGAATTGCTGTACCTCACAGAGCTTTTTAGACTATAAATGTGTTGTGTGAAATGAACAGTGGTCTCTCCTTCCGGTTTAGCTCTTGACATAAATAAATAGCTTAGGTAAGCCCATGAAAACATGTTAGAGTTCACAAAAGGAGCCACCTCCCACTCTGACCTTTGTCTCAGAGAAATCTAGGAAAGTCTAGACAAAGATACTCCCATCTGCCTTCGAGGGAACGATTTAGAAGTATTTTTCTGAGAAGTCCTGATCATGCTGAGATTCAAGAGTAAATGAATATAAATAATAACTTTTGTCTGAAAGTCCTAGGCTGAATCTGTGATTTAACTATCTTTTTTTCCTTGCAAGAAAAAAATTCTAAGAACCGAAGTGCAAGAGACAGAGTCCCTAACTGAGTCTGGAACAACCTTATTGTAACAGATCTTGGGAATCTTCTCCTTTTAGCTAGCAAAATATATAAAATATAACAAAGTTCTTAGGTATACAGATAACTTTCAACTGGTTTAATATAATGAGAAGAGAATGGCTGACCCTGAAAACATATTCCTGTGCTTACTGTGAGACAGTTAACATTGAAAATAGAAATCTTTGTGCTGAAAATTTTACTTTGTTCCAAGTCATAATGCAGTAAGCCACAGTAATGAGTATTTATATTAACAATTAAAACATAAGATCACAAAATAATCAAGCTGGAAACCTAATTGGTTGTAGATCATCTGCTCTACCACACCACTCAAAGCAGGATTATCTTCAAAGTTAGATCCAACTTTGAAGTTAGGTAACACTGTTCAGGGTCAGAACATGGTCTACACAGTTAATTTTTGAGAGGCACCAATTCATTACAAGATATTCCACATATTAGGAAAATTCTTTCTCTCATAAGTGCCTTTAGCTTCTAGGAGAGCGTACTGTGGTTCTAAAACAGGCAAAAACTGAGTAATGCATAAAAACCATACCATATTTCTGAAAGATGCTCTGCACTCTGTCTGGCTGTAGTATGTTATTTCAGGATATCACCATGTTTTAAGCAAACTCCACCCAGAGTTCTAATGACATGTCGAGAAAGTTAATCCTTCAACTACAAGAGAGGATTAATATTTATTTAATGTTTTTATATCTTAATTTGTTGTCCGTGTGCTTTTCTACAAGCTTCATATGTGCAATTAGTTGATTTTCCCTATTCCATGCAGGCAGACAGCACCTAAGAACACAGACACAGGTCCTCACAGTACTGTGCAACATACAAGTCTTATGCTGACAAAGTACAGATATCTGAGGTGCCTCTGAATGAAAAGATCTTAGTGAGCAGTAGATACTAAAGTAGGCACAAACATATCCACACACAGTTCTCTCCCTTTACATTCATTGCCTGCATTCCACTTTGATTCTCAGATATATATTTTAAAACACAAAATCAGTAAAAAAAAAAAAAAAAAGGGGGTAGATATCTTCTAAACATGAAATATTTCATGAAAAATAACATCTGCAAATTACTATAAACCTCCTGAGGTACAATGGAAAAGCTTGATTTGAAATCCTTTTGAGTTCCCCTTATTGCTTTTTTTTTTTTTTTGTCCACTGTATAATTACTAGTTCCTAATGCATGCAATCAGCATTTGTTGCTTTCAGTGAATTATGGCTCACATCATTATACTGACCATGTTATTGCTGCTTCTGTTTTGTTCATATAGAACAAGCTTGATAGGAAAAAAAAATTGTTTCAGGAAGAGGTCCAATTTGCTGCTGATTTAAGTGTAAGCTTGAAGGCACTTTCAGGGCAATGTCAAAGTTTGGATCCTATTATTCATTTACAGTGACAGATTTTCTGAAGCATAATTGTAATAAGGGCCAGTTCACAAGCAATTCAGTATGACTGTCAACAGTTTCCATACAACAGACACTTTATATTATCACAAATGAGGCATTCTTCATTACATATGGCAAATTATCTGTTTTTCCTTCTAAATTGTAGGTCAGCATCCCCAGATTCTACTAATGTACATTATTTTGTTGAATTTTAGAGAACAATTGAATGAAAGCAAATCCAGTTCAGAACTGAACTGCTGAAACAATTTACATGGAAAAGACAAGCTATTAAATATTATTGAAGTTTTCCAAAGATATTTCAGCAGCAAGATAAAAGTTTCAAATGAAGTTTAAAGTCTAGGGTATGAAAATGCATAACTTAGAAGACAAATAACATTTTCTTTACACTGGGTTAACAACTCTTTTACCATTAAATTAACCACCAGAAAATAAGAAACAAGTGTAGTCCCCATATTCTATATTCATCTCTGTGAGGGAAGCCAGAGAGTTATGGAGTGTGCAAAGATGCGGTTCTTGACTATATGGCATGCCAAACTACAGAATAACTGAATACATAGCAAGACGGGTAGCAAGAGGGATTCATAAGAGGGAGTTATTCTGGATTTCATCTTGGTTACTTAATAAGAAAATTCATCATGATTCTTTCCTCTCTTTTTCAGGTGGTCTTTGCATGACTTTTTAACTTCATTTCCGATTTTGGATTTTGGAAATGAATAATTTTATTCTCTTCTACTTTATCCAGGCCTGAGTTATGGGTACTTTCCAGATGAGTAATAAATAACAAATTATTCCACTAGGGTAGTCTTGAATATTAAAATATTTGGATGACTCTGGAAGAGACGTAGAGCAACCTATGGAGACCTAGTGTCTTGATAACTAAGACACTAAACTGATTCATGGTTTGGTTTGGAGGCTGCTAATAAGAGATCTTTTCCAGAGTCAGTTTAGCGAAGTAAGCCATAGTTTTTCACAGAATTACATAAAATAGCTGTAATAGGTTCAACAAGCTGTTACCCTAACCCGGTATGGTGACTCCTGAAATAAACATCATTAGATGCAGAGAGAAGGTATAATATTAATGTAAGCATATCGTGATAATTTTCCTTGTATAATGTAGCAAGATGGAAGGCTGTTCCTCTCAGCTTTTTATTCTACTACTTTCTCTAATTGCACTTTGGATCTATGCAAAGTCTTTGCATTCATAGTATGTTGAAGCAAAGACTTTAAGAATGTGTGGTTTGAAATAGTACCTCCAACTGCTCATTAAAAACTTTCACCCAGTAATTCACTTCAGCCCCACATTAAGTATGAACAATCTCACTGTTCAATTTCTCTGTGATTTTGTAGAACTTCATCATCAGCTCTTTTACAGGATACTGAGTCCTGGTTTCCTCTCATACCACTCCACAGACTCATCTCATCCATATGAATTTTCTATGTATCTTTATCCTTTAGATAACCAGAAACATTGTTCAGTGCATGGGTAGTTTGTGAGTTCACATCTGTTTTATTATCTGTTCAGTATAAAATAACACATAACAAGGAAATTAATAAATTAAACAGACAAATATATATATATAAAAAGGTGAGCAATAGCAAAGAACAAAGTTGTTTGGCCAGTGGTTGATGGCCATTAAGGGAACTGCTCAGGCACAGCCTTGATGTTAATCACCCTGAACTGTGTAACTGATAAGGAAAGAGACATGATTATCATGAACACTACAGAATTTTTCAAGGGACTTGTGTGAAATTTCTAATGGACTTCCATAGGGAACTTGTGGGATTATGTACAATTTTCTGTGGGGACTGAGAAGCCTCCTGGGTCTGGAGTGCAGTCATGGGCTTCACTGGCTGAGAAGGAGGATGTTGGGGTCCCAGATTCCACTGCATTCAACAGTTACACAAGATCCTCTTGTGGTTTAACCCAACAGGCAGCTAAGCACTGCACAGCCTTTCGCTAACTCCCCTACAGTGGGACGGGGGAAATAACTGGGAAAAAAAAGTAAAACACGGGTTGAGAAAAAGACAGTTTAATAGGGCAGAAAAGGAAGGTGAAATAATAATAATAGTAATAATCAAGAATCACAGAATGGCCGAGGTTGGAAGGTACCTCTGACGATTATCTAGTCCAAACCCCTTCCAAGCAGGATCACCTAGAGCACGTTGCGCAGGATGGCATCCAGGTGGGTTTTGAATATTTTCAGAGAAGGAGACTCCACAACCTCTCTGGGAAAGCTGTCCCAGTGCTCTGCCACCCTCACAGTAAAGAAGTGCCCTCTCATATTCAGCCAGAACCTGCTGTGCTTCAGTTTGTGCCTGTTGCCTCTCGTCCTGTCACTGGGCAAAACTGAAGAGAGACTGTCTCCACACTCTTGATGCCCTCCCCTCAGATATTTACACATAATAATAATAATGAAGAAATGTATATACAAAATGAGTGATGCACAATGCAATTGCTCACCACCTCCCAACTGATACTCAGGCTGTCCCCAGGCAGTGACCACCTCCCTGGCCAACTCCCCCCATTTTTATTATTCAGCGTGACGTCACATGGTGCGGAATATCCCTTTGGTTAGTTTGGGTCAGATGTCCTGGTTCTGTCCCCTCCCAGCTCCTTGTGGACCCCCAACCTCCTCACTGGCAAGGTAGCATGAGAAGCTGAAAAGTCCTTGACTTAGTGTAAACACAGCTCTGCAACAATAAAAATATTGGCGTTATCAACATTATTCTCATCCTAAATCCAAAACACAACACCACACTAGCTATTAGAAAGAAAACTAACTCTATCCCAGCTGAAACTAGGTGAGATCCTTAACAAGAACAGTTTATTTTAATTTCAGTGTCTCTTTCCCGAATGGTAACAGACAGATCAGATCCCAGCATTATCTATGTAAAAGGTAAGATTTTTTTTCCCCCTCTATATCTTGCCTGTATCTTTGCTGAGTTCCACCAGCCATTCTATTTCTTTCAGTCAGTCAGCATTGCAAAGCCCTTCTACAACTCTGCAACAGGTTTTCATTTTTCATTCTCTGAATAACTTCAGGCATCTGTACATTGTGCTTTATTGAAAAAGCTGACCATCAATTCCAGTTCTCAGTTGTTTATCTACGCAGTGATACTCTCTATCATATCCAGTTTCTTTAAGCATCTTTTTGAGTCACTACTCAGAGAAGGAGATATCAACTGAATTCTGCTTTTTCACGTTGATTGCTCCAAACAACTGACAGATCAGTGACAGGTTTTGTAAGAGCCCTAGTGACACACTTTGTTACTTCATCTCTGGCAATGTGGATACAACATTAATGGATACAATTACAACAATAATGGATAATAATCCATAATAATGGATAATAATCAGATGGCCATATGAGGCTAGTGAGTTTTCTAGTAAATTTCTAATAGCATTTCTCTCTGCTGAAAAATTTGCCTGTACTATAGCCATACCTGTTTTGTTCAGTAGCAGGCTCCTATGGCTACTGCAAGAGAATTTATTTTTCTCAAAGTTGTTCTACTTCATAGAGGTTCAATTTAACAATGGAAACGTCCAGTTTTGTACTGCCAATTAAAAACAGCAAAAGAGAATATGTAGCTCACCATTTCATTCTTCATGAGCAACATACATTTTATAGTTGTTTCAGTCATTTTTTTCCAGTTGCATTTCTTTTAGCCCACCCTGTATTGAATTTCACCTTGTGTGCCCCTCCTATTACTGTTTCCATTCTGTTGCCTGTAGTCTTGCCATTACTTTACAAATACTTTATACACCGGTGTGTTCAACTGACCACTGCCTGTCAGATAGTGCCTATCTTTGATTAGGCACTAATTGCATTGCAGCCCAGTCATTGTTAAGTGATAGTTCTGTCTTCCTCATTGATCTCTTATTTTCTGTTTAATGATATATCTTTATCCAGTGTCACATTTAAATTACTCTTTGTTTTGGTGGTGGTTTTATGTCCCTTTTAAACTAAGCTCCATGATCAGCCATCGTTTAGTCTGGCTCCAGTACTCCTATGGCTGCAATCAGAAACAACTGATGCAGAGAAGTAAATATAAATAGAAACTTGAAATAAGAAACTTGAAAAAAGAGTTCTTGAAATACAAATATTGGTTAAGCTAAACACACTGCAAAAAGATGACAGAGTGGCTTAGAAAAATGAAGGGTGAATTTTAGCAACTATTTAAAATCATGAAATTGACTTTTCTCAAGATAGAAAGAGACTGTTTCACAAATAGAATACTAAAGTTTTGTTTATTTATTCTTTATTGCACAGGGTGAGAAAGCTGCATAATGAGGCTTAACATGGGACACATTATTCCATATTATCTGAGCCAATGGTATTCTGTATTTAGGAGGTACTTGAATTAAGGACTGGGCCAATCACCAATAAAGTTAACGAAAAAGATTCTATTGATTTCCAAAAAAAAAATTATTTTGGTCCATAGTAGCCAGACTCTAGAGTTTGATATAGCTGTCAGTGAATTTACTTTTGCTATGAATACTGAGAAAGGGGAATAGAAGCCAGTTTAAAGCACATCTCAGCTAATCAGTTCAGTTTAGTGTTTTTAAGCACATGCATGTCTCAATAGAGTTATGCACAATATTAAGGATAGAGGTTTGCCTTTCCCCTTAGTTTCCTTAAAATTTAGTCATCCTCTACAGGTTTTGACCATTGAGAAATGTATAATTTCAGCAGTAGAGTTCAAATATGAATTTTCCTTTCAAGTTTATTTTGAAATCTCTTGAAAAAAAATGTTTTAAAAGGTTCACTGCTTTTTTGAGGGATCAGGCTGAAGAAAAATCTTTGATATGAATGATGAGATTCTTAAAGAAAAAAAAAATCTTCTTGAGAAATTATCTCTCTCCAAGTTCCCCCAGAACACTACCCTGAAGTTAAGAGATTTGCTCTCGAAGTCCATGTAGCAATTCTGCCAGAAATCCAGTTCTCTGTTCCCATACTTGTCTTTTTTTTTTTTCCTTGCACACACCAGATAATGCTGTGTAGCATCCTCTTCCCACAGAAGAGGACTCTCTCCGTAAAGAAACTTTTTATATGTTTAAAGTTTTCATTCATTTTTCCAGTCAGAGTTCCAGCATGAGACAGACTTTTAGAAAGAAAACTTTGCTTTGAATTGGAAGTAAAATAAGGTCATTATAGGTTTCTGTCAGAAGCATAGCAGACACTTATTTATACTCTAGCATATCTTGTGGGCTAACCCTTTGCTGAAAACCCTTAATAAAAAGCTGTGAGAATTCCAACCAGTAAATGGCATGGTTAATTATTTTAAACATATTTTAACCTACTGAGTTATAATCTTCATTAATTAGTTCTGAAAGGTTATTTTTCCTTTCGCATGTCTTAGATATGAAAGGGAATTATCGCCTGTAAAATAAGTCTGACAGTAGATAAAAGACGTTTAAAGAAAAGGTGAGAAGTAGCAAGAAACCTGATTTTTGACTTTATGAAGTTATATTTTGGTCCTAAAAGGTAGTTTCTGAAGATGACAGCACAAGACAAATGATATTTTCTTCTGCCACAAAACCAGGATTAAAGCTGAGAGAATTGTTTTTAAACAGTGTATTACAACCTTATTGCATATCAAGTGGACACTTGTCTTCTGGCTATAAGCTATGCATATAAATTTTCTGATACTCCTTTTAGAACAAGAAGCTGCACAATATAATGTAAAGACTGTTTACTGTGATTCTGATACATATATTGCAGGGATTGTTGTTATATTCAGAGCTAGAATACTGAGTGCTTGCAGAAAAAAAAACTTGTTGCCACAATTTGAGTCAGTAACTAAACTAAAGAAATGCAGTTTTCTCCAGCGAATATCATACTACCCTGTAAGTTCTTCTAGCCTACCCCGATTCTGCATTCTTTCATTCACCCTTGTGATTCCTGCTTCTTGCAGGAGTCCCACCCACCATCCCATAACCACCCTCTCTCTTCTCATAACCACCCTTTAAACTGCTCCCACAGCTCCTTCTTGCTGGATGGTGAAGATGCATTTAATGTGGCTGGTTCTGAACCATTCAAATACCGATCAGCTTGTTGGTACTGGCACAAATTAAATAGGCAAGAGCAGCGATTCTTTCAGTGGGTGAGGAATGGGCAGAGAGGAAACTGAACTGAACAGAGGCCTCTATGCTCCCCTGTCTTCTATAAGAAGATAAAGGAAAACAAACACTTTATGATTTCTACTGACCTATCAAACAAAAATACTCAGTATGTTCCCAAGTTCCCTGGGAGGTGAGAGAAGATGAGAGAGACAGAAAAACAGCATGATTAAAAAGCCTCATTTCCTCACAAAACAAGGATAATGTAATCAATACTTATGTTCCCAGCAATGATGTTTCTAACTAGATGCCAAGTAGTTAAATTAGTTAACTAGACAGTTAACTAGATGCTACTACTTCCAAGTAGTCTGTTTTCAGCAGTCTTTGCAGAATATAGATAGCAAAGAGAGCATCCAAATGTCAATGCCTAACTGTTCTCAAACGTGACATCTTTTGAGGCTTATTGTATTATTGCAGCATAGATTGCCCTAAAGGTGCAGAACTGAGAGAACTCTTGGACACCAATGGGCTTTTTCAACTAGCAGAGAAAGGTATAACAAGAATCAATGGCTGGAGCTTACAGCTAGACATATTCAAAACAGTAATGAGGCAAATTTTTTAACTGCAGTGGTGATTAACTATCAGAACTATCAAGGAAAGTGATGATACTTTTCCAGTTCCTCAAATCAAGAATGACGGCTGTGCTGGGACATAAGCTTGAGCCCATTACAAGTTATTTGGCTTACTACAGAGATTAACTAAGTGAAATTGTACTGGTTGTGTTATTTTTAGCTCAGACTAAGTGATCTAATGATCCCTGTTGGCCTTCAAATGTACGAACTGATGAAGTGAAGCTGAAATAAAAAGTTGGAGTTTGTGAACAGCCAGAATTGAGGGAATACAGGATACTTCAGTCTGGTGGTTGAACAGCGGAGAAAAGAGTGGCTTGTCCTGAACTGAAACAGGTTTTATGCAGAATTTTGGGCAGTGCTAAAAAGAAATGGGAAACAAACAAAAATAATAATAAAAAAAAGGTTGATCAAGAAGATTTCATTTTAAGTCTTTTATTGTAAGACTTTTTAAAAAGTTCTTTTCTTGGTGGACAACTATATGACAAAATTTTGCTACTAACTGTAGGCAAATAAAGCATTGAAATGAAATATTTATTTTGTAATTAAAAAAAGTCCCCACAACGAAAAATATCTAATGAATCTGTGCCAAAATTGCAACTAATCTCTGACTTTCAGAATTTATTTTTTGCTGAATATATATACATATATTTGAAGAAAATGAATACATTTAGTCAAGCAAGCAATGAAAATCATATGGTGAGAAAAGTTCCAGAAAAAAGAGAAATAAGAAACAGTTCCATGACATGTCCTGTTTGAGAATAATGGTGGATTGTCAATTAGTGACTGTTTTTGAAAAACTTAATAGTTTAGGGTTAGTATAGGGTTAGTATGGCCCCTGAGAAAGGGTTCCTACAGTAGATGAAAACTGAAGTTGATTTTAAATAAAATCTCAATAACATTTCCCACATATTTTCCATGCATATGAAATTAAAGAAGACAGAGGTGAGCGATGGATTAATTTGTGCTTTTCTCAGACAAGGATAAAATTTTATTCAGATTGACATATTTGTACAAATAAATTCAAGGAAGGGTTTTGATAAGTGGCTAATCAATGTTTATAAAACTGAAGTTCATCAAAATTATACTCATAAGATGTTTAACAACCGTTAATAATTTGTCTATATAGCATGCTACTAATGTACATTCAATAACTTTATACAAGGAAGGGGAGATTTCCTTACCAACAGAAAAGGTTTATCGATGCCATGGTAGCAAGTGGCTTTTTCTAACTGCCTTTCTTCCAGAGGTTCCCCTGTGACAATGGTCTTCCTCCTACCACTAACCTTCCTACATGGGCATTCTTCCAGGTTTCTTCAAGGAGAAAAATCTGACTTTATTTCTTGAAATTAAATAAAGAATGTCAAGGGCTATGAAGATGGGTCCCAAACTTCCAATTTACCTACTCTATTTATAATAACCTCTCAAGAAATTCACTAGAGGTGAACAAATGTGTGGATTCACTAGTTCACTTAGAGCTGCCTTGAACCTTTGAATCTGTACTGGAATCAGTCTTGGTAACTCAACTTCCAAAACACATTTACTTCCACTCAATAAGAAATAGTCTTGTTTTCATATGTAAATCAATTCTAGGCAAAAAATGCTCCACATCAATAGGAAGATTTAAATGTCAATATGATAAGACTAGTATGATCATGTCAGTCTCTGGTTTCTTCATAGATTTTGATTATGGTGGTATTCATGTTATGCACACAAAGCATCTAACACTTCAAATTCCTTATAGCTTTTATGTCATCAGCGAAAGCAACTGCACAGAAACACAGTAAAAATGGCAAGTAGAAAAACATTACAGCAGAAATGAGACAGGTGATATATGAAGTAAAATGGAAGATGAGGACACAAGATGTAACACTAGTAACAAAAGGTGTTGTTACTAATGTAAAATACTTTTTCCTGCTCTAGGTTTTCCACCTCTGATCTTTTCATTCCATAAATATCCAGTAAGTGATTATATGATTAAAATTGTACCTAATGCTTTGACTGACAAATTGCTCTCTAGATGTATTAATATTTTCTCATTTTTCTAATGAGAGCTATGCATACATAGACAGACAGACATAAATACAAAGTGAATATTAAGATTTTTTTCTTCACACAGAATAGATCTTCTCAGTAAATTTTGTATTTAGAAAGGCTAGTGGGTGCTATTTTTAAATTTCTTTCACGAAAAAAAAAACTCATAAAGCTGGATTAAAAATCCCTAAAGTCATTATGTTTTTAATCTGCTGTGCTTACCCTCAAATATTAACAAACATTGTTCATACACTTGCTAGGGCTCAGAACAGTCCTCCTCCAAAGTTAAACTCATGCGAGTTTAACTTTGGCTTCCTCTTATACAAGATTTCAACTTCAAACTTTACCTTTCCGGTTCCAAGTTCAGCACTGATATTGTCTTTCATCTGAGTACTTCTAGAAGCTGCTGCCACAGGTCCCTTGAGACTGACCTTTCACTTTTTAGGTCAACTTCAAAACAAATTTGAAGAAAAAATACATTTTTTCCTTCTCCCCAGTGCTCAGGAAAAAAAATCAGACCTTGCACTGAATGTAACCTTGAATGGAAGTTCACTTACAAACACTCATAAAGAAAGCTTTCATTTGTTGTTGGAGCTAACTTTTGGTATCTTTTTTTTTTTTTTTCTCATTAGTCAGATTATCAAATCATACTTAAAACTGTATCTGTAGGGGGACTGTTTCAGGGACTACAGAGCTGAGAATTTTCAGAAGAAAAATACAGTCTTCCATTGAGCATTGAGGGAAAGACAGTACTGGGAATATCTTCAGATAATTCCTGTCAGAATTTAATCTCATGCATTGCAGAAATGAATCAAATTATTCTATAGAGGAGTGGAACCTAGGAAACAAAGATTTGAGATGCATACAAATGTTCTGCAGTATTTACTACTGCAGAGGCAGTAATCTGCCTGTATTGCACTACATCTCCAAGTAAACTGTGAGTTTAATGAGAGGTCAATCTTAAGTGACATTTTAAAAACAGTCTTATCTTAGGAAAGATACCAACAGGTCGAAAAAGCAGGTTATCTCAACAATGAGGAGACAACACTTTTTTAATATAAACATGAGCATACGCTCAAGTCATTTAGAAACCACATCTCCTTCAGCTGCAGGACTGACTCATTTTTAAGTCACTTACTGCAGGAGATCCTGCAAGCATGGTTTTGACTGGGCCTTTTCCAATGTATATCCTGATCTCAGCAGTGCAGTGCATATGAAAAGTGAGGAAGACGAAGTTTCTTCAATTTTTTCCTTCATCTCTCTTAAGCAGATATTGCCAATTTACTGAATACCAGATGGATACAAAACAGGTGAGAGACTCTGCTCTTGGCTCAATTCATCTTCTTGAACCCTATGAAAATCACCTAGAGATATTCAAGAAAAATCTGGTTTACAACTCTACTGTATGTGGAAATTCATTCTTCCTCCAGCCCTATGTAGATCCTCTTTTTGTTCTCACACTGCACAAACGCAACTTCATGCAGCTTCAGACAAAGACAAGCTGACATTTACATGCATTACTGATCGCTTTCTGCTCATTCAGATCCCATATTTCTGGCTCCCTTTGGTCTGCATTTCAACTAAAAGTTGGAGATATTATTAAAATCAGACTATGTCTTTTCCTCCTACGTTGATATTCCTTTTATACACAGGTGTTGCTATATGGCTCAAGAAAGGCCAAGGAGCGATGCTAGATTCACATATCTTGTCTGGTAGGATGCTTTGCTAAGCAGCTGTGATAATGAAGTCAAGAGTTTGCCTGGGAAGCTAAATCCAACACCTGCACCTCTCCATCTGGCATGAAATTAGCTTCCATTGAGCACTGACTTTGGCCATGCCCTGTTGTGAGCTGATGAGGAAGTGCCCATATTTATGCCTCTTTCAATCTTTGTAGAGCAAGACACAGTGCCAGGTTGTGCTAGAGATGCTTTCTTCCTATGCCAAAAACAGAGAACTCACCCTCCAGTCTCCATCTGAGAGGTACAGCAGGCTCTTTTGGGGCACATTACTTTGCAGGATCCCAGTTCACACAGCTAGGGAAGGTAGGCCAAGGACGCACCAAGGACGCATATCAAGTGTTTCCTGTTCAGCAGCTTTGTTTGTGCAGGTCAGCCCAGTAACACCAGTGGTCTCTGAAAAGGTGGGCAGCAGACAGGGAAGTGAAGGCCTCCACCAGCCCATATCCCATTGGCCACCCCCTCTGAGTGAACTCCCTTCATACAAAGCATTATAGCTTTTCCTCAGGGCAGCACTTCAGCCATTTCAAGACCAAGTATAATGGAATGGGTCCACATATACCACATTGTCCAAGAGCTGTTGCTAGGTCAAGCTGTAATCAAACTGTGTGGAAAAAATTCCTTGTGTGGTAACTATCTGGGACATGCATTTTTTGCAGGGTGCTCTGCATGTGTCAGCAAATTTATGGACCTGTTGAGATCAAGGTAGAAAGGATATTTGGTGGGAAACCTCTCAAGAAGTACAATTAGGACAAATGTTTCACTACAGACTGATTATGTAGTGATTTCACTCAATTGGAAAAAGAATCTGAATTTAAATACCTAATTTTAAGTCAGACCATCAAATCCATGTTGATCCTGTTGTGCAATCACTTTATTTCTGTGGTAGCTTTAGTAAAGAAACCTAATTTTCATGGGGGCTTATAACACAGATTTATTTGGTGGCTTTTCAGAGCCTCACTTCAATTGTTCAACTGTTCATCTTTTAAGTCCACAATGATTAAATGCTGCTTGAAATGTGGGTCAACATTGTCCATCAGCACATTATGAAGCACACAAATTACTGCTTTAGATTTCTGCTTCATGTGGAATAGTCATGACACCACAGAACAGACTAGAACAGAAGAGAATATCTCAAGTTGGAAGGGACCCACAAGGATCATTGGGTCTAACTATTGGCTCCAAACAGGATTACTTAAAAATTAAACCACATGTCTAAGAAATTTTTCAAAATGCTTCTTGAACTCCAGCAGGCTTGGTTCCATGACCACTACCCTGGGAAGCATATGGTATAGGTATATGATTAGTTGGCCAAACTATATTTTTAAACTACTTTCCACAACCATTCTGTTTTCCTAGTCTTTCCATCACAGCTTCTTTATGGAACATGCAGTTATGCAGTTTAAATAACAATATCACTCTGGTACATTCCTTGCATTATTTTAAAATTTGACTCCTTTTAAAAAATATTAATAATAAAAAAACAAACATGGTATTATGTACTGTAGGTATTGAACATAAATTCAGTGGCTGCATTGCATATTTGAACATCTTATTCTCACTCAGAGGATCTTAGTCTCACCCTAGGCCTTGATCAGCCTTCTATGTGTCAGTATCATTATTTTACTGTTTTAATAAGAGAGTAACCTGTAGTCAACATAGGGGATACTTAGCCTTCTGAAAAAAAAATTCTTTATGATTATTTGATACATGGTAATAAATGGAAATAATTAATTCCACATACCTCAAAATACTCTAAACATGGAAGATCAGCAGTAGTAATATTACAAAGGCATAAAAATGGAAGGAGCACAATTTTTGCAAAAGGGAGAATACATTCATTTTTAATAGACAGCATTTTTTCACTAGCAGATTCAGAAGCTGCTTGAACAGTCTGATGCAATATAGATTTGTAGGTACATGAAAGCAACAGAAAGTCCTTTAATGAAGGCAAATAGTGATGATATACTCCCACCTAAGTATGTGGGGTTTTCCAATTTAGAAACACCCGATTACTGATACCAAACACAA
Source organism: Anser cygnoides (assembly GCF_040182565.1). NCBI lineage: Eukaryota > Metazoa > Chordata > Aves > Anseriformes > Anatidae > Anser > Anser cygnoides. The sequence continues at coordinate 88,476,945 of NC_089875.1, forward strand.
AATTTCTGTTCCGTGAAAATACATCTCTTTGAAAGGTACTATTCTCCACTTACAATGATAGTCATTTTGTCTGCATTTAGAGAAAGAATAACCAGGAACAGAGGATAAGTATTGATAAAGTAAGAAGGCCAAAAAGAAGGTCAACATGAAACATGGTCTAACAACTGTTAATCCAAAGGCCCATACGTCAAGTCTCCTGCTTTTGAGTGTAGCTGGTAGCAGACAGAGATGAACCAAAAAACAGACATAAGTATACAGCTATCCTCATAATAATAAATACTTCAGTAGCTTAGGGACTTTCTGAACCAAAAGGTCTATTCAGGCACACCTTTAAATGTTCATCAGTAACTGTATTATTAAAAACATGTCTAATACTGAGAATTCTTTTTTTTTTTTTTTCCATCTGCAGCAACCTGTGATACTGCAATTACTTGTGTGTCTAAACACATTCTTTTTTAAAAGTTTATAAGCTTGTTTCCAGAATGCCATTAGGCACCTCCTCATTCTTGTAGTGGGAGAAAAGCATTAATAACCTCTTCTCCATGGTATCCATGGCAGAAAAGCCTCACTTACGTTCTACAAGGTGAACCTTAAACACAGAAGACAAGGCAAAATGACTCAGTTTGAAAAGACAAGCTAAAAAGCCAATACAAGAGATCTGTTTTGCTTTGGATTCTTCTCCTCTCCATTTTGAGCACCAAAGCCCAGTATTCAAACTCACTGTTTTGGGGAAATTGGACTAGAATCACTGCAGTTTCCAAGTTTCCATTTTTCCACTGTATAAAAAAACCTAGCCTTATAAACAGCAGTTTTGAAGAGATTCTGTGAGAGATAACTGCAAAATAAATTTTATCTACCAGAAAAATAGGCAGATGTCCTCCATTCTTTCTGCATGTGAAAGAAGAGGCTCAAATAATCCACACGAGATATACAAACACTCTGTGTTAAACATAAAACTGCAGCTTATTAACCATAATAAGCTTACAGGAACATGGTGTACTAACAAGTGTTGTTACCATTGTCAATGCAAGGATGCTGCATGAGAACAACAACGAGAAAAGAAGAAGATATATCATTATTTTTGGGAAAAAAATAAGGATGTTCAGTTTCATTTCTCCTCTTCTGTTAAATGATTTCAATCCTTTCAAAACTAATGACTGAATAAAATGTTTGCCTACAGCAGTGAAAGAAAAACAGAACAAAACAAAACAAAAACCATGAATTGTCTGAGTAAAAGGGAGAATGAGTTTAAAATCAGAAGAGATATAATTAGCAAATGTTTCAGACATTTTGTAAATGTCTATGTAACATGTAAAAGTAAGCAATACCAGCAGGAATACTTAGAATTAGGAAAACACAATATTTGAGCAAATAATAATGAAAAAAAAAATAAAAGAAAGTTCACATACTACAAGTAAGAAAAACCTGAATATATTCAAAGTAACTTCATAGATAATGCTAAGAGAAATTAATGAAGGAAAAGTGGGGGATGGAAACAGAAGAGGAAAATAATATTACAAATCTTAATAATAGAATATGTCAAGAGAGGGATGAAAGTCAAGGTACAATACTTACGGCTTTATACTCACTGGCAGGACTTGGTAGTAATTCATCGCCTCCCTCTTAAACTTGACTAGTGGTAGATGATTTTCAGGAAGTCACAAGAAATCCTACAGTAAACATCTGCAGAATAGCTAGATTTTTTTTCCTCTGGTCCATAAATTTGGTGGCTAGTTTATTCTCTTAAACATGAACATATATCATCCTGAGAATTTATCATTCTCAGTGATTTAACTAGAAGATAAAATATCACGTCCCTAATAATAATAATAAAATAATAATAGTAATAATAATAATAATAATAATAATAATCTTAGTCCAGAGTAAGGAGAATATGGATGTTCTCTCTACCTACATAAATGCTTCATCATTTTTGATATCTAGTAAATTCTTAGCGTGAGTGATATTTTCTGACAGAGGGTTTCATGGATTAAAAAATCCCGAAAGGAAACACTCTTTTTCAAAACACATAATTTAACTTCAAGCTGTATTTACTGAATGGTAGTTGTCAAGCATATACAACTCAGCAGCCAGTATGATCAGTTGCCCAAAGTTTCAGTGCTTTAGTGCATCTCTAACAAGCGATAACTTAATAAAAATAAATAAATAAATAAAAATAAAAAACTAATAAATATTCAATGGCTTGGAAAAATCATTAGCTAGTTTGCTCTAAACCTTTGACACCACACTAGCCTGAATCTTCTGAATTTTAGTTGTTTGCTTTCTCAAGAATTTTGTCAATAGCTATTTTGATGAGGATTTACTATTTTCAAAATATTCACAGCTTCTTTTCACATTCAAATCAATAACAAACATTGAAAAACAGAGAGAAAAATAACATCACACAATCTACCCTGCATTTCCCTTTAGAATAAAAACCCATTTTATGTTGGATGGTGTCAGCTAGAAAGATAACGAACACATGCTTTCAGATTTATCAGCAACCTCTTAGATGCCAATTACTCTGAATGGGTGAGCAGCAGAAGAATCTTCTACTTTTTTTTGTTTGTTTGTTTTCAGAACAAGGGTAGCCTGAGAACAGTGCAGTATAACCTAAATGGCTTGAAGACTGCAGCTTTAAAAATCCTTAAAATTAATTCATATTTGATAGCTCAAGAAGCAAATTATCTACTTAATAAGTAACAAACAGATAATATATTTTAACACTTATGTGTTTTTAAGTTGCTGTAACAACACAGTGGAAAACTGCTTGTTATTTTACTTTTTGCAGGGGGGTTGTTTGGTCTTTTTTCTCTACAATCATTCAGTGCAGGTAGGAATGCATGTTATATTTCTCCAGACTGATACTGCTTCAAAATAAGGTGCGTCTCCATCTGCCACATAATGCAACTCACAATTTTTTTTATTTTTTTTAACCCATGTAAATCAAGTCGATTGAGTCTTCAGGATTTGTCATGGATGGCATTTAGTTAATTTGTTCATCATTTGCTTTGTCCTGTATTCTGTCTTCTTCAAGGCTGAAACTGTACAGCAAGGAGGAAGCCTGTGCTGGCAGCTGTGCTTTGAAACAGGTCAATTCTCATGGACAAAGCGTAAGAGTTTGCCTATCCTGAAACAGAGCATGCCAAGAGCAAACAACTTCCCAGGGACAGACAGGCAGCCAAAAGAGAGCCAAGGAAACAGAGAGCCAGAGGCTGCTGGCAGAGAGAAAACCCACAGCTAGGAATGTTGAAAATAAGGACTCATACAAAACATTCACAATCATCTGTGCATTTTGCTGCACGTGGGAAGCCCTTGGAAGTTAAGCGCAACCTTAAAGAGAAAGAACTCGTCTAACAATAAATGATGTACAAATTTATCTTTGCTTTACTCACTGCCCCATGTTCTCTCAGTTCTAATTAGTTCTTCATTGACATAATTCTTGCCGAGGCGATCGGCTCCGGGGCAGGCGCGTTCCGCAGCGGAGAGGGGGATCAAGACAGGCGGGGCTTTTTTTTTCGGCATCGAGGCCACTCGAAGCACCCAAGGGAGCCGCCAAGACCCGGCAGCCCTCGCACGGGAGGCTGACGAGGCGCAGGCAGAGCCAGCAGCGCCCCCTCCCCCGCCGTTCAAAAGCAGCCCCTAGGGATCGCGAGCGACCAGGAGCACGGCGACCAGGGCCGGCAAACAGGGCGCGGCGTGTCAGCAAGGCGGGGCGCGGCAGTTCGCGCGGGCAGGGCGAGCAGGCGGGGCCCCTCGCCGCTCTTTTGCAGCGGTCTTTCCCTTCGGTACTTGTAACCTGCCTTCGAGGAACCTGGCCACGGTATCAACCAGGCAGAAAACCATGGCCTCTGCCTCTCTTGCGGCCTCTCCAGCCGCAGTCACTGACGTGGCCACTCAGACGGAGGGCTCGGGGAAACACACCGCCATCCAGGTCTTGGGCTGCAGGGTGTGCCCGAGTCTTCTGTCGGTATCCGGCAGCAGCAGCGAGGGGTATGCCTGTGGGAGGTCTGCCCAGATTGAAGAGCTGCTCAGCCAGGTAGCGGAGCTATGGGAGGAGGTGAGCATGCTCAGGAGCATCAGGAATTCAGAGAGGGAAATTGACTGGTGGAGGTGTACTCTACGCTCTCTGAGACAGACTCACAAGCCTGCCACAGCACAAGTGTCTACTGCTACACAGAAGACAAAAGTTCCCTCATCCCGCCAGGCAGTAGGAGGAGACCTAGGCCAAGGGGGGGAATGGAGGCAGGTTCCTGTTCGGGGTGGTAGGCGAGCCCTGTCCCTGCCCACCTCACCTTCCCATCTACCCATATATAACAGGTTTGAGGGTCTAGAACACGACAGTCAGAACAACGAAGTAGACGAAAGCCTGTCCCAGTTGGAGAGGGTGCCTAAGGCAAGGCAACCTATCCCCCGCATTGCTACATCAACTGTCAAAAAAGAAAGAAGGGTTATTGTCATGGGGGACTCCCTTTTGAAAGGGACAGAGGGCCCAATATGCCGACCGGACCCAACCCACAGGGAAGTCTGTTGCCTCCCTAGGGCTCAGGTGAGAGACTTCGCTAAGAAAGTCAAGCGCCTGGTACGGCCCACCGACTACTACCCGCTACTGGTCTTTCAGGCTGGTAATGATGAGGTAGCAACGAGAAGTCCGAGAGCGATCAAAAGGGACTTTAGGACTTTGGGGCAACTACTTAAAGGATCAGGGGCACAGGTTGTGTTTGCCTCTGTCCTTCTGATAGGGGGGATTGATGCTGACAAACAGACTCATCACATTAACACGTGGCTTCGGGACTGGTGCAACCAGCAGAATTTCGGGTTTTTCGATCACGGGAAGGTCTACGCGACACCGGGCCTGCTGGCACCAGATGGGATGCGCCTCTCTCAGAGAGGGGTGAGGATTTTTGCTAAGGAGTTGGCAGGGCTGATAGATAGGGCTTTAAACTAGAGTCGAAGGGGGAAGGGGATAAAACCAGGCACGCCGGTGATGAGCTAAGGGATAGCGCATTAGAATCAGAGAGACTGTGTGCTAGTGAGGCCCTTTGGTTGGCTACACAAGGTGCTACATGTAGAGAGGCGCATTTGAAGTGCTTCTACACAAACGCACGCAGTACTAGGAATAAAATGGATGAGCTAGAAGTCTTGGCCCAGTCCCACAGCTACGACATCATCGGCATAAGCGAAACCTGGTGGGATGAGTCCTGTGGCTGGTGTGTTGCAATCGATGGTTACAGGCTCTTCAAGAGGGACAGGCAGGGTAGGCAAGGTGGTGGAGTGGCAATGTATGTGAAGCATGGGCTGGACTGTGTGGAACTTCAAGTTGGCGATGGCAAAGTTGAGAGCCTCTGGGTAAGGATTAAGGGACGAATAAATAAAGGGGGTGTCGTTGTGGGAGTCTATTACAGACCACCTGGCCAGGATGACAACGCCGATGAATTATTCTTTGCAGAACTAAGAGATGCCTCGAGATCAACTCCCCTTGTCCTAATGGGGGATTTCAACTTGCCAGACGTCAACTGGGATCACCACACGGCTGACACGAGCAAGTCCAGGAGGTTCATAAAGCACCTAGATGATAACTTCTTGGTGCAGGTGCTAAGAGAGCCAACTAGGAAAGGTGCCCTCCTAGATCTGTTGCTGGAGAACAGAGAGGGTCTTGTGGGAGAAGTGGCAATTGGCGGCTGTCTCGGTTATAGTGACCATGAAGTGTTTGAGTTTAGAATTTATGGTGACAGAAGGAAAACTGTCACCAAAACTTCAGCCGTGGATATGGGGAAAGCAGACTTCAGGTTGCTCAGGGAACTAGTCAGCAAGGTCCCCTGGGAAACTGCTTTTGAAGGCATTGGCGTCCATCAGTGCTGGTCAATCTTTAAGCACTGCCTCCTAAAAGCACAAGATCAGGCGATTCCAAAATATCGGAAGTCAGGCAAGCAGGGCAGAAGGCTGGCTTGGCTGACCAGGGTTCTTCTACTGCAGCTTAGGTGAAAAAAGAAAGTGTATGGCTGCTGGAAGGAGGGTCAGGCGACAAGGAAGGAATACAGGGATGCTGTTCGTGTTTGTAGGGAGAAAATTCATGTGATCAAAGCCCAGCTAGAGTTGAAGCTGGCCATGTCTGTGGGAGACAATAAAAAAGTTTTTTTTAGATATGTAAACAGAAAAAGGAGAACTAAAGAAAACATAGGTCCCCTACTAGATGGGGAGGGTCTCCTCACAGACAATGACATAGGCAAAGCAGAGACGTTTAACGCCTTCTTCGCCTCTGTCTTCAACACTGATGATGGGCTTTGGGACCCAGGGTAGCCTGAGCTGGAGGACCATGACGGTGGGAATGACAAACTCCCAGCCGATCCTGAACGTGTGCAGGAATTGCTGCTCTACCTGGATCCATGCAAGTCCATGGGTCCGGATGGGATTCATCCCAGGGTGCTTAAAGAGCTGGCTGATGTCATCGTGGGACCTCTCTCAATTATTTTTCAACGATCTTGGGAATCTGGAGAGGTCCCAGTAGACTGGAAGCTGGCAAATGCTGTGCCGATTTGCAAGAAGGGTAAGAAAGAAGACCCTAGCAATTACAGGCCTGTCAGTCTCACGTCAGTGCCTGGTAAAATTATGGAGAGGATGATCCTTGAAGTTATTGAAGCGCACCTGGGGGACAATGCAGTCATTGGTCCCAGCCAACATGGGTTCATGAGGGGTAGCTCCTGCCTAACAAATTTGATTTCTTTTTATGATAAGATCACCCATCTAGTCGATCAAGGGAAACCAGCTGATGTGATCTTTTTGGACTTCAGCAAAGCTTTTGACATGGTTTCCCATAGGATCCTACTGGACAAAATGTCCAGCATACAGCTAAACAAAAACATCATACGATGGGTGAGCAATTGGCTGACGGGCAGGGCTCAAAGGGTTGTGGTAAATGGGGCCACATCTGGCTGGCTGATGGTCACTAGTGGGGTCCCTCAAGGCTCCATTTTAGGGCCAGTCCTCTTCAATGTTTTTATAAATGATTTGGATGTAGGACTAGAAGGTGTTCTGAGCAAATTTGCCGACGACACCAAACTTGGAGGAGTTGTGGACTCGAATGAGGGTGGAAAGGCCTTGCAGAGAGATCTGGACAGATTGGAGAGCTGGGCAATCACCAACCACACGAAGTTTAACAAAAGCAAGTGCCGGGTCCTGCACCTGGGACGGGGCAACCCTGGTTGTATGTACAGACTGGGCGACGAGACGCTGGAGAACAGCCCCGCAGAGAGGGATCTGGGTGTTGTGGTTGACAGCAAGTTGAATATGAGCCAGCAGTGTGCCCTGGCAGCCAGGAGGGCCAACCGTATCCTGGGATGCATCAAGCACGACATTGCTAGTCGGTCGAGGGAAGGGATTGTCCCACCCTACTCTGCACTGGTGCGGCCTCACCTCGAGTACTGTGTGCAGTTCTGGGCACCACAGTACAAAAAGGACATTAAACTGTTGGAGAGTGTACAGAGGAGGGCTACGAAGATGGTGAAAGGCCTGGAGGGGAAAACATTATGAGGAGCGGCTGAGGTCACTTGGCCTGTTCAGCCTGGAGAAGAGGAGGCTGACAGGGGACCTCATTGCAGTCTACAATTTCCTTGCAAGGGGGAGTGGAGAGGCAGGTGACCTCTTCTCCATCATCACCAGTGACAGGACCCGTGGGAATGGTATTAAGCTGAGGCAGGGGAAGTTTAGGCTAGACATCAGGAAGAGGTTCTTCACCAAGAGGGTGGTTGCACACTGGAACAGGCTCCCCAGTGAAGTAGTCACTGCACCAAGCCTGTCTGAATTTAAGAAGAGATTGGACTGTGCACTTAGTCACATGGTCTAAACTTTTGGGCAGACCTGTGCGGTGCCAGGAGTTGGTCTTGATGATCCTTATGGGTCCCTTCCAACTTGGGATATTCTATGATTCTATGATTCTATAATTCATATTCACATAAAATATGAGATTCTCCTGAATTTAAGTGTCAGTTTTCTACTTTTGGAAAAAACAAGGAAAAAACACAAAGTTATCCTGGTCAATATAGAATCCCTGTATTTCTTCACTATTTTTAGTTAAATCTTTAACCATTTGCCAAAAAGAGTTTAGCAGTAAGAAAATAACTGTATGGCAACCGGATGTGTGGAGAATCAACTTTGCAAGTAACAAATAGTCTGAGCCAAAGATGATTTTTTTTTCATGGAGATGGAACTGCTTGATTTCATTAACATAGAACAACAAAAATGTAGAAAATAAAGACAGAATCTCCAAAGGGCAAATAATTATTTTTAACTATCATTCTTATGAGAACGACAACGCTGGATTATTAATTACATGGTTTAGCCATTGTACTTTCAGGACAGGAGGCTGGTAAATCAGCAGGATAGCAGCTAGCAAAGAAAATTTTTCAAAGACACCACATAGCACCTTGGAACAATCTTCCAGATACTCCGTGAACAGGACAGCAGTCATGTTGGACTGACTTAGGATTTTTCTCAACCTTTCGTTAAAGAAAGGTGCTCCATGGTTTTCTCCTTTCCACTGAAATGGAAGACCATACTGGCATCCTGCAGGTCCATGAGCACTGCAGGTCCTGAGCACTGCAGGTCCATGGTGAGATCTGCAGTAGAGTATCTGGTGGAGGTAGATGACGTACACTCAATGAATGGATGCATCATCACCCTCAGCTGTGAGACTGGAGCGTATATGTTGGGAAGAGAGTGCAAGGACTCACAACATGTGAAAAGCCATGACAGTCCTTTTCAGATAGCTGACTGATTATCTATATCTGACCCTGAAACTCAAAGAGGGCTTCCTACCAGCAATAGCTGACCTGTCACTGCTGCCACAGAAAGTGCAAAAGAAGAACAAAGCTGGACAACAGTAGACACAAGGAATTGATGCAGAATTGTTGATGGAAACAGAAAGAATGGATAACAGCAGAGAAGGCTAATGTGTCATAACCCTGGGAAAGGCCTACTGCTTGGCACCTCTGGAAGTAATATGTTAAAAGCTTCACTGAATCAGTCTTCCAATTCCAAATTTTTAGGAGACTTTAAGTTTACTAAATAAATAAATAAATAAATAATAAAAAGGTTTGATAAGATATGCATTGTATATAGGCAGAAGTAGAGGGTAACCTAGTAGAATGGGAAAAAAAGTCTTTCACAGATTAAGCATATAGTCGAACAAGTCCTTCATCTTGCCTTCCTAAACAGACACTGACAATAACCTTAAAAAATAAGGCTGTGCTTTCTCAGGTTCTGAACCTTCAAAGAAGGTCTTTATAAAAAAGACTTATTGTCTTCCTCAAATTCCAGAAGATACAGACAAAGAAAAAGTGATTTTAATGACACTAAAAATCTAAGTGAAAATACTCCTGTCATTTCATTATCTGCATGGGAAATATTGGACTTAACATGTAAAAAGATGGAACTTTGGAAGCTCAACAGAAGCTAAAATTCTTTTTGTTAGTTGTTTTTAGGAGTACAAAGTAAATTAGAGAAGATAAGATCTACTTTTAAGAGCAGAACAGAGAGATGATTCCAGGAAGAATTTATGTTTTCTTTTTTCAGTAATAGTTCTGCTGTGAGGGTACAGGAATTTAAGAATCACTATTAGACGTAACAGTGATCCATATGTAACAATGTAAGTAACACAATGCTAAATAAACATGATTTTTGGATGGCATCTTTTTTAAGATGAAAAACTGCAAAGCTGAAGTCATCTCACTTTATATTTCCACTAAGCAAACATACATGCCATGAAGGGATTTTCTTTAGGTGTTCTCCCACAACTACAACACTTTATCCAAACATGATACTAGAAAAAAACAAACAAACAAAAACACAACAACAACAAAACGTATCCTTGAAAGCCTTCGGCTTTTGAGGCAAAACTGCCTGCTAGAGTGCACAAGCAATCAGTACCACTGTTAAAACATGACACTGTAGGTGGCGTCAAACTTGTAATGAATTCTGTCAGGAAATACAGGTCAGCCACCACAGCCAGATACTGATACAACCACTCCATGCTAACTTGGAAATAAATTGGAAAAAGAAACTGGAGAGATGACAACATGGTCAGGATACAGAAGGGCTAACACTTCCTGGAAAACATCCAACATAGAAAGGAAATATGAAAACAATTCCCTCTAAGAACCACAAGGTCTTGGGCTAATCAGACAGAGCTCTTTCAAGAGAGGAGTGTTGGCTGAGAGAAAGAATTACAGACCTCAATAGAGATAGGACAAGGAGTCTGCCACTGTGCAGTAGTTTCCACTTCTCTAAGTCTTGAGATAACATTCAACTTCTTTGATTCTTCCCTTTCCTCTCTTAGATCAGGAATCACTGCAATAAAGGCCCTCGGAAAAACAGTTTTCAAAAAGGTTTTCTTCCAAAATGGAAAACTGGAGAATTTTTCCACCCTTTGAATTTCAGATGGGAGACGTTTTCCCCTTGAATTTCAGCAATGTAAGAAATCTGACAAAAGCATTGGAATTAGTCTTCAAGTGAGTCAACTGACCACTGTAAATTGAGGACACCTACAGAGAGCATGAACATTCAAGAAAGTATTAATACCTGTAATATGATGTGGGTAGAGGATATAGGCTCACCCAACCATTGCTGTACAAAGACCTGACCTTTTATCTTTGGTTTAGAGGATTTAGCTCTCAATGGAGGTACGCTTAACTGAAGTCTTTTATTAATTCAAAACTCTTTCCTTCATATGGATTCTTCCTAGTCAAGGAAAAAAAAATAAAAAGGAAAAGGAAACAACAAAGTTAAAGACTGGCATGTGAAGGGACTCAAAAATCAAAATCAAGGTTTCATGGTTGTGGATGGCAAAGATTATCCCAGAAGCTGAAAGAAAAGGTCAAGAGCTTATCACTGATCATTTTTAGCAACCTTTGGCCTCATTCTAAGATATTACCTCTGCTTACTTTAAGAGAGTAGGATTGGGATTGCCAGAGAAAGAAGAATTACAGAGATTCATAGTCGTGTAGAGTTGGCAGCTTCTGTCCCTAGAAACAAACGTTTTAATGAACGCTTCAATAATTTTCCCATATTCAAAGTTCTATTAAAGGCACAAGTAACTGCATGTCACAAATGTGACAATAAAATGCAGCCAAATAGAAACAGTTAAATATCAGCTTTGTAAACAGTAAAACAAATAGAGTATTTTTAGTTCTTTTTCTGAACCACAAAACAGAATGGGGATTCAGCTGATAAAAAGCACTAATTATCTTGACTCAAGGAATCCAAGGATACCTCAGGAAATGCACATTATGAAAAAGGCGGTCTGCCCATATGCATTCTGGCAAGGTCTCAGCTTTTTGGCTGACTCGACTGAAGAAACCAGCATAATTAGAACTCCTGAATAGAGCTAGGTAATGTCAGGGATAATATCTCATTCTTCAAACAGATAAAGAAATAGATTGTGCTGTAAAGATAAAGCAGCAAGCAAATGAGGACACTGACAAATGTGATCGTGGGGCAACCTCAAATTATTCAAACTCCAGGAAGCAAATCTTGTGATTTCGGCTATCTTGGATTCAGAAAGGACTTATAAATAAAATAGAGAAGCTTGCCTGCTGCAGGCTCTTGGGATATTAGAATGCACAAACGCTGCCACTCTAGCACAGTAAGGACATAACCATTGTGCTGAGGCACAAAACCTTCAATTCCTTTCAGACACATTTAGCTATTATCCGTACTGAAATACTAACCTTTCTCACCTTTGTGCTTCCTTGCAAGGCATGGCAGGAGGCCAGTGAAAGGATGTCTTTAATGATACCAGAGTCTATTGCAAAACTCAAAGACTTTAGAGATTACAACCATCATAACTAGTTCCACACACGTGTCCCTAAGGAGCATGGAAAGTGGGGACAATAAAGGAGGAATGCAACAAAAACAGTGTGCAGGAAATGCCACAGTAAAAAGATGGGAGTTTGAAGAGATAAAAATGTTCCCTCAGAGTAACAGATGACCTGCTTACCCTCAGCTCAGTATTCAGTGTTGTAGACAGCCAAAGTATGTTTCATAACCCCCCAAAAATAACCAGAATGAATCACACTGAGCTTTATATCTATGCCTGTACTCAGGTCTTCTATCATCTCTGTTTTACATCCATGTCATCTGCCAAATACAATATCCTAGAAACAATACTGCTTGCTTCACCTCATGCTCTGTAGAGAGACTACACAGTCCCTTTACTTACAGTGCAGAGTAGTGACCCACTAACTGGAATTGCCACACTAGGTACAGGTCACACTCAGGCTTTCTTTTCTCTGTTCTGTCTCTGAATACAATTAGCAACATTCTCTGAAGTATCTGTTATAATGAACTCTGAAGTGGACTACTATAATAGCATAAGCTACCCACAGGGGTACCTTCTTTCTCGTCCACCATTAGCAGAACTGGCTGTGCCCCAAAGAAAGACAGATACTATATTTTGCAGCTGGAGTTTGCAGGGAAGGGTTCAGATCTGCAGTGAAGTGCTCTCCCAATCAGAAAATGCCCTTTCTCACACATGGCAACAGAAAGATTATTTGGCAATGCTCCTCTCTGAAGTATTTATGATTATTAATATGCTATGCAATATTGCAATATGTCCTAGTTTTTCTTCTGTAACTGTTACTAGGTGATATTCATGAATAAATGTTAATAGTTGAATTTTAAAGTAATCTAAAAACAAACAAATTAAAAAAAAAAAAAGCATGCAAACAATCCACCTCATGTTTCTAAGAAATGCAGTCTCTGGCTTTTGTACTCACTCTCTGAAGGAGGTTAATAATGGTCAGGCTTGTTCACAATACAAGCTAAAATTTTCTACAGAAAATGTGAGTGAGTCAGCGTTACTTTTATAATCACCTTTCTCAATGATGGACTTATTCTAGTTGTTATACATCTGAAGCACTTAGGATGCTAACCCTCAATGCTGGCATTTCCCGAGAAGGTCCAGTGTCACAGCACAGTCTTTGTCTTCCTAATGCCACATGCAGCATTACACTGCATGATATTCAAAAGTCAAGCACTTGACACAAAGCTCCTTCAGAACTGCTGTGGGGGGATGTCATAAATTCCAGAGATAGCTAGGAGACACAGGTATTTTTCCTCCACTACCCTGTCAATGTCTTCTAAATGAATAAAAGGCTGGGGGGAAGAAGAAGAGTCATGAAAAAAATGGTACCAGGGAGTCTGTGGGTTCCAATGATAGTACTGTGATGTTTAATTACACTCACTGATAATTTCCAGAGGCAGCAAGCTCTGAAAATACACACAGAGGCATGCACATACACAGAGGAAAATCTTACAGGTTTGATAGATTATTAATGAAGATTTCCTATGGGGTTTGTTCATATGGTATTATCTCTGCTTCAGAAGATGCTATGCTAAAAATTAAAGTTTCCACAAAGGAATCATTAACTCTTCTGTGCTCATGCTAATCACTCAGGTCTTGAGGAGCAACTGTCTGCATCTCTCTCAGTTGCTTGCCCTTGCTAAAAATACTGTCCCACCCCACTTTTCCCCTTACTTTCACTGCACCTCCTGGATAAAGCAGAGTCATTAAGTGATTAAAAAAATGCCCACAGTTTGCTGCTGAGCCGACATAGGGTATAATTTACAGACACATCATCTCCAGCCCATGTGCTCCATGCCTGACTGGCCTCCTTTCTGCAGCTATGGGGTGCAGGCATTCTGGGGTTGCCCCATGCCCTCGTAGCTGGCCCCAAAGCCAGCAGCCTCTCTTAAGGCAGTCTGCATGCGGTGCTCTCTTCTTTCCCCAACCTCCAACCTGCCCTCCCGGTTTCTTCCCCTTTTAAGACATGACAGCTGCTCACTGAACCTGTCCCCAAAATCTGCTACTGAGTTTGCGCTTAAGCAGGGAGGGGATCATAGAACAAGTGAAAATTATCCACCCCTGCTTTCCTTTGATGTACACCAATGCCCCTAAACCTGCATTCCCAGTCCCTACCTACATGTTGCCTCTTTTCTTTCCAACACTTATTCAAAACAGAGGCATGAGACAAGGAAAAACTGACTACTGAATCATCAAGCACTGCTCTTCATCCCATTTAAAAGCAAAAACCAAAACAGAACCTTAAAGAGCTATTTTGGACTTTAAAAGAATTCATATTTTAAATGGAAGAGCTTGCCTGCTGCAGGCTGCTGGCAGATCTGAATGCAAGATCCATGTGTAGACTTTGTAGGAGTGGAGTAAACCACCTCTTAAACTAGATTCTGCCTTTGGCTATCACATGACCATCACATGAATGTTATTTACATGACTACCTTTGGTGGATGGCTTTTCAGTTCCCTCAAATATCCTGTCTTCTCAGCTTTAAGCAAGAGATGTTTGAGAACCAAGCCCTGAATTTGCCATAAAAACTGTATTAATGTTTTGTCTGCAGTCGTGCTTACAATTCTCAGCTGATATCTGTGCCTTACAGGTGATACACAGAAAAAAAAAAAAAAAGCCAAAAATCAGAAAAGGATGTACTACTGACGCTTCTGCAGCTGGAGAACTGAGACAACAAGGTAGGCAGTGAGTGACTGCAGCACAAGACTGAGGGATAAAACTAGCACTAGCCCTCACCTATCTATTGTCAACTTTGCATCTGCATGTCACATCCCAAATATTAAAGCTCAGAAAGGAAGTCAAGGCTTGTTCAAGCTTGTTCTCACGCTTGTTCAGGTAAATGAAACTGACTTTGGCTGAAGCCCCATTTGTAAAAGCACTAGCCACAGTTCTCAGAATGCAGTTTCCAGCAACAGCTATCCAGGCCTCTTGTGATTCTCAACAGAAACCTCTATCATTTTCAGAGCTTTGTCAATTCTTAAGATCAATAGGTCTATTTATTTAAGACCTTAAATATTGACTAAGAGATGAGCAAATGCTGAGTCTGTCAGTAAATCAATGACAATTACTGTAGTAAAATGAAGGTTTTTATTACAGGTTTTCATATAGATTTTAACGGGGGGGGGAAGATATCTTGAATATAAATATATAAATTTCCTCTGAATTTGTTTCTTTCAAAAATACTGAAAATATATTCAAATATATTATGAATCAAAGCAACTGATCACATCATATCCAGAGTGCGAGGACTAACGTAACAACTAGAAATCTCAGTCTTTGATAAGAACTGCCTTCGGTTGTGATTAATGTAATTGAGTTGCAATTATCATAAAAGAAGCATGATGAATATCAGATCCTGAATAGTTCTCAAAATCCTGAATATTTCCCATCAGTAATAATATTTTATTTTACTTTATTTTATTTTATTTTATTCTACAGTCACACAAGCTTCTTTAAGTGTAAAAAAAAGGAAAAAACTGTTTTAATCAAAATCCCACAACTGGTGTTAGAAACCATGAGTTCACCAGAGGAAACTATGGCTAACTGTAATATGATGTATAGTACAGACAATGTTGCTTCATCCCTTATTCCTGCTGCTTCAGAGTTTTTCATCCATGGCAGTGAAATGAATGGTGCTTTCCAGAGACTGCATCTTTAGCCGGTGTTCCTGCAGCTGTTGTAAGAAAATGAGACTCATAAGTGAATTTAAAAATAAAAAATAAAAAATCAGCTACTAGTGTGCTGCTGAAATACTAATACAATATTGCAAAAACTGTCATGCCATTTAAGAGGAGACACATCTCTAAACTGTCTGAAAAATTGTGCCTTCATCTGAGCCGAAGAAAAGCAAGTGCCAATCACAGATAATTTAGCCTGTATATATCTATAATATGTACAAAATATGTATTGCTTCAGGATTTAAATTATATATATGTTTATATTATACAGATATACATATCTGCATATACATATATATGTACATATAAATCTATATGCATATAGGCATATGAAATTATATACAAAGAGTTGTAGAATCATAGAATCATTTGGGTTGGAAAAGACCATCAAGATCATCAAGTTCAACCATCCACTTAACATTACAAGTCCGCTGCTAAACCATGTCCCTAAGCACCACTTCCACAAGTCTCTTAAATACCTCCAGGGATGGGGACTCCACCACTTCCCTGGAGAACCTGTTCCAATGCGTGATCACCTTTTACGTGACAAAATTCTTCCTGACATCCAATCTAAACCTCCCCTGGTGCAACTTGAGGCCATTGCTTCATGTTCTATCCGCTGTCACCTGAGAAAAAAGACCGTCATCCTTCTTGCTGCAACCTCATTTCACGTAGATGTAGAGAGCAATGAGGTCTTCCCTGAGCCTCCTTTTCTCCAGACCAAACATCCCCAGTACCCTCAGAAGCTCCTCGTATGTCTTGTTTCCTAGTCCCTTCACCAGCTTTGTTGCTCTCCTCATCATTATATAATGCATATATAATTTGAATCCTGAAGCAATAGGTATATTTTTCCATATTAAATGCTGTTTCATTGACAAATTTAACTAAAATTAATCTTACGAACTTATTCCTATGAAGACAAAAGCCACTTCATCTAAAATCTTGATACTTTTTCATAATATAATGGAAACCAAAATCTGAATTCATCCTTCCTCTTGTATTCAACATCATTTTGGTTATAAAACTCAAGAAAAGCTTTATTTTTCTCTGCTGAGCATTCAGCTTTTTCTTAGGATGCACTCTCATAATCTACTCAATAGATCATATGATGTATTTAAACTTAATATACCACAGTGACTTGATTGTTTGCTAAAAAGCATATACTATATCATATTTTTAAAGGAGGATGATCAATTGGTGATATGGTCAATTTACAAGCTCTTTTTTGAATTTGTCCTAAACCGAGTCATCTTCCTTGAATGTGGTGCTGCAAATTTGCACAGGCTTTCCAAATAAGTCATATGTAGTGATGTGATCGAAAACAAGAAAGTAGATTCACTGTTTTAATGCCTGTAAGAATTGAGTAAATTTTGATCTTTGCAGTTTGGGCAATATACAGTCACAAACAGTATTCACCCTCAACATGTTTTAGTGCTTCTGATACATCTTAAAATTTGCCTTCTTCCATGCCCACATAACATCAGTGAGTTGTCATCATTCTGACTAGTACACTCACAGCTTCTTTCTCATTTTCAATTAATAACACCTCCTGCTATAAAACAGAGGCTTCTTATTTGTAAGCGTGTAAGCTTACAATTAATGCTATTACATTTCAGCCTACTTCCCTTGCTTCATTCTTCAGTTATTTGATGCTTCTTGCATAAAATCCCAGGCTTCTCAGAATAGACAATATTTCCTAACCATGCATCATCAGCAAATATAATTAGCACAGTTTTCTGTGTAAAGATCATTAATCAGTAAATAAGAGTTGTAGAAAGACACCAATTACTTCTCCCAATCTAAGATTCTGCTTCATATTTATCTCTCATATATACATATTTGACTAAAAGTAATCCCCATTTTAACAAGTTTGAACAAAAAATTCAAGGATAACACCACATTAACATAAGCTTTACTTCTTGATGCATCCAGTAGCCCCCATGGTAAGCACTGTGCACGAATGAGTTCTTGAAGTCTGTTAACTTCTTATCACTGTTCCAGAGACAAAGACAGAGAGAGAAGGAAAAGGAAAGGGAAGGGTAAGTGAGGGAGAGAAGAAGGAAGGAAGGAAGGAAGGAAGGAAGGAAGGAAGGAAGGAAGGAAGGAAGGAAGGAAGGAAGGAAGGAAGGAAGGAAGGAAGGAAGGAAGGAAGGAAGGAGGGAAGGAGGGAAGGAGGGAAGGAAGGAAGGAAGGAAGGAAGGAAGGAAGGAAGGAAGGAAGGAAGGAAGGAAGGAAGGAAGGAAAGTTAAAGTTTATAATGAGGAAATGATGCATATGTTGGAGAAGAGTCACTATGGCTCTTACAAAGCCTATCACTAATCTGTCAGTTGCTTGGAGCAATCACTGGCAACGCGATCATGCAAAATCCAGTTGATATCTGCTTCCTGGAACAGTGGCTCACTTTTTTTTTTTTTTTTCCTGCACTGGAGGACATACGATAGGATGACTGGATATGATGAGAAATAAAAAAGATTTTTTGACATTATTAACACGTTACTTATGTTTCTGTTAAAAGAAAAAAAAAGACTCATGCTGACTGTGGTAGCATATTCTGAGCCCACAGCAGATCTTTATAAAAAGTGAAAACAAACCTATTGTAAAACAATACATCTACCATATTCATCTCTGTCCAAAAATATACACAACTGTAAAACAAAAGGCCACTGTCAGTCAAAACAAACAGCTTTTGTGTTTTGTTTCTTTTTTTAAATGAATCATGGAATTCTGAAACAAGAAAAGAACAAGAAAAATAGAAATTATAACAATATAAAAGAGAGGGAGAATGAAGAGGAAAAAATGGTGTTTTTTTTCACAATAAGAAAAAAACATGTTCAAATGCAAATGTAACTAATTTTTCAGTATAACTATGCCAAAACATTTCACGTAAACTGTACTGAATTTCAAGATAAGTTCAGTTTTAAATATTTAATTTGCTGTAGGGCATTTTCTCAGCCAAAGGAAAGGTCACATTTTACAACAACTCTAGAAATCAGTAAGAGAGTCATGTACCGTTCCACCCATACTAAACTGCCATCAAAGCACAGGTATAAATTCCTATCCAATCATCAGTGGCTACAACCTAAAATTGCTAATATATTGACACTAAAAAGACAATGAAATGCAGTTTTAACAAGACTAATATTTAACATTTCACCAGGTTGCAAAGAGGCTTTTAGAATTTTTCTTGAAGAGAAAGTTCTGTACACTGTTTGGAAAAATTATACAAATACAGAAAAGTATTAGAGAAGACAGTTTTTACAGAACTGTCTTTTTTTTTTTTCCTTATATTGAAACTGTGCTTTTTTGATCATAAAAGACAGACTCAATTTTCTCAGTTTTCCTACATATCGTCCTTGTTCTGTTAGCATAATATATTTATGTTGAATGATTTTTAAAAAGGGGGTCAGTCGCACGTGCTCTTTAACTAATATTTCAAACTGGAAGTGATCTCAAATAAAGCTTTTATTATAAAACATTCAAACTGCTTTTAAAAGAGATGCTTCAGAATATTCAGCTTCACAGGACAGCTCAAAGTCCTCTTTGAGGTAAGCTTTTTTTTCTTCAAATTTGGTAATTTCTAGAAAAAAAAATAATCAGTTTATACCAAGATGGAAGAGCAGCAACAGCTGGGGGACATATTTATCTTTGGAACAAGACAAAGAATTTCTACTTACTAAGACAGGCACAGTGATGAGGCTGCCTTGAAATCTTAGGTTCCAACTGTCTTCCAACATTGTTTGCTATAAACATATGCAATAGAAGCATAATAGAAGCACTAGAAAGCAATCTTTACAATTTCCCCAAGACGAAAACAGCATTGTTTTATTTCTAAAATAAAGGGAGATAGAACTCCAAAAACATGATCAGGTTCATATCATGTAAAGGTAGTACCTATGGCATGTGGATAAACTACATGTGTTTAAGTCAGGTGAGTACAGGTCAACAAGGCATTCTGGTTTAAACTCACTTAGTTCGAACACAATGCCCCATGAATGTGATTATTTTGTTTACAGATTTGTCTTGAGCTCAGAGGGAATGGTGCACAAGAGAGGTTAAATCCAAGCAAAAAGGACAGCACTGCCTTATTTCTCTTCCTTTACCTGGAGTTATCTGAGCTACTCATTTTCCTGGGTGACAAAGGTACGTGTAGGAAACCTAATAATTTCCACTAAAGTCCAATGGAATTTTCCCATAATACTTTACTCCTACCCACAGTACAGCCACACTACCCTTTAAAAATATTTTTAAAGTAGTACAGCACAGCTACCCTAAGAGTTTATAAATTAATTCAGAAGCTCTTTTACAAAGCTGCAGTGCATTAAACCATGGTGGAGTTGCCTGTGAGTAACAAAAAAAAGAAAAAAAAAAAACATTATCAGGCTATAGTCATAGTACCCTTCCTTTATTTAAAATCCTGTTTACAATCTAAGCCACATGGAACAATGGATAAAATGAAAGAAGAGTGCATGAGAAAGGTAGTTTTCCATCAGCTGCTGTTCTTTATTTCAGACAACTGTTTAAGTGTTAGCAATTGCTACTCAGGGGAGAATGTGCAATTAGCATTATGTGAGTTATAGGATTTCCAGCCTAATTGTGCACTTTTCAAAATAATTTCTGATTTATTGCAATTCATCCAGTATCACATGCTTTTTAAAATAAGTAGATGGTCAGAAGTTGTTTTATGAAATAATTATTTAGACAATTTGTTCAACATTCAGAACCAGATTTGGATGAATATATATATATGTATATATATTTTCATTGAAGAACACAACTGAAAATGTTGCTGTTTCAAATGAAAGATCTAAGTGATATGACTGTAACTGACCATTTTGTTAATTAACTCTAGCTACATTTACAGCTTTATAGTGCTAAACGTCCGCAATGTTTTTCACAAACAGCTAGCAAGTTTTTTATTTTATCACAGCCATACATGTCATCCCTTTTGTCAGTATCAATGGATTTACTGAGAATTAAGTGTTGACAGGAACAATTTCACAATACTGGGAATAATTCTGCAAGCTTCCACATATCAACAGAAAATATATTTAGCAATATATATATAGCAATATATTCTACTTGAAAATGTTGAAGTTCAGGTGCTAAGATTTACCCAAAACTTGTTCCATGAGTTGGTATGTTTTTTCATAGTTTTTCTGAGTACATTGTGTTTTATTATCTGGTTGTGAATGGATGTTAAGATTAGAAAAACTGCTGAGTATCACTTAATTTCGAAACCATAAAATTTTAGTGGTCCCTAATGTACTTCTGGAAACTCTAATCCATGAAAAGAAATCTCTTCCAGAAATAGAACATAGCAGTGTCAATCCTCCCTTTTAAAGTCTCTCTACTATCAGGTAAAGCTTATATATCGTACCTTGGTTATCAAATGGCCGGTTTCTGAGAAACAAAACTCAAAATTAAGTGAGTTTGAAAATTAGATAAATAAAAATTCCAGAGCCACCTTCATATATACTGATTGTGATCAAATGACTGGAAGTTGATTGTCTTAATATGAGAATATCAGGGCTGGGGGTGTCAGTAGACCATAGCAAGTAAATGTGTTGTGCTAATTAGAGGATGAAGAGTTCATCTCTCCATCTGTTGAGAACTTGTACTGCATGTAACCTGGGACTTGATCTAACACAAGGTCACTGGAGTCAGCTGAGCAGTTTGCAAGAAGCAAAGATTCAAAGTCCATGCTTCTGCATTAGAGTAGATTTCATCCATATGAAGCCATTTGTGAGAGTCTATATTCCACCTCTGCTAAGATTCCAGCCAAAGTATAAAGAAGGAATAGGGATGGTGTGTTTATAGGCTCACAGGCACACATTTTATAATCCTTAATAATACCATTAGTACACAGGTAGAAAAGATAGAGCAGCAGCATCTGGCACAAGAACAGCTGACAGTTGCCTGTCCAACCCTGTTTCCCATTTCTTATCATTTTTTCCAAACTTAAATCGACTGAGCTTTGATTTCCTTTATCAGGTGTTTGCACCAAGCAGATCTCAACAAAGAAGGTTTAGAAAGAATTCACAGATCTCAGGGAGGAAAACATCACGCATTTCTTAAAAAGGATGAGCCTTAGAACTGAGAAATAATAGTTAACCCTTCTGAAGAAAAAAAAAAAAAAGCCAGTTAGTGTTTGAACACTAAAATGTTGCCCTCAGCATGGTTTTTCTTAGTCTTCTCCAATATAAACCTAGTGTTTCAAAGACCTTAATTATTTGAGTTTGACAGCATTGATAATTACTTGGTCTGATCTTTGTTTTACTCCCTAGAAAATAAGAAAATAAGAAAGATGTAGAAGCTAAAACTGTCAAAAGTAACCACTAATGTGAGGCACCTAATTTAAGAGCACATGAGCTATTTAAGAGCACTATTTAAGAGCACGTGTTCATGATCCTTCTGAACACTTAGCATTTCATAGGACTTTGCATTTTCAAAGCACAATATTAGTTGATATCACCTGCAGGTGTGTTCTTCTACAGATCTGCTCTTGGAAATATCATGCTGAGCACACAGAATAAAAAACTAACTCAGTTAGTGCCTAACTGTGAAAGAGCTGGGCTTTTTATTTTGTTTTGTTTGTTTCTTTGTGTTTTTTTTTGTTTTGTTTTTGTTTTTTTTGGTTCTGTTTGAATTCGCTATGCTCTTAAAAAGAAGTAGATAGGAACATCATGCAGTACACAAACCTGATTCATTTTTAAAGCATGGTTTATCTTGTAGACAGTTAACATGATCCCAGGCAGAATATAAATAAATAAATAAATAAATAAATAAATAAAGTAGCTTACAATTACAAGGTTAAATACAGTCCCTGTAGTCAGCTCAGAGCTTTTCAGAAATATAAAGTTAGACCCTTATTGCCCTAAAACAAAAGCAAATTCTGTCAACTTCCACAACACTTGTCACAGGAGTGTCTGTGAATTGGCACGAGTGGAAGGGAGGAGAGGGGGAGGCCAAGAGGCAAAGCAATGCCAGGGATATTATAGGGAAGTCAAAAAGTATTAGTGAGATTTGGATGTTTGCCTTTTTTTTTTTTTTTTTTTTGAGTAATAAGGAGGTCTGTGTGAAAACAAAGGGCTAGAATATATCATGAGAGTGATATATCAGTGAAGTAGAGAAAAAAAAATACATGAAAACGAAAGACTGGGGAGAAGTTTAGGTGAGCTTCCTTAACATCTCTCACTAACCTTCCATCTCTCATTCCAGCTGATCTAATCTGTGAGAATCTCCTGTCCCCACAGACTGACTTACCTGCCTGCATCCCCCAGGCTACTTCTACAGTTGAAAGAAGTGACTGAAAGTACTGACTCCAAAGCAGAGGTCCAGGACAGCTCCCATAGGAGCTGAAATGAGATCCAGAAAGAAATGAGATTTCCAGAAGTGAGGCCAGGTAGGAGCAAGGGTGAAAAACATTTAGGTTGTGCAAAAAAACATCCAGGCACCTCTTCATTCACAGGCACTTCATTTTGCAGTTAACCATAGTTTTTCATATAAATGGTTTGGGACGCATGGACAGCAAGCACGATTAGAAAATATTAGCAATTTGAAAAAAATCTTGAAAAATGCCATATCCCCAAAACTTCAAAATATTCAACTGGAAGTCTTCTCTGCAGGATCTTTCCATCCATCTCTAACTAAAAATCATCAGAATCTGTAATATTCTTCACCCTGTAATCAAACCTTTACCTGACGTTTGGCTAGTAGGGCAAGATTCTCCCCCTCTACTCTGCTCTTGTAAGACTCCACCTGGAGTACTGTGTTCAGATCTGGGACCCCCAACATAAGAAGATCATGGACTTATTGGAGCAAGACTAGCGGAGGACTGTGAAGATGACCACAAGGAGAGGAGCACATCTGTGAAGAGAGGCTGAGAAAGCTTGGGTTTTTAGTCCAGGGAAGAGAAGGCTCCAGGGGGAACTTATTGTAGTCTGCCAGTACCTAAAGACGACCTACAGGAAAGACAAGGAGGTACTTTTTGCAAGGGCATGTAGTGATAGGACAAAGAGCAATGGTTTTAAACTGAAAAATGATAGAATTGAATTAGGTATAAGGAAGAAATTCTTCACGAGGGTGGTGAGGCACTGGAACAGGTTGCCCAGAAAGATGGGGATACTGCATGTATTCCAGTCCAGGTTGGATGGGCTTTGGGCAACCTGATCTAGTGGAAGGTGTCCCTTCCCTTGGCAGGGTGGGTGGACTAGATAATTTTTAAGGTTAAGGTCCATTACAACCCAAACTATTCCATGACTCTATGATTGCATACTAAAGACTATCATTAAAGTTAATGGATGCATTGATCATGTAGAATGTACAGGAAAGGAGCTTCACAGAACGATTATTGTTTCCTTTCTTGTGTACTTGGCAGTGGAGGCAAGTAACACATGTAACAAATACACAATAATCCCAATGGGTGATATCTTCTGCCTGCAAAGAAACATGCAAGAGCATCTGTGATTCAGTTGCTTTCACCTGGTGTTTTGAGAAAAGCAAGACTGCCCATAAGAGAAACAGAACCCTTAAGGAGATATTAAGGAGATAGTACTGCATGAGTACAAGCTCTAAATTCCTTTGTCACGTTTCTTCTGTGACTGTACATCTGTATTTATTATCTCTTTCTATAGAGCTATCTACTGTGTTATGTATTACTAATTTCATATGCAGCAGAGCTCAGTAGCTTTGTGGTTACTGTGCTCTCTGAGAAGACATTTGGGACCAAAAGATGCTATGGAGCTTAAGCATGCTAAACTGCCTATGACATGAGTGAGGGCTGCTTGCAAAAATGAGACAGAGGATGACCTCAATGAATACAAAATAAAACAACTTGAAAAGATGTTGTGCCTACAAGAAAGTGCATCATTAACTGGCTGTGTTACTTCAAAATACCCACAGGGACACATGTATGCATATATGGAAAGAAAAGAATGTTTAATGACTCTAGCCTTGAAAAGTCAGTGAAAGTTTTTTTGTTGTTGTTGTTGGTTTTTTTTTTCCATGCTTTAAGTAAACAAATTAAACAGGAAATGTGTATTTTAATTTTTTGTTTTATTTTATTGCCTTTGAGAAAATTATAGATATTTGAAAAGATTTCATTTTTTGAATAGAGTAGAAATGGTATATATTATAAAAATACTCCACACACATGCACTCCATGTTCTCTGTTCAATAATGAACTAACCTCCTGTTCTCCATTCCACTTTCAATGCTTGCTCTTACAGCTCAATTTGCATGCATTTATTTCACCCGTGTTTTCTCTTCATCTACTTTAGCTTACCCCTATATGTTTTATATGTTGTCTAAATGTATAGGATACGTCTTCATAAAGACTGAAGAAAATTCCATATATGTACAGTTCTGCAAGTCAGGATCAATTGTTCATCTCCCTCCAGGTTAATAGTTTTGGTATTTTTTTTACAGCTTGAATAAACTTCTTTTACTAAGAATTGTAATCACTTAATGTGTGTCAATTCCTATTCTCCTTCTGATTGTCTGTATTTTGCTATTGCTTACAAGCCCTTGAATCAGAGCCCCATCTCTCTCAACACTGTATAAGCTTAATACAGTGCATTTTTTCTGACAAATTCAAACTATAAGGTGGTAAGATTTTAAAGCAGTGGTATTCATTTTGACCCCTGTTTCCAAGACCTTATTTTTAGCTGCTTAAAACTGAGCCAGACTTTAACTGGGACAAAATTTCACCTGCCATTTCTAGACAGCTTAAGATGATTTTTTAATGCTTCAGTAGATCACACAAGTTATAAATTCACAATTCATATCTTCATTTTCCTCCTTATAAGTGTCAGCTGTCAGTGAAGGCACTAGGTAAATTTGGCATTCTGCAAACTATGATGTCTTGAGACCTTCTCTGTCACTGCAACTCTGTTTTTATGCAAGACTTGCTAGATCAGAAGTTAGAGCACATGAATATTTGTTTGAACAGAAGTTGTTCATTTCCTCGTATCTCCAGTCTAACCCCAACTTACTGCACCCCCTCTCTTAAACTGGCATTTGAGATGACGCAAACAAATTGGAAATACACGAGAGAGAAAAAGTGAAAGGAGGTGTAGTGGGTTTACGTGGCAAGGTTTTGGTAGCAGGGGGCCATAGGGGTGGCTTCTGTGAGAAGGATCTAGAAGCTGCCCCATGTTTGGTAAGGGCCCCACTGCTGACCAGAGCTAAGCCAATAAGCGATGTTGTTTTGCACCTCGGTGAGAGCATATTTAAGACGGGGGCAAAAAAATGCTGCGCCACACAGCAGCTGGGAGAGTGAGAGGAGTGAGGAACAGCCTTGCAGGCGCCAAGGTCAGTGAAGAAGGAGGGGAAGAGGTGCTCCAGGCGCCGGAGCAGAAGTCCCCTGCGGCCTGTGGTGAGGACCATGGTGAAGCAGGCTGTCCCCCTGCAGCCCATGGAGTACCACGGTGGAGCAGGGTTCCACGCTGCAGCCTGTGGAGGAGACCACGGTGGAGCAGGTGGACCTGCACCGACGGAGGCTGCGGCCTGTGGAAGACCCCTGCCGGAGCAGATTCCGGGCCGGACCTGTAGCCCGTGGAGAGGAGCCCACGCGGGAACAGGGGGTCTGGCAGGAGCTGCTGCCCGTGGGGGATCCAGGTTGGAGCAGTTCGCTCCTGAGGGATGGACCCCGTGGTACGGACCCATATCTGGAGCAGTTCTTGAAGAGCTGCTGCCTGTGGGAAGCCTACAAAGGATCAGTTCACCAAGGACGGCATCCTGTGGGAGGGACCCCACAGCACAGGGGACGAGAGTGACTGAGAAGGAGCAGCAGCGAAGAAGTGCTGTAGACTGATCATAAACCCCATTTCCCCTTTCCCCTGCGCCGCTCGGGGGGAGGAGGTGGAAGAGGGTGGATCGGGGGGAAGGTGCTTTTGGTTTCTTTCCTTTGTTTCTCGCTTCTCTAGCTTGTTAGTAATAGGCAATAAATCTTACTGTCTCCCTACGCTGAGTCTGTTTTGCCCATCACGATAATTACTGTGCAATCTCCTCGTCCTTATCTCAACCCTTGAGCCGTTTTCATTGTATTTTCTCCTCGTTCCTCTTTGAGGAGGGGGAGTGAGAGAGTGGTTGTGGTGGAGCTCGGCCATCCACCCGAGTAAAACCACCACAGAAGGAAAGGAAACTTTTGCAGCAGGCTTAGGAAGAAGGAGGAAGCCTGAAAACCAAGATGAAGGTGGAACCAAGAAGGAAAAGACATTTGTGCTGAATGTGGAGAGGATGTAGTGAAACCTAAGCTGATGAGGTGAGAGAGGGAACAAGACCTCTTGGTAAGAGTGAGACAGTGAAAGAGAGAAATCAGGATTGGGGAAAAAATCTATCACAGAAGAATAAAAGGCAAGTGTGAATCTAGGAATGTCTGGAGAAAAAAAAAATGGGGCTTCCAAGCCTGGAGAAATAAGAACAGAAATAACTTAAGAAAAAGACTGGGAAATGGATGAGACACTGGAAAATGAGAAAGAAAGATGGGTTATGGAAAAAGGAAGGACCCTGGCAAGTAAGCCCATGAGGAAACAATGCCTGAAGACTTTGTAATACAATACAATACCATCCAGGAACACAGCATCCTGTCCCTTAGAGCAGGTCTGCAAGGTGATGATGGTTTGTTGTATTCCATTAGCAACTCTGTTAATTCAAGTGGGAAAAGTATCTTCAGATGTGAAGTGTCCAGCTCTACTAGTGAACCTAGAAGGTGTCAAAACAAAGCCATATGTTCTAATTAGCTGAGTAGTTGTTTATAGAATCATAGAATCATTTATGTTTGAAAAGACCTCTAAGATCATCAAATCCAACCGTTAACATGGCACTACCAAGTCAACCACTAAACCATGTGCCTAAGGACCACATCTACATATCTTTTAAATACCTCCAAGGATGGTGACTCAACTTTCCGGGCAGCCTGTTCCAGTGCTTCACAATCATTTCAGAGAAGACTTTTCTCCTAATATCCTACCTAAACCTCCCCTGGTGCTACTTGAGGCCATTTACTCCTGTCCTATTGTCTGCTATTTGGGAGAAGAGACTGACACCCACCCCAATAGAGACTTGTAGTTGTAGAGAGCAGTAAGGTCTCCCCTGAGCCTCCCCTTCTCTAGGCACTCCAGTTCCTACATCTGTTCCTCATAAGACTTGTTCTCTAGATTCTTCATCAGCTTCAGTGCCTTTCTTTGGACACACTGAAGCACCTCAACAACTTTCTTGTAGCCCCAAACTGAACACAGTATTCGAAGTGAAGCCTCACCAGAGCCGTGTATAGAGGGACAATCACTTCCCTAGTCCTGCTGGCCACACTATTTCTGATACAGGCCAGGATGCTGTTGGCCTGCTTGGCCTCCTGAGCACAATGCTGGCTCATGCAAACCTGATTGTTGACCAATACCCCCAGGCTCTTTTCTGCTGCAAAGCTTTACAGCCACTCTTCCCTCAGCTTGTAGCATTGCATAGTGTTGTTGTGCTCCAAGTGCAGGACCCAGCACTTAGCCTTGTTGAACCTCATACAGTTGGCCTTGGTCTGTCAGCCCAGCCTATCCAAATCCTTCTGTAGATCATTCCTACCTTCAAGCAGATCAACACTCCTACCTAACTTGTTGTCGTCTTACAGAGGGTGCACTCAATCCCCACATCCAGATCATTGATAAAGATATTGAAGAGAACTGTCCCCAATACTGAGCCATGTGGGACACCACTTATGTCTGGCTTCCAACTGGTTTTAATTCTATTCAACTTTTCTACAACTTGTCTTTTAAAAGCCTGGCATAGCTTTTGCAGTAGTAAATTATGTATTTTTAAAAGACTGCAGAAATAAATACTCATGGATGAGAACCCACCAGCCATTTATATATATATAGTGTTTTCATCCAGCCTCTTCCAACACTGCAGCCACATACTATTTTTTAAAAGATACTGCCTCAGTCAATGTCCCACAGGATTCATATTATGTAAACAAGTGACATTTATGTCCTAAAGAAGTCTCACATGCACAACACCTACTTCATTTGTTACAAAATGATAACAGAGCATGGCAGGGGCATATAAAGCCTTTCTCCTGGGAAACTGCCTCTGCAACAGACTCTGTGCCACACAAACTCTATGACACAGGAGCTACCATGTAATAGAAGGGCAACACAATCTCTTCTAATATCTTTCAATCAAAATCTTTCAAAGAGACAGGGCAAGGGGTAGTGGTTTTCAACTGAAAGAGGGTAGATTTAGGTTACATATAATGAAAAAATTCTTCATGATGAGGGTGGTGGAACAGGTTGCCCAGAGAAATTGTGGATAGCCCCTCCCTGGAAGTATTCAAGGCCAGGCTGGATAGGACTTTGGGCAACCTGAGCTACTGAAATATGTCCCTGCCTATGGCCAGGTGTTGAGCTAGAGGGTTGTTAAGATGCCTTCCGACACAAACTATTCTATGATTCGATGATAATGCACAGGCTAAACCCACATAGACACACCCCTCATAAGTTTATTTTTTTTACAAGTAAAATACAAATATTTTATTCTTTTCCATCCAGTTCACGAAAATACTATTTTTTGAGAGGTTTTGGCCATCTTCTGTTTCAGGACTTCACAACATTTCAGTTTCAAAGGTAAGATCTACATCTATATTAATGACATAGTTTGGAAGACATTCACTAAACATTCTAGTCTAAGTACTAAAGTTCATTCTTTAATGACTTTGTTCTACTGCAATCAGTCTGCTTGATTACACATTTGTCTGTTACTCTCCCTCATTCAGGATTTTTTTTAAATTTGGAAACCTAAAGGTCTAACCTAGACCTTTTTATACCTAGTAAGAATAAGAATACCTAGTATTAGTATTTTTCTTTTTCTACATCCCTATATCAGCATGTGCTGAAGGAATTTGGTCTTAGGAATTTTCTGCTTACTCCTTCTTATTTCATCTTCAGACCTTGTCACAGCGTGGGAAGATTTTAAACTTTAGACAGTCAAATGAATATTGAGAATAACTTGCCAATAATGGTATATCTGTTATGGCATCAAAAATTCTCTACTAATCCTAAAGTACTTCTTGAAGAACTGATCCAGGTATAATTCTATATTGTATGTTTGGGAAAAACGCTATAGTTGTGATCACCATCTGGCTTTGAACACTGTTTTTTTAATATCATTTAGGAAACCTTTTGAAATGAAGCAAAAAATTATAAGTGCAAAAATCACATTGTGATTGATGAGGCAGTTCTGCAAAGTTAGGTTTCTATCAGAACAGGCAGATGGAATTCCACCTGCGAATAAAGACAGTTGCAAAAAGCACTACTAAAACAAAAGTTTTCAGGTTGTTTTGGGGACTGGAGAGTGGGGAGGGAAGAGAAAAGAAGGAAAACCTTCCCCAGTACGTAGCTGGGAAAAGTTTCCACAGGTAAGCATCCTCTTCTGGGTATATTCTGCACTGCAGCAGTTGTTTTCCTCCAATACATTTTCAACTGTAACTATAGAGATCCAAAACCTACTCGATTTCTCTATTGGTTGCTTTTGCACATTATACTTTCAGTAGTGATTGGGACATGCTTTGATTACTTGGCTGATCATCCTGATGTATGTGCATTATTGGAAAATGCTTACAGTTGACCTGAAGACTGCTATCTACTAATGTTATTTGATAAACTGTATTTGTTCCCTAGCATGAGGTTAGAAACTAAAAGTTATGAAGTTGTGGAAAAGGAGGAAAGAAGGACAATCTACACTGTCTGTGGCAATTGCTTCCAGCAGAACCCAAGATAACGTAACACATTTTAATAGTCTGCCAACACAAAGCTGTGAGCAGTTCCAAACACATGAAGAAAGAAATACTGCTTCAGCAATACTGCTTCATGCCTTGGGACATGAGCAGGAAGGGTACCAAGTGACAAGCAAACTGCAGTGATGCCACTGAAGGGCTGCACATTT
Source organism: Anser cygnoides (assembly GCF_040182565.1). Lineage (NCBI taxonomy): Eukaryota > Metazoa > Chordata > Aves > Anseriformes > Anatidae > Anser > Anser cygnoides. The sequence continues at coordinate 88,507,407 of NC_089875.1, forward strand.
GTGAGTGGCAAGCCCCTAGCATTACAAAGTTTAAGTCACTGTGCAACCAGTGGTTGCATCATTTTGCATTTCTTTAGGGTCTTGCCATTTTCCTCTCAGCAGTCTAAACTTCTATCACTAATGATCTTGCAGACAGTATCAGCTGCAGATAATACCACAATTTCTTCTCAAATCTGTATCAAGGGATCTTCCCCAACATCACAGTGAATACAGTTGCAAGAAGTGGTAGAAGCAGAATAGTACCAATGCCAGGAAAAAGTTGTTTCTGCACGTATCATTTTCTCCTTTCTAAAGTCACATTTTTAAGGTTTGCTTTTTGACAGCCTGCGTACTTGTATTTCAACTTGTATTTTAACTTCATTCATCATCTGGGGGAAAACAGCATAAACTTGCTGAACTTATATTTTGAGCACTTACACAGAAATGGAAGACTATGTAGGATGGTCCAGAAAGCTGCAAATGGATGAACAGAACATTTTGTACATCAGATACAGTGGAAATAACTGCTTTTAGGTTTCATGATGTTAACCTGAAATCTCCCTTTCATCCTGTTACTCTGATCAAGCAAACAGGTAAGATAACCCATCAAATTCCAGGTATATACAGGAGTGCTTGGAATAGGGAAGATAGACTCTTTGTCATGTAGTAGTGCTTTCTCTCATAAAACAGCAGAGGGACAACAAAGAACAAGGTCCTGTTTGCAGGGTTTGGGAATTAGAGGAGTGATAGCTGGTTGGTTTCCCTTCACTTCTTCCTACTAAAAAAAAAAAAAAAAAAAAAAGTCCTTATACGTAAGTCTGCAGAAAAAGGAAGAAACAAAGAGCAGGCATTGGAAATGTGTGGACAAGTGCTTTACACCAGTGCACACAGAGTTCCCCATCAGAAGAGAGAGACCCAAGGACCCAAGTCCTTTCCATACAAGGAAGGTAAATGACAAGAAGACCATTAAAGGCAAGATTGGTAGCATGGGCCGTTCAAGTACATGTTGGTGTCTTGGTAAAACGAGAGAGTTTTAGGAGCAGAGACATATGAACTGTACCTCCTCAAGGCTAAATATGTACAGACAGAAACATTAAGTTTGGTATAGATAAAGTCTGAAAGGAATAGTCTGTATGTAGAAACATGAGGTTAGAAGAACAGCCAGTACAGATAACAAGGGATGTGACTGAAATAAAACTAGTTCACACTGAGTAGTGAGTTCTTTACATCTTGTGCTCTGGTAACAAGAGGAAGACAAATTAGTTGCAGCATGTTGCATGTGCCATTTCTCCTCCTGCTATCTGCCATAAAGACAGACTACCTGGAAAGATAACCAAAAGAAGAGGAAAGAATAAAATAAAATTCTGAGGAGCAACATTGTTTCAGATTTATGAGGCTGAGTAAGCAAGATTTTGAGCACAAGATCACATCATTGGACAGAATCATTTTGGTTGGATGGCATATCAAGAGCTCATTTAGATCACCTATCCTGCTCAAAGCAGGGTGAGCTAGAGCAGGTTGCCCAGAATTATGTCCATTTGACCTTTGTATGTCTCCAGGGATGGAGACTCCACCACATCTTTGGGCAACCTGTGCCAGTGATTGGTCTATGTTTAAATGGAATTTCCTGAAATTCAGTTTCTGCCTGATGCCTCTCGTCCTGTAGCTGGATGGCCTAAAGCCATGTTGGATGCAGCTTTGGGCAACCTGGTCTACTGAAAGGCATCTCTGCCCAGCACTGGGGAGTTGGAACTAGATGACCTTTAAGGTCCCATTCAACCCAAAACATTCTGTGATTCTAAAATTCTATGGATTCTACTAAGAAGAATCTGGTTCTGTTTTCTTTACTCCCCCCCATCAGTAATTTATAAACATTGATGTGATCACCCTCCACGCTGTCCCTTCTGAACAGCCCCAGATGTCTCAGCCTTTCCTAATATTAAGATACTCCATTCCTTTAATAGTCTTAATGGCCCTTCCCTGGACTCGTTCCAGTATGTCCATTTCTCTCTTGTATTGGAGAACCCAGAACTGGACAGAGTATTCCAAGTATGGTCTCACCAGTGCCATGTGGAGGGAAGGGATCACCTCCCTCAATCTGCTGGCAACACGCCCTTTACGCAGCCCAAATAGTTTCCTTCCAGTATATACTGGTGCATGGGATTGTTCCTCCCCAGTGTCAGGACTCTACACTTTCCATTGTTGAACTTCATGAGATTCATGTCAGCCCACTTCTTCAGCCTGTTGAGATCCTTCTGAATAGCAGTGCAAACATCTAGTGTATTTGCTGGTTCTCTTAGTTTCATCATCTACAGTTTTGCTGAAAGAGCACTTTGTCCCATCATGTTAAGATATCGAATAGTATTGGTGCCAGGACTGAACCCTGGCATACACCACTCAAGACTGACCTCCAGCTGGACTTGGTACTACTGATCACGATCCTTTGATCATTGTATCTTTTGACTCCTAAAGGGTATAAAAGGCTTTCCAAAAAAAGTTTGTTCCTTGTTATCATGTGAGAGATCTCAAGCAAGCAGACACTCCTGATATTTCTGCATCTCACAAGTTGTCCTGGATGGACTGCTTGGACATACACATCCTCGTGTCTGTGAGAATAATGTATGCAATATGGAATGAAACCCATGAGGAAATGAGCATGAGTGACAGAAATCAGTGTTAATTAATTTTCATCTCCCTTTCCATAATGTCTTACAATGAGTTTTATTACATTAACCTCCTTAATATTCTGCTAAAGATCCACTTAGATTTTTTCAATCAAATTTGTATACAGCTTAATGTGACAGATGTGTACCAAACAGTGAACAGCATAAAGAGAAAACATCCGTGAACAATGTCATATATTTAAGTTAAATTGCAATTGGTTTGTCATTGCTGAAGTGGAAAATGAATACAGGTGGTAAGGTACTGATATACACCTAGTATTTCTATGAGTAACTCATGCAAGTTTATTTTTTATTTAAGTTTTCATACTTTAAAAAAAATACAAAAGGTGTTTTTGGAAACCGCAGTGGAAACTGCTGTAAGAAATCTAGACCTTGTGTCATACATTATATAGTTTTAGTTGTATTCAAAGAGGCAATTTGTACATTTCAGTATAAATGTACATTTTAGGTCTCACTGTGTACCTATAACATTCTTTCTTTTGCACATGAATTAAGGACTATTTTACACTCCCACCTTGCTGCAGCAAAGATTTGCTACTATGTACATAAGTGACATTTAGCACCAATGACAAAATCTATTTTACATAGATATGAGATTATAAATCAAAGTAAGCATACTATTCTTCAATGTAAATTCAGTTTAGCTATCACTAACCAGCTATCCACTACAAGAGGAAAAAAATATGATTTTTTCTTTCAGTACATCACATTACAGGTATTACTAAAATAAAGCCAGAATAAAAGACCTAGGGTAGCATAGTTTAGAGAGGATGTTTTCAACTGGTGTAAGAGCATATTAGATTATATGACCTTTTATTCATCTGTGCTTCATATTATCTGAGGTATAATAATGTGATTACAAATATGACCATGTAGCTAATTGAATCACTCTGACCTTGTAAAACCATTAAAGTCATTTACAGAACATGCACTGTATTCAAATACAACCCCACATCATATTATCAAGGCTGCAACCTTAACATGAATCAAACAGAAAACTAATATTTTGGCATCGGGTTACCTGATTTGCACACCATAGCTAAACAAAATAAAAATATTACATCCAAGCAGTGAAGCTGAATCAGTGTTACGGTTACAATCTTCCCTTTTCAACTTGTAGATTCTGGTGATTTGCTCTGAAAAAAAAAAATCATGAAACCATGCGAATGCAAGCTTTTGCATATCATTACTTAACAGTATTTCTATCAGGAAAAAAAAATACTTAAATGCCTTCAAATAACAAAATGATAATAAGTGTTCTTACATAATTTTACCCAAAAAACTTTGTAAAACCTCAGGAAGGTCTTGCAAATAAGTCACAGTCTCAAGGTCTGCAAGTCCCCAGAGCATCTTAAATATGTCCTTTGCATATCAACACTTAATCTTTTTTAAACAAGTTAAATGGTTTGAATACAATAAATGTAACATAATCAGCCTTCTGTTGCCACAAAATATTACGTTTACAATACATATTCATTATTTTACAATGGATAGAGTATACATAAAAAGTGAATGCCAAAGTATCTGCCTTAAAATTCCATAAATATGCCAATTCAATGCAGTTTATTATTGCAGCTATATAATGGTTAATTTCTACCTACTAATTTTGGAAAAAGTATACTTTTAATTTCTAAATTTTTCTTCATAGAGACATACTTAGATTGCAGCTACTGAAATATGTATCTTCACATGAAATCCTCTGTCATGGATTGATTTCATCTCTCAAAATTTGCTTTTTTTGAAAAAAAGATCTCAAATTTAAAAATTATAGGGAAATTATAGAACAGCTGTATTTCCAGAAGAGAATAATGTATCTTTATTTTTCAAAATTTGCATAAATCTGAGGTATTGTTAAAGACTGGCTTTTGAGTTCTTTGGCCAGATAGAGATTCAACCCCAGAAATGATTTTTGGCATTTCTCTAGAACTAATCAAGCAGCAACTAAGGATGCTTTCAAGCAATTAAAAATGAGAGCAGTCAGTTTAGCCAATTGCTAGACAGATAGATGAGAGTACTTATAGTGCCTACCTGCATGCCAGCACAACCATGCATGACATTTATTATTATTAATAATAATAATAATAATAATAAACAGCTTAAGTACATTTCTGTAAATTTCATGAGCTGTTGAAAGAAGGAAAAGACAAATTACAAAAATACATCATTTCCCTAGTTCTACTCACTAGCTGCTCTTAGTAGCTGCAATATTTTCCACCATCCAAAATAAAGTGATTGCTCTGATTTTAACCTTGCCTAAAATCACCAAGACTACGTGGTCAGACTGTCCTGTACTAGTTTGCCACATCCTGAGAGAATCAGGATGTCAGACCTGTGAGATTAAAGTTGGGAACAGGGCTGTGAAGACTACAGTATAGAAGTGTGGCAAGCTGGCAACAAGACATACAGAAGAGAGTGTGGGGAAAGACTTGCCCTTTTTCTCCTTTCTCCAACTAGACATGAAACTAATGTTCCTGAATCATTAGGGTGGGGTCCTACAGGAGAACCCCCAGCCTCTTGGAGTACTGAGGCACAAGCCCATCTTAACTTTACTGTTGGCAGTTTGTTTTACTGTAAAATACTTCCACATTAGAGTTTCATTCCACTTAAATTTTCAACTCACAATTCTGTCCTGACTGGAAAACTCTGCAAATACTCTGAATCACAATAAAATGCTAAGCATTTTTACATTTTATTATACTTATGCATACATGCATTGTGTATTAAAGGAAACTGGGCAGTTCTGCCTCACTGGGAAAGCCTAAAAATAAGGCTTATCTAAGAACTTTCCCGGTCTGTGTTAGAGAAGATATGGCTTTAGAGTTGAGACTTGAAGATATCCTTCCTACCTCCCGTGTAGCACTCTTTCCTACTAGTGTCTCTGAGAAAAGAGGAGGAAAAGAGAAGACACCACCACCCCCAATTTAGTAAAGCTGACATGGGTGCTCAGTCTCTCTAGATTGTTCATGAAATTCTAATAAAGTTATGTTTTCTATCAATCATTAAACTATCAAAAGGAGAAGGGAAAAAAAAAAAGAGAGAGAGAGAGAAAGAAAGACACGATCACCACCCAGTAGATGTTTTGTCTTTGTAGGCAGATTCAACTTTTTGCCTTTTTATCACATCATGTGATAAAATTTTCTGTATACTTTCTATGCAGTAATCGTCTGGTGGGTTTGATGCTTTGGGAACAGTACTCTTTTTTCTGTTGTAGGAAAGTTGCTTGGTTGAGACCAGACTCTTAAAATTTGTTGTGCTTTCTGAGAAGCACCTGGGACACTTTAGCTGTGGAAATGCATTACAAATGCCTTAAGCACTAAACTTTTCTAAAAGGATATCCAGATATTTATTTTACTTTTACTGACATTCATTGCCAAGTTATTTCATTTGGGCAGAAGTGTAATTCAGGGTCAAACTTTTCTCTTTTGAAAGTTTCACCAACGTAGCTGTTTTCAATGGAGAATTGCAAGGAAAACGGAAAGAAAATGAATACAAAACTCAAGCAATTTATTTCCTGGAAAGGGTAATGTCTTTTGGGATATATTTTTAAGGCAATGGGATTTTGGGGCTGCAGCAGAGCTGACAGCACATTGGTGTCTGCACAGATATTTTTACCACCCCAAAGGTCATTTGCAAACCGCAGTAGCTCTAAAATGTCACCTAACTGTTGATGGATGAAAGTGCCCCTGCATTTAACTTGGTATTAGAATTTTAAACTCTGTAAATTGTAACCTGGCTATAAAGTAAAGGAAGTTCTACATCACAAGGTACATGAAGGAGTTATTGAACAAATAGCGCAGCTTGCCTGAGCTAATTGCTGACACAGGCTAAAAAACTGCTACAAGCTGAGATTGTGTGCCTTTTGTTTCTTAACAGAGGAAAGCCCTGAGGGAAGGGGAGATATTATTCTAATGTGGTCTAGAAAACAAAAATATCTGTAAGAATAGAACAGAACATTTATGCACATCCTGTGAGTCGCTTCTGTGTGGGAGTGAAGGATGTGTTTGGAGCTTCTCTACTAAGAAAGCAACTACCTGTTTTCAGCTAACAATTACCTGATCAATAGAGCCAGACCCAAATTTAAAAACAGATTCAATAACGCATATATATTCAAACTCATGGAAAGTTCCAATAGATAAATAAATCACAAAAATCATACTCCCTCTTTTCACATAAAAGTCCTAATAGAGAGGAAATTAAATAGGTGGAGTTCTACAGGAGCGGTATTTGTTCCTAAACAAATCACAAGAGAATTTACAGCATTTAAAGATAGTTCAAAGTGCCTGTAATACATACATTTATCCAGGGGTTCTCAATTCACTGGGCCTTTAGAGAAAAGTCTCTCGCTGACTTTAGTTTTAGTTACTTTAACATAATGTGAAACAACCCATGCTCAACACCAATAAATTAGTGTTTTCTCAGGTTACAGTGATTATAAATCCATTCTACTGTGTAGGCAAGGAATGAGTACAATTAGCTGAATCCCAGGGGGTTTAAGTACTACCACATAAATTGCTGCACATTCTTAAACTGACAGTATTTTGGCAGCCACTACTCAGAGGGTTCTACGGAAAGTCAGAGCCTACAAATCATCGTACTGTAGGAGCACTGAGAGGAAGCTGAGCCTGTTTGCTTTTTTTTTTTTTTGAATTGGATTGTCCATAAACTATGCACAGAAATATGGTCTGTTGTTACAATCTGATTTCATAAGGAAGTTGATTTGAAGAAGTGTCATTTTGTTAAGGAAAAGGAAATCATGAGGACTCTGGAAATCTAAGTTGCATTTCTCCAGAACATTTTTCTCTGCAAGTATGTTTTCACAAATACCTTAATACAAAGTGAAATACTACTTTCCAGTTATGCTTCAGCATCAGAACCCTGCCCATTTTATATTTACAGATAAACCACTCCATCCTGAGCCTTGCAAACAGCTGTCAACCAAGAACTTCTGGAACAAGTTCAGCTAGATGGAAAGTGAACCAAACTAAAACCAAAACCAAAACCAAAACCAAAACAACCAACCCCCCCCCCCCACAAAACAACAAACAACAACAAAACTAGCAAGAGTAAGACTTTTGCAATAAAGCGCTATCCTCCCAGTTTCTTACAGTGTCCTAATCAAATCATGTTCTCTCAATCAATTTCCAATTTAATTAACTAATTCCATTAACTTGAATGAAAACAGAGAACTGACAATTAGATTCACAACTAATGCAAATGCTTTTTCCCCATCTTCTTGTTGTTCAGTTGTAATCTGAGAATTTGACCTAGATTCAAAGTCATGGAAAATCAAAGAGCAATTTATATGAGTTTTCCTTCTCTTCTCCATTTTTAACATTTGTTATACCATCAAGCACTTAAGACTCCCACTTTAGTCCCAGGAGGACTAAAGGACTGGAACCATTAGATAGATGCAGAAAACTATCTTAAAATTAATTATTATAGCTTTTCTACAAAAGATTAAAAAGACAACCATAGGAATAATAGAAGACGGAGCTGGTCTATATCCTTATGTAAATCTTCAAAAAAGAAAAAACAGAAACTTAATCAGAGACTCCTTCATGTATGGGCCAAATTACCTACAAAGAAAAGCCTTTGTACAGAACAGCCATTGAAATGGTCAGTCCTTGGAAACATCAGGTTACAGTCATGATTAAATATTTGCAGTACTGGGATCTAAAACATCTATCTCTGAAGTAATTCAAGGATCATTAGTCACACTAATATTTTTCAAATTTCATTTGCACTTGAAGAGACACCACAGAAGTATTCAAACAGCAAGGCAGTCACTGTGAAATATGCTCTTTGAATCCAACTGCACTAAATATCACTAAAGCAAATTCCAAACAGGACAGAGGAGCAGATTATTTTGGATTTGTATTTTCCCCAACAAATCCCCTCCCAATAACGTATTTGGAGAATTTACTGGGTTAAAAAAAATGCTAGAAACATCTGCTTCCACATCACGATCTTAACCTTCTAATGTAAGATCAACCAAATCTGAAAAACAACAGAACAAAGATTGACCATTGAAGAACGTGAATCACTTGTCTGGGCCATATTAAGAGGAGTGGTGCCAGCAGCAGTTTTGGGGTGGTGATCCTTCCTCTCAGAACTGGTGAGACACATCTGGAGTGCTGTGTCTGGTTCTGGGCCCCCTCATATATAAGAGACATGGACAGACTGGAGAAAGCCCAACAAAGGGCTACCAAGATGAGGAAGGGACTGGAGCACCTCTCCTGCAAGGAAAGGCTGAGAGAGTTAGAAGTGTTTAGCCTAGAAAACAAGAGGTGTGGGGCGGGTGGGGGGGGGGGGGGTCATATCAATGTCTTAAATTATGTGAAGGGAGGGTGCAACAAGGATGACAGAAGCAGAGTGTTTTCAGTGGTGCCCAGTGACAGGACAAGAGACAGCAGGCACTATCTCAGACACAGGAGGTTCCCTCTGAACATCAAGAAACACTTCTTCACTGTGAGGGTAACCAACCACTGGCATAGGTTTCCCAGAGAGCTTATGGAGTCTCCCTCCTTGGAGATGTTCAAAAGACTTCTGAAAGTAGCCCTGGACAACCTGCTCTAGGTAGCTGTGCTTGAGCCTTCAGCAGAAGGGTTGGTCCAGATGACCTCCAGAGGTCACTTCTAACCTCTTCTGCATTGTGTAGGCTTTATAGGTAAGGGGATGTTCTTCAACATTATGCCTAATATTTAGGCCTGATTCCAGAAATACAACTCATAAACCTACACTAAACCCTAACCTACTTTCAGGGAAAATGGTGATTTATGTGTTTGTTGGGTGAAAATCACTACTTTGTAGATCAGAAGAGTACTGCAACTTTACTGCACAGTTCTGCTACTTGCATGGGGACTACTTGCCATCATTACATTTGAGGCTGAACATCATTTAACCTCAAAAGTGAGGGGACAAAAAAGGATGTATTTTCTCTCAGTTTCATAGAGACACAACAGGTTCTAGTCTCATCCCTTGCTGCTAAGCATTTTAACTGAACAATATTGAAAAAATCTGAAAAAAAAAACAACAAAAACCAGTATTGGAAACAGCGGTTGGAATTACACTTACTTCCCTCCAAGAGAAATGTCCTGCATGACAGGATTATATTCTTGCTGATTTTACTTCCTGCTTTTAAATCTTATATTTCTTACTTAAAATTTGGATGTAGGACTAGAAGGTGTTTTGAGCAAATTTGTTGATGATACTAAACTGGGAGGAGTTGTTGACTCTGTTGAGAGTGGAAAGACCTTGCAGAGAGATCTGGACAGATTGGAGAGCTGGGCAATTACCAACCACATGAAGTTTAACAAAAGCAAGTGCCGGGTCCTGCACCCTGGCTATATGTACAGACTGGGTGACGAGACACTGGAGAGCAGCCCCGCAGAGAGGGATCTGGGGGTTATGGTTGATATCAAGCTGAACATGTGCCAGCAGTGTGCCTGCAAGCCAGGAGGGCAAACTGTATCCTGGGATGCATCAAGCACGACACTGCTAGTCGGTCAAGGGAAGGGATTGTCCCACCCTACTCTGCGCTGGTGCAGCCTCACCTCGAGTACTGTGTGCAGTTCTGGGCACCACAGTACAAAAAGGACATTAAACTGTTGGAGAATGTCCAGAGAAGGGCTACAAAGATGGTGAAGAGCCTAGAGGGGAAGACATACAAGGAGCGCCTGAGATCACTTGGCCTGTTCAGCCTGGAAAAGAGGAGGTTGAGGGGAGACCTCATCATGGTCTACAGCTTCCTCACGAGGAGTGGAGGGGCAGGTGCCGATCTGTTCTCTTTAGAGACCAGTGATAAGACCTGAGGGAATGGAGTCAAGCTACAACAGGGCAGGTTCAGGCTGGATATCAGGAAGAGGTTCTTCACTGAGAGGGTTGTCACGTACTGGAACAGGCTCCCCAGGGACATAATCAGGGCACTGAGCCTGTCAGAGTTTAAGAAGCATTTGGACTGTTCTCTTAGTCATATGGTCTGAATTTTTGGGTAGACCTGTGTGGAGCCAGGAGTTGGACTCAATGATCCTTGTGGGTCCCTTCCAACTTGGGATATTCTATGATTCTAGGATTTTGGCCTTTCATAAATTTTTTAGAGAAAGTGGAGTTTCTTATAAGGTGGGTACGATTTAGTGGGTGAATGTATCTGTTGATCTTGCCTGGAGCACTTGACATTTTATAAACTACAATAATCTCAGTGTAAGCACCTATTTCTAAAAAACACAGCACGTAGCTATAGCACCCTGGGCTGAGCTTAGCACAAAGTTACCAATATAGATTTTTCCTATTTGCTATTCAAAATTCAGCAACACTTTTGATTTTTTCTTACTTGTATGTCCCTGCACTGGAACAAATCACACAGAAAGAATGTGCAGTTTCCATCCTAGGATGTTTTCAAGACTTAACTGGATAAAGCAACAAGCAACCTGGTCTGCTCTCAGACCTGCCCCTGCTTTGAGGGGGAGGTTGGACTGGACACCTGAGGTGTCTTCCAATCTGATTTTTCCTACGATCCTGTGTAAGGTTGCCCATTTTATCTAACTTTTGCAGCATGCTTTGCTGATGCTTGCATAAAGGTTGTAAGTAGACAATGACATCTGTTCTTATCTTGAACACATCACCAGGATATCTGGCTATAAGTGTAATTTTATATTCTAGAAAATGTCTGCTAACATAGACCTTTATTTATACTTCCAATTAGTTGTTGTTTTATTGTTGCTGTTGTTGTTTGTTTGTTTGTTCATTTTGCTTTTGACCAGATTGTGTGGAATAAACCAAAGGCAAGTTTTGTAGTGTATATGTTTCCTATACATACATACATGTGTATTGTACCATGGGCTTTCATTATCTGCTTCAAACTGTCTTTTGCATTTAGAGTTGTGCAAATGAATTGCATGGTACAGCTCCTGGTTCCCTTATTAGATGGAAGAGACCTGAAAGACTACCAGATTGATTTGAAGCTCCTTACACTTCTGCTAAGAGAGCTGGAGAAATAAACTGGAAATTATGACATAAATAAATGAATGAATGATTAAATAAATAAACCTGTTATCTGCATTTCTGTTTAGCTGATTAAATTAGTCCAGCTGAAATGTGTTGTAGGGAGGATCTCTTCCAACACAGAAAGTACATAGAAGCCAGATCTTTTACCAATGTACTGTGCTCTGTATCCCATATAATTTTGTCACTACATGCTTCACCCATAGAAATATGCCGTACGGTGCTGTATCTGTGCACCTGCACTTGATATCAAAAGTTGCTATGCAGCCTTGTCTTTTTGCTTGATAATTGTACCAACATCTGACATTTGGTCTTGAGACCGGAGAGCCTCTGTCATGAGTTTTCTTAGTTCCACTTTGAAAGTTTGTCTCATGTCTTGCAAGAACAAGCCACAAATTGGGACTACCACTGAGAAGGAAATTATTCTAATGGAAAATGTGTCATTCTAATGGAAAATGTGTTTTAAAACCACAGTTTAGCATAAAACCCTAACCCTCTGATAAGCATGCTGCTGATGTGAACATTACAAGAGTATTATGATTTTTTTTATGATACCAATTACCAAAGATTGCAAAGACCATTTATGTGAGAAAGAAGTGAGAATTGTGGTGGTTTTACATGGGTGGGCGGCCGAGCTCCACCACAACCGCTCTCCCACTCCCCCTCCTCAAAGAGGAACGGGGAGAAAATACGATGAAAACGGCTCAAGGGTTGAGATAAGGACAAGGAGATCGCACAGTAATTATCGTGACGGGCAAAACAGACTCAGCGTAGGGAGACAGTAAGATTTATTGCCTATTACTAACAAGCTAGAGAAGCGAGAAACAAAGGAAAGAAACCAAAAGCACCTTCCCCCCCCTCCACCCTCTTCCACCTCCTCCCCCCGAGCGGCGCAGGGGAACGGGGGAATGGGGGTTAAGATCAGTCTATAGCGCTTCTTCGCTGCTGCTCCTTCTCAGTCACTCTCGTCCCCTGTGCTGTGCGGTCCCTCCCACGGGATGCCGTCCTTGCTGAACTGCTCCAGCGTGGGCTGCCCACAGGCAGCAGCTCTTCAACAACTGCTCCCACACGGCTCCGTACCACGGGGTCCATCCCTCAGGAGCGAACTGCTCCAACCTGGATCCCCCACGGGCAGCAGCTCCTGCCAGACCCCCTGTTCCCGCGTGGGCTCCTCTCCACGGGCTACAGGTCCGGCCCGGAATCTGCTCCGGCAGGGGTCTTCCACAGGCCGCAGCCTCCGTCGGTGCAGGTCCACCTGCTCCACCGTGGTCTCCTCCACGGGCTGCAGCGTGGAACCCTGCTGCACCGTGGTACTCCATGGGCTGCAGGGGGACAGCCTGCTTCAACAGGGGCCTCACCACAGGCCGCAGGGGACTTCTGCTCCGGCGCCTGGAGCACCTCTTCCCCTCCTTCTTCACTGACCTCGGCACCTGCAAGGCTGTTCCTCACTCCTCTCACTCTCCCAGCTGCTGTGTAGCACAGCATTTTTTTTTTTCCCTGTCTTAAATATGCTCTCACAGAGGTGCAAAACAACATCGCTTATTGGCTTAGCTCTGGTCAGCAGTGAGGCTATTACCAAACATGGGGCAGCTTCTAGATCCTTCTCACAGAAGCTACCCCTATGGCCCCCTGCTACCAAAACCTTGCCACGTAAACCCACTACAGAATGAATGGAGTTCTGCCTTGGTAATGAGCCAGCTGAGAGCATGTAGCTGAGAGTTGTGGAGAGACCCCAGAGGGGTGGGGCAAAATGAAAGAGGGAGAAAGATACTGCAGCCCTGTGCAAACTGCTCTGGCTGAGCTTGTTTTGACAAGAAGGGTGGACTAGACCATCTCCACAGGTCACTTCCCACTGCTCCCATACACTGATTCCAAGATTCAGAGTAATAGCTGATTCACAGCCTTGACAACATAAGACATTATCAAGTCAAAGTTGACAGAAGCAAGACCTTTTATTATTCCATCTCATATAATATCCAGACCATTAGAAATGAAAAATACTTGTCTGAACCAAACTGTTCAAAAAACTGAAAAATGTCAATTATGTGACTCTTAGCAAACTTTTTTTTTTTTTTTTTTTTGATACTGAAGTGGAAGATGATCTCTGAAAGGTTCCTGATATCCTTACCCAACCTTCTTAACTCTTTAATCAATATTAGTCATTAGATCTGCCAGCTACTCTAGTCACACAGTGAATACAATATCACCTCTTTCTCTGTGGGCACAGATTTTAATACAAAAAGAAGATGGTTAAAGATTAAATTTTATTATTCTCATTTTTACAGCTAGTGAACAAACAATGAGATTCTAATTATTATTAACTTTGAAGTAGTAGGTTTGAAATGCTTTGGTGCCTTTAAGATAAAGAAAATATCTTCATAGCAATTGTATATTCATAGCACATTCCCAAGCAACTCTACCTGCAGCTGTGATTACTCAGCAATTATTAAAAAGGTTTCAGGTATCATAAGTTGGATCCCTAGATAATGCACTTTCAATGTCCACTTCAGAAGATTTTTGCTTAAGTAATTTGCTCTTTCTCATATACCAGCTTTGTGGCAGAGGCAGGTATAGAAACCAATTTCCCCAATTTACACTTATATTCGTTAAGCCTCAGTGTCTTTTCTCTCTCTACCACCTCTCTTATTCTCTGTGTAATACTCAACTTCGTTATCAAATGAGGCAAGGACCCAGGAGCCTCTGCTACATGACCTTAATTCATCCCTGTGCGCTGGACAAATGTATCCTGTGCAGTAAAACTCACCTACTGTCTTGGAAAAAGAAATGTGATCACTGAATAAAGAAATCATAAAGAAGTGCACAGTTAGACAGCTAAATTATATGTGTGCTAACAACCCTGGTTTCCTGGGTTTTGCTAACAACCCTGACCATTACTAAATACACCCTTCTAGCAACATGCATGTATCTGGAGAGATCCACAGTGCCTCTTGACATTTAAAACCAAAGTGAAAGGGAAGAATCATATAGTAACAAACTGAGTTCGGCTCCCTTAAATCAACAAGTCTAGTTTTAGATTCTCTATTTCCACCTTTTAAGCCAACACACAGCTGGCTGTAACACTCCTCCATATGGACAACCACTAGATGGAAAGAAGCTGCGCTCTTCGCTACCAAGTTTCAGTGATTTGTTGACAACAGAGAAAAAACAAGGCACCATCTCTGAGCAGCCCTGCAGTAGTAGCTACAGACTATTTTCTTCAGGGCTTCAGACTAACTGGTACTTTTCAGTCTCTTCATTATTTCTTGTGTTTAGTGTTTTGTGGCAGGAGTGACTTTTTAGTGCAGTTTGATTTTTTTGTGGGGTGGTGGGGTGTTTGAATCTGTCTTGATTTCCGCTAAATTCTGCAGGAAGTTTGATAGGGAGTCCAGGACAGTGATAACTTTATCTGAACACGTAGAAACATGCTTATTCTTTTTTTTTTTTCTACTTTATACTGATCACACAGGTCAATCTTATTATGTAAACCTAAATTAACACTCCTGGTAAGCCTGCCCTCAAGGACAAATGTTTCCTAGGATATCAATTATGTGCTCAGTTGTGAAAGGAAAAAAGAAAGATGCAAAAGAACATAAGTGGGGGGACTATGCTGACACCCATGATGCATCCCCAGGTAAGTTCCATTCACCCTGCAAGAAACATTGTGGAAAAAAAGCATGCCCAAATAACCCCCACTTAAGGTGAAGTCCCAAGCAGACAAACTCCATATATTTTCCTATGAACTCTTCATGACAACAGATTTCTTAAGTTGTTTTGAAGAGAGAAACTCCATGCAGAATGTGAGCAAAGAGAACTGCAATGTTCAGTTCTTCGGTGTGTTCTGTTTGTTCTTTCTCTTCTTTTCATGCAGGAGCAGCATTTATTTTAAACTCCATTTGACCTGATCACACTTCCAAACTGAAAGTATCATTGTTACTTGTTGTATATGTGACTCAATCACTATTTAGGCTTTTAGTTAAGAAGTGTTCCTTTGGCTTCGTCGGTGAGTTACCTATTTTCATTGGTGTTGTCAAAATGTGTATTCTAGATATACACTGATATCATCATTGGATTTTTTAAGTTTATCTCATCTAAATTGTTTTGCCAGAATTTGCCTGTTCTTCCAAGAATTCTGTGTGCCAGAATCACATCTGAGTTATGAAGTTCTATATTAATTTGCTTAATTTTTTAAACAAAATGACTCAGAGACATCTCTAAAGACTGTAGAGAATTGGTGGGTGCAAGCTTCTGACAGAGTCAGTCTCGTGGAAATGAAGTGAGTTCTTGTTAAACTATCAGCAAGACTAGAAGCAACAAAAAAAAAGGACCCTTTTAAAAGCACCAAAACAGAGCTCCTGTTTTCAGTCAACAGGAGTAAAACTAGTTTGTCTTTCTGCTGCTGAGGAAGAACAATAGACCTTCAATAGCTGAAGAATTTTTATTAGATGCAGAAAATGCACTTGATAAAATTTATGACCATATTCTGTGGTACTTTTTATGATTTAAAAGTTTGTTGTAAATAGCCTATTGCTACTTTTGAGCTCAGTGCTGGTGACATCCAGGAATGCATTCCAGTTCTTCTGTAATACGAGTATGTTCCATCCAGCAGTAACGCAGCTCCAAATTGAGTTAACTCCTAGTAAAGAACACATCATCTGCCAAAAATCTCACCGTCACCTAAATGATCTTAAGTGTTTTTGTTCATTTGCAGAGGCCATTCACCGTTACTCACTTTTGCTTCAGTGCCTTTACTGCTTTCTCTGCTGAGGTGTCTTTATAAGGTCAAAAACACAAGAGCCACAGCACCTTTGGGATTTTGCAGGAACCAAAGTAGATTTTCCTTCAGATGTTTCAGGTCTGCAGTCAGAGGAAAGCAGCAGTATTTTATTTTTTTTTTCATGAAGAACCAAAAGCTATATATAGCAAGGGTGCCCCTACCAGAGGGAAGACTTAGCAAAAAAGGTTTCATAAAGAAACCTCTATCAGGCAAAGCTTCCCTGAAACCATAAGCACATCACACTCTTGGGCTTGTTATGATCACAGTACTGAAATAAAAGCTACCAGAAATGTGATAATCTGATATTAGTAGCCATCCTTACATACTGAAGTACCTACACTAGTACCTACACTCGTACCTACACAGCTAGGTTTTTCCCATAAAATGCCTTATTTTATACAGGGAAAAGCTGTACAAGAGAGTAAGAACTAACATTTGTGCATGTAAAGATTTTCAAGAATGTTTAAAGGACAGGTACCAGAACACTCACAATAATATAAAGGCTTTTGAAAATATCCATCTATTCTTTCCTTCTTTATTCTGGAAACAGGAATTTATGTTGTTAACTGTATAGGGACAAGATTAGTAATGAGTGGGTCAATGTTTCTTGAAGATGGAGAGCCCATCTGCTGAAACATGAAGTCATTGAAGTTATCAAATCAATTCATATGAAAAATAATTAATTTCACATAATGGGTTGAATTTTCCCACTGAAGAAGTTCTAATTTTCCCTAGAAGATTAGTGTATTATTGAGAAGAAACAGCCTGAAGTGAATATTGCCATGCAAGAAATTTTCCTTCAGCTGTACTCAGTAAAGTAAAAATTACCCTGAGCTGCTTGTAAAAATAAAACAATTTTAGTCTTTTACACTCCTGTTGCCTTGCAGCTCTAATATGAATATTCGCTGCAGGCAACTAGCTACAGGTGCCAACTGGTTATAAAAGTCATATCTCAAGTTCAAATACGTCACCCATTGAATCCAAATAAATTTGAAACACACAAAAATTACTTTTATTATGTTACTATTTTGTCTTATAAATGTTTATGACTCCATCATATGTAGAAGAATAATAGCACCTGTACTCCTCAAGCAACCATTTCAAGTGCTGTTCTGTTACAAAGTAGTTATAATTGATATAAATGAACACAGTCTTTTCAAGCAATTATTTAGAAATAGTAATATGCTTTACCTGTTTCTTGTTTGACATCTTAGAACAAAACACCCATCACCCAAAATTCATTTTTTTTTTTAAATTAACTGTACAGGAACTCTGAGAAAAAAAAAGTTATCACTTCTGCCTCTAATAACAAAATCTGTGTCATCACATTCCTGTTATAGAAATCTACATCACAGAAAACAACGTGGTAGACAAATGTTGTCATCTCTGTGGCAAGGCAGTACTTCTTGAATAAATATTTGAGAGGGGTAGATATAACAGCAGTGTGGGACTGCTTACACTCCATATAAATAGGGATATATCTATCAATTAATTCTCATGCTAAATATTGAACTAGATGGTGGAAAGTATTGACACAAAAATTCTCGGGGGAAAATACCTCCTGTTGTGCAAAGTATAAAGAGAATAACTCAGTGTGTTTAAATAATATTAACTTTGAATAAACTTTCAGTTTTGTTTAAGCAAAGCCTTTTTCAATCTTACGTTAATTGTAGTGTTAGTAGTCTAAATCCCTTTTGGTCGTATTTAACATTATGCAAATCTCAATAAACTCGTATATGATTTCTTTTTCTTCAAACTGTCAATTAAGCTATATTAGTCAAGTGTTTCAATTGCTTCTGGGATTGATTTTAGAGTATATGATGTTCATAGGAAATCTATTGGCATTAGAGGGGATCTGTCTTCTGTTTTAATTCCTATTTAAACACATTTATTCTTCCCTCCCTCTTTGTTCCCATGATCTCCAATACAGATTTTTACAACTTTCATTTCAAAGGAAAAACAGGATGGGGAAAAAGGATGGTTCCTAAAAGCTAGACTGGAAATTAACTAGCATCTATTTTCATAGGATTTTTTTTCCAGCTTTGTATGAGTACTTCTCAAAATGGAAGGAACTAACAGAAAAGGATTGTTCCATAAAATAGATTTATGAAAACAAATGAAACCAAAATTCAAGAAGGAGCTGCAGGGATATCATGGTAAAGGAGATTTTCATATCAATTTTTCCCCAACAAGAGAATTGAGGCAGAAGGTAACAAACTGAGGATAGGACAGGCAGTGCCCTATTGTTGTGGTTTAACCCAGCAGGCAGCTCAGCACCACACAGCCACTTGCTCACTCTCCCCAGTTGGCATGGGGGAGAGAAAAGGAAAGGTAAAAGTGTGAGAACTCATGGGCTAAAATACAGACAGTTTACTAGGTAAAGCAAGAGCCACATGGCAAACAAAGCAAGACAAGGAATCCATTCACTACTTCCCATCAGCAGGCAGGAATTCAGCCACTGCCAGGAAAGCAGGACTCATCATGGGTGATAGTTTCTTGGAAAGACAAATGCTATCACTCTGAACATCCCCCCCTTCCTCCTTCTTTACGCCAGCTGTTATTGCTCATTATGACACCACATGGTGTGGGACATTCTTTTGGCCAGCCTGGGCCAGCTTCCCTGGCTGCGTCCCCTCCCAGCTCCTGGTGCACCCCCAGCTTCTCGCTGGCAGGGAAAACGAGGAGCAGGAAAGGCCTTGGCTCTGTTTACGTAAGCACTGCTCTGCAACAACTAAACATTGGTGTGTTATCATTGTTATTTTCATTAAAAATCTGAAAACACAGCATCATATGAGCCCTTAAAAATAACTCTGTCCCAGCCAAAACCATGACACCTATCCTGCCTGTTAACTGAGGACAGGACAAGTAGTGATAGGCTATATTACAATAGCAAAGGACATTTGGAATGCCTCATAGGACAACAAAGTTGAACAGTTGAAATTTTCTTCCATGGAGGTTGTTTATTTTGTTGTTGTTGTTTGTTGTTGTTGTTTAAAAAAAAAAAAAGTAATTTGCCAAATCAGTCTGTCAGGAAAGGAGAGCAGTTGTGATGTCATGAAAGGACTAAGAGACTGAATGGGCTTTTGAAGCTCTTCCTCCTTAAGCTGAAGGAAAGGTTTTCACTCTGAAGTTCATCTACTTGCAAACATTTTTTGTAATGAGATACACAGATACCACATTTTCAATTCTACACCTGTAGGACACTATCTCCAGTTTGCTGAAACAAAGCAAACAAGCAATAACTTCTTCAGAAGCCCATTATGTGTAGCCCATGCATGCATTTCTCCTCCCTGCACTGTGCCAGAGCAGCAGCTGAGAGACAGGGGTAACTGGGGGAGGCTGCAGTGGGCACCCACCCATGGGACACTGCTGTGGCCCTCAGGACAAAATCTGATTTCCAACACAGGGAGGACAATTCTTCTCAAAAATAAATAAATAAAATAAAATAAAAATAAAATAAAATAAAAATAAAATAGAATATATGTATATTTCAGGAGGGGTTTCATTTCATGGGGGAGCCAGACCGCACACTTCCCTGACAGCATCTCTCATCCACTCCTTACCTTTGAAAGCTCATGTTGTCTTTGAATTAAAGACATCATCACTCCAAAATATGGAGGAACCCTTTCAGTTACTATTTGAAAATGATCCTCTTTTTTTTTTTTCTTTCTTTCTTTCTTTCTTTCTTTTTCTTTCTTTCTTTCTTTCTTTCTTTCTTTCTTTCTTTCTTTCTTTCTTTTTCTTTCTTTCTTTCTTTCTTTCTTTCTTTCTTTCTTTCTTTCTTTCTTTCTTTCTTTCTTTCTTTTTAACCTGATATCATTTCTTTCAATAAATCTTCAAATGAAAATGGCAAATGTTTGGTATTTCCAGGAAAATAAAGTAATGGTTGGAAAAATTGTTGGAAACTACAGCATTTTCATCCACTATTCACCAGTGAACACTAAAATGCTGATCCATCATGGAGTATCTGCCACCTAACTAGGGCCAGAGCAAATAAACTCTCACTTTCCTCCTAGCTCTACTCAGCTACCCTTTGAATTGTTTGTGCCAGTGCAAATCCCTGTTAATCATGGTTTCTTGTGATCTATACCATTTCCAAAGATAGCTACAGACCCACTGGAGAGACGTGAAAAATAGGACATAGATCCCAAGAGCCAGAAGTGGTAAGGTTTCTGGTACATTAAATGCATTACCATAACCATAAGAAAGTAAAAATGCCAATGAAGAATTTATTTGTGTCCTCAAAATGGGCAATAGAAATATTTTCTTCCAATGTCACAAACTCCATTTTCAAGTTTAACAGTGATTACTACATGTCCATTAAGACAATGTGTTATGGATTTTGAGAGACTCTGTGGCTGGTTTGAGGAAAGATATGCTGAGCTAAGAAATGGATGGTAAGAGGGCCATGCAGGAGGGACTGGGAGAATGATGGTTGGGAGCTACTGCAAGGAAATCTAACCTTGTTGTGTCCTCCATACTTGCTCCAGTTCAGCTTCTTACTCTGACAGACCAATATCTTTTTGGTGATTCCTAAGGCTGTCCACCCAAACTTCATGTTCTTTGGGGTCTGGACTATTTCTTTTTTTTTACCTGAGGGTACATATTTTCCTAAAAAGCAAAAATATGGCCAATAACCAGCAGTCAAAAGATCCACAATGAAACACAGAAGATGTATGTACCATTTGTGTAGGCTTACTCAAGTAGTCTTAAACTGACTTGCTCTTGTGTCCATATCAGAACAGCCAATGAGTTTAGTGCAAGCAAAAATTCATTGAAGATTGTATGCAGAGACACTTAACAGGACATTCATCCAATGTGCAAGTATGAGGCCTCCGTGAGTTAGGTTCCTTTTTTCTCCCAGGCATGATATTGTCTTTGAGCCCATGTGGGGTGGATCAAGGACGCCAGCAGGTGTGTATCCTCAGTATCAGCCACAGCTAGTTCAAAGCCACTCCACACACACATATAGCTTTTGATTACAGTATCAGTTAAACCAGAGTAGCACTCCTTGATGAAGGCTGAATTCAAAGAGAGACCTTTTATACCTATGAATTATTGCCATGCTCCACACATTCCAAATGAGGAAAATTATGACAGAGGAGAAAAAAACAAACGAGCTGTTTGTTGCAATGTGTGGACAGTCCCTATGAACTGCAACAAACTGCCTAAATTAGCATATTTACCAAAAGCATTTTCTTCTGTAACTCACATTTCACACATCTAAATCCTTTTGCTCTACAGTTATTCTGTTCCTACTAAAACTAGAGAGAGCACACAGAAAGACACACTGATTGTATGTAAAATAAAAAATAAAAAAATCTAAAGAAAGTGGAAAACAAAATGTAAGTGACAGAAAGGTTCAGAAATTAAAATACTTGCATATTTAAATAGTCTATCTGTATTTGGAAGACAGAAATGTAGTATAAACTGCTTCAAAATGCCCAAGGTTTATCTGTTACAAGTGCTCTTAAGTATACACTTGGTACTTCACAGAAAAATGTAAAATAAAGATTGGATAGCTCCAAAGCATGAGATAACATCCACTGTGTGTCCCAGTATAGCAAATGTAAGGCCAATACTAAAGCACAGCAGCACCCATGAGAACAGCACAAAAAGAAGAACACCATCATTAACTTTTTTGCTTCTAATGTTGGAAATTCGTCATAAACCATGTTCAGATAGACTGTACTCTGTTCTACTGCAGAAAACTACAACAGCAAAAGAAACATCCTTCCCCCACGAAGTATCTCTGCTAATCTTACCAGCAGAAAATTTCCACTTGACTTGAATCTTGTCATCAGTTAAACTCTGGACCACATGTGAAAGATAGAGGAGGCAAACTTCCAAAAGGATTAGCGTCCATGGCCCCTTAGCTATCCAATCAGCAGCCCATTCCCACCTGAAACCATCCTTTAGGATGCTCTATTTGGCATTGCTCCAGGCACAAAACTAAATAAATGAATTTAACCCACTGGTGGAAGGAAGGAAACACTCGTAGAAGTGGATACTACTTCATCTCTGTGCCCTGCAGATCAGATACCAAACTCATCCAAGGAGAGCACTCCCACTTCTCTAAAGAGTTACAGTATTAACCTCCAGTACCAGACAGTTCTATGCAGACTTTCTGGAATTAAGGAGAAAAGCAGAGACCTTCCAGTATGGCTGATCTCCAAAACTGTTTCCTCTGGAGCTGTGTTGCCAACTGCTGCAGCTGTGCTGTGCTCATGTAGCTCTTCCACACCTATAGAATAAATTCATTAAAATTAGAACTCACTGTTTCCACTCTTTCGTGCAACACTCACAACATGTTCACAGAGTCTAAACCACCAGTTTCTACTTGTCTCTCTTCAGTCTTGCAACTGCTTATCTCCAAAAGGAAAAAGGGAGACATTACTCTGACACAGATGACATCAGATGAAGACAACACAGCAGGATTACATAAATGCTTAAGAATGAGATTATTTTCATTTCAATATTCCTAGTGCTTGATAAAATAAAAAATAAAAACAAATCAGAAATTAAAAAGTTTGGTTTTTTTTTTGTTTGTTTGTTTGTTTTTCCCAGGGGGCTTCTGAATTTTCACACATTAGCTTTTGAATTTATATATCAGTATAGTCTTTGTGCAGAATGCTGTCACAAAAGCAAAAGCATAAAGCTCCTGCAAGTTCCCTTCTCAGCAACCTTTCTTCCAGCCCACTGGAAGCAAATGCACAACAATGGTTGGAGATGTAGATGCATGGGCTGTGTGTTCTTTGACTGTATGGAGGGAAAAATATTTCCTTAAGCCTTCTAGTACTGCCTATTGCTTCTGTAACTCACAACAGCAGTACAAAGATTTCTCATTTTTAGTGCTTTTGAGAGAAGCAAGCGGTAAGTTTTATCATTATTGGTTTAATTTCTTCTTTTCTTCACACAACATATCCTATTGAGCTCATGGGAAAAATTAACAACAATGGGCTAATTTCTTGTGCCTAATATTGACTTTAATTAAAAATTGCTTTTTCCCCACTTAGCTAGGTGGCATGGGATGCAGGAATTATTGGAAAGGAGTTGACTCAAAGACTAGAGCAGTGTAATGAATTAGTTCCCTGCAAATAATGGACTAATCTGCAGCCAACTCAACTTTAACCAGTCTCTTTGACTTGCTCCTGCAGTGTGGCAGTAAAGATTTCAGTCAGGTAAAGCAAGTGTGATTGCATAACTGCTCATATGGTTACACTGGGTCCCTCCACAATGCACAATTATTTGTGAAAAAAAGCTTACATTGTACTCATAATATTTATTCACAAGGGAAGGGGGGGGGGGGGGAGCAGTTTCAGATGTTTGTGAGATTGTCAATGCTGCTTTAAGCCAAAATGCTGCACTTTTTACCCTTACTAAGTTGTTATTGTTCCTGAAGCACTGATCTGAACCGGTC
The DNA here is from genome assembly GCF_040182565.1 of Anser cygnoides. NCBI lineage: Eukaryota > Metazoa > Chordata > Aves > Anseriformes > Anatidae > Anser > Anser cygnoides. The sequence goes on from NC_089875.1 coordinate 88,531,264, forward strand.
ATCCCAAGATAAAGAGTAAAGATAGTTCACTGCAGAAAAAACAAACTTGCATTAAAACGTACTTCCCTTCTCAAATTTTAGGTTATATAGCTAAGTTTATTTCAAATAAGAAAAATACAGTTCTAAATTATTTTTGGTTTTGTTTTTCCCTCTCTTTTTAAACCTAGTTTAAAAGGCATATCCCTAACTGCATGTTTCCTGGAGTTTGCCTGTAAAGAAACAAAGCTAATGCCTACTCATATGGGGATACTTTTTATTTAGCAAAACCTAATAGGAAAGGAACACTACATAACAGGGAAAAAGCTCCCTTCCCGACACAATGTGGAAGAAAACTGATAATATTCTGTTTCAATTTTGAAACAGAATATTGAATATGAAATATGAATATGAATATGAAACAGAATATGAATATGAAATATGAATATGAATATGAAACAGAATATGAATATGAACAGAATATGAATATGAAATATGAATATGAATATGAAACAGAAGGGAAGGGAAGGGAAGGGAAGGGAAGGGAAGGGAAGGGAAGGGAAGGGAAGGGAAGGGAAGGGAAGGGAAGGGAAGGGAAGGGAAGGGAAGGGAAGGGAAGGGAAGGGAAGGGAAGGGAAGGGAAGGGAAGGGAAGGGAAGGGAAGGGAAGGGAAGGGAAGGGAAGGGAAGGGAAGGGAAGGGAAGGGAAGGGAAGGGAAGGGAAGGGAAGGGGGAAGGGAAGGGAAGGGAAGGGAAGGGAAGGGAAGGGAAGGGAAGGGAAGGGAAGGGAAGGGAAGGGAAGGGAAGGGAAGGGAAGGGAAGGGAAGGGAAGGGAAGGGAAGGGAAGGGAAGGGAAGGGAAGGGAAGGGAAGGGGGAAGGGAAGGGAAGGGAAGGGAAGGGAAGGGAAGGGAAGGGAAGGGAAGGGAAGGGAAGGGAAGGGAAGGGAAGGGAAGGGAAGGGAAGGGAAGGGAAGGGAAGGGAAGGGAAGGGAAGGGAAGGGAAGGGAAGGGAAGGGAAGGGAAGGGAAGGGAAGGGAAGGGAAGGGAAGGGAAGGGAAGGGGGAAGGGAAGGGAAGGGAAGGGAAGGGAAGGGAAGGGAAGGGAAGGGAAGGGAAGGGAAGGGAAGGGAAGGGAAGGGAAGGGAAGGGAAGGGAAGGGAAGGGAAGGGAAGGGAAGGGAAGGGAAGGGAAGGGAAGGGAAGGGAAGGGAAGGGAAGGGAAGGGAAGGGAAGGGAAGGGGGAAGGAAGGGAAGGGAAGGGAAGGGAAGGGAAGGGAAGGGAAGGGAAGGAAGGAAAGGAAAGGAAAGGAAAGGAAAGGAAAGGAAAGGAAAGGAAAGGAAAGGAAAGGAAAGGAAAGGAAAGGAAAGGAAAGGAAAGGAAAGGAAAGGAAAGGAAAGGAAAAAAAGGAAAGGAAAGGAAAGGGGGAGGGAGGGAGGGAGGGAGGGAGGGAGGGAGGGAGGGAGGGAGGGAGGGAGGGAGGGAGGGAGGGAGGAAGGAAGGAAGGAAGGAAGGAAGGAAGGAAGGAAGGAAGGAAGGAAGGAAGGAAGGAAGGAAGGAAGGAAGGAAGGAAGGAAGGAAGGAAGGAAGGAAAACCACCACCTTCATTTCAGAATAAACAGCATGAGCTCTAGATTCTTGAAATTCTGATGATTTATACCAAAACTCAGTGGTTATATTTATAAAGCACACTGAAGGAAATACCTATACATTCCACCAATATTATTACTGTTATTATTATTTTTCTTAATTTATACTCACAGTCTTCACACTAATCCTAACTAAACAGGAAAGGATACAAAGAAAAGATTCAGATTTCAAGCTTGGTAGTGTTGTAAGTCAGGAGACTGATTTTGGTTTAGTAAATAACAGGAAAGAAGGCAAGCCATGACCAGTTTGGCCAACACTTCTTGTGATTCATAGACATGTAATTACTGGAAAAAAACACATCTAATCAAATCACACTCTAAATCCTGGCATCACAACATCCAATTTTTAGCCTTTGTGTAAACTTTAATGGGTTGCTTCCAGCAGCTGCCTCCACCTCGTTTCAATTACCACCATCCATTCCCAATTCCGTGTTGCTACTTTCTTCACTGAAATACATTACTTTTTAAAGCCCACTTGAAACATATTTTCCCTTCTTACAGGCTATATTGTGGTACAAATGCTGTCATGACAGTAGCTGTCACAAAGAATGTCCTTGGTCCTTGAGAGGCGGCAGTGCCCGCAGCCCCCTGAACTTGCATTGCAGAACCAAGCAGCTGGGACTACGCTGTGCATTCAGGGGCTGATGGTGAGTCCTTAGGGCAGTCAGGTTGCACAACTACAGTCCTAGAATACATTTTCCTTATCCTTCTTGAATTACAATAACTTTGGCTGAACTTAGGAACAGAGGATGACTTACCTATGAACTATGACTTACCTATGACTTACTATGAAGTAATCCCTCTGACGTACTGATGTGCGAAAGCTATATTGTTCTCTAAAAACTGCTGGATTCCAATGTGGTCTCTTACTACAATGTGTCTTTCTTCTGCAATGGCTAATTTGCAGTTGTGCAACTAAATTATTGTTCCCTTGAGAAACTGTTAGCTCCCTCTGTTCATTTCCCTTAAGCCAGTTTCCCAGGGATCTTTATTTACTAGTTAATGATTGAGTCTACTTTTCCAAAATCTAATTATTTTTCCCTTTATTTATTTATTTATTTGCTCTGCATGTTTAATTCTTCTTCAGAATGGCTACTTCTATGCTTCTGGTGTTACTGGTGAGTATCATGGTCTCAGTGATTTCACCATCACTTTCACCCAAGTCATCTTTTATCTCAACAGGCTCAATTAACTTTTTTTCTTTTTGTTTAAATCATGTCACTGAGAATTTTCTCTAACTTCTGTATCAAATCATTTGCAATCTATTCAGAATTTACAGGAATGTGTGCTACTAAATATATTAAACTATTCAGCAAATGATGTATATTTTTTAGTAATAAAATAGTAGAAATTCAATATCATAAATTAAATTTTGCATCAATAACCAAGAGTTTTGCCTGCAAAAAGTGCGTGGAATTGACGATGTGAAAGAAATGATTCAAAAGTGCTCAATAGGTGATATAGTCCACTGCATTATGGCTTAATTTGCACAGTGAGATTCAACAAACGGAAAACCCAGCTGCCTACAGCCAACATTAGTATACATATAAAGAACCTCTGTCATTATTTATATATTTGTAAATGCAAAACTTTCCTGTTTTCTTTTCTTTTGTCATGAAAACTGCAAATCTTTGTGAAAAAAAAAAGGCAAAGTCTGAAATACTACTTAATATAACTTCATAAAATTCAGTTCATCCTTCAGTGTGTTTTTCTCCTCTCTAATGAAAGCACAGAGCCTTCAGCAGTCATGTCCTCATTTATCCACTCACTTTGTACCTAGAATATTGTGTGTTTTTTCAAACTGCAAACTAAATGCTGCACAAATGGAATATCACTATAGAGATAAGGGTTTCTGTCACCAGCTGAAAGTAAAAATTATCCCAACAAAAAATCTGCTGGAAGGGGACACAATTCTAATCATTCAGCTATTCTACAGAAAGAAAATTAGACTGGAAAATGATTTTGAAGGACCTTCATTGAGTACTTGCACACTTTTACTTTGAAAGTATGTCTAAACTTTCTAAAACAAACAGAGAAATTTTATGCTTCCCCAAAAAGAACCAACAAGCCTGTATGGATTGCCATTACAGTAAGGAACCCATGTATTTGCCATTACATCTGTTCAGACACCCTTATATTTATTCCAATATTTCCAAATATAAATCATTGAAACTGAAATCAGGGTAAAAGAAATGGTGCTATATAGGTACTGATGTGCACAGCTGCTGGAGACACCTCAAACCCTCAATGCTTCATGTCTCATTGTCTCTAACGTCTCATGGTGTGGACCTTACACCAGCCAAGGAAAAAAATGTACACCAATATCTGAAATCTTTTATAGTCTAAAACTAGGAAAGAAATCTTCCGGAATCAGTGTTCTCATAATGGTATAATTTCATTAAAAAAAAAAAGGAATCAGAATTTTCAATTTGCCAGATAAGACAAATTCTGACCTGATGTCAAAATCTCACTGGAGGGTGTTTTTTATTATTATTAGTATTTTCTTGTTTGTTAGTTTTTTTTCTCCAGGCATTTTGCAGTTTTATTCTGCAGAATTTTGATAATTAATTTACTATAAACAATGTCTTTATATAAACTTCAAGTTTCATGAGTCATTACAGTATCTGTTGGCCATAACACATATTTCCCTTTGATCATACTTGGTTTCCAGTAAAAATTCTCTTCATATAAATTGATAGAAATTCATATTGTCCACAGGACAATTTTTGCATAATTAAATAAAGGAGGGGAGGTGTAGGGTTGTTTTTTTTGTTTGTTTGTTTTGTTTGTTTAATGTAAACTATAATCAGAATCTATAGATAAATTTGGTTCATTGTTAAAGATCTTAGGAATGAATATGACATGAATATATGAGATTAGAGACCCAACAGTGAAAAAGGGTAAAATTACAATAAGCAAGTGTTAATAAATACACACACACACATAATAAAACGTATTAAAACCAGCAACAGCTGTCAAGCCTGCAATATATAGTTGTCCATTTTTTGATTTGTTCTTCTCAACCCAAGAAAAAGCAAACAAGCCACTGTGAAGCTTCTGAATATGAGCAGTAACAAGAAAACAAGCTACAGAATAATGCAAGTAGGGATGCAAAATGACAGGTACATGACTAGATACAGTTTTTCCTCAAAAAAATCAACGTTGTTTTATTAAAAACAATGACAATTGAAGAAAGTCTGATTTGGGCAAAGTGAATAAATCATATAAACTGTAGTAGTTTTTTTTTTTTTTTTCACCTGTCTCATTAGTTTCTTCTCCAAGAACATCTTAGCATTTTTTCTTAAATCTAGAGTAAGAAATTAAATACAGCTTAATTGAGGCAGTTTAAAAACCTGTCACTACAGACTAGTGTCTGAGATGTTATAAAGCAAGGGACATCTGCTGCAGTAATGTTCAGGTGTAGCAGAGTTTAACCCACATAATATAGAGTGGTTTTATGTTGCTTAATGAAACTGGCATGTTTTAATTCTTTTTTTATTGGAGTTACAGGTTGAAGGACATTCAACAAGGCATATGTCTTTCACTTGACTCTCATAAGTTAGATCATCCTCTCTGCTTGGATCATGTTTCCCTCTGGCAGGGAGGATTTGCTGCTCTTCTTAAGTGAATGCACATAAACATGATATTTACAGCAAAAGACAAAAAGTTAAACACTGTCTTTGAAGAGCTGAGTTTGGGTCAGTAGTCATCAAATAAATCTGTGAATATTTGTGTTTGCCAGATTATCTTTTGAGTAACTAGATAAAATGGATATATATATATATATATTTAATTATTAATAGACATTGCTCTTCAATAAACAAGAACACTTCACTCTCAAGACAGTGATAGCTGTTATGGCATGGTATGTATGCAGTCCATAAGAGCTCATTGCAAAAGTCAGGGCTAACATTTCTACCCAAAGTTGAAAAAGGAACTCTACTCTTCACTTGAAAACGGAAAAAGGAAAAAAGGGGAAAAAAGAAGGAAAAAAGGAAAAAAGGAAAAAAGGAAAAAGGAAAAAGGGAAAAGGAAAAAAATGTAAAAGGAAAAATGAAAAAAGGAAAAAGAAAAAAGAAGTAGAAGCAAAGTGATACTGAACATTTGTTCAAAAGGGGCTAAGAGGGAACCTGACCATAGTGTAAGCAGACTTCATTTACTTATCTATTTACTGCCTACATATTCCACTGATAGACTGGGGACTGTTTTTATTTTTGTTTTGTTTGTTTTTTTGTTTTGTTTTGTTTTGTTTTTCACAAACATTCATCATCTCCAAATAAAAAATGAGAAATATAACAGTTGGAAAACATATATTTCCTCTATGTAACAACTGCGTTTCTGATTGCTTGTGGTATAATAATACAATATTTTTTGTTTATTTACTTTTTCTCTAAAAATTACAAAAAGTTTATCCTAAGACCTGAGTAAATTACAGAACAGAAAGAGGAGATATACTGTGAAAGCAGAGCTCTGTTTCTCACAGGTGATGTCTTGGAGTAAATGTTTCGGGAGAAAAAGAAACTGTATTGCAATCAGAAACAGTCCTACTTGGGTCTCTGAATATGACCTCGAAGGACTCACCATACTTGAATATGTGCTCAGATGGCATTGTCCCTCAGTGCAGCTGCCTTGGGCAAGTGCTAAGGATGACATTTTGCCTACTTATTGTTAAAGGAGCTCTCTGTAAAGCTCTTCTCTCCTTCCATGTCAGATTTTTAATATTCACTAATCAGTGGGTCAGCATTGCGTAGTTTCAGTGGCAATTAGTTCCTGGAATAATCAAGGTTATTAATCAAGGAATAAGCAAGACACCTTGTTATGAAATAGTATTGATGCTGAGTTTCAACTGAGAGCCTCTGTAGCAATTTGTGACTATTTTTATTCCATACATGAAAAGAAAAATAATAAACATTTATGTTGCATAGGCATACAAGTTTTAGCATCTCTCAGCAGCTATATAGAAACCAGTATACTAAAATATTTTGCCATGCTAAGAAATCTGTGATTTCTATGACACATAAATTCTAACTCCTTTCTGTTCCTGAGACAAGGGGATTCTTTGTTACCTAAGTAATGAAACAGAACTTCAGGAGTGAGAGTGTCACAAATAGGACAAGGAAAGTAGATGAAGACACAAACCAATAAATACTCTAAACAGGCTCTTGGATAGGTCCTTCACTGTTATTGATAGAAACAGTTCCCTTATAGTGAGTATGGAGCATTTTGTATCAGTCTCTTTTTATTTGTTATGTGTTATTCATGATAAATTTTCAGCTTCAGGAACAAGCTTTGGAAAAATGTGTGTTAGATTTAAGAGCTGTTATTAGTCTTTTGTCTGATCTGAGCTTTTATAAACTTAATAAACACAGCTTTCAGTTAGGAATGGCCCCTAACTAATATTTCTAGCCAAACTGGAGATGGAAAGGATCATAATTTCACTGGTGTTCTTTTCCTGCACATGCTGGACTTTCTTGCACCCATTAAATTGCATAGGCCTTGCAAGTCACAGGAATGGATTCTGCATGTATTTCTTAATTTCTTCCCATTTATCCCACAATGTGTGATAAAAGCAAAAGCACAGCTATATGGTGTATACAGATCTTCTGTCTGTGGAATTACGTGCCCTTATTTCTAAACATGACAAGCATTAAACAAGACAAGGATATTGAATACATTAATACCTTAAAAACAAATTTGCAATAAGATTTTAGTTGCACAGTAACTTCCTAAAGAACTGTGCAACCTGTCTCCTGTCTCAGGGGAAGACAAATGCCAGAAAAGCAGAGAGGTATTACATATATCAGAATTTCTGATGCTTGCATAAAATATTGTGTAGCACTTGTCTTGTGAGTGTAGTAAACCTGATAAATTGGACCAGTTGATGCTGCAGATTGGTAGCTGTGAAAAAGATGCTAACTCAGCAATATCAGCACGACAGATTTTAAGAAAATTCTTCTCTCTTTTGTCATCTTAATGCACAGTATCTCTTGTGACTGGGACCAGTGTTCAGTCAAGAAACTTACACTGACTCTAACTTCACTGATGTTTTCGGTAAGTATGTCTGGATATGGCCAAACAGGAATTAAGAGACAGACAAACAAACAAACAAACAAATAAATTTCTACAGCTTTTCAGTCTGGGTTCAGTGCTTCATTGACTGTGAGTTCTTGGGTGATCCAGCCCCTAGTAGATTTCCTCCAGAGGGAGCAAAGATGTTTTGATTCAGAAGCATGTTCAGCAACTATATTCTATTGTTTACACGTTAAAATACTCAGAGTAAGCTTTTAGATAATCATTTGCTATTTCAACAGCAATAATTTTTATTTTATTTTTTAATTACAGTATACATAAAGTAGTAAAACATATATATTTTTAAAGGTCATGTTTACTTCATTTAAGCTATACCAAGAGCTAAAGAGATAATAGTATTTAGACTATACTTTTTAAAATTGCAGTACATCATAGCAAGTGGTACAGGGAATATATCTAGAGAGATTTTTGCTAACCTGATAATTGAATATGGATCAATCTTCAATATCACATTCATGTCTTAGTATGCTAAAAGATGTATCACATGTACCATCATGACTTTATAAGTAGACAGACAGACAAAATTGCTAAACTACCGTAAACTTGACATGCCTGCTAAAATGTATGCTTAGAATTTGTTTGTCTTTTGTTCTGGCCTATACTGAGACCCAACACATGCCAGAACAACCCAGCGCCTGTGTTTGATCCAAAATTTGTTTGTTTGATTGTTTGCTTTATTTCAACAAATAAAACCACTCTTTTTTACTGTAACCAAAAGCACACTAAGTACTGCACTATTTTTCTCATATAGTTTTGTAACAGAAAATTTAAATGCATTTCCAAGGATCTAGATATCTATTATTTTTCCATTTTATTCCAATTACTCAAATGTTGCTTCTGAATCTCATCACAAAGTATGTAAAATACAAAGTATAAACCATAAAACTAACAACCAAAGACAAAATGTAAGCATACACGTCATCTATCGTATGTAAGCATACACTATGTCATCTGTCAACTGGAGAACATATGCATATGCATGCATACTGTAGAGCATTATATGCTGTAAACCTTATGTATGCAAAATAACCTTTAGTTTTGTATACCCTGAGGACATTTACATTTTCATTTATTCAGAATGGATTTTTCTATGTTGTTTGCTGCTGTAATACCAAACAAGGAAGAAGATGGAAACACAGAAAGCAGAAACATCAATACCTCTGTGTTTTACGAAATCTAAGAGATCTTTCTTCTATTTTACCTATGGTAAGGATACAGATAAGTTACCTATAATGCAAACTGCTTTAGAGAGTTATTTACACATACACAATGTAGTTCTTTATATCTATTAAAAAATTCTTATACATTCCATTCTCTGGCTAGATGTAAGAGCAGAATTTTGGTAACAGAGCAATAGGAAAAATGCACGCTATAACTAAAAAACATTAATCAATCAAATAATCTCAGAATATATGACAGCTACATAGAAACTATTAAGCTCTCAGCCCTCAAGATGTATTCAGTCCTGGAATCTGTTAAACTAGTTTGGTTTCTGGCCAATAAAAATACTTGAAACAACTTTCTCATTCATTATGTGGTTGATAAATTCCCCCCCCCCCCGCCATGGGATACTAAAGAAGAAAAGCAGTTTAAAAACTTATCACTGTAACACAAGGTTGAACTGATGGATTTGTTCACCCTACCTGAATACCATCTACCAAGCAACAAGCAGAAATGTTGACTACAGGAATGCATTTTCTTTTCTAGATGCATTTACTGCTCTCCTTCCTTTTTTTTTTTTTTTGGCTTATTAGTACTCTGAGCTCATGTTTTCAGGTCACTGATTCAAATGCAGTCAAAAGGTCCGTATAAGCTCTAGAGATGCAGTACAGGACAGAAGAGAACATAGAGGTATTTGTAAAGTCCCTGCACAGAATCACGGCATCGGAGAATGGCCGAGGTTGGCAAGGACCTCTGGAGGACATCTGGTCCAACCCCTGCTCAAGCAGACTCACCCAGAGAAGGTTACCAGGATCATGTCCAGGTCGCTTTGAAGATCTCCAAGCAGGGAGATACTATAACCTCTCTGGGCAATCTTGCCAGTGCTCCATCACATGAAGAGGTTTGCTAATGCAGAAATCATTTTGGTTATTGAGTATCCCCAAAAATTTAATCCGTCATAGCCTAACAGTGTTAAAATTTGTAAGGGGAAGAAAGCAAAGTTACTCAGAAAGCCACAGTTTCAGCACCAAAAGTTCATACTTTCTTCTTACTATAGATTTAACAGCAACATGGAAGGCAAACAGAGGCTAAATGAGTATTGATTCAAGCTCAAGATGGGGTCACAAGAGATCTCAATTTAATGACTAACTACCAAACTGAATGCTGAGTAAGTCATTTGAACTCCCTGGCCTTGTTTATTCCCCTAGCAACCCAAAAAAGTAGTATTCCTTTCCTCTGGGTTATTTAAATCTCATCTCTTTAAGACATAAGTGCTTCACTAACCATACAGTGTCCACTGAAAGAGTTCCCTGATCTTAGCTGCGATTTTCATGAGCCCGACAACAACAACAACAAAATCAGTAATTAAAATGACTACCCAGTAACACAGACTAGTTATTTTATAGATTGATGTTTCCAAACTACTTGGGAGGAAAAATTCCTCAATCAACTTCTGTAGACACCACAAAGAAACAAATATTTTGGAAGGTGAAAGTGAAGAGAGTATCTTTCTGAATCAGTGCAGATGTCTAATTGGTTACTGAGAAGGTTATAGAGTGTAGTGGTCAGTGACACAAAGTTTAGTTAAATGCTAGTAATGAACGGAGTACCTCAGGGGTCAGTACTGGGTCTGATGCTGCTTAACATCCTCATTAATGATCTGGATGATGAGGTAAACTGCATCCTCAGAAAACTCACAGATGACACAATACTGGGGGCCATGCTGCCATCACCTGAGGGCCATGCTGCCATCCAGATGGGATCTTGACAGTCTGGAGAGGTGGGCTGGCAAAAATCTCATGAAGTTCAACAAGAAATACAAAATCCTACACCTAGGGAGGAACAACCCCAGGCACCAGGACATGCTGGGGGCCACCCAGATGGAAAGCAGCTCTTCAGAAAAGGACCTAGGAGTCTGGGTGGAAGCTATACACCAAGCTATACACCAAGCTATACACAAGTCAGCAGTTTGTCATTGCCACTAAGAAGGCTAACAATATTCTTGGCTGTATAAGGTGAAGTGTCATCAGCAGGTCAAGAGAGGTGATCCTTATCCTTTACTCAGTATTGATGAGGCTGCACCTGGACTGCCATGTCCAGTCCTGAGCCCCCCCCTACAAGAGACACATGGCAGCCTGGAAAGAGTCCAACAGAGGACTACCAAGATGATGAAGAGGCTGGAGAACCTGTCCAATAAGGAAAGGCTGAGAGAGTTGGGACTGTTCAGCCTGGAGAAGTGGAGGCACAGAGGGGATCATATCAATGTCCATATGTGAAGAGAGGGTGCAAAGAGGATGGAGCCAGGCTCTTTTCAGTGGTGCCCAGTGACAGGACAAGAGGCAATGGACAGAAACTGGAACACAAGAAGTTCCATCTAAACATCAGAAAGCACTTCTTTAATGTGGGAATGATAGAGCACTGGCACAGGTTGCCCAGAGAGGTTGTGGAGCCTCCCTCCTGAAAGGTCTTCAAAAGCTGCCTGGACATGGTCCTAGGCAACTTGCTGTAGGAGGAGAGGAGAGGAGAGGAGAGGAGAGGAGAGGAGAGGAGAGGAGAGGAGAGGAGAGGAGAGGAGAGGAGAGGAGAGGAGAGGAGAGGAGAGGAGAGGAGAGGAGAGGAGAGGAGAGGAGAGGAGAGGAGGGGAGGGGAGGGGAGGGGAGGGGAGGGGAGGGGAGGGGAGGGGAGGGGAGGGGAGGGGAGGGGAGGGGAGGGGAGGGGAGAGGAGAGGAGAGTACATTTGCCTAAGAAAGTCTTGCATGATTTAGACCAGTCTCCTGACTTCTTCCATCATTTTTAAGGGAGTATCTAGCTCTACAAAAATAGAAGGATGTAGCACTTCCACAGTTCTTGTAAAAATGACACGTGTGATGGCTTTTGCTCATCATACTCTGTCAGGTGAAATACAAATAGCAAAATAGCATTCCTAACTTTGCCCAGTAATCACAAGTAGTGTAATCTGTTATTGCTGTTCTGGCTCGAGGTACCATCTGCACTAGTAAAAAAAAAAAAAAAAAAAAAAAAAAAAAAAAAACCATAGCATTTTTCCCATTCATTGGATGAAAAACACTGTATGAGATGAAGCAAAAAATTATACCTGTTTTGAGGGAAATGCAACTGTTATTGGAAAGACATTCATTGCTGTTGCTGACCTTTGAAAAATTGTTTTCATCTATTACTTGTTAACAAAGACAGATTCATGTCTTAAGTATGAAGTTAATTGCAAATATAACACACTGGAAAGTGGGTGTGTTCATTTGTTTAATATGAACAACCAACCAAGTCTAAAATATTTTGACAATAGTTCAGCTATTGTTTTAACACTTCCTCAGCATTAACTTCTTGCTCTCTACAGTCCAGTTACAAAACCCAGTAATTTATATGCCTGACTTTAATCACTGAAGTACTTTCCCATTACTTACAATGGGACTCCTCAGTCAAGTAAAGATACACACATATGTAAATATTTTCAACATCAGAGCTGCATCTGGCACTTTAACACTGTATCTCCTCTTCTGATATTTTAAAATCTCTTTATTTCACTTGAAATGTCTCATTTTATTTTTAAAATCTCATTATTATGCCTCATGAAAAGAAAAATTACTAATACTTACATTTTTATCACCATTTTTAGGGCATTCCTACAGACATGCACTTTTTATAACATTAGCTCACATCTTTTATTGAGTGATTTCCTTACGCCAAAAAAAAATTAAAAAAAAATGTTTATTATACTTTAATGGCTTTACAGAGGAACAAAGTTAAGGCAATTTGCTTGATATATTTGCTTCTAGAGCTCAAAATGTCACAGGAGCTGTGGCACGATGATGGAGAAACTCAAGTGAAACTGAAAATCTGTAGTACAATACTTTGGTGTGCTGACCCTCAGCATATGAATGCCATCCTCTTTTACAAATTAGTTGTATCTGAAAAACATGCCAAGACATAAAACTTTCAGACATGCATCTTTCAATATCTTCTGATGCTGAGGTAAATCTGGGTGACTTTTAATGATCTGTTGGTACTGAAATGGATGTTTCAGAACAATGAACACATTACTTCTTCTTAAAGTATCCTGTCTGTCTATAACAGTGAAGAACTGTTTGTTTTCCAGTTGATGTCAGAGAAAAGTAGGACGTGTTTCCTTTGCTTATTATTTTTCTTTTTTACCATCATCATAAACAGAACTTACAAATATTCTGTTTTTTATATAATTTATAAATAATTACTCTTATTATGCAAATTTAGAAATAAATATTTTGAAAAATGTTTGCCCATCCCATACATACGTCTCACGTTGGTCTTGGTTCTGCATTTTGTAAAATATCTTTTCTCTTAAAGCAAACCAAGCATCACTAAAGATGATTCCACTCTCTGTATCAACCTAGATGTCTACTTTTTTTTTCTTTCCCAATAAATATCTACTATAAATAAGCCAGAAATAATCAGAGAAGCAGCAAGGCAGAGACCAAGTGTTATCAGGACTCCAAGAGAAACCCTGCTCCAGTGAGTAAGACAGGAAGGCACAAGCCTCTGGTTCAGGCATCTCTAAGTCTTCTTCTGAATAGAAGAAAGAGTTGCTCATTTCCATTTTGTGGATGCTGATGGGGCCAAAGCAGTCCTATTCTTCCCCTAGAAGACCATCAGAGAAAAGAGAGACAAGGACCATTGCTTATTTCTTCATTAGAGGTGTCACAAGGTTGGAAACGTTTAAAAAAGGGCTGAGGGGCAAATTTCTTCATTCACGTTCACCTCCCAAGCCCAAATGAATACACACACACACACACACAGTTGTATGAAACAAGCAGCAGCAATTGAGATGCAGGCTGAATTAGTGAGGTTCCCAAGTGTAGCTAGTGAGTATAACTGCTTCTTTAGCCCCTTTATTCTCTTGTACTTTTGCAAATTGTAAGGGGGAAAAGGGAGACCTTCCACACATGAAGAAGTATTATCCCATAGATGCTTGGCACATGTCAAAGTAAGCACTAAGTACATTTTGTGCAACCTTTCCACAATCCTTCTTCCTTTCCTGCTTTTTGCCCGAACTGCCCTTTTAACCCTTAACTACAGCTCAGGATCATTTCTGCAGCACAAATAAAGCGCTTATGTATTTCACAATTTGATGACAATGGTACTGAACTGATAGGAACTCCCCCCACCCCCATCTCCCCACCCCACCCCACCCTGCTGGCAATGCCTTTGCTCCTTCCTAAATGACTCCTAAAATGCTACAAATGTTTATAACAAAAATTACAGAATAGTTGTTTTTCTGCTTTGGAAATTATTTCAACATTACTGTTCAGTCCTTAGAAATAGTAAACAACCTGATTTTAATTATTTTTGCCTGGATAGAGAACTGTGGTCAAGTTCTAGTAGTCTCTGCAATTCTTTCAAAGACTTGAATATCTTTTAAAATATTAAAGCTTTTAGAAACTTAGAAGCAGAAATAAATCCTGAAAGCAAGTTTCTTTACACAGTCCTACAGGCTGTTTGTGACAACCCAGCTACAATCTTTTCCTTTGTCTCTTGAAGCTTTAAACAAAATGAAATAGAGATGAAGGTCATTGTTTATTACATTGTCCCCTCATTGTGACTGGGTTTATTTTTTTTCTGCTCTAACTGCTAAGAAACTGTCAGTCCCAGCAGCAGAGATAGTAAAACATTTGTATTCCCTCCATCATACTTTAAGATTTTTAACAGATGAGCAAGAAAGGCATGGGGGCTCTTGATTTATTCCTAGGACAGATTTAGGAAGTGATAGCAGAGCACAACATTCACTTACCTATTATTATTTCCTCAATGACACCCACCAATATAGGGCAACAGACACCCAACAGACAAGAGTGGTTACAAAGAAGAAAAGTTCACTCTTTGGGGGAAGGGACCTCCAACTGCCTTTGCTCTACCCTTGACGGCAAATCAGCTGCACATGCACATTTTTCTAGTAGGGCTAAAACCAAGCAGTAGCACTGCCAGCACTTCTCCCTTCCAGCTCAATAACTGGTGCTTGTTCAGCATAGGCATTCCTTGCCTGGGGATGTGTTTTCCCAGTTCACTTCCGAATTAAGTTTCACCTACTTCTTCATATGTTCCTGGAGAGCTAGTCTTCATGCATGTTTATAGGTATCACAAGATAGTATTCATGTTTGTGTCTCAGAGCTGTAAACTAGGCCCTGTTTAAGAGCTAAACTCTTTTCCCTTCTAATCATACTGTTTTATTGTTCTTGGAAGCATTATGGGAAAATTTATGTCTTGAAGACACATTAAAAAATATCAGGGAAAAAAAAGCAGCAAATAAGTACTTTCACTATTCTGTATGATTAAGGCATGGGTCTCTTCTCTCAAGTAAAGAAAGTAATTGGAGAAAAAATCAAAACTTATAGCTAGAGATGTAACAAAGGGAATGTCTACCTGTATGTAAGTGGGGTCAAACAGAGATAAAAATGGATGCTTTCCTCTATTCTGTCAGGTGCTGTTGTCATACTTCAGGAAAAGGAAAGACAGTCCTGAGGTGGTAGCAGCAACATAACGTACTGAATGACTACAAAAGTGTTATGTAAATATTTGTATGCACATGACTCCAGGGCTCCAAATGTCTTGATATGGCATCTCTGATCCAAGTTGTTAGAAGACGCTAATGTTTTAACTACATTTACATATTGTTATATAGAGAGTAATAGATATAAATATTTAAAATAAGAATTGAGAGCCCTTTCAACCTTAGGACTACTACTTTGTTCATTATGATGAAAATCCCTAGAATGACTGCCAGAGATTTCTCCAATGCTAAAAATGGATCTGATTTTATAGCTCTGTTCAGCTATAAAATCAGAAATCCAGCTAAAATGTATAGAATGGAAAGCAAGTGCACAGAACAGCAAGCAAGTGCACAGAACGGCACAGAAGAGCTCCTGTTCTGGGGCTAATGACATATGATGCTGAAGAGTGCAGTGAGACTCTGAGATAAAGAGAGTCTAGAAGAGTTAGATTTAACAAAAAGTGTTGGCAAATATCTAATAAGTATGCTTTCCATTTCCATAGCAACTTCCATCAGAGGAACGGAAAGTACTTTAAAACATCAATCAATTTACCCTCAACACTACTGTGTGGCAGGCAAAATATATATTAGAAGAAATAAAATTGCTTCCTGGTGATTGCTGGGCTCTATTTTAGGAGTCCTTTTCGCTTTCTCTGCACTAACTTTCTCATTAACACTCAGACTTCCATTCTGTCTCTTTCATGTTCTCTCGCATGGACTGTGGCATAAAAAGAGTGATCAGAGAAATCAGAATAAAGCATGAAGATCTTAGAGGGAAATGAATTTAGCTATTACTGAACCTGGTATAGTCTAAGCAGTCTTACCTACTGTAAATCATCATTACAAAAAAACTCTTTACAATGGTGGATGTCAAAACTTCATTAGCTTTCAACAATGGCCTCTTTCATTAAGCATTTTGCCATTGTATGTGCGCATACATGACATATTTTAGCTTCCTATACTAGGCAGGTACTACAAGCATGTTGCAATGTCCAACCAGGAGGCATCATACCCAGTAAGGTACTCTGTGCCTGTAAATTATGGCTGGCTTCAAAATACTTTTAAAATTACCTTATGGAGTCAATATATCTGAAACCAACCAAACAGATCTTAAATTAATGTGTGACACTCCTATCCCCAACAAGAAAAAATAGAATCAGCCTGGTTCCTCCTGGTCTTGAACTCTAGAAGTTGGGGATCAAAAGCCTGATGAAGTTAGTTTGATACTCTGCAGGCCAAACAGACATAAATTGAAATGGCCATCTTTTGAAGAGGAAGTATGCTAATCAAACCAATACAAACTGAAATAGCCATCTTTTGATGAAAAGTTGTGCTAACTCTATGATATTTTTATTATTATTATTATTATTATTGTGTTAGGTGGTTCTATTGGCTGTAATGAAAGTGAAGGTGACAGCCAGATTTTGGAATCTAGAGAGAGATCTCAGTTTACAGCTGAAAGTTACCTGAACTCTACCACTGAGGATGAGGTTAGAGTGGGTCATGGACAATAAATAACCTCCCTTTCCCTGCCTGGATAGGTTTGTTTTGCTTTGGTTTGGTTTTGCTTTCTTTTGTTTTTGGCTATACTGAAGGTGAAGGTTAGAATTGGGTTAAAGGAATCTGAAGATCGAAGAGAGACCTTTTTCTTCTTGTGTGTTGAGTGACTAAGAATTTTTGAAGAATACTAAGGCGCCTTTTGGCTGGTAATTCCTATTTACTTTTCCAGATGAAGTGGGTCCTCTAGCTGTGACCAGGCTAGTTAAGGGCAGCATTTGGGAAATAATAATTGAAGGTTTTGATTGAATGGCTTTTCAGAGTTCAAAGTAGCTCATCTTTACCACAGTACATTGGATCCCTGGGATGAAATGAAGATGAAAGTAAGAGTTAGGGTTTGGATTTTTAAATCTGAATACCGTACAGTTCCATTCCTTGCTTGGGAGCTAAATGTCTGTAAGTGATGGCAAGAAGCAACGAGCTACTTTCAGTATTCACTTTTCCAGAGGAGATTGATCCCCTTGGCTAGAACTGAAATAAAGGTTAAAATTAGGAATTAGGACAAGGAAATATAAAATATTTTCTTCTTTGCCATATGCTAATGAGTCTGATGGTAGGAAGAGGTAAGGTATTCTTTAAGCCCATGCCTTATGTACATGTTTTCTGAAGAGGTGGAACCCTAGGCTACAATTAAGATTTGAGTTAAGGATACTGGTTGTATGTCAAAAGTACAGATATTCAGCTTAATGCTCAGTGCTGCATGGCCCATGTAGTAAAGGACTGTGTTGCTGCTGTCAGTCATGGCTGATTCTTTATGGTTTCTTTCACTGATCAGGAAGTTCTGGAAACTATAATGGAAGGCTAGAACTACTTAAAGATTCAGAATTTACCTCCTTGAGCTCTGTGTATTAAAGAGCTTTTTTATGTTTTCCATGTGGCTGCCATACTAAACTGAGACATTATTTTGGCATGAGTCATCAAACCATGTTAGGTCCAGTATATTAAATCTCGTATTTAAGACAGATACATGGATAAAATTCCAGGATTAGTTCAGAGGTAAGATTACCAGGGAGTGGATAGAATTGCCCTCAAAGTAAGTGCTGGAAGTTACTAGACTTCTTCTAGTCTTTGTGACACCTCAGAGCAAGACCAAAGATTTAGAGAAATGGTTAGATCTTCCAAAAATGAAAATAAATAAATAAATAAATAAATAAATAAATAAATAAGGAGGAGGAGGAGGAGAAGAAGAAAAGAAGAAGAAGAAGAAGCAGGAAAAAAAAAAAAGTTTATCTGATCCCCCTGGTCACTGTTGAAAACTATTTATCTCTTTGGCTCCTTGTAGGTTTTTAGGCCTTGTTGTGGTAGGGGCTTCTTAGCTAAGTATATGCCTAGTATTTATTTTAGGATTTGATTTCAGGGGAAAGAAAAAATGATGGGTTCAGGGTTTGTATCAATTTTCAGCTTCTGCTCAGTATCAAGGAGTCAGAATGAGTCATCTCAAATGCTAAGAGTAAGCTGTGGGTTACAGGTCTACGATAATACACTCTAGTTTATAGTATTGTAAATTGTAATAGCTTTGACTCCAAGCTGAAAAATTCACATATTTATTTAATTATCTTATATAACACATGAAAATACAATAACAATAAATAATTGAGAATTAAGGACTAACCATGTTTGACCTGAGAGTATCTGGAAATGAACATACTCATGAAAGAATAACCAAATAGTTTCAAAATTTACTAACCTTGCCTATGTCTTCTTCACCATCCTTCAGCATAGAGCATAACCCCCAACAACAACAACAACAAAAAGGAAGCATTCTTTAATTGCATGCATCCTTTTTAGACTGAAGCATAAAAATAATTACAATTATTGACCGCTTCTGTAAACTTTTATTCTGGTCCACCTGCAGCATTCTTTGTCATGTCTTTTCCACTCCTAGAAGAAACATCATCCTAGTTAGATATTATGTGAATTTCTGAGCTGTAGGTAACACGTATTTTTAGAAGAGAAATGTGAAGTGTTGATGTCACATGTAGCAATGACGTCACATGTAGCAATGACGTCACAGAGACACTCTCTCCCTTCTCTTGTGAGATAAAAATCCAACTTCTTCTCCAGCAGATGAAAAATCCTTGGCATTTAAATTTCTTCAACATTTTTAGATGACTGTCATCAGATTTTGTTCATTGTATAATTAGTTTATTCTATTTCTTTAGACCAAAAGTGGTATTTCTATGTCTCTAAATAAATTCCAACTTTACCGAATACTCTAGAAGTATTCTTTCACCATATAGTTCCATTGGCTACTTCAGGTGTCCATAATACAGGTGCCTCTTTCATTCTTTTTTATTTTATTTTATTTTATTTATTTTATTTTATTTTATTTTATTTTATTTTATTTTATTTTATTTTATTTTATTTTATTTTATTTTATTTTATTTTATTTTATTTTATTTTTTTTTTATTTTATGAATGTATGATGGCAAACATCACTGAATTATTACAGAAAATTATTATTATTGCAGAGAATTATTGTAGATAGCCACTTGCTACAGATAAGGAGAAAACTTTAATGAACTGCTCTTCTTACAGCCAAGCAACATACTAAACAACTAGTAATATCAACATTTTCCTAACTAAGGAATAGTGGTTTGGAAATCCAAACCATTTAAATATTATTTACCTGTACTGCCAAGAAATTCCTACTGATTTTAGGACCCTATTATACAATACAGTCCTTGTCCAAGACAATGGGTAGAAAGGAAGAGATGTGAGGGGTCATGCTCAAAGCCATCCTAAAGATCAGTGATGAATAACAAGTCACTACAGTAATTAAACATTCAGTAATGTCCCTCGAATAGGAGCTTAAATTTAAGTTTCAAACTGACCTCTAAAAATCTAATATAAAATCTATCAGGTTACTTGTGCTGGCCAGCCTATGTGGTATGCCTTCTTTTTTCCCATTGCTAGATCACATTTACCTTACATAAGCAATCTAATTGCCCCAGAGATATACTGTGATGGTGAATGGAATGTAAAAATGGTCCGTATAGTCTTTCAAAGTAAAAGAATGTCCTTAATATAATCCTTTATGATATTTGTTTCAGAGTATGGAAAAGATTCAAGAACTGTGCCCTAGGCAAGTGCTTGTGAGCACAGAAAAGGATGAAATCAATTATATTTCAGTTATGTAATTCAATCTGAGTTGAATTCCATTCAGTGTTTGATCAGCTGAATGTAGAGACTTATAACCAGACGGGACACAGCCTGTTTAGAAGCAGCCAGGACAATGTTCTATACAAGAAAAAATGCAGACACAGATTAATATCTTAAAAAGTATATCAGAAAAAAAAAAAAACACCTTTTGGGGGAGAAGAATCAGCTTAGTTTATTTCCTGTTATTACTGATTAGAATTGACTGATGGACATACAGTTGTAAAAGAACAAGCCTCTGTCATAATTACAACTTTGGTTTCAAAACCAAAGTAAACTATGAAATAATAGTTTTCATAGTACACACCAGACTTGATCACATTTCTATATGACTGTTCTCTGCATTCTGAAGACACCCTGTTATATAATTTAAGTGCACCACAGACAATAAGGAAGATCTGTGTTGCAATTGTAAATGAAATGAATGTGCATAAAGCATGATTGCTTTTACCTTGGTAGTTCATCATATTAAATGTAATTATGACAAGTTTAGTTATTTAAGCACCAAAATTAAAAAAGTAAACAAATACATAACTTTTTTTTTTTCTTTTTCTTTTTTTTTTTTTTTCTGAGCCATACAACTGGATTAAGAAACATAAATCTGCAAGTTGGGGTTCTGGATACAGTTCTTACAACAGATGAAATTTTGAGAAGTGCTACTTAGGAGAACTGTTAAGATTCTGTTATCAAAGAAAGAAAGAGAGGAACATACATAATGTTACAGAGTCAGCAGTTTCTCAGTGTGTAATCATTTTTGACTGAATAAGCCATACTCCCATAGTATATTCCAAAACCAATTTTGTTCTTGGCAGTTTGACTCAATTCTATTCCAGCTGCAAACATTGTGACAATAGTAAGTTATTTTCCAAACTGAGTCTGACTACTCCATACTACAGTAGCAAACAGAACAAATTCTTCCAAACATCTCATTTGAATCCATGTCTATTTAGTACTGGCTTTTATACTTTGTTGACACTGTATACAAAATTAAGAAGCATATCTTCATACAATTATTGAGGGACCTAGAACTGATCTGAAGGAAGTTTATTTTTTGTCTGTGGAAACACAGATTCATAGTTTAAAATTTTTGTTGTTGTTTTTGCAAAAGAATAATTATTGCAATACCCACATCAAATAGGAAAAGAAAATGATACATTTTAAATTAACATGCATTTTCTCCTAATTTAACTATGGGTTAAGAGCTATTGATTTGAAAGAACACAACAGTGTTTTCTTATAAGGAAAACAGTATTTCAAATGACAGAAAGCCTGAACATTTTTTCTTTTAAATTGCCTTTTCTAGGGGTGAAGAAATTCCTTAGAATGCGTGCAGCAAAATGTGCAAGTTTGTCTACAAGCAGGAAGTCTATAAACAGAGATATTTCATTGTGTCTTTGCTCATTCAAACTATTGTACTGGACACAAAGAGCAAGCTCTTGTTTCCTACTTGCTGGCTTTGCTAGAGCTCACTGAATTTGCACAGATACAATGAGTGAGAATGATGAAACATGAAGTTACATGCTGTAAACTGTCAGTGAGAATGGAATTGATTCTTGGTGGATGTATTGATCTCAATCTTTCTGAAGTACAAAGATACAGGAGTTTGGGGATCTACTTTAGAAGTGGTATGTCTGAGCAAGAATGTTCCATGGCTTTCCACATCAAACCAGCAATGTCTCACCAGGACTGCATCAAAACTTCTACAACAAACACACAGAAAGTTATTTTAAACACTGCTGTCATCACAGTAAAAGCCACAGTAAGAGGAGATGTGTCCCCTGACTCTATTTCAAAGAGTTCAGGTGAGGGCTGTAATCACTGAAATAGTTTGTATATTGTGATCCAAGGTTACCTGAATGCAAAACATCAATGTGTTGTTGCTCTCTAATACTTGCGAGTCTACTCCCTGACCCATGGTAGAATGTTACAAAAAGAAATGGCATCACCTGAAGAATACCTTTCTGGAACATAAGGTATCTCTGAAAATATAGCACTTACTGTATCTTGGAGGTAATATTTAAAGTGTCAGTATTTAGTTTCAACAAGAGGGCAATCATATATAAAAGATTCAGGGGTTTGAAACATGTAAATAGCACAGAAAGGGCTTTAGGATCTTTGAATATTGGTAGCCATACACCTGAACCCAAAATTTTCTTGTTACATAAATTAGTGCAAATTCTTTGGAAAAAAGATGGAAATTACAGGACAATAGGCATTATAGATCCTAGTGACTGATCATAACTACAAAATGGGCATGCATCCTGCAAGCACTGTTACAGAACTCTATATGTTACCAGAAAAAACTAAAAAGGATCTCTCCAAATGTCACAAAATATATTAATACAACTATTAAAAATCCTAAATATCTCGAGGCTAAGATTTTCAAAGTTCAAGTAACTGTTAGGTTTCTTACACTAATAGTTATCACATATCATTACAGGCAGTAAATAAAAAGCTTGACCATGCTTTTTTTTTCTGTCAAGCATATGGATAACTTACCTAAATTACCATCCCTTCACCATGTTCATCACATTTTCTGTACCACTAATACTATCTAGTAATCTGTTTTGGTTTTCTTGGAATACGCATTTCCACAGCTCTGTTACAAGAAGATAAGAATCAAACCTGAGCTTTTATAAGTGTTAAAGAAAATCAAGGATATTGCATCTCATCTTGTCACAACTAAAATTAATTACGGTAAAACCTCAAGTTGGGTTGTGGTTGTCAAATGAGTAATATTCACTGGTTGTCAATATATTTAGCCATTTTACAAGAGCAGCATGTTTCACATGGAGATATAAATAATTAGAGAGTTTTCAATTCAGGCTTTGATAACTCAGGTTGCTTGATTTAAATGCTAAATTCATAAAGAAAATGCTGATTCTTTGCTTTTGGATTTAACATTTCATTTTATACTGCTGAACACAGTAGTGAGTATTGCACACTGGGGACCAGTTTAAAGTTGTGCCTGAATATCTGCAGATGAAGGAAAGGAGAGAAATGCACAGCTTACTTACAGTAATTATCCAAGTTTAGCATTAATCTATGATATGTAAATTGCAGTATTAGCTATCATCTGTAGTAATCACTGTCTGAGGTTGTCTGAATAGAAATCAATCTCCAGTATGTTGTGACATATTAATATTCATTGTCAGCTTATTTCAAAGAAGAACTATCACGACATGCTTCTGTCTCAAATAACTAGATAGTCCTGTCTGTGTAATCTTCACTTTTCTCAATTTTGCTTGTTCCTTACTGGTAATATAACATTACTAAATAAGGAATGACAAAATTAGGAAAAGTAAAGGAAAGTAAAGAACTTTCTCAGCCAGCATATTCATAGGTAAGATCCCAAGCCCTCTGGGGCAAAACAGCATCTTGTCTGTCTTCAGTGAGGATTATATTGCATTTATTATTAACTGATTTGATGACTAGATGTAACTGTGCTAATAACTATATTGCTTAAATTTCTTTTTAGGAACTTAGGAGCTTAGATTGCATAAATTTATTTCGCGTTTATGCACATTGGCAGAAAACATTTGTTTTGAATTTTATACAGATATGGACTATTTACATTTATTACTTACAGTCATTTTTAAAGACCCTGGACCAAAATCTCAAAATATGATCTATCTGTTATTGATTAACTTTCTGTAGGAACTGCTGCATAAAATAATGTCTGGATATAGCTTATCTTGTCAGGCAATCTCGTTTATGCAATTAATTGCTCACAAAGAACTCTTTTGAGCAGTACAGCCATTTACAGTAAAAGAAAGTAACCACATGCCATTACATTTCCATTTGAGTATTTTACTCAAGTATTAATACCTAGTAATTGTTAATACCTAGTATTTAACAGCTCTGCAACATCTGCAACATCCTTTATAGTGCCATGACCTCTCTTTTTTTTTTTTTTTTAAATTTAGCAGTATCCACAAGAAGAGTGCCCCAGCTGTCTGTTCAGAGCTCCCTCCTCACTTCCTATGACCAAGATGTGACTCAGAAAGCTCACTGCTGCTCTCAGCTCTCCTCGGTGAGGGAGAAGTCTTTTTACTAGGACTCCTTGTGGCACCCTGAGGAAGGACGGAAATCATAGACAACTCCCAGCTGGCCCCTTAGCTCCTGCAGTCTGGTGTATTCACTCTCTCCCCCAGTTCCTGCTGCTGTACATTTTACCTCTTTGCTCAGTCAGACACATAAGGCAGCTTGTTGAGGAGCACCAAGGCTCCAGACACCTGTTTTCTTTTTAACAGAGGAAGAGGCTTCCCTTGGAGATCATTGGCTTTACCTAAAGGCTCACTTCAAACAGACGTACGAGAAGAGATTGACCACAGAGACTGTCCTTTGTCCTTTGTCTCCTTGTCCTCTCAGCGTTATGCTACGGGTGATTAACACAATAAATCATGCAAAATGTGAAATGCTCCCACAGAGCAGTGCTGAATCAAAACTCCAAATGTGTCTGCTATGGCATAAACAGTCTCGTCAGAAGAAACAAATTTAGCATACAGAAACTTGTGTAAAATCATCACAAGATAAACATAATTATAGTTAAGTTTACATTCCCCCACTGTATAAAATCATGCTGCTGGGAATGAATTACTCAGGACACTACAAATTTTACGATGCAAGTGTTTAGGCTTCCTTTCCCACATTGCACTGAGACTGGCCAACAGAAAGAGCCTGAGCTGGCAGACAGCAGTGCCATTAAAAAAGCTCAGAAATAGGATTCCTGGAAAACTTGGGCCAGAGCTCCAGGATCCCTGGAGGATCTTCCCTGGAGCCGTTTCATGCTCTACTACGCATGGCATCAGAGTGCTGCTGCCTCTGGAATTTGGCTAGCGTCTATGCCTTATGGCTTGGACTGCAAAGCACACGAGCATAGTTAGTGCTATTAAAGGGAACAATAACTAATCAGATTTAGGTCAGAGATTATATTGGTTTCTGTAACTGAACACATCCTTCACTCTGCTACCTAATCATGTCCTCTTACCATCCCCCCCCATTTTTTTTTTTCCTTTTTCTCTCAAGAACACAGGAAACCTTCATTGGAAGCTGAATGGAGATGAAAATATAAAATGGCATGAGAGCTGGATTTAATGCTCATGTATAATCACACTGTACAACTGAGATGAAGGCTCAGTTCAGTCTTTTCCTTTCTCTCTGCCCAGTAAGACCTGGCACATAAGCAGCATTTATTGCACAGTAACTATGCCACAATTGCTATTTGTAGTTGTCCTTTTTCAAGTTATAACTTCATGAAATGGTATTTCAGGGCCAGATGTGCTATTTAATCATTCCTCTCTATTCAGTCTTGTGAAAGTTGTCCTTACAAAAATAGGCTGGCAAGTACAGAATTAACATAAGACCCTGAAATGGATTTTGAGGCAGCAGTTGTTTTATTACCTGTCCTTCTCTGCTGTAATTTTCTCATGATTTGATGCTTCAGAAAACAAGAGTCCAGGAAACTGATTTAAGAGCATTCATGCTTCCAGCTAACATTCTGAGCTTGCTTTATGAAATTCATTTCAGAGGCTAATTTACAACAGCCCTTTCAATATATAAAGCAAGAGGAATTTGTGTACTGTATTTTACTTTGGTGGTCAACTGGGGCACTATTCATCCTGGAGAAGGCTGCCTGAAGTTCTGAGAAGTGCAAATGTGATATACCAGTTCTTGCTAGCCTATTTGAAATCCAGTTTCGTGTTTTTTTTTTTTAGTGTTTGGAAGGTTAGGATCAATAGATACACAATACTCATCAGTCCTAAAATGCATTAAACAATAGCCAAATGGAGTCTGCTTTTTGCACTGAATCTTTTTATTTTTTTCTCTTTTTCTTTCACTTTTTCTATTTTTTTCTATCTTTTTCTTTTTTCTTTACACTGATTCTGTTACCTTCCATGAAGGAGGAATTCCTTCTTCAGTTCTTTGCAGAAGGGTTTTTCTCTATGAATTAAGGGAGCTTTTGAAAAGTCTAAAACATTAACTGTTATCCTAGAACTTCCCAAATCCCCTTCCTGTCAACAACATGTATACCGCAAAACACACCACTCTCAAATATTTCCTCACCAGTTAGATATTTTTATATTTAACTAAAATGTTCACACCAGAAAAAATTAAGAAGGTCTGGGTGATTCTTGACTCTACAAAAACAAAGGGAAGAAATATTCAGTTTTAAGAAAAAGAAGGTACCTCTTCTTCAACATTACACACAGAATAAACTATTCTGTGAACTGCCTTGTAAAGTACTACAAAGGTATAAAATGTCTAGCAGGTATTAGCAGGAAAAGAATAGGGTGTTTTCTTCTTAGCTTCTTGTTTGGTAGGCTTTTCATTCAACTGCAGATGTTCTGACACCACATCAGCTTCTGTGAAAGAAGGACTTGATAAACAACCTGGAGCATACAGCAGCATCAGGCCTGTTCTCTCCAGGTCTCTCCAGGCCAGTCACCACAGGTATCATCTTGAAGGTTAATGTGACATTTATTTGAGCACAGGAGGCAAGTGGAAGCCAAAGACACTGTGCTAGGAGAAGCACATGAAAGAGCTTAGAAACAAAACACTAAAATAAATATTTTCTCATTAATAGAATCACATTAAATATCCATCTGTGGTAGGCATTGTGTAGGGCACCGGTTCAGAGATTCCTGACCTGATTCAGTTCAGAAATTTATGATCCAAATTCAGTAGGCTCCTGAAACTTGGCAGAGAGATCTATTCTCTCCCATAACAGTGTCGTTCCCCAATATTTTGTTCCTTTTCTTTATCCTCAGCTGCAGAGTCCCAGAATGAGGGGACAGGAGCAAAGAATTTTCCTACAACCACACTAATTTGTTCTCATAGTCTGTCCTTGGAAGGGTTTATATGTTCAAAGGGCCTCATGACCATTTCTAAAGAATTAAATTACACAGAGGTTAGAATAAAGGTGTGTCAACATCAATATATGTTTAGCAATTATTCTTCTGGATGCTATTTCTTTAAAAAAGAGACCTCTTTTTTTATTTTATTTTTTTTATTTTCTCTAATGTGTTATATCATTTCTAGGACCAGATCACTCTGCCACATCATAAAATATGTCTGAGAAGAGCATGAAGATCAGAAACTCAAGCATATATTGAGAACATGTGACTGTAACATCACCAAAACCATACTAATCCACAGCATCTCATTTATGGGAGTGTCATTTCAGTCTGGGAGCCACCATCCTTAACTCAGTCTGCCACTTCTCCTCAGCCCTTGTTTTCTGAATGGGATAATAACAAATCCACTGCTGTCATTTTGAGCTCTGCTTGAATAAAGATAAAGATCATATTTCATTCCCTATTTATTAATAGGACTTTCACAGTGCAGTAAAACAGATACCTGTCACTGTAGAATAATGCATGTAAAGCAATAAAACCCTTTCTACCTTTTAAAGGAGCAGGGATGATTCCTGCACAGGTGCAGGAGAAGTCAGAGGAAGAAACTGATGGAACTGATCTCACATTGCAAGAGGCAAACACAGTGCAGTGGACAAAGTGAGGTTTCTGGCAGAGAATTCTGGGTTATTTAGGAATCCTGCCAAGGGCTCTCTACTGCAGGCAGCCCAAGTAGGCATGCAGGAGCTCTGCTCCTGAAGAACCAGGAACTGGAGAGCATCTTCAACATACAGTGTTGCAACATCCAGCTGAAGCAACTTCTTCATCCTTACATGAAGCGGGTTCACATGACACTAAGGCTAAAACTAAATTAAAGTTTTCAGCTTTTAAAATTACCTGAAAAGCTATCCATGTTTAAGTATGAATAACTTTGCCATATTTGCATAAATTCTTTAGTTCAGCCAAACCTAAGGGCTCACCCTCTTTTGTATGTCATGTGATAAATTAACTGTTGAGAAAATACCAGTAAACAGCATATTAATTTGGTGCTGTTTTCATTTAGAGTTTGTAACTTCAAGCAGACTGAAGATAAAAGAAAAGGACAGCAAAATAGAAACTAATGACAATTTTCTGCTCATGCCCAAATATTCCTCAAGGAGAAAGGAAATTAGGTTGTGTCTGGACAAGTATTCCTTGCCACTGTCTTATGTAAAGACTGTCCTGCCTTATAGGAAAAAAAAAAAAAAAAAAAGAGAGAGACTTTTATCTTTGGATTGAGAACTGAACAGTGAAGGAAACGTACAGTCCTCTGTGGCATGGCCATGGTATTGATTGATATTTGGTCTTATGAAGAAAGTTTCCAGGAGAAAATGGTATTTATTCCTTATGGGTCCGGGTGTTTGAAGTGGCATAATTGGGAGCAGAAGCAGTGCTACATGAACTGTGGTGGCAGAGGCATGTCAGGACATGGTGCGAAGAGTCCTTTGACTAGGTCCACAGAAGGCCAGTGAGGGCACAATCAAAACGAGGAATTGCAGTTGCAATTGCTTCAAGTAGTGCTGGTTGTGTTTTGTGCTACAGAAACCTGCCAGCTGGACCAAAAACTGCCTATGCCTAATGCCCAAAACGGCTTCTTCAAATCAAGTGATATGCTACTACAGCAAAAATCTGAGAAGCCACAAAAGCCTCTAACCTCTGCCATGGGCACCCTGTGCAAATGCCATGCGCTGGGAGGCCATCTCTGGAGGGTCCTCCTGGAGAAACATTAGAGACATTTCAGACAGGACCCAGTACATCATCCACCACCTTCCCTGGGAATTTACTTCCACTGCTAGGGAAACAGCAAGTGCAAAGAAACAGCTACGGCCCTTTGTGCCCAAAAGCACTTGTACTGTGCCCAGTACCAGAAATGAAGAAGACAATAACTCTACCCAGCAGAGACATCAAGTATTGAAGGATATCTCTAAAGACAGTACCATCACAGCACCTTTTTTAAATCTCACTCCCCTGTAGAGGCTGGCCTGTGAACTATCAAACCACAACCTAATAGTCCAAAGCCTAAATGCTCAGCCTAGGCAAAACATTTGTCCCTTTGCCACCCAAAGATGGTTAATATTTAATGTTCTTTCACTGCCAATACCTTGAATATAAACTCACAGAGATTTTTCATGCACTTATGAGAATTTCTATCTAAAACACTCACGTAAGCCTTTCCTGTATGAACAGCATCTTTACTTATACATGTGTGGTGCTGTGCTAGTTAAACAAAGCCTATAATCAGGGAAAGGCCTGTTCAGGAATACCAGAGCAGGCCTCAGGTTTGTTAAGAGCTACTGTAGGTAACATACCAAATAACTACTTTTATAAACAAATAATGTTTCATCTTTAGGGTCTTATATTTTCTTCATAAAATTATATTTTGAACTACTGTTTCAATTCCTTCACTTCTAAAGCTCACACACTTCTTCCTGAATGCCAGCCCAGTTTTCTCTTGAAATGACAATGCTTCTTAAATTTTTGGCACCATCAGTAATTGGTATTAGCTCATCTGGCATTCCATGTGAAAACCTGAATCTGCAATTATTCTGCAATTATAACCACCTTCTCTTTCTTAAGAAAACTTATTTTTTTTTCCTTATAGCTACCAGATCAAGCATTTTATTGAGGCTGGAGCAAATTAGATTTAACACATTTTCTTTTCCTAGAAAATCAAATTTTCTCTAATGTTTTAACTACTGACCAAAACCAAGTCTAAAGGAGCATCACTTCCTGTTGGATCAGGGTCTGTTTTTGTCAATAGACTTGTCACCTGTCACATAAAGGCAAAACAGGCCCTAGCTTTATTTAAACATTCGATCCCCAGGCTGAACCTCGAAGGTTAAAGTATTTTGTAGAGACACAATTTTGCACAGTATTTCTCTCTAATAGTACTCCAACACACTCATTCCAGAATAACAGCTATTTGATGGTTTACCTGAATCTTGGATTCTATGGTAAGAAAGTTCATCCTGTGTTCTTTGTACCCAAAATGTTAGTCTAAGTCCATCTATACACACACACATATAATTCTCTCCAACATAAGATTCCATGATTTAACAATAAACAAAAATTATTCTCAATCACTGTTTTACACAAATCCTCAATTATTCACTACTTCAATCTCTAAGCAAGAGCCATCTTCTCTTCAAAGGGACACAAAACAGTGGAAACATGACTTTAAAAGGAATATGTTCAGCCTACCAGGGGAAAATTAATCTCAGAGTTAGGGCTTCAAAGCTGAAATCTACCCCTGAATGTACCACTTTCTTTCAGCATCTTGCAAGACGAAACAGTTTAATTCACTTATGTTTAGAAGGTAGGCAGGGGACAGGATTGAAGTTTGCTGGTCACATTTCATCTTGAGATATTGAGGCTGTTAAATTTTTACCTAAAAAACTTTAATTTGAGTTTCTTACTAAGGGCATTTTCCATTGAATGTAGAAAATGGGTTGGGGGTTCTGTCATCTGTATGTAACAGAAAATCTTGTTCTTGCACAACCTAAATAGCAGTTTTTAGCTTAGACTCAAAGTATATGTGACTGGGAAAAAAAAGTTGTAAAGAAACTGCTGTCTGTGGTAGTGGATAAGACGTAGGCTGTAGTAGCCTGGATTTCTAACTCTTACTGTGGCCAACTTCATGGATTTCCTGAGGCAAACCAGAATGCCTGAAGACTCACCAACAGACCTAGTCTCTGTCAGTCTGCCTGCTCCTTTTAATATTTGCTTTCACTTTTAGAGTCTTTAATATCCAGTGGCACAAATCCTTAAGAACAAATTTCACAATGTAATTATACAGTGCTTTCAAACTGCCTCTTATTGTTTAGCAGTGTCATTGGATGCTGCCTCTTAGATTACAAAAATAATAACAATAATAATAAAAATAATTATTTTTATAGGCTGATGCCATATCATCAGTCATCTTCTTCAAGCCAAGGACTCCAACTGTATTCAGTCTTCTATAGATGTGGTTCCAAGCATCTGTATCAGTTTTGTTGCTTTCTCTGTGCCATTCTTAGTTTTTCTGCATTATTTTCAGTCTCCAGTATCATTTGACTTATTTTTTTGCCACAACATCTTAAAGCATCTGCAGGATAGTTCATAGGAAACTTATTCTGTAAATTTCACACTGATGACTTTCACACAATTTTCACATATTAAAGTGCCATAGCTAGTTGCATAATTTAAGGATACTTAGGGCATGGAACTGCCTAATTTAATGTTGTTTATTTACTGTGTAAATATTTATCAATAAACACATTTGTAAGAGGCAGCATTAATATTCCTCTGCTAATCGTAACTATCACACTGTCTCTTGAGTTTTTAATTGTGTGTCTGTAACAATTTCCTTTTCAAATTATTTGCTATTAAAGGAATCTTTTGTCACACGCTAATTTCTGAATTAGTGTCTGATTCAGACTCATACTTTGTATTAATGTCAATGTTTCTGGCTTATTCAGGAACATTCATGGATGAATTCCATGGAATGTGATCAGGAAACAGAGTCCAGGACACCTGGTTGATTTGCAAGGATCACCTCCTCCAATCTCAAGAGCGGCCTACCCTGATTAGAAGGAAATCAGGCAACGGTAGCAGAGTGCCTGAAAGGGTGAACAAGGACCTCCTTACAAAAAGAGGTGGAAGCAGGGAGAATTGACTCTGGAGGAACAAAGAGACACTTTCTGCTTGGGCAAACTGGAAAGCCAAAGCCCACTTGGAGTCAAATATGGAAGGAACGGTTTCTATAGGTATAACAAAAAAAGGGAATCTAGGGAATGAAAAAGGAAAAATGGGGTGAGGAAAACAGTGACAAATGGCATGGTGAAGATGTATTCATTGGTTTCTTTGCATCAGTCTTTACAGGTAATATACCAGCCTTCAGGAATCACAGGTCCTTGAGACTAGTGGGAAAGCCAGGAGCAAGAAAGATGGAGGACAATCAGATTAGGAAACATTTAAACAAACTGCACAGAAGTCCCTGGGGCCTGATATCATTCACCCACAAGTTCTGAGGAAGCTGCTGATTGCAAGACCACTTTCAATTGTCTTCAAAAGGTCACAGTGATATGGCAAAGTTCTTGAGGACAGGAAGAAAGCAATCAGGAGGAACTACAGGCCAGTCATTCTCACCTCAGTCCCTGGAAAAGTGATGGAGCAAATAATCCTGGAAATGTTTTCAAATATATGAAGGAAAAGAAGATAACTGGAATCAGTCAGCATAGATTTATGAAGGAGAAAACATGTCTGACCGACCTAACAGTCTTGTATAAGGAGATGATTAGCTCAGCAGATGAGGTGAGAACAAGGGTTGTTATATGTCTTAATTTTAGGATAGCTTTTGATACTGTCATCGTAACGTTCCCACTGACCAAGTTATGAAATACAGACTAGATATACAGACAATGAGAAGGACTGAAATTGTCTAGATTGCAGGGCTCAAAAGTCTGTGATCAGCAGCACAAATTCCAGCTAAAACCCAGACAATAGTGGTACCCTCGGTTTTGGTACATGTTGATACTGATAGTGTTCAACATCTTCATTAATGACCTGGACAATAAGACATAGTATACACCATGGGTAAGCTTGAAGAATACACGAAACTGGGAGAAGTGGCTGATACACCAGAGGGTCATGCTGCCATTCAGAGGGATCTTGAAAGGTTGGAGAAGAGGTCCAGCAGGAACCTCATGAAGTTCAACAAGGGAAGTGCAAAATCCTGCACCTGGAGAGGAACAACCTCTTACAGCAGTATATACTGGGGCCTACTGGCTGGAAAGCATATTGGCTGAAAAGGATCTGGAAGTCTTGGTGAACAATAAGTTGACCATAAGTAAGCAAAGTCCATTAGCAACAAAGAAAGTCTAGAGAATCCTGGGCTACATCACCAGCACGGCAAGGGAGGTGGTCCCACCCCTCTACTCAGAACTGGCAAGACATCCATAGTGCTGGGTCCAGTTCAGTTATCTCAAGTACAAAAGAAACATGGACATACTAGAATAAGTCCATCAAAGACCATGAGGATAATTAAGGTACAGTACCCTCAGACATAAGAGGAGAGGTTGAAATAGCTGGCATTGTTTTGCCTGGAGAAGAGAAGTCTCAGGAGGGTCTTATCTGTGCACATAAATAAAAAAGCCCTTGAATTACTGGAATGAGTCGGAGCATAAGCACAGATGTAATATCACCATAAAGGGACACTTAGTGAGATGCATCTTCATTTCTGTGGTTTCTGAAATTCTGTCATTATGAAATGTCCTTGGATTATTGATGACTTTAAGAGATGAGACAATTTGTTACCATGTTAATTGTGGCAAAAAAAAAAAAAAAAAAAAAGGTCCCTCAATTTACCAACCTCTGTTCCTTATCCTCTTTCTTTGTAAGCCTATTTATTCAAAACATAATAACATAATATGCTTATATAAACATAGATGGGTATCTCACACCCATTAGTTCAATGGAGAAGATGTTAGACAAGTTAACTCAGTCTTCATCTCTCCCTTTTGCTCATCTCAAATTCATTCAAACTCCTGGAAAGGATGTCGTCTTGTAGTTCTATTCATTATCTCCCTTCTGATCCAAGGAGACCTAAAATTATTATACAAATTCAAAGCATATGGGAAAAATTTCCATTTAGTGTAAATTCTGGCTGCTACTCTGTCTGATCACTATCACTGTTTCCTAGAACTTTTTTTTTTTTTTAATAAGATGAGATATGGATGTTTGTAGCAGTAGTAAGGTTCACAATAGTTATGGAATGATCAGCAAAAAAAGTGCCTAGACTTGTTATCATTTTTTCCCTGTTTGGACAACAGATCAGCAATCAGTTAATGACTCTGATCTGTTGCAACAAATGTGAAGAACCAGAGTGTTGACAGGGCAAGGAAAGAAGCTTAAAGATGTGAAGATGTGCTATTGAAAAACTCTGGGTGAGATTCAATTTGAAATTAGGAGTCTGAAATTAGTTTTCTATATGTGCACTAGCTGTAAAAGTACCTGTTACGCTGAATGGAAGGCTACTTGGTGCAGTCAAGGGAGCCTGGAAAGTGCTCAGAACACACTAAAGTAGATGTTTGTTGAGTAGTCATTTGAATTTCACCCTCTTGAAAATGAGGACAGACTAAGACCAAATGATAAACTAGTGTGGATGTACACTGAGCACAAAGAACTTCAGAGTGTGAAAGACGCCAACTCCCAACTCAGGTACAAGCAGCTGAAGATATGACTTTGTGTAAAAGATTAACTGTTTTTCCATGGTTTTCTACAGTCCTACAGAGTGTAGAAAGGCTGTAACCCACAAAGGCTGTAAGTTCTTGTTAGGCAGCGGATGCAACCAAGCACAGACAAGGTAAAAGTGTAGCCCTGTAATGAAAGGGGCAATGACCTGGGCCACTTCTAGCCCTTTTAGAGCACAACTGATCACCACAGCAAAGAACAGCAAGGGAAGTTAGACGCTTCCTGGCAACGAAAAAGGCCGCATCTAGGTGTTTTTTTTGTTTGTTTCTTTGTTTGTTTTGGTGGTGGTGGTGGTGGCTTGGTTTGGTTTTTGTTGTTGGTGGTGGTTGGGTGGGTGGGTAGAGATTTTTTTTGTTTGGTTGGTTGGTTGGTTGGTTTGTTGGTTTTTTTTTTAGGTCCTGTGCTTCTGGGAGGTAAAAATTCCCAGAAGACATGAAAACATGCATGCCTGTGATATCTGTGTGGCCATTTCAAAGCCACTGCAAAAAGAAAGTGGGATCTCATTAAAAGCAACATTGGTCTGACTCTTATGCATTGTACAGTGCTAGAGATATATCAATTGGAAACCTCCTCCCCAAGACTCCATTTTATCTCTCAACCTTCCCTACTGTCTCACTACAGATGATTTAAGAGAGGCCTGGATTAGCTCTGGAAAAGGCAAAATGTAGCTGTGGCTGCACTCCCAGATCTCCCTATACAGTCCTTCTTCATTGAAACATCTTTATGATTGTGGAATTTGTCTGTATTTGTGGCTACCTGACCTCCCAATTCTGCATAGCGTGGTGTTTTTACTTGGGTGGGCAGCTGAGTTCCACCACAGCTGCTATCTCACTCCCCCTCCTCAAAAGGGATGGGGGGGAAAATATGAAAAAAAGAGCTCAAGGTTTGAGATAAGGACAATTTAATTAAAGGGAAAAGGAAGAGGGAAAAGAAAAAAAAATAATAAAAAAAAAAACAGCAAAGACTGCATGGAAGCACAGAGAAAGAAAAGCAGTTACTCTTTACTTGTCATCAGTGAGCGATGTTCGGATGTTTGGCCATGCCCAGGGAAGCAGGGCCTCAATACGTGTAGCGGTTGTTCAGGAGAGAGCCCCGAGTCCTGGCTGACAGCACACGCTGATGCAACTGTTCTCCTCCTGCCGACATCAAGACTTTGCAGATAATCAAAGAGACAATTTGGAACAGGAGACCATGTTAAATTTGATCCCCCCCCCCCCCCAAAAAAAAAGGGGGGGGGAATTTTCTAAGTGAGCAGTCACCCAGGGCATCTCTCAGGCTGAAATTTGTCATGTCAGAACACGAACAGGTCACACTTAGCGAAGCCGTGCAGCTCAGGGAACAAAACTTGCGTTTTCCTTGATATTTTCATCTAAGTAATCACTTTTTTGATTAAGTCACCTTGATCTCCCTGATCCTTTTCCAAAGGAAGGTACCTAACTGCCAAATGTTAACTCTCTACTTTAAATCTACAGTCCTTAGCTTTCTCTGCTTCTGCCCTTGTACTTTTGTGGCATCATAAAATGGGTTGGCTTACTAGAGAGTCCTTCAAAGGTTTTGTTGGCCAAAGAGCTGTAGCCTGAGAGTCAGAAGTCTCCTCCATACTACAGGAAGAGAGAACGCCCCCAAGGGTAAATTACCCAACATTTTGATATTTCTCTTAGGTATCAAAAAAAACACACACAAAAAACACCAGCATGAGTGAATGAAAGAAAACCAAGCACGGCATGCCAGAGCTAGTCAAACAATTCTGCCAGTTAGCTCTAAGAGAGAATTTGAAGTTAGCTGAGTAACGGAGAATAAAAATGAAAAACCAATGGTCTCTCTGTTTGAGGGCATTTATTATCTACCACAACGGTCTGCCCAAGAACTTGTCCCTAAGGACACCAAGTTCTTTCTGGGAGAGGTTGTGCACCACCACCAACAGAATCTCAGCAGATTCCGAGGACTCTCTGGTGGGTCTGTTGGGGTAAGGAAAGCCAGGAGGCCGGCTTGGTTGCCTTGGTTTCCGTATGCCCACACATGGAGACGGTAACCTGGACACTGTGGACTGACTGTGTGCTCACAATGCAGACAGGCAGGTTAAAAGGCGGCGCCTCTTCCTGCGGCCATCACTTCTTGGAAGTGAGATTGTGACGGATGAGGTAGGATGAGGCTTTTCTCCAATGCATACTGTGAACTGTCGATCTAGCTTCACATTCATTAGTCAAATGAGACCAGTGAATAAGAGAATGTTTAAATTTGCCTTCCTTTCAACAGGCACGCAATGTGTGCAGCAGAGTCACAAAAGGAAAATTCAACTGAGAAGAGCCAAGCGGTAAGATTAGCTCCTTACGAATACACAAGTTTGTGCATTTTTTTGGACGTAGGTGGTCTAGCGCAAAGCCTGATACTCTTCATGTGATAAATGGGTGAGAGGGAGCAAAAGAAAAAAAAAATGAAATGCTTCAGATACTTGTGGCTCTGCTTACCTGCAGAAGAAAAACTGCACGCTCTTCCAGTGACAGTGTCAGAAGCGTGCAGCTAGCTCTCACGTGCACTTTCAGGGAGTCTTTAGTGGAGAAGAGATCCTCTAGTACCGTGGCCAGTGAATATTAGTCACCAGACAGAGGGAAGAACTGAAGCAGCTTCTGGTTCTCTCTCTCGCAACCCTCTGCCTTCCTGCCCAGCATGGCCATCAAACAAAAAGCAGCCAAGCCCTTAGTTTGTGCCTTCCTCTGGCACGTTTTAAGCATGATAACTTTAGAAGTGGCCAGCAAAAGTTAGGAAGTACAGTCAGCAAAGGCGGCATGAAATGCTAAAGGCCATTGAAGCCCAGCTCCATACCTCTTTGGGTTTTCGTATTCCCCCAATTTTCTTCCTGCATTTTCATAAGGGCTAAGAAGGTTCTACGAAGCCTGGGAAACGATTCAAGGCCCTGACAGTGTCAGACGTGCAGTCTTCACCAAGTATTTGACTTAAGAATGAATTGCCCTCAGCATTCTGTAGTGATTTAAGCGGCCATGAGCAGGCGGCAAAAGTGGCTTAAAGTCAGGATGAGGCCTAAAGTCAAATTCTTTGCTGACAAGTGCACATGTCCCAGGGGAATTTCCTTCATGAGTACCCTTGGGTTGCAGAAACCTAGCGCTTCTGCAGTGCTTCTTCCTCCCCCATGAAATACTGCAAACCACTCAAACCCTGGTCTGAAATACAAGCTATGTCATGAGGTACCCGTTGCATTGGCAGGGCGCGATGGAGCTGCCCGACTTGACCGTGCAGAAGAGCTCTGTGAAGCTCCTCATGAAGAGATGGGAGTCCGCCAGTGCTCTGACACCTAGCCTGGCCTTCCAACGCCTGCCAGCCCCACGGTCCCTGGCACCAGAGAAAGCCAGCCCAGGCAGCACCGTGGAGGAAGCCGCGGCAGACAGCGGGAGGGCGGACGTCACCCTGGGTGGCCCTCGCCGGACTGAGACCTTCCCCATCTCTGTCAAGGAGCTGCAGAGCCACTTTGAGACCCTGGGTGGCAGGAAGGTGAGTGCACGCAGGTTCCGCAGCTGAAAAGGATTCCCGCGCTCTCACTGAGGACTTGGAGAACACTACTGCCAGAACAGCACCCCCTTCCAATCTGCTGCCTCTTCATATCCTTTCTGCCCCCTGAAAGCCCTACCTGGCTACTCCCAGTAGCTTCTAGCTCACATCCCCTCCATGTCTTCCAACAGGAAGCGGAAAGTGGCAAAAGCTCACTGCCACCAGCACTGGCCACTCAGCCTGGGAGCCAGACGGACATTTCTCTGACGGAAGTGTCCAGCGTGAAACGGGGGAGGGCAATCTTTGAGAAGATGTCCTCAGGCAATGGACAGACCACCAACACTGAAGGTTAGCCTTACCACTTGGATCGGATTTCTCCCTTTAGTTCAATGTGCTCCGTCTCTGAGGTGGCAAGGGGCAAGCACACTCACCTCATCAGGGCAGCCCCCAGGCCGCCCAGGGAGAGAACGTGGTGTTCTTCTCAATGCAAAACAAGCTTTCCAGCCTTCTCCATTTTGTCTTTTGCATTACGGAGGAGTGCCTGATGCCCATTAAATACTTTTTGAACAAAACACAACAGAATGGTGTCTTATGTTTTGAGAAGATAACTTTTGATGAAGACAGCCCAGATTACAAATATGATATCAAAACTATGGGCAGCATTCATCAATTACGAAAAAGTGGTATCTTCATTTTCTTCTTTGGTGAAGATAGGTTGGATTTAGCAACTTGTTGCTTTGGTAACAATGCGTTAACTTTTATTAGTTAAAGGCATTCTGGTTTCCACAAATTAAATGCTCCGTACTTTATGTGTTCTAAAGTAAAAGTACGACACAGTTGGCAAAATGTTGGCAATACTGTTTGTTTTGCTTACTGCTTTTCTTTCAAGCTTTGAAACACATGCACCCATCTCCCTCTCCCCAACTATGACGTCTCTTTGTGGTTGCAGTGGGTGGCTGCAAAGCTGTAGGAGGACTTCCAGAAGACAGCCCTCCCAACACCGGCGATACACTGACGGAATTCCAGGAGAATGTCTCCTTGAAAGACAAAATGGCTCTGTATCAGGCTGCGGTGTCAAAGGCAGAGAACAGCAACCGCTTTGCCAATGTAAGATACCAATGTCTCAATATCTTCTTAATTCTACGTTTGCTTTGCCCAGGGACAGATCGTAACCATCTTTATTTCTACAAGCAAGCTATCAGGTGGATCATAGGGTGGATCAAAATTTAAATCCCAAATTAGGAAACCTACAGAGCAAACATAGTCATCCATCAGTCTCTCTCTCTACCAAATGAGGTTTTTCACGCTAGATGCCTTTGGTCTTTTGGACAATCCCCATTACTTCATGGAAGTGCTCTTCCTTTCAGTCCACCTTTGCCTGAACTTCATGTATGAGGATCATGGGTGAGAGAGAGATCAGCAACACGGTTATCCTATGATGACAAAACAAGGCAGTTTCCTTACCACGACAACTATTCTCTATCGCCAAATAATAAAATCCTATTCAGGAGCACAGTGACTTTAGAGCTCTTGCTGCTCGAACTGAAGACTTTGAAAGTACCGCATGATAAAACAGCTCAGCTATGGGTGCTCAGGTAGCCCAGAAGCCACCTGAAGGAAGCAGCCAACAGCCACGCTCGCCTTCAGAGTCCAGGTGTTTTCAAACCACCGCAATTCCTGCCCACTGGCTTCTTGATTTCCTAATTGCCCTTGTGTATTTGGAACAGATTCCTGCGGTTCTTTGGGCCAAGAAGGTTCCAATTCCCTCCTCCCAACACTGCCAGCAATGGTGCTGTTAGCTCTCTCTCCCCAAAAGGAAGAACTGGAGGAAGCCTGACCCAACCGAACTGTGTTGAGAACATATGAACTGCTTCATTTACACCCTATAACACCTTGCCCTTACTTGTTGAAATGGATGGTATGTTCTTACTGCAAATGGAAAACACCTGGCCTTATTTGATCACTCTAGACCTCAGAGGAAATCAAGTCCTGCACTGTGCCCGGCGGCCTGGCTGCAGTGAGGAAACACTTTGAGAATGGGCAGATGACCCCTTCAATGACCACCTTCGCTCACTCCCAGCACCAGCACAAAGCTGCAGAGGTAACAATGGCATTTTGAATACTAACAAATTAGGTTTCCCCTGTTAAAGAGCTCGAGAGGAAAATAACATTATTTGCTTGATTCCAGGATTCACCATTCCCGGTGTCCCTGGAAAAATTTGCACCCCATTTTCTTTTCAACTCGCCCTCCTCGAGCCTCACCTAACTTTAACGGTTCAAACTTCTCATCACATGGGTTCCTTGTGGTGCTCGTAATCCCCTAAATCATCACGGTACACTGCCATAAAGGAACCATTTGGGCTTAACACCTCTTAAAATAGAACTGATTTGTGACAGCCCTTCACAGGCAGAAACACAAATCCAGATTACTGTTAATTATGTGATTCTTTGTATTTGTTTTCAGGAGACCTCAAGTACCACTCAGCTCCCACTATCAAGCAGCACCAGGGAAGCTGAGTGCAGTGCGACGAGCTCCAAAGAAGCCTCACTAGAAGCCTTTCAAAGCAAAGAGGTAACTTTGTCAATTAACAATTATATCATTTGGCAGGTATGGTTTTAAAACAGTGTCCTAGACAGGGTTGTTTGGATGTGGTAATGAATGGGGCTTCCCACTCAGACTTCTCTGTGATGTTTCAAAGACAGCAGCCGAAATATGGAGTATTCTTCCATGTTGCACTAAATCCCGCAGTAACGTGAAGGTTTTGTGCACAGGTTTCTCTCAGGGAGCAAGTGACTCCAGAGACAAACGGGGCTTCTACACTCACCCAGCATACTGATGAAGCAGGTAAGAAGTGGCTTGAGAGTAATGGCTCCCAAAGGAGCACGACAAACCAAGTTCTTGGCAACCGTCTTTACTGGCACAAACGTGGGGCTGCTTTTAGGATACAGATACAGGACATTGCTCCAAGTTGTTCAGTGCCTCCTTCCTCAGCTAAGCACATTCATTGGTCTCAGTGGGACCTAAGAAACAGGTTTCCGTGCTGGTACACAGAGAGGAGTTTGGCAGAAGGAGGTAGCTTCAAATTTGTGCTGAGCTGCTGGAAAGAGCGGGGCATTTTAAGAGATGTCTGAAGACACACGAAAACCCTTGCCCCTGTATAGCCGAAACTGTGGATGATAAAGGCTCAATTTATAGCCAAGCTGAACAAGTCTGGAGAGCACGATCACGGTGCTGAGGTGCTGCTTCCGCAGTCTAGTCCTGGTATTAGAATTCACGCGTTTGGTTAACACAAAGACCTCAGTCCTGTGCGAGCCCTGACATTCAGGCAATTCAGGTACGGCAAAACAGCAGGCCATAGATAACGTGTCCCTCAACACTTCTTCCATCCATTTCCTATGTATTTCTTCTCTTCATATTGTCCGTTGTTCATTTACTTTTTTTTTTTTTTTAATAATAATAGTAATTATTATTCTTTCCATTGCAGTAAGCAATGCAGCTGTGGACGTGGAGGTCCCAACCACTTCCACAGAGGTTTGTGACCATCAGACGGAAAGGACAGCAGAGGAAAACGCTGTTCCCATAGACAGAGAGACTGCAACATCTGTACCAGATGGCAAGGTCTGTGCCTTTATAGTAAGAGTAGACATCAGTCTGTCAAATACAGTCTGAATTTCTATTTTTACAATGTAGTTGCAATTGAAAATGCAACCTGTGAAAGCAGTAGGAATATACGGAGCTTAGCAATGACGGGCACACAAGGTGGTATTTAGTACAACCTGTAATTCAGCAAGTACTTCTACTACATGACAAACACAACTGAAAGTTGAACTCACACGCTTCTGCTTTTCCTTTCCTTCTCTGATGAAGGAAGCCTCTTCTTTCCCTGCTTTCAGTCTCTAAAAGGCTATGTTTTCTGTCACCAGTTCCTCAGATGCACAGAAATTCTCAACTTGAGGAAAAACGAAGACAAGCGTCAAAATGTCGAGGGCTATCTGGACCAGGCAATTCCACTGGCACTGCCGAGCGAAGCACTGCACCAGCCCAAAAGCACCATGCCGTCTGCTCTTGCCAGAATGAGAGCCATGAATGCAATCATCAAGAGCCATGCACATTCTGTAAGACGGCCACGTCACCAAGGAGCTGCTGGGCTGCCAGTTCTAAGTGTATGTGCACAAGAAAACGCAAAGGTTCAAAGAGGCGCCACCTATTCAGACGAGATGCTCCCTAAGCCTGGGGAGCCGCAGATGAGGGAGCCACTGAGACAACCCAAAAGCAGAAGCAATTGTGCGGCTTCCAGAATTAAGGCCATCAACGACATCCACAGGAACCTACACCATTCTCAAAGGCGTCCAAACCAGGAAGGGGCTGCTTTTCTGGTGGAGGATGCGCAAGGGTTCAAAACAACAGAATCCGGCCTGAAGAACAAAGACGCAAGCGTCACAGTCTCTGTGTTGTGCAGTAATGCACAACAAGTTGACAATAAAGAGATGAAGTGACTCAAAACTAACAGACTTGTCTGAACTTTTGCTGCCTGTCTCAACAGGTTGGAGCATCAGGCGGGGAGAAACTTCATGAAATATAACGAGGGCAAGTGTAGAGCCCTGCATCGGGGCAAGAACAACCCCAGACACCAGGATAAGTTGGGGACTGCCCTGCTGGAGAGCAGCAAAGGGGAAAGGGACGTGGGCGTCCTGGTGGAGAGCCGGCTGACCATGAGCCAGCACTGTGCCCTTGTGGCCAAGAAGGCCAATGGCATCCTGGGGTGTATTAGCAGGGCTGTGGTTAGTAGGTCGAGAGAGGTTCTCCTCCCCCTCTACTCTGCCCTAGTGAGACCACATCTGCAATATTGCGTCCAGTTCTGGGCCCCCCAGTTCAAGAAGGACAGGGAACTGCTTGAGAGAGTCCAGCACAGAGCCACGAGGATGATTAAGGGAGTGGAGCATCTCCCTTTCGAGGAAAGGCTGAGGGAGCTGGGTCTCTTTAGTTAGAGGAGACTCAGAGGTGACCTTATTAACGTTTATAAATATGTAAAGGGAGAGTGTCAGGAGGACGGAGCTAGGCTCTTCTCGGTGACATCTAATGATAGGACAAGGGGCAATGGGTGTAAGCTGGAACATAGGAGGTTCCACTTAAATGTGAGACAAAACTTTTTTATGGTGAGGGTGACCGAGCACGAGAACAGGCTACCCAAAGGAGGGTTGTGGAGTTTCCTTCTCCAGAGACACTCAAAACCTGCCTGGACGCGATCCTGTGTGACCTGATCTAGCTGCTCCTGCTCCGGCAGGGGCATTGGACCAGACGATCTTCCAAGGTCCCTTCCAATCCCTAACATTCAGTGATTCGGTGATTCCTAGGCGTCTCAGCAGTCTTCTAGCATCTTTCTTTGGCAAAGGCATGTCTGAAAAGAAAAACTGTAAAAATCACAGTCAGGGGAAGAGCTCTGGATCTCCAAAGTACCAATCTGCAGGTCTTATATATGGGCTGCCATTATGTCAGGATAACAACAATCTGCTGCCCAGGAAGATTAATCTTACTTTGAATTCAGTACGCACCGCAATACTATGCTCCTCAGAAAATCAGGACAATTATTCCCAGGTTTTGTGATTACCACTCGTTAAAGTGAGGATTTACTGGATTAGGTTTTGGATGAACTCTAGATCTCAGAGTGTACCTTATAATTGAGGAGAAGATAGAAATATCAATATAGCATTGAATTAAATATTTTCAGTGAATGTTGTAAATGTTACTCGTGCTTTTTTCCCCTGGATTGAAGGCGTAGTGTCACGAGGATGCTTAACAACTAAAGCAAAACTGCATCCTGTGACAGCATATACAGTGTATTCACTGGAAGCAAACAAA
The DNA here is from genome assembly GCF_040182565.1 of Anser cygnoides. Classification (NCBI taxonomy): domain Eukaryota; kingdom Metazoa; phylum Chordata; class Aves; order Anseriformes; family Anatidae; genus Anser; species Anser cygnoides. Next base: position 88,574,873 of record NC_089875.1, read on the forward strand.
CTCCAAGACAATTTATTTTATTTTATTTTATTTTATTTTATTTTATTTTATTTTATTTTATTTTATTTTATTTTATTTTATTTTATTTTATTTTATTTTATTTTATTTTATTTTATTTTATTTTATTTTATTTTATTTTATTTTATTTTATTTATTTTATTTTATTTTATTTTATATTTTATTTTATTTTATTTTATTTTAATTTTATTTTATTTCATTTTTTTCTGAAGACATTAGAGTATTCTTAAGAAGAAGACTTTCATCCGAGGTTTGTGCATTTCCTTGACAGAAAAAAAAAAAAATCCATCTTGCAGTTCATTCCAGGACTGATCATTAGTTGAAAGCCTTTGCATTCAAATATCTGAGATTTGGATAGAGGATGCCTATACGCACATGGGAGTGGAGTGGTGCCATGCTATGAGTGAGAATATGGACACTTCTGGTCTAAATTCTGTCAGCAGCCGGTGGGACTCAGAGAAGACCTTCTGTACCTCTCATTTTCTCAGGGTGTTCACATGGGTGCTGTGAAGCCAACAGGATTAGAGAGCACGCTGAGGCAAAATTTTCACTAAAACCTGGACATCATTGCTGTTATTCTAGAAGATAGTTTATGAGACAAAGAAAAATGGGTACCAAGCAAACAAAGTAATGATTGCTGGCTAAATAAGAATTATTGCCAGGGCTTGGTGCTTGGTTCACACAGGCAGTTCAGGGTTTAGTTTCACGAGAATTCAAGATCCTCTCAGAGCAACGTGCAGCTTTTTGTGGTTGCTTGGAATACCGGGGGCAGCCGATACCCAGGGTAAAAGAAAAATGTAAGCCACTAAGGGGTGATGGTGGGAAGATAAAGATCAGCTTGGAGCACTTGGCAGCTCAGAGGAGATGAGAATGGACAGTGAGAAAACCCTAATGACTCTCAGAGGAGAAGCAGTAAGAGCAGGAAAGGCACTTGCAAACCCTCCCCAGCCCAAGCAGCCAACAGCAGACGCGAGGAGGACTTCAGAGCAGGCAAGCCTTGTGCTCTGGGCTGCCGCAAGGACCCCTGACCAGGCCAACCAGGTACAAGTGTCTTGGTGCCAGGCCGCTGGCCAGAGCACTTGAGTACATCCATGTTAGTGCTCATGTGTGGGTGAGGAGTGGAAGGGAAACCACTTTTGAAGTAAGACCACCTCCCTTTCATACGAGGCCTTCCTACTCTGCTGCAACATTGCTTCCATCAGGCGAGAAGAAACAGCGTGGCACTGCTGGTAGGGAGCTCCAGCATGAGGAAAGAAACAGGTGGGGAGTAGAGGAGGTGAAGGCAGTTTAGAGAGAAATGACTGCAGTTATGTTATCTGACAGCCTCATGCAAACCATGTCAGTGGTTACCCCAGTGAGCCATGCCTTGCAGAGGCAGCTGCACCGGTGATGTCCCCTCCCCGTCACTTGCCCACCCCCAGCCTGCTGGCTCTTGGGGCTTGGAGGGAGTCTTGATGCGGTGCCAGTATTGCTCACTAATAGACAAAACACTGGTGTGATACCAGTGCTCTTTGAGCTACAATTGCAGAACACAGCACTGTATGGGCTGCTCCAGGGAAAGTTAATTCCATCCCAGCCAGACCTAGCGTAAGGCAGGTTTTAACTCCTGGCTTGAGTGTAGTTCGTTGCAGACTGTGTCTGTTTAGGTTTCTTCTTTCACTGGAAAGATCATTGTCTTCTTTTACTTTGACTTTACTGTTTTTATCAACAAGAAGAGTATTACTAAACTCCCAGTCTATGTCAAAAGGTGTCACGTCTTTACTTCTAGAAAGGAGGACGGTACTGGTGCTACTTCCAAAGAGTTGTTCCATTAAATTAGACTTCTTTCCTTTCTTAGTATTGACATCTGCGTTTTCCTTGATATTTTCATCTAAGTAATCACTTTTTTGATTAAGTCACCTTGATCTCCCTGATCCTTTTCCAAAGGAAGGTACCTAACTGCCAAATGTTAACTCTCTACCTTAAATCTACAGTCCTTAGCTTTCTCTGCTTCTGCCCTTGTACTTTTGTGGCATCATAAAATGGGTTGGCTTACTAGAGAGTCCTTCAAAGGTTTTGTTGGCCAAAGAGCTGTAGCCTGAGAGTCAGAAGTCTCCTCCATACTACAGGAAGAGAGAACGCCCCCAAGGGTAAATTACCCAACATTTTGATATTTCTCTTAGGTATCAAAAAAAACACACACAAAAAACACCAGCATGAGTGAATGAAAGAAAACCAAGCACGGCATGCCAGAGCTAGTCAAACAATTCTGCCAGTTAGCTCTAAGAGAGAATTTGAAGTTAGCTGAGTAACGGAGAATAAAAATGAAAAACCAATGGTCTCTCTGTTTGAGGGCATTTATTATCTACCACAACGGTCTGCCCAAGAACTTGTCCCTAAGGACACCAAGTTCTTTCTGGGAGAGGTTGTGCACCACCACCAACAGAATCTCAGCAGATTCCGAGGACTCTCTGGTGGGTCTGTTGGGGTAAGGAAAGCCAGGAGGCCGGCTTGGTTGCCTTGGTTTCCGTATGCCCACACATGGAGACGGTAACCTGGACACTGTGGACTGACTGTGTGCTCACAATGCAGACAGGCAGGTTAAAAGGCGGCGCCTCTTCCTGCGGCCATCACTTCTTGGAAGTGAGATTGTGACGGACGAGGTAGGATGAGGCTTTTCTCCAATGCATACTGTGAACTGTCGATCTAGCTTCACATTCATTAGTCAAATGAGACCAGTGAATAAGAGAATGTTTAAATTTGCCTTCCTTTCAACAGGCACGCAATGTGTGCAGCAGAGTCACAAAAGGAAAATTCAGCTGAGAAGAGCCAAGCGGTAAGATTAGCTCCTTACGAATACACAAGTTCGTGCATTTTTTTGGACGTAGGTGGTCTAGCGCAAAGCCTGATACTCTTCATGTGATAAATGGGTGAGAGGGAGCAAAAGAAAAAAAATAATGAAATGCTTCAGATACTTGTGGCTCTGCTTACCTGCAGAAGAAAAACTGCACGCTCTTCCAGTGACAGTGTCAGAAGCGTGCACTCTCTAGCTCTCACGTGCACTTTCAGGGAGTCTTTAGTGGAGAAGAGATCCTCTAGTACCGTGGCCAGTGAATATTAGTCACCAGACAGAGGGAAGAACTGAAGCAGCTTCTGGTTCTCTCTCTCGCAACCCTCTGCCTTCCTGCCCAGCATGGCCATCGAACAAAAAGCAGCCAAGCCCTTAGTTTGTGCCTTCCTCTGGCACGTTTTAAGCATGATAACTTTAGAAGTGGCCAGCAAAAGTTAGGAAGTACAGTCAGCAAAGGCGGCATGAAATGCTAAAGGCCATTGAAGCCCAGCTCCATACCTCTTTGGGTTTTCGTATTCCCCCAATTTTCTTCCTGTACTTTCATAAAGGCTAAGAAGGTTCTACGAAGCCTGGGAAACGATTCAAGGCCCTGACAGTGTCAGACGTGCAGTCTTCACCAAGTATTTGACTTAAGAATGAATTGCCCTCAGCATTCTGTAGTGATTTAAGCGGCCATGAGCAGGCGGCAAAAGTGGCTTAAAGTCAGGATGAGGCCTAAAGTCAAATTCTTTGCTGACAAGTGCACATGTCCCAGGGGAATTTCCTTCATGAGTACCCTTGGGTTGCAGAAACCTAGCGCTTCTGCAGTGCTTCTTCCTCCCCCATGAAATACTGCAAACCACTCAAACCCTGGTCTGAAATACAAGCTATGTCATGAGGTACCCGTTGCATTGGCAGGGCGCGATGGAGCTGCCCGACTTGACCTTGCAAAAGAGCTCTGTGAAGCTCCTCATGAAGAGATGGGAGTCCGCCAGTGCTCTGACACCTAGCCTGGCCTTCCAACGCCTGCCAGCCCCACGGTCCCTGGCACCAGAGAAAGCCAGCCCAGGCAGCACCGTGGAGGATGCCGCGGCAGACAGCGGGAGGGCGGACGTCACCCTGGGTGGCCCTCGCCGGACTGAGACCTTCCCCATCTCTGTCAAGGAGCTGCAGAGCCACTTTGAGACCCTGGGTGGCAGGAAGGTGAGTGCACGCAGGTTCCGCAGCTGAAAAGGATTCCCGCGCTCTCACTGAGGACTTGGAGAACACTACTGCCAGAACAGCACCCCCTTCCAATCTGCTGCCTCTTCATATCCTTTCTGCCCCCTGAAAGCCCTACCTGGCTCCTCCCAGTAGCTTCTAGCTCACATCCCCTCCATGTCTTCCAACAGGAAGCGGAAAGTGGCAGAAGCTCACTGCCACCAGCACTGGCCACTCAGCCTGGGAGCCAGACGGACATTTCTCTGATGGAAGTGTCCAGCGTGAAACGGGGGAGGGCAATCTTTGAGAAGATGTCCTCAGGCAATGGACAGACCACCAACACTGAAGGTTAGCCTTACCACTTGGATCGGATTTCTCCCTTTAGTTCAATGCGCTCCATCTCTGAGGTGACAAGGGGCAAGCACACTCACCTCATCAGGGCAGCCCCCAGGCCGCCCAGGGAGAGAACGTGGTGTTCTTCTCAATGCAAAACAAGCTTTCCAGCCTTCTCCATTTTGTCTTTTGCATTACGGAAGAGTGCCTGATGCCCATTAAATACTTTTTGAACAAAACACAACAGAATGGTGTCTTATGTTTTGAGAAGATAACTTTTGATGAAGACAGCCCAGATTACAAATATGATATCAAAACTATGGGCAGCATTCATCAATTACGAAAAAGTGGTATCTTCATTTTCTTCTTTGGTGAAGATAGGTTGGATTTAGCAACTTGTTGCTTTGGTAACAATGCGTTAACTTTTATTAGTTAAAGGCATTCTGGTTTCCACAAATTAAATGCTCCGTACTTTATGTGTTCTAAAGTAAAAGTACGACACAGTTGGCAAAATGTTGGCAATACTGTTTGTTTTGCTTACTGCTTTTCTTTCAAGCTTTGAAACACATGCACCCATCTCCCTCTCCCCAACTATGACGTCTCTTTGTGGTTGCAGTGGGTGGCTGCAAAGCTGTAGGAGGACTTCCAGAAGACAGCCCTCCCAACACCGGCAATACACTGACGGAATTCCAGGAGAATGTCTCCTTGAAAGACAAAATGGCTCTGTATCAGGCTGCGGTGTCAAAGGCAGAGAACAGCAACCGCTTTGCCAATGTAAGATACCAATGTCTCAATATCTTCTTAATTCTACGTTTGCTTTGCCCAGGGACAGATCGTAACCATCTTTATTTCTACAAGCAAGCTATCAGGTGGATCATAGGGTGGATCAAAATTTAAATCCCAAATTAGGAAACCTACAGAGCAAACATAGTCATCCATCAGTCTCTCTCTCTACCAAATGAGGTTTTTCACGCTAGATGCCTTTGGTCTTTTGGACAATCCCCATTGCTTCATGGAAGTGCTCTTCCTTTCAGTCCACCTTTGCCTGAACTTCATGTATGAGGATCATGGGTGAGAGAGAGATCAGCAACACGGTTATCCTATGATGACAAAACAAGGCAGTTTCCTTACCACAACAACTATTCTCTATCGCCAAATAATAAAATCCTATTCAGGAGCACAGTGACTTCAGAGCTCTTGCTGCTCGAACTGAAGACTTTGAAAGTACCGCATGATAAAACAGCTCAGCTATGGGTGCTCAGGTAGCCCAGAAGCCACCTGAGGGAAGCAGCCAACAGCCACGCTCGCCTTCAGAGTCCAGGTGTTTTCAAACCACCGCAATTCCTGCCCACTGGCTTCTTGATTTCCTAATTGCCCTTGTGTATTTGGAACAGATTCCTGCGGTTCTTTGGGCCAAGAAGGTTCCAATTCCCTCCTCCCAACACTGCCAGCAATGGTGCTGTTAGCTCTCTCTCCCCAAAAGGAAGAACTGGAGGAAGCCTGACCCAACCGAACTGTGTTGAGAACATATGAACTGCTTCATTTACACCCTATAACACCTTGCCCTTACTTGTTGAAATGGATGGTATGTTCTTACTGCAAATGGAAAACACCTGGCCTTATTTGATCACTCTAGACCTCAGAGGAAATCAAGTCCTGCACTGTGCCCGGCGGCCTGGCTGCAGTGAGGAAACACTTTGAGAATGGGCAGATGACCCCTTCAATGACCACCTTCGCTCACTCCCAGCACCAGCACAAAGCTGCAGAGGTAACAATGGCATTTTGAATACTAACAAATTAGGTTTCCCCTGTTAAAGAGCTCGAGAGGAAAATAACATTATTTGCTTGATTCCAGGATTCACCATTCCCGGTGTCCCTGGAAAAATTTGCACCCCATTTTCTTTTCAACTCGCCCTCCTCGAGCCTCACCTAACTTTAACGGTTCAAACTTCTCATCACATGGGTTCCTTGTGGTGCTCGTAATCCCCTAAATCATCACGGTACACTGCCATAAAGGAACCATTTGGGCTTAACACCTCTTAAAATAGAACTGATTTGTGACAGCCCTTCACAGGCAGAAACACAAATCCAGATTACTGTTAATTATGTGATTCTTTGTATTTGTTTTCAGGAGACCTCAAGTACCACTCAGCTCCCACTATCAAGCAGCACCAGGGAAGCTGAGTGCAGTGCGACGAGCTCCAAAGAAGCCCCACTAGAAGCCTTTCAAAGCAAAGAGGTAACTTTGTCAATTAACAATTATATCATTTGGCAGGTATGGTTTTAAAACAGTGTCCTAGACAGGGTTGTTTGGATGTGGTAATGAATGGGGCTTCCCACTCAGACTTCTCTGTGATGTTTCAAAGACAGCAGCCGAAATATGGAGTATTCTTCCATGTTGCACTAAATCCCGCAGTAACGTGAAGGTTTTGTGCACAGGTTTCTCTCGGGGAGCAAGTGACTCCAGAGACAAACGGGGCTTCTACACTCACCCGGCATACTGATGAAGCAGGTAAGAAGTGGCTTGAGAGTAATGGCTCCCAAAGGAGCACGACAAACCAAGTTCTTGGCAACCGTCTTTACTGGCACAAACGTGGGGCTGCTTTTAGGATACAGATACAGGACATTGCTCCAAGTTGTTCAGTGCCTCCTTCCTCAGCTAAGCACATTCATTGGTCTCAGTGGGACCTAAGAAACAGGTTTCCGTGCTGGTACACAGAGAGGAGTTTGGCAGAAGGAGGTAGCTTCAAATTTGTGCTGAGCTGCTGGAAAGAGCGGGGCATTTTAAGAGATGTCTGAAGACACACGAAAACCCTTGCCCCTGTATAGCCGAAACTGTGGATGATAAAGGCTCAATTTATAGCCAAGCGGAACAGGCCTGGAGAGCACGATCACGGTGCTGAGGTGCTGCTTCCGCAGTCTAGTCCTGGTATTAGAATTCACGCGTTTGGTTAACACAAAGACCTCAGTCCTGTGCGAGCCCTGACATTCAGGCAATTCAGGTACGGCAAAACAGCAGGCCATAGATAATGTGTCCCTCAACACTTCTTCCATCCATTTCCTATGTATTTCTTCTCTTCATATTGTCCGTTGTTCATTTACTTTTTTTTTTTTTTAATAATAACAGTAATTATTATTCTTTCCATTGCAGTAAGCAATGCAGCTGTGGACGTGGAGGTCCCAACCACTTCCACAGAGGTTTGTGACCATCAGACGGAAAGGACAGCAGAGGAAAACGCTGTTCCCATAGACAGAGAGACTGCAACATCTGTACCAGATGGCAAGGTCTGTGCCTTTATAGTAAGAGTAGACATCAGTCTGTCAAATACAGTCTGAATTTCTATTTTTACAATGTAGTTGCAATTGAAAATGCAACCTGTGAAAGCAGTAGGAATATACGGAGCTTAGCAATGACGGGCACACAAGGTGGTATTTAGTACAACCTGTAATTCAGCAAGTACTTCTACTACATGACAAACACAACTGAAAGTTGAACTCACACGCTTCTGCTTTTCCTTTCCTTCTCTGATGAAGGAAGCCTCTTCTTTCCCTGCTTTCAGTCTCTAAAAGGCTATGTTTTCTGTCACCAGTTCCTCAGATGCACAGAAATTCTCAACTTGAGGAAAAACGAAGACAAGCGTCAAAATGTCGAGGGCTATCTGGACCAGGCAATTCCACTGGCACTGCCGAGCGAAGCACTGCACCAGCCCAAAAGCACCATGCCGTCTGCTCTTGCCAGAATGAGAGCCATGAATGCAATCATCAAGAGCCATGCACATTCTGTAAGACGGCCACGTCACCAAGGAGCTGCTGGGCTGCCAGTTCTAAGTGTATGTGCACAAGAAAACGCAAAGGTTCAAAGAGGCGCCACCTATTCAGACGAGATGCTCCCTAAGCCTGGGGAGCCGCAGATGAGGGAGCCACTGAGACAACCCAAAAGCAGAAGCAATTGTGCGGCTTCCAGAATTAAGGCCATCAACGACATCCACAGGAACCTACACCATTCTCAAAGGCGTCCAAACCAGGAAGGGGCTGCTTTTCTGGTGGAGGATGCGCAAGGGTTCAAAACAACAGAATCCGGCCTGAAGAACAAAGACGCAAGCGTCACAGTCTCTGTGTTGTGCAGTAATGCACAACAAGTTGACAATAAAGAGATGAAGTGACTCAAAACTAACAGACTTGTCTGAACTTTTGCTGCCTGTCTCAACAGGTTGGAGCATCAGGCGGGGAGAAACTTCATGAAATATAACGAGGGCAAGTGTAGAGCCCTGCATCGGGGCAAGAACAACCCCAGACACCAGGATAAGTTGGGGACTGCCCTGCTGGAGAGCAGCAAAGGGGAAAGGGACGTGGGCGTCCTGGTGGAGAGCCGGCTGACCATGAGCCAGCACTGTGCCCTTGTGGCCAAGAAGGCCAATGGCATCCTGGGGTGTATTAGCAGGGCTGTGGTTAGTAGGTCGAGAGAGGTTCTCCTCCCCCTCTACTCTGCCCTAGTGAGACCACATCTGCAATATTGCGTCCAGTTCTGGGCCCCCCAGTTCAAGAAGGACAGGGAACTGCTTGAGAGAGTCCAGCACAGAGCCACGAGGATGATTAAGGGAGTGGAGCATCTCCCTTTCGAGGAAAGGCTGAGGGAGCTGGGTCTCTTTAGTTAGAGAAGAGGAGACTCAGAGGTGACCTTATTAACGTTTATAAATATGTAAAGGGAGAGTGTCAGGAGGACGGAGCTAGGCTCTTCTCGGTGACATCTAATGATAGGACAAGGGGCAATGGGTGTAAGCTGGAACATAGGAGGTTCCACTTAAATGTGAGACAAAACTTTTTTATGGTGAGGGTGACCGAGCACGAGAACAGGCTACCCAAAGGAGGGTTGTGGAGTTTCCTTCTCCAGAGACACTCAAAACCTGCTTGGACGCGATCCTGTGTGACCTGATCTAGCTGCTCCTGCTCCGGCAGGGGCATTGGACCAGACGATCTTCCAAGGTCCCTTCCAATCCCTAACATTCAGTGATTCGGTGATTCCTAGGCGTCTCAGCAGTCTTCTAGCATCTTTCTTTGGCAAAGGCATGTCTGAAAAGAAAAACTGTAAAAATCACAGTCAGGGGAAGAGCTCTGGATCTCCAAAGTACCAATCTGCAGGTCTTATATATGGGCTGCCATTATGTCAGGATAACAACAATCTGCTGCCCAGGAAGATTAATCTTACTTTGAATTCAGTACGCACCGCAATACTATGCTCCTCAGAAAATCAGGACAATTATTCCCAGGTTTTGTGATTACCACTCGTTAAAGTGAGGATTTACTGGATTAGGTTTTGGATGAACTCTAGATTTCAGAGTGTACCTTATAATTGAGGAGAAGATAGAAATATCAATATAGCATTGAATTAAATATTTTCAGTGAATGTTGTAAATGTTACTCGTGCTTTTTTCCCCTGGATTGAAGGCGTAGTGTCACGAGGATGCTTAACAACTAAAGCAAAACTGCATCCTGTGACAGCATATACAGTGTATTCACTGGAAGCAAACAAACTCCAAGACAATTTATTTTATTTTATTTTATTTTATTTTATTTTATTTTATTTTATTTTATTTTATTTTATTTTATTTTATTTTATTTTATTTTATTTTATTTTATTTTATTTTATTTTATTTTATTTTAATTTAATTTTATTTTATTTTATTTCATTTTATTTTATCTTATATTTTATTTTATTTTATTTTATTTTATTTTATTTTATTTTATTTTATTTTTTTCTGAAGACATTAGAGTATTCTTAAGAAGAAGACTTTCATCCGAGGTTTGTGCATTTCCTTGACAGAAAAAAAAAAAAATCCATCTTGCAGTTCATTCCAGGACTGATCATTAGTTGAAAGCCTTTGCATTCAAATATCTGAGATTTGGATAGAGGATGCCTATACGCACATGGGAGTGGAGTGGTGCCATGCTATGAGTGAGAATATGGACACTTCTGGTCTAAATTCTGTCAGCAGCCGGTGGGACTCAGAGAAGACCTTCTGTACCTCTCATTTTCTCAGGGTGTTCACATGGGTGCTGTGAAGCCAACAGGATTAGAGAGCACGCTGAGGCAAAATTTTCACTAAAACCTGGACATCATTGCTGTTATTCTAGAAGATAGTTTATGAGACAAAGAAAAATGGGTACCAAGCAAACAAAGTAATGATTGCTGGCTAAATAAGAATTATTGCCAGGGCTTGGTGCTTGGTTCACACAGGCAGTTCAGGGTTTAGTTTCACGAGAATTCAAGATCCTCTCAGAGCAACGTGCAGCTTTTTGTGGTTGCTTGGAATACCGGGGGCAGCCGATACCCAGGGTAAAAGAAAAATGTAAGCCACTAAGGGGTGATGGTGGGAAGATAAAGATCAGCTTGGAGCACTTGGCAGCTCAGAGGAGATGAGAATGGACAGTGAGAAAACCCTAATGACTCTCAGAGGAGAAGCAGTAAGAGCAGGAAAGGCACTTGCAAACCCTCCCCAGCCCAAGCAGCCAACAGCAGACGCGAGGAGGACTTCAGAGCAGGCAAGCCTTGTGCTCTGGGCTGCCGCAAGGACCCCTGACCAGGCCAACCAGGTACAAGTGTCTTGGTGCCAGGCCGCTGGCCAGAGCACTTGAGTACATCCATGTTAGTGCTCATGTGTGGGTGAGGAGTGGAAGGGAAACCACTTTTGAAGTAAGACCACCTCCCTTTCATACGAGGCCTTCCTACTCTGCTGCAACATTGCTTCCATCAGGCGAGAAGAAACAGCGTGGCACTGCTGGTAGGGAGCTCCAGCATGAGGAAAGAAGCAGGTGGGGAGTAGAGGAGGTGAAGGCAGTTTAGAGAGAAATGACTGCAGTTATGTTATCTGACAGCCTCATGCAAACCATGTCAGTGGTTACCCCAGTGAGCCATGCCTTGCAGAGGCAGCTGCACCGGTGATGTCCCCTCCCCGTCACTTGCCCACCCCCAGCCTGCTGGCTCTTGGGGCTTGGAGGGAGTCTTGATGCGGTGCCAGTATTGCTCACTAATAGACAAAACACTGGTGTGATACCAGTGCTCTTTGAGCTACAATTGCAGAACACAGCACTGTATGGGCTGCTCCAGGGAAAGTTAATTCCATCCCAGCCAGACCTAGCGTAAGGCAGGTTTTAACTCCTGGCTTGAGTGTAGTTCGTTGCAGACTGTGTCTGTTTAGGTTTCTTCTTTCACTGGAAAGATCATTGTCTTCTTTTACTTTGACTTTACTGTTTTTATCAACAAGAAGAGTATTACTAAACTCCCAGTCTATGTCAAAAGGTGTCACGTCTTTACTTCTAGAAAGGAGGACGGTACTGGTGCTACTTCCAAAGAGTTGTTCCATTAAATTAGACTTCTTTCCTTTCTTAGTATTGACATCTGCGTTTTCCTTGATATTTTCATCTAAGTAATCACTTTTTTGATTAAGTCACCTTGATCTCCCTGATCCTTTTCCAAAGGAAGGTACCTAACTGCCAAATGTTAACTCTCTACCTTAAATCTACAGTCCTTAGCTTTCTCTGCTTCTGCCCTTGTACTTTTGTGGCATCATAAAATGGGTTGGCTTACTAGAGAGTCCTTCAAAGGTTTTGTTGGCCAAAGAGCTGTAGCCTGAGAGTCAGAAGTCTCCTCCATACTACAGGAAGAGAGAACGCCCCCAAGGGTAAATTACCCAACATTTTGATATTTCTCTTAGGTATCAAAAAAAACACACACAAAAAACACCAGCATGAGTGAATGAAAGAAAACCAAGCACGGCATGCCAGAGCTAGTCAAACAATTCTGCCAGTTAGCTCTAAGAGAGAATTTGAAGTTAGCTGAGTAACGGAGAATAAAAATGAAAAACCAATGGTCTCTCTGTTTGAGGGCATTTATTATCTACCACAACGGTCTGCCCAAGAACTTGTCCCTAAGGACACCAAGTTCTTTCTGGGAGAGGTTGTGCACCACCACCAACAGAATCTCAGCAGATTCCGAGGACTCTCTGGTGGGTCTGTTGGGGTAAGGAAAGCCAGGAGGCCGGCTTGGTTGCCTTGGTTTCCGTATGCCCACACATGGAGACGGTAACCTGGACACTGTGGACTGACTGTGTGCTCACAATGCAGACAGGCAGGTTAAAAGGCGGCGCCTCTTCCTGCGGCCATCACTTCTTGGAAGTGAGATTGTGACGGACGAGGTAGGATGAGGCTTTTCTCCAATGCATACTGTGAACTGTCGATCTAGCTTCACATTCATTAGTCAAATGAGACCAGTGAATAAGAGAATGTTTAAATTTGCCTTCCTTTCAACAGGCACGCAATGTGTGCAGCAGAGTCACAAAAGGAAAATTCAGCTGAGAAGAGCCAAGCGGTAAGATTAGCTCCTTACGAATACACAAGTTCGTGCATTTTTTTGGACGTAGGTGGTCTAGCGCAAAGCCTGATACTCTTCATGTGATAAATGGGTGAGAGGGAGCAAAAGAAAAAAAATAATGAAATGCTTCAGATACTTGTGGCTCTGCTTACCTGCAGAAGAAAAACTGCACGCTCTTCCAGTGACAGTGTCAGAAGCGTGCACTCTCTAGCTCTCACGTGCACTTTCAGGGAGTCTTTAGTGGAGAAGAGATCCTCTAGTACCGTGGCCAGTGAATATTAGTCACCAGACAGAGGGAAGAACTGAAGCAGCTTCTGGTTCTCTCTCTCGCAACCCTCTGCCTTCCTGCCCAGCATGGCCATCGAACAAAAAGCAGCCAAGCCCTTAGTTTGTGCCTTCCTCTGGCACGTTTTAAGCATGATAACTTTAGAAGTGGCCAGCAAAAGTTAGGAAGTACAGTCAGCAAAGGCGGCATGAAATGCTAAAGGCCATTGAAGCCCAGCTCCATACCTCTTTGGGTTTTCGTATTCCCCCAATTTTCTTCCTGTACTTTCATAAAGGCTAAGAAGGTTCTACGAAGCCTGGGAAACGATTCAAGGCCCTGACAGTGTCAGACGTGCAGTCTTCACCAAGTATTTGACTTAAGAATGAATTGCCCTCAGCATTCTGTAGTGATTTAAGCGGCCATGAGCAGGCGGCAAAAGTGGCTTAAAGTCAGGATGAGGCCTAAAGTCAAATTCTTTGCTGACAAGTGCACATGTCCCAGGGGAATTTCCTTCATGAGTACCCTTGGGTTGCAGAAACCTAGCGCTTCTGCAGTGCTTCTTCCTCCCCCATGAAATACTGCAAACCACTCAAACCCTGGTCTGAAATACAAGCTATGTCATGAGGTACCCGTTGCATTGGCAGGGCGCGATGGAGCTGCCCGACTTGACCGTGCAAAAGAGCTCTGTGAAGCTCCTCATGAAGAGATGGGAGTCCGCCAGTGCTCTGACACCTAGCCTGGCCTTCCAACGCCTGCCAGCCCCACGGTCCCTGGCACCAGAGAAAGCCAGCCCAGGCAGCACCGTGGAGGATGCCGCGGCAGACAGCGGGAGGGCGGACGTCACCCTGGGTGGCCCTCGCCGGACTGAGACCTTCCCCATCTCTGTCAAGGAGCTGCAGAGCCACTTTGAGACCCTGGGTGGCAGGAAGGTGAGTGCACGCAGGTTCCGCAGCTGAAAAGGATTCCCGCGCTCTCACTGAGGACTTGGAGAACACTACTGCCAGAACAGCACCCCCTTCCAATCTGCTGCCTCTTCATATCCTTTCTGCCCCCTGAAAGCCCTACCTGGCTCCTCCCAGTAGCTTCTAGCTCACATCCCCTCCATGTCTTCCAACAGGAAGCGGAAAGTGGCAGAAGCTCACTGCCACCAGCACTGGCCACTCAGCCTGGGAGCCAGACGGACATTTCTCTGATGGAAGTGTCCAGCGTGAAACGGGGGAGGGCAATCTTTGAGAAGATGTCCTCAGGCAATGGACAGACCACCAACACTGAAGGTTAGCCTTACCACTTGGATCGGATTTCTCCCTTTAGTTCAATGCGCTCCATCTCTGAGGTGACAAGGGGCAAGCACACTCACCTCATCAGGGCAGCCCCCAGGCCGCCCAGGGAGAGAACGTGGTGTTCTTCTCAATGCAAAACAAGCTTTCCAGCCTTCTCCATTTTGTCTTTTGCATTACGGAAGAGTGCCTGATGCCCATTAAATACTTTTTGAACAAAACACAACAGAATGGTGTCTTATGTTTTGAGAAGATAACTTTTGATGAAGACAGCCCAGATTACAAATATGATATCAAAACTATGGGCAGCATTCATCAATTACGAAAAAGTGGTATCTTCATTTTCTTCTTTGGTGAAGATAGGTTGGATTTAGCAACTTGTTGCTTTGGTAACAATGCGTTAACTTTTATTAGTTAAAGGCATTCTGGTTTCCACAAATTAAATGCTCCGTACTTTATGTGTTCTAAAGTAAAAGTACGACACAGTTGGCAAAATGTTGGCAATACTGTTTGTTTTGCTTACTGCTTTTCTTTCAAGCTTTGAAACACATGCACCCATCTCCCTCTCCCCAACTATGACGTCTCTTTGTGGTTGCAGTGGGTGGCTGCAAAGCTGTAGGAGGACTTCCAGAAGACAGCCCTCCCAACACCGGCAATACACTGACGGAATTCCAGGAGAATGTCTCCTTGAAAGACAAAATGGCTCTGTATCAGGCTGCGGTGTCAAAGGCAGAGAACAGCAACCGCTTTGCCAATGTAAGATACCAATGTCTCAATATCTTCTTAATTCTACGTTTGCTTTGCCCAGGGACAGATCGTAACCATCTTTATTTCTACAAGCAAGCTATCAGGTGGATCATAGGGTGGATCAAAATTTAAATCCCAAATTAGGAAACCTACAGAGCAAACATAGTCATCCATCAGTCTCTCTCTCTACCAAATGAGGTTTTTCACGCTAGATGCCTTTGGTCTTTTGGACAATCCCCATTGCTTCATGGAAGTGCTCTTCCTTTCAGTCCACCTTTGCCTGAACTTCATGTATGAGGATCATGGGTGAGAGAGAGATCAGCAACACGGTTATCCTATGATGACAAAACAAGGCAGTTTCCTTACCACAACAACTATTCTCTATCGCCAAATAATAAAATCCTATTCAGGAGCACAGTGACTTCAGAGCTCTTGCTGCTCGAACTGAAGACTTTGAAAGTACCGCATGATAAAACAGCTCAGCTATGGGTGCTCAGGTAGCCCAGAAGCCACCTGAGGGAAGCAGCCAACAGCCACGCTCGCCTTCAGAGTCCAGGTGTTTTCAAACCACCGCAATTCCTGCCCACTGGCTTCTTGATTTCCTAATTGCCCTTGTGTATTTGGAACAGATTCCTGCGGTTCTTTGGGCCAAGAAGGTTCCAATTCCCTCCTCCCAACACTGCCAGCAATGGTGCTGTTAGCTCTCTCTCCCCAAAAGGAAGAACTGGAGGAAGCCTGACCCAACCGAACTGTGTTGAGAACATATGAACTGCTTCATTTACACCCTATAACACCTTGCCCTTACTTGTTGAAATGGATGGTATGTTCTTACTGCAAATGGAAAACACCTGGCCTTATTTGATCACTCTAGACCTCAGAGGAAATCAAGTCCTGCACTGTGCCCGGCGGCCTGGCTGCAGTGAGGAAACACTTTGAGAATGGGCAGATGACCCCTTCAATGACCACCTTCGCTCACTCCCAGCACCAGCACAAAGCTGCAGAGGTAACAATGGCATTTTGAATACTAACAAATTAGGTTTCCCCTGTTAAAGAGCTCGAGAGGAAAATAACATTATTTGCTTGATTCCAGGATTCACCATTCCCGGTGTCCCTGGAAAAATTTGCACCCCATTTTCTTTTCAACTCGCCCTCCTCGAGCCTCACCTAACTTTAACGGTTCAAACTTCTCATCACATGGGTTCCTTGTGGTGCTCGTAATCCCCTAAATCATCACGGTACACTGCCATAAAGGAACCATTTGGGCTTAACACCTCTTAAAATAGAACTGATTTGTGACAGCCCTTCACAGGCAGAAACACAAATCCAGATTACTGTTAATTATGTGATTCTTTGTATTTGTTTTCAGGAGACCTCAAGTACCACTCAGCTCCCACTATCAAGCAGCACCAGGGAAGCTGAGTGCAGTGCGACGAGCTCCAAAGAAGCCCCACTAGAAGCCTTTCAAAGCAAAGAGGTAACTTTGTCAATTAACAATTATATCATTTGGCAGGTATGGTTTTAAAACAGTGTCCTAGACAGGGTTGTTTGGATGTGGTAATGAATGGGGCTTCCCACTCAGACTTCTCTGTGATGTTTCAAAGACAGCAGCCGAAATATGGAGTATTCTTCCATGTTGCACTAAATCCCGCAGTAACGTGAAGGTTTTGTGCACAGGTTTCTCTCGGGGAGCAAGTGACTCCAGAGACAAACGGGGCTTCTACACTCACCCGGCATACTGATGAAGCAGGTAAGAAGTGGCTTGAGAGTAATGGCTCCCAAAGGAGCACGACAAACCAAGTTCTTGGCAACCGTCTTTACTGGCACAAACGTGGGGCTGCTTTTAGGATACAGATACAGGACATTGCTCCAAGTTGTTCAGTGCCTCCTTCCTCAGCTAAGCACATTCATTGGTCTCAGTGGGACCTAAGAAACAGGTTTCCGTGCTGGTACACAGAGAGGAGTTTGGCAGAAGGAGGTAGCTTCAAATTTGTGCTGAGCTGCTGGAAAGAGCGGGGCATTTTAAGAGATGTCTGAAGACACACGAAAACCCTTGCCCCTGTATAGCCGAAACTGTGGATGATAAAGGCTCAATTTATAGCCAAGCGGAACAGGCCTGGAGAGCACGATCACGGTGCTGAGGTGCTGCTTCCGCAGTCTAGTCCTGGTATTAGAATTCACGCGTTTGGTTAACACAAAGACCTCAGTCCTGTGCGAGCCCTGACATTCAGGCAATTCAGGTACGGCAAAACAGCAGGCCATAGATAACGTGTCCCTCAACACTTCTTCCATCCATTTCCTATGTATTTCTTCTCTTCATATTGTCCGTTGTTCATTTACTTTTTTTTTTTTTTTAATAATAACAGTAATTATTATTCTTTCCATTGCAGTAAGCAATGCAGCTGTGGACGTGGAGGTCCCAACCACTTCCACAGAGGTTTGTGACCATCAGACGGAAAGGACAGCAGAGGAAAACGCTGTTCCCATAGACAGAGAGACTGCAACATCTGTACCAGATGGCAAGGTCTGTGCCTTTATAGTAAGAGTAGACATCAGTCTGTCAAATACAGTCTGAATTTCTATTTTTACAATGTAGTTGCAATTGAAAATGCAACCTGTGAAAGCAGTAGGAATATACGGAGCTTAGCAATGACGGGCACACAAGGTGGTATTTAGTACAACCTGTAATTCAGCAAGTACTTCTACTACATGACAAACACAACTGAAAGTTGAACTCACACGCTTCTGCTTTTCCTTTCCTTCTCTGATGAAGGAAGCCTCTTCTTTCCCTGCTTTCAGTCTCTAAAAGGCTATGTTTTCTGTCACCAGTTCCTCAGATGCACAGAAATTCTCAACTTGAGGAAAAACGAAGACAAGCGTCAAAATGTCGAGGGCTATCTGGACCAGGCAATTCCACTGGCACTGCCGAGCGAAGCACTGCACCAGCCCAAAAGCACCATGCCGTCTGCTCTTGCCAGAATGAGAGCCATGAATGCAATCATCAAGAGCCATGCACATTCTGTAAGACGGCCACGTCACCAAGGAGCTGCTGGGCTGCCAGTTCTAAGTGTATGTGCACAAGAAAACGCAAAGGTTCAAAGAGGCGCCACCTATTCAGACGAGATGCTCCCTAAGCCTGGGGAGCCGCAGATGAGGGAGCCACTGAGACAACCCAAAAGCAGAAGCAATTGTGCGGCTTCCAGAATTAAGGCCATCAACGACATCCACAGGAACCTACACCATTCTCAAAGGCGTCCAAACCAGGAAGGGGCTGCTTTTCTGGTGGAGGATGCGCAAGGGTTCAAAACAACAGAATCCGGCCTGAAGAACAAAGACGCAAGCGTCACAGTCTCTGTGTTGTGCAGTAATGCACAACAAGTTGACAATAAAGAGATGAAGTGACTCAAAACTAACAGACTTGTCTGAACTTTTGCTGCCTGTCTCAACAGGTTGGAGCATCAGGCGGGGAGAAACTTCATGAAATATAACGAGGGCAAGTGTAGAGCCCTGCATCGGGGCAAGAACAACCCCAGACACCAGGATAAGTTGGGGACTGCCCTGCTGGAGAGCAGCAAAGGGGAAAGGGACGTGGGCGTCCTGGTGGAGAGCCGGCTGACCATGAGCCAGCACTGTGCCCTTGTGGCCAAGAAGGCCAATGGCATCCTGGGGTGTATTAGCAGGGCTGTGGTTAGTAGGTCGAGAGAGGTTCTCCTCCCCCTCTACTCTGCCCTAGTGAGACCACATCTGCAATATTGCGTCCAGTTCTGGGCCCCCCAGTTCAAGAAGGACAGGGAACTGCTTGAGAGAGTCCAGCACAGAGCCACGAGGATGATTAAGGGAGTGGAGCATCTCCCTTTCGAGGAAAGGCTGAGGGAGCTGGGTCTCTTTAGTTAGAGAAGAGGAGACTCAGAGGTGACCTTATTAACGTTTATAAATATGTAAAGGGAGAGTGTCAGGAGGACGGAGCTAGGCTCTTCTCGGTGACATCTAATGATAGGACAAGGGGCAATGGGTGTAAGCTGGAACATAGGAGGTTCCACTTAAATGTGAGACAAAACTTTTTTATGGTGAGGGTGACCGAGCACGAGAACAGGCTACCCAAAGGAGGGTTGTGGAGTTTCCTTCTCCAGAGACACTCAAAACCTGCCTGGACGCGATCCTGTGTGACCTGATCTAGCTGCTCCTGCTCCGGCAGGGGCATTGGACCAGACGATCTTCCAAGGTCCCTTCCAATCCCTAACATTCAGTGATTCGGTGATTCCTAGGCGTCTCAGCAGTCTTCTAGCATCTTTCTTTGGCAAAGGCATGTCTGAAAAGAAAAACTGTAAAAATCACAGTCAGGGGAAGAGCTCTGGATCTCCAAAGTACCAATCTGCAGGTCTTATATATGGGCTGCCATTATGTCAGGATAACAACAATCTGCTGCCCAGGAAGATTAATCTTACTTTGAATTCAGTACGCACCGCAATACTATGCTCCTCAGAAAATCAGGACAATTATTCCCAGGTTTTGTGATTACCACTCGTTAAAGTGAGGATTTACTGGATTAGGTTTTGGATGAACTCTAGATCTCAGAGTGTACCTTATAATTGAGGAGAAGATAGAAATATCAATATAGCATTGAATTAAATATTTTCAGTGAATGTTGTAAATGTTACTCGTGCTTTTTTCCCCTGGATTGAAGGCGTAGTGTCACGAGGATGCTTAACAACTAAAGCAAAACTGCATCCTGTGACAGCATATACAGTGTATTCACTGGAAGCAAACAAACTCCAAGACAATTTTATTTTATTTTATTTTATTTTATTTTATTTTATTTTATTTTATTTTATTTTATTTTATTTTATTTTATTTTATTTTATTTTATTTTATTTTATTTTATTTTATTTTATTTTATTTTATTTTATTTTAATTTAATTTTATTTTATTTTATTTCATTTTATTTTATCTTATATATTTTATTTTATTTTATTTTATTTTATTTTATTTTATTTTATTTTATTTTTTTCTGAAGACATTAGAGTATTCTTAAGAAGAAGACTTTCATCCGAGGTTTGTGCATTTCCTTGACAGAAAAAAAAAAAAATCCATCTTGCAGTTCATTCCAGGACTGATCATTAGTTGAAAGCCTTTGCATTCAAATATCTGAGATTTGGATAGAGGATGCCTATACGCACATGGGAGTGGAGTGGTGCCATGCTATGAGTGAGAATATGGACACTTCTGGTCTAAATTCTGTCAGCAGCCGGTGGGACTCAGAGAAGACCTTCTGTACCTCTCATTTTCTCAGGGTGTTCACATGGGTGCTGTGAAGCCAACAGGATTAGAGAGCACGCTGAGGCAAAATTTTCACTAAAACCTGGACATCATTGCTGTTATTCTAGAAGATAGTTTATGAGACAAAGAAAAATGGGTACCAAGCAAACAAAGTAATGATTGCTGGCTAAATAAGAATTATTGCCAGGGCTTGGTGCTTGGTTCACACAGGCAGTTCAGGGTTTAGTTTCACGAGAATTCAAGATCCTCTCAGAGCAACGTGCAGCTTTTTGTGGTTGCTTGGAATACCGGGGGCAGCCGATACCCAGGGTAAAAGAAAAATGTAAGCCACTAAGGGGTGATGGTGGGAAGATAAAGATCAGCTTGGAGCACTTGGCAGCTCAGAGGAGATGAGAATGGACAGTGAGAAAACCCTAATGACTCTCAGAGGAGAAGCAGTAAGAGCAGGAAAGGCACTTGCAAACCCTCCCCAGCCCAAGCAGCCAACAGCAGACGCGAGGAGGACTTCAGAGCAGGCAAGCCTTGTGCTCTGGGCTGCCGCAAGGACCCCTGACCAGGCCAACCAGGTACAAGTGTCTTGGTGCCAGGCCGCTGGCCAGAGCACTTGAGTACATCCATGTTAGTGCTCATGTGTGGGTGAGGAGTGGAAGGGAAACCACTTTTGAAGTAAGACCACCTCCCTTTCATACGAGGCCTTCCTACTCTGCTGCAACATTGCTTCCATCAGGCGAGAAGAAACAGCGTGGCACTGCTGGTAGGGAGCTCCAGCATGAGGAAAGAAACAGGTGGGGAGTAGAGGAGGTGAAGGCAGTTTAGAGAGAAATGACTGCAGTTATGTTATCTGACAGCCTCATGCAAACCATGTCAGTGGTTACCCCAGTGAGCCATGCCTTGCAGAGGCATCCCAGCAAGTCCCTGCAGCCCCGAGTCCTGGCTGACAGCACACGCTGATGCAGCTGTTCTCCTCCTGCCGACATCAAGACTTTGCAGATAATCAAAGAGACAATTTGGAACAGGAGACCATGTTAAATTTGGTCCCACCCCCCAAAAAAAAAAGGGAGGGGGAATTTTCTAAGTGAGCAGTCACCCAGGGCATCTCTCAGGCTGAAATTTCTCATGTCAGAACACGAACAGGTCACACTTAGCGAAGCCGTGCAGCTCAGGGAACAAAACCTCCCTTCCTGCAATCGGCAGCTTGATTCTTTCTAGTCTTGGCTTTAGAGCACTATGCGGAGTTTATTATAATTCTCTTGAATAGTAAAGGCTCACCCTGAGCACTCTGGTGCACAAGTATCCAGGAAAGCCCTGCTGGGGCTCTTGTAGCCACTTGCCGCAAGACACTTTCCTGATTGAATTCCTACTCCTACCATGCCAGACCAGATATTCTTTCGTGCCCCCTGGCAAAGCTAATGGGCTCTGGGCTGGCTGCATTAGACCTTCTGCCTCAGCACCAGCAATGAGCCTGAGGCTACCAGGTAGCTGAAGCACATCCTCTCCAAGCAGCCCCATTCTGGAAGCATTATAGATTTGCAGTTCACCTCCTTAGATATATATGCAACAAGCAAAGCATCATTAGAAGCACAGCGTTTATGAGGGTTCTGAAAAATCACTTTTTTTTACTCCTTAGCTAGTGCAAAGACACCACAGATATGAGAAAAATGGTCAATCCTTTGTAGCATTTCCCAGTTCATTGTTCTTACTACTGTAGTCTTCTTCAGGCTTCACTTCAGAGTTGTGAAGGGCATCCCAAGTTCTCCTCCTCCAACTCAAATCTCTTTTCTTGCGTTACAGATTATCTACTATGATCCCCCCCCCAAAAAAAACCTTTTCATCTGTACTTCCGCAAAGAGAAAAAAATCTTTTTTCTTAAAATTTCCTATTTCCTATGTCAAGTGTGTCCTGACAGCTGAACATCTTTGTTGGATGATCCTCAGAGAATTTTGTTTGATGACCACTCTCCTGGGGACCAGAAGTGGAAGACCAGTTGGCCTGCAGCAGGAACCATCTCCCTGCGTATCCCATTAAAGCAATTAATCAAATTATAATAATCTTTCTATGCTAGAAGGCAGGAATTTCTCCCATCATCTTTTGTGGTTCGTCTTTTTGTGGTTCTACTTCCCATCAATGGGGGCTGTTCAGCCACGTCCTGGGAAGCAGGGCCTCAATATGCGTGGTGGTTTTTCAGGAGGGCAGACGCTTCCACAACAAGAGCCCCCCCCGCCTCCTTCCCCTTTCCCACCTTTTATTGCTGAGTGTGAAATCACATGGCATGGAATATCCCTTTGGTCAGTTTAGGTCAGCTGCACCGGTGATGTCCCCTCCCCGTCACTTGCCCACCCCCAGCCTGCTGGCTCTTGGGGCTTGGAGGGAGTCTTGATGCGGTGCCAGTATTGCTCACTAATAGACAAAACACTGGTGTGATACCAGTGCTCTTTGACCTACAATTGCAGAACACAGCACTGTATGGGCTGCCCCAGGGAAAGTTAATTCCATCCCAGCCAGACCTAGCGTAAGGCAGGTTTTAACTCCTGGCTTGAGTGTAGTTCGTTGCAGACTGTGTCTGTTTAGGTTTCTTCTTTCACTGGAAAGATCATTGTCTTCTTTTACTTTGACTTTACTGTTTTTATCAACAAGAAGAGTATTACTAAACTCCCAGTCTATGTCAAAAGGTGTCACGTCTTTACTTCTAGAAAGGAGGACGGTACTGGTGCTACTTCCAAAGAGTTGTTCCATTAAATTAGACTTCTTTCCTTTCTTAGTATTGACATCTGCGTTTTCCTTGATATTTTCATCTAAGTAATCACTTTTTTGATTAAGTCACCTTGATCTCCCTGATCCTTTTCCAAAGGAAGGTACCTAACTGCCAAATGTTAACTCTCTACTTTAAATCTACAGTCCTTAGCTTTCTCTGCTTCTGCCCTTGTACTTTTGTGGCATCATAAAATGGGTTGGCTTACTAGAGAGTCCTTCAAAGGTTTTGTTGGCCAAAGAGCTGTAGCCTGAGAGTCAGAAGTCTCCTCCATACTACAGGAAGAGAGAACGCCCCCAAGGGTAAATTACCCAACATTTTGATATTTCTCTTAGGTATCAAAAAAAACACACACAAAAAACACCAGCATGAGTGAATGAAAGAAAACCAAGCACGGCATGCCAGAGCTAGTCAAACAATTCTGCCAGTTAGCTCTAAGAGAGAATTTGAAGTTAGCTGAGTAACGGAGAATAAAAATGAAAAACCAATGGTCTCTCTGTTTGAGGGCATTTATTATCTACCACAACGGTCTGCCCAAGAACTTGTCCCTAAGGACACCAAGTTCTTTCTGGGAGAGGTTGTGCACCACCACCAACAGAATCTCAGCAGATTCCGAGGACTCTCTGGTGGGTCTGTTGGGGTAAGGAAAGCCAGGAGGCCGGCTTGGTTGCCTTGGTTTCCGTATGCCCACACATGGAGACGGTAACCTGGACACTGTGGACTGACTGTGTGCTCACAATGCAGACAGGCAGGTTAAAAGGCGGCGCCTCTTCCTGCGGCCATCACTTCTTGGAAGTGAGATTGTGACGGACGAGGTAGGATGAGGCTTTTCTCCAATGCATACTGTGAACTGTCGATCTAGCTTCACATTCATTAGTCAAATGAGACCAGTGAATAAGAGAATGTTTAAATTTGCCTTCCTTTCAACAGGCACGCAATGTGTGCAGCAGAGTCACAAAAGGAAAATTCAGCTGAGAAGAGCCAAGCGGTAAGATTAGCTCCTTACGAATACACAAGTTCGTGCATTTTTTTGGACGTAGGTGGTCTAGCGCAAAGCCTGATACTCTTCATGTGATAAATGGGTGAGAGGGAGCAAAAGAAAAAAAAAAAAGAAATGCTTCAGATACTTGTGGCTCTGCTTACCTGCAGAAGAAAAACTGCACGCTCTTCCAGTGACAGTGTCAGAAGCGTGCAGCTAGCTCTCACGTGCACTTTCAGGGAGTCTTTAGTGGAGAAGAGATCCTCTAGTACCGTGGCCAGTGAATATTAGTCACCAGACAGAGGGAAGAACTGAAGCAGCTTCTGGTTCTCTCTCTCGCAACCCTCTGCCTTCCTGCCCAGCATGGCCATCGAACAAAAAGCAGCCAAGCCCTTAGTTTGTGCCTTCCTCTGGCACGTTTTAAGCATGATAACTTTAGAAGTGGCCAGCAAAAGTTAGGAAGTACAGTCGGCAAAGGCGGCATGAAATGCTAAAGGCCATTGAAGCCCAGCTCCATACCTCTTTGGGTTTTCGTATTCCCCCAATTTTCTTCCTGCATTTTCATAAGGGCTAAGAAGGTTCTACGAAGCCTGGGAAACGATTCAAGGCCCTGACAGTGTCAGACGTGCAGTCTTCACCAAGTATTTGACTTAAGAATGAATTGCCCTCAGCATTCTGTAGTGATTTAAGCGGCCATGAGCAGGCGGCAAAAGTGGCTTAAAGTCAGGATGAGGCCTAAAGTCAAATTCTTTGCTGACAAGTGCACATGTCCCAGGGGAATTTCCTTCATGAGTACCCTTGGGTTGCAGAAACCTAGCGCTTCTGCAGTGCTTCTTCCTCCCCCATGAAATACTGCAAACCACTCAAACCCTGGTCTGAAATACAAGCTATGTCATGAGGTACCCGTTGCATTGGCAGGGCGCGATGGAGCTGCCCGACTTGACCGTGCAGAAGAGCTCTGTGAAGCTCCTCATGAAGAGATGGGAGTCCGCCAGTGCTCTGACACCTAGCCTGGCCTTCCAACGCCTGCCAGCCCCACGGTCCCTGGCACCAGAGAAAGCCAGCCCAGGCAGCACCGTGGAGGAAGCCGCGGCAGACAGCGGGAGGGCGGACGTCACCCTGGGTGGCCCTCGCCGGACTGAGACCTTCCCCATCTCTGTCAAGGAGCTGCAGAGCCACTTTGAGACCCTGGGTGGCAGGAAGGTGAGTGCACGCAGGTTCCGCAGCTGAAAAGGATTCCCGCGCTCTCACTGAGGACTTGGAGAACACTACTGCCAGAACAGCACCCCCTTCCAATCTGCTGCCTCTTCATATCCTTTCTGCCCCCTGAAAGCCCTACCTGGCTCCTCCCAGTAGCTTCTAGCTCACATCCCCTCCGTGTCTTCCAACAGGAAGCGGAAAGTGGCAGAAGCTCACTGCCACCAGCACTGGCCACTCAGCCTGGGAGCCAGACGGACATTTCTCTGATGGAAGTGTCCAGCGTGAAACGGGGGAGGGCAATCTTTGAGAAGATGTCCTCAGGCAATGGACAGACCACCAACACTGAAGGTTAGCCTTACCACTTGGATCGGATTTCTCCCTTTAGTTCAATGCGCTCCATCTCTGAGGTGACAAGGGGCAAGCACACTCACCTCATCAGGGCAGCCCCCAGGCCGCCCAGGGAGAGAACGTGGTGTTCTTCTCAATGCAAAACAAGCTTTCCAGCCTTCTCCATTTTGTCTTTTGCATTACGGAGGAGTGCCTGATGCCCATTAAATACTTTTTGAACAAAACACAACAGAATGGTGTCTTATGTTTTGAGAAGATAACTTTTGATGAAGACAGCCCAGATTACAAATATGATATCAAAACTATGGGCAGCATTCATCAATTACGAAAAAGTGGTATCTTCATTTTCTTCTTTGGTGAAGATAGGTTGGATTTAGCAACTTGTTGCTTTGGTAACAATGCGTTAACTTTTATTAGTTAAAGGCATTCTGGTTTCCACAAATTGAATGCTCCGTACTTTATGTGTTCTAAAGTAAAAGTACGACACAGTTGGCAAAATGTTGGCAATACTGTTTGTTTTGCTTACTGCTTTTCTTTCAAGCTTTGAAACACATGCACCCATCTCCCTCTCCCCAACTATGACGTCTCTTTGTGGTTGCAGTGGGTGGCTGCAAAGCTGTAGGAGGACTTCCAGAAGACAGCCCTCCCAACACCGGCAATACACTGACAGAATTCCAGGAGAATGTCTCCTTGAAAGACAAAATGGCTCTGTATCAGGCTGCGGTGTCAAAGGCAGAGAACAGCAACCGCTTTGCCAATGTAAGATACCAATGTCTCAATATCTTCTTAATTCTACGTTTGCTTTGCCCAGGGACAGATCGTAACCATCTTTATTTCTACAAGCAAGCTATCAGGTGGATCATAGGGTGGATCAAAATTTAAATCCCAAATTAGGAAACCTACAGAGCAAACATAGTCATCCATCAGTCTCTCTCTCTACCAAATGAGGTTTTTCACGCTAGATGCCTTTGGTCTTTTGGACAATCCCCATTGCTTCATGGAAGTGCTCTTCCTTTCAGTCCACCTTTGCCTGAACTTCATGTATGAGGATCATGGGTGAGAGAGAGATCAGCAACACGGTTATCCTATGATGACAAAACAAGGCAGTTTCCTTACCACAACAACTATTCTCTATCGCCAAATAATAAAATCCTATTCAGGAGCACAGTGACTTCAGAGCTCTTGCTGCTCGAACTGAAGACTTTGAAAGTACCGCATGATAAAACAGCTCAGCTATGGGTGCTCAGGTAGCCCAGAAGCCACCTGAGGGAAGCAGCCAACAGCCACGCTCGCCTTCAGAGTCCAGGTGTTTTCAAACCACCGCAATTCCTGCCCACTGGCTTCTTGATTTCCTAATTGCCCTTGTGTATTTGGAACAGATTCCTGCGGTTCTTTGGGCCAAGAAGGTTCCAATTCCCTCCTCCCAACACTGCCAGCAATGGTGCTGTTAGCTCTCTCTCCCCAAAAGGAAGAACTGGAGGAAGCCTGACCCAACCGAACTGTGTTGAGAACATATGAACTGCTTCACTTACACCCTATAACACCTTGCCCTTACTTGTTGAAATGGATGGTATGTTCTTACTGCAAATGGAAAACACCTGGCCTTATTTGATCACTCTAGACCTCAGAGGAAATCAAGTCCTGCACTGTGCCCGGCGGCCTGGCTGCAGTGAGGAAACACTTTGAGAATGGGCAGATGACCCCTTCAATGACCACCTTCGCTCACTCCCAGCACCAGCACAAAGCTGCAGAGGTAACAATGGCATTTTGAATACTAACAAATTAGGTTTCCCCTGTTAAAGAGCTCGAGAGGAAAATAACATTATTTGCTTGATTCCAGGATTCACCATTCCCGGTGTCCCTGGAAAAATTTGCACCCCATTTTCTTTTCAACTCGCCCTCCTCGAGCCTCACCTAACTTTAACGGTTCAAACTTCTCATCACATGGGTTCCTTGTGGTGCTCGTAATCCCCTAAATCATCACGGTACACTGCCATAAAGGAACCATTTGGGCTTAACACCTCTTAAAATAGAACTGATTTGTGACAGCCCTTCACAGGCAGAAACACAAATCCAGATTACTGTTAATTATGTGATTCTTTGTATTTGTTTTCAGGAGACCTCAAGTACCACTCAGCTCCCACTATCAAGCAGCACCAGGGAAGCTGAGTGCAGTGCGACGAGCTCCAAAGAAGCCCCACTAGAAGCCTTTCAAAGCAAAGAGGTAACTTTGTCAATTAACAATTATATCATTTGGCAGGTATGGTTTTAAAACAGTGTCCTAGACAGGGTTGTTTGGATGTGGTAATGAATGGGGCTTCCCACTCAGACTTCTCTGTGATGTTTCAAAGACAGCAGCCGAAATATGGAGTATTCTTCCATGTTGCACTAAATCCCGCAGTAACGTGAAGGTTTTGTGCACAGGTTTCTCTCGGGGAGCAAGTGACTCCAGAGACAAACGGGGCTTCTACACTCACCCGGCATACTGATGAAGCAGGTAAGAAGTGGCTTGAGAGTAATGGCTCCCAAAGGAGCACGGCAAACCAAGTTCTTGGCAACCGTCTTTACTGGCACAAACGTGGGGCTGCTTTTAGGATACAGATACAGGACATTGCTCCAAGTTGTTCAGTGCCTCCTTCCTCAGCTAAGCACATTCATTGGTCTCAGTGGGACCTAAGAAACAGGTTTCCGTGCTGGTACACAGAGAGGAGTTTGGCAGAAGGAGGTAGCTTCAAATTTGTGCTGAGCTGCTGGAAAGAGCGGGGCATTTTAAGAGATGTCTGAAGACACACGCAAACCCTTGCCCCTGTATAGCCGAAACTGTGAATGATAAAGGCTCAATTTATAGCCAAGCGGAACAGGCCTGGAGAGCACGATCACGGTGCTGAGGTGCTGCTTCCGCAGTCTAGTCCTGGTATTAGAATTCACGCGTTTGGTTAACACAAAGACCTCAGTCCTGTGCGAGCCCTGACATTCAGGCAATTCAGGTACGGCAAAACAGCAGGCCATAGATATCGTGTCCCTCAACACTTCTTCCATCCATTTCCTATGTATTTCTTCTCTTCATATTGTCCGTTGTTCATTTACTTTTTTTTTTTTTTTAATAATAATAGTAATTATTATTCTTTCCATTGCAGTAAGCAATGCAGCTGTGGACGTGGAGGTCCCAAAGACTTCCACAGAGGTGTGTGACCATCAGATGGAAAGGACAGCAGAGGAAAACGCTGTTCCCATAGACAGAGAGACTGCAACATCTGTACCAGATGGCAAGGTCTGTGCCTTTATAGTAAGAGTAGACATCAGTCTGTCAAATACAGTCTGAATTTCTATTTTTACAATGTAGTTGCAATTGAAAATGCAACCTGTGAAAGCAGTAGGAATATACGGAGCTTAGCAATGACGGGCACACAAGGTGGTATTTAGTACAACCTGTAATTCAGCAAGTACTTCTACTACATGACAAACACAACTGAAAGTTGAACTCAAACGCTTCTGCTTTTCCTTTCCTTCTCTGATGAAGGAAGCCTCTTCTTTCCCTGCTTTCAGTCTCTAAAAGGCTATGTTTTCTGTCACCAGTTCCTCAGATGCACAGAAATTCTCAACTTGAGGAAAAACGAAGACAAGCGTCAAAATGTCGAGGGCTATCTGGACCAGGCAATTCCACTGGCACTGCCGAGCGAAGCACTGCACCAGCCCAAAAGCACCATGCCGTCTGCTCTTGCCAGAATGAGAGCCATGAATGCAATCATCAAGAGCCATGCACACTCTGTAAGACGGCCACGTCACCAAGGAGCTGCTGGGCTGCCAGTTCTAAGTGTATGTGCACAAGAAAATGCAAAGGTTCAAAGAGGCGCCACCTATTCAGACGAGATGCTCCCTAAGCCTGGGGAGCCGCAGATGAGGGAGCCACTGAGACAACCCAAAAGCAGAAGCAATTGTGCGGCTTCCAGAATTAAGGCCATCAACGACATCCACAGGAACCTACACCATTCTCAAAGGCGTCCAAACCAGGAAGGGGCTGCTTTTCTGGTGGAGGATGCGCAAGGGTTCAAAACAACAGAATCCGGCCTGAAGAACAAAGACGCAAGCGTCACAGTCTCTGTGTTGTGCAGTAATGCACAACAAGTTGACAATAAAGAGATGAAGTGACTCAAAACTAACAGACTTGTCTGAACTTTTGCTGCCTGTCTCAACAGGTTGGAGCATCAGGCGGGGAGAAACTTCATGAAATATAACGAGGGCAAGTGTAGAGCCCTGCATCGGGGCAAGAACAACCCCAGACACCAGGATAAGTTGGGGACTGCCCTGCTGGAGAGCAGCAAAGGGGAAAGGGACGTGGGCGTCCTGGTGGAGAGCCGGCTGACCATGAGCCAGCACTGTGCCCTTGTGGCCAAGAAGGCCAATGGCATCCTGGGGTGTATTAGCAGGGCTGTGGTTAGTAGGTCGAGAGAGGTTCTCCTCCCCCTCTACTCTGCCCTAGTGAGACCACATCTGCAATATTGCGTCCAGTTCTGGGCCCCCCAGTTCAAGAAGGACAGGGAACTGCTTGAGAGAGTCCAGCACAGAGCCACGAGGATGATTAAGGGAGTGGAGCATCTCCCTTTCGAGGAAAGGCTGAGGGAGCTGGGTCTCTTTAGTTAGAGAAGAGGAGACTCAGAGGTGACCTTATTAACGTTTATAAATATGTAAAGGGAGAGTGTCAGGAGGACGGAGCTAGGCTCTTCTCGGTGACATCTAATGATAGGACAAGGGGCAATGGGTGTAAGCTGGAACATAGGAGGTTCCACTTAAATGTGAGACAAAACTTTTTTATGGTGAGGGTGACCGAGCACGAGAACAGGCTACCCAAAGGAGGGTTGTGGAGTTTCCTTCTCCAGAGACACTCAAAACCTGCCTGGACGCGATCCTGTGTGACCTGATCTAGCTGCTCCTGCTCCGGCAGGGGCATTGGACCAGACGATCTTCCAAGGTCCCTTCCAATCCCTAACATTCAGTGATTCGGTGATTCCTAGGCGTCTCAGCAGTCTTCTAGCATCTTTCTTTGGCAAAGGCATGTCTGAAAAGAAAAACTGTAAAAATCACAGTCAGGGGAAGAGCTCTGGATCTCCAAAGTACCAATCTGCAGGTCTTATATATGGGCTGCCATTATGTCAGGATAACAACAATCTGCTGCCCAGGAAGATTAATCTTACTTTGAATTCAGTACGCACCGCAATACTATGCTCCTCAGAAAATCAGGACAATTATTCCCAGGTTTTGTGATTACCACTCGTTAAAGTGAGGATTTACTGGATTAGGTTTTGGATGAACTCTAGATCTCAGAGTGTACCTTATAATTGAGGAGAAGATAGAAATATCAATATAGCATTGAATTAAATATTTTCAGTGAATGTTGTAAATGTTACTCGTGCTTTTTTCCCCTGGATTGAAGGCGTAGTGTCACGAGGATGCTTAACAACTAAAGCAAAACTGCATCCTGTGACAGCATATACAGTGTATTCACTGGAAGCAAACAAACTCCAAGACAATATATTTTATTTTATTTTATTTTATTTTATTTTATTTTATTTTATTTTATTTTATTTTATTTTATTTTATTTCATTTTATTTTATCTTATATTTTATTTTATTTTATTTTATTTTATTTTATTTTATTTTATTTTATTTTATTTTATTTTTTTCTGAAGACATTAGAGTATTCTTAAGAAGAAGACTTTCATCCGAGGTTTGTGCATTTCCTTGACAGAAAAAAAAAAAAAATCCATCTTGCAGTTCATTCCAGGACTGATCATTAGTTGAAAGCCTTTGCATTCAAATATCTGAGATTTGGATAGAGGATGCCTATACGCACATGGGAGTGGAGTGGTGCCATGCTATGAGTGAGAATATGGACACTTCTGGTCTAAATTCTGTCAGCAGCCGGTGGGACTCAGAGAAGACCTTCTGTACCTCTCATTTTCTCAGGGTGTTCACATGGGTGCTGTGAAGCCAACAGGATTAGAGAGCACGCTGAGGCAAAATTTTCACTAAAACCTGGACATCATTGCTGTTATTCTAGAAGATAGTTTATGAGACAAAGAAAAATGGGTACCAAGCAAACAAAGTAATGATTGCTGGCTAAATAAGAATTATTGCCAGGGCTTGGTGCTTGGTTCACACAGGCAGTTCAGGCTTTAGTTTCACGAGAATTCAAGATCCTCTCAGAGCAACGTGCAGCTTTTTGTGGTTGCTTGGAATACCGGGGGCAGCCGATACCCAGGGTAAAAGAAAAATGTAAGCCACTAAGGGGTGATGGTGGGAAGATAAAGATCAGCTTGGAGCACTTGGCAGCTCAGAGGAGATGAGAATGGACAGTGAGAAAACCCTAATGACTCTCAGAGGAGAAGCAGTAAGAGCAGGAAAGGCACTTGCAAACCCTCCCCAGCCCAAGCAGCCAACAGCAGACGCGAGGAGGACTTCAGAGCAGGCAAGCCTTGTGCTCTGGGCTGCCGCAAGGACCCCTGACCAGGCCAACCAGGTACAAGTGTCTTGGTGCCAGGCCGCTGGCCAGAGCACTTGAGTACATCCATGTTAGTGCTCATGTGTGGGTGAGGAGTGGAAGGGAAACCACTTTTGAAGTAAGACCACCTCCCTTTCATACGAGGCCTTCCTACTCTGCTGCAACATTGCTTCCATCAGGCGAGAAGAAACAGCGTGGCACTGCTGGTAGGGAGCTCCAGCATGAGGAAAGAAACAGGTGGGGAGTAGAGGAGGTGAAGGCAGTTTAGAGAGAAATGACTGCAGTTATGTTATCTGACAGCCTCATGCAAACCATGTCAGTGGTTACCCCAGTGAGCCATGCCTTGCAGAGGCATCCCAGCAAGTCCCTGCAGCCCCGAGTCCTGGCTGACAGCACACGCTGATGCAGCTGTTCTCCTCCTGCCGACATCAAGACTTTGCAGATAATCAAAGAGACAATTTGGAACAGGAGACCATGTTAAATTTGGTCCCACCCCCCAAAAAAAAAAGGGAGGGGGAATTTTCTAAGTGAGCAGTCACCCAGGGCATCTCTCAGGCTGAAATTTCTCATGTCAGAACACGAACAGGTCACACTTAGCGAAGCCGTGCAGCTCAGGGAACAAAACCTCCCTTCCTGCAATCGGCAGCTTGATTCTTTCTAGTCTTGGCTTTAGAGCACTATGCGGAGTTTATTATAATTCTCTTGAATAGTAAAGGCTCACCCTGAGCACTCTGGTGCACAAGTATCCAGGAAAGCCCTGCTGGGGCTCTTGTAGCCACTTGCCGCAAGACACTTTCCTGATTGAATTCCTACTCCTACCATGCCAGACCAGATATTCTTTCGGATCCCCTGGCAAAGCTAATGGGCTCTGGGCTGGCTGCATTAGACCTTCTGCCTCAGCACCAGCAATGAGCCTGAGGCTACCAGGTAGCTGAAGCACATCCTCTCCAAGCAGCCCCATTCTGGAAGCATTATAGATTTGCAGTTCACCTCCTTAGATATATATGCAACAAGCAAAGCATCATTAGAAGCACAGCGTTTATGAGGGTTCTGAAAAATCACTTTTTTTTACTCCTTAGCTAGTGCAAAGACACCACAGATATGAGAAAAATGGTCAATCCTTTGTAGCATTTCCCAGTTCATTGTTCTTACTACTGTAGTCTTCTTCAGGCTTCACTTCAGAGTTGTGAAGGGCATCCCAAGTTCTCCTCCTCCAACTCAAATCTCTTTTCTTGCGTTACAGATTATCTACTATGATCCCCCCCCCAAAAAAAACCTTTTCATCTGTACTTCCGCAAAGAGAAAAAAATCTTTTTTCTTAAAATTTCCTATTTCCTATGTCAAGTGTGTCCTGACATCTGAACATCTTTGTTGGATGATCCTCAGAGAATTTTGTTTGATGACCACTCTCCTGGGGACCAGAAGTGGAAGACCAGTTGGCCTGCAGCAGGAACCATCTCCCTGCGTATCCCATTAAAGCAATTAATCAAATTATAATAATCTTTCTATGCTAGAAGGCAGGAATTTCTCCCATCATTTTTTGTGGTTCATCTTTTTGTGGTTCTACTTCCCATCAATGGGGGCTGTTCAGCCACGTCCTGGGAAGCAGGGCCTCAATATGCGTGGTGGTTTTTCAGGAGGGCAGACGCTTCCACAACAAGAGCCCCCCCCGCCTCCTTCCCCTTTCCCACCTTTTATTGCTGAGTGTGAAATCACATGGCATGGAATATCCCTTTGGTCAGTTTAGGTCATCTGCACCGGTGATGTCCCCTCCCCGTCACTTGCCCACCCCCAGCCTGCTGGCTCTTGGGGCTTGGAGGGAGTCTTGATGCGGTGCCAGTATTGCTCACTAATAGACAAAACACTGGTGTGATACCAGTGCTCTTTGAGCTACAATTGCAGAACACAGCACTGTATGGGCTGCTCCAGGGAAAGTTAATTCCATCCCAGCCAGACCTAGCGTAAGGCAGGTTTTAACTCCTGGCTTGAGTGTAGTTCGTTGCAGACTGTGTCTGTTTAGGTTTCTTCTTTCACTGGAAAGATCATTGTCTTCTTTTACTTTGACTTTACTGTTTTTATCAACAAGAAGAGTATTACTAAACTCCCAGTCTATGTCAAAAGGTGTCACATCTTTACTTCTAGAAAGGAGGACGGTACTGGTGCTACTTCCAAAGAGTTGTTCCATTAAATTAGACTTCTTTCCTTTCTTAGTATTGACATCTGCGTTTTCCTTGATATTTTCATCTAAGTAATCACTTTTTTGATTAAGTCACCTTGATCTCCCTGATCCTTTTCCAAAGGAAGGTACCTAACTGCCAAATGTTAACTCTCTACTTTAAATCTACAGTCCTTAGCTTTCTCTGCTTCTGCCCTTGTACTTTTGTGGCATCATAAAATGGGTTGGCTTACTAGAGAGTCCTTCAAAGATTTTGTTGGCCAAAGAGCTGTAGCCTGAGAGTCAGAAGTCTCCTCCATACTACAGGAAGAGAGAACACCCCCAAGGGTAAATTACCCAACATTTTGATATTTCTCTTAGGTATCAAAAAAAACACACACAAAAAACACCAGCATGAGTGAATGAAAGAAAACCAAGCACGGCATGCCAGAGCTAGTCAAACAATTCTGCCAGTTAGCTCTAAGAGAGAATTTGAAGTTAGCTGAGTAACGGAGAATAAAAATGAAAAACCAATGGTCTCTCTGTTTGAGGGCATTTATTATCTACCACAACGGTCTGCCCAAGAACTTGTCCCTAAGGACACCAAGTTCTTTCTGGGAGAGGTTGTGCACCACCACCAACAGAATCTCAGCAGATTCCGAGGACTCTCTGGTGGGTCTGTTGGGGTAAGGAAAGCCAGGTCTGTTGGGGTAAGGAAAACCAGCCTTGGTTTCCGTATGCCCACACATGGAGACGGTAACCTGGACACTGTGGACTGACTGTGTGCTCACAATGCAGACAGGCAGGTTAAAAGGCGGCGCCTCTTCCTGCGGCCATCACTTCTTGGAAGTGAGATTGTGACGGACGAGGTAGGATGAGGCTTTTCTCCAATGCATACTGTGAACTGTCGATCTAGCTTCACATTCATTAGTCAAATGAGACCAGTGAATAAGAGAATGTTTAAATTTGCCTTCCTTTCAACAGGCACGCAATGTGTGCAGCAGAGTCACAAAAGGAAAATTCAACTGAGAAGAGCCAAGCGGTAAGATTAGCTCCTTACGAATACACAAGTTTGTGCATTTTTTTGGACGTAGGTGGTCTAGCGCAAAGCCTGATACTCTTCATGTGATAAATGGGTGAGAGGGAGCAAAAGAAAAAAAAAAATGAAATGCTTCAGATACTTGTGGCTCTGCTTACCTGCAGAAGAAAAACTGCACGCTCTTCCAGTGACAGTGTCAGAAGCGTGCAGCTAGCTCTCACGTGCACTTTCAGGGAGTCTTTAGTGGAGAAGAGATCCTCTAGTACCGTGGCCAGTGAATATTAGTCACCAGACAGAGGGAAGAACTGAAGCAGCTTCTGGTTCTCTCTCTCGCAACCCTCTGCCTTCCTGCCCAGCATGGCCATCGAACAAAAAGCAGCCAAGCCCTTAGTTTGTGCCTTCCTCTGGCACGTTTTAAGCATGATAACTTTAGAAGTGGCCAGCAAAAGTTAGGAAGTACAGTCGGCAAAGGCGGCATGAAATGCTAAAGGCCATTGAAGCCCAGCTCCATACCTCTTTGGGTTTTCGTATTCCCCCAATTTTCTTCCTGCATTTTCATAAGGGCTAAGAAGGTTCTACGAAGCCTGGGAAACGATTCAAGG
Organism: Anser cygnoides; assembly: GCF_040182565.1. Lineage (NCBI taxonomy): Eukaryota > Metazoa > Chordata > Aves > Anseriformes > Anatidae > Anser > Anser cygnoides. The sequence continues at coordinate 88,610,735 of NC_089875.1, forward strand.
CCCTGACAGTGTCAGACGTGCAGTCTTCACCAAGTATTTGACTTAAGAATGAATTGCCCTCAGCATTCTGTAGTGATTTAAGCGGCCATGAGCAGGCGGCAAAAGTGGCTTAAAGTCAGGATGAGGCCTAAAGTCAAATTCTTTGCTGACAAGTGCACATGTCCCAGGGGAATTTCCTTCATGAGTACCCTTGGGTTGCAGAAACCTAGCGCTTCTCCTGTGCTTCTTCCTCCCCCATGAAATACTGCAAACCACTCAAACCCTGGTCTGAAATACAAGCTATGTCATGAGGTACCCGTTGCATTGGCAGGGCGCGATGGAGCTGCCCGACTTGACCGTGCAGAAGAGCTCTGTGAAGCTCCTCATGAAGAGATGGGAGTCCGCCAGTGCTCTGACACCTAGCCTGGCCTTCCAACGCCTGCCAGCCCCACGGTCCCTGGCACCAGAGAAAGCCAGCCCAGGCAGCACCGTGGAGGAAGCCGCGGCAGACAGCGGGAGGGCGGACGTCACCCTGGGTGGCCCTCGCCGGACTGAGACCTTCCCCATCTCTGTCAAGGAGCTGCAGAGCCACTTTGAGACCCTGGGTGGCAGGAAGGTGAGTGCACGCAGGTTCCGCAGCTGAAAAGGATTCCCGCGCTCTCACTGAGGACTTGGAGAACACTACTGCCAGAACAGCACCCCCTTCCAATCTGCTGCCTCTTCATATCCTTTCTGCCCCCTGAAAGCCCTACCTGGCTCCTCCCAGTAGCTTCTAGCTCACATCCCCTCCGTGTCTTCCAACAGGAAGCGGAAAGTGGCAAAAGCTCACTGCCACCAGCACTGGCCACTCAGCCTGGGAGCCAGACGGACATTTCTCTGATGGAAGTGTCCAGCGTGAAACGGGGGAGGGCAATCTTTGAGAAGATGTCCTCAGGCAATGGACAGACCACCAACACTGAAGGTTAGCCTTACCACTTGGATCGGATTTCTCCCTTTAGTTCAATGCGCTCCATCTCTGAGGTGACAAGGGGCAAGCACACTCACCTCATCAGGGCAGCCCCCAGGCCGCCCAGGGAGAGAACGTGGTGTTCTTCTCAATGCAAAACAAGCTTTCCAGCCTTCTCCATTTTGTCTTTTGCATTACGGAGGAGTGCCTGATGCCCATTAAATACTTTTTGAACAAAACACAACAGAATGGTGTCTTATGTTTTGAGAAGATAACTTTTGATGAAGACAGCCCAGATTACAAATATGATATCAAAACTATGGGCAGCATTCATCAATTACGAAAAAGTGGTATCTTCATTTTCTTCTTTGGTGAAGATAGGTTGGATTTAGCAACTTGTTGCTTTGGTAACAATGCGTTAACTTTTATTAGTTAAAGGCATTCTGGTTTCCACAAATTGAATGCTCCGTACTTTATGTGTTCTAAAGTAAAAGTACGACACAGTTGGCAAAATGTTGGCAATACTGTTTGTTTTGCTTACTGCTTTTCTTTCAAGCTTTGAAACACATGCACCCATCTCCCTCTCCCCAACTATGACGTCTCTTTGTGGTTGCAGTGGGTGGCTGCAAAGCTGTAGGAGGACTTCCAGAAGACAGCCCTCCCAACACCGGCAATACACTGACAGAATTCCAGGAGAATGTCTCCTTGAAAGACAAAATGGCTCTGTATCAGGCTGCGGTGTCAAAGGCAGAGAACAGCAACCGCTTTGCCAATGTAAGATACCAATGTCTCAATATCTTCTTAATTCTACGTTTGCTTTGCCCAGGGACAGATCGTAACCATCTTTATTTCTACAAGCAAGCTATCAGGTGGATCATAGGGTGGATCAAAATTTAAATCCCAAATTAGGAAACCTACAGAGCAAACATAGTCATCCATCAGTCTCTCTCTCTACCAAATGAGGTTTTTCACGCTAGATGCCTTTGGTCTTTTGGACAATCCCCATTACTTCATGGAAGTGCTCTTCCTTTCAGTCCACCTTTGCCTGAACTTCATGTATGAGGATCATGGGTGAGAGAGAGATCAGCAACACGGTTATCCTATGATGACAAAACAAGGCAGTTTCCTTACCACAACAACTATTCTCTATCGCCAAATAATAAAATCCTATTCAGGAGCACAGTGACTTCAGAGCTCTTGCTGCTCGAACTGAAGACTTTGAAAGTACCGCATGATAAAACAGCTCAGCTATGGGTGCTCAGGTAGCCCAGAAGCCACCTGAGGGAAGCAGCCAACAGCCACGCTCGCCTTCAGAGTCCAGGTGTTTTCAAACCACCGCAATTCCTGCCCACTGGCTTCTTGATTTCCTAATTGCCCTTGTGTATTTGGAACAGATTCCTGCGGTTCTTTGGGCCAAGAAGGTTCCAATTCCCTCCTCCCAACACTGCCAGCAATGGTGCTGTTAGCTCTCTCTCCCCAAAAGGAAGAACTGGAGGAAGCCTGACCCAACCGAACTGTGTTGAGAACATATGAACTGCTTCACTTACACCCTATAACACCTTGCCCTTACTTGTTGAAATGGATGGTATGTTCTTACTGCAAATGGAAAACACCTGGCCTTATTTGATCACTCTAGACCTCAGAGGAAATCAAGTCCTGCACTGTGCCCGGCGGCCTGGCTGCAGTGAGGAAACACTTTGAGAATGGGCAGATGACCCCTTCAATGACCACCTTCGCTCACTCCCAGCACCAGCACAAAGCTGCAGAGGTAACAATGGCATTTTGAATACTAACAAATTAGGTTTCCCCTGTTAAAGAGCTCGAGAGGAAAATAACATTATTTGCTTGATTCCAGGATTCACCATTCCCGGTGTCCCTGGAAAAATTTGCACCCCATTTTCTTTTCAACTCGCCCTCCTCGAGCCTCACCTAACTTTAACGGTTCAAACTTCTCATCACATGGGTTCCTTGTGGTGCTCGTAATCCCCTAAATCATCACGGTACACTGCCATAAAGGAACCATTTGGGCTTAACACCTCTTAAAATAGAACTGATTTGTGACAGCCCTTCACAGGCAGAAACACAAATCCAGATTACTGTTAATTATGTGATTCTTTGTATTTGTTTTCAGGAGACCTCAAGTACCACTCAGCTCCCACTATCAAGCAGCACCAGGGAAGCTGAGTGCAGTGCGACGAGCTCCAAAGAAGCCCCACTAGAAGCCTTTCAAAGCAAAGAGGTAACTTTGTCAATTAACAATTATATCATTTGGCAGGTATGGTTTTAAAACAGTGTCCTAGACAGGGTTGTTTGGATGTGGTAATGAATGGGGCTTCCCACTCAGACTTCTCTGTGATGTTTCAAAGACAGCAGCCGAAATATGGAGTATTCTTCCATGTTGCACTAAATCCCGCAGTAACGTGAAGGTTTTGTGCACAGGTTTCTCTCGGGGAGCAAGTGACTCCAGAGACAAACGGGGCTTCTACACTCACCCGGCATACTGATGAAGCAGGTAAGAAGTGGCTTGAGAGTAATGGCTCCCAAAGGAGCACGGCAAACCAAGTTCTTGGCAACCGTCTTTACTGGCACAAACGTGGGGCTGCTTTTAGGATACAGATACAGGACATTGCTCCAAGTTGTTCAGTGCCTCCTTCCTCAGCTAAGCACATTCATTGGTCTCAGTGGGACCTAAGAAACAGGTTTCCGTGCTGGTACACAGAGAGGAGTTTGGCAGAAGGAGGTAGCTTCAAATTTGTGCTGAGCTGCTGGAAAGAGCGGGGCATTTTAAGAGATGTCTGAAGACACACGCAAACCCTTGCCCCTGTATAGCCGAAACTGTGAATGATAAAGGCTCAATTTATAGCCAAGCGGAACAGGCCTGGAGAGCACGATCACGGTGCTGAGGTGCTGCTTCCGCAGTCTAGTCCTGGTATTAGAATTCACGCGTTTGGTTAACACAAAGACCTCAGTCCTGTGCGAGCCCTGACATTCAGGCAATTCAGGTACGGCAAAACAGCAGGCCATAGATATCGTGTCCCTCAACACTTCTTCCATCCATTTCCTATGTATTTCTTCTCTTCATATTGTCCGTTGTTCATTTATTTTTTTTTTTTTTTTTAATAATAATAGTAATTATTATTCTTTCCATTGCAGTAAGCAATGCAGCTGTGGACGTGGAGGTCCCAAAGACTTCCACAGAGGTGTGTGACCATCAGATGGAAAGGACAGCAGAGGAAAACGCTGTTCCCATAGACAGAGAGACTGCAACATCTGTACCAGATGGCAAGGTCTGTGCCTTTATAGTAAGAGTAGACATCAGTCTGTCAAATACAGTCTGAATTTCTATTTTTACAATGTAGTTGCAATTGAAAATGCAACCTGTGAAAGCAGTAGGAATATACGGAGCTTAGCAATGACGGGCACACAAGGTGGTATTTAGTACAACCTGTAATTCAGCAAGTACTTCTACTACATGACAAACACAACTGAAAGTTGAACTCAAACGCTTCTGCTTTTCCTTTCCTTCTCTGATGAAGGAAGCCTCTTCTTTCCCTGCTTTCAGTCTCTAAAAGGCTATGTTTTCTGTCACCAGTTCCTCAGATGCACAGAAATTCTCAACTTGAGGAAAAACGAAGACAAGCGTCAAAATGTCGAGGGCTATCTGGACCAGGCAATTCCACTGGCACTGCCGAGCGAAGCACTGCACCAGCCCAAAAGCACCATGCCGTCTGCTCTTGCCAGAATGAGAGCCATGAATGCAATCATCAAGAGCCATGCACACTCTGTAAGACGGCCACGTCACCAAGGAGCTGCTGGGCTGCCAGTTCTAAGTGTATGTGCACAAGAAAATGCAAAGGTTCAAAGAGGCGCCACCTATTCAGACGAGATGCTCCCTAAGCCTGGGGAGCCGCAGATGAGGGAGCCACTGAGACAACCCAAAAGCAGAAGCAATTGTGCGGCTTCCAGAATTAAGGCCATCAACGACATCCACAGGAACCTACACCATTCTCAAAGGCGTCCAAACCAGGAAGGGGCTGCTTTTCTGGTGGAGGATGCGCAAGGGTTCAAAACAACAGAATCCGGCCTGAAGAACAAAGACGCAAGCGTCACAGTCTCTGTGTTGTGCAGTAATGCACAACAAGTTGACAATAAAGAGATGAAGTGACTCAAAACTAACAGACTTGTCTGAACTTTTGCTGCCTGTCTCAACAGGTTGGAGCATCAGGCGGGGAGAAACTTCATGAAATATAACGAGGGCAAGTGTAGAGCCCTGCATCGGGGCAAGAACAACCCCAGACACCAGGATAAGTTGGGGACTGCCCTGCTGGAGAGCAGCAAAGGGGAAAGGGACGTGGGCGTCCTGGTGGAGAGCCGGCTGACCATGAGCCAGCACTGTGCCCTTGTGGCCAAGAAGGCCAATGGCATCCTGGGGTGTATTAGCAGGGCTGTGGTTAGTAGGTCGAGAGAGGTTCTCCTCCCCCTCTACTCTGCCCTAGTGAGACCACATCTGCAATATTGCGTCCAGTTCTGGGCCCCCCAGTTCAAGAAGGACAGGGAACTGCTTGAGAGAGTCCAGCACAGAGCCACGAGGATGATTAAGGGAGTGGAGCATCTCCCTTTCGAGGAAAGGCTGAGGGAGCTGGGTCTCTTTAGTTAGAGAAGAGGAGACTCAGAGGTGACCTTATTAACGTTTATAAATATGTAAAGGGAGAGTGTCAGGAGGACGGAGCTAGGCTCTTCTCGGTGACATCTAATGATAGGACAAGGGGCAATGGGTGTAAGCTGGAACATAGGAGGTTCCACTTAAATGTGAGACAAAACTTTTTTATGGTGAGGGTGACCGAGCACGAGAACAGGCTACCCAAAGGAGGGTTGTGGAGTTTCCTTCTCCAGAGACACTCAAAACCTGCCTGGACGCGATCCTGTGTGACCTGATCTAGCTGCTCCTGCTCCGGCAGGGGCATTGGACCAGACGATCTTCCAAGGTCCCTTCCAATCCCTAACATTCAGTGATTCGGTGATTCCTAGGCGTCTCAGCAGTCTTCTAGCATCTTTCTTTGGCAAAGGCATGTCTGAAAAGAAAAACTGTAAAAATCACAGTCAGGGGAAGAGCTCTGGATCTCCAAAGTACCAATCTGCAGGTCTTATATATGGGCTGCCATTATGTCAGGATAACAACAATCTGCTGCCCAGGAAGATTAATCTTACTTTGAATTCAGTACGCACCGCAATACTATGCTCCTCAGAAAATCAGGACAATTATTCCCAGGTTTTGTGATTACCACTCGTTAAAGTGAGGATTTACTGGATTAGGTTTTGGATGAACTCTAGATCTCAGAGTGTACCTTATAATTGAGGAGAAGATAGAAATATCAATATAGCATTGAATTAAATATTTTCAGTGAATGTTGTAAATGTTACTCGTGCTTTTTTCCCCTGGATTGAAGGCGTAGTGTCACGAGGATGCTTAACAACTAAAGCAAAACTGCATCCTGTGACAGCATATACAGTGTATTCACTGGAAGCAAACAAACTCCAAGACAATATATTTTATTTTATTTTATTTTATTTTATTTTATTTTATTTTATTTTATTTTATTTTATTTTATTTTATTTTATTTTATTTTATTTTATTTTATTTTATTTTATTTTATTTTATTATTTTTTATTTTATCTTATATCTTATATTTTATTTTATTTTATTTTATTTTATTTTATTTTATTTTATTTTATTTTATTTTTTTCTGAAGACATTAGAGTATTCTTAAGAAGAAGACTTTCATCCGAGGTTTGTGCATTTCCTTGACAGAAAAAAAAAAAAAATCCATCTTGCAGTTCATTCCAGGACTGATCATTAGTTGAAAGCCTTTGCATTCAAATATCTGAGATTTGGATAGAGGATGCCTATACGCACATGGGAGTGGAGTGGTGCCATGCTATGAGTGAGAATATGGACACTTCTGGTCTAAATTCTGTCAGCAGCCGGTGGGACTCAGAGAAGACCTTCTGTACCTCTCATTTTCTCAGGGTGTTCACATGGGTGCTGTGAAGCCAACAGGATTAGAGAGCACGCTGAGGCAAAATTTTCACTAAAACCTGGACATCATTGCTGTTATTCTAGAAGATAGTTTATGAGACAAAGAAAAATGGGTACCAAGCAAACAAAGTAATGATTGCTGGCTAAATAAGAATTATTGCCAGGGCTTGGTGCTTGGTTCACACAGGCAGTTCAGGGTTTAGTTTCACGAGAATTCAAGATCCTCTCAGAGCAACGTGCAGCTTTTTGTGGTTGCTTGGAATACCGGGGGCAGCCGATACCCAGGGTAAAAGAAAAATGTAAGCCACTAAGGGGTGATGGTGGGAAGATAAAGATCAGCTTGGAGCACTTGGCAGCTCAGAGGAGATGAGAATGGACAGTGAGAAAACCCTAATGACTCTCAGAGGAGAAGCAGTAAGAGCAGGAAAGGCACTTGCAAACCCTCCCCAGCCCAAGCAGCCAACAGCAGACGCGAGGAGGACTTCAGAGCAGGCAAGCCTTGTGCTCTGGGCTGCCGCAAGGACCCCTGACCAGGCCAACCAGGTACAAGTGTCTTGGTGCCAGGCCGCTGGCCAGAGCACTTGAGTACATCCATGTTAGTGCTCATGTGTGGGTGAGGAGTGGAAGGGAAACCACTTTTGAAGTAAGACCACCTCCCTTTCATACGAGGCCTTCCTACTCTGCTGCAACATTGCTTCCATCAGGCGAGAAGAAACAGCGTGGCACTGCTGGTAGGGAGCTCCAGCATGAGGAAAGAAACAGGTGGGGAGTAGAGGAGGTGAAGGCAGTTTAGAGAGAAATGACTGCAGTTATGTTATCTGACAGCCTCATGCAAACCATGTCAGTGGTTACCCCAGTGAGCCATGCCTTGCAGAGGCATCCCAGCAAGTCCCTGCAGCCCCGAGTCCTGGCTGACAGCACACGCTGATGCAGCTGTTCTCCTCCTGCCGACATCAAGACTTTGCAGATAATCAAAGAGACAATTTGGAACAGGAGACCATGTTAAATTTGGTCCCACCCCCCAAAAAAAAAAGGGAGGGGGAATTTTCTAAGTGAGCAGTCACCCAGGGCATCTCTCAGGCTGAAATTTCTCATGTCAGAACACGAACAGGTCACACTTAGCGAAGCCGTGCAGCTCAGGGAACAAAACCTCCCTTCCTGCAATCGGCAGCTTGATTCTTTCTAGTCTTGGCTTTAGAGCACTATGCGGAGTTTATTATAATTCTCTTGAATAGTAAAGGCTCACCCTGAGCACTCTGGTGCACAAGTATCCAGGAAAGCCCTGCTGGGGCTCTTGTAGCCACTTGCCGCAAGACACTTTCCTGATTGAATTCCTACTCCTACCATGCCAGACCAGATATTCTTTCGGATCCCCTGGCAAAGCTAATGGGCTCTGGGCTGGCTGCATTAGACCTTCTGCCTCAGCACCAGCAATGAGCCTGAGGCTACCAGGTAGCTGAAGCACATCCTCTCCAAGCAGCCCCATTCTGGAAGCATTATAGATTTGCAGTTCACCTCCTTAGATATATATGCAACAAGCAAAGCATCATTAGAAGCACAGCGTTTATGAGGGTTCTGAAAAATCACTTTTTTTTACTCCTTAGCTAGTGCAAAGACACCACAGATATGAGAAAAATGGTCAATCCTTTGTAGCATTTCCCAGTTCATTGTTCTTACTACTGTAGTCTTCTTCAGGCTTCACTTCAGAGTTGTGAAGGGCATCCCAAGTTCTCCTCCTCCAACTCAAATCTCTTTTCTTGCGTTACAGATTATCTACTATGATCCCCCCCCCAAAAAAAACCTTTTCATCTGTACTTCCGCAAAGAGAAAAAAATCTTTTTTCTTAAAATTTCCTATTTCCTATGTCAAGTGTGTCCTGACATCTGAACATCTTTGTTGGATGATCCTCAGAGAATTTTGTTTGATGACCACTCTCCTGGGGACCAGAAGTGGAAGACCAGTTGGCCTGCAGCAGGAACCATCTCCCTGCGTATCCCATTAAAGCAATTAATCAAATTATAATAATCTTTCTATGCTAGAAGGCAGGAATTTCTCCCATCATTTTTTGTGGTTCATCTTTTTGTGGTTCTACTTCCCATCAATGGGGGCTGTTCAGCCACGTCCTGGGAAGCAGGGCCTCAATATGCGTGGTGGTTTTTCAGGAGGGCAGACGCTTCCACAACAAGAGCCCCCCCCGCCTCCTTCCCCTTTCCCACCTTTTATTGCTGAGTGTGAAATCACATGGCATGGAATATCCCTTTGGTCAGTTTAGGTCAGCTGCACCGGTGATGTCCCCTCCCCGTCACTTGCCCACCCCCAGCCTGCTGGCTCTTGGGGCTTGGAGGGAGTCTTGATGCGGTGCCAGTATTGCTCACTAATAGACAAAACACTGGTGTGATACCAGTGCTCTTTGAGCTACAATTGCAGAACACAGCACTGTATGGGCTGCTCCAGGGAAAGTTAATTCCATCCCAGCCAGACCTAGCGTAAGGCAGGTTTTAACTCCTGGCTTGAGTGTAGTTCGTTGCAGACTGTGTCTGTTTAGGTTTCTTCTTTCACTGGAAAGATCATTGTCTTCTTTTACTTTGACTTTACTGTTTTTATCAACAAGAAGAGTATTACTAAACTCCCAGTCTATGTCAAAAGGTGTCACATCTTTACTTCTAGAAAGGAGGACGGTACTGGTGCTACTTCCAAAGAGTTGTTCCATTAAATTAGACTTCTTTCCTTTCTTAGTATTGACATCTGCGTTTTCCTTGATATTTTCATCTAAGTAATCACTTTTTTGATTAAGTCACCTTGATCTCCCTGATCCTTTTCCAAAGGAAGGTACCTAACTGCCAAATGTTAACTCTCTACTTTAAATCTACAGTCCTTAGCTTTCTCTGCTTCTGCCCTTGTACTTTTGTGGCATCATAAAATGGGTTGGCTTACTAGAGAGTCCTTCAAAGGTTTTGTTGGCCAAAGAGCTGTAGCCTGAGAGTCAGAAGTCTCCTCCATACTACAGGAAGAGAGAACACCCCCAAGGGTAAATTACCCAACATTTTGATATTTCTCTTAGGTATCAAAAAAAACACACACAAAAAACACCAGCATGAGTGAATGAAAGAAAACCAAGCACGGCATGCCAGAGCTAGTCAAACAATTCTGCCAGTTAGCTCTAAGAGAGAATTTGAAGTTAGCTGAGTAACGGAGAATAAAAATGAAAAACCAATGGTCTCTCTGTTTGAGGGCATTTATTATCTACCACAACGGTCTGCCCAAGAACTTGTCCCTAAGGACACCAAGTTCTTTCTGGGAGAGGTTGTGCACCACCACCAACAGAATCTCAGCAGATTCCGAGGACTCTCTGGTGGGTCTGTTGGGGTAAGGAAAGCCAGGAGGCCGGCTTGGTTGCCTTGGTTTCCGTATGCCCACACATGGAGACGGTAACCTGGACACTGTGGACTGACTGTGTGCTCACAATGCAGACAGGCAGGTTAAAAGGCGGCGCCTCTTCCTGCGGCCATCACTTCTTGGAAGTGAGATTGTGACGGACGAGGTAGGATGAGGCTTTTCTCCAATGCATACTGTGAACTGTCGATCTAGCTTCACATTCATTAGTCAAATGAGACCAGTGAATAAGAGAATGTTTAAATTTGCCTTCCTTTCAACAGGCACGCAATGTGTGCAGCAGAGTCACAAAAGGAAAATTCAACTGAGAAGAGCCAAGCGGTAAGATTAGCTCCTTACGAATACACAAGTTTGTGCATTTTTTTGGACGTAGGTGGTCTAGCGCAAAGCCTGATACTCTTCATGTGATAAATGGGTGAGAGGGAGCAAAAGAAAAAAAAAAATGAAATGCTTCAGATACTTGTGGCTCTGCTTACCTGCAGAAGAAAAACTGCACGCTCTTCCAGTGACAGTGTCAGAAGCGTGCAGCTAGCTCTCACGTGCACTTTCAGGGAGTCTTTAGTGGAGAAGAGATCCTCTAGTACCGTGGCCAGTGAATATTAGTCACCAGACAGAGGGAAGAACTGAAGCAGCTTCTGGTTCTCTCTCTCGCAACCCTCTGCCTTCCTGCCCAGCATGGCCATCGAACAAAAAGCAGCCAAGCCCTTAGTTTGTGCCTTCCTCTGGCACGTTTTAAGCATGATAACTTTAGAAGTGGCCAGCAAAAGTTAGGAAGTACAGTCGGCAAAGGCGGCATGAAATGCTAAAGGCCATTGAAGCCCAGCTCCATACCTCTTTGGGTTTTCGTATTCCCCCAATTTTCTTCCTGCATTTTCATAAGGGCTAAGAAGGTTCTACGAAGCCTGGGAAACGATTCAAGGCCCTGACAGTGTCAGACGTGCAGTCTTCACCAAGTATTTGACTTAAGAATGAATTGCCCTCAGCATTCTGTAGTGATTTAAGCGGCCATGAGCAGGCGGCAAAAGTGGCTTAAAGTCAGGATGAGGCCTAAAGTCAAATTCTTTGCTGACAAGTGCACATGTCCCAGGGGAATTTCCTTCATGAGTACCCTTGGGTTGCAGAAACCTAGCGCTTCTCCTGTGCTTCTTCCTCCCCCATGAAATACTGCAAACCACTCAAACCCTGGTCTGAAATACAAGCTATGTCATGAGGTACCCGTTGCATTGGCAGGGCGCGATGGAGCTGCCCGACTTGACCGTGCAGAAGAGCTCTGTGAAGCTCCTCATGAAGAGATGGGAGTCCGCCAGTGCTCTGACACCTAGCCTGGCCTTCCAACGCCTGCCAGCCCCACGGTCCCTGGCACCAGAGAAAGCCAGCCCAGGCAGCACCGTGGAGGAAGCCGCGGCAGACAGCGGGAGGGCGGACGTCACCCTGGGTGGCCCTCGCCGGACTGAGACCTTCCCCATCTCTGTCAAGGAGCTGCAGAGCCACTTTGAGACCCTGGGTGGCAGGAAGGTGAGTGCACGCAGGTTCCGCAGCTGAAAAGGATTCCCGCGCTCTCACTGAGGACTTGGAGAACACTACTGCCAGAACAGCACCCCCTTCCAATCTGCTGCCTCTTCATATCCTTTCTGCCCCCTGAAAGCCCTACCTGGCTCCTCCCAGTAGCTTCTAGCTCACATCCCCTCCGTGTCTTCCAACAGGAAGCGGAAAGTGGCAAAAGCTCACTGCCACCAGCACTGGCCACTCAGCCTGGGAGCCAGACGGACATTTCTCTGATGGAAGTGTCCAGCGTGAAACGGGGGAGGGCAATCTTTGAGAAGATGTCCTCAGGCAATGGACAGACCACCAACACTGAAGGTTAGCCTTACCACTTGGATCGGATTTCTCCCTTTAGTTCAATGCGCTCCATCTCTGAGGTGACAAGGGGCAAGCACACTCACCTCATCAGGGCAGCCCCCAGGCCGCCCAGGGAGAGAACGTGGTGTTCTTCTCAATGCAAAACAAGCTTTCCAGCCTTCTCCATTTTGTCTTTTGCATTACGGAGGAGTGCCTGATGCCCATTAAATACTTTTTGAACAAAACACAACAGAATGGTGTCTTATGTTTTGAGAAGATAACTTTTGATGAAGACAGCCCAGATTACAAATATGATATCAAAACTATGGGCAGCATTCATCAATTACGAAAAAGTGGTATCTTCATTTTCTTCTTTGGTGAAGATAGGTTGGATTTAGCAACTTGTTGCTTTGGTAACAATGCGTTAACTTTTATTAGTTAAAGGCATTCTGGTTTCCACAAATTAAATGCTCCGTACTTTATGTGTTCTAAAGTAAAAGTACGACACAGTTGGCAAAATGTTGGCAATACTGTTTGTTTTGCTTACTGCTTTTCTTTCAAGCTTTGAAACACATGCACCCATCTCCCTCTCCCCAACTATGACGTCTCTTTGTGGTTGCAGTGGGTGGCTGCAAAGCTGTAGGAGGACTTCCAGAAGACAGCCCTCCCAACACCGGCAATACACTGACGGAATTCCAGGAGAATGTCTCCTTGAAAGACAAAATGGCTCTGTATCAGGCTGCGGTGTCAAAGGCAGAGAACAGCAACCGCTTTGCCAATGTAAGATACCAATGTCTCAATATCTTCTTAATTCTACGTTTGCTTTGCCCAGGGACAGATCGTAACCATCTTTATTTCTACAAGCAAGCTATCAGGTGGATCATAGGGTGGATCAAAATTTAAATCCCAAATTAGGAAACCTACAGAGCAAACATAGTCATCCATCAGTCTCTCTCTCTACCAAATGAGGTTTTTCACGCTAGATGCCTTTGGTCTTTTGGACAATCCCCATTGCTTCATGGAAGTGCTCTTCCTTTCAGTCCACCTTTGCCTGAACTTCATGTATGAGGATCATGGGTGAGAGAGAGATCAGCAACACGGTTATCCTATGATGACAAAACAAGGCAGTTTCCTTACCACAACAACTATTCTCTATCGCCAAATAATAAAATCCTATTCAGGAGCACAGTGACTTCAGAGCTCTTGCTGCTCGAACTGAAGACTTTGAAAGTACCGCATGATAAAACAGCTCAGCTATGGGTGCTCAGGTAGCCCAGAAGCCACCTGAGGGAAGCAGCCAACAGCCACGCTCGCCTTCAGAGTCCAGGTGTTTTCAAACCACCGCAATTCCTGCCCACTGGCTTCTTGATTTCCTAATTGCCCTTGTGTATTTGGAACAGATTCCTGCGGTTCTTTGGGCCAAGAAGGTTCCAATTCCCTCCTCCCAACACTGCCAGCAATGGTGCTGTTAGCTCTCTCTCCCCAAAAGGAAGAACTGGAGGAAGCCTGACCCAACCGAACTGTGTTGAGAACATATGAACTGCTTCATTTACACCCTATAACACCTTGCCCTTACTTGTTGAAATGGATGGTATGTTCTTACTGCAAATGGAAAACACCTGGCCTTATTTGATCACTCTAGACCTCAGAGGAAATCAAGTCCTGCACTGTGCCCGGCGGCCTGGCTGCAGTGAGGAAACACTTTGAGAATGGGCAGATGACCCCTTCAATGACCACCTTCGCTCACTCCCAGCACCAGCACAAAGCTGCAGAGGTAACAATGGCATTTTGAATACTAACAAATTAGGTTTCCCCTGTTAAAGAGCTCGAGAGGAAAATAACATTATTTGCTTGATTCCAGGATTCACCATTCCCGGTGTCCCTGGAAAAATTTGCACCCCATTTTCTTTTCAACTCGCCCTCCTCGAGCCTCACCTAACTTTAACGGTTCAAACTTCTCATCACATGGGTTCCTTGTGGTGCTCGTAATCCCCTAAATCATCACGGTACACTGCCATAAAGGAACCATTTGGGCTTAACACCTCTTAAAATAGAACTGATTTGTGACAGCCCTTCACAGGCAGAAACACAAATCCAGATTACTGTTAATTATGTGATTCTTTGTATTTGTTTTCAGGAGACCTCAAGTACCACTCAGCTCCCACTATCAAGCAGCACCAGGGAAGCTGAGTGCAGTGCGACGAGCTCCAAAGAAGCCCCACTAGAAGCCTTTCAAAGCAAAGAGGTAACTTTGTCAATTAACAATTATATCATTTGGCAGGTATGGTTTTAAAACAGTGTCCTAGACAGGGTTGTTTGGATGTGGTAATGAATGGGGCTTCCCACTCAGACTTCTCTGTGATGTTTCAAAGACAGCAGCCGAAATATGGAGTATTCTTCCATGTTGCACTAAATCCCGCAGTAACGTGAAGGTTTTGTGCACAGGTTTCTCTCGGGGAGCAAGTGACTCCAGAGACAAACGGGGCTTCTACACTCACCCGGCATACTGATGAAGCAGGTAAGAAGTGGCTTGAGAGTAATGGCTCCCAAAGGAGCACGACAAACCAAGTTCTTGGCAACCGTCTTTACTGGCACAAACGTGGGGCTGCTTTTAGGATACAGATACAGGACATTGCTCCAAGTTGTTCAGTGCCTCCTTCCTCAGCTAAGCACATTCATTGGTCTCAGTGGGACCTAAGAAACAGGTTTCCGTGCTGGTACACAGAGAGGAGTTTGGCAGAAGGAGGTAGCTTCAAATTTGTGCTGAGCTGCTGGAAAGAGCGGGGCATTTTAAGAGATGTCTGAAGACACACGAAAACCCTTGCCCCTGTATAGCCGAAACTGTGGATGATAAAAGCTCAATTTATAGCCAAGCGGAACAGGCCTGGAGAGCACGATCACGGTGCTGAGGTGCTGCTTCCGCAGTCTAGTCCTGGTATTAGAATTCACGCGTTTGGTTAACACAAAGACCTCAGTCCTGTGCGAGCCCTGACATTCAGGCAATTCAGGTACGGCAAAACAGCAGGCCATAGATATCGTGTCCCTCAACACTTCTTCCATCCATTTCCTATGTATTTCTTCTCTTCATATTGTCCGTTGTTCATTTACTTTTTTTTTTTTTTTAATAATAACAGTAATTATTATTCTTTCCATTGCAGTAAGCAATGCAGCTGTGGACGTGGAGGTCCCAACCACTTCCACAGAGGTTTGTGACCATCAGACGGAAAGGACAGCAGAGGAAAACGCTGTTCCCATAGACAGAGAGACTGCAACATCTGTACCAGATGGCAAGGTCTGTGCCTTTATAGTAAGAGTAGACATCAGTCTGTCAAATACAGTCTGAATTTCTATTTTTACAATGTAGTTGCAATTGAAAATGCAACCTGTGAAAGCAGTAGGAATATACGGAGCTTAGCAATGACGGGCACACAAGGTGGTATTTAGTACAACCTGTAATTCAGCAAGTACTTCTACTACATGACAAACACAACTGAAAGTTGAACTCACACGCTTCTGCTTTTCCTTTCCTTCTCTGATGAAGGAAGCCTCTTCTTTCCCTGCTTTCAGTCTCTAAAAGGCTATGTTTTCTGTCACCAGTTCCTCAGATGCACAGAAATTCTCAACTTGAGGAAAAACGAAGACAAGCGTCAAAATGTCGAGGGCTATCTGGACCAGGCAATTCCACTGGCACTGCCGAGCGAAGCACTGCACCAGCCCAAAAGC
Organism: Anser cygnoides; assembly: GCF_040182565.1. Classification (NCBI taxonomy): domain Eukaryota; kingdom Metazoa; phylum Chordata; class Aves; order Anseriformes; family Anatidae; genus Anser; species Anser cygnoides. The sequence continues at coordinate 88,626,652 of NC_089875.1, forward strand.
ACCATGCCGTCTGCTCTTGCCAGAATGAGAGCCATGAATGCAATCATCAAGAGCCATGCACATTCTGTAAGACGGCCACGTCACCAAGGAGCTGCTGGGCTGCCAGTTCTAAGTGTATGTGCACAAGAAAACGCAAAGGTTCAAAGAGGCGCCACCTATTCAGACGAGATGCTCCCTAAGCCTGGGGAGCCGCAGATGAGGGAGCCACTGAGACAACCCAAAAGCAGAAGCAATTGTGCGGCTTCCAGAATTAAGGCCATCAACGACATCCACAGGAACCTACACCATTCTCAAAGGCGTCCAAACCAGGAAGGGGCTGCTTTTCTGGTGGAGGATGCGCAAGGGTTCAAAACAACAGAATCCGGCCTGAAGAACAAAGACGCAAGCGTCACAGTCTCTGTGTTGTGCAGTAATGCACAACAAGTTGACAATAAAGAGATGAAGTGACTCAAAACTAACAGACTTGTCTGAACTTTTGCTGCCTGTCTCAACAGGTTGGAGCATCAGGCGGGGAGAAACTTCATGAAATATAACGAGGGCAAGTGTAGAGCCCTGCATCGGGGCAAGAACAACCCCAGACACCAGGATAAGTTGGGGACTGCCCTGCTGGAGAGCAGCAAAGGGGAAAGGGACGTGGGCGTCCTGGTGGAGAGCCGGCTGACCATGAGCCAGCACTGTGCCCTTGTGGCCAAGAAGGCCAATGGCATCCTGGGGTGTATTAGCAGGGCTGTGGTTAGTAGGTCGAGAGAGGTTCTCCTCCCCCTCTACTCTGCCCTAGTGAGACCACATCTGCAATATTGCGTCCAGTTCTGGGCCCCCCAGTTCAAGAAGGACAGGGAACTGCTTGAGAGAGTCCAGCACAGAGCCACGAGGATGATTAAGGGAGTGGAGCATCTCCCTTTCGAGGAAAGGCTGAGGGAGCTGGGTCTCTTTAGTTAGAGAAGAGGAGACTCAGAGGTGACCTTATTAACGTTTATAAATATGTAAAGGGAGAGTGTCAGGAGGACGGAGCTAGGCTCTTCTCGGTGACATCTAATGATAGGACAAGGGGCAATGGGTGTAAGCTGGAACATAGGAGGTTCCACTTAAATGTGAGACAAAACTTTTTTATGGTGAGGGTGACCGAGCACGAGAACAGGCTACCCAAAGGAGGGTTGTGGAGTTTCCTTCTCCAGAGACACTCAAAACCTGCTTGGACGCGATCCTGTGTGACCTGATCTAGCTGCTCCTGCTCCGGCAGGGGCATTGGACCAGACGATCTTCCAAGGTCCCTTCCAATCCCTAACATTCAGTGATTCGGTGATTCCTAGGCGTCTCAGCAGTCTTCTAGCATCTTTCTTTGGCAAAGGCATGTCTGAAAAGAAAAACTGTAAAAATCACAGTCAGGGGAAGAGCTCTGGATCTCCAAAGTACCAATCTGCAGGTCTTATATATGGGCTGCCATTATGTCAGGATAACAACAATCTGCTGCCCAGGAAGATTAATCTTACTTTGAATTCAGTACGCACCGCAATACTATGCTCCTCAGAAAATCAGGACAATTATTCCCAGGTTTTGTGATTACCACTCGTTAAAGTGAGGATTTACTGGATTAGGTTTTGGATGAACTCTAGATCTCAGAGTGTACCTTATAATTGAGGAGAAGATAGAAATATCAATATAGCATTGAATTAAATATTTTCAGTGAATGTTGTAAATGTTACTCGTGCTTTTTTCCCCTGGATTGAAGGCGTAGTGTCACGAGGATGCTTAACAACTAAAGCAAAACTGCATCCTGTGACAGCATATACAGTGTATTCACTGGAAGCAAACAAACTCCAAGACAATTTATTTTATTTTATTTTATTTTATTTTATTTTATTTTATTTTATTTTATTTTATTTTATTTTATTTTATTTTATTTTATTTTATTTTATTTTATTTTATTTTATTTTATTTTATTTTATTTTATTTATTTTATTTTATTTTATTTTATATTTTATTTTATTTTATTTTATTTTAATTTTATTTTATTTCATTTTTTTCTGAAGACATTAGAGTATTCTTAAGAAGAAGACTTTCATCCGAGGTTTGTGCATTTCCTTGACAGAAAAAAAAAAAAAATCCATCTTGCAGTTCATTCCAGGACTGATCATTAGTTGAAAGCCTTTGCATTCAAATATCTGAGATTTGGATAGAGGATGCCTATACGCACATGGGAGTGGAGTGGTGCCATGCTATGAGTGAGAATATGGACACTTCTGGTCTAAATTCTGTCAGCAGCCGGTGGGACTCAGAGAAGACCTTCTGTACCTCTCATTTTCTCAGGGTGTTCACATGGGTGCTGTGAAGCCAACAGGATTAGAGAGCACGCTGAGGCAAAATTTTCACTAAAACCTGGACATCATTGCTGTTATTCTAGAAGATAGTTTATGAGACAAAGAAAAATGGGTACCAAGCAAACAAAGTAATGATTGCTGGCTAAATAAGAATTATTGCCAGGGCTTGGTGCTTGGTTCACACAGGCAGTTCAGGGTTTAGTTTCACGAGAATTCAAGATCCTCTCAGAGCAACGTGCAGCTTTTTGTGGTTGCTTGGAATACCGGGGGCAGCCGATACCCAGGGTAAAAGAAAAATGTAAGCCACTAAGGGGTGATGGTGGGAAGATAAAGATCAGCTTGGAGCACTTGGCAGCTCAGAGGAGATGAGAATGGACAGTGAGAAAACCCTAATGACTCTCAGAGGAGAAGCAGTAAGAGCAGGAAAGGCACTTGCAAACCCTCCCCAGCCCAAGCAGCCAACAGCAGACGCGAGGAGGACTTCAGAGCAGGCAAGCCTTGTGCTCTGGGCTGCCGCAAGGACCCCTGACCAGGCCAACCAGGTACAAGTGTCTTGGTGCCAGGCCGCTGGCCAGAGCACTTGAGTACATCCATGTTAGTGCTCATGTGTGGGTGAGGAGTGGAAGGGAAACCACTTTTGAAGTAAGACCACCTCCCTTTCATACGAGGCCTTCCTACTCTGCTGCAACATTGCTTCCATCAGGCGAGAAGAAACAGCGTGGCACTGCTGGTAGGGAGCTCCAGCATGAGGAAAGAAACAGGTGGGGAGTAGAGGAGGTGAAGGCAGTTTAGAGAGAAATGACTGCAGTTATGTTATCTGACAGCCTCATGCAAACCATGTCAGTGGTTACCCCAGTGAGCCATGCCTTGCAGAGGCATCCCAGCAAGTCCCTGCAGCCCCGAGTCCTGGCTGACAGCACACGCTGATGCAGCTGTTCTCCTCCTGCCGACATCAAGACTTTGCAGATAATCAAAGAGACAATTTGGAACAGGAGACCATGTTAAATTTGGTGTTCCCCCCCCCCCAAAAAAAAAAGGGGAGGGGGAATTTTCTAAGTGAGCAGTCACCCAGGGCATCTCTCAGGCTGAAATTTCTCATGTCAGAACACGAACAGGTCACACTTAGCGAAGCCGTGCAGCTCAGGGAACAAAACCTCCCTTCCTGCAATCGGCAGCTTGATTCTTTCTAGTCTTGGCTTTAGAGCACTATGCGGAGTTTATTATAATTCTCTTGAATAGTAAAGGCTCACCCTGAGCACTCTGGTGCACAAGTATCCAGGAAAGCCCTGCTGGGGCTCTTGTAGCCACTTGCCGCAAGACACTTTCCTGATTGAATTCCTACTCCTACCATGCCAGACCAGATATTCTTTCGGATCCCCTGGCAAAGCTAATGGGCTCTGGGCTGGCTGCATTAGACCTTCTGCCTCAGCACCAGCAATGAGCCTGAGGCTACCAGGTAGCTGAAGCACATCCTCTCCAAGCAGCCCCATTCTGGAAGCATTATAGATTTGCAGTTCACCTCCTTAGATATATATGCAACAAGCAAAGCATCATTAGAAGCACAGCGTTTATGAGGGTTCTGAAAAATCACTTTTTTTTACTCCTTAGCTAGTGCAAAGACACCACAGATATGAGAAAAATGGTCAATCCTTTGTAGCATTTCCCAGTTCATTGTTCTTACTACTGTAGTCTTCTTCAGGCTTCACTTCAGAGTTGTGAAGGGCATCCCAAGTTCTCCTCCTCCAACTCAAATCTCTTTTCTTGCGTTACAGATTATCTACTATGATCCCCCCCCCAAAAAAAACCTTTTCATCTGTACTTCCGCAAAGAGAAAAAAATCTTTTTTCTTAAAATTTCCTATTTCCTATGTCAAGTGTGTCCTGACATCTGAACATCTTTGTTGGATGATCCTCAGAGAATTTTGTTTGATGACCACTCTCCTGGGGACCAGAAGTGGAAGACCAGTTGGCCTGCAGCAGGAACCATCTCCCTGCGTATCCCATTAAAGCAATTAATCAAATTATAATAATCTTTCTATGCTAGAAGGCAGGAATTTCTCCCATCATTTTTTGTGGTTCATCTTTTTGTGGTTCTACTTCCCATCAATGGGGGCTGTTCAGCCACGTCCTGGGAAGCAGGGCCTCAATATGCGTGGTGGTTTTTCAGGAGGGCAGACGCTTCCACAACAAGAGCCCCCCCCGCCTCCTTCCCCTTTCCCACCTTTTATTGCTGAGTGTGAAATCACATGGCATGGAATATCCCTTTGGTCAGTTTAGGTCAGCTGCACCGGTGATGTCCCCTCCCCGTCACTTGCCCACCCCCAGCCTGCTGGCTCTTGGGGCTTGGAGGGAGTCTTGATGCGGTGCCAGTATTGCTCACTAATAGACAAAACACTGGTGTGATACCAGTGCTCTTTGAGCTACAATTGCAGAACACAGCACTGTATGGGCTGCTCCAGGGAAAGTTAATTCCATCCCAGCCAGACCTAGCGTAAGGCAGGTTTTAACTCCTGGCTTGAGTGTAGTTCGTTGCAGACTGTGTCTGTTTAGGTTTCTTCTTTCACTGGAAAGATCATTGTCTTCTTTTACTTTGACTTTACTGTTTTTATCAACAAGAAGAGTATTACTAAACTCCCAGTCTATGTCAAAAGGTGTCACATCTTTACTTCTAGAAAGGAGGACGGTACTGGTGCTACTTCCAAAGAGTTGTTCCATTAAATTAGACTTCTTTCCTTTCTTAGTATTGACATCTGCGTTTTCCTTGATATTTTCATCTAAGTAATCACTTTTTTGATTAAGTCACCTTGATCTCCCTGATCCTTTTCCAAAGGAAGGTACCTAACTGCCAAATGTTAACTCTCTACTTTAAATCTACAGTCCTTAGCTTTCTCTGCTTCTGCCCTTGTACTTTTGTGGCATCATAAAATGGGTTGGCTTACTAGAGAGTCCTTCAAAGGTTTTGTTGGCCAAAGAGCTGTAGCCTGAGAGTCAGAAGTCTCCTCCATACTACAGGAAGAGAGAACACCCCCAAGGGTAAATTACCCAACATTTTGATATTTCTCTTAGGTATCAAAAAAAACACACACAAAAAACACCAGCATGAGTGAATGAAAGAAAACCAAGCACGGCATGCCAGAGCTAGTCAAACAATTCTGCCAGTTAGCTCTAAGAGAGAATTTGAAGTTAGCTGAGTAACGGAGAATAAAAATGAAAAACCAATGGTCTCTCTGTTTGAGGGCATTTATTATCTACCACAACGGTCTGCCCAAGAACTTGTCCCTAAGGACACCAAGTTCTTTCTGGGAGAGGTTGTGCACCACCACCAACAGAATCTCAGCAGATTCCGAGGACTCTCTGGTGGGTCTGTTGGGGTAAGGAAAGCCAGGAGGCCGGCTTGGTTGCCTTGGTTTCCGTATGCCCACACATGGAGACGGTAACCTGGACACTGTGGACTGACTGTGTGCTCACAATGCAGACAGGCAGGTTAAAAGGCGGCGCCTCTTCCTGCGGCCATCACTTCTTGGAAGTGAGATTGTGACGGACGAGGTAGGATGAGGCTTTTCTCCAATGCATACTGTGAACTGTCGATCTAGCTTCACATTCATTAGTCAAATGAGACCAGTGAATAAGAGAATGTTTAAATTTGCCTTCCTTTCAACAGGCACGCAATGTGTGCAGCAGAGTCACAAAAGGAAAATTCAACTGAGAAGAGCCAAGCGGTAAGATTAGCTCCTTACGAATACACAAGTTTGTGCATTTTTTTGGACGTAGGTGGTCTAGCGCAAAGCCTGATACTCTTCATGTGATAAATGGGTGAGAGGGAGCAAAAGAAAAAAAAAAATGAAATGCTTCAGATACTTGTGGCTCTGCTTACCTGCAGAAGAAAAACTGCACGCTCTTCCAGTGACAGTGTCAGAAGCGTGCACTCTCTAGCTCTCACGTGCACTTTCAGGGAGTCTTTAGTGGAGAAGAGATCCTCTAGTACCGTGGCCAGTGAATATTAGTCACCAGACAGAGGGAAGAACTGAAGCAGCTTCTGGTTCTCTCTCTCGCAACCCTCTGCCTTCCTGCCCAGCATGGCCATCGAACAAAAAGCAGCCAAGCCCTTAGTTTGTGCCTTCCTCTGGCACGTTTTAAGCATGATAACTTTAGAAGTGGCCAGCAAAAGTTAGGAAGTACAGTCGGCAAAGGCGGCATGAAATGCTAAAGGCCATTGAAGCCCAGCTCCATACCTCTTTGGGTTTTCGTATTCCCCCAATTTTCTTCCTGCATTTTCATAAGGGCTAAGAAGGTTCTACGAAGCCTGGGAAACGATTCAAGGCCCTGACAGTGTCAGACGTGCAGTCTTCACCAAGTATTTGACTTAAGAATGAATTGCCCTCAGCATTCTGTAGTGATTTAAGCGGCCATGAGCAGGCGGCAAAAGTGGCTTAAAGTCAGGATGAGGCCTAAAGTCAAATTCTTTGCTGACAAGTGCACATGTCCCAGGGGAATTTCCTTCATGAGTACCCTTGGGTTGCAGAAACCTAGCGCTTCTCCTGTGCTTCTTCCTCCCCCATGAAATACTGCAAACCACTCAAACCCTGGTCTGAAATACAAGCTATGTCATGAGGTACCCGTTGCATTGGCAGGGCGCGATGGAGCTGCCCGACTTGACCGTGCAGAAGAGCTCTGTGAAGCTCCTCATGAAGAGATGGGAGTCCGCCAGTGCTCTGACACCTAGCCTGGCCTTCCAACGCCTGCCAGCCCCACGGTCCCTGGCACCAGAGAAAGCCAGCCCAGGCAGCACCGTGGAGGAAGCCGCGGCAGACAGCGGGAGGGCGGACGTCACCCTGGGTGGCCCTCGCCGGACTGAGACCTTCCCCATCTCTGTCAAGGAGCTGCAGAGCCACTTTGAGACCCTGGGTGGCAGGAAGGTGAGTGCACGCAGGTTCCGCAGCTGAAAAGGATTCCCGCGCTCTCACTGAGGACTTGGAGAACACTACTGCCAGAACAGCACCCCCTTCCAATCTGCTGCCTCTTCATATCCTTTCTGCCCCCTGAAAGCCCTACCTGGCTCCTCCCAGTAGCTTCTAGCTCACATCCCCTCCGTGTCTTCCAACAGGAAGCGGAAAGTGGCAAAAGCTCACTGCCACCAGCACTGGCCACTCAGCCTGGGAGCCAGACGGACATTTCTCTGATGGAAGTGTCCAGCGTGAAACGGGGGAGGGCAATCTTTGAGAAGATGTCCTCAGGCAATGGACAGACCACCAACACTGAAGGTTAGCCTTACCACTTGGATCGGATTTCTCCCTTTAGTTCAATGCGCTCCATCTCTGAGGTGACAAGGGGCAAGCACACTCACCTCATCAGGGCAGCCCCCAGGCCGCCCAGGGAGAGAACGTGGTGTTCTTCTCAATGCAAAACAAGCTTTCCAGCCTTCTCCATTTTGTCTTTTGCATTACGGAGGAGTGCCTGATGCCCATTAAATACTTTTTGAACAAAACACAACAGAATGGTGTCTTATGTTTTGAGAAGATAACTTTTGATGAAGACAGCCCAGATTACAAATATGATATCAAAACTATGGGCAGCATTCATCAATTACGAAAAAGTGGTATCTTCATTTTCTTCTTTGGTGAAGATAGGTTGGATTTAGCAACTTGTTGCTTTGGTAACAATGCGTTAACTTTTATTAGTTAAAGGCATTCTGGTTTCCACAAATTAAATGCTCCGTACTTTATGTGTTCTAAAGTAAAAGTACGACACAGTTGGCAAAATGTTGGCAATACTGTTTGTTTTGCTTACTGCTTTTCTTTCAAGCTTTGAAACACATGCACCCATCTCCCTCTCCCCAACTATGACGTCTCTTTGTGGTTGCAGTGGGTGGCTGCAAAGCTGTAGGAGGACTTCCAGAAGACAGCCCTCCCAACACCGGCAATACACTGACGGAATTCCAGGAGAATGTCTCCTTGAAAGACAAAATGGCTCTGTATCAGGCTGCGGTGTCAAAGGCAGAGAACAGCAACCGCTTTGCCAATGTAAGATACCAATGTCTCAATATCTTCTTAATTCTACGTTTGCTTTGCCCAGGGACAGATCGTAACCATCTTTATTTCTACAAGCAAGCTATCAGGTGGATCATAGGGTGGATCAAAATTTAAATCCCAAATTAGGAAACCTACAGAGCAAACATAGTCATCCATCAGTCTCTCTCTCTACCAAATGAGGTTTTTCACGCTAGATGCCTTTGGTCTTTTGGACAATCCCCATTGCTTCATGGAAGTGCTCTTCCTTTCAGTCCACCTTTGCCTGAACTTCATGTATGAGGATCATGGGTGAGAGAGAGATCAGCAACACGGTTATCCTATGATGACAAAACAAGGCAGTTTCCTTACCACAACAACTATTCTCTATCGCCAAATAATAAAATCCTATTCAGGAGCACAGTGACTTCAGAGCTCTTGCTGCTCGAACTGAAGACTTTGAAAGTACCGCATGATAAAACAGCTCAGCTATGGGTGCTCAGGTAGCCCAGAAGCCACCTGAGGGAAGCAGCCAACAGCCACGCTCGCCTTCAGAGTCCAGGTGTTTTCAAACCACCGCAATTCCTGCCCACTGGCTTCTTGATTTCCTAATTGCCCTTGTGTATTTGGAACAGATTCCTGCGGTTCTTTGGGCCAAGAAGGTTCCAATTCCCTCCTCCCAACACTGCCAGCAATGGTGCTGTTAGCTCTCTCTCCCCAAAAGGAAGAACTGGAGGAAGCCTGACCCAACCGAACTGTGTTGAGAACATATGAACTGCTTCATTTACACCCTATAACACCTTGCCCTTACTTGTTGAAATGGATGGTATGTTCTTACTGCAAATGGAAAACACCTGGCCTTATTTGATCACTCTAGACCTCAGAGGAAATCAAGTCCTGCACTGTGCCCGGCGGCCTGGCTGCAGTGAGGAAACACTTTGAGAATGGGCAGATGACCCCTTCAATGACCACCTTCGCTCACTCCCAGCACCAGCACAAAGCTGCAGAGGTAACAATGGCATTTTGAATACTAACAAATTAGGTTTCCCCTGTTAAAGAGCTCGAGAGGAAAATAACATTATTTGCTTGATTCCAGGATTCACCATTCCCGGTGTCCCTGGAAAAATTTGCACCCCATTTTCTTTTCAACTCGCCCTCCTCGAGCCTCACCTAACTTTAACGGTTCAAACTTCTCATCACATGGGTTCCTTGTGGTGCTCGTAATCCCCTAAATCATCACGGTACACTGCCATAAAGGAACCATTTGGGCTTAACACCTCTTAAAATAGAACTGATTTGTGACAGCCCTTCACAGGCAGAAACACAAATCCAGATTACTGTTAATTATGTGATTCTTTGTATTTGTTTTCAGGAGACCTCAAGTACCACTCAGCTCCCACTATCAAGCAGCACCAGGGAAGCTGAGTGCAGTGCGACGAGCTCCAAAGAAGCCCCACTAGAAGCCTTTCAAAGCAAAGAGGTAACTTTGTCAATTAACAATTATATCATTTGGCAGGTATGGTTTTAAAACAGTGTCCTAGACAGGGTTGTTTGGATGTGGTAATGAATGGGGCTTCCCACTCAGACTTCTCTGTGATGTTTCAAAGACAGCAGCCGAAATATGGAGTATTCTTCCATGTTGCACTAAATCCCGCAGTAACGTGAAGGTTTTGTGCACAGGTTTCTCTCGGGGAGCAAGTGACTCCAGAGACAAACGGGGCTTCTACACTCACCCGGCATACTGATGAAGCAGGTAAGAAGTGGCTTGAGAGTAATGGCTCCCAAAGGAGCACGACAAACCAAGTTCTTGGCAACCGTCTTTACTGGCACAAACGTGGGGCTGCTTTTAGGATACAGATACAGGACATTGCTCCAAGTTGTTCAGTGCCTCCTTCCTCAGCTAAGCACATTCATTGGTCTCAGTGGGACCTAAGAAACAGGTTTCCGTGCTGGTACACAGAGAGGAGTTTGGCAGAAGGAGGTAGCTTCAAATTTGTGCTGAGCTGCTGGAAAGAGCGGGGCATTTTAAGAGATGTCTGAAGACACACGAAAACCCTTGCCCCTGTATAGCCGAAACTGTGGATGATAAAAGCTCAATTTATAGCCAAGCGGAACAGGCCTGGAGAGCACGATCACGGTGCTGAGGTGCTGCTTCCGCAGTCTAGTCCTGGTATTAGAATTCACGCGTTTGGTTAACACAAAGACCTCAGTCCTGTGCGAGCCCTGACATTCAGGCAATTCAGGTACGGCAAAACAGCAGGCCATAGATAATGTGTCCCTCAACACTTCTTCCATCCATTTCCTATGTATTTCTTCTCTTCATATTGTCCGTTGTTCATTTACTTTTTTTTTTTTTTTAATAATAACAGTAATTATTATTCTTTCCATTGCAGTAAGCAATGCAGCTGTGGACGTGGAGGTCCCAACCACTTCCACAGAGGTTTGTGACCATCAGACGGAAAGGACAGCAGAGGAAAACGCTGTTCCCATAGACAGAGAGACTGCAACATCTGTACCAGATGGCAAGGTCTGTGCCTTTATAGTAAGAGTAGACATCAGTCTGTCAAATACAGTCTGAATTTCTATTTTTACAATGTAGTTGCAACTGAAAATGCAACCTGTGAAAGCAGTAGGAATATACGGAGCTTAGCAATGACGGGCACACAAGGTGGTATTTAGTACAACCTGTAATTCAGCAAGTACTTCTACTACATGACAAACACAACTGAAAGTTGAACTCACACGCTTCTGCTTTTCCTTTCCTTCTCTGATGAAGGAAGCCTCTTCTTTCCCTGCTTTCAGTCTCTAAAAGGCTATGTTTTCTGTCACCAGTTCCTCAGATGCACAGAAATTCTCAACTTGAGGAAAAACGAAGACAAGCGTCAAAATGTCGAGGGCTATCTGGACCAGGCAATTCCACTGGCACTGCCGAGCGAAGCACTGCACCAGCCCAAAAGCACCATGCCGTCTGCTCTTGCCAGAATGAGAGCCATGAATGCAATCATCAAGAGCCATGCACATTCTGTAAGACGGCCACGTCACCAAGGAGCTGCTGGGCTGCCAGTTCTAAGTGTATGTGCACAAGAAAATGCAAAGGTTCAAAGAGGCGCCACCTATTCAGACGAGATGCTCCCTAAGCCTGGGGAGCCGCAGATGAGGGAGCCACTGAGACAACCCAAAAGCAGAAGCAATTGTGCGGCTTCCAGAATTAAGGCCATCAACGACATCCACAGGAACCTACACCATTCTCAAAGGCGTCCAAACCAGGAAGGGGCTGCTTTTCTGGTGGAGGATGCGCAAGGGTTCAAAACAACAGAATCCGGCCTGAAGAACAAAGACGCAAGCGTCACAGTCTCTGTGTTGTGCAGTAATGCACAACAAGTTGACAATAAAGAGATGAAGTGACTCAAAACTAACAGACTTGTCTGAACTTTTGCTGCCTGTCTCAACAGGTTGGAGCATCAGGCGGGGAGAAACTTCATGAAATATAACGAGGGCAAGTGTAGAGCCCTGCATCGGGGCAAGAACAACCCCAGACACCAGGATAAGTTGGGGACTGCCCTGCTGGAGAGCAGCAAAGGGGAAAGGGACGTGGGCGTCCTGGTGGAGAGCCGGCTGACCATGAGCCAGCACTGTGCCCTTGTGGCCAAGAAGGCCAATGGCATCCTGGGGTGTATTAGCAGGGCTGTGGTTAGTAGGTCGAGAGAGGTTCTCCTCCCCCTCTACTCTGCCCTAGTGAGACCACATCTGCAATATTGCGTCCAGTTCTGGGCCCCCCAGTTCAAGAAGGACAGGGAACTGCTTGAGAGAGTCCAGCACAGAGCCACGAGGATGATTAAGGGAGTGGAGCATCTCCCTTTCGAGGAAAGGCTGAGGGAGCTGGGTCTCTTTAGTTAGAGAAGAGGAGACTCAGAGGTGACCTTATTAACGTTTATAAATATGTAAAGGGAGAGTGTCAGGAGGACGGAGCTAGGCTCTTCTCGGTGACATCTAATGATAGGACAAGGGGCAATGGGTGTAAGCTGGAACATAGGAGGTTCCACTTAAATGTGAGACAAAACTTTTTTATGGTGAGGGTGACCGAGCACGAGAACAGGCTACCCAAAGGAGGGTTGTGGAGTTTCCTTCTCCAGAGACACTCAAAACCTGCCTGGACGCGATCCTGTGTGACCTGATCTAGCTGCTCCTGCTCCGGCAGGGGCATTGGACCAGACGATCTTCCAAGGTCCCTTCCAATCCCTAACATTCAGTGATTCGGTGATTCCTAGGCGTCTCAGCAGTCTTCTAGCATCTTTCTTTGGCAAAGGCATGTCTGAAAAGAAAAACTGTAAAAATCACAGTCAGGGGAAGAGCTCTGGATCTCCAAAGTACCAATCTGCAGGTCTTATATATGGGCTGCCATTATGTCAGGATAACAACAATCTGCTGCCCAGGAAGATTAATCTTACTTTGAATTCAGTACGCACCGCAATACTATGCTCCTCAGAAAATCAGGACAATTATTCCCAGGTTTTGTGATTACCACTCGTTAAAGTGAGGATTTACTGGATTAGGTTTTGGATGAACTCTAGATCTCAGAGTGTACCTTATAATTGAGGAGAAGATAGAAATATCAATATAGCATTGAATTAAATATTTTCAGTGAATGTTGTAAATGTTACTCGTGCTTTTTTCCCCTGGATTGAAGGCGTAGTGTCACGAGGATGCTTAACAACTAAAGCAAAACTGCATCCTGTGACAGCATATACAGTGTATTCACTGGAAGCAAACAAACTCCAAGACAATATATTTTATTTTATTTTATTTTATTTTATTTTATTTTATTTTATTTTATTTTATTTTATTTTATTTTATTTTATTTTATTTTATTTTATTTTATTTTATTTTATTTTATTTCATTTTATTTTATTTTATTTTATTTTAATTTTATTTTATTTTATTTTATTTTATTTTATTTTATTTTATTTTATTTCATTTTTTTCTGAAGACATTAGAGTATTCTTAAGAAGAAGACTTTCATCCGAGGTTTGTGCATTTCCTTGACAGAAAAAAAAAAAAAATCCATCTTGCAGTTCATTCCAGGACTGATCATTAGTTGAAAGCCTTTGCATTCAAATATCTGAGATTTGGATAGAGGATGCCTATACGCACATGGGAGTGGAGTGGTGCCATGCTATGAGTGAGAATATGGACACTTCTGGTCTAAATTCTGTCAGCAGCCGGTGGGACTCAGAGAAGACCTTCTGTACCTCTCATTTTCTCAGGGTGTTCACATGGGTGCTGTGAAGCCAACAGGATTAGAGAGCACGCTGAGGCAAAATTTTCACTAAAACCTGGACATCATTGCTGTTATTCTAGAAGATAGTTTATGAGACAAAGAAAAATGGGTACCAAGCAAACAAAGTAATGATTGCTGGCTAAATAAGAATTATTGCCAGGGCTTGGTGCTTGGTTCACACAGGCAGTTCAGGGTTTAGTTTCACGAGAATTCAAGATCCTCTCAGAGCAACGTGCAGCTTTTTGTGGTTGCTTGGAATACCGGGGGCAGCCGATACCCAGGGTAAAAGAAAAATGTAAGCCACTAAGGGGTGATGGTGGGAAGATAAAGATCAGCTTGGAGCACTTGGCAGCTCAGAGGAGATGAGAATGGACAGTGAGAAAACCCTAATGACTCTCAGAGGAGAAGCAGTAAGAGCAGGAAAGGCACTTGCAAACCCTCCCCAGCCCAAGCAGCCAACAGCAGACGCGAGGAGGACTTCAGAGCAGGCAAGCCTTGTGCTCTGGGCTGCCGCAAGGACCCCTGACCAGGCCAACCAGGTACAAGTGTCTTGGTGCCAGGCCGCTGGCCAGAGCACTTGAGTACATCCATGTTAGTGCTCATGTGTGGGTGAGGAGTGGAAGGGAAACCACTTTTGAAGTAAGACCACCTCCCTTTCATACGAGGCCTTCCTACTCTGCTGCAACATTGCTTCCATCAGGCGAGAAGAAACAGCGTGGCACTGCTGGTAGGGAGCTCCAGCATGAGGAAAGAAACAGGTGGGGAGTAGAGGAGGTGAAGGCAGTTTAGAGAGAAATGACTGCAGTTATGTTATCTGACAGCCTCATGCAAACCATGTCAGTGGTTACCCCAGTGAGCCATGCCTTGCAGAGGCATCCCAGCAAGTCCCTGCAGCCCCGAGTCCTGGCTGACAGCACACGCTGATGCAGCTGTTCTCCTCCTGCCGACATCAAGACTTTGCAGATAATCAAAGAGACAATTTGGAACAGGAGACCATGTTAAATTTGGTGTTCCCCCCCCCCCCCAAAAAAAAAAGGGGAGGGGGAATTTTCTAAGTGAGCAGTCACCCAGGGCATCTCTCAGGCTGAAATTTCTCATGTCAGAACACGAACAGGTCACACTTAGCGAAGCCGTGCAGCTCAGGGAACAAAACCTCCCTTCCTGCAATCGGCAGCTTGATTCTTTCTAGTCTTGGCTTTAGAGCACTATGCGGAGTTTATTATAATTCTCTTGAATAGTAAAGGCTCACCCTGAGCACTCTGGTGCACAAGTATCCAGGAAAGCCCTGCTGGGGCTCTTGTAGCCACTTGCCGCAAGACACTTTCCTGATTGAATTCCTACTCCTACCATGCCAGACCAGATATTCTTTCGGATCCCCTGGCAAAGCTAATGGGCTCTGGGCTGGCTGCATTAGACCTTCTGCCTCAGCACCAGCAATGAGCCTGAGGCTACCAGGTAGCTGAAGCACATCCTCTCCAAGCAGCCCCATTCTGGAAGCATTATAGATTTGCAGTTCACCTCCTTAGATATATATGCAACAAGCAAAGCATCATTAGAAGCACAGCGTTTATGAGGGTTCTGAAAAATCACTTTTTTTTACTCCTTAGCTAGTGCAAAGACACCACAGATATGAGAAAAATGGTCAATCCTTTGTAGCATTTCCCAGTTCATTGTTCTTACTACTGTAGTCTTCTTCAGGCTTCACTTCAGAGTTGTGAAGGGCATCCCAAGTTCTCCTCCTCCAACTCAAATCTCTTTTCTTGCGTTACAGATTATCTACTATGATCCCCCCCCCAAAAAAAACCTTTTCATCTGTACTTCCGCAAAGAGAAAAAAATCTTTTTTCTTAAAATTTCCTATTTCCTATGTCAAGTGTGTCCTGACATCTGAACATCTTTGTTGGATGATCCTCAGAGAATTTTGTTTGATGACCACTCTCCTGGGGACCAGAAGTGGAAGACCAGTTGGCCTGCAGCAGGAACCATCTCCCTGCGTATCCCATTAAAGCAATTAATCAAATTATAATAATCTTTCTATGCTAGAAGGCAGGAATTTCTCCCATCATTTTTTGTGGTTCATCTTTTTGTGGTTCTACTTCCCATCAATGGGGGCTGTTCAGCCACGTCCTGGGAAGCAGGGCCTCAATATGCGTGGTGGTTTTTCAGGAGGGCAGACGCTTCCACAACAAGAGCCCCCCCCGCCTCCTTCCCCTTTCCCACCTTTTATTGCTGAGTGTGAAATCACATGGCATGGAATATCCCTTTGGTCAGTTTAGGTCAGCTGCACCGGTGATGTCCCCTCCCCGTCACTTGCCCACCCCCAGCCTGCTGGCTCTTGGGGCTTGGAGGGAGTCTTGATGCGGTGCCAGTATTGCTCACTAATAGACAAAACACTGGTGTGATACCAGTGCTCTTTGAGCTACAATTGCAGAACACAGCACTGTATGGGCTGCTCCAGGGAAAGTTAATTCCATCCCAGCCAGACCTAGCGTAAGGCAGGTTTTAACTCCTGGCTTGAGTGTAGTTCGTTGCAGACTGTGTCTGTTTAGGTTTCTTCTTTCACTGGAAAGATCATTGTCTTCTTTTACTTTGACTTTACTGTTTTTATCAACAAGAAGAGTATTACTAAACTCCCAGTCTATGTCAAAAGGTGTCACATCTTTACTTCTAGAAAGGAGGACGGTACTGGTGCTACTTCCAAAGAGTTGTTCCATTAAATTAGACTTCTTTCCTTTCTTAGTATTGACATCTGCGTTTTCCTTGATATTTTCATCTAAGTAATCACTTTTTTGATTAAGTCACCTTGATCTCCCTGATCCTTTTCCAAAGGAAGGTACCTAACTGCCAAATGTTAACTCTCTACTTTAAATCTACAGTCCTTAGCTTTCTCTGCTTCTGCCCTTGTACTTTTGTGGCATCATAAAATGGGTTGGCTTACTAGAGAGTCCTTCAAAGGTTTTGTTGGCCAAAGAGCTGTAGCCTGAGAGTCAGAAGTCTCCTCCATACTACAGGAAGAGAGAACACCCCCAAGGGTAAATTACCCAACATTTTGATATTTCTCTTAGGTATCAAAAAAAACACACACAAAAAACACCAGCATGAGTGAATGAAAGAAAACCAAGCACGGCATGCCAGAGCTAGTCAAACAATTCTGCCAGTTAGCTCTAAGAGAGAATTTGAAGTTAGCTGAGTAACGGAGAATAAAAATGAAAAACCAATGGTCTCTCTGTTTGAGGGCATTTATTATCTACCACAACGGTCTGCCCAAGAACTTGTCCCTAAGGACACCAAGTTCTTTCTGGGAGAGGTTGTGCACCACCACCAACAGAATCTCAGCAGATTCCGAGGACTCTCTGGTGGGTCTGTTGGGGTAAGGAAAGCCAGGAGGCCGGCTTGGTTGCCTTGGTTTCCGTATGCCCACACATGGAGACGGTAACCTGGACACTGTGGACTGACTGTGTGCTCACAATGCAGACAGGCAGGTTAAAAGGCGGCGCCTCTTCCTGCGGCCATCACTTCTTGGAAGTGAGATTGTGACGGACGAGGTAGGATGAGGCTTTTCTCCAATGCATACTGTGAACTGTCGATCTAGCTTCACATTCATTAGTCAAATGAGACCAGTGAATAAGAGAATGTTTAAATTTGCCTTCCTTTCAACAGGCACGCAATGTGTGCAGCAGAGTCACAAAAGGAAAATTCAACTGAGAAGAGCCAAGCGGTAAGATTAGCTCCTTACGAATACACAAGTTTGTGCATTTTTTTGGACGTAGGTGGTCTAGCGCAAAGCCTGATACTCTTCATGTGATAAATGGGTGAGAGGGAGCAAAAGAAAAAAAAAAATGAAATGCTTCAGATACTTGTGGCTCTGCTTACCTGCAGAAGAAAAACTGCACGCTCTTCCAGTGACAGTGTCAGAAGCGTGCAGCTAGCTCTCACGTGCACTTTCAGGGAGTCTTTAGTGGAGAAGAGATCCTCTAGTACCGTGGCCAGTGAATATTAGTCACCAGACAGAGGGAAGAACTGAAGCAGCTTCTGGTTCTCTCTCTCGCAACCCTCTGCCTTCCTGCCCAGCATGGCCATCGAACAAAAAGCAGCCAAGCCCTTAGTTTGTGCCTTCCTCTGGCACGTTTTAAGCATGATAACTTTAGAAGTGGCCAGCAAAAGTTAGGAAGTACAGTCGGCAAAGGCGGCATGAAATGCTAAAGGCCATTGAAGCCCAGCTCCATACCTCTTTGGGTTTTCGTATTCCCCCAATTTTCTTCCTGCATTTTCATAAGGGCTAAGAAGGTTCTACGAAGCCTGGGAAACGATTCAAGGCCCTGACAGTGTCAGACGTGCAGTCTTCACCAAGTATTTGACTTAAGAATGAATTGCCCTCAGCATTCTGTAGTGATTTAAGCGGCCATGAGCAGGCGGCAAAAGTGGCTTAAAGTCAGGATGAGGCCTAAAGTCAAATTCTTTGCTGACAAGTGCACATGTCCCAGGGGAATTTCCTTCATGAGTACCCTTGGGTTGCAGAAACCTAGCGCTTCTCCTGTGCTTCTTCCTCCCCCATGAAATACTGCAAACCACTCAAACCCTGGTCTGAAATACAAGCTATGTCATGAGGTACCCGTTGCATTGGCAGGGCGCGATGGAGCTGCCCGACTTGACCGTGCAGAAGAGCTCTGTGAAGCTCCTCATGAAGAGATGGGAGTCCGCCAGTGCTCTGACACCTAGCCTGGCCTTCCAACGCCTGCCAGCCCCACGGTCCCTGGCACCAGAGAAAGCCAGCCCAGGCAGCACCGTGGAGGAAGCCGCGGCAGACAGCGGGAGGGCGGACGTCACCCTGGGTGGCCCTCGCCGGACTGAGACCTTCCCCATCTCTGTCAAGGAGCTGCAGAGCCACTTTGAGACCCTGGGTGGCAGGAAGGTGAGTGCACGCAGGTTCCGCAGCTGAAAAGGATTCCCGCGCTCTCACTGAGGACTTGGAGAACACTACTGCCAGAACAGCACCCCCTTCCAATCTGCTGCCTCTTCATATCCTTTCTGCCCCCTGAAAGCCCTACCTGGCTCCTCCCAGTAGCTTCTAGCTCACATCCCCTCCGTGTCTTCCAACAGGAAGCGGAAAGTGGCAAAAGCTCACTGCCACCAGCACTGGCCACTCAGCCTGGGAGCCAGACGGACATTTCTCTGATGGAAGTGTCCAGCGTGAAACGGGGGAGGGCAATCTTTGAGAAGATGTCCTCAGGCAATGGACAGACCACCAACACTGAAGGTTAGCCTTACCACTTGGATCGGATTTCTCCCTTTAGTTCAATGCGCTCCATCTCTGAGGTGACAAGGGGCAAGCACACTCACCTCATCAGGGCAGCCCCCAGGCCGCCCAGGGAGAGAACGTGGTGTTCTTCTCAATGCAAAACAAGCTTTCCAGCCTTCTCCATTTTGTCTTTTGCATTACGGAGGAGTGCCTGATGCCCATTAAATACTTTTTGAACAAAACACAACAGAATGGTGTCTTATGTTTTGAGAAGATAACTTTTGATGAAGACAGCCCAGATTACAAATATGATATCAAAACTATGGGCAGCATTCATCAATTACGAAAAAGTGGTATCTTCATTTTCTTCTTTGGTGAAGATAGGTTGGATTTAGCAACTTGTTGCTTTGGTAACAATGCGTTAACTTTTATTAGTTAAAGGCATTCTGGTTTCCACAAATTAAATGCTCCGTACTTTATGTGTTCTAAAGTAAAAGTACGACACAGTTGGCAAAATGTTGGCAATACTGTTTGTTTTGCTTACTGCTTTTCTTTCAAGCTTTGAAACACATGCACCCATCTCCCTCTCCCCAACTATGACGTCTCTTTGTGGTTGCAGTGGGTGGCTGCAAAGCTGTAGGAGGACTTCCAGAAGACAGCCCTCCCAACACCGGCAATACACTGACGGAATTCCAGGAGAATGTCTCCTTGAAAGACAAAATGGCTCTGTATCAGGCTGCGGTGTCAAAGGCAGAGAACAGCAACCGCTTTGCCAATGTAAGATACCAATGTCTCAATATCTTCTTAATTCTACGTTTGCTTTGCCCAGGGACAGATCGTAACCATCTTTATTTCTACAAGCAAGCTATCAGGTGGATCATAGGGTGGATCAAAATTTAAATCCCAAATTAGGAAACCTACAGAGCAAACATAGTCATCCATCAGTCTCTCTCTCTACCAAATGAGGTTTTTCACGCTAGATGCCTTTGGTCTTTTGGACAATCCCCATTGCTTCATGGAAGTGCTCTTCCTTTCAGTCCACCTTTGCCTGAACTTCATGTATGAGGATCATGGGTGAGAGAGAGATCAGCAACACGGTTATCCTATGATGACAAAACAAGGCAGTTTCCTTACCACAACAACTATTCTCTATCGCCAAATAATAAAATCCTATTCAGGAGCACAGTGACTTCAGAGCTCTTGCTGCTCGAACTGAAGACTTTGAAAGTACCGCATGATAAAACAGCTCAGCTATGGGTGCTCAGGTAGCCCAGAAGCCACCTGAGGGAAGCAGCCAACAGCCACGCTCGCCTTCAGAGTCCAGGTGTTTTCAAACCACCGCAATTCCTGCCCACTGGCTTCTTGATTTCCTAATTGCCCTTGTGTATTTGGAACAGATTCCTGCGGTTCTTTGGGCCAAGAAGGTTCCAATTCCCTCCTCCCAACACTGCCAGCAATGGTGCTGTTAGCTCTCTCTCCCCAAAAGGAAGAACTGGAGGAAGCCTGACCCAACCGAACTGTGTTGAGAACATATGAACTGCTTCATTTACACCCTATAACACCTTGCCCTTACTTGTTGAAATGGATGGTATGTTCTTACTGCAAATGGAAAACACCTGGCCTTATTTGATCACTCTAGACCTCAGAGGAAATCAAGTCCTGCACTGTGCCCGGCGGCCTGGCTGCAGTGAGGAAACACTTTGAGAATGGGCAGATGACCCCTTCAATGACCACCTTCGCTCACTCCCAGCACCAGCACAAAGCTGCAGAGGTAACAATGGCATTTTGAATACTAACAAATTAGGTTTCCCCTGTTAAAGAGCTCGAGAGGAAAATAACATTATTTGCTTGATTCCAGGATTCACCATTCCCGGTGTCCCTGGAAAAATTTGCACCCCATTTTCTTTTCAACTCGCCCTCCTCGAGCCTCACCTAACTTTAACGGTTCAAACTTCTCATCACATGGGTTCCTTGTGGTGCTCGTAATCCCCTAAATCATCACGGTACACTGCCATAAAGGAACCATTTGGGCTTAACACCTCTTAAAATAGAACTGATTTGTGACAGCCCTTCACAGGCAGAAACACAAATCCAGATTACTGTTAATTATGTGATTCTTTGTATTTGTTTTCAGGAGACCTCAAGTACCACTCAGCTCCCACTATCAAGCAGCACCAGGGAAGCTGAGTGCAGTGCGACGAGCTCCAAAGAAGCCCCACTAGAAGCCTTTCAAAGCAAAGAGGTAACTTTGTCAATTAACAATTATATCATTTGGCAGGTATGGTTTTAAAACAGTGTCCTAGACAGGGTTGTTTGGATGTGGTAATGAATGGGGCTTCCCACTCAGACTTCTCTGTGATGTTTCAAAGACAGCAGCCGAAATATGGAGTATTCTTCCATGTTGCACTAAATCCCGCAGTAACGTGAAGGTTTTGTGCACAGGTTTCTCTCGGGGAGCAAGTGACTCCAGAGACAAACGGGGCTTCTACACTCACCCGGCATACTGATGAAGCAGGTAAGAAGTGGCTTGAGAGTAATGGCTCCCAAAGGAGCACGACAAACCAAGTTCTTGGCAACCGTCTTTACTGGCACAAACGTGGGGCTGCTTTTAGGATACAGATACAGGACATTGCTCCAAGTTGTTCAGTGCCTCCTTCCTCAGCTAAGCACATTCATTGGTCTCAGTGGGACCTAAGAAACAGGTTTCCGTGCTGGTACACAGAGAGGAGTTTGGCAGAAGGAGGTAGCTTCAAATTTGTGCTGAGCTGCTGGAAAGAGCGGGGCATTTTAAGAGATGTCTGAAGACACACGAAAACCCTTGCCCCTGTATAGCCGAAACTGTGGATGATAAAAGCTCAATTTATAGCCAAGCGGAACAGGCCTGGAGAGCACGATCACGGTGCTGAGGTGCTGCTTCCGCAGTCTAGTCCTGGTATTAGAATTCACGCGTTTGGTTAACACAAAGACCTCAGTCCTGTGCGAGCCCTGACATTCAGGCAATTCAGGTACGGCAAAACAGCAGGCCATAGATAATGTGTCCCTCAACACTTCTTCCATCCATTTCCTATGTATTTCTTCTCTTCATATTGTCCGTTGTTCATTTACTTTTTTTTTTTTTTTAATAATAACAGTAATTATTATTCTTTCCATTGCAGTAAGCAATGCAGCTGTGGACGTGGAGGTCCCAACCACTTCCACAGAGGTTTGTGACCATCAGACGGAAAGGACAGCAGAGGAAAACGCTGTTCCCATAGACAGAGAGACTGCAACATCTGTACCAGATGGCAAGGTCTGTGCCTTTATAGTAAGAGTAGACATCAGTCTGTCAAATACAGTCTGAATTTCTATTTTTACAATGTAGTTGCAACTGAAAATGCAACCTGTGAAAGCAGTAGGAATATACGGAGCTTAGCAATGACGGGCACACAAGGTGGTATTTAGTACAACCTGTAATTCAGCAAGTACTTCTACTACATGACAAACACAACTGAAAGTTGAACTCACACGCTTCTGCTTTTCCTTTCCTTCTCTGATGAAGGAAGCCTCTTCTTTCCCTGCTTTCAGTCTCTAAAAGGCTATGTTTTCTGTCACCAGTTCCTCAGATGCACAGAAATTCTCAACTTGAGGAAAAACGAAGACAAGCGTCAAAATGTCGAGGGCTATCTGGACCAGGCAATTCCACTGGCACTGCCGAGCGAAGCACTGCACCAGCCCAAAAGCACCATGCCGTCTGCTCTTGCCAGAATGAGAGCCATGAATGCAATCATCAAGAGCCATGCACATTCTGTAAGACGGCCACGTCACCAAGGAGCTGCTGGGCTGCCAGTTCTAAGTGTATGTGCACAAGAAAATGCAAAGGTTCAAAGAGGCGCCACCTATTCAGACGAGATGCTCCCTAAGCCTGGGGAGCCGCAGATGAGGGAGCCACTGAGACAACCCAAAAGCAGAAGCAATTGTGCGGCTTCCAGAATTAAGGCCATCAACGACATCCACAGGAACCTACACCATTCTCAAAGGCGTCCAAACCAGGAAGGGGCTGCTTTTCTGGTGGAGGATGCGCAAGGGTTCAAAACAACAGAATCCGGCCTGAAGAACAAAGACGCAAGCGTCACAGTCTCTGTGTTGTGCAGTAATGCACAACAAGTTGACAATAAAGAGATGAAGTGACTCAAAACTAACAGACTTGTCTGAACTTTTGCTGCCTGTCTCAACAGGTTGGAGCATCAGGCGGGGAGAAACTTCATGAAATATAACGAGGGCAAGTGTAGAGCCCTGCATCGGGGCAAGAACAACCCCAGACACCAGGATAAGTTGGGGACTGCCCTGCTGGAGAGCAGCAAAGGGGAAAGGGACGTGGGCGTCCTGGTGGAGAGCCGGCTGACCATGAGCCAGCACTGTGCCCTTGTGGCCAAGAAGGCCAATGGCATCCTGGGGTGTATTAGCAGGGCTGTGGTTAGTAGGTCGAGAGAGGTTCTCCTCCCCCTCTACTCTGCCCTAGTGAGACCACATCTGCAATATTGCGTCCAGTTCTGGGCCCCCCAGTTCAAGAAGGACAGGGAACTGCTTGAGAGAGTCCAGCACAGAGCCACGAGGATGATTAAGGGAGTGGAGCATCTCCCTTTCGAGGAAAGGCTGAGGGAGCTGGGTCTCTTTAGTTAGAGAAGAGGAGACTCAGAGGTGACCTTATTAACGTTTATAAATATGTAAAGGGAGAGTGTCAGGAGGACGGAGCTAGGCTCTTCTCGGTGACATCTAATGATAGGACAAGGGGCAATGGGTGTAAGCTGGAACATAGGAGGTTCCACTTAAATGTGAGACAAAACTTTTTTATGGTGAGGGTGACCGAGCACGAGAACAGGCTACCCAAAGGAGGGTTGTGGAGTTTCCTTCTCCAGAGACACTCAAAACCTGCCTGGACGCGATCCTGTGTGACCTGATCTAGCTGCTCCTGCTCCGGCAGGGGCATTGGACCAGACGATCTTCCAAGGTCCCTTCCAATCCCTAACATTCAGTGATTCGGTGATTCCTAGGCGTCTCAGCAGTCTTCTAGCATCTTTCTTTGGCAAAGGCATGTCTGAAAAGAAAAACTGTAAAAATCACAGTCAGGGGAAGAGCTCTGGATCTCCAAAGTACCAATCTGCAGGTCTTATATATGGGCTGCCATTATGTCAGGATAACAACAATCTGCTGCCCAGGAAGATTAATCTTACTTTGAATTCAGTACGCACCGCAATACTATGCTCCTCAGAAAATCAGGACAATTATTCCCAGGTTTTGTGATTACCACTCGTTAAAGTGAGGATTTACTGGATTAGGTTTTGGATGAACTCTAGATCTCAGAGTGTACCTTATAATTGAGGAGAAGATAGAAATATCAATATAGCATTGAATTAAATATTTTCAGTGAATGTTGTAAATGTTACTCGTGCTTTTTTCCCCTGGATTGAAGGCGTAGTGTCACGAGGATGCTTAACAACTAAAGCAAAACTGCATCCTGTGACAGCATATACAGTGTATTCACTGGAAGCAAACAAACTCCAAGACAATATATTTTATTTTATTTTATTTTATTTTATTTTATTTTATTTTATTTTATTTTATTTTATTTTATTTTATTTTATTTTATTTTATTTTATTTTATTTTATTTTATTTTATTTCATTTTATTTTATTTTATTTTATTTTAATTTTATTTTATTTTATTTTATTTTATTTTATTTTATTTTATTTCATTTTTTTCTGAAGACATTAGAGTATTCTTAAGAAGAAGACTTTCATCCGAGGTTTGTGCATTTCCTTGACAGAAAAAAAAAAAAAATCCATCTTGCAGTTCATTCCAGGACTGATCATTAGTTGAAAGCCTTTGCATTCAAATATCTGAGATTTGGATAGAGGATGCCTATACGCACATGGGAGTGGAGTGGTGCCATGCTATGAGTGAGAATATGGACACTTCTGGTCTAAATTCTGTCAGCAGCCGGTGGGACTCAGAGAAGACCTTCTGTACCTCTCATTTTCTCAGGGTGTTCACATGGGTGCTGTGAAGCCAACAGGATTAGAGAGCACGCTGAGGCAAAATTTTCACTAAAACCTGGACATCATTGCTGTTATTCTAGAAGATAGTTTATGAGACAAAGAAAAATGGGTACCAAGCAAACAAAGTAATGATTGCTGGCTAAATAAGAATTATTGCCAGGGCTTGGTGCTTGGTTCACACAGGCAGTTCAGGGTTTAGTTTCACGAGAATTCAAGATCCTCTCAGAGCAACGTGCAGCTTTTTGTGGTTGCTTGGAATACCGGGGGCAGCCGATACCCAGGGTAAAAGAAAAATGTAAGCCACTAAGGGGTGATGGTGGGAAGATAAAGATCAGCTTGGAGCACTTGGCAGCTCAGAGGAGATGAGAATGG
This sequence comes from Anser cygnoides, assembly GCF_040182565.1. Lineage (NCBI taxonomy): Eukaryota > Metazoa > Chordata > Aves > Anseriformes > Anatidae > Anser > Anser cygnoides. The sequence goes on from NC_089875.1 coordinate 88,651,897, forward strand.
ACAGTGAGAAAACCCTAATGACTCTCAGAGGAGAAGCAGTAAGAGCAGGAAAGGCACTTGCAAACCCTCCCCAGCCCAAGCAGCCAACAGCAGACGCGAGGAGGACTTCAGAGCAGGCAAGCCTTGTGCTCTGGGCTGCCGCAAGGACCCCTGACCAGGCCAACCAGGTACAAGTGTCTTGGTGCCAGGCCGCTGGCCAGAGCACTTGAGTACATCCATGTTAGTGCTCATGTGTGGGTGAGGAGTGGAAGGGAAACCACTTTTGAAGTAAGACCACCTCCCTTTCATACGAGGCCTTCCTACTCTGCTGCAACATTGCTTCCATCAGGCGAGAAGAAACAGCGTGGCACTGCTGGTAGGGAGCTCCAGCATGAGGAAAGAAACAGGTGGGGAGTAGAGGAGGTGAAGGCAGTTTAGAGAGAAATGACTGCAGTTATGTTATCTGACAGCCTCATGCAAACCATGTCAGTGGTTACCCCAGTGAGCCATGCCTTGCAGAGGCATCCCAGCAAGTCCCTGCAGCCCCGAGTCCTGGCTGACAGCACACGCTGATGCAGCTGTTCTCCTCCTGCCGACATCAAGACTTTGCAGATAATCAAAGAGACAATTTGGAACAGGAGACCATGTTAAATTTGGTGTTCCCCCCCCCCCCAAAAAAAAAAGGGGAGGGGGAATTTTCTAAGTGAGCAGTCACCCAGGGCATCTCTCAGGCTGAAATTTCTCATGTCAGAACACGAACAGGTCACACTTAGCGAAGCCGTGCAGCTCAGGGAACAAAACCTCCCTTCCTGCAATCGGCAGCTTGATTCTTTCTAGTCTTGGCTTTAGAGCACTATGCGGAGTTTATTATAATTCTCTTGAATAGTAAAGGCTCACCCTGAGCACTCTGGTGCACAAGTATCCAGGAAAGCCCTGCTGGGGCTCTTGTAGCCACTTGCCGCAAGACACTTTCCTGATTGAATTCCTACTCCTACCATGCCAGACCAGATATTCTTTCGGATCCCCTGGCAAAGCTAATGGGCTCTGGGCTGGCTGCATTAGACCTTCTGCCTCAGCACCAGCAATGAGCCTGAGGCTACCAGGTAGCTGAAGCACATCCTCTCCAAGCAGCCCCATTCTGGAAGCATTATAGATTTGCAGTTCACCTCCTTAGATATATATGCAACAAGCAAAGCATCATTAGAAGCACAGCGTTTATGAGGGTTCTGAAAAATCACTTTTTTTTACTCCTTAGCTAGTGCAAAGACACCACAGATATGAGAAAAATGGTCAATCCTTTGTAGCATTTCCCAGTTCATTGTTCTTACTACTGTAGTCTTCTTCAGGCTTCACTTCAGAGTTGTGAAGGGCATCCCAAGTTCTCCTCCTCCAACTCAAATCTCTTTTCTTGCGTTACAGATTATCTACTATGATCCCCCCCCCAAAAAAAACCTTTTCATCTGTACTTCCGCAAAGAGAAAAAAATCTTTTTTCTTAAAATTTCCTATTTCCTATGTCAAGTGTGTCCTGACATCTGAACATCTTTGTTGGATGATCCTCAGAGAATTTTGTTTGATGACCACTCTCCTGGGGACCAGAAGTGGAAGACCAGTTGGCCTGCAGCAGGAACCATCTCCCTGCGTATCCCATTAAAGCAATTAATCAAATTATAATAATCTTTCTATGCTAGAAGGCAGGAATTTCTCCCATCATTTTTTGTGGTTCATCTTTTTGTGGTTCTACTTCCCATCAATGGGGGCTGTTCAGCCACGTCCTGGGAAGCAGGGCCTCAATATGCGTGGTGGTTTTTCAGGAGGGCAGACGCTTCCACAACAAGAGCCCCCCCCGCCTCCTTCCCCTTTCCCACCTTTTATTGCTGAGTGTGAAATCACATGGCATGGAATATCCCTTTGGTCAGTTTAGGTCAGCTGCACCGGTGATGTCCCCTCCCCGTCACTTGCCCACCCCCAGCCTGCTGGCTCTTGGGGCTTGGAGGGAGTCTTGATGCGGTGCCAGTATTGCTCACTAATAGACAAAACACTGGTGTGATACCAGTGCTCTTTGAGCTACAATTGCAGAACACAGCACTGTATGGGCTGCTCCAGGGAAAGTTAATTCCATCCCAGCCAGACCTAGCGTAAGGCAGGTTTTAACTCCTGGCTTGAGTGTAGTTCGTTGCAGACTGTGTCTGTTTAGGTTTCTTCTTTCACTGGAAAGATCATTGTCTTCTTTTACTTTGACTTTACTGTTTTTATCAACAAGAAGAGTATTACTAAACTCCCAGTCTATGTCAAAAGGTGTCACGTCTTTACTTCTAGAAAGGAGGACGGTACTGGTGCTACTTCCAAAGAGTTGTTCCATTAAATTAGACTTCTTTCCTTTCTTAGTATTGACATCTGCGTTTTCCTTGATATTTTCATCTAAGTAATCACTTTTTTGATTAAGTCACCTTGATCTCCCTGATCCTTTTCCAAAGGAAGGTACCTAACTGCCAAATGTTAACTCTCTACTTTAAATCTACAGTCCTTAGCTTTCTCTGCTTCTGCCCTTGTACTTTTGTGGCATCATAAAATGGGTTGGCTTACTAGAGAGTCCTTCAAAGGTTTTGTTGGCCAAAGAGCTGTAGCCTGAGAGTCAGAAGTCTCCTCCATACTACAGGAAGAGAGAACGCCCCCAAGGGTAAATTACCCAACATTTTGATATTTCTCTTAGGTATCAAAAAAAACACACACAAAAAACACCAGCATGAGTGAATGAAAGAAAACCAAGCACGGCATGCCAGAGCTAGTCAAACAATTCTGCCAGTTAGCTCTAAGAGAGAATTTGAAGTTAGCTGAGTAACGGAGAATAAAAATGAAAAACCAATGGTCTCTCTGTTTGAGGGCATTTATTATCTACCACAACGGTCTGCCCAAGAACTTGTCCCTAAGGACACCAAGTTCTTTCTGGGAGAGGTTGTGCACCACCACCAACAGAATCTCAGCAGATTCCGAGGACTCTCTGGTGGGTCTGTTGGGGTAAGGAAAGCCAGGAGGCCGGCTTGGTTGCCTTGGTTTCCGTATGCCCACACATGGAGACGGTAACCTGGACACTGTGGACTGACTGTGTGCTCACAATGCAGACAGGCAGGTTAAAAGGCGGCGCCTCTTCCTGCGGCCATCACTTCTTGGAAGTGAGATTGTGACGGACGAGGTAGGATGAGGCTTTTCTCCAATGCATACTGTGAACTGTCGATCTAGCTTCACATTCATTAGTCAAATGAGACCAGTGAATAAGAGAATGTTTAAATTTGCCTTCCTTTCAACAGGCACGCAATGTGTGCAGCAGAGTCACAAAAGGAAAATTCAACTGAGAAGAGCCAAGCGGTAAGATTAGCTCCTTACGAATACACAAGTTTGTGCATTTTTTTGGACGTAGGTGGTCTAGCGCAAAGCCTGATACTCTTCATGTGATAAATGGGTGAGAGGGAGCAAAAGAAAAAAAAAAATGAAATGCTTCAGATACTTGTGGCTCTGCTTACCTGCAGAAGAAAAACTGCACGCTCTTCCAGTGACAGTGTCAGAAGCGTGCAGCTAGCTCTCACGTGCACTTTCAGGGAGTCTTTAGTGGAGAAGAGATCCTCTAGTACCGTGGCCAGTGAATATTAGTCACCAGACAGAGGGAAGAACTGAAGCAGCTTCTGGTTCTCTCTCTCGCAACCCTCTGCCTTCCTGCCCAGCATGGCCATCGAACAAAAAGCAGCCAAGCCCTTAGTTTGTGCCTTCCTCTGGCACGTTTTAAGCATGATAACTTTAGAAGTGGCCAGCAAAAGTTAGGAAGTACAGTCGGCAAAGGCGGCATGAAATGCTAAAGGCCATTGAAGCCCAGCTCCATACCTCTTTGGGTTTTCGTATTCCCCCAATTTTCTTCCTGTACTTTCATAAAGGCTAAGAAGGTTCTACGAAGCCTGGGAAACGATTCAAGGCCCTGACAGTGTCAGATGTGCAGTCTTCACCAAGTATTTGACTTAAGAATGAATTGCCCTCAGCATTCTGTAGTGATTTAAGCGGCCATGAGCAGGCGGCAAAAGTGGCTTAAAGTCAGGATGAGGCCTAAAGTCAAATTCTTTGCTGACAAGTGCACATGTCCCAGGGGAATTTCCTTCATGAGTACCCTTGGGTTGCAGAAACCTAGCGCTTCTCCTGTGCTTCTTCCTCCCCCATGAAATACTGCAAACCACTCAAACCCTGGTCTGAAATACAAGCTATGTCATGAGGTACCCGTTGCATTGGCAGGGCGCGATGGAGCTGCCCGACTTGACCGTGCAGAAGAGCTCTGTGAAGCTCCTCATGAAGAGATGGGAGTCCGCCAGTGCTCTGACACCTAGCCTGGCCTTCCAACGCCTGCCAGCCCCACGGTCCCTGGCACCAGAGAAAGCCAGCCCAGGCAGCACCGTGGAGGATGCCGCGGCAGACAGCGGGAGGGCGGACGTCACCCTGGGTGGCCCTCGCCGGACTGAGACCTTCCCCATCTCTGTCAAGGAGCTGCAGAGCCACTTTGAGACCCTGGGTGGCAGGAAGGTGAGTGCACGCAGGTTCCGCAGCTGAAAAGGATTCCCGCGCTCTCACTGAGGACTTGGAGAACACTACTGCCAGAACAGCACCCCCTTCCAATCTGCTGCCTCTTCATATCCTTTCTGCCCCCTGAAAGCCCTACCTGGCTCCTCCCAGTAGCTTCTAGCTCACATCCCCTCCGTGTCTTCCAACAGGAAGCGGAAAGTGGCAGAAGCTCACTGCCACCAGCACTGGCCACTCAGCCTGGGAGCCAGACGGACATTTCTCTGATGGAAGTGTCCAGCGTGAAACGGGGGAGGGCAATCTTTGAGAAGATGTCCTCAGGCAATGGACAGACCACCAACACTGAAGGTTAGCCTTACCACTTGGATCGGATTTCTCCCTTTAGTTCAATGCGCTCCATCTCTGAGGTGACAAGGGGCAAGCACACTCACCTCATCAGGGCAGCCCCCAGGCCGCCCAGGGAGAGAACGTGGTGTTCTTCTCAATGCAAAACAAGCTTTCCAGCCTTCTCCATTTTGTCTTTTGCATTACGGAGGAGTGCCTGATGCCCATTAAATACTTTTTGAACAAAACACAACAGAATGGTGTCTTATGTTTTGAGAAGATAACTTTTGATGAAGACAGCCCAGATTACAAATATGATATCAAAACTATGGGCAGCATTCATCAATTACGAAAAAGTGGTATCTTCATTTTCTTCTTTGGTGAAGATAGGTTGGATTTAGCAACTTGTTGCTTTGGTAACAATGCGTTAACTTTTATTAGTTAAAGGCATTCTGGTTTCCACAAATTAAATGCTCCGTACTTTATGTGTTCTAAAGTAAAAGTACGACACAGTTGGCAAAATGTTGGCAATACTGTTTGTTTTGCTTACTGCTTTTCTTTCAAGCTTTGAAACACATGCACCCATCTCCCTCTCCCCAACTATGACGTCTCTTTGTGGTTGCAGTGGGTGGCTGCAAAGCTGTAGGAGGACTTCCAGAAGACAGCCCTCCCAACACCGGCAATACACTGACGGAATTCCAGGAGAATGTCTCCTTGAAAGACAAAATGGCTCTGTATCAGGCTGCGGTGTCAAAGGCAGAGAACAGCAACCGCTTTGCCAATGTAAGATACCAATGTCTCAATATCTTCTTAATTCTACGTTTGCTTTGCCCAGGGACAGATCGTAACCATCTTTATTTCTACAAGCAAGCTATCAGGTGGATCATAGGGTGGATCAAAATTTAAATCCCAAATTAGGAAACCTACAGAGCAAACATAGTCATCCATCAGTCTCTCTCTCTACCAAATGAGGTTTTTCACGCTAGATGCCTTTGGTCTTTTGGACAATCCCCATTGCTTCATGGAAGTGCTCTTCCTTTCAGTCCACCTTTGCCTGAACTTCATGTATGAGGATCATGGGTGAGAGAGAGATCAGCAACACGGTTATCCTATGATGACAAAACAAGGCAGTTTCCTTACCACAACAACTATTCTCTATCGCCAAATAATAAAATCCTATTCAGGAGCACAGTGACTTCAGAGCTCTTGCTGCTCGAACTGAAGACTTTGAAAGTACCGCATGATAAAACAGCTCAGCTATGGGTGCTCAGGTAGCCCAGAAGCCACCTGAGGGAAGCAGCCAACAGCCACGCTCGCCTTCAGAGTCCAGGTGTTTTCAAACCACCGCAATTCCTGCCCACTGGCTTCTTGATTTCCTAATTGCCCTTGTGTATTTGGAACAGATTCCTGCGGTTCTTTGGGCCAAGAAGGTTCCAATTCCCTCCTCCCAACACTGCCAGCAATGGTGCTGTTAGCTCTCTCTCCCCAAAAGGAAGAACTGGAGGAAGCCTGACCCAACCGAACTGTGTTGAGAACATATGAACTGCTTCATTTACACCCTATAACACCTTGCCCTTACTTGTTGAAATGGATGGTATGTTCTTACTGCAAATGGAAAACACCTGGCCTTATTTGATCACTCTAGACCTCAGAGGAAATCAAGTCCTGCACTGTGCCCGGCGGCCTGGCTGCAGTGAGGAAACACTTTGAGAATGGGCAGATGACCCCTTCAATGACCACCTTCGCTCACTCCCAGCACCAGCACAAAGCTGCAGAGGTAACAATGGCATTTTGAATACTAACAAATTAGGTTTCCCCTGTTAAAGAGCTCGAGAGGAAAATAACATTATTTGCTTGATTCCAGGATTCACCATTCCCGGTGTCCCTGGAAAAATTTGCACCCCATTTTCTTTTCAACTCGCCCTCCTCGAGCCTCACCTAACTTTAACGGTTCAAACTTCTCATCACATGGGTTCCTTGTGGTGCTCGTAATCCCCTAAATCATCACGGTACACTGCCATAAAGGAACCATTTGGGCTTAACACCTCTTAAAATAGAACTGATTTGTGACAGCCCTTCACAGGCAGAAACACAAATCCAGATTACTGTTAATTATGTGATTCTTTGTATTTGTTTTCAGGAGACCTCAAGTACCACTCAGCTCCCACTATCAAGCAGCACCAGGGAAGCTGAGTGCAGTGCGACGAGCTCCAAAGAAGCCCCACTAGAAGCCTTTCAAAGCAAAGAGGTAACTTTGTCAATTAACAATTATATCATTTGGCAGGTATGGTTTTAAAACAGTGTCCTAGACAGGGTTGTTTGGATGTGGTAATGAATGGGGCTTCCCACTCAGACTTCTCTGTGATGTTTCAAAGACAGCAGCCGAAATATGGAGTATTCTTCCATGTTGCACTAAATCCCGCAGTAACGTGAAGGTTTTGTGCACAGGTTTCTCTCGGGGAGCAAGTGACTCCAGAGACAAACGGGGCTTCTACACTCACCCGGCATACTGATGAAGCAGGTAAGAAGTGGCTTGAGAGTAATGGCTCCCAAAGGAGCACGACAAACCAAGTTCTTGGCAACCGTCTTTACTGGCACAAACGTGGGGCTGCTTTTAGGATACAGATACAGGACATTGCTCCAAGTTGTTCAGTGCCTCCTTCCTCAGCTAAGCACATTCATTGGTCTCAGTGGGACCTAAGAAACAGGTTTCCGTGCTGGTACACAGAGAGGAGTTTGGCAGAAGGAGGTAGCTTCAAATTTGTGCTGAGCTGCTGGAAAGAGCGGGGCATTTTAAGAGATGTCTGAAGACACACGCAAACCCTTGCCCCTGTATAGCCGAAACTGTGAATGATAAAGGCTCAATTTATAGCCAAGCGGAACAGGCCTGGAGAGCACGATCACGGTGCTGAGGTGCTGCTTCCGCAGTCTAGTCCTGGTATTAGAATTCACGCGTTTGGTTAACACAAAGACCTCAGTCCTGTGCGAGCCCTGACATTCAGGCAATTCAGGTACGGCAAAACAGCAGGCCATAGATATCGTGTCCCTCAACACTTCTTCCATCCATTTCCTATGTATTTCTTCTCTTCATATTGTCCGTTGTTCATTTACTTTTTTTTTAATAATAATAGTAATTATTATTCTTTCCATTGCAGTAAGCAATGCAGCTGTGGACGTGGAGGTCCCAAAGACTTCCACAGAGGTGTGTGACCATCAGATGGAAAGGACAGCAGAGGAAAACGCTGTTCCCATAGACAGAGAGACTGCAACATCTGTACCAGATGGCAAGGTCTGTGCCTTTATAGTAAGAGTAGACATCAGTCTGTCAAATACAGTCTGAATTTCTATTTTTACAATGTAGTTGCAATTGAAAATGCAACCTGTGAAAGCAGTAGGAATATACGGAGCTTAGCAATGACGGGCACACAAGGTGGTATTTAGTACAACCTGTAATTCAGCAAGTACTTCTACTACATGACAAACACAACTGAAAGTTGAACTCAAACGCTTCTGCTTTTCCTTTCCTTCTCTGATGAAGGAAGCCTCTTCTTTCCCTGCTTTCAGTCTCTAAAAGGCTATGTTTTCTGTCACCAGTTCCTCAGATGCACAGAAATTCTCAGCTTGAGGAAAAACGAAGACAAGCGTCAAAATGTCGAGGGCTATCTGGACCAGGCAATTCCACTGGCACTGCCGAGCGAAGCACTGCACCAGCCCAAAAGCACCATGCCGTCTGCTCTTGCCAGAATGACAGCCATGAATGCAATCATCAAGAGCCATGCACACTCTGTAAGACGGCCACGTCACCAAGGAGCTGCTGGGCTGCCAGTTCTAAGTGTATGTGCACAAGAAAACGCAAAGGTTCAAAGAGGCGCCACCTATTCAGACGAGATGCTCCCTAAGCCTGGGGAGCCGCAGATGAGGGAGCCACTGAGACAACCCAAAAGCAGAAGCAATTGTGCGGCTTCCAGAATTAAGGCCATCAACGACATCCACAGGAACCTACACCATTCTCAAAGGCGTCCAAACCAGGAAGGGGCTGCTTTTCTGGTGGAGGATGCGCAAGGGTTCAAAACAACAGAATCCGGCCTGAAGAACAAAGACGCAAGCGTCACAGTCTCTGTGTTGTGCAGTAATGCACAACAAGTTGACAATAAAGAGATGAAGTGACTCAAAACTAACAGACTTGTCTGAACTTTTGCTGCCTGTCTCAACAGGTTGGAGCATCAGGCGGGGAGAAACTTCATGAAATATAACGAGGGCAAGTGTAGAGCCCTGCATCGGGGCAAGAACAACCCCAGACACCAGGATAAGTTGGGGACTGCCCTGCTGGAGAGCAGCAAAGGGGAAAGGGACGTGGGCGTCCTGGTGGAGAGCCGGCTGACCATGAGCCAGCACTGTGCCCTTGTGGCCAAGAAGGCCAATGGCATCCTGGGGTGTATTAGCAGGGCTGTGGTTAGTAGGTCGAGAGAGGTTCTCCTCCCCCTCTACTCTGCCCTAGTGAGACCACATCTGCAATATTGCGTCCAGTTCTGGGCCCCCCAGTTCAAGAAGGACAGGGAACTGCTTGAGAGAGTCCAGCACAGAGCCACGAGGATGATTAAGGGAGTGGAGCATCTCCCTTTCGAGGAAAGGCTGAGGGAGCTGGGTCTCTTTAGTTAGAGAAGAGGAGACTCAGAGGTGACCTTATTAACGTTTATAAATATGTAAAGGGAGAGTGTCAGGAGGACGGAGCTAGGCTCTTCTCGGTGACATCTAATGATAGGACAAGGGGCAATGGGTGTAAGCTGGAACATAGGAGGTTCCACTTAAATGTGAGACAAAACTTTTTTATGGTGAGGGTGACCGAGCACGAGAACAGGCTACCCAAAGGAGGGTTGTGGAGTTTCCTTCTCCAGAGACACTCAAAACCTGCCTGGACGCGATCCTGTGTGACCTGATCTAGCTGCTCCTGCTCCGGCAGGGGCATTGGACCAGACGATCTTCCAAGGTCCCTTCCAATCCCTAACATTCAGTGATTCGGTGATTCCTAGGCGTCTCAGCAGTCTTCTAGCATCTTTCTTTGGCAAAGGCATGTCTGAAAAGAAAAACTGTAAAAATCACAGTCAGGGGAAGAGCTCTGGATCTCCAAAGTACCAATCTGCAGGTCTTATATATGGGCTGCCATTATGTCAGGATAACAACAATCTGCTGCCCAGGAAGATTAATCTTACTTTGAATTCAGTACGCACCGCAATACTATGCTCCTCAGAAAATCAGGACAATTATTCCCAGGTTTTGTGATTACCACTCGTTAAAGTGAGGATTTACTGGATTAGGTTTTGGATGAACTCTAGATCTCAGAGTGTACCTTATAATTGAGGAGAAGATAGAAATATCAATATAGCATTGAATTAAATATTTTCAGTGAATGTTGTAAATGTTACTCGTGCTTTTTTCCCCTGGATTGAAGGCGTAGTGTCACGAGGATGCTTAACAACTAAAGCAAAACTGCATCCTGTGACAGCATATACAGTGTATTCACTGGAAGCAAACAAACTCCAAGACAATTTATTTTATTTTATTTTATTTTATTTTATTTTATTTTATTTTATTTTATTTTATTTTATTTTATTTTATTTTATTTTATTTTATTTTATTTTATTTTATTTTATTTTATTTTATTTTATTTTATTTCATTTTATTTTATTTTATTTTATTTTAATTTTATTTTATTTTATTTTATTTTATTTTATTTTATTTCATTTTTTTCTGAAGACATTAGAGTATTCTTAAGAAGAAGACTTTCATCCGAGGTTTGTGCATTTCCTTGACAGAAAAAAAAAAAAAATCCATCTTGCAGTTCATTCCAGGACTGATCATTAGTTGAAAGCCTTTGCATTCAAATATCTGAGATTTGGATAGAGGATGCCTATACGCACATGGGAGTGGAGTGGTGCCATGCTATGAGTGAGAATATGGACACTTCTGGTCTAAATTCTGTCAGCAGCCGGTGGGACTCAGAGAAGACCTTCTGTACCTCTCATTTTCTCAGGGTGTTCACATGGGTGCTGTGAAGCCAACAGGATTAGAGAGCACGCTGAGGCAAAATTTTCACTAAAACCTGGACATCATTGCTGTTATTCTAGAAGATAGTTTATGAGACAAAGAAAAATGGGTACCAAGCAAACAAAGTAATGATTGCTGGCTAAATAAGAATTATTGCCAGGGCTTGGTGCTTGGTTCACACAGGCAGTTCAGGGTTTAGTTTCACGAGAATTCAAGATCCTCTCAGAGCAACGTGCAGCTTTTTGTGGTTGCTTGGAATACCGGGGGCAGCCGATACCCAGGGTAAAAGAAAAATGTAAGCCACTAAGGGGTGATGGTGGGAAGATAAAGATCAGCTTGGAGCACTTGGCAGCTCAGAGGAGATGAGAATGGACAGTGAGAAAACCCTAATGACTCTCAGAGGAGAAGCAGTAAGAGCAGGAAAGGCACTTGCAAACCCTCCCCAGCCCAAGCAGCCAACAGCAGACGCGAGGAGGACTTCAGAGCAGGCAAGCCTTGTGCTCTGGGCTGCCGCAAGGACCCCTGACCAGGCCAACCAGGTACAAGTGTCTTGGTGCCAGGCCGCTGGCCAGAGCACTTGAGTACATCCATGTTAGTGCTCATGTGTGGGTGAGGAGTGGAAGGGAAACCACTTTTGAAGTAAGACCACCTCCCTTTCATACGAGGCCTTCCTACTCTGCTGCAACATTGCTTCCATCAGGCGAGAAGAAACAGCGTGGCACTGCTGGTAGGGAGCTCCAGCATGAGGAAAGAAACAGGTGGGGAGTAGAGGAGGTGAAGGCAGTTTAGAGAGAAATGACTGCAGTTATGTTATCTGACAGCCTCATGCAAACCATGTCAGTGGTTACCCCAGTGAGCCATGCCTTGCAGAGGCAGCTGCACCGGTGATGTCCCCTCCCCGTCACTTGCCCACCCCCAGCCTGCTGGCTCTTGGGGCTTGGAGGGAGTCTTGATGCGGTGCCAGTATTGCTCACTAATAGACAAAACACTGGTGTGATACCAGTGCTCTTTGAGCTACAATTGCAGAACACAGCACTGTATGGGCTGCTCCAGGGAAAGTTAATTCCATCCCAGCCAGACCTAGCGTAAGGCAGGTTTTAACTCCTGGCTTGAGTGTAGTTCGTTGCAGACTGTGTCTGTTTAGGTTTCTTCTTTCACTGGAAAGATCATTGTCTTCTTTTACTTTGACTTTACTGTTTTTATCAACAAGAAGAGTATTACTAAACTCCCAGTCTATGTCAAAAGGTGTCACGTCTTTACTTCTAGAAAGGAGGACGGTACTGGTGCTACTTCCAAAGAGTTGTTCCATTAAATTAGACTTCTTTCCTTTCTTAGTATTGACATCTGCGTTTTCCTTGATATTTTCATCTAAGTAATCACTTTTTTGATTAAGTCACCTTGATCTCCCTGATCCTTTTCCAAAGGAAGGTACCTAACTGCCAAATGTTAACTCTCTACTTTAAATCTACAGTCCTTAGCTTTCTCTGCTTCTGCCCTTGTACTTTTGTGGCATCATAAAATGGGTTGGCTTACTAGAGAGTCCTTCAAAGGTTTTGTTGGCCAAAGAGCTGTAGCCTGAGAGTCAGAAGTCTCCTCCATACTACAGGAAGAGAGAACACCCCCAAGGGTAAATTACCCAACATTTTGATATTTCTCTTAGGTATCAAAAAAAACACACACAAAAAACACCAGCATGAGTGAATGAAAGAAAACCAAGCACGGCATGCCAGAGCTAGTCAAACAATTCTGCCAGTTAGCTCTAAGAGAGAATTTGAAGTTAGCTGAGTAACGGAGAATAAAAATGAAAAACCAATGGTCTCTCTGTTTGAGGGCATTTATTATCTACCACAACGGTCTGCCCAAGAACTTGTCCCTAAGGACACCAAGTTCTTTCTGGGAGAGGTTGTGCACCACCACCAACAGAATCTCAGCAGATTCCGAGGACTCTCTGGTGGGTCTGTTGGGGTAAGGAAAGCCAGGAGGCCGGCTTGGTTGCCTTGGTTTCCGTATGCCCACACATGGAGACGGTAACCTGGACACTGTGGACTGACTGTGTGCTCACAATGCAGACAGGCAGGTTAAAAGGCGGCGCCTCTTCCTGCGGCCATCACTTCTTGGAAGTGAGATTGTGACGGACGAGGTAGGATGAGGCTTTTCTCCAATGCATACTGTGAACTGTCGATCTAGCTTCACATTCATTAGTCAAATGAGACCAGTGAATAAGAGAATGTTTAAATTTGCCTTCCTTTCAACAGGCACGCAATGTGTGCAGCAGAGTCACAAAAGGAAAATTCAGCTGAGAAGAGCCAAGCGGTAAGATTAGCTCCTTACGAATACACAAGTTCGTGCATTTTTTTGGACGTAGGTGGTCTAGCGCAAAGCCTGATACTCTTCATGTGATAAATGGGTGAGAGGGAGCAAAAGAAAAAAAAAAATGAAATGCTTCAGATACTTGTGGCTCTGCTTACCTGCAGAAGAAAAACTGCACGCTCTTCCAGTGACAGTGTCAGAAGCGTGCAGCTAGCTCTCACGTGCACTTTCAGGGAGTCTTTAGTGGAGAAGAGATCCTCTAGTACCGTGGCCAGTGAATATTAGTCACCAGACAGAGGGAAGAACTGAAGCAGCTTCTGGTTCTCTCTCTCGCAACCCTCTGCCTTCCTGCCCAGCATGGCCATCGAACAAAAAGCAGCCAAGCCCTTAGTTTGTGCCTTCCTCTGGCACGTTTTAAGCATGATAACTTTAGAAGTGGCCAGCAAAAGTTAGGAAGTACAGTCAGCAAAGGCGGCATGAAATGCTAAAGGCCATTGAAGCCCAGCTCCATACCTCTTTGGGTTTTCGTATTCCCCCAATTTTCTTCCTGTACTTTCATAAAGGCTAAGAAGGTTCTACGAAGCCTGGGAAACGATTCAAGGCCCTGACAGTGTCAGACGTGCAGTCTTCACCAAGTATTTGACTTAAGAATGAATTGCCCTCAGCATTCTGTAGTGATTTAAGCGGCCATGAGCAGGCGGCAAAAGTGGCTTAAAGTCAGGATGAGGCCTAAAGTCAAATTCTTTGCTGACAAGTGCACATGTCCCAGGGGAATTTCCTTCATGAGTACCCTTGGGTTGCAGAAACCTAGCGCTTCTCCTGTGCTTCTTCCTCCCCCATGAAATACTGCAAACCACTCAAACCCTGGTCTGAAATACAAGCTATGTCATGAGGTACCCGTTGCATTGGCAGGGCGCGATGGAGCTGCCCGACTTGACCGTGCAGAAGAGCTCTGTGAAGCTCCTCATGAAGAGATGGGAGTCCGCCAGTGCTCTGACACCTAGCCTGGCCTTCCAACGCCTGCCAGCCCCACGGTCCCTGGCACCAGAGAAAGCCAGCCCAGGCAGCACCGTGGAGGATGCCGCGGCAGACAGCGGGAGGGCGGACGTCACCCTGGGTGGCCCTCGCCGGACTGAGACCTTCCCCATCTCTGTCAAGGAGCTGCAGAGCCACTTTGAGACCCTGGGTGGCAGGAAGGTGAGTGCACGCAGGTTCCGCAGCTGAAAAGGATTCCCGCGCTCTCACTGAGGACTTGGAGAACACTACTGCCAGAACAGCACCCCCTTCCAATCTGCTGCCTCTTCATATCCTTTCTGCCCCCTGAAAGCCCTACCTGGCTCCTCCCAGTAGCTTCTAGCTCACATCCCCTCCATGTCTTCCAACAGGAAGCGGAAAGTGGCAGAAGCTCACTGCCACCAGCACTGGCCACTCAGCCTGGGAGCCAGACGGACATTTCTCTGATGGAAGTGTCCAGCGTGAAACGGGGGAGGGCAATCTTTGAGAAGATGTCCTCAGGCAATGGACAGACCACCAACACTGAAGGTTAGCCTTACCACTTGGATCGGATTTCTCCCTTTAGTTCAATGCGCTCCATCTCTGAGGTGACAAGGGGCAAGCACACTCACCTCATCAGGGCAGCCCCCAGGCCGCCCAGGGAGAGAACGTGGTGTTCTTCTCAATGCAAAACAAGCTTTCCAGCCTTCTCCATTTTGTCTTTTGCATTACGGAAGAGTGCCTGATGCCCATTAAATACTTTTTGAACAAAACACAACAGAATGGTGTCTTATGTTTTGAGAAGATAACTTTTGATGAAGACAGCCCAGATTACAAATATGATATCAAAACTATGGGCAGCATTCATCAATTACGAAAAAGTGGTATCTTCATTTTCTTCTTTGGTGAAGATAGGTTGGATTTAGCAACTTGTTGCTTTGGTAACAATGCGTTAACTTTTATTAGTTAAAGGCATTCTGGTTTCCACAAATTAAATGCTCCGTACTTTATGTGTTCTAAAGTAAAAGTACGACACAGTTGGCAAAATGTTGGCAATACTGTTTGTTTTGCTTACTGCTTTTCTTTCAAGCTTTGAAACACATGCACCCATCTCCCTCTCCCCAACTATGACGTCTCTTTGTGGTTGCAGTGGGTGGCTGCAAAGCTGTAGGAGGACTTCCAGAAGACAGCCCTCCCAACACCGGCAATACACTGACGGAATTCCAGGAGAATGTCTCCTTGAAAGACAAAATGGCTCTGTATCAGGCTGCGGTGTCAAAGGCAGAGAACAGCAACCGCTTTGCCAATGTAAGATACCAATGTCTCAATATCTTCTTAATTCTACGTTTGCTTTGCCCAGGGACAGATCGTAACCATCTTTATTTCTACAAGCAAGCTATCAGGTGGATCATAGGGTGGATCAAAATTTAAATCCCAAATTAGGAAACCTACAGAGCAAACATAGTCATCCATCAGTCTCTCTCTCTACCAAATGAGGTTTTTCACGCTAGATGCCTTTGGTCTTTTGGACAATCCCCATTGCTTCATGGAAGTGCTCTTCCTTTCAGTCCACCTTTGCCTGAACTTCATGTATGAGGATCATGGGTGAGAGAGAGATCAGCAACACGGTTATCCTATGATGACAAAACAAGGCAGTTTCCTTACCACAACAACTATTCTCTATCGCCAAATAATAAAATCCTATTCAGGAGCACAGTGACTTCAGAGCTCTTGCTGCTCGAACTGAAGACTTTGAAAGTACCGCATGATAAAACAGCTCAGCTATGGGTGCTCAGGTAGCCCAGAAGCCACCTGAGGGAAGCAGCCAACAGCCACGCTCGCCTTCAGAGTCCAGGTGTTTTCAAACCACCGCAATTCCTGCCCACTGGCTTCTTGATTTCCTAATTGCCCTTGTGTATTTGGAACAGATTCCTGCGGTTCTTTGGGCCAAGAAGGTTCCAATTCCCTCCTCCCAACACTGCCAGCAACGGTGCTGTTAGCTCTCTCTCCCCAAAAGGAAGAACTGGAGGAAGCCTGACCCAACCGAACTGTGTTGAGAACATATGAACTGCTTCATTTACACCCTATAACACCTTGCCCTTACTTGTTGAAATGGATGGTATGTTCTTACTGCAAATGGAAAACACCTGGCCTTATTTGATCACTCTAGACCTCAGAGGAAATCAAGTCCTGCACTGTGCCCGGCGGCCTGGCTGCAGTGAGGAAACACTTTGAGAATGGGCAGATGACCCCTTCAATGACCACCTTCGCTCACTCCCAGCACCAGCACAAAGCTGCAGAGGTAACAATGGCATTTTGAATACTAACAAATTAGGTTTCCCCTGTTAAAGAGCTCGAGAGGAAAATAACATTATTTGCTTGATTCCAGGATTCACCATTCCCGGTGTCCCTGGAAAAATTTGCACCCCATTTTCTTTTCAACTCGCCCTCCTCGAGCCTCACCTAACTTTAACGGTTCAAACTTCTCATCACATGGGTTCCTTGTGGTGCTCGTAATCCCCTAAATCATCACGGTACACTGCCATAAAGGAACCATTTGGGCTTAACACCTCTTAAAATAGAACTGATTTGTGACAGCCCTTCACAGGCAGAAACACAAATCCAGATTACTGTTAATTACGTGATTCTTTGTATTTGTTTTCAGGAGACCTCAAGTACCACTCAGCTCCCACTATCAAGCAGCACCAGGGAAGCTGAGTGCAGTGCGACGAGCTCCAAAGAAGCCCCACTAGAAGCCTTTCAAAGCAAAGAGGTAACTTTGTCAATTAACAATTATATCATTTGGCAGGTATGGTTTTAAAACAGTGTCCTAGACAGGGTTGTTTGGATGTGGTAATGAATGGGGCTTCCCACTCAGACTTCTCTGTGATGTTTCAAAGACAGCAGCCGAAATATGGAGTATTCTTCCATGTTGCACTAAATCCCGCAGTAACGTGAAGGTTTTGTGCACAGGTTTCTCTCGGGGAGCAAGTGACTCCAGAGACAAACGGGGCTTCTACACTCACCCGGCATACTGATGAAGCAGGTAAGAAGTGGCTTGAGAGTAATGGCTCCCAAAGGAGCACGACAAACCAAGTTCTTGGCAACCGTCTTTACTGGCACAAATGTGGGGCTGCTTTTAGGATACAGATACAGGACATTGCTCCAAGTTGTTCAGTGCCTCCTTCCTCAGCTAAGCACATTCATTGGTCTCAGTGGGACCTAAGAAACAGGTTTCCGTGCTGGTACACAGAGAGGAGTTTGGCAGAAGGAGGTAGCTTCAAATTTGTGCTGAGCTGCTGGAAAGAGCGGGGCATTTTAAGAGATGTCTGAAGACACACGAAAACCCTTGCCCCTGTATAGCCGAAACTGTGGATGATAAAGGCTCAATTTATAGCCAAGCGGAACAGGCCTGGAGAGCACGATCACGGTGCTGAGGTGCTGCTTCCGCAGTCTAGTCCTGGTATTAGAATTCACGCGTTTGGTTAACACAAAGACCTCAGTCCTGTGCGAGCCCTGACATTCAGGCAATTCAGGTACGGCAAAACAGCAGGCCATAGATAATGTGTCCCTCAACACTTCTTCCATCCATTTCCTATGTATTTCTTCTCTTCATATTGTCCGTTGTTCATTTACTTTTTTTTTTTTTAATAATAACAGTAATTATTATTCTTTCCATTGCAGTAAGCAATGCAGCTGTGGACGTGGAGGTCCCAACCACTTCCACAGAGGTTTGTGACCATCAGACGGAAAGGACAGCAGAGGAAAACGCTGTTCCCATAGACAGAGAGACTGCAACATCTGTACCAGATGGCAAGGTCTGTGCCTTTATAGTAAGAGTAGACATCAGTCTGTCAAATACAGTCTGAATTTCTATTTTTACAATGTAGTTGCAATTGAAAATGCAACCTGTGAAAGCAGTAGGAATATACGGAGCTTAGCAATGACGGGCACACAAGGTGGTATTTAGTACAACCTGTAATTCAGCAAGTACTTCTACTACATGACAAACACAACTGAAAGTTGAACTCACACGCTTCTGCTTTTCCTTTCCTTCTCTGATGAAGGAAGCCTCTTCTTTCCCTGCTTTCAGTCTCTAAAAGGCTATGTTTTCTGTCACCAGTTCCTCAGATGCACAGAAATTCTCAACTTGAGGAAAAACGAAGACAAGCGTCAAAATGTCGAGGGCTATCTGGACCAGGCAATTCCACTGGCACTGCCGAGCGAAGCACTGCACCAGCCCAAAAGCACCATGCCGTCTGCTCTTGCCAGAATGAGAGCCATGAATGCAATCATCAAGAGCCATGCACATTCTGTAAGACGGCCACGTCACCAAGGAGCTGCTGGGCTGCCAGTTCTAAGTGTATGTGCACAAGAAAACGCAAAGGTTCAAAGAGGCGCCACCTATTCAGACGAGATGCTCCCTAAGCCTGGGGAGCCGCAGATGAGGGAGCCACTGAGACAACCCAAAAGCAGAAGCAATTGTGCGGCTTCCAGAATTAAGGCCATCAACGACATCCACAGGAACCTACACCATTCTCAAAGGTGTCCAAACCAGGAAGGGGCTGCTTTTCTGGTGGAGGATGCGCAAGGGTTCAAAACAACAGAATCCGGCCTGAAGAACAAAGACGCAAGCGTCACAGTCTCTGTGTTGTGCAGTAATGCACAACAAGTTGACAATAAAGAGATGAAGTGACTCAAAACTAACAGACTTGTCTGAACTTTTGCTGCCTGTCTCAACAGGTTGGAGCATCAGGCGGGGAGAAACTTCATGAAATATAACGAGGGCAAGTGTAGAGCCCTGCATCGGGGCAAGAACAACCCCAGACACCAGGATAAGTTGGGGACTGCCCTGCTGGAGAGCAGCAAAGGGGAAAGGGACGTGGGCGTCCTGGTGGAGAGCCGGCTGACCATGAGCCAGCACTGTGCCCTTGTGGCCAAGAAGGCCAATGGCATCCTGGGGTGTATTAGCAGGGCTGTGGTTAGTAGGTCGAGAGAGGTTCTCCTCCCCCTCTACTCTGCCCTAGTGAGACCACATCTGCAATATTGCGTCCAGTTCTGGGCCCCCCAGTTCAAGAAGGACAGGGAACTGCTTGAGAGAGTCCAGCACAGAGCCACGAGGATGATTAAGGGAGTGGAGCATCTCCCTTTCGAGGAAAGGCTGAGGGAGCTGGGTCTCTTTAGTTAGAGAAGAGGAGACTCAGAGGTGACCTTATTAACGTTTATAAATATGTAAAGGGAGAGTGTCAGGAGGACGGAGCTAGGCTCTTCTCGGTGACATCTAATGATAGGACAAGGGGCAATGGGTGTAAGCTGGAACATAGGAGGTTCCACTTAAATGTGAGACAAAACTTTTTTATGGTGAGGGTGACCGAGCACGAGAACAGGCTACCCAAAGGAGGGTTGTGGAGTTTCCTTCTCCAGAGACACTCAAAACCTGCTTGGACGCGATCCTGTGTGACCTGATCTAGCTGCTCCTGCTCCGGCAGGGGCATTGGACCAGACGATCTTCCAAGGTCCCTTCCAATCCCTAACATTCAGTGATTCGGTGATTCCTAGGCGTCTCAGCAGTCTTCTAGCATCTTTCTTTGGCAAAGGCATGTCTGAAAAGAAAAACTGTAAAAATCACAGTCAGGGGAAGAGCTCTGGATCTCCAAAGTACCAATCTGCAGGTCTTATATATGGGCTGCCATTATGTCAGGATAACAACAATCTGCTGCCCAGGAAGATTAATCTTACTTTGAATTCAGTACGCACCGCAATACTATGCTCCTCAGAAAATCAGGACAATTATTCCCAGGTTTTGTGATTACCACTCGTTAAAGTGAGGATTTACTGGATTAGGTTTTGGATGAACTCTAGATCTCAGAGTGTACCTTATAATTGAGGAGAAGATAGAAATATCAATATAGCATTGAATTAAATATTTTCAGTGAATGTTGTAAATGTTACTCGTGCTTTTTTCCCCTGGATTGAAGGCGTAGTGTCACGAGGATGCTTAACAACTAAAGCAAAACTGCATCCTGTGACAGCATATACAGTGTATTCACTGGAAGCAAACAAATTCCAAGACAATTTATTTTATTTTATTTTATTTTATTTTATTTTATTTTATTTTATTTTATTTTATTTTATTTTATTTTATTTTATTTTATTTTATTTTATTTTATTTTATTTTATTTTAATTTAATTTAATTTAATTTAATTTAATTTTATTTCATTTTATTTTATCTTATATTTTATTTTATTTTATTTTATTTTATTTTATTTTATTTTATTTTATTTTATTTTATTTTATTTTATTTTATTTTTTTCTGAAGACATTAGAGTATTCTTAAGAAGAAGACTTTCATCCGAGGTTTGTGCATTTCCTTGACAGAAAAAAAAAAAAATCCATCTTGCAGTTCATTCCAGGACTGATCATTAGTTGAAAGCCTTTGCATTCAAATATCTGAGATTTGGATAGAGGATGCCTATACGCACATGGGAGTGGAGTGGTGCCATGCTATGAGTGAGAATATGGACACTTCTGGTCTAAATTCTGTCAGCAGCCGGTGGGACTCAGAGAAGACCTTCTGTACCTCTCATTTTCTCAGGGTGTTCACATGGGTGCTGTGAAGCCAACAGGATTAGAGAGCACGCTGAGGCAAAATTTTCACTAAAACCTGGACATCATTGCTGTTATTCTAGAAGATAGTTTATGAGACAAAGAAAAATGGGTACCAAGCAAACAAAGTAATGATTGCTGGCTAAATAAGAATTATTGCCAGGGCTTGGTGCTTGGTTCACACAGGCAGTTCAGGGTTTAGTTTCACGAGAATTCAAGATCCTCTCAGAGCAACGTGCAGCTTTTTGTGGTTGCTTGGAATACCGGGGGCAGCCGATACCCAGGGTAAAAGAAAAATGTAAGCCACTAAGGGGTGATGGTGGGAAGATAAAGATCAGCTTGGAGCACTTGGCAGCTCAGAGGAGATGAGAATGGACAGTGAGAAAACCCTAATGACTCTCAGAGGAGAAGCAGTAAGAGCAGGAAAGGCACTTGCAAACCCTCCCCAGCCCAAGCAGCCAACAGCAGACGCGAGGAGGACTTCAGAGCAGGCAAGCCTTGTGCTCTGGGCTGCCGCAAGGACCCCTGACCAGGCCAACCAGGTACAAGTGTCTTGGTGCCAGGCCGCTGGCCAGAGCACTTGAGTACATCCATGTTAGTGCTCATGTGTGGGTGAGGAGTGGAAGGGAAACCACTTTTGAAGTAAGACCACCTCCCTTTCATACGAGGCCTTCCTACTCTGCTGCAACATTGCTTCCATCAGGCGAGAAGAAACAGCGTGGCACTGCTGGTAGGGAGCTCCAGCATGAGGAAAGAAACAGGTGGGGAGTAGAGGAGGTGAAGGCAGTTTAGAGAGAAATGACTGCAGTTATGTTATCTGACAGCCTCATGCAAACCATGTCAGTGGTTACCCCAGTGAGCCATGCCTTGCAGAGGCATCCCAGCAAGTCCCTGCAGCCCCGAGTCCTGGCTGACAGCACACGCTGATGCAGCTGTTCTCCTCCTGCCGACATCAAGACTTTGCAGATAATCAAAGAGACAATTTGGAACAGGAGACCATGTTAAATTTGGTCCCACCCCCCCCAAAAAAAAGGGAGGGGGAATTTTCTAAGTGAGCAGTCACCCAGGGCATCTCTCAGGCTGAAATTTCTCATGTCAGAACACGAACAGGTCACACTTAGCGAAGCCGTGCAGCTCAGGGAACAAAACCTCCCTTCCTGCAATCGGCAGCTTGATTCTTTCTAGTCTTGGCTTTAGAGCACTATGCGGAGTTTATTATAATTCTCTTGAATAGTAAAGGCTCACCCTGAGCACTCTGGTGCACAAGTATCCAGGAAAGCCCTGCTGGGGCTCTTGTAGCCACTTGCCGCAAGACACTTTCCTGATTGAATTCCTACTCCTACCATGCCAGACCAGATATTCTTTCGTGCCCCCTGGCAAAGCTAATGGGCTCTGGGCTGGCTGCATTAGACCTTCTGCCTCAGCACCAGCAATGAGCCTGAGGCTACCAGGTAGCTGAAGCACATCCTCTCCAAGCAGCCCCATTCTGGAAGCATTATAGATTTGCAGTTCACCTCCTTAGATATATATGCAACAAGCAAAGCATCATTAGAAGCACAGCGTTTATGAGGGTTCTGAAAAATCACTTTTTTTTACTCCTTAGCTAGTGCAAAGACACCACAGATATGAGAAAAATGGTCAATCCTTTGTAGCATTTCCCAGTTCATTGTTCTTACTACTGTAGTCTTCTTCAGGCTTCACTTCAGAGTTGTGAAGGGCATCCCAAGTTCTCCTCCTCCAACTCAAATCTCTTTTCTTGCGTTACAGATTATCTACTATGATCCCCCCCCAAAAAAACCTTTTCATCTGTACTTCCGCAAAGAGAAAAAAATCTTTTTTCTTAAAATTTCCTATTTCCTATGTCAAGTGTGTCCTGACAGCTGAACATCTTTGTTGGATGATCCTCAGAGAATTTTGTTTGATGACCACTCTCCTGGGGACCAGAAGTGGAAGACCAGTTGGCCTGCAGCAGGAACCATCTCCCTGCGTATCCCATTAAAGCAATTAATCAAATTATAATAATCTTTCTATGCTAGAAGGCAGGAATTTCTCCCATCATCTTTTGTGGTTCGTCTTTTTGTGGTTCTACTTCCCATCAATGGGGGCTGTTCAGCCACGTCCTGGGAAGCAGGGCCTCAATATGCGTGGTGGTTTTTCAGGAGGGCAGACGCTTCCACAACAAGAGCCCCCCCCGCCTCCTTCCCCTTTCCCACCTTTTATTGCTGAGTGTGAAATCACATGGCATGGAATATCCCTTTGGTCAGTTTAGGTCAGCTGCACCGGTGATGTCCCCTCCCCGTCACTTGCCCACCCCCAGCCTGCTGGCTCTTGGGGCTTGGAGGGAGTCTTGATGCGGTGCCAGTATTGCTCACTAATAGACAAAACACTGGTGTGATACCAGTGCTCTTTGAGCTACAATTGCAGAACACAGCACTGTATGGGCTGCTCCAGGGAAAGTTAATTCCATCCCAGCCAGACCTAGCGTAAGGCAGGTTTTAACTCCTGGCTTGAGTGTAGTTCGTTGCAGACTGTGTCTGTTTAGGTTTCTTCTTTCACTGGAAAGATCATTGTCTTCTTTTACTTTGACTTTACTGTTTTTATCAACAAGAAGAGTATTACTAAACTCCCAGTCTATGTCAAAAGGTGTCACGTCTTTACTTCTAGAAAGGAGGACGGTACTGGTGCTACTTCCAAAGAGTTGTTCCATTAAATTAGACTTCTTTCCTTTCTTAGTATTGACATCTGCGTTTTCCTTGATATTTTCATCTAAGTAATCACTTTTTTGATTAAGTCACCTTGATCTCCCTGATCCTTTTCCAAAGGAAGGTACCTAACTGCCAAATGTTAACTCTCTACTTTAAATCTACAGTCCTTAGCTTTCTCTGCTTCTGCCCTTGTACTTTTGTGGCATCATAAAATGGGTTGGCTTACTAGAGAGTCCTTCAAAGGTTTTGTTGGCCAAAGAGCTGTAGCCTGAGAGTCAGAAGTCTCCTCCATACTACAGGAAGAGAGAACGCCCCCAAGGGTAAATTACCCAACATTTTGATATTTCTCTTAGGTATCAAAAAAAACACACACAAAAAACACCAGCATGAGTGAATGAAAGAAAACCAAGCACGGCATGCCAGAGCTAGTCAAACAATTCTGCCAGTTAGCTCTAAGAGAGAATTTGAAGTTAGCTGAGTAACGGAGAATAAAAATGAAAAACCAATGGTCTCTCTGTTTGAGGGCATTTATTATCTACCACAACGGTCTGCCCAAGAACTTGTCCCTAAGGACACCAAGTTCTTTCTGGGAGAGGTTGTGCACCACCACCAACAGAATCTCAGCAGATTCCGAGGACTCTCTGGTGGGTCTGTTGGGGTAAGGAAAGCCAGGAGGCCGGCTTGGTTGCCTTGGTTTCCGTATGCCCACACATGGAGACGGTAACCTGGACACTGTGGACTGACTGTGTGCTCACAATGCAGACAGGCAGGTTAAAAGGCGGCGCCTCTTCCTGCGGCCATCACTTCTTGGAAGTGAGATTGTGACGGACGAGGTAGGATGAGGCTTTTCTCCAATGCATACTGTGAACTGTCGATCTAGCTTCACATTCATTAGTCAAATGAGACCAGTGAATAAGAGAATGTTTAAATTTGCCTTCCTTTCAACAGGCACGCAATGTGTGCAGCAGAGTCACAAAAGGAAAATTCAGCTGAGAAGAGCCAAGCGGTAAGATTAGCTCCTTACGAATACACAAGTTCGTGCATTTTTTTGGACGTAGGTGGTCTAGCGCAAAGCCTGATACTCTTCATGTGATAAATGGGTGAGAGGGAGCAAAAGAAAAAAAAAAAAGAAATGCTTCAGATACTTGTGGCTCTGCTTACCTGCAGAAGAAAAACTGCACGCTCTTCCAGTGACAGTGTCAGAAGCGTGCAGCTAGCTCTCACGTGCACTTTCAGGGAGTCTTTAGTGGAGAAGAGATCCTCTAGTACCGTGGCCAGTGAATATTAGTCACCAGACAGAGGGAAGAACTGAAGCAGCTTCTGGTTCTCTCTCTCGCAACCCTCTGCCTTCCTGCCCAGCATGGCCATCGAACAAAAAGCAGCCAAGCCCTTAGTTTGTGCCTTCCTCTGGCACGTTTTAAGCATGATAACTTTAGAAGTGGCCAGCAAAAGTTAGGAAGTACAGTCGGCAAAGGCGGCATGAAATGCTAAAGGCCATTGAAGCCCAGCTCCATACCTCTTTGGGTTTTCGTATTCCCCCAATTTTCTTCCTGCATTTTCATAAGGGCTAAGAAGGTTCTACGAAGCCTGGGAAACGATTCAAGGCCCTGACAGTGTCAGACGTGCAGTCTTCACCAAGTATTTGACTTAAGAATGAATTGCCCTCAGCATTCTGTAGTGATTTAAGCGGCCATGAGCAGGCGGCAAAAGTGGCTTAAAGTCAGGATGAGGCCTAAAGTCAAATTCTTTGCTGACAAGTGCACATGTCCCAGGGGAATTTCCTTCATGAGTACCCTTGGGTTGCAGAAACCTAGCGCTTCTCCTGTGCTTCTTCCTCCCCCATGAAATACTGCAAACCACTCAAACCCTGGTCTGAAATACAAGCTATGTCATGAGGTACCCGTTGCATTGGCAGGGCGCGATGGAGCTGCCCGACTTGACCGTGCAGAAGAGCTCTGTGAAGCTCCTCATGAAGAGATGGGAGTCCGCCAGTGCTCTGACACCTAGCCTGGCCTTCCAACGCCTGCCAGCCCCACGGTCCCTGGCACCAGAGAAAGCCAGCCCAGGCAGCACCGTGGAGGAAGCCGCGGCAGACAGCGGGAGGGCGGACGTCACCCTGGGTGGCCCTCGCCGGACTGAGACCTTCCCCATCTCTGTCAAGGAGCTGCAGAGCCACTTTGAGACCCTGGGTGGCAGGAAGGTGAGTGCACGCAGGTTCCGCAGCTGAAAAGGATTCCCGCGCTCTCACTGAGGACTTGGAGAACACTACTGCCAGAACAGCACCCCCTTCCAATCTGCTGCCTCTTCATATCCTTTCTGCCCCCTGAAAGCCCTACCTGGCTCCTCCCAGTAGCTTCTAGCTCACATCCCCTCCGTGTCTTCCAACAGGAAGCGGAAAGTGGCAGAAGCTCACTGCCACCAGCACTGGCCACTCAGCCTGGGAGCCAGACGGACATTTCTCTGATGGAAGTGTCCAGCGTGAAACGGGGGAGGGCAATCTTTGAGAAGATGTCCTCAGGCAATGGACAGACCACCAACACTGAAGGTTAGCCTTACCACTTGGATCGGATTTCTCCCTTTAGTTCAATGCGCTCCATCTCTGAGGTGACAAGGGGCAAGCACACTCACCTCATCAGGGCAGCCCCCAGGCCGCCCAGGGAGAGAACGTGGTGTTCTTCTCAATGCAAAACAAGCTTTCCAGCCTTCTCCATTTTGTCTTTTGCATTACGGAGGAGTGCCTGATGCCCATTAAATACTTTTTGAACAAAACACAACAGAATGGTGTCTTATGTTTTGAGAAGATAACTTTTGATGAAGACAGCCCAGATTACAAATATGATATCAAAACTATGGGCAGCATTCATCAATTACGAAAAAGTGGTATCTTCATTTTCTTCTTTGGTGAAGATAGGTTGGATTTAGCAACTTGTTGCTTTGGTAACAATGCGTTAACTTTTATTAGTTAAAGGCATTCTGGTTTCCACAAATTAAATGCTCCGTACTTTATGTGTTCTAAAGTAAAAGTACGACACAGTTGGCAAAATGTTGGCAATACTGTTTGTTTTGCTTACTGCTTTTCTTTCAAGCTTTGAAACACATGCACCCATCTCCCTCTCCCCAACTATGACGTCTCTTTGTGGTTGCAGTGGGTGGCTGCAAAGCTGTAGGAGGACTTCCAGAAGACAGCCCTCCCAACACCGGCAATACACTGACAGAATTCCAGGAGAATGTCTCCTTGAAAGACAAAATGGCTCTGTATCAGGCTGCGGTGTCAAAGGCAGAGAACAGCAACCGCTTTGCCAATGTAAGATACCAATGTCTCAATATCTTCTTAATTCTACGTTTGCTTTGCCCAGGGACAGATCGTAACCATCTTTATTTCTACAAGCAAGCTATCAGGTGGATCATAGGGTGGATCAAAATTTAAATCCCAAATTAGGAAACCTACAGAGCAAACATAGTCATCCATCAGTCTCTCTCTCTACCAAATGAGGTTTTTCACGCTAGATGCCTTTGGTCTTTTGGACAATCCCCATTACTTCATGGAAGTGCTCTTCCTTTCAGTCCACCTTTGCCTGAACTTCATGTATGAGGATCATGGGTGAGAGAGAGATCAGCAACACGGTTATCCTATGATGACAAAACAAGGCAGTTTCCTTACCACAACAACTATTCTCTATCGCCAAATAATAAAATCCTATTCAGGAGCACAGTGACTTCAGAGCTCTTGCTGCTCGAACTGAAGACTTTGAAAGTACCGCATGATAAAACAGCTCAGCTATGGGTGCTCAGGTAGCCCAGAAGCCACCTGAGGGAAGCAGCCAACAGCCACGCTCGCCTTCAGAGTCCAGGTGTTTTCAAACCACCGCAATTCCTGCCCACTGGCTTCTTGATTTCCTAATTGCCCTTGTGTATTTGGAACAGATTCCTGCGGTTCTTTGGGCCAAGAAGGTTCCAATTCCCTCCTCCCAACACTGCCAGCAATGGTGCTGTTAGCTCTCTCTCCCCAAAAGGAAGAACTGGAGGAAGCCTGACCCAACCGAACTGTGTTGAGAACATATGAACTGCTTCACTTACACCCTATAACACCTTGCCCTTACTTGTTGAAATGGATGGTATGTTCTTACTGCAAATGGAAAACACCTGGCCTTATTTGATCACTCTAGACCTCAGAGGAAATCAAGTCCTGCACTGTGCCCGGCGGCCTGGCTGCAGTGAGGAAACACTTTGAGAATGGGCAGATGACCCCTTCAATGACCACCTTCGCTCACTCCCAGCACCAGCACAAAGCTGCAGAGGTAACAATGGCATTTTGAATACTAACAAATTAGGTTTCCCCTGTTAAAGAGCTCGAGAGGAAAATAACATTATTTGCTTGATTCCAGGATTCACCATTCCCGGTGTCCCTGGAAAAATTTGCACCCCATTTTCTTTTCAACTCGCCCTCCTCGAGCCTCACCTAACTTTAACGGTTCAAACTTCTCATCACATGGGTTCCTTGTGGTGCTCGTAATCCCCTAAATCATCACGGTACACTGCCATAAAGGAACCATTTGGGCTTAACACCTCTTAAAATAGAACTGATTTGTGACAGCCCTTCACAGGCAGAAACACAAATCCAGATTACTGTTAATTATGTGATTCTTTGTATTTGTTTTCAGGAGACCTCAAGTACCACTCAGCTCCCACTATCAAGCAGCACCAGGGAAGCTGAGTGCAGTGCGACGAGCTCCAAAGAAGCCCCACTAGAAGCCTTTCAAAGCAAAGAGGTAACTTTGTCAATTAACAATTATATCATTTGGCAGGTATGGTTTTAAAACAGTGTCCTAGACAGGGTTGTTTGGATGTGGTAATGAATGGGGCTTCCCACTCAGACTTCTCTGTGATGTTTCAAAGACAGCAGCCGAAATATGGAGTATTCTTCCATGTTGCACTAAATCCCGCAGTAACGTGAAGGTTTTGTGCACAGGTTTCTCTCGGGGAGCAAGTGACTCCAGAGACAAACAGGGCTTCTACACTCACCCGGCATACTGATGAAGCAGGTAAGAAGTGGCTTGAGAGTAATGGCTCCCAAAGGAGCACGACAAACCAAGTTCTTGGCAACCGTCTTTACTGGCACAAACGTGGGGCTGCTTTTAGGATACAGATACAGGACATTGCTCCAAGTTGTTCAGTGCCTCCTTCCTCAGCTAAGCACATTCATTGGTCTCAGTGGGACCTAAGAAACAGGTTTCCGTGCTGGTACACAGAGAGGAGTTTGGCAGAAGGAGGTAGCTTCAAATTTGTGCTGAGCTGCTGGAAAGAGCGGGGCATTTTAAGAGATGTCTGAAGACACACGAAAACCCTTGCCCCTGTATAGCCGAAACTGTGGATGATAAAGGCTCAATTTATAGCCAAGCGGAACAGGCCTGGAGAGCACGATCACGGTGCTGAGGTGCTGCTTCCGCAGTCTAGTCCTGGTATTAGAATTCACGCGTTTGGTTAACACAAAGACCTCAGTCCTGTGCGAGCCCTGACATTCAGGCAATTCAGGTACGGCAAAACAGCAGGCCATAGATAACGTGTCCCTCAACACTTCTTCCATCCATTTCCTATGTATTTCTTCTCTTCATATTGTCCGTTGTTCATTTACTTTTTTTTTTTTTTTTAATAATAACAGTAATTATTATTCTTTCCATTGCAGTAAGCAATGCAGCTGTGGACGTGGAGGTCCCAACCACTTCCACAGAGGTTTGTGACCATCAGACGGAAAGGACAGCAGAGGAAAACGCTGTTCCCATAGACAGAGAGACTGCAACATCTGTACCAGATGGCAAGGTCTGTGCCTTTATAGTAAGAGTAGACATCAGTCTGTCAAATACAGTCTGAATTTCTATTTTTACAATGTAGTTGCAATTGAAAATGCAACCTGTGAAAGCAGTAGGAATATACGGAGCTTAGCAATGACGGGCACACAAGGTGGTATTTAGTACAACCTGTAATTCAGCAAGTACTTCTACTACATGACAAACACAACTGAAAGTTGAACTCACACGCTTCTGCTTTTCCTTTCCTTCTCTGATGAAGGAAGCCTCTTCTTTCCCTGCTTTCAGTCTCTAAAAGGCTATGTTTTCTGTCACCAGTTCCTCAGATGCACAGAAATTCTCAACTTGAGGAAAAACGAAGACAAGCGTCAAAATGTCGAGGGCTATCTGGACCAGGCAATTCCACTGGCACTGCCGAGCGAAGCACTGCACCAGCCCAAAAGCACCATGCCGTCTGCTCTTGCCAGAATGAGAGCCATGAATGCAATCATCAAGAGCCATGCACATTCTGTAAGACGGCCACGTCACCAAGGAGCTGCTGGGCTGCCAGTTCTAAGTGTATGTGCACAAGAAAACGCAAAGGTTCAAAGAGGCGCCACCTATTCAGACGAGATGCTCCCTAAGCCTGGGGAGCCGCAGATGAGGGAGCCACTGAGACAACCCAAAAGCAGAAGCAATTGTGCGGCTTCCAGAATTAAGGCCATCAACGACATCCACAGGAACCTACACCATTCTCAAAGGCGTCCAAACCAGGAAGGGGCTGCTTTTCTGGTGGAGGATGCGCAAGGGTTCAAAACAACAGAATCCGGCCTGAAGAACAAAGACGCAAGCGTCACAGTCTCTGTGTTGTGCAGTAATGCACAACAAGTTGACAATAAAGAGATGAAGTGACTCAAAACTAACAGACTTGTCTGAACTTTTGCTGCCTGTCTCAACAGGTTGGAGCATCAGGCGGGGAGAAACTTCATGAAATATAACGAGGGCAAGTGTAGAGCCCTGCATCGGGGCAAGAACAACCCCAGACACCAGGATAAGTTGGGGACTGCCCTGCTGGAGAGCAGCAAAGGGGAAAGGGACGTGGGCGTCCTGGTGGAGAGCCGGCTGACCATGAGCCAGCACTGTGCCCTTGTGGCCAAGAAGGCCAATGGCATCCTGGGGTGTATTAGCAGGGCTGTGGTTAGTAGGTCGAGAGAGGTTCTCCTCCCCCTCTACTCTGCCCTAGTGAGACCACATCTGCAATATTGCGTCCAGTTCTGGGCCCCCCAGTTCAAGAAGGACAGGGAACTGCTTGAGAGAGTCCAGCACAGAGCCACGAGGATGATTAAGGGAGTGGAGCATCTCCCTTTCGAGGAAAGGCTGAGGGAGCTGGGTCTCTTTAGTTAGAGAAGAGGAGACTCAGAGGTGACCTTATTAACGTTTATAAATATGTAAAGGGAGAGTGTCAGGAGGACGGAGCTAGGCTCTTCTCGGTGACATCTAATGATAGGACAAGGGGCAATGGGTGTAAGCTGGAACATAGGAGGTTCCACTTAAATGTGAGACAAAACTTTTTTATGGTGAGGGTGACCGAGCACGAGAACAGGCTACCCAAAGGAGGGTTGTGGAGTTTCCTTCTCCAGAGACACTCAAAACCTGCTTGGACGCGATCCTGTGTGACCTGATCTAGCTGCTCCTGCTCCGGCAGGGGCATTGGACCAGACGATCTTCCAAGGTCCCTTCCAATCCCTAACATTCAGTGATTCGGTGATTCCTAGGCGTCTCAGCAGTCTTCTAGCATCTTTCTTTGGCAAAGGCATGTCTGAAAAGAAAAACTGTAAAAATCACAGTCAGGGGAAGAGCTCTGGATCTCCAAAGTACCAATCTGCAGGTCTTATATATGGGCTGCCATTATGTCAGGATAACAACAATCTGCTGCCCAGGAAGATTAATCTTACTTTGAATTCAGTACGCACCGCAATACTATGCTCCTCAGAAAATCAGGACAATTATTCCCAGGTTTTGTGATTACCACTCGTTAAAGTGAGGATTTACTGGATTAGGTTTTGGATGAACTCTAGATCTCAGAGTGTACCTTATAATTGGGGAGAAGATAGAAATATCAATATAGCATTGAATTAAATATTTTCAGTGAATGTTGTAAATGTTACTCGTGCTTTTTTCCCCTGGATTGAAGGCGTAGTGTCACGAGGATGCTTAACAACTAAAGCAAAACTGCATCCTGTGACAGCATATACAGTGTATTCACTGGAAGCAAACAAACTCCAAGACAATATATTTTATTTTATTTTATTTTATTTTATTTTATTTTATTTTATTTTATTTTATTTTATTTTATTTTATTTTATTTCATTTTATTTTATTTTATTTTATTTTAATTTTATTTTATTTTATTTTATTTTATTTTATTTCATTTTTTTCTGAAGACATTAGAGTATTCTTAAGAAGAAGACTTTCATCCGAGGTTTGTGCATTTCCTTGACAGAAAAAAAAAAAAAATCCATCTTGCAGTTCATTCCAGGACTGATCATTAGTTGAAAGCCTTTGCATTCAAATATCTGAGATTTGGATAGAGGATGCCTATACGCACATGGGAGTGGAGTGGTGCCATGCTATGAGTGAGAATATGGACACTTCTGGTCTAAATTCTGTCAGCAGCCGGTGGGACTCAGAGAAGACCTTCTGTACCTCTCATTTTCTCAGGGTGTTCACATGGGTGCTGTGAAGCCAACAGGATTAGAGAGCACGCTGAGGCAAAATTTTCACTAAAACCTGGACATCATTGCTGTTATTCTAGAAGATAGTTTATGAGACAAAGAAAAATGGGTACCAAGCAAACAAAGTAATGATTGCTGGCTAAATAAGAATTATTGCCAGGGCTTGGTGCTTGGTTCACACAGGCAGTTCAGGGTTTAGTTTCACGAGAATTCAAGATCCTCTCAGAGCAACGTGCAGCTTTTTGTGGTTGCTTGGAATACCGGGGGCAGCCGATACCCAGGGTAAAAGAAAAATGTAAGCCACTAAGGGGTGATGGTGGGAAGATAAAGATCAGCTTGGAGCACTTGGCAGCTCAGAGGAGATGAGAATGGACAGTGAGAAAACCCTAATGACTCTCAGAGGAGAAGCAGTAAGAGCAGGAAAGGCACTTGCAAACCCTCCCCAGCCCAAGCAGCCAACAGCAGACGCGAGGAGGACTTCAGAGCAGGCAAGCCTTGTGCTCTGGGCTGCCGCAAGGACCCCTGACCAGGCCAACCAGGTACAAGTGTCTTGGTGCCAGGCCGCTGGCCAGAGCACTTGAGTACATCCATGTTAGTGCTCATGTGTGGGTGAGGAGTGGAAGGGAAACCACTTTTGAAGTAAGACCACCTCCCTTTCATACGAGGCCTTCCTACTCTGCTGCAACATTGCTTCCATCAGGCGAGAAGAAACAGCGTGGCACTGCTGGTAGGGAGCTCCAGCATGAGGAAAGAAACAGGTGGGGAGTAGAGGAGGTGAAGGCAGTTTAGAGAGAAATGACTGCAGTTATGTTATCTGACAGCCTCATGCAAACCATGTCAGTGGTTACCCCAGTGAGCCATGCCTTGCAGAGGCATCCCAGCAAGTCCCTGCAGCCCCGAGTCCTGGCTGACAGCACACGCTGATGCAGCTGTTCTCCTCCTGCCGACATCAAGACTTTGCAGATAATCAAAGAGACAATTTGGAACAGGAGACCATGTTAAATTTGGTCCCACCCCCCCAAAAAAAAAGGGAGGGGGAATTTTCTAAGTGAGCAGTCACCCAGGACATCTCTCAGGCTGAAATTTCTCATGTCAGAACACGAACAGGTCACACTTAGCGAAGCCGTGCAGCTCAGGGAACAAAACCTCCCTTCCTGCAATCGGCAGCTTGATTCTTTCTAGTCTTGGCTTTAGAGCACTATGCGGAGTTTATTATAATTCTCTTGAATAGTAAAGGCTCACCCTGAGCACTCTGGTGCACAAGTATCCAGGAAAGCCCTGCTGGGGCTCTTGTAGCCACTTGCCGCAAGACACTTTCCTGATTGAATTCCTACTCCTACCATGCCAGACCAGATATTCTTTCGTGCCCCCTGGCAAAGCTAATGGGCTCTGGGCTGGCTGCATTAGACCTTCTGCCTCAGCACCAGCAATGAGCCTGAGGCTACCAGGTAGCTGAAGCACATCCTCTCCAAGCAGCCCCATTCTGGAAGCATTATAGATTTGCAGTTCACCTCCTTAGATATATATGCAACAAGCAAAGCATCATTAGAAGCACAGCGTTTATGAGGGTTCTGAAAAATCACTTTTTTTTACTCCTTAGCTAGTGCAAAGACACCACAGATATGAGAAAAATGGTCAATCCTTTGTAGCATTTCCCAGTTCATTGTTCTTACTACTGTAGTCTTCTTCAGGCTTCACTTCAGAGTTGTGAAGGGCATCCCAAGTTCTCCTCCTCCAACTCAAATCTCTTTTCTTGCGTTACAGATTATCTACTATGATCCCCCCCCAAAAAAACCTTTTCATCTGTACTTCCGCAAAGAGAAAAAAATCTTTTTTCTTAAAATTTCCTATTTCCTATGTCAAGTGTGTCCTGACAGCTGAACATCTTTGTTGGATGATCCTCAGAGAATTTTGTTTGATGACCACTCTCCTGGGGACCAGAAGTGGAAGACCAGTTGGCCTGCAGCAGGAACCATCTCCCTGCGTATCCCATTAAAGCAATTAATCAAATTATAATAATCTTTCTATGCTAGAAGGCAGGAATTTCTCCCATCATCTTTTGTGGTTCGTCTTTTTGTGGTTCTACTTCCCATCAATGGGGGCTGTTCAGCCACGTCCTGGGAAGCAGGGCCTCAATATGCGTGGTGGTTTTTCAGGAGGGCAGACGCTTCCACAACAAGAGCCCCCCCCGCCTCCTTCCCCTTTCCCACCTTTTATTGCTGAGTGTGACATCACATGGCATGGAATATCCCTTTGGTCAGTTTAGGTCAGCTGCACCGGTGATGTCCCCTCCCCGTCACTTGCCCACCCCCAGCCTGCTGGCTCTTGGGGCTTGGAGGGAGTCTTGATGCGGTGCCAGTATTGCTCACTAATAGACAAAACACTGGTGTGATACCAGTGCTCTTTGAGCTACAATTGCAGAACACAGCACTGTATGGGCTGCTCCAGGGAAAGTTAATTCCATCCCAGCCAGACCTAGCGTAAGGCAGGTTTTAACTCCTGGCTTGAGTGTAGTTCGTTGCAGACTGTGTCTGTTTAGGTTTCTTCTTTCACTGAAAAGATCATTGTCTTCTTTTACTTTGACTTTACTGTTTTTATCAACAAGAAGAGTATTACTAAACTCCCAGTCTATGTCAAAAGGTGTCACGTCTTTACTTCTAGAAAGGAGGACGGTACTGGTGCTACTTCCAAAGAGTTGTTCCATTAAATTAGACTTCTTTCCTTTCTTAGTATTGACATCTGCGTTTTCCTTGATATTTTCATCTAAGTAATCACTTTTTTGATTAAGTCACCTTGATCTCCCTGATCCTTTTCCAAAGGAAGGTACCTAACTGCCAAATGTTAACTCTCTACTTTAAATCTACAGTCCTTAGCTTTCTCTGCTTCTGCCCTTGTACTTTTGTGGCATCATAAAATGGGTTGGCTTACTAGAGAGTCCTTCAAAGGTTTTGTTGGCCAAAGAGCTGTAGCCTGAGAGTCAGAAGTCTCCTCCATACTACAGGAAGAGAGAACGCCCCCAAGGGTAAATTACCCAACATTTTGATATTTCTCTTAGGTATCAAAAAAAACACACACAAAAAACACCAGCATGAGTGAATGAAAGAAAACCAAGCACGGCATGCCAGAGCTAGTCAAACAATTCTGCCAGTTAGCTCTAAGAGAGAATTTGAAGTTAGCTGAGTAACGGAGAATAAAAATGAAAAACCAATGGTCTCTCTGTTTGAGGGCATTTATTATCTACCACAACGGTCTGCCCAAGAACTTGTCCCTAAGGACACCAAGTTCTTTCTGGGAGAGGTTGTGCACCACCACCAACAGAATCTCAGCAGATTCCGAGGACTCTCTGGTGGGTCTGTTGGGGTAAGGAAAGCCAGGAGGCCGGCTTGGTTGCCTTGGTTTCCGTATGCCCACACATGGAGATGGTAACCTGGACACTGTGGACTGACTGTGTGCTCACAATGCAGACAGGCAGGTTAAAAGGCGGCGCCTCTTCCTGCGGCCATCACTTCTTGGAAGTGAGATTGTGACGGACGAGGTAGGATGAGGCTTTTCTCCAATGCATACTGTGAACTGTCGATCTAGCTTCACATTCGTTAGTCAAATGAGACCAGTGAATAAGAGAATGTTTAAATTTGCCTTCCTTTCAACAGGCACGCAATGTGTGCAGCAGAGTCACAAAAGGAAAATTCAGCTGAGAAGAGCCAAGCGGTAAGATTAGCTCCTTACGAATACACAAGTTCGTGCATTTTTTTGGACGTAGGTGGTCTAGCGCAAAGCCTGATACTCTTCATGTGATAAATGGGTGAGAGGGAGCAAAAGAAAAAAAAATGAAATGCTTCAGATACTTGTGGCTCTGCTTACCTGCAGAAGAAAAACTGCACGCTCTTCCAGTGACAGTGTCAGAAGCGTGCAGCTAGCTCTCACGTGCACTTTCAGGGAGTCTTTAGTGGAGAAGAGATCCTCTAGTACCGTGGCCAGTGAATATTAGTCACCAGACAGAGGGAAGAACTGAAGCAGCTTCTGGTTCTCTCTCTCGCAACCCTCTGCCTTCCTGCCCAGCATGGCCATCGAACAAAAAAGCAGCCAAGCCCTTAGTTTGTGCCTTCCTCTGGCACGTTTTAAGCATGATAACTTTAGAAGTGGCCAGCAAAAGTTAGGAAGTACAGTCGGCAAAGGCGGCATGAAATGCTAAAGGCCATTGAAGCCCAGCTCCATACCTCTTTGGGTTTTCGTATTCCCCCAATTTTCTTCCTGCATTTTCATAAGGGCTAAGAAGGTTCTACGAAGCCTGGGAAACGATTCAAGGCCCTGACAGTGTCAGACGTGCAGTCTTCACCAAGTATTTGACTTAAGAATGAATTGCCCTCAGCATTCTGTAGTGATTTAAGCGGCCATGAGCAGGCGGCAAAAGTGGCTTAAAGTCAGGATGAGGCCTAAAGTCAAATTCTTTGCTGACAAGTGCACATGTCCCAGGGGAATTTCCTTCATGAGTACCCTTGGGTTGCAGAAACCTAGCGCTTCTCCTGTGCTTCTTCCTCCCCCATGAAATACTGCAAACCACTCAAACCCTGGTCTGAAATACAAGCTATGTCATGAGGTACCCGTTGCATTGGCAGGGCGCGATGGAGCTGCCCGACTTGACCGTGCAGAAGAGCTCTGTGAAGCTCCTCATGAAGAGATGGGAGTCCGCCAGTGCTCTGACACCTAGCCTGGCCTTCCAACGCCTGCCAGCCCCACGGTCCCTGGCACCAGAGAAAGCCAGCCCAGGCAGCACCGTGGAGGAAGCCGCGGCAGACAGCGGGAGGGCGGACGTCACCCTGGGTGGCCCTCGCCGGACTGAGACCTTCCCCATCTCTGTCAAGGAGCTGCAGAGCCACTTTGAGACCCTGGGTGGCAGGAAGGTGAGTGCACGCAGGTTCCGCAGCTGAAAAGGATTCCCGCGCTCTCACTGAGGACTTGGAGAACACTACTGCCAGAACAGCACCCCCTTCCAATCTGCTGCCTCTTCATATCCTTTCTGCCCCCTGAAAGCCCTACCTGGCTCCTCCCAGTAGCTTCTAGCTCACATCCCCTCCGTGTCTTCCAACAGGAAGCGGAAAGTGGCAGAAGCTCACTGCCACCAGCACTGGCCACTCAGCCTGGGAGCCAGACGGACATTTCTCTGATGGAAGTGTCCAGCGTGAAACGGGGGAGGGCAATCTTTGAGAAGATGTCCTCAGGCAATGGACAGACCACCAACACTGAAGGTTAGCCTTACCACTTGGATCGGATTTCTCCCTTTAGTTCAATGCGCTCCATCTCTGAGGTGACAAGGGGCAAGCACACTCACCTCATCAGGGCAGCCCCCAGGCCGCCCAGGGAGAGAACGTGGTGTTCTTCTCAATGCAAAACAAGCTTTCCAGCCTTCTCCATTTTGTCTTTTGCATTACGGAAGAGTGCCTGATGCCCATTAAATACTTTTTGAACAAAACACAACAGAATGGTGTCTTATGTTTTGAGAAGATAACTTTTGATGAAGACAGCCCAGATTACAAATATGATATCAAAACTATGGGCAGCATTCATCAATTACGAAAAAGTGGTATCTTCATTTTCTTCTTTGGTGAAGATAGGTTGGATTTAGCAACTTGTTGCTTTGGTAACAAAGCGTTAACTTTTATTAGTTAAAGGCATTCTGGTTTCCACAAATTAAATGCTCTGTACTTTATGTGTTCTAAAGTAAAAGTACGACACAGTTGGCAAAATGTTGGCAATACTGTTTGTTTTGCTTACTGCTTTTCTTTCAAGCTTTGAAACACATGCACCCATCTCCCTCTCCCCAACTATGACGTCTCTTTGTGGTTGCAGTGGGTGGCTGCAAAGCTGTAGGAGGACTTCCAGAAGACAGCCCTCCCAACACCGGCAATACACTGACGGAATTCCAGGAGAATGTCTCCTTGAAAGACAAAATGGCTCTGTATCAGGCTGCGGTGTCAAAGGCAGAGAACAGCAACCGCTTTGCCAATGTAAGATACCAATGTCTCAATATCTTCTTAATTCTACGTTTGCTTTGCCCAGGGACAGATCGTAACCATCTTTATTTCTACAAGCAAGCTATCAGGTGGATCATAGGGTGGATCAAAATTTAAATCCCAAATTAGGAAACCTACAGAGCAAACATAGTCATCCATCAGTCTCTCTCTCTACCAAATGAGGTTTTTCACGCTAGATGCCTTTGGTCTTTTGGACAATCCCCATTGCTTCATGGAAGTGCTCTTCCTTTCAGTCCACCTTTGCCTGAACTTCATGTATGAGGATCATGGGTGAGAGAGAGATCAGCAACACGGTTATCCTATGATGACAAAACAAGGCAGTTTCCTTACCACAACAACTATTCTCTATCGCCAAATAATAAAATCCTATTCAGGAGCACAGTGACTTCAGAGCTCTTGCTGCTCGAACTGAAGACTTTGAAAGTACCGCATGATAAAACAGCTCAGCTATGGGTGCTCAGGTAGCCCAGAAGCCACCTGAGGGAAGCAGCCAACAGCCACGCTCGCCTTCAGAGTCCAGGTGTTTTCAAACCACCGCAATTCCTGCCCACTGGCTTCTTGATTTCCTAATTGCCCTTGTGTATTTGGAACAGATTCCTGCGGTTCTTTGGGCCAAGAAGGTTCCAATTCCCTCCTCCCAACACTGCCAGCAATGGTGCTGTTAGCTCTCTCTCCCCAAAAGGAAGAACTGGAGGAAGCCTGACCCAACCGAACTGTGTTGAGAACATATGAACTGCTTCACTTACACCCTATAACACCTTGCCCTTACTTGTTGAAATGGATGGTATGTTCTTACTGCAAATGGAAAACACCTGGCCTTATTTGATCACTCTAGACCTCAGAGGAAATCAAGTCCTGCACTGTGCCCGGCGGCCTGGCTGCAGTGAGGAAACACTTTGAGAATGGGCAGATGACCCCTTCAATGACCACCTTCGCTCACTCCCAGCACCAGCACAAAGCTGCAGAGGTAACAATGGCATTTTGAATACTAACAAATTAGGTTTCCCCTGTTAAAGAGCTCGAGAGGAAAATAACATTATTTGCTTGATTCCAGGATTCACCATTCCCGGTGTCCCTGGAAAAATTTGCACCCCATTTTCTTTTCAACTCGCCCTCCTCGAGCCTCACCTAACTTTAACGGTTCAAACTTCTCATCACATGGGTTCCTTGTGGTGCTCGTAATCCCCTAAATCATCATGGTACACTGCCATAAAGGAAACATTTGGGCTTAACACCTCTTAAAATAGAACTGATTTGTGACAGCCCTTCACAGGCAGAAACACAAATCCAGATTACTGTTAATTATGTGATTCTTTGTATTTGTTTTCAGGAGACCTCAAGTACCACTCAGCTCCCACTATCAAGCAGCACCAGGGAAGCTGAGTGCAGTGCGACGAGCTCCAAAGAAGCCCCACTAGAAGCCTTTCAAAGCAAAGAGGTAACTTTGTCAATTAACAATTATATCATTTGGCAGGTATGGTTTTAAAACAGTGTCCTAGACAGGGTTGTTTGGATGTGGTAATGAATGGGGCTTCCCACTCAGACTTCTCTGTGATGTTTCAAAGACAGCAGCCGAAATATGGAGTATTCTTCCATGTTGCACTAAATCCCGCAGTAACGTGAAGGTTTTGTGCACAGGTTTCTCTCGGGGAGCAAGTGACTCCAGAGACAAACGGGGCTTCTACACTCACCCGGCATACTGATGAAGCAGGTAAGAAGTGGCTTGAGAGTAATGGCTCCCAAAGGAGCACGGCAAACCAAGTTCTTGGCAACCGTCTTTACTGGCACAAACGTGGGGCTGCTTTTAGGATACAGATACAGGACATTGCTCCAAGTTGTTCAGTGCCTCCTTCCTCAGCTAAGCACATTCATTGGTCTCAGTGGGACCTAAGAAACAGGTTTCCGTGCTGGTACACAGAGAGGAGTTTGGCAGAAGGAGGTAGCTTCAAATTTGTGCTGAGCTGCTGGAAAGAGCGGGGCATTTTAAGAGATGTCTGAAGACACACGCAAACCCTTGCCCCTGTATAGCCGAAACTGTGGATGATAAAGGCTCAATTTATAGCCAAGCGGAACAGGCCTGGAGAGCACGATCACGGTGCTGAGGTGCTGCTTCCGCAGTCTAGTCCTGGTATTAGAATTCACGCGTTTGGTTAACACAAAGACCTCAGTCCTGTGCGAGCCCTGACATTCAGGCAATTCAGGTACGGCAAAACAGCAGGCCATAGATAACGTGTCCCTCAACACTTCTTCCATCCATTTCCTATGTATTTCTTCTCTTCATATTGTCCGTTGTTCATTTACTTTTTTTTTTTTTTTAATAATAATAGTAATTATTATTCTTTCCATTGCAGTAAGCAATGCAGCTGTGGACGTGGAGGTCCCAACCACTTCCACAGAGGTTTGTGACCATCAGACGGAAAGGACAGCAGAGGAAAACGCTGTTCCCATAGACAGAGAGACTGCAACATCTGTACCAGATGGCAAGGTCTGTGCCTTTATAGTAAGAGTAGACATCAGTCTGTCAAATACAGTCTGAATTTCTATTTTTACAATGTAGTTGCAATTGAAAATGCAACCTGTGAAAGCAGTAGGAATATACGGAGCTTAGCAATGACGGGCACACAAGGTGGTATTTAGTACAACCTGTAATTCAGCAAGTACTTCTACTACATGACAAACACAACTGAAAGTTGAACTCACACGCTTCTGCTTTTCCTTTCCTTCTCTGATGAAGGAAGCCTCTTCTTTCCCTGCTTTCAGTCTCTAAAAGGCTATGTTTTCTGTCACCAGTTCCTCAGATGCACAGAAATTCTCAACTTGAGGAAAAACGAAGACAAGCGTCAAAATGTCGAGGGCTATCTGGACCAGGCAATTCCACTGGCACTGCCGAGCGAAGCACTGCACCAGCCCAAAAGCACCATGCCATCTGCTCTTGCCAGAATGAGAGCCATGAATGCAATCATCAAGAGCCATGCACACTCTGTAAGACGGCCACGTCACCAAGGAGCTGCTGGGCTGCCAGTTCTAAGTGTATGTGCACAAGAAAATGCAAAGGTTCAAAGAGGCGCCACCTATTCAGACGAGATGCTCCCTAAGCCTGGGGAGCCGCAGATGAGGGAGCCACTGAGACAACCCAAAAGCAGAAGCAATTGTGCGGCTTCCAGAATTAAGGCCATCAACGACATCCACAGGAACCTACACCATTCTCAAAGGCGTCCAAACCAGGAAGGGGCTGCTTTTCTGGTGGAGGATGCGCAAGGGTTCAAAACAACAGAATCCGGCCTGAAGAACAAAGACGCAAGCGTCACAGTCTCTGTGTTGTGCAGTAATGCACAACAAGTTGACAATAAAGAGATGAAGTGAATCAAAACTAACAGACTTGTCTGAACTTTTGCTGCCTGTCTCAACAGGTTGGAGCATCAGGCGGGGAGAAACTTCATGAAATATAACGAGGGCAAGTGTAGAGCCCTGCATCGGGGCAAGAACAACCCCAGACACCAGGATAAGTTGGGGACTGCCCTGCTGGAGAGCAGCAAAGGGGAAAGGGACGTGGGCGTCCTGGTGGAGAGCCGGCTGACCATGAGCCAGCACTGTGCCCTTGTGGCCAAGAAGGCCAATGGCATCCTGGGGTGTATTAGCAGGGCTGTGGTTAGTAGGTCGAGAGAGGTTCTCCTCCCCCTCTACTCTGCCCTAGTGAGACCACATCTGCAATATTGCGTCCAGTTCTGGGCCCCCCAGTTCAAGAAGGACAGGGAACTGCTTGAGAGAGTCCAGCACAGAGCCACGAGGATGATTAAGGGAGTGGAGCATCTCCCTTTCGAGGAAAGGCTGAGGGAGCTGGGTCTCTTTAGTTAGAGAAGAGGAGACTCAGAGGTGACCTTATTAACGTTTATAAATATGTAAAGGGAGAGTGTCAGGAGGACGGAGCTAGGCTCTTCTCGGTGACATCTAATGATAGGACAAGGGGCAATGGGTGTAAGCTGGAACATAGGAGGTTCCACTTAAATGTGAGACAAAACTTTTTTATGGTGAGGGTGACCGAGCACGAGAACAGGCTACCCAAAGGAGGGTTGTGGAGTTTCCTTCTCCAGAGACACTCAAAACCTGCCTGGACGCGATCCTGTGTGACCTGATCTAGCTGCTCCTGCTCCGGCAGGGGCATTGGACCAGACGATCTTCCAAGGTCCCTTCCAATCCCTAACATTCAGTGATTCGGTGATTCCTAGGCGTCTCAGCAGTCTTCTAGCATCTTTCTTTGGCAAAGGCATGTCTGAAAAGAAAAACTGTAAAAATCACAGTCAGGGGAAGAGCTCTGGATCTCCAAAGTACCAATCTGCAGGTCTTATATATGGGCTGCCATTATGTCAGGATAACAACAATCTGCTGCCCAGGAAGATTAATCTTACTTTGAATTCAGTACGCACCGCAATACTATGCTCCTCAGAAAATCAGGACAATTATTCCCAGGTTTTGTGATTACCACTCGTTAAAGTGAGGATTTACTGGATTAGGTTTTGGATGAACTCTAGATCTCAGAGTGTACCTTATAATTGAGGAGAAGATAGAAATATCAATATAGCATTGAATTAAATATTTTCAGTGAATGTTGTAAATGTTACTCGTGCTTTTTTCCCCTGGATTGAAGGCGTAGTGTCACGAGGATGCTTAACAACTAAAGCAAAACTGCATCCTGTGACAGCATATACAGTGTATTCACTGGAAGCAAACAAATTCCAAGACAATTTATTTTATTTTATTTTATTTTATTTTATTTTATTTTATTTTATTTTATTTTATTTTATTTTATTTTATTTTATTTTATTTTATTTTATTTTATTTTATTTTATTTTATATTTTATTTTATTTTATTTTATTTCATTTTATTTTATCTTATATTTTATTTTATTTTATTTTATTTTATTTTATTTTATTTTATTTTATTTTATTTTATTTTATTTTATTTTTTTCTGAAGACATTAGAGTATTCTTAAGAAGAAGACTTTCATCCGAGGTTTGTGCATTTCCTTGACAGAAAAAAAAAAAAATCCATCTTGCAGTTCATTCCAGGACTGATCATTAGTTGAAAGCCTTTGCATTCAAATATCTGAGATTTGGATAGAGGATGCCTATACGCACATGGGAGTGGAGTGGTGCCATGCTATGAGTGAGAATATGGACACTTCTGGTCTAAATTCTGTCAGCAGCCGGTGGGACTCAGAGAAGACCTTCTGTACCTCTCATTTTCTCAGGGTGTTCACATGGGTGCTGTGAAGCCAACAGGATTAGAGAGCACGCTGAGGCAAAATTTTCACTAAAACCTGGACATCATTGCTGTTATTCTAGAAGATAGTTTATGAGACAAAGAAAAATGGGTACCAAGCAAACAAAGTAATGATTGCTGGCTAAATAAGAATTATTGCCAGGGCTTGGTGCTTGGTTCACACAGGCAGTTCAGGGTTTAGTTTCACGAGAATTCAAGATCCTCTCAGAGCAACGTGCAGCTTTTTGTGGTTGCTTGGAATACCGGGGGCAGCCGATACCCAGGGTAAAAGAAAAATGTAAGCCACTAAGGGGTGATGGTGGGAAGATAAAGATCAGCTTGGAGCACTTGGCAGCTCAGAGGAGATGAGAATGGACAGTGAGAAAACCCTAATGACTCTCAGAGGAGAAGCAGTAAGAGCAGGAAAGGCACTTGCAAACCCTCCCCAGCCCAAGCAGCCAACAGCAGACGCGAGGAGGACTTCAGAGCAGGCAAGCCTTGTGCTCTGGGCTGCCGCAAGGACCCCTGACCAGGCCAACCAGGTACAAGTGTCTTGGTGCCAGGCCGCTGGCCAGAGCACTTGAGTACATCCATGTTAGTGCTCATGTGTGGGTGAGGAGTGGAAGGGAAACCACTTTTGAAGTAAGACCACCTCCCTTTCATACGAGGCCTTCCTACTCTGCTGCAACATTGCTTCCATCAGGCGAGAAGAAACAGCGTGGCACTGCTGGTAGGGAGCTCCAGCATGAGGAAAGAAACAGGTGGGGAGTAGAGGAGGTGAAGGCAGTTTAGAGAGAAATGACTGCAGTTATGTTATCTGACAGCCTCATGCAAACCATGTCAGTGGTTACCCCAGTGAGCCATGCCTTGCAGAGGCATCCCAGCAAGTCCCTGCAGCCCCGAGTCCTGGCTGACAGCACACGCTGATGCAGCTGTTCTCCTCCTGCCGACATCAAGACTTTGCAGATAATCAAAGAGACAATTTGGAACAGGAGACCATGTTAAATTTGGTCCCACCCCCCCAAAAAAAAAGGGAGGGGGAATTTTCTAAGTGAGCAGTCACCCAGGACATCTCTCAGGCTGAAATTTCTCATGTCAGAACACGAACAGGTCACACTTAGCGAAGCCGTGCAGCTCAGGGAACAAAACCTCCCTTCCTGCAATCGGCAGCTTGATTCTTTCTAGTCTTGGCTTTAGAGCACTATGCGGAGTTTATTATAATTCTCTTGAATAGTAAAGGCTCACCCTGAGCACTCTGGTGCACAAGTATCCAGGAAAGCCCTGCTGGGGCTCTTGTAGCCACTTGCCGCAAGACACTTTCCTGATTGAATTCCTACTCCTACCATGCCAGACCAGATATTCTTTCGGATCCCCTGGCAAAGCTAATGGGCTCTGGGCTGGCTGCATTAGACCTTCTGCCTCAGCACCAGCAATGAGCCTGAGGCTACCAGGTAGCTGAAGCACATCCTCTCCAAGCAGCCCCATTCTGGAAGCATTATAGATTTGCAGTTCACCTCCTTAGATATATATGCAACAAGCAAAGCATCATTAGAAGCACAGCGTTTATGA
This sequence comes from Anser cygnoides, assembly GCF_040182565.1. Classification (NCBI taxonomy): domain Eukaryota; kingdom Metazoa; phylum Chordata; class Aves; order Anseriformes; family Anatidae; genus Anser; species Anser cygnoides. Next base: position 88,696,795 of record NC_089875.1, read on the forward strand.
GGGTTCTGAAAAATCACTTTTTTTTACTCCTTAGCTAGTGCAAAGACACCACAGATATGAGAAAAATGGTCAATCCTTTGTAGCATTTCCCAGTTCATTGTTCTTACTACTGTAGTCTTCTTCAGGCTTCACTTCAGAGTTGTGAAGGGCATCCCAAGTTCTCCTCCTCCAACTCAAATCTCTTTTCTTGCGTTACAGATTATCTACTATGATCCCCCCACAAAAAAACCTTTTCATCTGTACTTCCGCAAAGAGAAAAAAATCTTTTTTCTTAAAATTTCCTATTTCCTATGTCAAGTGTGTCCTGACAGCTGAACATCTTTGTTGGATGATCCTCAGAGAATTTTGTTTGATGACCACTCTCCTGGGGACCAGAAGTGGAAGACCAGTTGGCCTGCAGCAGGAACCATCTCCCTGCGTATCCCATTAAAGCAATTAATCAAATTATAATAATCTTTCTATGCTAGAAGGCAGGAATTTCTCCCATCATCTTTTGTGGTTCTTCTTTTTGTGGTTCTACTTCCCATCAATGGGGGCTGTTCAGCCACGTCCTGGGAAGCAGGGCCTCAATATACGTGGTGGTTTTTCAGGAGGGCAGACGCTTCCACAACAAGAGCCCCCCCCGCCTCCTTCCCCTTTCCCACCTTTTATTGCTGAGTGTGAAATCACATGGCATGGAATATCCCTTTGGTCAGTTTAGGTCAGCTGCACCGGTGATGTCCCCTCCCCGTCACTTGCCCACCCCCAGCCTGCTGGCTCTTGGGGCTTGGAGGGAGTCTTGATGCGGTGCCAGTATTGCTCACTAATAGACAAAACACTGGTGTGATACCAGTGCTCTTTGAGCTACAATTGCAGAACACAGCACTGTATGGGCTGCTCCAGGGAAAGTTAATTCCATCCCAGCCAGACCTAGCGTAAGGCAGGTTTTAACTCCTGGCTTGAGTGTAGTTCGTTGCAGACTGTGTCTGTTTAGGTTTCTTCTTTCACTGGAAAGATCATTGTCTTCTTTTACTTTGACTTTACTGTTTTTATCAACAAGAAGAGTATTACTAAACTCCCAGTCTATGTCAAAAGGTGTCACGTCTTTACTTCTAGAAAGGAGGACGGTACTGGTGCTACTTCCAAAGAGTTGTTCCATTAAATTAGACTTCTTTCCTTTCTTAGTATTGACATCTGCGTTTTCCTTGATATTTTCATCTAAGTAATCACTTTTTTGATTAAGTCACCTTGATCTCCCTGATCCTTTTCCAAAGGAAGGTACCTAACTGCCAAATGTTAACTCTCTACTTTAAATCTACAGTCCTTAGCTTTCTCTGCTTCTGCCCTTGTACTTTTGTGGCATCATAAAATGGGTTGGCTTACTAGAGAGTCCTTCAAAGGTTTTGTTGGCCAAAGAGCTGTAGCCTGAGAGTCAGAAGTCTCCTCCATACTACAGGAAGAGAGAACGCCCCCAAGGGTAAATTACCCAACATTTTGATATTTCTCTTAGGTATCAAAAAAAACACACACAAAAAACACCAGCATGAGTGAATGAAAGAAAACCAAGCACGGCATGCCAGAGCTAGTCAAACAATTCTGCCAGTTAGCTCTAAGAGAGAATTTGAAGTTAGCTGAGTAACGGAGAATAAAAATGAAAAACCAATGGTCTCTCTGTTTGAGGGCATTTATTATCTACCACAACGGTCTGCCCAAGAACTTGTCCCTAAGGACACCAAGTTCTTTCTGGGAGAGGTTGTGCACCACCACCAACAGAATCTCAGCAGATTCCGAGGACTCTCTGGTGGGTCTGTTGGGGTAAGGAAAGCCAGGAGGCCGGCTTGGTTGCCTTGGTTTCCGTATGCCCACACATGGAGACGGTAACCTGGACACTGTGGACTGACTGTGTGCTCACAATGCAGACAGGCAGGTTAAAAGGCGGCGCCTCTTCCTGCGGCCATCACTTCTTGGAAGTGAGATTGTGACGGACGAGGTAGGATGAGGCTTTTCTCCAATGCATTCTGTGAACTGTCGATCTAGCTTCACATTCATTAGTCAAATGAGACCAGTGAATAAGAGAATGTTTAAATTTGCCTTCCTTTCAACAGGCACGCAATGTGTGCAGCAGAGTCACAAAAGGAAAATTCAACTGAGAAGAGCCAAGCGGTAAGATTAGCTCCTTACGAATACACAAGTTTGTGCATTTTTTTGGACGTAGGTGGTCTAGCGCAAAGCCTGATACTCTTCATGTGATAAATGGGTGAGAGGGAGCAAAAGAAAAAAAAAATGAAATGCTTCAGATACTTGTGGCTCTGCTTACCTGCAGAAGAAAAACTGCACGCTCTTCCAGTGACAGTGTCAGAAGCGTGCAGCTAGCTCTCACGTGCACTTTCAGGGAGTCTTTAGTGGAGAAGAGATCCTCTAGTACCGTGGCCAGTGAATATTAGTCACCAGACAGAGGGAAGAACTGAAGCAGCTTCTGGTTCTCTCTCTCGCAACCCTCTGCCTTCCTGCCCAGCATGGCCATCGAACAAAAAGCAGCCAAGCCCTTAGTTTGTGCCTTCCTCTGGCACGTTTTAAGCATGATAACTTTAGAAGTGGCCAGCAAAAGTTAGGAAGTACAGTCGGCAAAGGCGGCATGAAATGCTAAAGGCCATTGAAGCCCAGCTCCATACCTCTTTGGGTTTTCGTATTCCCCCAATTTTCTTCCTGCATTTTCATAAGGGCTAAGAAGGTTCTACGAAGCCTGGGAAACGATTCAAGGCCCTGACAGTGTCAGACGTGCAGTCTTCACCAAGTATTTGACTTAAGAATGAATTGCCCTCAGCATTCTGTAGTGATTTAAGCGGCCATGAGCAGGCGGCAAAAGTGGCTTAAAGTCAGGATGAGGCCTAAAGTCAAATTCTTTGCTGACAAGTGCACATGTCCCAGGGGAATTTCCTTCATGAGTACCCTTGGGTTGCAGAAACCTAGCGCTTCTCCTGTGCTTCTTCCTCCCCCATGAAATACTGCAAACCACTCAAACCCTGGTCTGAAATACAAGCTATGTCATGAGGTACCCGTTGCATTGGCAGGGCGCGATGGAGCTGCCCGACTTGACCGTGCAGAAGAGCTCTGTGAAGCTCCTCATGAAGAGATGGGAGTCCGCCAGTGCTCTGACACCTAGCCTGGCCTTCCAACGCCTGCCAGCCCCACGGTCCCTGGCACCAGAGAAAGCCAGCCCAGGCAGCACCGTGGAGGAAGCCGCGGCAGACAGCGGGAGGGCGGACGTCACCCTGGGTGGCCCTCGCCGGACTGAGACCTTCCCCATCTCTGTCAAGGAGCTGCAGAGCCACTTTGAGACCCTGGGTGGCAGGAAGGTGAGTGCACGCAGGTTCCGCAGCTGAAAAGGATTCCCGCGCTCTCACTGAGGACTTGGAGAACACTACTGCCAGAACAGCACCCCCTTCCAATCTGCTGCCTCTTCATATCCTTTCTGCCCCCTGAAAGCCCTACCTGGCTCCTCCCAGTAGCTTCTAGCTCACATCCCCTCCGTGTCTTCCAACAGGAAGCGGAAAGTGGCAGAAGCTCACTGCCACCAGCACTGGCCACTCAGCCTGGGAGCCAGACGGACATTTCTCTGATGGAAGTGTCCAGCGTGAAACGGGGGAGGGCAATCTTTGAGAAGATGTCCTCAGGCAATGGACAGACCACCAACACTGAAGGTTAGCCTTACCACTTGGATCGGATTTCTCCCTTTAGTTCAATGCGCTCCATCTCTGAGGTGACAAGGGGCAAGCACACTCACCTCATCAGGGCAGGCCCCAGGCCGCCCAGGGAGAGAACGTGGTGTTCTTCTCAATGCAAAACAAGCTTTCCAGCCTTCTCCATTTTGTCTTTTGCATTACGGAGGAGTGCCTGATGCCCATTAAATACTTTTTGAACAAAACACAACAGAATGGTGTCTTATGTTTTGAGAAGATAACTTTTGATGAAGACAGCCCAGATTACAAATATGATATCAAAACTATGGGCAGCATTCATCAACTACGAAAAAGTGGTATCTTCATTTTCTTCTTTGGTGAAGATAGTTTGGATTTAGCAACTTGTTGCTTTGGTAACAATGCGTTAACTTTTATTAGTTAAAGGCATTCTGGTTTCCACAAATTGAATGCTCCGTACTTTATGTGTTCTAAAGTAAAAGTACGACACAGTTGGCAAAATGTTGGCAATACTGTTTGTTTTGCTTACTGCTTTTCTTTCAAGCTTTGAAACACATGCACCCATCTCCCTCTCCCCAACTATGACGTCTCTTTGTGGTTGCAGTGGGTGGCTGCAAAGCTGTAGGAGGACTTCCAGAAGACAGCCCTCCCAACACCGGCAATACACTGACAGAATTCCAGGAGAATGTCTCCTTGAAAGACAAAATGGCTCTGTATCAGGCTGCGGTGTCAAAGGCAGAGAACAGCAACCGCTTTGCCAATGTAAGATACCAATGTCTCAATATCTTCTTAATTCTACGTTTGCTTTGCCCAGGGACAGATCGTAACCATCTTTATTTCTACAAGCAAGCTATCAGGTGGATCATAGGGTGGATCAAAATTTAAATCCCAAATTAGGAAACCTACAGAGCAAACATAGTCATCCATCAGTCTCTCTCTCTACCAAATGAGGTTTTTCACGCTAGATGCCTTTGGTCTTTTGGACAATCCCCATTACTTCATGGAAGTGCTCTTCCTTTCAGTCCACCTTTGCCTGAACTTCATGTATGAGGATCATGGGTGAGAGAGAGATCAGCAACACGGTTATCCTATGATGACAAAACAAGGCAGTTTCCTTACCACAACAACTATTCTCTATCGCCAAATAATAAAATCCTATTCAGGAGCACAGTGACTTCAGAGCTCTTGCTGCTCGAACTGAAGACTTTGAAAGTACCGCATGATACAACAGCTCAGCTATGGGTGCTCAGGTAGCCCAGAAGCCACCTGAGGGAAGCAGCCAACAGCCACGCTCGCCTTCAGAGTCCAGGTGTTTTCAAACCACCGCAATTCCTGCCCACTGGCTTCTTGATTTCCTAATTGCCCTTGTGTATTTGGAACAGATTCCTGCGGTTCTTTGGGCCAAGAAGGTTCCAATTCCCTCCTCCCAACACTGCCAGCAATGGTGCTGTTAGCTCTCTCTCCCCAAAAGGAAGAACTGGAGGAAGCCTGACCCAACCGAACTGTGTTGAGAACATATGAACTGCTTCACTTACACCCTATAACACCTTGCCCTTACTTGTTGAAATGGATGGTATGTTCTTACTGCAAATGGAAAACACCTGGCCTTATTTGATCACTCTAGACCTCAGAGGAAATCAAGTCCTGCACTGTGCCCGGCGGCCTGGCTGCAGTGAGGAAACACTTTGAGAATGGGCAGATGACCCCTTCAATGACCACCTTCGCTCACTCCCAGCACCAGCACAAAGCTGCAGAGGTAACAATGGCATTTTGAATACTAACAAATTAGGTTTCCCCTGTTAAAGAGCTCGAGAGGAAAATAACATTATTTGCTTGATTCCAGGATTCACCATTCCCGGTGTCCCTGGAAAAATTTGCACCCCATTTTCTTTTCAACTCGCCCTCCTCGAGCCTCACCTAACTTTAACGGTTCAAACTTCTCATCACATGGGTTCCTTGTGGTGCTCGTAATCCCCTAAATCATCACGGTACACTGCCATAAAGGAACCATTTGGGCTTAACACCTCTTAAAATAGAACTGATTTGTGACAGCCCTTCACAGGCAGAAACACAAATCCAGATTACTGTTAATTATGTGATTCTTTGTATTTGTTTTCAGGAGACCTCAAGTACCACTCAGCTCCCACTATCAAGCAGCACCAGGGAAGCTGAGTGCAGTGCGACGAGCTCCAAAGAAGCCCCACTAGAAGCCTTTCAAAGCAAAGAGGTAACTTTGTCAATTAACAATTATATCATTTGGCAGGTATGGTTTTAAAACAGTGTCCTAGACAGGGTTGTTTGGATGTGGTAATGAATGGGGCTTCCCACTCAGACTTCTCTGTGATGTTTCAAAGACAGCAGCCAAAATATGGAGTATTCTTCCATGTTGCACTAAATCCCGCAGTAACGTGAAGGTTTTGTGCACAGGTTTCTCTCGGGGAGCAAGTGACTCCAGAGACAAACGGGGCTTCTACACTCACCCGGCATACTGATGAAGCAGGTAAGAAGTGGCTTGAGAGTAATGGCTCCCAAAGGAGCACGACAAACCAAGTTCTTGGCAACCGTCTTTACTGGCACAAACGTGGGGCTGCTTTTAGGATACAGATACAGGACATTGCTCCAAGTTGTTCAGTGCCTCCTTCCTCAGCTAAGCACATTCATTGGTCTCAGTGGGACCTAAGAAACAGGTTTCCGTGCTGGTACACAGAGAGGAGTTTGGCAGAAGGAGGTAGCTTCAAATTTGTGCTGAGCTGCTGGAAAGAGCGGGGCATTTTAAGAGATGTCTGAAGACACACGAAAACCCTTGCCCCTGTATAGCCGAAACTGTGGATGATAAAAGCTCAATTTATAGCCAAGCGGAACAGGCCTGGAGAGCACGATCACGGTGCTGAGGTGCTGCTTCCGCAGTCTAGTCCTGGTATTAGAATTCACGCGTTTGGTTAACACAAAGACCTCAGTCCTGTGCGAGCCCTGACATTCAGGCAATTCAGGTACGGCAAAACAGCAGGCCATAGATAACGTGTCCCTCAACACTTCTTCCATCCATTTCCTATGTATTTCTTCTCTTCATATTGTCCGTTGTTCATTTACTTTTTTTTTTTTTTTAATAATAACAGTAATTATTATTCTTTCCATTGCAGTAAGCAATGCAGCTGTGGACGTGGAGGTCCCAACCACTTCCACAGAGGTTTGTGACCATCAGACGGAAAGGACAGCAGAGGAAAACGCTGTTCCCATAGACAGAGAGACTGCAACATCTGTACCAGATGGCAAGGTCTGTGCCTTTATAGTAAGAGTAGACATCAGTCTGTCAAATACAGTCTGAATTTCTATTTTTACAATGTAGTTGCAATTGAAAATGCAACCTGTGAAAGCAGTAGGAATATACGGAGCTTAGCAATGACGGGCACACAAGGTGGTATTTAGTACAACCTGTAATTCAGCAAGTACTTCTACTACATGACAAACACAACTGAAAGTTGAACTCACACGCTTCTGCTTTTCCTTTCCTTCTCTGATGAAGGAAGCCTCTTCTTTCCCTGCTTTCAGTCTCTAAAAGGCTATGTTTTCTGTCACCAGTTCCTCAGATGCACAGAAATTCTCAACTTGAGGAAAAACGAAGACAAGCGTCAAAATGTCGAGGGCTATCTGGACCAGGCAATTCCACTGGCACTGCCGAGCGAAGCACTGCACCAGCCCAAAAGCACCATGCCGTCTGCTCTTGCCAGAATGACAGCCATGAATGCAATCATCAAGAGCCATGCACATTCTGTAAGACGGCCACGTCACCAAGGAGCTGCTGGGCTGCCAGTTCTAAGTGTATGTGCACAAGAAAACGCAAAGGTTCAAAGAGGCGCCACCTATTCAGACGAGATGCTCCCTAAGCCTGGGGAGCCGCAGATGAGGGAGCCACTGAGACAACCCAAAAGCAGAAGCAATTGTGCGGCTTCCAGAATTAAGGCCATCAACGACATCCACAGGAACCTACACCATTCTCAAAGGCGTCCAAACCAGGAAGGGGCTGCTTTTCTGGTGGAGGATGCGCAAGGGTTCAAAACAACAGAATCCGGCCTGAAGAACAAAGACGCAAGCGTCACAGTCTCTGTGTTGTGCAGTAATGCACAACAAGTTGACAATAAAGAGATGAAGTGACTCAAAACTAACAGACTTGTCTGAACTTTTGCTGCCTGTCTCAACAGGTTGGAGCATCAGGCGGGGAGAAACTTCATGAAATATAACGAGGGCAAGTGTAGAGCCCTGCATCGGGGCAAGAACAACCCCAGACACCAGGATAAGTTGGGGACTGCCCTGCTGGAGAGCAGCAAAGGGGAAAGGGACGTGGGCGTCCTGGTGGAGAGCCGGCTGACCATGAGCCAGCACTGTGCCCTTGTGGCCAAGAAGGCCAATGGCATCCTGGGGTGTATTAGCAGGGCTGTGGTTAGTAGGTCGAGAGAGGTTCTCCTCCCCCTCTACTCTGCCCTAGTGAGACCACATCTGCAATATTGCGTCCAGTTCTGGGCCCCCCAGTTCAAGAAGGACAGGGAACTGCTTGAGAGAGTCCAGCACAGAGCCACGAGGATGATTAAGGGAGTGGAGCATCTCCCTTTCGAGGAAAGGCTGAGGGAGCTGGGTCTCTTTAGTTAGAGAAGAGGAGACTCAGAGGTGACCTTATTAACGTTTATAAATATGTAAAGGGAGAGTGTCAGGAGGACGGAGCTAGGCTCTTCTCGGTGACATCTAATGATAGGACAAGGGGCAATGGGTGTAAGCTGGAACATAGGAGGTTCCACTTAAATGTGAGACAAAACTTTTTTATGGTGAGGGTGACCGAGCACGAGAACAGGCTACCCAAAGGAGGGTTGTGGAGTTTCCTTCTCCAGAGACACTCAAAACCTGCCTGGACGCGATCCTGTGTGACCTGATCTAGCTGCTCCTGCTCCGGTAGGGGCATTGGACCAGACGATCTTCCAAGGTCCCTTCCAATCCCTAACATTCAGTGATTCGGTGATTCCTAGGCGTCTCAGCAGTCTTCTAGCATCTTTCTTTGGCAAAGGCATGTCTGAAAAGAAAAACTGTAAAAATCACAGTCAGGGGAAGAGCTCTGGATCTCCAAAGTACCAATCTGCAGGTCTTATATATGGGCTGCCATTATGTCAGGATAACAACAATCTGCTGCCCAGGAAGATTAATCTTACTTTGAATTCAGTACGCACCGCAATACTATGCTCCTCAGAAAATCAGGACAATTATTCCCAGGTTTTGTGATTACCACTCGTTAAAGTGAGGATTTACTGGATTAGGTTTTGGATGAACTCTAGATCTCAGAGTGTACCTTATAATTGGGGAGAAGATAGAAATATCAATATAGCATTGAATTAAATATTTTCAGTGAATGTTGTAAATGTTACTCGTGCTTTTTTCCCCTGGATTGAAGGCGTAGTGTCACGAGGATGCTTAACAACTAAAGCAAAACTGCATCCTGTGGCAGCATATACAGTGTATTCACTGGAAGCAAACAAACTCCAAGACAATATATTTTATTTTATTTTATTTTATTTTATTTTATTTTATTTTATTTTATTTTATTTTATTTTATTTTATTTTATTTTATTTTATTTTATTTTATTTTATTTTATTTTATTTTATTTTATTTTATTTCATTTTATTTTATTTTATTTTATTTTAATTTAATTTTATTTTATTTTATTTTATTTTATTTTATTTTATTTTATTTCATTTTTTTCTGAAGACATTAGAGTATTCTTAAGAAGAAGACTTTCATCCGAGGTTTGTGCATTTCCTTGACAGAAAAAAAAAAAAAATCCATCTTGCAGTTCATTCCAGGACTGATCATTAGTTGAAAGCCTTTGCATTCAAATATCTGAGATTTGGATAGAGGATGCCTATACGCACATGGGAGTGGAGTGGTGCCATGCTATGAGTGAGAATATGGACACTTCTGGTCTAAATTCTGTCAGCAGCCGGTGGGACTCAGAGAAGACCTTCTGTACCTCTCATTTTCTCAGGGTGTTCACATGGGTGCTGTGAAGCCAACAGGATTAGAGAGCACGCTGAGGCAAAATTTTCACTAAAACCTGGACATCATTGCTGTTATTCTAGAAGATAGTTTATGAGACAAAGAAAAATGGGTACCAAGCAAACAAAGTAATGATTGCTGGCTAAATAAGAATTATTGCCAGGGCTTGGTGCTTGGTTCACACAGGCAGTTCAGGGTTTAGTTTCACGAGAATTCAAGATCCTCTCAGAGCAACGTGCAGCTTTTTGTGGTTGCTTGGAATACCGGGGGCAGCCGATACCCAGGGTAAAAGAAAAATGTAAGCCACTAAGGGGTGATGGTGGGAAGATAAAGATCAGCTTGGAGCACTTGGCAGCTCAGAGGAGATGAGAATGGACAGTGAGAAAACCCTAATGACTCTCAGAGGAGAAGCAGTAAGAGCAGGAAAGGCACTTGCAAACCCTCCCCAGCCCAAGCAGCCAACAGCAGACGCGAGGAGGACTTCAGAGCAGGCAAGCCTTGTGCTCTGGGCTGCCGCAAGGACCCCTGACCAGGCCAACCAGGTACAAGTGTCTTGGTGCCAGGCCGCTGGCCAGAGCACTTGAGTACATCCATGTTAGTGCTCATGTGTGGGTGAGGAGTGGAAGGGAAACCACTTTTGAAGTAAGACCACCTCCCTTTCATACGAGGCCTTCCTACTCTGCTGCAACATTGCTTCCATCAGGCGAGAAGAAACAGCGTGGCACTGCTGGTAGGGAGCTCCAGCATGAGGAAAGAAACAGGTGGGGAGTAGAGGAGGTGAAGGCAGTTTAGAGAGAAATGACTGCAGTTATGTTATCTGACAGCCTCATGCAAACCATGTCAGTGGTTACCCCAGTGAGCCATGCCTTGCAGAGGCATCCCAGCAAGTCCCTGCAGCCCCGAGTCCTGGCTGACAGCACACGCTGATGCAGCTGTTCTCCTCCTGCCGACATCAAGACTTTGCAGATAATCAAAGAGACAATTTGGAACAGGAGACCATGTTAAATTTGGTCTCCCCCCCAAAAAAAAAAAAAGGGAGGGGGAATTTTCTAAGTGAGCAGTCACCCAGGGCATCTCTAAGGCTGAAATTTCTCATGTCAGAACACGAACAGGTCACACTTAGCGAAGCCGTGCAGCTCAGGGAACAAAACCTCCCTTCCTGCAATCGGCAGCTTGATTCTTTCTAGTCTTGGCTTTAGAGCACTATGCGGAGTTTATTATAATTCTCTTGAATAGTAAAGGCTCACCCTGAGCACTCTGGTGCACAAGTATCCAGGAAAGCCCTGCTGGGGCTCTTGTAGCCACTTGCCGCAAGACACTTTCCTGATTGAATTCCTACTCCTACCATGCCAGACCAGATATTCTTTCGTGCCCCCTGGCAAAGCTAATGGGCTCTGGGCTGGCTGCATTAGACCTTCTGCCTCAGCACCAGCAATGAGCCTGAGGCTACCAGGTAGCTGAAGCACATCCTCTCCAAGCAGCCCCATTCTGGAAGCATTATAGATTTGCAGTTCACCTCCTTAGATATATATGCAACAAGCAAAGCATCATTAGAAGCACAGCGTTTATGAGGGTTCTGAAAAATCACTTTTTTTTACTCCTTAGCTAGTGCAAAGACACCACAGATATGAGAAAAATGGTCAATCCTTTGTAGCATTTCCCAGTTCATTGTTCTTACTACTGTAGTCTTCTTCAGGCTTCACTTCAGAGTTGTGAAGGGCATCCCAAGTTCTCCTCCTCCAACTCAAATCTCTTTTCTTGCGTTACAGATTATCTACTATGATCCCCCCCCCAAAAAACCTTTTCATCTGTACTTCCGCAAAGAGAAAAAAATCTTTTTTCTTAAAATTTCCTATTTCCTATGTCAAGTGTGTCCTGACAGCTGAACATCTTTGTTGGATGATCCTCAGAGAATTTTGTTTGATGACCACTCTCCTGGGGACCAGAAGTGGAAGACCAGTTGGCCTGCAGCAGGAACCATCTCCCTGCGTATCCCATTAAAGCAATTAATCAAATTATAATAATCTTTCTATGCTAGAAGGCAGGAATTTCTCCCATCATCTTTTGTGGTTCGTCTTTTTGTGGTTCTACTTCCCATCAATGGGGGCTGTTCAGCCACGTCCTGGGAAGCAGGGCCTCAATATGCGTGGTGGTTTTTCAGGAGGGCAGACGCTTCCACAACAAGAGCCCCCCCCGCCTCCTTCCCCTTTCCCACCTTTTATTGCTGAGTGTGACATCACATGGCATGGAATATCCCTTTGGTCAGTTTAGGTCAGCTGCACCGGTGATGTCCCCTCCCCGTCACTTGCCCACCCCCAGCCTGCTGGCTCTTGGGGCTTGGAGGGAGTCTTGATGCGGTGCCAGTATTGCTCACTAATAGACAAAACACTGGTGTGATACCAGTGCTCTTTGAGCTACAATTGCAGAACACAGCACTGTATGGGCTGCTCCAGGGAAAGTTAATTCCATCCCAGCCAGACCTAGCGTAAGGCAGGTTTTAACTCCTGGCTTGAGTGTAGTTCGTTGCAGACTGTGTCTGTTTAGGTTTCTTCTTTCACTGAAAAGATCATTGTCTTCTTTTACTTTGACTTTACTGTTTTTATCAACAAGAAGAGTATTACTAAACTCCCAGTCTATGTCAAAAGGTGTCACGTCTTTACTTCTAGAAAGGAGGACGGTACTGGTGCTACTTCCAAAGAGTTGTTCCATTAAATTAGACTTCTTTCCTTTCTTAGTATTGACATCTGCGTTTTCCTTGATATTTTCATCTAAGTAATCACTTTTTTGATTAAGTCACCTTGATCTCCCTGATCCTTTTCCAAAGGAAGGTACCTAACTGCCAAATGTTAACTCTCTACTTTAAATCTACAGTCCTTAGCTTTCTCTGCTTCTGCCCTTGTACTTTTGTGGCATCATAAAATGGGTTGGCTTACTAGAGAGTCCTTCAAAGGTTTTGTTGGCCAAAGAGCTGTAGCCTGAGAGTCAGAAGTCTCCTCCATACTACAGGAAGAGAGAACGCCCCCAAGGGTAAATTACCCAACATTTTGATATTTCTCTTAGGTATCAAAAAAAACACACACAAAAAACACCAGCATGAGTGAATGAAAGAAAACCAAGCACGGCATGCCAGAGCTAGTCAAACAATTCTGCCAGTTAGCTCTAAGAGAGAATTTGAAGTTAGCTGAGTAACGGAGAATAAAAATGAAAAACCAATGGTCTCTCTGTTTGAGGGCATTTATTATCTACCACAACGGTCTGCCCAAGAACTTGTCCCTAAGGACACCAAGTTCTTTCTGGGAGAGGTTGTGCACCACCACCAACAGAATCTCAGCAGATTCCGAGGACTCTCTGGTGGGTCTGTTGGGGTAAGGAAAGCCAGGAGGCCGGCTTGGTTGCCTTGGTTTCCGTATGCCCACACATGGAGATGGTAACCTGGACACTGTGGACTGACTGTGTGCTCACAATGCAGACAGGCAGGTTAAAAGGCGGCGCCTCTTCCTGCGGCCATCACTTCTTGGAAGTGAGATTGTGACGGACGAGGTAGGATGAGGCTTTTCTCCAATGCATACTGTGAACTGTCGATCTAGCTTCACATTCGTTAGTCAAATGAGACCAGTGAATAAGAGAATGTTTAAATTTGCCTTCCTTTCAACAGGCACGCAATGTGTGCAGCAGAGTCACAAAAGGAAAATTCAGCTGAGAAGAGCCAAGCGGTAAGATTAGCTCCTTACGAATACACAAGTTCGTGCATTTTTTTGGACGTAGGTGGTCTAGCGCAAAGCCTGATACTCTTCATGTGATAAATGGGTGAGAGGGAGCAAAAGAAAAAAAAATGAAATGCTTCAGATACTTGTGGCTCTGCTTACCTGCAGAAGAAAAACTGCACGCTCTTCCAGTGACAGTGTCAGAAGCGTGCAGCTAGCTCTCACGTGCACTTTCAGGGAGTCTTTAGTGGAGAAGAGATCCTCTAGTACCGTGGCCAGTGAATATTAGTCACCAGACAGAGGGAAGAACTGAAGCAGCTTCTGGTTCTCTCTCTCACATCCCTCTGCCTTCCTGCCCAGCATGGCCATCGAACAAAAAGCAGCCAAGCCCTTAGTTTGTGCCTTCCTCTGGCACATTTTAAGCATGATAACTTTAGAAGTGGCCAGCAAAAGTTAGGAAGTACAGTCGGCAAAGGCGGTATGAAATGCTAAAGGCCATTGAAGCCCAGCTCCATACCTCTTTGGGTTTTCGTATTCCCCCAATTTTCTTCCTGTACTTTCATAAAGGCTAAGAAGGTTCTACGAAGCCTGGGAAACGATTCAAGGCCCTGACAGTGTCAGACGTGCAGTCTTCACCAAGTATTTGACTTAAGAATGAATTGCCCTCAGCATTCTGTAGTGATTTAAGCGGCCATGAGCAGGCGGCAAAAGTGGCTTAAAGTCAGGATGAGGCCTAAAGTCAAATTCTTTGCTGACAAGTGCACATGTCCCAGGGGAATTTCCTTCATGAGTACCCTTGGGTTGCAGAAACCTAGCGCTTCTCCTGTGCTTCTTCCTCCCCCATGAAATACTGCAAACCACTCAAACCCTGGTCTGAAATACAAGCTATGTCATGAGGTACCCGTTGCATTGGCAGGGCGCGATGGAGCTGCCCGACTTGACCGTGCAGAAGAGCTCTGTGAAGCTCCTCATGAAGAGATGGGAGTCCGCCAGTGCTCTGACACCTAGCCTGGCCTTCCAACGCCTGCCAGCCCCACGGTCCCTGGCACCAGAGAAAGCCAGCCCAGGCAGCACCGTGGAGGAAGCCGCGGCAGACAGCGGGAGGGCGGACGTCACCCTGGGTGGCCCTCGCCGGACTGAGACCTTCCCCATCTCTGTCAAGGAGCTGCAGAGCCACTTTGAGACCCTGGGTGGCAGGAAGGTGAGTGCACGCAGGTTCCGCAGCTGAAAAGGATTCCCGCGCTCTCACTGAGGACTTGGAGAACACTACTGCCAGAACAGCACCCCCTTCCAATCTGCTGCCTCTTCATATCCTTTCTGCCCCCTGAAAGCCCTACCTGGCTCCTCCCAGTAGCTTCTAGCTCACATCCCCTCCGTGTCTTCCAACAGGAAGCGGAAAGTGGCAGAAGCTCACTGCCACCAGCACTGGCCACTCAGCCTGGGAGCCAGACGGACATTTCTCTGATGGAAGTGTCCAGCGTGAAACGGGGGAGGGCAATCTTTGAGAAGATGTCCTCAGGCAATGGACAGACCACCAACACTGAAGGTTAGCCTTACCACTTGGATCGGATTTCTCCCTTTAGTTCAATGCGCTCCATCTCTGAGGTGACAAGGGGCAAGCACACTCACCTCATCAGGGCAGCCCCCAGGCCGCCCAGGGAGAGAACGTGGTGTTCTTCTCAATGCAAAACAAGCTTTCCAGCCTTCTCCATTTTGTCTTTTGCATTACGGAGGAGTGCCTGATGCCCATTAAATACTTTTTGAACAAAACACAACAGAATGGTGTCTTATGTTTTGAGAAGATAACTTTTGATGAAGACAGCCCAGATTACAAATATGATATCAAAACTATGGGCAGCATTCATCAATTACGAAAAAGTGGTATCTTCATTTTCTTCTTTGGTGAAGATAGGTTGGATTTAGCAACTTGTTGCTTTGGTAACAATGCGTTAACTTTTATTAGTTAAAGGCATTCTGGTTTCCACAAATTGAATGCTCCGTACTTTATGTGTTCTAAAGTAAAAGTACGACACAGTTGGCAAAATGTTGGCAATACTGTTTGTTTTGCTTACTGCTTTTCTTTCAAGCTTTGAAACACATGCACCCATCTCCCTCTCCCCAACTATGACGTCTCTTTGTGGTTGCAGTGGGTGGCTGCAAAGCTGTAGGAGGACTTCCAGAAGACAGCCCTCCCAACACCGGCAATACACTGACGGAATTCCAGGAGAATGTCTCCTTGAAAGACAAAATGGCTCTGTATCAGGCTGCGGTGTCAAAGGCAGAGAACAGCAACCGCTTTGCCAATGTAAGATACCAATGTCTCAATATCTTCTTAATTCTACGTTTGCTTTGCCCAGGGACAGATCGTAACCATCTTTATTTCTACAAGCAAGCTATCAGGTGGATCATAGGGTGGATCAAAATTTAAATCCCAAATTAGGAAACCTACAGAGCAAACATAGTCATCCATCAGTCTCTCTCTCTACCAAATGAGGTTTTTCACGCTAGATGCCTTTGGTCTTTTGGACAATCCCCATTGCTTCATGGAAGTGCTCTTCCTTTCAGTCCACCTTTGCCTGAACTTCATGTATGAGGATCATGGGTGAGAGAGAGATCAGCAACACGGTTATCCTATGATGACAAAACAAGGCAGTTTCCTTACCACGACAACTATTCTCTATCGCCAAATAATAAAATCCTATTCAGGAGCACAGTGACTTCAGAGCTCTTGCTGCTCGAACTGAAGACTTTGAAAGTACCGCATGATACAACAGCTCAGCTATGGGTGCTCAGGTAGCCCAGAAGCCACCTGAGGGAAGCAGCCAACAGCCACGCTCGCCTTCAGAGTCCAGGTGTTTTCAAACCACCGCAATTCCTGCCCACTGGCTTCTTGATTTCCTAATTGCCCTTGTGTATTTGGAACAGATTCCTGCGGTTCTTTGGGCCAAGAAGGTTCCAATTCCCTCCTCCCAACACTGCCAGCAATGGTGCTGTTAGCTCTCTCTCCCCAAAAGGAAGAACTGGAGGAAGCCTGACCCAACCGAACTGTGTTGAGAACATATGAACTGCTTCATTTACACCCTATAACACCTTGCCCTTACTTGTTGAAATGGATGGTATGTTCTTACTGCAAATGGAAAACACCTGGCCTTATTTGATCACTCTAGACCTCAGAGGAAATCAAGTCCTGCACTGTGCCCGGCGGCCTGGCTGCAGTGAGGAAACACTTTGAGAATGGGCAGATGACCCCTTCAATGACCACCTTCGCTCACTCCCAGCACCAGCACAAAGCTGCAGAGGTAACAATGGCATTTTGAATACTAACAAATTAGGTTTCCCCTGTTAAAGAGCTCGAGAGGAAAATAACATTATTTGCTTGATTCCAGGATTCACCATTCCCGGTGTCCCTGGAAAAATTTGCACCCCATTTTCTTTTCAACTCGCCCTCCTCGAGCCTCACCTAACTTTAACGGTTCAAACTTCTCATCACATGGGTTCCTTGTGGTGCTCGTAATCCCCTAAATCATCACGGTACACTGCCATAAAGGAACCATTTGGGCTTAACACCTCTTAAAATAGAACTGATTTGTGACAGCCCTTCACAGGCAGAAACACAAATCCAGATTACTGTTAATTACGTGATTCTTTGTATTTGTTTTCAGGAGACCTCAAGTACCACTCAGCTCCCACTATCAAGCAGCACCAGGGAAGCTGAGTGCAGTGCGACGAGCTCCAAAGAAGCCCCACTAGAAGCCTTTCAAAGCAAAGAGGTAACTTTGTCAATTAACAATTATATCGTTTGGCAGGTATGGTTTTAAAACAGTGTCCTAGACAGGGTTGTTTGGATGTGGTAATGAATGGGGCTTCCCACTCAGACTTCTCTGTGATGTTTCAAAGACAGCAGCCAAAATATGGAGTATTCTTCCATGTTGCACTAAATCCCGCAGTAACGTGAAGGTTTTGTGCACAGGTTTCTCTCGGGGAGCAAGTGACTCCAGAGACAAACGGGGCTTCTACACTCACCCGGCATACTGATGAAGCAGGTAAGAAGTGGCTTGAGAGTAATGGCTCCCAAAGGAGCACGACAAACCAAGTTCTTGGCAACCGTCTTTACTGGCACAAATGTGGGGCTGCTTTTAGGATACAGATACAGGACATTGCTCCAAGTTGTTCAGTGCCTCCTTCCTCAGCTAAGCACATTCATTGGTCTCAGTGGGACCTAAGAAACAGCTTTCCGTGCTGGTACACAGAGAGGAGTTTGGCAGAAGGAGGTAGCTTCAAATTATAGCCGAAACTGTGGATGATAAAGGCTCAATTTATAGCCAAGCGGAACAGGCCTGGAGATCTCGATCACGGTGCTGAGGTGCTGCTTCCGCAGTCTAGTCCTGGTATTAGAATTCACGCGTTTGGTTAACACAAAGACCTCAGTCCTGTGCGAGCCCTGACATTCAGGCAATTCAGGTACGGCAAAACAGCAGGCCATAGATAACGTGTCCCTCAACACTTCTTCCATCCATTTCCTATGTATTTCTTCTCTTCATATTGTCCGTTGTTCATTTACTTTTTTTTTTTTTTTAATAATAATAGTAATTATTATTCTTTCCATTGCAGTAAGCAATGCAGCTGTGGACGTGGAGGTCCCAACCACTTCCACAGAGGTTTGTGACCATCAGACGGAAAGGACAGCAGAGGAAAACGCTGTTCCCATAGACAGAGAGACTGCAACATCTGTACCAGATGGCAAGGTCTGTGCCTTTATAGTAAGAGTAGACATCAGTCTGTCAAATACAGTCTGAATTTCTATTTTTACAATGTAGTTGCAATTGAAAATGCAACCTGTGAAAGCAGTAGGAATATACGGAGCTTAGCAATGACGGGCACACAAGGTGGTATTTAGTACAACCTGTAATTCAGCAAGTACTTCTACTACATGACAAACACAACTGAAAGTTGAACTCACACGCTTCTGCTTTTCCTTTCCTTCTCTGATGAAGGAAGCCTCTTCTTTCCCTGCTTTCAGTCTCTAAAAGGCTATGTTTTCTGTCACCAGTTCCTCAGATGCACAGAAATTCTCAACTTGAGGAAAAACGAAGACAAGCGTCAAAATGTCGAGGGCTATCTGGACCAGGCAATTCCACTGGCACTGCCGAGCGAAGCACTGCACCAGCCCAAAAGCACCATGCCGTCTGCTCTTGCCAGAATGACAGCCATGAATGCAATCATCAAGAGCCATGCACATTCTGTAAGACGGCCACGTCACCAAGGAGCTGCTGGGCTGCCAGTTCTAAGTGTATGTGCACAAGAAAACGCAAAGGTTCAAAGAGGCGCCACCTATTCAGACGAGATGCTCCCTAAGCCTGGGGAGCCGCAGATGAGGGAGCCACTGAGACAACCCAAAAGCAGAAGCAATTGTGCGGCTTCCAGAATTAAGGCCATCAACGACATCCACAGGAACCTACACCATTCTCAAAGGCGTCCAAACCAGGAAGGGGCTGCTTTTCTGGTGGAGGATGCGCAAGGGTTCAAAACAACAGAATCCGGCCTGAAGAACAAAGACGCAAGCGTCACAGTCTCTGTGTTGTGCAGTAATGCACAACAAGTTGACAATAAAGAGATGAAGTGACTCAAAACTAACAGACTTGTCTGAACTTTTGCTGCCTGTCTCAACAGGTTGCAGCATCAGGCGGGGAGAAACTTCATGAAATATAACGAGGGCAAGTGTAGAGCCCTGCATCGGGGCAAGAACAACCCCAGACACCAGGATAAGTTGGGGACTGCCCTGCTGGAGAGCAGCAAAGGGGAAAGGGACGTGGGCGTCCTGGTGGAGAGCCGGCTGACCATGAGCCAGCACTGTGCCCTTGTGGCCAAGAAGGCCAATGGCATCCTGGGGTGTATTAGCAGGGCTGTGGTTAGTAGGTCGAGAGAGGTTCTCCTCCCCCTCTACTCTGCCCTAGTGAGACCACATCTGCAATATTGCGTCCAGTTCTGGGCCCCCCAGTTCAAGAAGGACAGGGAACTGCTTGAGAGAGTCCAGCACAGAGCCACGAGGATGATTAAGGGAGTGGAGCATCTCCCTTTCGAGGAAAGGCTGAGGGAGCTGGGTCTCTTTAGTTAGAGAAGAGGAGACTCAGAGGTGACCTTATTAACGTTTATAAATATGTAAAGGGAGAGTGTCAGGAGGACGGAGCTAGGCTCTTCTCGGTGACATCTAATGATAGGACAAGGGGCAATGGGTGTAAGCTGGAACATAGGAGGTTCCACTTAAATGTGAGACAAAACTTTTTTATGGTGAGGGTGACCGAGCACGAGAACAGGCTACCCAAAGGAGGGTTGTGGAGTTTCCTTCTCCAGAGACACTCAAAACCTGCCTGGACGCGATCCTGTGTGACCTGATCTAGCTGCTCCTGCTCCGGCAGGGGCATTGGACCAGACGATCTTCCAAGGTCCCTTCCAATCCCTAACATTCAGTGATTCGGTGATTCCTAGGCGTCTCAGCAGTCTTCTAGCATCTTTCTTTGGCAAAGGCATGTCTGAAAAGAAAAACTGTAAAAATCACAGTCAGGGGAAGAGCTCTGGATCTCCAAAGTACCAATCTGCAGGTCTTATATATGGGCTGCCATTATGTCAGGATAACAACAATCTGCTGCCCAGGAAGATTAATCTTACTTTGAATTCAGTACGCACCGCAATACTATGCTCCTCAGAAAATCAGGACAATTATTCCCAGGTTTTGTGATTACCACTCGTTAAAGTGAGGATTTACTGGATTAGGTTTTGGATGAACTCTAGATCTCAGAGTGTACCTTATAATTGAGGAGAAGATAGAAATATCAATATAGCATTGAATTAAATATTTTCAGTGAATGTTGTAAATGTTACTCGTGCTTTTTTCCCCTGGATTGAAGGCGTAGTGTCACGAGGATGCTTAACAACTAAAGCAAAACTGCATCCTGTGACAGCACATACAGTGTATTCACTGGAAGCAAACAAACTCCAAGACAATATATTTTATTTTATTTTATTTTATTTTATTTTATTTTATTTTATTTTATTTTATTTTATTTTATTTATTTTATTTTATTTTATTTTATTTTATTTTATTTTATTTCATTTTATTTTATTTTATTTTATTTTAATTTAATTTTATTTTATTTTATTTTATTTTATTTTATTTCATTTTTTTCTGAAGACATTAGAGTATTCTTAAGAAGAAGACTTTCATCCGAGGTTTGTGCATTTCCTTGACAGAAAAAAAAAAAAAATCCATCTTGCAGTTCATTCCAGGACTGATCATTAGTTGAAAGCCTTTGCATTCAAATATCTGAGATTTGGATAGAGGATGCCTATACGCACATGGGAGTGGAGTGGTGCCATGCTATGAGTGAGAATATGGACACTTCTGGTCTAAATTCTGTCAGCAGCCGGTGGGACTCAGAGAAGACCTTCTGTACCTCTCATTTTCTCAGGGTGTTCACATGGGTGCTGTGAAGCCAACAGGATTAGAGAGCACGCTGAGGCAAAATTTTCACTAAAACCTGGACATCATTGCTGTTATTCTAGAAGATAGTTTATGAGACAAAGAAAAATGGGTACCAAGCAAACAAAGTAATGATTGCTGGCTAAATAAGAATTATTGCCAGGGCTTGGTGCTTGGTTCACACAGGCAGTTCAGGGTTTAGTTTCACGAGAATTCAAGATCCTCTCAGAGCAACGTGCAGCTTTTTGTGGTTGCTTGGAATACCGGGGGCAGCCGATACCCAGGGTAAAAGAAAAATGTAAGCCACTAAGGGGTGATGGTGGGAAGATAAAGATCAGCTTGGAGCACTTGGCAGCTCAGAGGAGATGAGAATGGACAGTGAGAAAACCCTAATGACTCTCAGAGGAGAAGCAGTAAGAGCAGGAAAGGCACTTGCAAACCCTCCCCAGCCCAAGCAGCCAACAGCAGACGCGAGGAGGACTTCAGAGCAGGCAAGCCTTGTGCTCTGGGCTGCCGCAAGGACCCCTGACCAGGCCAACCAGGTACAAGTGTCTTGGTGCCAGGCCGCTGGCCAGAGCACTTGAGTACATCCATGTTAGTGCTCATGTGTGGGTGAGGAGTGGAAGGGAAACCACTTTTGAAGTAAGACCACCTCCCTTTCATACGAGGCCTTCCTACTCTGCTGCAACATTGCTTCCATCAGGCGAGAAGAAACAGCGTGGCACTGCTGGTAGGGAGCTCCAGCATGAGGAAAGAAACAGGTGGGGAGTAGAGGAGGTGAAGGCAGTTTAGAGAGAAATGACTGCAGTTATGTTATCTGACAGCCTCATGCAAACCATGTCAGTGGTTACCCCAGTGAGCCATGCCTTGCAGAGGCATCCCAGCAAGTCCCTGCAGCCCCGAGTCCTGGCTGACAGCACACGCTGATGCAGCTGTTCTCCTCCTGCCGACATCAAGACTTTGCAGATAATCAAAGAGACAATTTGGAACAGGAGACCATGTTAAATTTGGTCTCCCCCCCAAAAAAAAAAAAAGGGAGGGGGAATTTTCTAAGTGAGCAGTCACCCAGGGCATCTCTAAGGCTGAAATTTCTCATGTCAGAACACGAACAGGTCACACTTAGCGAAGCCGTGCAGCTCAGGGAACAAAACCTCCCTTCCTGCAATCGGCAGCTTGATTCTTTCTAGTCTTGGCTTTAGAGCACTATGCGGAGTTTATTATAATTCTCTTGAATAGTAAAGGCTCACCCTGAGCACTCTGGTGCACAAGTATCCAGGAAAGCCCTGCTGGGGCTCTTGTAGCCACTTGCCGCAAGACACTTTCCTGATTGAATTCCTACTCCTACCATGCCAGACCAGATATTCTTTCGTGCCCCCTGGCAAAGCTAATGGGCTCTGGGCTGGCTGCATTAGACCTTCTGCCTCAGCACCAGCAATGAGCCTGAGGCTACCAGGTAGCTGAAGCACATCCTCTCCAAGCAGCCCCATTCTGGAAGCATTATAGATTTGCAGTTCACCTCCTTAGATATATATGCAACAAGCAAAGCATCATTAGAAGCACAGCGTTTATGAGGGTTCTGAAAAATCACTTTTTTTTACTCCTTAGCTAGTGCAAAGACACCACAGATATGAGAAAAATGGTCAATCCTTTGTAGCATTTCCCAGTTCATTGTTCTTACTACTGTAGTCTTCTTCAGGCTTCACTTCAGAGTTGTGAAGGGCATCCCGAGTTCTGCTCCTCCAACTCAAATCTCTTTTCTTGCGTTACAGATTATCTACTATGATCCCCCCCCCAAAAAACCTTTTCATCTGTACTTCCGCAAAGAGAAAAAAATCTTTTTTCTTAAAATTTCCTATTTCCTATGTCAAGTGTGTCCTGACATCTGAACATCTTTGTTGGATGATCCTCAGAGAATTTTGTTTGATGACCACTCTCCTGGGGACCAGAAGTGGAAGACCAGTTGGCCTGCAGCAGGAACCATCTCCCTGCGTATCCCATTAAAGCAATTAATCAAATTATAATAATCTTTCTATGCTAGAAGGCAGGAATTTCTCCCATCATCTTTTGTGGTTCGTCTTTTTGTGGTTCTACTTCCCATCAATGGGGGCTGTTCAGCCACGTCCTGGGAAGCAGGGCCTCAATATGCGTGGTGGTTTTTCAGGAGGGCAGACGCTTCCACAACAAGAGCCCCCCCCGCCTCCTTCCCCTTTCCCACCTTTTATTGCTGAGTGTGACATCACATGGCATGGAATATCCCTTTGGTCAGTTTAGGTCAGCTGCACCGGTGATGTCCCCTCCCCGTCACTTGCCCACCCCCAGCCTGCTGGCTCTTGGGGCTTGGAGGGAGTCTTGATGCGGTGCCAGTATTGCTCACTAATAGACAAAACACTGGTGTGATACCAGTGCTCTTTGAGCTACAATTGCAGAACACAGCACTGTATGGGCTGCTCCAGGGAAAGTTAATTCCATCCCAGCCAGACCTAGCGTAAGGCAGGTTTTAACTCCTGGCTTGAGTGTAGTTCGTTGCAGACTGTGTCTGTTTAGGTTTCTTCTTTCACTGGAAAGATCATTGTCTTCTTTTACTTTGACTTTACTGTTTTTATCAACAAGAAGAGTATTACTAAACTCCCAGTCTATGTCAAAAGGTGTCACGTCTTTACTTCTAGAAAGGAGGACGGTACTGGTGCTACTTCCAAAGAGTTGTTCCATTAAATTAGACTTCTTTCCTTTCTTAGTATTGACATCTGCGTTTTCCTTGATATTTTCATCTAAGTAATCACTTTTTTGATTAAGTCACCTTGATCTCCCTGATCCTTTTCCAAAGGAAGGTACCTAACTGCCAAATGTTAACTCTCTACTTTAAATCTACAGTCCTTAGCTTTCTCTGCTTCTGCCCTTGTACTTTTGTGGCATCATAAAATGGGTTGGCTTACTAGAGAGTCCTTCAAAGGTTTTGTTGGCCAAAGAGCTGTAGCCTGAGAGTCAGAAGTCTCCTCCATACTACAGGAAGAGAGAACGCCCCCAAGGGTAAATTACCCAACATTTTGATATTTCTCTTAGGTATCAAAAAAAACACACACAAAAAACACCAGCATGAGTGAATGAAAGAAAACCAAGCACGGCATGCCAGAGCTAGTCAAACAATTCTGCCAGTTAGCTCTAAGAGAGAATTTGAAGTTAGCTGAGTAACGGAGAATAAAAATGAAAAACCAATGGTCTCTCTGTTTGAGGGCATTTATTATCTACCACAACGGTCTGCCCAAGAACTTGTCCCTAAGGACACCAGGTTCTTTCTGGGAGAGGTTGTGCACCACCACCAACAGAATCTCAGCAGATTCCGAGGACTCTCTGGTGGGTCTGTTGGGGTAAGGAAAGCCAGGAGGCCGGCTTGGTTGCCTTGGTTTCCGTATGCCCACACATGGAGACGGTAACCTGGACACTGTGGACTGACTGTGTGCTCACAATGCAGACAGGCAGGTTAAAAGGCGGCGCCTCTTCCTGCGGCCATCACTTCTTGGAAGTGAGATTGTGACGGACGAGGTAGGATGAGGCTTTTCTCCAATGCATACTGTGAACTGTCGATCTAGCTTCACATTCGTTAGTCAAATGAGACCAGTGAATAAGAGAATGTTTAAATTTGCCTTCCTTTCAACAGGCACGCAATGTGTGCAGCAGAGTCACAAAAGGAAAATTCAACTGAGAAGAGCCAAGCGGTAAGATTAGCTCCTTACGAATACACAAGTTCGTGCATTTTTTTGGACGTAGGTGGTCTAGCGCAAAGCCTGATACTCTTCATGTGATAAATGGGTGAGAGGGAGCAAAACAAAAAAAAAAATGAAATGCTTCAGATTCTTGTGGCTCTGCTTACCTGCAGAAGAAAAACTGCACGCTCTTCCAGTGACAGTGTCAGAAGCGTGCAGCTAGCTCTCACGTGCACTTTCAGGGAGTCTTTAGTGGAGAAGAGATCCTCTAGTACCGTGGCCAGTGAATATTAGTCACCAGACAGAGGGAAGAACTGAAGCAGCTTCTGGTTCTCTCTCTCGCAACCCTCTGCCTTCCTGCCCAGCATGGCCATCGAACAAAAAGCAGCCAAGCCCTTAGTTTGTGCCTTCCTCTGGCACATTTTAAGCATGATAACTTTAGAAGTGGCCAGCAAAAGTTAGGAAGTACAGTCGGCAAAGGCGGCATGAAATGCTAAAGGCCATTGAAGCCCAGCTCCATACCTCTTTGGGTTTTCGTATTCCCCCAATTTTCTTCCTGCATTTTCATAAAGGCTAAGAAGGTTCTACGAAGCCTGGGAAACGATTCAAGGCCCTGACAGTGTCAGACGTGCAGTCTTCACCAAGTATTTGACTTAAGAATGAATTGCCCTCAGCATTCTGTAGTGATTTAAGCGGCCATGAGCAGGCGGCAAAAGTGGCTTAAAGTCAGGATGAGGCCTAAAGTCAAATTCTTTGCTGACAAGTGCACATGTCCCAGGGGAATTTCCTTCATGAGTACCCTTGGGTTGCAGAAACCTAGCGCTTCTCCTGTGCTTCTTCCTCCCCCATGAAATACTGCAAACCACTCAAACCCTGGTCTGAAATACAAGCTATGTCATGAGGTACCCGTTGCATTGGCAGGGCGCGATGGAGCTGCCCGACTTGACCGTGCAGAAGAGCTCTGTGAAGCTCCTCATGAAGAGATGGGAGTCCGCCAGTGCTCTGACACCTAGCCTGGCCTTCCAACGCCTGCCAGCCCCACGGTCCCTGGCACCAGAGAAAGCCAGCCCAGGCAGCACCGTGGAGGAAGCCGCGGCAGACAGCGGGAGGGCGGACGTCACCCTGGGTGGCCCTCGCCGGACTGAGACCTTCCCCATCTCTGTCAAGGAGCTGCAGAGCCACTTTGAGACCCTGGGTGGCAGGAAGGTGAGTGCACGCAGGTTCCGCAGCTGAAAAGGATTCCCGCGCTCTCACTGAGGACTTGGAGAACACTACTGCCAGAACAGCACCCCCTTCCAATCTGCTGCCTCTTCATATCCTTTCTGCCCCCTGAAAGCCCTACCTGGCTCCTCCCAGTAGCTTCTAGCTCACATCCCCTCCGTGTCTTCCAACAGGAAGCGGAAAGTGGCAGAAGCTCACTGCCACCAGCACTGGCCACTCAGCCTGGGAGCCAGACGGACATTTCTCTGATGGAAGTGTCCAGCGTGAAACGGGGGAGGGCAATCTTTGAGAAGATGTCCTCAGGCAATGGACAGACCACCAACACTGAAGGTTAGCCTTACCACTTGGATCGGATTTCTCCCTTTAGTTCAATGCGCTCCATCTCTGAGGTGACAAGGGGCAAGCACACTCACCTCATCAGGGCAGCCCCCAGGCCGCCCAGGGAGAGAACGTGGTGTTCTTCTCAATGCAAAACAAGCTTTCCAGCCTTCTCCATTTTGTCTTTTGCATTACGGAGGAGTGCCTGATGCCCATTAAATACTTTTTGAACAAAACACAACAGAATGGTGTCTTATGTTTTGAGAAGATAACTTTTGATGAAGACAGCCCAGATTACAAATATGATATCAAAACTATGGGCAGCATTCATCAATTACGAAAAAGTGGTATCTTCATTTTCTTCTTTGGTGAAGATAGGTTGGATTTAGCAACTTGTTGCTTTGGTAACAAAGCGTTAACTTTTATTAGTTAAAGGCATTCTGGTTTCCACAAATTAAATGCTCCGTACTTTATGTGTTCTAAAGTAAAAGTACGACACAGTTGGCAAAATG
Organism: Anser cygnoides; assembly: GCF_040182565.1. Lineage (NCBI taxonomy): Eukaryota > Metazoa > Chordata > Aves > Anseriformes > Anatidae > Anser > Anser cygnoides. The sequence continues at coordinate 88,723,442 of NC_089875.1, forward strand.
TTGGCAATACTGTTTGTTTTGCTTACTGCTTTTCTTTCAAGCTTTGAAACACATGCACCCATCTCCCTCTCCCCAACTATGACGTCTCTTTGTGGTTGCAGTGGGTGGCTGCAAAGCTGTAGGAGGACTTCCAGAAGACAGCCCTCCCAACACCGGCAATACACTGACGGAATTCCAGGAGAATGTCTCCTTGAAAGACAAAATGGCTCTGTATCAGGCTGCGGTGTCAAAGGCAGAGAACAGCAACCGCTTTGCCAATGTAAGATACCAATGTCTCAATATCTTCTTAATTCTACGTTTGCTTTGCCCAGGGACAGATCGTAACCATCTTTATTTCTACAAGCAAGCTATCAGGTGGATCATAGGGTGGATCAAAATTTAAATCCCAAATTAGGAAACCTACAGAGCAAACATAGTCATCCATCAGTCTCTCTCTCTACCAAATGAGGTTTTTCACGCTAGATGCCTTTGGTCTTTTGGACAATCCCCATTGCTTCATGGAAGTGCTCTTCCTTTCAGTCCACCTTTGCCTGAACTTCATGTATGAGGATCATGGGTGAGAGAGAGATCAGCAACACGGTTATCCTATGATGACAAAACAAGGCAGTTTCCTTACCACAACAACTATTCTCTATCGCCAAATAATAAAATCCTATTCAGGAGCACAGTGACTTCAGAGCTCTTGCTGCTCGAACTGAAGACTTTGAAAGTACCGCATGATAAAACAGCTCAGCTATGGGTGCTCAGGTAGCCCAGAAGCCACCTGAGGGAAGCAGCCAACAGCCACGCTCGCCTTCAGAGTCCAGGTGTTTTCAAACCACCGCAATTCCTGCCCACTGGCTTCTTGATTTCCTAATTGCCCTTGTGTATTTGGAACAGATTCCTGCGGTTCTTTGGGCCAAGAAGGTTCCAATTCCCTCCTCCCAACACTGCCAGCAATGGTGCTGTTAGCTCTCTCTCCCCAAAAGGAAGAACTGGAGGAAGCCTGACCCAACCGAACTGTGTTGAGAACATATGAACTGCTTCATTTACACCCTATAACACCTTGCCCTTACTTGTTGAAATGGATGGTATGTTCTTACTGCAAATGGAAAACACCTGGCCTTATTTGATCACTCTAGACCTCAGAGGAAATCAAGTCCTGCACTGTGCCCGGCGGCCTGGCTGCAGTGAGGAAACACTTTGAGAATGGGCAGATGACCCCTTCAATGACCACCTTCGCTCACTCCCAGCACCAGCACAAAGCTGCAGAGGTAACAATGGCATTTTGAATACTAACAAATTAGGTTTCCCCTGTTAAAGAGCTCGAGAGGAAAATAACATTATTTGCTTGATTCCAGGATTCACCATTCCCGGTGTCCCTGGAAAAATTTGCACCCCATTTTCTTTTCAACTCGCCCTCCTCGAGCCTCACCTAACTTTAACGGTTCAAACTTCCCATCACATGGGTTCCTTGTGGTGCTCGTAATCCCCTAAATCATCACGGTACACTGCCATAAAGGAAACATTTGGGCTTAACACCTCTTAAAATAGAACTGATTTGTGACAGCCCTTCACAGGCAGAAACACAAATCCAGATTACTGTTAATTACGTGATTCTTTGTATTTGTTTTCAGGAGACCTCAAGTACCACTCAGCTCCCACTATCAAGCAGCACCAGGGAAGCTGAGTGCAGTGCGACGAGCTCCAAAGAAGCCCCACTAGAAGCCTTTCAAAGCAAAGAGGTAACTTTGTCAATTAACAATTATATCATTTGGCAGGTATGGTTTTAAAACAGTGTCCTAGACAGGGTTGTTTGGATGTGGTAATGAATGGGGCTTCCCACTCAGACTTCTCTGTGATGTTTCAAAGACAGCAGCCGAAATATGGAGTATTCTTCCATGTTGCACTAAATCCCGCAGTAACGTGAAGGTTTTGTGCACAGGTTTCTCTCGGGGAGCAAGTGACTCCAGAGACAAACGGGGCTTCTACACTCACCCGGCATACTGATGAAGCAGGTAAGAAGTGGCTTGAGAGTAATGGCTCCCAAAGGAGCACGACAAACCAAGTTCTTGGCAACCGTCTTTACTGGCACAAACGTGGGGCTGCTTTTAGGATACAGATACAGGACATTGCTCCAAGTTGTTCAGTGCCTCCTTCCTCAGCTAAGCACATTCATTGGTCTCAGTGGGACCTAAGAAACAGGTTTCCGTGCTGGTACACAGAGAGGAGTTTGGCAGAAGGAGGTAGCTTCAAATTATAGCCGAAACTGTGGATGATAAAGGCTCAATTTATAGCCAAGCGGAACAGGCCTGGAGATCTCGATCACGGTGCTGAGGTGCTGCTTCCGCAGTCTAGTCCTGGTATTAGAATTCACGCGTTTGGTTAACACAAAGACCTCAGTCCTGTGCAAGCCCTGACATTCAGGCAATTCAGGTACGGCAGAACAGCAGGCCATAGATAACGTGTCCCTCAACACTTCTTCCATCCATTTCCTATGTATTTCTTCTCTTCATATTGTCCGTTGTTCATTTACTTTTTTTTTTTTTTTAATAATAATAGTAATTATTATTCTTTCCATTGCAGTAAGCAATGCAGCTGTGGACGTGGAGGTCCCAAAGACTTCCACAGAGGTGTGTGACCATCAGATGGAAAGGACAGCAGAGGAAAACGCTGTTCCCATAGACAGAGAGACTGCAACATCTGTACCAGATGGCAAGGTCTGTGCCTTTATAGTAAGAGTAGACATCAGTCTGTCAAATACAGTCTGAATTTCTATTTTTACAATATAGTTGCAATTGAAAATGCAACCTGTGAAAGCAGTAGGAATATACGGAGCTTAGCAATGACGGGCACACAAGGTGGTATTTAGTACAACCTGTAATTCAGCAAGTACTTCTACTACATGACAAACACAACTGAAAGTTGAACTCAAACGCTTCTGCTTTTCCTTTCCTTCTCTGATGAAGGAAGCCTCTTCTTTCCCTGCTTTCAGTCTCTAAAAGGCTATGTTTTCTGTCACCAGTTCCTCAGATGCACAGAAATTCTCAACTTGAGGAAAAACGAAGACAAGCGTCAAAATGTCGAGGGCTATCTGGACCAGGCAATTCCACTGGCACTGCCGAGCGAAGCACTGCACCAGCCCAAAAGCACCATGCCGTCTGCTCTTGCCAGAATGACAGCCATGAATGCAATCATCAAGAGCCATGCACATTCTGTAAGACGGCCACGTCACCAAGGAGCTGCTGGGCTGCCAGTTCTAAGTGTATGTGCACAAGAAAACGCAAAGGTTCAAAGAGGCGCCACCTATTCAGACGAGATGCTCCCTAAGCCTGGGGAGCCGCAGATGAGGGAGCCACTGAGACAACCCAAAAGCAGAAGCAATTGTGCGGCTTCCAGAATTAAGGCCATCAACGACATCCACAGGAACCTACACCATTCTCAAAGGCGTCCAAACCAGGAAGGGGCTGCTTTTCTGGTGGAGGATGCGCAAGGGTTCAAAACAACAGAATCCGGCCTGAAGAACAAAGACGCAAGCGTCACAGTCTCTGTGTTGTGCAGTAATGCACAACAAGTTGACAATAAAGAGATGAAGTGACTCAAAACTAACAGACTTGTCTGAACTTTTGCTGCCTGTCTCAACAGGTTGGAGCATCAGGTGGGGAGAAACTTCATGAAATATAACGAGGGCAAGTGTAGAGCCCTGCATCGGGGCAAGAACAACCCCAGACACCAGGATAAGTTGGGGACTGACCTGCTGGAGAGCAGCAAAGGGGGAAGGGACGTGGGCGTCCTGGTGGAGAGCCGGCTGACCATGAGCCAGCACTGTGCCCTTGTGGCCAAGAAGGCCAATGGCATCCTGGGGTGTATTAGCAGGGCTGTGGTTAGTAGGTCGAGAGAGGTTCTCCTCCCCCTCTACTCTGCCCTAGTGAGACCACATCTGCAATATTGCGTCCAGTTCTGGGCCCCCCAGTTCAAGAAGGACAGGGAACTGCTTGAGAGAGTCCAGCACAGAGCCACGAGGATGATTAAGGGAGTGGAGCATCTCCCTTTCGAGGAAAGGCTGAGGGAGCTGGGTCTCTTTAGTTAGAGAAGAGGAGACTCAGAGGTGACCTTATTAACGTTTATAAATATGTAAAGGGAGAGTGTCAGGAGGACGGAGCTAGGCTCTTCTCGGTGACATCTAATGATAGGACAAGGGGCAATGGGTGTAAGCTGGAACATAGGAGGTTCCACTTAAATGTGAGACAAAACTTTTTTATGGTGAGGGTGACAGAGCACGAGAACAGGCTACCCAAAGGAGGGTTGTGGAGTTTCCTTCTCCAGAGACACTCAAAACCTGCCTGGACGCGATCCTGTGTGACCTGATCTAGCTGCTCCTGCTCCGGCAGGGGCATTGGACCAGACGATCTTCCAAGGTCCCTTCCAATCCCTAACATTCAGTGATTCGGCGATTCCTAGGCGTCTCAGCAGTCTTCTAGCATCTTTCTTTGGCAAAGGCATGTCTGAAAAGAAAAACTGTAAAAATCACAGTCAGGGGAAGAGCTCTGGATCTCCAAAGTACCAATCTGCAGGTCTTATATATGGGCTGCCATTATGTCAGGATAACAACAATCTGCTGCCCAGGAAGATTAATCTTACTTTGAATTCAGTACGCACTGCAATACTATGCTCCTCAGAAAATCAGGACAATTATTCCCAGGTTTTGTGATTACCACTCGTTAAAGTGAGGATTTACTGGATTAGGTTTTGGATGAACTCTAGATCTCAGAGTGTACCTTATAATTGAGGAGAAGATAGAAATATCAATATAGCATTGAATTAAATATTTTCAGTGAATGTTGTAAATGTTACTCGTGCTTTTTTCCCCTGGATTGAAGGCATAGTGTCACGAGGATGCTTATCAATTAAAGCAAAACTGCATCCTGTGACAGCATATACAGTGTATTCATTGGAAGCAAACAAACTCCAAGACAATTTATTTTATTTTATTTTTTTCTGAAGACATTAGAGTATTCTTAAGAAGAAGACTTTCATCCTAGGTTTGTGCATTTCCCTGACAGAAAAAAAAAAAAAAAAATCCATCTTGCAGTTCATTCCAGGACTGACCATTAGTTGAAAGCCTTTGCATTCAAATATTTGAGATTTGGATAGAGGATGCCTATACGCACATGGGAGTGGAGTGGTGCCATGCTATGAGTGAGAATATGGACACTTCTGGTCTAAATTCTGTCAGCAGCCGGTGGGACTCAGAGAAGACCTTCTGTACCTCTCATTTTCTCAGGGTGTTCACATGGGTGCTGTGAAGCCAACAGGATTAGAGAGCACGCTGAGGCAAAATTTTCACTAAAACCTGGACATCATTGCTGTTATTCTAGAAGATAGTTTATGAGACAAAGAAAAATGGGTACCAAGCAAACAAAGTAATGATTGCTGGCTAAATAAGAATTATTGCCAGGGCTTGGTGCTTGGTTCACACAGGCAGTTCAGGGTTTAGTTTCACGAGAATTCAAGATCCTCTCAGAGCAACGTGCAGCTTTTTGTGGTTGCTTGGAATACCGGGGGCAGCCGATACCCAGGGTAAAAGAAAAATGTAAGCCACTAAGGGGTGATGGTGGGAAGATAAAGATCAGCTTGGAGCACTTGGCAGCTCAGAGGAGATGAGAATGGACAGTGAGAAAACCCTAATGACTCTCAGAGGAGAAGCAGTAAGAGCAGGAAAGGCACTTGCAAACCCTCCCCAGCCCAAGCAGCCAACAGCAGACGCGAGGAGGACTTCAGAGCAGGCAAGCCTTGTGCTCTGGGCTGCCGCAAGGACCCCTGACCAGGCCAACCAGGTACAAGTGTCTTGGTGCCAGGCCGCTGGCCAGAGCACTTGAGTACATCCATGTTAGTGCTCATGTGTGGGTGAGGAGTGGAAGGGAAACCACTTTTGAAGTAAGACCACCTCCCTTTCATACGAGGCCTTCCTACTCTGCTGCAACATTGCTTCCATCAGGCGAGAAGAAACAGCGTGGCACTGCTGGTAGGGAGCTCCAGCATGAGGAAAGAAACAGGTGGGGAGTAGAGGAGGTGAAGGCAGTTTAGAGAGAAATGACTGCAGTTATGTTATCTGACAGCCTCATGCAAACCATGTCAGTGGTTACCCCAGTGAGCCATGCCTTGCAGAGGCAGCTGCACCGGTGATGTCCCCTCCCCGTCACTTGCCCACCCCCAGCCTGCTGGCTCTTGGGGCTTGGAGGGAGTCTTGATGCGGTGCCAGTATTGCTCACTAATAGACAAAACACTGGTGTGATACCAGTGCTCTTTGAGCTACAATTGCAGAACACAGCACTGTATGGGCTGCTCCAGGGAAAGTTAATTCCATCCCAGCCAGACCTAGCGTAAGGCAGGTTTTAACTCCTGGCTTGAGTGTAGTTCGTTGCAGACTGTGTCTGTTTAGGTTTCTTCTTTCACTGGAAAGATCATTGTCTTCTTTTACTTTGACTTTACTGTTTTTATCAACAAGAAGAGTATTACTAAACTCCCAGTCTATGTCAAAAGGTGTCACGTCTTTACTTCTAGAAAGGAGGACGGTACTGGTGCTACTTCCAAAGAGTTGTTCCATTAAATTAGACTTCTTTCCTTTCTTAGTATTGACATCTGCGTTTTCCTTGATATTTTCATCTAAGTAATCACTTTTTTGATTAAGTCACCTTGATCTCCCTGATCCTTTTCCAAAGGAAGGTACCTAACTGCCAAATGTTAACTCTCTACTTTAAATCTACAGTCCTTAGCTTTCTCTGCTTCTGCCCTTGTACTTTTGTGGCATCATAAAATGGGTTGGCTTACTAGAGAGTCCTTCAAAGGTTTTGTTGGCCAAAGAGCTGTAGCCTGAGAGTCAGAAGTCTCCTCCATACTACAGGAAGAGAGAACGCCCCCAAGGGTAAATTACCCAACATTTTGATATTTCTCTTAGGTATCAAAAAAAACACACACAAAAAACACCAGCATGAGTGAATGAAAGAAAACCAAGCACGGCATGCCAGAGCTAGTCAAACAATTCTGCCAGTTAGCTCTAAGAGAGAATTTGAAGTTAGCTGAGTAACGGAGAATAAAAATGAAAAACCAATGGTCTCTCTGTTTGAGGGCATTTATTATCTACCACAACGGTCTGCCCAAGAACTTGTCCCTAAGGACACCAGGTTCTTTCTGGGAGAGGTTGTGCACCACCACCAACAGAATCTCAGCAGATTCCGAGGACTCTCTGGTGGGTCTGTTGGGGTAAGGAAAGCCAGGAGGCCGGCTTGGTTGCCTTGGTTTCCGTATGCCCACACATGGAGACGGTAACCTGGACACTGTGGACTGACTGTGTGCTCACAATGCAGACAGGCAGGTTAAAAGGCGGCGCCTCTTCCTGCGGCCATCACTTCTTGGAAGTGAGATTGTGACGGACGAGGTAGGATGAGGCTTTTCTCCAATGCATACTGTGAACTGTCGATCTAGCTTCACATTCGTTAGTCAAATGAGACCAGTGAATAAGAGAATGTTTAAATTTGCCTTCCTTTCAACAGGCACGCAATGTGTGCAGCAGAGTCACAAAAAGAAAATTCAACTGAGAAGAGCCAAGCGGTAAGATTAGCTCCTTACGAATACACAAGTTCGTGCATTTTTTTGGACGTAGGTGGTCTAGCGCAAAGCCTGATACTCTTCATGTGATAAATGGGTGAGAGGGAGCAAAAGAAAAAAAAAATGAAATGCTTCAGATTCTTGTGGCTCTGCTTACCTGCAGAAGAAAAACTGCACGCTCTTCCAGTGACAGTGTCAGAAGCGTGCAGCTAGCTCTCACGTGCACTTTCAGGGAGTCTTTAGTGGAGAAGAGATCCTCTAGTACCGTGGCCAGTGAATATTAGTCACCAGACAGAGGGAAGAACTGAAGCAGCTTCTGGTTCTCTCTCTCGCATCCCTCTGCCTTCCTGCCCAGCATGGCCATCGAACAAAAAGCAGCCAAGCCCTTAGTTTGTGCCTTCCTCTGGCACGTTTTAAGCATGATAACTTTAGAAGTGGCCAGCAAAAGTTAGGAAGTACAGTCGGCAAAGGCGGCATGAAATGCTAAAGGCCATTGAAGCCCAGCTCCATACCTCTTTGGGTTTTCGTATTCCCCCAATTTTCTTCCTGCATTTTCATAAAGGCTAAGAAGGTTCTACGAAGCCTGGGAAACGATTCAAGGCCCTGACAGTGTCAGACGTGCAGTCTTCACCAAGTATTTGACTTAAGAATGAATTGCCCTCAGCATTCTGTAGTGATTTAAGCGGCCATGAGCAGGCGGCAAAAGTGGCTTAAAGTCAGGATGAGGCCTAAAGTCAAATTCTTTGCTGACAAGTGCACATGCCCCAAGGGAATTTCCTTCATGAGTACCCTTGGGTTGCAGAAACCTAGCGCTTCTCCTGTGCTTCTTCCTCCCCCATGAAATACTGCAAACCACTCAAACCCTGGTCTGAAATACAAGCTATGTCATGAGGTACCCGTTGCATTGGCAGGGCGCGATGGAGCTGCCCGACTTGACCGTGCAGAAGAGCTCTGTGAAGCTCCTCATGAAGAGATGGGAGTCCGCCAGTGCTCTGACACCTAGCCTGGCCTTCCAACGCCTGCCAGCCCCACGGTCCCTGGCACCAGAGAAAGCCAGCCCAGGCAGCACCGTGGAGGAAGCCGCGGCAGACAGCGGGAGGGCGGACGTCACCCTGGGTGGCCCTCGCCGGACTGAGACCTTCCCCATCTCTGTCAAGGAGCTGCAGAGCCACTTTGAGACCCTGGGTGGCAGGAAGGTGAGTGCACGCAGGTTCCGCAGCTGAAAAGGATTCCCGCGCTCTCACTGAGGACTTGGAGAACACTACTGCCAGAACAGCACCCCCTTCCAATCTGCTGCCTCTTCATATCCTTTCTGCCCCCTGAAAGCCCTACCTGGCTCCTCCCAGTAGCTTCTAGCTCACATCCCCTCCATGTCTTCCAACAGGAAGCGGAAAGTGGCAAAAGCTCACTGCCACCAGCACTGGCCACTCAGCCTGGGAGCCAGACGGACATTTCTCTGACGGAAGTGTCCAGCGTGAAACGGGGGAGGGCAATCTTTGAGAAGATGTCCTCAGGCAATGGACAGACCACCAACACTGAAGGTTAGCCTTACCACTTGGATCGGATTTCTCCCTTTAGTTCAATGCGCTCCATCTCTGAGGTGACAAGGGGCAAGCACACTCACCTCATCAGGGCAGCCCCCAGGCCGCCCAGGGAGAGAACGTGGTGTTCTTCTCAATGCAAAACAAGCTTTCCAGCCTTCTCCATTTTGTCTTTTGTATTACGGAGGAGTGCCTGATGCCCATTAAATACTTTTTGAACAAAACACAACAGAATGGTGTCTTATGTTTTGAGAAGATAACTTTTGATGAAGACAGCCCAGATTACAAATATGATATCAAAACTATGGGCAGCATTCATCAATTACGAAAAAGTGGTATCTTCATTTTCTTCTTTGGTGAAGATAGTTTGGATTTAGCAACTTGTTGCTTTGGTAACAATGCGTTAACTTTTATTAGTTAAAGGCATTCTGGTTTCCACAAATTAAATGCTCCGTACTTTATGTGTTCTAAAGTAAAAGTACGACACAGTTGGCAAAATGTTGGCAATACTGTTTGTTTTGCTTACTGCTTTTCTTTCAAGCTTTGAAACACATGCACCCATCTCCCTCTCCCCAACTATGACGTCTCTTTGTGGTTGCAGTGGGTGGCTGCAAAGCTGTAGGAGGACTTCCAGAAGACAGCCCTCCCAACACCGGCAATACACTGACGGAATTCCAGGAGAATGTCTCCTTGAAAGACAAAATGGCTCTGTATCAGGCTGCGGTGTCAAAGGCAGAGAACAGCAACCGCTTTGCCAATGTAAGATACCAATGTCTCAATATCTTCTTAATTCTACGTTTGCTTTGCCCAGGGACAGATCGTAACCATCTTTATTTCTACAAGCAAGCTATCAGGTGGATCATAGGGTGGATCAAAATTTAAATCCCAAATTAGGAAACCTACAGAGCAAACATAGTCATCCATCAGTCTCTCTCTCTACCAAATGAGGTTTTTCACGCTAGATGCCTTTGGTCTTTTGGACAATCCCCATTGCTTCATGGAAGTGCTCTTCCTTTCAGTCCACCTTTGCCTGAACTTCATGTATGAGGATCATGGGTGAGAGAGAGATCAGCAACACGGTTATCCTATGATGACAAAACAAGGCAGTTTCCTTACCACAACAACTATTCTCTATCGCCAAATAATAAAATCCTATTCAGGAGCACAGTGACTTTAGAGCTCTTGCTGCTCGAACTGAAGACTTTGAAAGTACCGCATGATAAAACAGCTCAGCTATGGGTGCTCAGGTAGCCCAGAAGCCACCTGAGGGAAGCAGCCAACAGCCACGCTTGCCTTCAGAGTCCAGGTGTTTTCAAACCACGCAATTCCTGCCCACTGGCTTCTTGATTTCCTAATTGCCCTTGTGTATTTGGAACAGATTCCTGCGGTTCTTTGGGCCAAGAAGGTTCCAGTTCCCTCCTCCCAACACTGCCAGCAATGGTGCTGTTAGCTCTCTCTCCCCAAAAGGAAGAACTGGAGGAAGCCTGACCCAACCGAACTGTGTTGAGAACATATGAACTGCTTCATTTACACCCTATAACACCTTGCCCTTACTTGTTGAAATGGATGGTATTTTCTTACTGCAAATGGAAAACACCTGGCCTTATTTGATCACTCTAGACCTCAGAGGAAATCAAGTCCTGCACTGTGCCCGGCGGCCTGGCTGCAGTGAGGAAACACTTTGAGAATGGGCAGATGACCCCTTCAATGACCACCTTCGCTCACTCCCAGCACCAGCACAAAGCTGCAGAGGTAACAATGGCATTTTGAATACTAACAAATTAGGTTTCCCCTGTTAAAGAGCTCGAGAGGAAAATAACATTATTTGCTTGATTCCAGGATTCACCATTCCCGGTGTCCCTGGAAAAATTTGCACCCCATTTTCTTTTCAACTCGCCCTCCTCGAGCCTCACCTAACTTTAACGGTTCAAACTTCTCATCACATGGGTTCCTTGTGGTGCTCGTAATCCCCTAAATCATCACGGTACACTGCCATAAAGGAACCATTTGGGCTTAACACCTCTTAAAATAGAACTGATTTGTGACAGCCCTTCACAGGCAGAAACACAAATCCAGATTACTGTTAATTACGTGATTCTTTGTATTTGTTTTCAGGAGACCTCAAGTACCACTCAGCTCCCACTATCAAGCAGCACCAGGGAAGCTGAGTGCAGTGCGACGAGCTCCAAAGAAGCCCCACTAGAAGCCTTTCAAAGCAAAGAGGTAACTTTGTCAATTAACAATTATATCATTTGGCAGGTATGGTTTTAAAACAGTGTCCTAGACAGGGTTGTTTGGATGTGGTAATGAATGGGGCTTCCCACTCAGACTTCTCTGTGATGTTTCAAAGACAGCAGCCGAAATATGGAGTATTCTTCCATGTTGCACTAAATCCCGCAGTAACGTGAAGGTTTTGTGCACAGGTTTCTCTCGGGGAGCAAGTGACTCCAGAGACAAACGGGGCTTCTACACTCACCCGGCATACTGATGAAGCAGGTAAGAAGTGGCTTGAGAGTAATGGCTCCCAAAGGAGCACGGCAAACCAAGTTCTTGGCAACCGTCTTTACTGGCACAAACGTGGGGCTGCTTTTAGGATACAGATACAGGACATTGCTCCAAGTTGTTCAGTGCCTCCTTCCTCAGCTAAGCACATTCATTGGTCTCAGTGGGACCTAAGAAACAGCTTTCCGTGCTGGTACACAGAGAGGAGTTTGGCAGAAGGAGGTAGCTTCAAATTATAGCCGAAACTGTGGATGATAAAGGCTCAATTTATAGCCAAGCGGAACAGGCCTGGAGATCTCGATCACGGTGCTGAGGTGCTGCTTCCGCAGTCTAGTCCTGGTATTAGAATTCACGCGTTTGGTTAACACAAAGACCTCAGTCCTGTGCGAGCCCTGACATTCAGGCAATTCAGGTACGGCAGAACAGCAGGCCATAGATAACGTGTCCCTCAACACTTCTTCCATCCATTTCCTATGTATTTCTTCTCTTCATATTGTCCGTTGTTCATTTACTTTTTTTTTTTTTTTTAATAATAATAGTAATTATTATTCTTTCCGTTGCAGTAAGCAATGCAGCTGTGGACGTGGAGGTCCCAAAGACTTCCACAGAGGTGTGTGACCATCAGATGGAAAGGACAGCAGAGGAAAACGCTGTTCCCATAGACAGAGAGACTGCAACATCTGTACCAGATGGCAAGGTCTGTGCCTTTATAGTAAGAGTAGACATCAGTCTGTCAAATACAGTCTGAATTTCTATTTTTACAATGTAGTTGCAATTGAAAATGCAACCTGTGAAAGCAGTAGGAATATACGGAGCTTAGCAATGACGGGCACACAAGGTGGTATTTAGTACAACCTGTAATTCAGCAAGTACTTCTACTACATGACAAACACAACTGAAAGTTGAACTCAAACGCTTCTGCTTTTCCTTTCCTTCTCTGATGAAGGAAGCCTCTTCTTTCCCTGCTTTCAGTCTCTAAAAGGCTATGTTTTCTGTCACCAGTTCCTCAGATGCACAGAAATTCTCAACTTGAGGAAAAACGAAGACAAGCGTCAAAATGTCGAGGGCTATCTGGACCAGGCAATTCCACTGGCACTGCCGAGCGAAGCACTGCACCAGCCCAAAAGCACCATGCCGTCTGCTCTTGCCAGAATGACAGCCATGAATGCAATCATCAAGAGCCATGCACATTCTGTAAGACGGCCACGTCACCAAGGAGCTGCTGGGCTGCCAGTTCTAAGTGTATGTGCACAAGAAAACGCAAAGGTTCAAAGAGGCGCCACCTATTCAGACGAGATGCTCCCTAAGCCTGGGGAGCCGCAGATGAGGGAGCCACTGAGACAACCCAAAAGCAGAAGCAATTGTGCGGCTTCCAGAATTAAGGCCATCAACGACATCCACAGGAACCTACACCATTCTCAAAGGCGTCCAAACCAGGAAGGGGCTGCTTTTCTGGTGGAGGATGCGCAAGGGTTCAAAACAACAGAATCCGGCCTGAAGAACAAAGACGCAAGCGTCACAGTCTCTGTGTTGTGCAGTAATGCACAACAAGTTGACAATAAAGAGATGAAGTGACTCAAAACTAACAGACTTGTCTGAACTTTTGCTGCCTGTCTCAACAGGTTGGAGCATCAGGTGGGGAGAAACTTCATGAAATATAACGAGGGCAAGTGTAGAGCCCTGCATCGGGGCAAGAACAACCCCAGACACCAGGATAAGTTGGGGACTGACCTGCTGGAGAGCAGCAAAGGGGGAAGGGACGTGGGCGTCCTGGTGGAGAGCCGGCTGACCATGAGCCAGCACTGTGCCCTTGTGGCCAAGAAGGCCAATGGCATCCTGGGGTGTATTAGCAGGGCTGTGGTTAGTAGGTCGAGAGAGGTTCTCCTCCCCCTCTACTCTGCCCTAGTGAGACCACATCTGCAATATTGCGTCCAGTTCTGGGCCCCCCAGTTCAAGAAGGACAGGGAACTGCTTGAGAGAGTCCAGCACAGAGCCACGAGGATGATTACGGGAGTGGAGCATCTCCCTTTCGAGGAAAGGCTGAGGGAGCTGGGTCTCTTTAGTTAGAGAAGAGGAGACTCAGAGGTGACCTTATTAACGTTTATAAATATGTAAAGGGAGAGTGTCAGGAGGACGGAGCTAGGCTCTTCTCGGTGACATCTAATGATAGGACAAGGGGCAATGGGTGTAAGCTGGAACATAGGAGGTTCCACTTAAATGTGAGACAAAACTTTTTTATGGTGAGGGTGACCGAGCACGAGAACAGGCTACCCAAAGGAGGGTTGTGGAGTTTCCTTCTCCAGAGACACTCAAAACCTGCCTGGACGCGATCCTGTGTGACCTGATCTAGCTGCTCCTGCTCCGGCAGGGGCATTGGACCAGACGATCTTCCAAGGTCCCTTCCAATCCCTAACATTCAGTGATTCGGCGATTCCTAGGCGTCTCAGCAGTCTTCTAGCATCTTTCTTTGGCAAAGGCATGTCTGAAAAGAAAAACTGTAAAAATCACAGTCAGGGGAAGAGCTCTGGATCTCCAAAGTACCAATCTGCAGGTCTTATATATGGGCTGCCATTATGTCAGGATAACAACAATCTGCTGCCCAGGAAGATTAATCTTACTTTGAATTCAGTACGCACTGCAATACTATGCTCCTCAGAAAATCAGGACAATTATTCCCAGGTTTTGTGATTACCACTCGTTAAAGTGAGGATTTACTGGATTAGGTTTTGGATGAACTCTAGATCTCAGAGTGTACCTTATAATTGAGGAGAACATAGAAATATCAATATAGCATTGAATTAAATATTTTCAGTGAATGTTGTAAATGTTACTCGTGCTTTTTTCCCCTGGATTGAAGGCATAGTGTCACGAGGATGCTTATCAATTAAAGCAAAACTGCATCCTGTGACAGCATATACAGTGTATTCATTGGAAGCAAACAAACTCCAAGACAATTTATTTTATTTTATTTTTTTCTGAAGACATTAGAGTATTCTTAAGAAGAAGACTTTCATCCGAGGTTTGTGCATTTCCCTGACAGAAAAAAAAAAAAAAAATCCATCTTGCAGTTCATTCCAGGACTGACCATTAGTTGAAAGCCTTTGCATTCAAATATTTGAGATTTGGATAGAGGATGCCTATACGCACTTGGGAGTGGAGTGGTGCCATGCTATGAGTGAGAATATGGACACTTCTGGTCTAAATTCTGTCAGCAGCCGGTGGGACTCAGAGAAGACCTTCTGTACCTCTCATTTTCTCAGGGTGTTCACATGGGTGCTGTGAAGCCAACAGGATTAGAGAGCACGCTGAGGCAAAATTTTCACTAAAACCTGGACATCATTGCTGTTATTCTAGAAGATAGTTTATGAGACAAAGAAAAATGGGTACCAAGCAAACAAAGTAATGATTGCTGGCTAAATAAGAATTATTGCCAGGGCTTGGTGCTTGGTTCACACAGGCAGTTCAGGGTTTAGTTTCACGAGAATTCAAGATCCTCTCAGAGCAACGTGCAGCTTTTTGTGGTTGCTTGGAATACCGGGGGCAGCCGATACCCAGGGTAAAAGAAAAATGTAAGCCACTAAGGGGTGATGGTGGGAAGATAAAGATCAGCTTGGAGCACTTGGCAGCTCAGAGGAGATGAGAATGGACAGTGAGAAAACCCTAATGACTCTCAGAGGAGAAGCAGTAAGAGCAGGAAAGGCACTTGCAAACCCTCCCCAGCCCAAGCAGCCAACAGCAGACGCGAGGAGGACTTCAGAGCAGGCAAGCCTTGTGCTCTGGGCTGCCGCAAGGACCCCTGACCAGGCCAACCAGGTACAAGTGTCTTGGTGCCAGGCCGCTGGCCAGAGCACTTGAGTACATCCATGTTAGTGCTCATGTGTGGGTGAGGAGTGGAAGGGAAACCACTTTTGAAGTAAGACCACCTCCCTTTCATACGAGGCCTTCCTACTCTGCTGCAACATTGCTTCCATCAGGCGAGAAGAAACAGCGTGGCACTGCTGGTAGGGAGCTCCAGCATGAGGAAAGAAACAGGTGGGGAGTAGAGGAGGTGAAGGCAGTTTAGAGAGAAATGACTGCAGTTATGTTATCTGACAGCCTCATGCAAACCATGTCAGTGGTTACCCCAGTGAGCCATGCCTTGCAGAGGCATCCCAGCAAGTCCCTGCAGCCCCGAGTCCTGGCTGACAGCACACGCTGATGCAGCTGTTCTCCTCCTGCCGACATCAAGACTTTGCAGATAATCAAAGAGACAATTTGGAACAGGAGACCATGTTAAATTTTGTGTTCCCCCCCCCCAAAAAAAAAAAAGGGGAGGGGGAATTTTCTAAGTGAGCAGTCACCCAGGGCATCTCTCAGGCTGAAATTTCTCATGTCAGAACACGAACAGGTCACACTTAGCGAAGCCGTGCAGCTCAGGGAACAAAACCTCCCTTCCTGCAATCGGCAGCTTGATTCTTTCTAGTCTTGGCTTTAGAGCACTATGCGGAGTTTATTATAATTCTCTTGAATAGTAAAGGCTCACCCTGAGCACTCTGGTGCACAAGTATCCAGGAAAGCCCTGCTGGGGCTCTTGTAGCCACTTGCCGCAAGACACTTTCCTGATTGAATTCCTACTCCTACCATGCCAGACCAGATATTCTTTCGGATCCCCTGGCAAAGCTAATGGGCTCTGGGCTGGCTGCATTAGACCTTCTGCCTCAGCACCAGCAATGAGCCTGAGGCTACCAGGTAGCTGAAGCACATCCTCTCCAAGCAGCCCCATTCTGGAAGCATTATAGATTTGCAGTTCACCTCCTTAGATATATATGCAACAAGCAAAGCATCATTAGAAGCACAGCGTTTATGAGGGTTCTGAAAAATCACTTTTTTTTACTCCTTAGCTAGTGCAAAGACACCACAGATATGAGAAAAATGGTCAATCCTTTGTAGCATTTCCCAGTTCATTGTTCTTACTACTGTAGTCTTCTTCAGGCTTCACTTCAGAGTTGTGAAGGGCATCCCAAGTTCTCCTCCTCCAACTCAAATCTCTTTTCTTGCGTTACAGATTATCTACTATGATCCCCCTCCACAAAAAACCTTTTCATCTGTACTTCCGCAAAGAGAAAAAAATCTTTTTTCTTAAAATTTCCTATTTCCTATGTCAAGTGTGTCCTGACATCTGAACATCTTTGTTGGATGATCCTCAGAGAATTTTGTTTGATGACCGCTCTCCTGGGGACCAGAAGTGGAAGACCAGTTGGCCTGCAGCAGGAACCATCTCCCTGCGTATCCCATTAAAGCAATTAATCAAATTATAATAATCTTTCTATGCTAGAAGGCAGGAATTTCTCCCATCATCTTTTGTGGTTTGTCTTTTTGTGGTTCTACTTCCCATCAATGGGGGCTGTTCAGCCACGTCCTGGGAAGCAGGGCCTCAATATGCGTGGTGGTTTTTCAGGAGGACAGACGCTTCCACAACAAGAGCCCCCCCGCCTCCTTCCCCTTTCCCACCTTTTATTGCTGAGTGTGACATCACATGGCATGGAATATCCCTTTGGTCAGTTTAGGTCAGCTGCACCGGTGATGTCCCCTCCCCGTCACTTGCCCACCCCCAGCCTGCTGGCTCTTGGGGCTTGGAGGGAGTCTTGATGCGGTGCCAGTATTGCTCACTAATAGACAAAACACTGGTGTGATACCAGTGCTCTTTGAGCTACAATTGCAGAACACAGCACTGTATGGGCTGCTCCAGGGAAAGTTAATTCCATCCCAGACAGACCCAGCACCATAGTCTCTACCAATTTTCCAGGATGAGGTAGGAAATCTGGAGCAGAAAGCTTCACGTGACAGTGGAGATGTCAGATACCAGGATAGTTGCTAGAAAGCATACCAGGAATCCACTGGACTCATCCTTCCACCTTCTTACGCAAGTTTATTGTTCTCTTCTGGGACAACTTGCTCCCCACTGATCAGAAACCACTCTGTGCAGGGCATGCAGGCAAACTTCTCGTGTAATTTCCAAATCTGGTCTGAAATTGTTCTATAAAGGTTGTCCCAAGACCTGCACCACACTGATCCCTGCTCAGATATGCTCAGTGAAAAATACAGCACAAAGTACATTTACAGCCACATGACGCCACTGATTTCACGTCTGTCTAACTTCTGGGGGCACAGTGCATCTGCATAATAGTGGCTAGAAAATAACACAGGAGAGGAACATCATTTGCTCAACATAGCAGAGACAGGCTAGCTCTTTTCCTTGTCCGTGGCTTCAGGTTCCATTTTCTAGGGAGGTATTCTATTATCAGGAAATCAGACTGATTACCTACTAAAAACAGCAGGCAAGGTTAAGAAGATGAACAAAGCAAAAGATATCTTATCCAGCCACCACTGTGGGCCATAGGAGAGAGAGACAAAGGGACTGACATCCAGAAAAAGGGCTGCTTGTCCACAGCAGTGGCTGGAAGAGGTACCTGCAGAGCCACGGCAGAAGATATTGCAAGGCTACCAGAGGTTAGTTAGAGTTGTGAGGCAACTTTTCTTCATAGGTCTCCACAAATGTCTTTGGCAGCTCCTCTTGATGGCTTGTAAGTTATATAATGAGTTAATTTTTCATGGCCTTTACTGACAGAACTTGACTTTTCATAGATATCTATTCAGCTTGGTTTAGAGTTAACCAGAAAAAACATCTGAAATATTTTTCTCCTAAGAAATGTAATTGTATCAAATCATGAAATCCTGCAGATTCTCCCAAAATTTCATTTTGGAGAAAAAAGGTGGAGATGTTTAGACACTGTCAAAATATTTTGTCATTTTTTATATGTAATTATTTTTTTTAATTGTTTTATTTGTATGGAATGCTGTAACATAAAATTTTAAATTGTCAAATATCAGAGTTTTATTGTCAAAATAAAATATTTTTATCAACTTTAAATTAGTTTTTTTTTAAAAGTTATTAAATTTGGAAATCTGTTTCAAGTTATGAAACAGTCTAAAATGTTGTTTCAAGCTACGTTTCAGTCCGAAATGTGCAAATAGAACAGTGATTCTCTGTTCAGTAGTGCAAAACATATGCCTCTCCTTGTTGGACAAGGGGGTCATGGGAACAGCAAGCAAGGACAGCCATAAGACACATATGACTTGTCATATTTGAGCCTGCCACCAGTTATAGCTGTGAGGGGTTGCACCTGACTACATATAAGCATTTTAAGAGAGAAAGAGAACAATCTGTCAAAATGATGCCAGAGCAACAAAGGATGTAAAGATTAACAGAGAGGTTGATGCAGGTGAAAAGCAGTACAGAAGTAGTATAATTAGTCATATAGATTTATTCTGATATTGTGTTACATCTGTGAAAACCTTATGCCACTGTAATTCATGCCAGAAGAGATATGTAGCTTCCAGAATAGAGTAATTAAAGCACGATAGGACTCCAGAAAAAAAAAAAATCAAATCAAAACAAACAAACAAACAAGATCTGTGATGCAGGGGAGATCATGCCAAAAAAATGGTTATATCCATTTGGAAACTAATGCTGAAGAAACAGATATCTTTGTATTTATCCAACAATATACTATTTTTTTTCAAAAGTCTCTATCTGAAGCATGTTGTGCTATGCTTACATACAACTGCATGGCATGATGATTACCCTGAGAAGACAGAGATATACTAATGCTAATTAATTGTATACAGAATGGAAACCAGACTTCTAAATACACAGTCAGGAAATACAGTCCTTATAGAATGAATACAGAAATACTAGTGTTGTCATGGTTATTTATAGATGTAAAGACACATACATATGCATACATGTCAGATGTTTCTGAAAGCATTTTTAGATTACGTCTGGCTGTCTTACTGGCATGGGCAGTCTTGCCTACTAGCATTTTCCCACTAAACAGTAATAAGGACATCCTGCAAGTCATCACCAAGGCCCACAGGCTGCTACCAGAAGACAAATTGCCATATTCTAAGTAATTCTTCAAGACTATGTTTCATTCATTACTCTGCTCCTCATACTATTAAGAAAAATTCCTTTATAGCATTTTTCCTCAAAATTCAATGAAACATAAAATGCACATTTATATAGTAAGACAAATAAATGATTTAGGCCAGGATTTATCCCACCTATCTTCTGGCATTTGAATCAGTTCTCTACACTGGAAGCCAAGTCACTCTGGTCTGTCTTTACATTCAAGAGAACAGAAAATACAGAAAAATAGCTGGGCCTCAGGAGATTTAAGTGAGGATCCAGAGATGCCCCTCTCTTCACTGACTGCATTACAAACCTAGAGTTACTCTGCCCAAGAAGTGGTATGAATTCAGACTTCAGCAGCCATCCTGCAGTCTGTTTGGAAATCAGATTCTTCACTGCCAGTCAGGCTTCCCACATTTTTTGTTTCCCTGAACCCACAGATGGAAGCCGGGTGAGAAAAGTCCCCCCTACTGTAAGCAAAGAGCAGGTTCAAGAGCATCTGATGAAACTGAACAGGTACAAGTGTATGGGGCCTGATGACATGCATCCCAGGGTCCTGAAGGAATTGACTGATGTAGTTGCCAAGCCTCTCTCCACCATATTTGAAAAGTCCTGGCAGTGACGCGAAGTCCCTGGTGACTGGAAAAAGGGAAACAACACTCCCATTTTTAAAGAGGGTAGAAAGGAGGACCTGGTGAACTACACACCAGTAAGCCTCATCGCTGTGCTTGGCAAGATCATGGAAAAGATCCTTCTGGAAGCAATGTCAAGGCATACACAAGACAAAGAGGTGATCCAAGACAACCAGCATGGCTTCACCAAGGGCAATGATGCTTGACCAATCCAGTGGCCTTCTATGGTGGAGCGACTGCATCAGTTGACAAGGGAAGACTGACCAATGTCATCTACCTGGACTTCTGTAAGGCCTTTGACATGGTCCTACAAAACATCCTGGTCTCCAAATGGAAGAGATACAGATTTGAAGGGTGGACCATTTTGTGGATAAGAGTTGGCTTGAAGGTTGCACCCAGAGAGTGGTGGTCAATGGCTCTATGCCCAGGTGGAGACCAGTGATGAGTGGTGTCCCTCAGGGGTCTGTCCTGGGACCAGTAATGTTTAGATCTTCATAAATGACAAAGTGGGATCAAGTGCACTCACAGCAAATTTGCAGATGACACCAAGCTGAGTGGTGCACTTGATACAATGGAAGGAAGGGATGCCATCCAAAGAGAGCTGGACAAGCTTGAGAAGGGGGCCCATGTGCACCTAACAAGGTTCAACGAGTTCAAGTGGAAGGTGCTGCACCTGGATCGGGGCAATCCCAGACATGAGTACAAACTGGGAGAAAAACTCATTGAGAGCAGCCCTGCAGAGAAGGACTTGGGGGATCTGGTGGACAAAAAGCTTGACATGAGCCAGCAGTGCACACTTGCAGCCCAGAAGGCCAACTGCATCCGGTGCTGCATCAAAAGAGAAGTGGCCAGCAGGGGAGGGAGGTGATTGTCCCCCCTCTGCTCTGCCCTCGTGAGGCCCCACCTGGAGTACTGCGTCCAGGTCTGAGGCTCCCAGCACAAGAAGGACGTGGGGCTGTTAGAACAGGTTCAGAGGAGGCCCACAGATGATCAAGGGGCATAAGCACCTCTGCTGTGAAGAAAGGCTGAGAGAGCTGGGGCTGTGCAGCCTAAAGAAGAGAAGGCTGCAGGGTGACCTGACTGCAGCCTTTCAATACTTAAAGGGAGCTTGTAAAAAAGATGGAGAACAACTCTTTGCTCAGTCAGATATTGACAGGATAAGGGGGAATGGTTTAAAACTAAAAGAGGGGAGATTTAAATTAGAGGTTAAGAGGAAATTCTTCACTCAGAGGGTGGAGAGGCACTGGAACAGGTTGCCCAGAGAAGCTGTGGATGTCCCATCCCTGGAGGTGTTCAAGGCCAGGTTGGGTGAGGCCCTGAGCAACCTGATCTAGTGGGTAGCACCCCTGCCCATGGCAGGGGGGTTGGAACTGGATGATCTTTAAGATGCCTTGCAACCCGAGCCATTCTATGATTCTCTAAAATCTTTTAGCTTCTTTATCTTGCTTACAATCATCAACTCCAGTAATATTGTTTGAATACTGAAAGTTAAACACATATTAACTGGCTTGGGTAAGGAGCAGGCTTCTCTGGTAATGGCCAAAATGAGCTATTGGGCTTAGCAAACTCTGACTGCTTGATTCAGTCCACTGTTGTTTGCCCCCACTCATCATGCTAGGACCTCATTTTAATTATTCACTGATGCAGAACTAGAGTTCAGCCCGTCTCGATAACCCTACCTGCTAATGACAGTGTAAACATTTTGGTTTTGTTTTACTTCCAGAGCACTTCCAAGCAGGTTGAGGAAAAGAAACAACATACTTAACTTTTATAAAAGGCAGCATGCATAGAGCAGCTTAGCTTCTTGACCCATTGATTTTTCTGCTTGGTTTCTCCTATTGCTCTACTGCTCTCCAGGTTTCCACATAGACTGTTTCATAGATGTCCACAGAGTCGACAAGAGAGACCTTAATACCTGAAATCTTTTACTTCTACTTTCCCAGGCACAGAGTTTTCTAAACTGCTCGGAAGAGGAAGGGGAAGGGGAAGGGGAAGGGGATCCTTTCCACCAATTCAGTGCTCCACAGCAGAGGTCACACAACCAATATCTTAGAGTGGAATCAATGTTTTGATTGTTCACCAAACATTGTTCACCTTGATATGTCCAAAGGCTTTCCTTTTGTGCCTTTGTGCGTATTTTTAAAATGACATATACACATCTCTTACAGGTTTTTTTATGTATTTTGCCAGAATAAGTAGATACTCACCATTATTGCTAATTATATTTGTTTTGCATTTCAGCAAGTGGGAAAAATCCATTCTGTGCCATGCCTGGAAATTTTCCTCCTTGCAATATGAGGACAGTCAATTGTCTTCTGCAAAGCCCCAAGGTAGCACGAACCAATTAATAGCAAAAGATGGGCAGTTTCATTTTTGAGGTGCTGCCACTTATGACAAACCAATAGATTTGGGGAAATTTAACAACAGTATTATATATTAAAAAAAAAAAAAGGCAGATAAAATAAAAGAGACCTCCCTCAAAATGAAAATGAGAAGTTTGATGAAAAAGAAGTAGCAAACTGAGTGTCAATTACTCATCTAGTGTCATTTTAAGTAACAACATGTTCTGTGTGGTTTGAATCTATGGATCTGAACATTCCAAGAAAGGAAATTTTCAGGTAATCATTATGTAAGACATTTTACATTTGTAAAGACATCTAAAATTCTATGAAATTAAGGTTTTCATAGTCCAAATCCAATGAGTTCTATGCATATGAAAAGGCAATTAACAATTGCATAGTAATAATTAGAGATGGGACTCATCTAAGAGAACATGTGCCATATCTAATCTTCACTTGTTGCCTGATACTTCCTTTACAAATAAATTCTTCCAAAGAATAATTTATCTCACCTAAAATATATCAGATGAAATATGTTTTAAAGCACATTTCTCTCCTCTGACTATAGACATAACATATAGGAGGATTTGTTGGGAGAACTTGTGAGGAGCTGTTGACTCTGTTGAGGGTGGAAAGGCCTTGCAGAGAGATCTGGACAGTTTGGAGAGCTGGGCAATCACCAACTACATGAAGTTTAATGAGAGCAAGTGCCGGGTCCTGCACCTGGGAAGGGGCAACTCTGGCTATACGTACAGACTGGGTGACGAGATGCTGGAGAACGGCCCCGCAGAGAGGGATCTGGGGGTTGTGGTTGGTAGAAAGCTGAATATGAGCCAGCAGTGTGCCCTGACAGCCAGAAGGGCCAACCGTATCCCGAGGTGCATCAAGCACGGCATTGCTAGTCAGTCGAGGGAAGTGATTGTCCTGCTCTACTCTGTGCTGGTGCAGCCTCACCTAGAGCACTGTGTTTAGTTCTGGGCACCACAGTACAAAAAGGACATTAAACTGTTGGAGAGTGTCCAGAGGAGGGTGACAAAGATGGTGAAGAGCCTAGAGGAGCGGCTGAGATCACTTGGCCTGTTCAGCCTGGAAAAGAGGAGGCTGAGGGGGGACCTCATTGTAGTCTACGGCTTCCTCATGAGGGGGAGTGAAGGGGCAGGCACCGATCTATTCTCTTTAGTGACCAATAATAGGACCCGTGGGAATGGTATCAAACTGTGACAGGGCAGGTTCACGCTGGATATCAGGAAGAGGTTCTTCACTGAGAGGGTTGTTGCGCACTGGAACAGGCTCCCCAGGGACATAATCAGGGCACTGAGCCTGTCAGAGTTCAAGAAACATTTGGACTGTTCTCTTAGTTATATGGTCTGAATTTTTGGGTAGACCTGTGTGGTGCCAGGAGCTGGACTTGATGATCCTTGTGGGTCCCTTCCAACTCGGGATATTCTATGATTCTATGATTCTACAACAACAATCTTGGATGAACATATCTACAGTACTGGGTGAGATGAGCGCCCTCATAGGTCACTACAGGAAGGAATTCTCTGCCAGCAGCATGGAATAATGAAAGGTTATCCATCTAGAAGGATTTAGGGATTATATCAACAAAGGAGTAAGTGACTGTTTTATTGACTTTCTCTTATAATATGCATAATCTTTTTACCATAACAGGTCTCTTGTATTATAGGTCAAAGTTTTTGTTCTTGTTTGATTTTGTTTGGTTTGTTGGTTTTGTATGTTCCTGACTTACAGTATCTTGCCTCTAAGAAATCAGAGGGTTTTGCATCAATTTCCTACTGATGCCGTATAATAAAGTATTAATAAACTTCCCAACCCCCAACCCCCTTTTCAGCTGAACTGCATGGTGCAGATATATAAAGGTATAGAAATACTTTGAAAATTCTGAGTATATAAAGGATGCTGCAGTTTTTCTGGTAGTACAAAAATAGGAAGCTGTCATCCAACTCTACGTGTGCCTTGCCTTCGTCCTGGATACAAAAATTCACTCTGTTCTGAAAGCTTTATTGTTATGAAAGATGTAGCATTGACATTGCAGAAAAAGAGCTTCTGATGCAAAACTGGTGACCTGACACAAATGTTAATAAAAAGCCTACTTTAATGATTCAATAGCAATAAGTATCCTTCATAAGCAATTTAATCGGAAGCCTGTAATGGCATTAAAACCCAAATGAGATTTTCATTCATGAGACCTTCATTCTAAGGAGGGCTCAGAAAAGACAAGAAAAACTTGCTGAGCCTCCAAAGTGGATTAATTTTTTTGCCTTCTGTACACAGGACAACATCCCCACAAGACTTCTGAATGGCATGAGTTCCCAGACTTAACTAGTTTCTGTAATATTAATAAAAAATCTGGCATGAGCTACCTGTTCTAGCATGAAGAGGGACACCCAAAAGTGCTAGATTTATTTTTTTTCCTGATTCTTTTTCCTCAATTAAAAATACAAGTAACACCTTTTCTATCTTTCCACAGACCCTCTTCTAAAGAAACCATTGGAAAGAGTATTAAGCCTTGATCTCAGACAGTGTTGTATCAAAGGTGGCTGAAAGACTGAGGACAATTCAAATAAAGAAGCAGCTTCACCCTAAGTATCTTTTCTAACTAGACCTGCTTTGGGCAGGCAGTTGCATCAGAAGATGTCTAGAGGCCCCTTGCAACCTGTGAGATTATAAACCCCCTTAAATCTAGATTACAGAATCCAGTACTAGTGTCTCCAAATCCTTGTCATCCTTGGGTAAGTGTAAGGCTCATCTGGGAGATCAAGCAGGAGGTTAGGTGAGGTTAGGCACAACCTAAGACAAAGTCTGTCGCCTCCCTAGAGACTAGTGCCTTTCTCTATTCTTCTATCCCCGCTCAAAAAAAAAAATCGCTTGGTTAAAGCATTTGTACACTTTTTTTTTTTTACCTTTTTTTTTTTTTTTTCCCCTGGGACAAAGAGAAAGAGACGTTTTATACCGTAGTCATTGGTTATGGTGCAGAAATTATAACCTTAGAAATAAATCTGAATCCATGTCAGAATTCACTGTGCCATAGCAAAAGGTTTACATCCTGGCTTACACATGTCGGTAGACTTAGTGAAAGGAGGGAACCAGCATAAACTACTAAAAGGGAATAAAGCAGAACAGGAAGGAGATAAACTGAGAGAGGAAATATGAGAAATGTTACCTAATGGTAGTACAAAGTATTATAAAGCATGCATTGGCAAACAATAACCAGTGAAAGAATCCTGTAATGAAATGTTAATGTGTGGTATTTATTACTATGTATATATACGTGAGGTCAAAAATTTAACTAGATCAAATCTTAAAAAAAAATAAAAATTAATAAAAAAAAAAAAAGACTGGACAACAGCATCCAGAGTTTCAGTACATATACTACAAATTTAATAAAGTGTATGAGTCCTCACACTGAGATTTCCAGCTAAATTCTCTTGCAATATGTAAAATTCAACGCCTACTGAAAAGCTTCTTCCTCTTTCAGATGCAACTGATGTTTAGCTATACCCTGATCCTCTGTGACTGTTCGTATGTTCCGAAGAAGACAGAAATGAGAATAGCAAGCTGGGAAGTAGATGATTCTTGTTAGTTACATGCATATTTACATTTAAAATAAGTCAAATAATTCTTTGGAAGCAAAAAGGACTGCAGTAAAATAGCTGGGGGAGACAATTTAGGATGCAACTAGAAAGTTCACAGGCACACACAAGAAGCTAAAGCTTTGGACTTTGATGGCAAAGGAAAAACATAACAATAGCTATTGCCCTAAAACAGTGGAAATGAATAGCTATTGTAGGACTTGCTCTAGTATGTAAGCACGTGCCAAAATTCTCCAAGATTTTAGAAATGGAAAGAGAAAACTTAAGGTTTCTATGTTAGTCTCTACCCCTCACACAGATTATGTATATTCTTAAACTTCGAACCCTAACATCCTATCAGAAACAAGGAAATTATGATTCTGGATTTGTGTGTTTTCTTGTGAGATATGAGTACTTCATCAATTGATGTTCAACTAACATCAACATGTAAAAGAACAGCCAGTTGTAAAAGCCAGTTGTTATCTCTTTCGAAGACATGAAAAATACCTAATGTGGAAAAAACATTTTAGATTATCCAATGCTATCTATAATACGTAGGTGAAATGACTACTTTTCTAAATCTATTATCACTGTTGAATTTATCATTTAGAAAAATGGTCATCCCACAGATAATGCTTACGGCAGCTTGAAAGAAAGCAAGCCATCCTTTCCTCTGCAGTCTAAATTAAATATACAGATTATGTTTCCTTTTCTGACAACAGCTGTCTGCATATGATGATTGCATTAAGGTAGGTAAACAAAATATTGCAATTCCCTGTTATAGACCTGATAAGCCTTGCAGTGTGGCTGCTGTACACGCTTGGTAATAACAGTATTTGAAACTTCTTAATAAGATACATTCCATCTCTATGCATGTTTACAGAACTGTAACACAACAGGGGTTTATAGGTTTGGGAAGAGGAGGAAAGCATTAAAGTGTTTTTGTTTTTGTTTTTTTTAATGTTATTTAATTGGTGAATTACATAAAAGTGGGGGATTGACAGTTCTAGATACATTCTGAGTCAGTTCACGATGATGTATGTAACATTTCTAATCACTCCATCAAATGCTGTTCATGCCGCATCAGTAACTCCAAAGAAAATTTATTTAATTTATTTTTAATCTTCTGAATATTCATATATGCATCATATATAGGTAAGCCAATACAATCATAGACAAATCATACATCTGTTGTTTGTTAAAAGCAGGGAACTATATTTACATTCTCAAAATTCATTGCAAATGTAGAGTTAAATATATTGATAAAAGAGATGTGAACTATGATATCCTGCAACTACAGAATGCCAGTCTGCCGAGGAGAGGAATAGCTTACCATCTGTTATCTAATTTCCTGAATTGAATTTGCATTGTGATTTGTATCATTGCATTATTAATTAAATGCCTATCCAGCATGTGATTTTCAGAAGGTGAAGGTTGCTATTAATATTCACGAATTGGCTATTTCATGAGATGAACATTTCCATTTCTTGAAAAAAAAAAAATCTCAAATTATAAGCAGGAGGTTCTCAAACTATTTCAAGATGTATTTTTGTCCCATTTATTTTATCATTTCATAATAAGATATGATTTAATGATAGTAGATAATCTCTAAAAAATAATTTAAAAAAAACACTAATAATTCAGATGGTTTATTTAGAGAGGTAAAATCTCTATGACACCCACAATATGGAAGAGGATTACACAAATTTGATTGTATTTAAGTCAAATAATAATTACTGTTCTCCTATCACTGTAGAATAATGATTAAGTAGATATCAAATTGTAGTCTGCCTCAGAAGCCTAATAAAATCCATTGCATCAATACCAAAATCATTATCTAGGTTGAAAATATAGCCTTCCCTACATTCATTTGATTATAATAATATTGGTAATAATATAATAATATTGGTAATCATAAAAATAATGTTGTTATTTAATTAGCTTGAAGATCCTAAATATTAGACAAAAAAACTAACTAAAATAAATTCCATACAGAGTAGAAGCAATTAGACATACAATCATAATAACAGAATCATAGAATGCCTCAGGTTGCAAGGGACCTTAAAGATCATCCAGTTCCAACCCCCCTGCCATGGGCAGGGGTGCTACCCACTAGATCAGGTTGCCCAAAGCCCCATCCAACCTGGCCTTGAACACCTCCAGGGATGGGGCATCCACAGCTTCTCTGGGCAACCTGTTCCAGTGCCTCACCACCCTCTGAGTGAAGAATTTCCTCTTAATCTCTAATTTAAATCTCCCCTCTTTTAGTTTTAAACCATTCCCCCTTGTCCTGTCAATATCTGACTGAGCAAAGTGTTGCTCTCCATCTTTTTTATAAGCCCCCTTTTGTGGCAAAATGACCACCAGTACTTGAAGGTCGCTTTCAAGTACTGAAAGGCTGCATTAAGGTCACCCTGGAGCTTTCTCTTCTTTAGGCTGCACGTCTCCATCTCTCTCAGCCTTTCTTCATAGCAGAGATGCAACAATATTAGGTTGAAATATTTTCACTTCCCTTTTAACATTTATTTATTACATATATTAATTCAAGTTAAATGTTCTATGTTTTTGCTCTTTTTACTTTTACTTTGATCCATCTCTTCCTAGTGAAGCTGTGTAACTGCCAAAAGGAGTTGTGGGTGTAGGGACAGTCAGCGTGGAACACTATGACAGATCTAGGCATCTCCCACCAAGCAAACTCAAGTACAAGAGAGTCTAGTTCTTGGGTTTATTCAGATACATATTATATTCAACAAGGAGACCATAAAATGCAGTGGAAGTAGAAATGAAAGTTCTAGGCTAGGCAAGTGCTGAAACTATGTAACTATTGTAAAAACAGAAGGGAGGAGGTAACACCCTCATTTCCTCCCTTGCTCCACAATAAGCCATACTCAGTGATCATCCTTAACTGACTCACTCGGTATAGATACTTACAGAAAAGAGACTTTCTTCCAAGGAGATGATTTTGTAACCCCTCAAGCTGAAGAGGGGACTGAACCAAGATTTCTCACTTCCCAGAAAAATAAGCTATTGGATAAGCACAGGTCAGTAACATCCCCATCCCTCCTACTTTTTAAAAAGGCTGTTGCAGAAATTTCAGATATATTGGGACTATTTTCTTAAGTAATTGTGAGGGATTTAGTGAAGGAATGACTGGAGGTGGACTGCTGTGTGGATTTTGGTCTGAATGTGTGAAATGCTCAGCCTAGGAAACACTGAACCATTTATTATCATATAGAAGTTCACAGCTCTAACTGCTTGGGAAACTTTGCAATTAAAATGTAAGACACCAAAGAGGCCAAGCTAAGCTCTCAGTTAGGCAGTAACATGCATTTTGTACCATAACTTCAGACTTTAATTCAATCACCTAAGCCCTTTATTGTGTTTAGTCCCTTTTTTTCCCCCCCTCTACATTTCCAAGGCAACCTGTGACGGTGTATTCCCTGTTTTGAACGAAGAAGTTCAAGGAAGTTCCTCGCTGCAGCAAAATTGCGTTTCTAGAATTACTGCTCTGATATTGCCCCATACCTTTCCTGCATGCAGTCTTATGTTTGCAGAATTTTGTGCATCGTTCATATTCTCAGTGGCTCAGAAGCTTCACAGGACATAAATGTCTATAAATAAAGTTTTATAAACCCTCTTTTTCTTTTGCTTTAAAAGCACCCTTCCTCCTAGCATAACAACAATAACAGAGTATGAATATGAGCATAACCACATAATTATATTAATAAATGGCTGCTGACAGTAAAAATATTGCTATTGACTAGTTGTTCAGAAACTAAGGTTCTTAATAGTCCCTTGTTTACCTTGTTAGAGTTTACTGTGTCAGAGATCACAGTCATAGGGGATGGAAGCATATGGACAGGATTGCACACCTGTGGGGAGGAAAGGGAAATAATCCATTTGTAAGCGTAGTGAAGCATAGAGAGTGAGCGGAGAAAGATTTAGTTGCATACACCAAAAGATTTAATTGTATACACAGTGATAGAAGCGTATTTCAAGTCCATCTCTGGGGGGGATTTCTGACAAAAACCAAGAGATGAAACGAGTTTAGATGATGATATCACCTTACAGTATTTACCACCTGGTTAATTTATGTGACTATATGCTATGGTTTGATAGTAGCACTGGAGTCTCCTGCAGTACATACTTGTTTTTTTTTCCTTTTTTCTTTTTTAGTGTTACTGGCTAAGAAGTATCAAGTGAAGTAAGTGCATCTGTTTACTTATATGAGAGTTAAATTCAGCCTAAGAAAAACGTACCACTATCCACATCAGAAAATAAAGTCATCAGTTACACTTCAATCAGTACAGGTTTGCAGAAAGCAGTAAGTCAGCAGCAGAAATCAAGTCATATTTTCCAATCAATTACTCCAGTAAACACGGTGTAACAATTAGCAATTGAAGACCTGAGTCTTCAGTGAACCAGTTACTACAAAAAAATTAAAGTCATTAATATGAAATATAGTGGTCTTAGTTGAGAATGAGCCTTGAGGATGCATTAGGACTAAAGTAAGCAATCTTTAAAGACTTCTTAAGGAGATGGTTTAATTTTAGCTGTAGTGTAATCAGCAATATAAGCATCACTTAAATCAGACACCACTTGATAACTTATATAGGATGTGAAAAGTTGGATTCAAATAGGACTTATGAGCATCACGTTGTACCAATACTTTAATCACCTCTGAGATCCGGTCCTTGGCACTGCAATGTGATCCCTTCTACCATTCAATTTTTAGAATGGTCCCTGGACATTTTGGGACAAATTATTTTCTATCCCAAACAACTCCTATACAGAGTTAAAGGGTTAGCACAATCTAGGAACCATGCTTATTATGAGATTTGGTTATGTCTGTCTTTTCTGAGAGGCTGCTAATGGTTGTTAACTTAGATACCAGCTATTCTTCACCAGCTGGGCTCAGTGGTGGAGGATGGGTCTTGCCACAGCTCAGTTTGTGAATACAGATGCAGACTTTTTTGCTAACAATCACATATTGACATGAAAATAGTCATGATGATCCACTGGTCAGCAGCTGGTATTCAGAAGCTGAATAGTTCACTGACTATGAGGCTTAAAAAACAAACACATAAACAAACAAACAAAAAATACTAACTAAAAGCCCTACTCAGAGAAAGCATTAGATCCTTGCAAAACTAAAGGGACATACAGACTACTAGAGGAATTGTTGTATCAATGACATTCTCCAGGATTCACTTGCCTTGACACATGAAATTACTCCTTTCAATGATCTTGTAAAAGATCTTTCAATATACCCTAGTAACTACAGGGAGTATTGAGAAAAAAGAATTTCAACAGAATGAAACCATAAAAGTTAAAGTATAGTCAAATTTCAAAATGTGTTCCATAAAACATCCTTGCTAAATATTTTTTGAGACATTGTGGACTTATTTTCCTTTCACTGATGTGAAAACATATTCAAATCTTATATTCAGATTGAGTATGTGTCAAATATACAAATAAAATATTGCATGTTCCTCTGATATTTGGTTACTACAACTACATTAAGAAAGTTTTTTAAGCAGGTATTGAAGGCACAATGAGATTTGTGTGCTCAAATTGTACTATTGCATTAAAGGTTAAGAGTAAAGGAATGGTAGATAATATACATCTCATCCCTTAACATACAACATATATATAGTATATATCATATAATATCATCCCTTAACATACATCATATATGCAGTATGTCATATAATCATATATATAATACATACTGTATAGTAATTTACAGAATTTCAACCAGCTGTTATGAAATTGGTTAGATTTTGTTTCTAACTTCTATAATTTTGGAAAGTTCTTCTCAAGCTACATTGTTCAAATAATTTGAAATATTGATATAACATCCTACAACTGTAATAGTTTATACTTGGTGTTTTGGTGGTAGTATTGTCTTTCAGTTTAAAAAATTCTTTTCTCTTCTTGGTGTTTATGCTACACAGTATTCACAAAGAACAATCTTTTTCACTTCTATACAGGTTTTTCTAAGATCTTTTAATCTCCTCATGTTAGAAAAGATCTTTTTTCCCTGATATCTTAGTAACCATGTTCTTTACCCAGAGTTTGTCTTGTTTGTAGCAGTATACAGAAGATCTTATCAGGCTGAGTAAAGTAATATTGTTATTGCCCAGAAATTATCCATCTTATGATCACTCTTTTTTATATTTTTTTTTATCTTAGCCACTCTTAAAAAAAAAATGGATCAAATAATATTAGTCTTCTCATCAGTTGAGTCAAAAGACTTGTCTAAAAGCTGTTCAGGTTGATCTCAAGGTTAGGAATAAAACTCAAGTTTGGGAAACTTGAGGACGGAGTGAAGTCGCTCAGCATATGTAAGTGGCAGTGCCAAATCTAGAGTACAAACTGAAAGACAAGGCTGCAAGTCTTACCTTCTTCCACTGTTCTTCAGACCTCCACACATATACTTCCCAATATTCTACTTTCAGTTAACCACTGTGGGCATTTATTCATTGCCTTTATAAGCCTACTAACCTGAATCATGAAACTCACTGGAAGTTAGAAATCCATTTTCAGCTGAAAGCTGCAGAAGTCTGTACCCCAGACCAAATCACTGGGACTCACTGAAGCGATTGGCTTTGGGGCAGACGCGTTCTGCAGCAGAGCAGGTGTTCGCCGCAGGCAGGGCTTTTTTTCCAGCATCTAGGCCACTCGAAGCAGACGAGGGAGACGCCAGGGCCCAGCAGCCCTTGCAAGGGAGGCTGACGAGGCGTAGGTGGAGCCAGCAGCACCCCCTCCCCTGTCCTTCAAAGGCAGCTCCTAGAGCGTGCGGCGACCAGGACGTGGTGTGGCAGTTTGCACAGGCAGGGCGCCCTTAGAGAAGGCAGAGCATCCCTCCCCCGTCAGGAGAACAGCTCATCTACTGGCTGTCTACCTATAGCTAAACTGCCATGGTCTGCACTAGGCGGAGAGCTCTTTCTAGAAAGTCTGTGGCCACCCAGGCTGAGTGCCCACTCAAAAATGCAGCAGCTCAGGTCTCTGGATGCAGGGAATGCCTGAGCCTGTTGCTGCTCTCTGAGGATGGCAGAGACACCGTGTGCATGAGGTGTGAGCAGGTGGATGGCCTGGTCAGCCTGGTGGCAGAGCTCAAGGAGGTGGAGAGGTTAAGGGCTATCAGGTAATGTGAGCAGGAGATAGACTGGTGGAGCAACTCCCTGCCAGGCCTGAAGGAAAGGCTCCGGGGTGAGACACCCCAAACAGTGGTAGACCCTCTGCCCCGTTGCTGTTGGGCAGAGGGAGGGGACCTAGGAGATGAAGAGGAAGGGAAACAGGTCCCTGCTTGGCATCATAGGCAACCCCCCTCCCTACCAGCCTCATCTTCCCAGGTGCCCTTACACAACAGGTTTGAGGCCTTGGGGCTTGAGAGACTGGTGGATGAGGGTGAGGTCAAAAGTCCACCCAGGAGGATGCCTAGGGCAAGGAAGTCAACTCCACGCCTCAAGACTGCCTCCACTAAGAAAGAAAGACGAGTAATTGTTGTAGGCATCTCCCTTCTCAGGGGAACAGAGGGCCCTATTTGTCGGCCTGACCCTACCCGTAGGGAAGTCTGCTGCCTCCCTGGGACCTGGGTCAGGGACATTGCCAAAAACCTTCCCAACCTGTTTTGCCCCTCTGATTACTATCCTCTATTGATAGTCCAGGCTGGCAGCAATGAAACTGCAGAGGGAAGCCCGAAGGCTATCAAACGGGAATTATGGGACTGGGACGATTAGTAGATGGAGCGGGAGTACAGGTCGAGTTTTCCTCCATCCCTACAGTGGCAGGCAGAGGTACAGAGAGGACATGGAAAGCCCACCTGATAAACACTTGGCTCAGAGGCTGGTGCCAACACAGAAATTTTTGGTTTTTTGACCATGGGGTGCTTTACTCGGTAACCGGCCTGATAGCTGCAGACCTATCTCTAAGGGGAAAATGGATAATAGCCCAGGAGCTGGCAGGGCTCATTGAGAGGGCTTTAAACTAGGTAAGAAGGGGGATGGGGATGAAATAAGGCTTGTTAGAGGTGTGCCAGGGGGAACAATGTCAGGGCCGGGGGGGAGAAGGCAATGGCCCAACTTAAGTGCATCTACACTAATGCACGCAGCATGGGCAACAAAGAGGAGGAGCTGGAAGCTACTGGGACGGGGCAACCCTGGCTGTACTTACAGACTGCGCGACGAGACGCTGGAGAGCAGCCCCGGATCTGGGGGGTTGTGGTTGACAGCAAGTTGAATATGAGCCAGCAGTGTGCCCTGGCAGCCAGGAGGGCCAACCGTATCCTGGGATGCATCAAGCATGGCATTGCTAGTCAGTCGAGGGAAGTGATTGTCCCACTCTACTCTGCACTGGTGCGGCCTCACCTCGAGTACTGTGTGCAGTTCTGGGCACCACAGTACAAAAAGGACATTAAACTGTTGGAGAGTGTCCAGAGGAGGGTGACAAAGATGGTGAAGGGCCTAGAGGGAAAGACATATGAGGAGCGGCTGAGGGCACTTGGCCTGTTCAGCCTGAAGAAGAGGAGGCTGAGGGGGGAACAAAACACAAAAAGGAGGACTAAGGAGAATCTCCATCCTTTACTGGATGCAGGGGGAAACTCATCCTTTACTGGATGAGGAGTCTGGAGAACAAGTCTTACGAGGAGCGGCTGAGGGAGCTGGGATTGTTGAGCCTGGAGAAGAGGAGGCTCGGGGCAACCTTATCGCTCTCTACAGGTACCTTAAAGGGGGCTGTAGCGAGGTAGGGGGTTGGTCTATTCTCCCACATGCCTGGTGACAGGACGAGGAGGAATGGGCTAAAGTTGTGCCAGGGGAGGTTTAGGTTGGATGTTAGGAAGAACTTCTTTACTGAAAGGGTTGTTAGGCATGGGAGTGGGCTGCCCAGGGAAGTGGTTGAGTCACCATCCCTGGAGGTCTTTAAGAGACGTTTAGATGTAGCCCTTAATGATATGGTTTAGTGAAGGACTTGTTAGTGTTAGGTCAAAGGCTGGAGTAAGTGATCTTGGAGGTCTCTTCCAACCTAGATGATTCTGTGATTCTGTGATTCTGTGAAATATAGTTTGGTGTTGCTCCCTATATGCTCTTCATCTTCCCAAACCATAGGCACAGAAGCCAGGACTTTTGCTGGGAAGACAAAAGTAGAAGAGGCTTTAAATATTCTGACCTTTACCATATCATCCATTATAATGTTGTTTCATCCATTCAACAGACCCATCTTTTACCTAAATCTATTTTTGTGTTAAGAAACTTCTAAAATCCCTTCTTGTTAGTATGAGTAGTTTTAGCTTCAGGTGGGCTTTGGCCTTCCTCCTTTGTCCCAGTGTGTTTGAGACATGCTTTCACACACTTCTTTGTTATCAATCCTTGTTTCCACCTTTTATGTCTCATTTTTGCATTTTAGTCCTCCTCTGGTATGATCTTTTTGATGTTGAAACAAGATAATACTTTTATTTGGTTGCATGCTAAATGCATCGATGGAAGTGACCAGAATAATGTTACTCTATTTAAATAGGCAATAAAAAATGTCATACTTGTCCAGGCCTCATTTTAACTAGACTACCATTCATCTTATTATTTCTAGTACCTCTTCAAACTTCAGATGAAATCAAAATGCCTGAGTGATAAATGTCTCTCTGTTAGATGTGAAGCAAGTGGTTGGAATTAGAATGAACAGGTAGACCTGAAAAAAATTGGTTGATGAGTTTTGAAACTATAGCAAATTCAGCTAAATCTACCTACAAGATTGTTCAACAAGGCTGAAACAGTAAAACCCATAAATGCTAACATACTAACACGCCTACAATTCCATTTCCAAACATGCATATAGTTACAACATCAAATGCTGTATCTGACTACCTCGATAAGCCAAATGATAGGGTTCAAGATTGTAGGACACGTTATTCTCTGTGAAACAAAATCCTGCAGATGTTTGAAACAGGCTTCTTTCAGACTTCTATTTATAGTGGTGTATTCAAATAACAAGAGAGTGTATCGATGCTCTTCAAAGCACATGTCATTCGGGTAATGTTTCATTAGATTGCTTCTAAGTAGGTAAAATATATTTCCTAGGGTGTATTTGTTCACAATTGAGTGAAAATGAATGAAACTTTCCAGAAGTAAATACTTGGTCCTCTGTCCTGAAGAGGGCATTCATAACAAATGATGCTCACAAGAATCATGATTACAATAGATTGATTTTTAATGCATCAGTTCAACAGTGCAAATACTAGCTCTGTTGTGGAAAAGTCAGTGGTAAACAGCAATAAAAGTCTGAGATTTCTTTTTAAAATTATCAGTGTATCAGTCTTCCATTTAAGACATATAATGTTAGAGCATGTTTTTTAGACAGTGCTGGAGACACAATCTCACAAAAAAAAATACAAAAACTTTAACTTGAAGAGATGCCACCACATCTGTGCTAAAGACAGAGAGAATGCACTTCAAATGTACTTAATTTTAGTTTTTAGGAACTTTTTTTTTTTTGATGGAATTGAAAGTTACACTTCCCTCCCATGAAACCAGTCCCCTTTTACTCAGCAAGATTATTAATGCCTACTGCTTCCTTGTTTTTCCTTGGAAGTAGTGTCACTTCAGTGCTTCTTGTATGTATGCCAGATCTCTAGATACAGAAACAAAATGATGTGCCGTGATACTCACATCACTTGCAACTCATGGGATCCCGTGCTATACCTATTTTATGTAGCTTATTAGAAGCATGTTGGAAGTGATCCTGAACTATCCAGTGGGTAGAGAAAGAAGCCAGCTCCTGTAGTCCTCAAATGAAAACCTACCACTCCAGAAAATGTGAGGTACATGCAGTGTGCCATGGTAGCCACAATCCTCTGGATCTGAGAGATAAAGTCAGTTATAGAATACAACTAATTTATGTTCACTCAATCAGGTAAGGACTTGACCATGAGGGGAAAAAAAAAAAAAAAAGCTGAATTGCTAGTGATTTCCCTGTTGCTTCCTTATGCATGTCAACTGCTGTTCATTTCTGTATCTTTTAGACCCACTCTGTATTCCCTATCTTGCCATTCCACCACTTGAACCCCTGGCATGGCATTCATACACAGCAGATCTGTTCTCTGAGCTTGCCTCTCAGAGATGGGGCCTTCAGATGAGATAGGTGGGGGAAAAAGACAGTGTTTTTATGAAGGCAATTATTTTGCTGCTTGGTAGGGTGGGGCTATATGCAAAAACAGAAGCACTATTCAGATGTGTACTAGGTCTAGTTTAAGAGTCTAATTCTTTTCCTAGGCAGGCTAGAGTGCTGTTGAATCCTTTTGGTGAAAGAAAAGTATGCTTCTTTCATTAATACAGCATCTAATATTGTTTTTAATACAGCATTAATACCTACAGTTAAGGTGTAAGTTTCATACACCAGAAGTTTCCCAATGAAGCAGCAAGTTTTTCATTTAAAGAGTCATAAGCTGCAAGGTAAGAAGTTTGATGCTTGTCTTTAAACTTCTTTTTTAATATTTTTAAACATAAAATTTAGTTTAATTTTAGTTCAAAAGGAATGTAAGCTTCTATGGGAAGCAACCATAAAAGCTTAGATAGTTATAAAACCTTGTGTAGAACTGCAACACGCCCACATCAACTAGTGTCTTGCTGAGCAATTGTAATATGCATAATTACTTATGACTTCGACTATAGATCAAAATTGGCATAAGCCTTATGTGTAAGAGTCATAAAAAGATGACAGAATAATGTGTCTTGAAATGTTTTTAGCCAGGATCTTTTATGTGACTCAGTAGGCCTTCATAAAGGAAAGAAAAGGGGTAGCAGGTGGGTATGAGAGGAGTGGACAGCACTTCAAAACTGGAGACTGAGCGGGCTGTCAGTCAGCAATCACTCCAGGGTATATCAGCAGTGTCCATTTAATTGCATTCAGGTTGTGTCTTCCTTTTAGAAAATTTAGCACAAATGTCATTGGCAGCAGTACTAGGCATCTCCACAGTAGTATGAAAAGGGCAAAAATAGCAGCCTGAAGTGATTGTTCATAGTGGCACAACATTTTACATAGTTAGGAAAATCAGTCTGAACATCAGACAAGCAACATTGTATCAACACGGCTACAAATTGATGCTCACAGCATCCATGGTATGGAATTTGGCTCCTGCCCATTGTTTTCAGTGTTAGTTACCGTCACTTTATCATTGTTCCAGTACTCAGTGAAATCCCCTCATGTCTACAGTCAGAAGAAAGTAATTATTTAGGTAGTACAGTACACGTCAAGTTTAAGAGAATGTGAGAAAATCTCCATCTGTCATTGAGGAGACATTGACAAAGCATCTTATTACTCTGTTAATTACCTGCATAAATCCAGTCATCACCCACTCCCCTACTCTTCCATATGAAATAAAAGTGATTTTTTGCTTCTTTTGTTGCAGTATATCAATCAATAATCCATCAGAATACAATCAGATGTACTTACCAACCCAAGAAAAAGTATGCATCACTTATTGAAATAGCGTCATCTTTGACATCATTTGTTAGACTTGTTGGACAATCATTTTGATCTTAAAAACTACAATTTAGTTGTAGCTGAGGCAGCTAGGAAAAAGTAGCAAAAGTGATATTTTTTTGTCTACCTTCTGTCACAACTTCTGCTGTTGGAAAGGAAGTCAAGCATGCTTTATATCTCACATCGTTGATTAATGTATTGTTCTCTGTGGACCTTATCAGCTTTGTCCATAAAAATCTTCAAAGGGGAAAAACCTCTACTAACTTCTGTCAGTCCTCTTTGCTTATGAAATGGACTCTCCTATTGACAGCACTAAGCTAGAAAAAAATATGATTTTGGTTTTAAAAGGTTCTTATATCCAAGATTACTCTTCATTCCAGAACCAGTGTCATCAGAATCATGCAAACAGTACAATTTTTACTACAAAATAAATAAATAAATTCATACAAACATTAAAATAAAAATTAAAAATAAAAATAAAAATAAAAAATAACATTAGCAATAACAGTAACAATAACAATAAAAAATGAACATAAATCAGTCACTGGTAGTAGCAATAATTTTACTTTTCTTTTTTTCCCTCCCCCAGTTCTACCACTCTTTTCTGATAACCTTCTCCACCCACCTCAGTTTCACAGAAGAATTTCTAGCAGCTCTCTGGCAAGGTGGGAAGATATAGCTTATTGTGGTTTTCCCTTTAGAGCAAACCCCTGCTTTTCTGTGGTCTGCTGCAGTGTTGCAGAAGGCTATACTTGTGTCCCCTCTCTCTCTCTCTAGCTGAAGTTCAAGTTCTTCATAACAGAATGTGCTACAATATCACATTCCCAGAGCTTTGCCTTGAGGTAAGTGTAGGATACTTCACATTTGACTCCTAAAATGTCTTTGCATTGGTCCTAGAGAACTTGCAACATCTACCAAAAAGAATACTTCATGATCCCAGTTGATAACACGATTTAGGTCCTTTCTGATAAAATGCAGCTTTCTTAGAGTATCTGAGAGACTCTGACATGCAGTTTCACTCGAAAGTCTGCTTTATGCAACCTTCTTTTCTAGATAAATAAATGCTCCATTTTTGGTCAATCACCAGCAAAGCTCTTCTTTTGAAGCCCTAGATAACTTTCATAAGTAGGGCTGCATGACTCTTAACAGTTTACTGCCTTTCTGGGCTATGTACTGTCACACGGTTTCTCCCAACACTACTGTTTACATAATACAATCCAATGAAAAAGATTCTCTGACTTTTCTTTTTAAGAGTCACAGTGTTACCGAATTTTTAAGAAGTTTATGAATTCAGGAACGATTCACGACAAATACTATTTAGCTTTAAAGAACATATAACCTGGAGAAGGTGTGACACGAGAAAGGCCCTAGGAGCAGGAAAATGCTCAGCATTTATGAAAATTTTCATTATTTGCAAACCTGCAACACAGAAGAGAGTTATATTAAAAAGGGGAAAAGCATCAAAAAGAGTTGTCTGGGCTTCAGGTGAAACATTTCCCATTTGCACACAAGTAGAGAAAATGCAGGCAAGGTCAATTAGTCTCATTTTAAAAAGTTGTGAGAACTAATCAGAAAATTCTTCTAAAACATGTTATAAAATACATGCACTTGGGGTAAGGCTGGAGATTGGGAACTGTATTCACAAAAAAAAAAAAAAAAAAAGAAGCCAGAGAAGCAAAAAGTATACTCACTTTTATGTGAATTCCATCAAAATAAACATCATTGAAGAAGTATCAAATCCCCATAAGGTTCATAACAAGAATCTTGTGAATACACAAGGGAAAAGAGACATTAACACAGTATTTTAACTGATTCACCTAAATCCCTTTATAAGGAAAGAAACACTGAGATCGTGCTATGGAGGAAATATATTCATCAGTATAGAAAATATTACAGCTGCTCAGTGTCAAGGTATTTTCAACATACATGTCTATTTTAGTTTGCAATGTTATTCTGTTATTCTTGCTCCATTTCCCCATAATTCTCCTTTTTTTCTGTTCTTTGTTATATTAGAACTTATTTAGATTTGAAAATTCATGAAAAAAAAATTATTTGTATTGATCCATTGTAACTCATACCAGCATATGAGATAAGGAGATTCTCTCATTGGTTTCAAATTTTATGTCATTCTGTACCAAAGGAATCTCAAGCCAACATTAACAGAAATTGCAATACACCCTCATGAAGAAATGCACCAACTCATTAATTTCCCTTACCAACCACTCTTTTCTGTGATAGTCTGGAATATTCCATGCTTTCTTAATCTTTCTTTCTTTCTTCACAAATGCATATGTATCTCATAATTTCCCAGTCCTTTCCAAATCCTGCATCTTATCCTACAAGCTTCAAGTAATTATAGTATACATTCTGCTCCTTTTCTTTTCCTCGTTTTGTTAACAATTCTGTACCTCAAACTCCAATACAACCAGTTTACTTACAAATATCTTATGTTTCTAAACAATAGAAAAGAGTAGTTCAGGGGAATATACATAACTGTAGCCCTTTGAAACAATATGAGATGGGCAGAAGGTGTCATATAAGGATACTCCCCACATTGAGAAAAAAAAAATCTGCTAAAGACCTCACTTTCTCTACATCCCACTTCTGACAATCTTACTCACTCTGCAGTACCTAATGAGAAAAAGCACAAGAGTTATTTTTTCTGTCTATATTACTCATCATCTTCTCCAAAATAAACATTTTGGAAAGGTTTGCACCTTGAATCTCATTATACATGTCTTCTAAGCCTTGTTTGTACACTGTGTTTGTTATATTTCAGATATGGATAACACTTCTAACTACATATGCACACTCATATAAAATGCGTACATAAATGTACTTATTCACTCATTCTTTTTTTCTTGGTGAGTATATTCTGCAATTATTGTTTTCATTAGCTGTTCTCTCCTCTTCAGAATTGGATAATGCTCCTTTTATGTACTCTACTGACATTATTGCTCTCAAAAGAAAAAAAAAATCTGACAATAGGAAACTACTACTCTTTTTAAGCCTAGAGGTGAAACATTGGCCCAGCTGAAGTCAACAGAACTTGACTCTTGCTGGCTTGAATTAGTACCAGGATTTCAGCTGTAATTTTAAGAAGAAGCACAATATGTTAGCTACCATGTTCTTAGAACAGGGACAGAAGTGCAGGGACAGAAGCATTTGAAATCAACAAAATAAATTTGACTAACCTTTTTTTTCCTCTATGGTATAAACATAGATACAATTCTTAGTCATGTATTTGATGAGTATGCTTCCAATATAGACTGATACTTTTTCATATCCAAAATTGTACTTGCAAGAAAATTTAGATATGCTGTGATATTCACTATCTATACACACTTATTTTAAATATGCACTTACAAGCCCATTGGAACAACTGATTTGATACAGTACCTAGTTACCTAAATCATGTTTTACTGATATATAAACCTATTCATCTGACAGACTTTTTTCTTTTCCTTCCCTGACATACTGATTGTACTGATTAATAGCTCTTCAGTATTAGTAAAAAAGGGAGACCCAAAACTAAAACAAATGCTGTAGTACCATTAAGCTTTTGGAAATATTTACTATTCTGGCATACCTGAATAGGTGACCCATAGAAGGATACTAGAA
Source organism: Anser cygnoides (assembly GCF_040182565.1). Classification (NCBI taxonomy): domain Eukaryota; kingdom Metazoa; phylum Chordata; class Aves; order Anseriformes; family Anatidae; genus Anser; species Anser cygnoides. The sequence continues at coordinate 88,765,685 of NC_089875.1, forward strand.
ATGCTAGGCAGTTCTGAGGTAAAAGACAAAGAATTAATCAGTCAGTGACTAGATAGGAATTGGTGGTAAAAGCAGTGGATTCAACCGTCAAACTCCACCATTAAAACTTTATGATGATGTATCTTTACCTTCTGTACCAACTTCAGTATTCTTTAATATATGTATATGTGATGTAGAAATATAGCACTAGGGAATATCAAGGCAGCTGAATTTATAATCATATAGAATAACTCAGCTAGAATCAGCAAGCAATGTAAAAAGACTTCAAAAGACCTGAACAAGTGGAGTGAAGTATAATGACAAATCAAAGTCCATGCCAATGAAAACAAACAACATGCTAGAGGGGAAACAGAAAAATCTTTTCATCACAGTTAGGGTTTAAAAGTAATGCTTGCAGGTTAAAAAGTAGACATGAACCTCATTGCATGTTAGTTAATTAAGACTTCTACCCAGTGTGCAGCAGTAATCTGAAACAAAGAAAATATATAACTAGATTGGTGAAGAATGGAATGAAAAATAACACCAAAATTGTTATAACACAGTAATAGCAAGCAGTGGCTCACTCTCAATTGGACCATAAACTAATTTCAAAATTAATGGTGCAGAAGAGAGGTTTTTTGGAACATCCAGTACAAATTATAAGGGACACATGGCTGAATATTTAAATTAAAATTGTAACTATTTTCACTAATGAGATTAGAAGCAAGCATGGTAATACATGCAAAACTATGATTTCCACACAGGAGGTAGACCAGAAATTTCTATTTGCCCTGTTTATAGCTAGTCATAGAAATGGAAATATGGCTAGGAAACACAAAATCAATAAGAAAATTATTTTCCATGCAATGTATAATCACACTGTGAAATTTATTGTCACTTGATATTACCAAAACCATAAATTTATCAGGAGTAAAAAAGTATTGGAAAGTCACATGAGTAACACATATATCAGATGTGTAGCTGTAAATCTTTTTATTTTTTATTTTTTTAAGTGTTTTGGAGGAAGCATAAACTCTTACTCCTTCATGATCTAAGGCATAAAAACTGTTTCCTACTAGTATTTAATACAAAACATTAAGTGGTGGTGAGTTCTCTCAGGACACCTTTCCCTTGAAATAACTCTTGCAAATAGAACACTGGACTAAAATGACCTCTTCTTGAAGCACTTTGTGTGTTCTCAGGAACTCCAGAAGCCATCTGCTCATTTATTCATTTATGGTTAACTCATGTGATTCCTTTTTTTTTTTTTTTTTTCCTGGCAAATAGAAATTTCTGTAAAGTGAATTTTATCTCACTTAGTCTTTCTAAGTCGTTGCTTCTGGTGAACTGGAAATGGCAAACAATGAGTTAGGCTGTACAATGAGTTGGGCTGTACAATGAGTTAGGCTATTTTCCCGCAGAAATGGCAGAAATTCTGCATTTGAGGGGCCTATGCTGCCCACTAGCAGAACGAGAATAAAAAGTTAACCAATATTTTCCTTTAGTGTTTTTTCTACAGAGGATCAATGATCTACCTAGTGGTCTTGAGGGAGCAGCTGTGTCCAAAGACCATTGAAATCCACAACCTTGTGCCAGTAAAGCACAGTATTAGTCCTTGCTAGTCTTCTCTTGCTTGCTACTTCTTGTGTTATTCTGCTGTTCCATGACACAAACAGATAATCTGGATCACTTCTATTCACAGTCCTCCCTTAGTGCTATATATATTGCAGCTTCTGTAAAAAAAAAATGAAAGGTTGGTGACGTCAGAATACGCATGGTTCTGCTGTAAGCTCAGACTGTGACTTCCACTTGTCTAGCAAGTTAAAGAACAACTAAAAATAACATTAGCCAGCTGGCCACTTTGGCAATGTTATTTCATGCTTTGCATACTGAGTAAGGGTAACTCATAGTAAATTGTTGAGTTTTGAGAATACAAGCCTCCTGGGCTGTCCTAGAGGTGAGATAAAGTATCTGGCAAGACACTGTTGTGCCCATCAGGACTGCTTAGAGAACCACCTGTTTCTACTGAAGCACCAGCAGAGCAAACGTGTTCCCTCATCTGCATTTTCTGGCAGAAGCACTTCCTCAGAAAAGAGTTGAGTGAAGCTGGAATCAGAGCTAAAACTTAAAAATCAATATTGAGAAAGCAAAGAAGCATATGTGCAAGTCAACATTAGAGCTTTGCAGTTTTAAAGGTGTTATAAAAAGTGCTATTCTGTCAGAATTAATATGTTTTTAAAAGAAAAAGCTCAACAGTTGACCAGAAAGAGTCAGACAACAAATCATTTCATTGCCTTCAAATTACAATTATATATTGTCCTTCCTAAACACTGTGTATGTATACATATGTATTATTACACTATATAATGTGATTACATAAAATTAATAAATGTATAATAAAACTATTTTCTCTCATATATTTGATATTTGTGTATGCACATTTACCTGCCCTCTTACCTGATGACAGCTTTTGATATCCCATTCTGTTGCTACTACCATTGTTTCTTTCTCTAAAGCTGTAACTTTTTGTTCTTGCTCCTTTGTAAGTAGTATACAGCCCGAAGTATCAGCTCGAGAGGAGTAATAGACTGTCTTCTTGTTCGTTGCCATATAGGAATCACTTATCTAGAAAAGAAATAACCTCCACTGCCAGTCTGCTTCTTCTCTTACTTTGTGAGGAAAAAAAGTAAAACAAGTCTGTTTATTTTTTTTTAAAAAAAAAAAAAAACTAAACTAAATTCTGAACATGAATTCATATCACCTTTGCATTCCTTGGCAAGCAAAATGCTACAAAAAAAAAGTAATTCAGGAAACAAAATGAGTGAAAATAAAGCATTTTCAACTCCTTAGTTTTAACCCTGAAAGTACTTAGTTACTTTATTTATACTCAGCTGATCAAATAAACAGTTTTAAGAGAAATTCAGCTTTCACTTTTATTGTACATTTTAATTTCCTTTTTCACTCTTTAAGCTGTGGAGAACAGCTGAAAGACAGACGAAGTCAAAAGGTATATGAACAAACATACTCCTCAAATTGTCTAAAATTATGTCTTTAAAGGCAATCTGACACTGTTGCATGGGTTACATGGGTTTTGTATGCTCAGAGGAGACAAACTTTGAAAAAGTCTGCAGTCCTTAGCTTCAAATGACAAGTTTAGAGGGACAAAACAGTCTCATTTTTCCACACATTCATGGAAAAAAAAAAATAGTCACTCTTTTAGTCCTACTTTCAGAGGGCAAAAAGAAGTGAACCGCAGCTGTCACTTGCCTTTCCTTCTAATGCATTACAAAGCCATGGACTAAGCCTAAGACTTGCAGATTTAGCCTTGAAATCTCCACATGCAGATTCTAAAAATAAAAAACACAGCAAAAGCTTGCAAGCAGGAGCAGGTTATCTCAGGGAATGGTAACACAGCAAGAAGTGCCATCTACTGTCCTGAGGATACAAACTCTCTGGCTGGTGCTCCTCAGTCCTCTGCATCTGACTGCACCACACATGGACACCCTCAGCATCAGAAAGGCAGCTTTTTTCTGAGGCAATATTGCTACTGCTTAATCAAAAGTGACTAATGCCTAGTCACCTCTGCAAGGCACTTAAAAGGCACAGCTAATTATGTACTTATTAGGTCTTTATTTGTACTTAGAAGTTTGTGAGCAATTCATTTGAGTGAGCTGCATTCCATAAACTTGCCAAAAATTGACCTTTCCTCAAGCTGAGGGATCTTCCTTTGCATTATAATGGCTTCTTGTCCATATAAGTAACTTATAAGTAAGTTAAATATACCTTTTTCCAGAAACAAATAATCACAGCTTTATGCTGTCATTTCAGCTACTGTTGGACTGGATGGATTTTCTTGGCAGGACAAAAGCATTTTTTTAAAATCTATAATTCTATGACTGTCATTTGCTGACATTCAAATGCTAAGAAAACCTAGTTGCCCAATATTTTCATGATTTTCTGTACCGAGAACCAACTTCTCCTCTCATTACTACCTCATCTTATTTTCAGCTATCACTACAGATTTTCTGCCATCTATTCAAATTATTTTTAACATTGAGGATCCTCTTTAATACCAAGTACTAATTTTCCTCTTACTGACTCTACTTACACATAAACACAACTTTATTCATTCAAATTAATAAATTTGTGGATTTTTTTTTTGTAAGAAACAAATTGCTTCATTTCGTTTAGATTTAGACCTAATGGTCAATATTTAATTTACTCTATATTTATTGCATATTAGAGGCATTGCATTAAAGTGATCTTCTTTCAGACTATATCTCATAAATATTCATTATGATATTATTAATCATGTGGCATTCTCTGATAGTTATTTTAAAGCAATATAATTTCTTCTGAAGGCCTAGGTTTTCAATTCAAGGAGGTTTATGAATTATTGACTGCATAATGGAACCTGAATTTCCCCGTATAGATTCAGTATCAGCAGTGCTGAAGGTAGGGCTGTATACACTACATAGGGATCAACATTTTATGAGTGATAAAAAATAACAACAAAACTACTATAGTCACAGACCATTCAATGATTTTTTACAGGGAAAAAAAAAAACTGCAAAAACAAATGAACAAGCAAAACAACAACCTATTGACAAAACCTAATATTGTTGACTTTCAAAAAAAGTGGTTTTAGGCACAAGTAGAATTTCACCTGAGTTATCTGCATGATCTTGAATTAACCTTAATATTTTTTCTCACTATCAGTCATAGAGAATGCAAATTTTCCATTTCTTTGCCAAGCTATGGTGATTTTCTGGATAACAGCCAGGATCTAAAATCAGTTATATTACACTTGGAATGTATTTGCGTTGCTGAATTCTCTTTGAGATTCACCATATTAGTTTCACTGCTGGAACACAGCATAAGAGATATAAGGAAAAATGTCTAAATATATAAGCCAAGTGTTCTGTCATTGTTACAAGCCAAACAGTTTCCTCACTAAACAACACCTACAAGAATGTAAAGAAGCAAAACACGGTTCTGTTTCTGAAAATGGGAGAATGTTTCTAGAATGTTTCTAGGATGTTTCTAGAATGTTGCTAGAATAGAACAGAACAGAACAGAACAGAACAGAACAGGGTAGAATATTCATCTGGAAAAGACCATCAAAGATCATCTAATCCAACTGCCTGACCACTTCAGCACTAACCAAAAGTTAAAACATATTATTGAGGGCGTTGCCGAAAAGTCTCTTGAACAGGCATAGGGCACCAACCACCTTTCTAGGAAGCCTGTTCCAGTGTTTGACCAAACACTGGAGAAATGTGTGTGAGAGGGAGAAGACAGGACAGGGAGTGGGCATGCATGACAGGGAGTTTCATAAGTTTCCTTTTTTTTTTTTTTTTTTTAACAGTGGCCTTCAGCTCATACTTCACAGTTCCTGTGTCAGATAACTGTCTATTCATGCAAAGAGGAAAAGGTGACACCATTCCTGTCTTTCTTTTCAGGGGGACTCGAGCTTCAGGGTAGGTGGGCAGTAGGGCTGCAGGTCTACAGCTAAGCAGTCAAGCTGTACTTTTGCCATCTTTTCAGATTTTAGCTATTCTTCTCCAAAGCGGAGCTTTCAAACTGGACATATGAAAAAAAATTTTTTCTATAGGTTGGCTGGGGTAGCCAACTTCTGACTCACCCTTGTGATAAGACAGATCCTCTTTTACCTGAATTCTGTTAGCCTCTTTAAACATTTCATTTGCACAGATTCAGAGAATCCTACACACTGTCTTGGAATGCTATGATCTCTTTCCAGATGTCTCCAGAATATCAATGTTTTAGTAGGCCAGCACTAAGAAAAAGGATGAAAAAAAACATCAGCAAGCTAAAGGGATTTCATTAGAATGAAGCTGTTCCACACTATCATCAAACAAACAATTTTTGTCCTGAAAATTAGAAAAGACAGAAAAACTCCAAACTCTTTCTTTGTTGTGTTGTTTTCTTGCTAATTGTTCTTTACATCATTAACATAAACAGGTTCACAAATAAGAAAGGGTGAAATACTGTAAACAGTGCTCTGTCATGTATGAGAAATGTGAGAGAGGACACAATTTAAAAACCATTAAGACCTTGAAGGACAGACTCTGTCCCCTGGAATCTGGGTATACAGGCAGTGCTGCAGTGAAGAAAAAGAAAACGTCACAGACAATACCATTGCCAGTATAATAAAACAAACAACACCAAGCAAGGACTACTGAAAACTAATGAAACACCTGGTCAAGCTGATATTGAACCCCAAAATTCCCAGATGGACTCTACTGTCTGGGCACATCTGTATGCCAGACTCAATATAAACATGAATACACATGATGCTAACAAAGTGAATGTTTCTGCAAATCTTTAATTAGGCACAAGAAACTCATCCAGGTCTGTCCTTTGTCTCTAGCATCATAATGCTATGACCTGCAGACAGCTAAGGAACTGATTGTATCTATAGCTCAGAGAATCTCAGACAGACAAACAACCCCAGCACTGTTGCCCCTTGGGCGGTTGAAAGGAAAGGCTGGACAAGAATAAAACCTACAAGAGGTTCAGACAGCTACTGCCTGCACCATTGAAATTTCCTGAGAATTTTTTAAATATTTCAGTTTTAGTTAACATTGTAATTTTTTATATTGTACTTTATCTGAGCATGTATAATTCCATTTACTTCTTGTTAGCAGTCAGCAGAACTAATGACAGGGCTCTGATTTCTTGTTTGTTTGTTTGTTTTGACATATTCATAAGAATAAAAGCCCTGCAGTTTTGTCTAAGTACCTGCTGTTGTCCACTCAATTCCAAGAAATAGGAGTCTGTAGCTATGCCAGAGAGCTTTATTAGTATCCAAGCAATCTGTACAAAACAATTAAAAGGTTCACTTCAGGTGTTCAAGCTAGCAAACATAGATATTTACATTTAAATCAATGTTTTATGTGGCAAAGAAATCAGCCCTTATCTAATGCAGTCCTTAAAGTTAGTCATGCTCAATATGTACTGTTCAGCAGTCTCCTCTTAACTCAGTACAAATATTCATTGAGCCTTATTGCATAAGTACATGTTCCCTGTGAATATACACAGAACAGCACAGTCACAGAGACCTACCGCACTGATACAGTTTTCTGCTGAAAAAGTGTTTTTATATTAGGGATGAAATACAATTACCACATCCACAATGTCTATCTTGCGTGTTTTGTCTACATCCATTACACCCAGCATCTTACTGGATATAGATTTTTAATGCTTAGAGAACCTTCTCCCAGGTTGAAGCATCATAAATGATAGCCTTACAGCAAGGAGACACTCTAACAGAAAAAAAGAAAATGCAATTCGATTAGTAACAAATGCAAAGTCAGAGCTGTGAAAAACAACAGCTGTTAAAGTCAGAAAGAGAAGTCAAATCATTTTACAGTGCCTAGAGTGGAATCACTCTGCATTATCGTAGAAAGCTTGTGCAAATGTTACTTCAACATATGAATAACCAACACGTCCAGAATAAATGAAATAGGCACAGAACATGACACACATTAAGTAAAACAACGCCTAATGTGACAGACAAGTTGGGATGCATTTGGATTGAGACAATGGTTTTGGAGTAAAGGCTCTTCAGAGCAAAATTGTAGTCTCTATGGCCCAAATTCATCACACCAATTCTTACTGTTGAGCAACTGGGTAGTTGTTCTAAGCTAAGCATCTAGGGCAAGATTCAGTTCAAGATTAAGATGCCCACATTTAAGCATCCACATGTAAGTGTATACAGGTGCACTAGACATTTACATCTACCTTATAGAGAGCATGATTCTGTGGTCTTCAACCTGACATCTAAATCCATGTTCAACATCCCTTCTGGCCTTCCACTTCCTTTTCAGAAGTGTGCAATACACCAGAAGATAAGTGCCATGTCTGCCAGCCTTTTGTGAATGTCCCAGGTCACTGAAGTATATCCTTCCTCCTACCTGTCACCTCAGCTGTCTGTCTACCTGCTCCTTAGGTCTAGTTTTGACACAGTCCCACTGCATAAGCTCAGACTTCTTGAGAATATTTTTAATTTTTAAGGAAGAATTATGAAAATGTGCATAGACCACAATTCAGGAGAAGAGGAAAAAAAGAAAGAAAAAAAAATTTGAAAAATATGGAAGCTTTAGTCAAAGAGCTGAAAATCAGAAGATGCCAACTCAGAAACAAGAATCAACCCACTCAGGGAGCATCACAAGTCCACTCTTCTCTTCCTGACTTATGATCGCTGGTCAGCAAAAACTCATTGCTGGCTTATTAGGGATGGAGAACGTTGTAATGCTTACCCTAGAAACTGATTAGTCCTATTTGTTGCTCATATTAGACAATACACTTATAAGTGTATTGTATACTCTACACTTTTAAGTGGTGTTTGCCGTGTTTACAGTCTCTGTACGTGCATTAAAGCTTATTTGAACAAACTGACACACAGAGGAGGTTTACACAGCATGCAAAACAACCCTAGAAGACCCTTTGTTAAGGCTATTGCATACTATAGTTCATGCAGTGGAACCTTAGTGCAGCCATCTAAGCCTAGGCAGATTTGCTGCTGAATGCTGCCTGTATCTCCATTGACTACACAAGGTGCTTAGACATTTAGCATCCATGTAGGTACTTAATTTCAGATGTCTTAAGTGCACATGGCCATGGTGTCATAGGCAGATTTACAGCTGCAGGGAGTGATACAGCTTTTCTTGCTCTTCATTTTCGAAGCCTAGCCTCCACTATAGCTGCAACCCCAGCATCAGAGTTGCATAGCAAGGCAAGTGCTACAAGGTGAAAGAGAGAAGTCCTATTGCAGAGGCTGAAGTTACAAGTGGCTGTATCTGCAATTAAGTGTTACAGTTCCACTGTTTTCAGATCTGTAGGTCCATTCCAGCAGACAGTCAATCCCAGCTACATGGCTTCAACCTGTTATATAGCTGCAACCTTCACCGTGCTTTCACTATGTCTGGGTTCAACCCCATCTTGAGATCTCTCAAGAAGATGACCTTTTCTCCCATTTGCATCTCCTTCCATGTTTTACAAGAAAAAATATGATGAAAACATTAAATATTTAGTAATTTAAGGCATCTTCACTAAAATTAGGGACAAAAATAATCCTTTTTAACTTTGTGGATAAAAGTAATATATGTAGTTTTTTCTCTGTGTAGTAGGATTTTAAATAATTATTAGTGTGGTTTTATCTAGCAATTATTTCATTTTTATGCCAGAAAAATTGATAATTTTCTTAAAAGATGGTTTTATTCCCTGTAGACAGTAAAAAATACTGACTTTTTAAAAAGTGTTTTCTGCATAATATTGTCATTTTCTTACTGAATACTTTTATCTGCTATCTCATCTGAATATATTGGAAATCCCCTTGCTTTATTACTACATTCTATAATTTAATTTTCAATTTGGTTTTTGGGCCTTAGCCACTCTTAATATCTGAGAAATTCATTTTTTATGATCAGTATTACCAATCTTTTTAACAGCTTCTGTCTGCAAACCAATTTCTGATAAACAAAGCAGATAGTGAGAGAGAAACTAACATCTGGCAGTCATCCTGACATAGAAGAAAAGAGAGGAGAGAGGAGAGAGGAGAGAGGAGAGAGGAGAGAGGAGAGGAGAGAGGAGAGGAGAGAGGAGAGAGGAGAGGAGAGGAGAGGAGAGGAGAGGAGAGGAGAGGAGAGGAGAGGAGAGGAGAGGAGAGGAGAGGAGAGGAGAGGAGAGGAGAGGAGAGGAGAGGAGAGGAGAGGAGAGGAGAGGAGAGGAGAGGAGAGGAGAGGAGAGGAGAGGAGAGGAGAGGAGAGGAGAGGAGAGGAGAGGAGAGGAGAGGAGAGGAGAGGAGAGGAGAGGAGAGGAGAGGAGAGGAGAGGAGAGGAGAGGAGAGGAGAGGAGAGGAGAGGAGAGGAGAGGAGAGAGGAGAGGAGAGGAGAGGAGAGGAGAGGAGAGGAGAGGAGAGGAGAGGAGAGGAGAGGAGAGGAGAGGAGAGGGAGAGGAGAGGAGAGGAGAGGAGAGGAGAGGAGAGGAGAGGAGAGGAGAGGAGAGGAGAGGAGAGGAGAGGAGAGGAGAGGAGAGGAGAGGAGAGGAGAGGAGAGGAGAGGAGAGGAGAGGAGAGGAGAGGAGAGGAGAGGAGAGGAGAGGAGAGGAGAGGAGAGGAGAGGAGAGGAGAGGAGAGGAGAGGAGAGGAGAGGAGAGGAGAGGAGAGGAGAGGAGAGGAGAGGAGAGGAGAGGAGAGGAGAGGAGAGGAGAGGAGAGGAGAGGAGAGGAGAGGAGAGGAGAGGAGAGGAGAGGAGAGGAGAGGAGAGGAGAGGAGAGGAGAGGAGAGGAGAGGAGAGGAGAGGAGAGGAGAGGAGAGGAGAGGAGAGGAGAGGAGAGGAGAGAAGAGAAGAGAAGAGAAGAGAAGAGAAGAGAAGAGAAGAGAAGAGAAGAGAAGAGAAGAGAAGAGAAGAGAAGAGAAGAGAAGAGAAGAGAAGAGAAGAGAAGAGAAGAGAAGAGAAGAGAAGAGAAGAGAAGAGAAGAGAAGAGAAGAGAAGAGAAGAGAAGAAAAGAAAAGAAAAGAAAAGAAAAGAAAAGAAAAGAAAAGAAAAGAAAAGAAAAGAAAAGAAAAGAAAAGAAAAGAAAAGAAAAGAAAAGAAAAGAAAAGAAAAGAAAAGAAAAGAAAAGAAAAGAAAAGAAAAGAAAAGAAAAGAAAAGAAAAGAAAAGAAAAGAAAAGAAAAGAAAAGAAAAGAAAAGAAAAGAAAAGAAAAGAAAAGAAAAGAAAAGAAAAGAAAAGAAAAGAAAAGAAAAGAAAAGAAAAGAAAAGAAAAGAAAAGAAAAGAAAAGAAAAGAAAAGAAAAGAAAAGAAAAGAAAAGAAAAGAAAAGAAAAGAAAAGAAAAGAAAAGAAAAGAAAAAGAAAAGAAGAAAAGAAAAACAGTCTGGTTTTAGTAAATTTCTAGCATCCAGTGTTTCATTAAGTAGCTCTGCAAAGCTGAGATACAAGTACTCCCAAAACATGGGAGAAAAATAAAATCTGTTTCATATTCAAATACTTCTGCATTTTGCTATGGAGAAATCCTCCAAAAATACACTGTAACATATAGAACAAGTCAGTGCGCTTTTAGATAGAACTTCATTCTCTCGTAAGGTGAAATAAAGTTAGTTTGCTACTAATAGCAGTTAATGGAGAAGATATAAGAAGAATCAACATATTCCTGGGCACAGAAATACCTTTTGGAAACAAAGCAAGCTATCCTAACGATAGGTAAATCTACAGCTGAGCCCAGTGTTAGCATCTGCTTTTCAAATATTATCTACACTGGTGTCCTGCTGACAACCAGGTCTCCTCAGCACCAGCCACATATCTAACCCATGCTGCCACCCATGAAAGGCTTAGAAGACTTCTACCTGAGGGTTTTTTGATCTTTCTGTATATGAGATGACTCCAGCATTTGTTTGGAGCCATTTAGATCAGAGTTCTGATTATCTTTTTGCTGAATATCCCTTCCTGATGTTTGAGATATTAGCTACCTATTTTGCTGCCGGCTTGCTCTTCTATGACCCTTTTTGTGTTTTTTTTTTTTTAAATCTGTCTTTGCACAGAACAACTTGTGGCAAGGATCAGACTTACTGAGGTAGTAGTGGTGATCCACAAATGCTGAAGAGTCACAGACACCTCATCATTTGCAAAAAAACGTGAAAAATAAGATGCCTGTTTCAAGACTGAGACCATAAGGAGTTTCTAGACTAAGACCATAAGACTGAGACCATACGGTGACCCATAATGTACTGGATGCATCCCTCCCCAGCACAAAACACATAGCAGCTAAAATGATCAGTTAACAAAATAAGGCCATTGCAAAGCAGTGAGAGTTTAAAATTAGAAAGCATTGTTTACTTGGAAATATCCTGGTAACACAGAACTGAAAGCAGCAATTTTTGTAAGGCTCAAGCTAGTAATGTAAGGAAGCAATGATAGAAAAGCAGATCTCTGGACAGAAATATAGGAAATATCAAGTGCTCTTCAGGCCCATTTTCCCATGCCAGGCATTAAGATGAAACTGAAGGATGTCAGGAGAAAACTCTCTCTATGCTATTCAATGAGGGAAGCTTGAGGGCATGAACTGTGTGAGACACATTACTGTTGAAAGGGACTCATTTCTAGAGTGGGCTCTGCATTAACTAATACTTGAAGAACTCCTTCGTGTCTCTTGCCTATATGAATTGCATACCATTTAAAAACAGAGCACAAGGCTATCATAGAAAAATGAGTTTTTATCTACAATGTCATATGTACACCTTTTGCCAGAAAGTAAATTTGATGGGAATCTGTTCTGTGCTCTAACCAGCTGCTATTCCTTCTTGAAACTTCTTGAGACTGACTTTTCAAGTCTAGTTATTACATATGTAAGAAATTGTAATTGCACTTTGAGTTTCATTGCACACAGTGTAATTCAATCATCACATGTACAAAAACAATCATTTGCAGATACAAAACAACAACACATGAAAAATCTTTCATTTGTATAGCATCCTTGATTTGGCTTGGAAAGCCAAGATAAGTTAAATAAACTTTGAAGTTTCCTTCCATCCATTTCACATTAAAGCGAGAAAAGGAAAAAGGAAAGAAAAAACATATTTTGCTAGTTTTGCCTCAAGTTAATGTTTGCATCTGTCCTTATTTCATAACCCCTGTTTCCCCTTCAAATTTTAAATGACGTGTTTGCCTCACCAGAGCCAAATAACTTTGATCCTTTAATTCTCTGAATTATTTTTCTGTGTTCCTTGTTTCTCTGCCAATCACTAATCCATCTTGTTGTGAACAAACTATTAAAAAATTCAGATTTTGCTCTGAATGGAATAGACATTATATGCTTAGATTTTGCATCCAAGAGGTTTTGAAGACTTTGTGATTCATTGTATGTGCCAATGAACATGTTTTTCTTATGCTTTGCAAAAGGGATAATCTGGATGCGTCTGCTGTCATTGTTTCCCTTTTGACTATCATAATCTCTTGAGTACCACTGTCAAACTGACTCCTGTCAGAGCTAATTAATTCCTCTGTGATTGTATCTTTAACAGAAACACTGACTCTTAAAAACCTCTGTCATGATGATAATAATAAACTTGAGAGCTGATCTTCTTAGTGTAAACTGGCAAGCCTAAGGAGCTGCTCCTTCAACTCACGTTGTTGGGAACGCCATATGTTTCAGACATGCCCTGGCAGGGCTGTTCTTTTCAGCTCTATGCTAGATATTTAACCCTTTTTTCTGCCAAAGTCATCAGTTTCGCCTCTTTACTTCTCTTGTTTCTGTATTGCTCCCTTCCAATACCATTCTTTTCAGCGTCCCACTGACCTACATTGCCTTTTTCTCTTGCACAAAATTCAGTAATTTATTTCAGAAAATACCTTCATTTCTGCACTACTTTCCAGTTTCTGGTACCATTCTAGCTGTTCCTCCTGATTTCTAAAATCATGTGGTATATTGCCTACAACAAATGCACCAACTTCCTTTTCTGCAGCTGGTTATCTTCCAGCCTAGCTTCCAATATTTCTGCTCTATTGAAGCAACTCTCGTTGCAATCTCCAGGTCCCTTTTCAAATCCAAACATCAAGACATTTCGTTTTCTTTTGCTTTAGATATGATTCATTTTAACTTTTACTCAAAATTTTATTTTTATGCATATTTGAAATGATGCTATTTCCTAGGTCTTTCCTTGACTTCTGTAGCAGTCCTCAAGGAGGTAAAATAATTTCCCTTAGAAGAGTCCCCAGGTTCCTAAACTGGCCATTTACAAGTATCTCTTAAAAAGCTAGTTTATGCTTACTTTAGCAGATCAGTTATCTGAATAAGGACTTCATGGAACATGAACTGACCCTTTTTAGAGATGCAAAAAGTATATAGCACATAGAATTTTACAAACATTTTGTTATATGTTATAAATTCTCAGTTTCCAAAGAGCAATTCAATAGAGTGGCAATGCTTCCCATATATTATAAAAACCATAGTTAAAAGTTTGCCTCCCTGAACAAGGAAGTCTACACAAAAAACAAAACAACACAAAACAAAAGATTATTTTTTCATTTTGTGTATTAAGAAAGAAAAACAAAATATCATAGCTGACTGGAAAGTCTTTGTTTGCTATTCAGACTGCAAAAGAAATAACAAGGACATGCAGTTATGAAAATCAAGTTGCAGTAGTAGAGAATATATATATATATATATATATAATATATATATATATATATATAATATATCCGAAAAGAAGAAATGTAATGTCTGTGCCAATGCTCAGATTTTTAGGAAACAGAATATTTGAATTAGGAAGAAAATGGCTGCAGGACTGTGGCTTGCTATAGAAAAAGTGCATCTCTAACTTCTTTAGATGTTAATCTTTGTGCAACTTCTCCGCCACATTTTGTGCATATGTGATACAAGATACCTTGATGGGGAAAGGAGAGTGGAAGTTTCTAACTCAACAATAGGTGTTATTTTAAAGGACTGCTTTAATATTTATGATATAGCCTAAAAGAAAATCAAATGTAGACAAGTCTGCCATGGGTCTCTGTCCCACTTAATTCAAAACAAAGAATGGCTGATAAAAAGATACACAGTCTCTCAATGTTTTTGTCAAAACCTGGACAGCCTAACATTTTCTTTTTCCATATTTCTTCTTTTCTGACAGTGCTAATTACAAAAATGTGATTATAGAAAAAAAATAAATAAATCCTTGGCCAAAATCTCAGGTAGCCAAGTATAAATCTTGAGTAATCTGATCACTCCAGAGAGCGTAAGGCCAGAGTTATGCTAGTATACCTAACAGTTCAATCTGGTCCCAAGTTTTAACAACTTGTAAACCCTTTCTGGACTTTATTTATTTATTTATTTGTCATTGTCTTCTGGGGTATGAAATCCAAAAATAGGAAAGTTACTTTGATGTTTTAGATGATCATCTACTTTCTACTTTATTACTGAATGAATTGAGAAAGGACGCTTACTATAGGACAAAAGCAGAAACTTCTCTAAGTCAGAGATTTCATTGTTACACTTGTCACTTCTGCAAAATGAAGTCTTCAAGAAGAATATGAAAAGAGCTAGTTAAAACTAGGAATATTTTTTTTTCTTAAGGTTGACATTTCTGAAATTTGTTTATCACTTTCTGTTTCAAAGAGGATTTGTTAGCTCAGATTTTTAAATCAAAGCCTTGACTTCAAAATGACTGTCTGAATACTCAAAATTCTCTGTGCCGATGCACAGAGTCTGATCATCTCCTTTACAAACAGACTCATCCTGAATGTACAGTCAGCATCCAACTTGTTGTGCCTGCCACTAGAATACAAATAACAGATAAACATGGCAGAAGGTGTATAGGGAGAGATTCTTTAACAGGCTGAGTGATTTTGCAAGAACTCATTATTTTAATAATGAACACAGCCCATCCATGACAGACATAAGACTAAATTTTTATGCAAACGTATTCATCAGTTCTGGAACTACTCTAGCCCTAGAAAACAAATTAACAATATCCATTAACAAATATAATACATTTACACACACCAAAAAAAGGAGAAAGTGTTTTCTCCTTAGTAGTTGAAAAGGTTTGAAATATAGTTTATGGTTGAAAATGTCCTTCCATAAGTAAGAACTATACCATGGCAACGGTTGCTATTGTTTGTGTATAACCTTCTGGTTTGAGCACAAGAAGTACTGTATGAACGTGAAAAAATAATACATTGAACAATTTAAGTATTAGAAATATTAAATATCAAACATCATTCATCACTGATTAAGCTCTAAAAATGTGTGGACAGAGACACTGAAACGTCACATTTATGTTTCTAAAGATACTTCAACTGCAAAAACTATGAATCCTAAGAAGCATTGTAGTGAAGAGCATTAATTATACAAGGTTATAAAGTAAGTTTGACTCTTTCGTTAGTGCTCCTGCAGGACCTACCAAACTAAACAAGAGAGAAAGGAAAAAAAAAAAGGGGGGGGGGGGGGGGGGGGGGGGTGTCAGACCAGTCAGTCAAACTATTTTGTGGGTGTGTCAGAGCAAGAAAAAAAAGTGGGAATATCATGACAAGTCTGGAGAAAGATGGGACTGCCAAGAGGGAATAGCTTCAAGTTGTGCCAGGGGAGGTTCGGGTTAGAAATTCGGAGAAAATTCTTCTCAGAAAGAGTAGTCAGGCATTAGAATGTGTTGCCTAGGAAGGTGGTGGAGTCATCGTCCCTGGGGGTGTTAAAGGTTGGATGTGGTACTTAGGGACATGGTTTAGTCGGTAATATTGGTGGCAGGTGTACGATTGGACCAGATGATTTGGAGGTCTTTTCCAAACTTAGTGGTACTATGATTCTATGATTCAACAGCAGTGTAGCCTTATGTCAGCTTAAACTGCCCAGAAATGTCAAGCAGTTTCATGCTTTCAGACCATTTAGGAAAAATGAGCTCACCTTCTCCTTCCAAGAATTACAAAAATCACCTTTTCATGCGTAATCTAATATCTCACAAATTAACATGTCACAAACTATTATAGGGAAATACATTAGCCATACTGCTTCACTCATCCTTCAGGTGAAAGCAGATAAAACTTCCATAAAAGTAGCAAGATGCACATTGCATTTTTCTTAGAGATCAAAGCAGATACTTTGGTTAAACAGCTTCTTTTTAGCAGATTATTTATATGCCAAACAAAGAAACAAATAGATCATTGCCACAATAGCCAAGCTAGTTGCAAATTTGTGTTGAATTTTGTTTCAGATGTTTTTAAATATCCCCCCAAAAAATCATTTTAACACATCCAAAGTTGGTTGTTTCACTATATAAAAAAAAAAAAAAAAAAGCACAAAAACTTATGCACCCAAATCCAAATTATTGGAGACGGAGACTTTTTTTTCTGTTTCCTGAGAAGATCTAAAGCCATGTCTCCTCTAAAGCAAAGTAGTTACAACATTGTAAGGTATTATTCCTGAGAGGTTTTTTCACAGTCTCTCCCACTGATTCTGTTTTTAAGTAGTCCATTTTTTATGAACTACTTAAATATTCATTAATCTAGTGAGAAGGGAAAGCTTTAAGAGCTTTCCAGGAAGGTGACAAATCTGGGCTTAAATCCATGTTGTTTTGATACACAACATAAATTTGAATCAAGGTTTATCTTTTCTCAGAAATTTATCTTAACCAGCAAGTGGTTTGTTTTTTGGCTTTCTTTTGATGTTTTGTTGTTGTTGTTTGGTTGATTGGTTTGGTTTAACTCTTTTTTTATTCTGCTAGTGAACAGTAGCCTCTACAAGATGGAAGATAATCAGCAAAAATGTTGTACACAAAATAGAGGATAACTGACTCGATTCACCTTCTCCCTCAGCAGCTTCTGCAACTCGTCGTGTAGGACTCCATACAGCAGCTTTCCATCTCCGATGCTTTCCCACAATACGACAGGACCCGTCAGTGAACAAGGCATATTTCTTCTCATTTTCTGGTAGCTTGTTGTACAGTGGGGCTTCTTCAGCACGGACCACCTCCTCCTCTGATGATATCCCAAAGTATTTGCCTTCTGGCCAGTCCATAATCACTTCCAAGATTCCTGGGCAACTAGGGTTTCCTATTCGAGCCCGCTGAGTAATCAGTGCAACCCACTTGCTCCATGTAGCATCGGTTGCATGATGTGTAGAGGGAACCCTTCCTTTGAACATCCAGCCTAGTACCAGCAGTCCGGGTGCCAGGAGGAGCTGCGGGAGCTGGAGCAGCTGCGGGAGCTGGAACTGGAGCGGCTGCGGGAGCTGGAACTGGAGCAGCTGCAGGGTCTGTCGCTAGGTTGCTAGTAGCATCAATTGCAGCTCGATAGGCACAAGCCAGGCCCCAGCACCCTACAGTGATTTGTGTCACTTTGGAACTGCCAGAGTCATGACACCTTTTTTCAAGCATTCTGCCAGCTTTTTAGGATTTTGCAGTTGTTCAGGGGTGAATGTCCAAAACACTGGAGGTGACCACTGCTCTAGAAACCTGCCCATATCCTCCCACACTCCCTGCCACTCGCAACTATCTCGCCTCAAGACAGATCTCCGGATGAGATTCCTAAGTAGTTGTTTAACCCTCAACAAAACCTGAAGCGCATTCAGGAGACATAACAACAAGAACATGCAGGTCTGAGTGTCCCAAGGATATTCAACATCTTGGAGAACCACCGTAACTAGCTCGGGGGATAAGAGGGTGGTGAAGGAGAAAGGGAGAGTGAACAGGTAGGGAAACATGTCTTCCCCTGTCCCCTTCACAGATTGGCTCCCTGACGAAAAAAGGCAATAGGTGTAATTGCTAATAGTTTCCGAGATATGGTTTCCAAAGTATAGAGTCGACGACAGTGCTGAGTACAAATACCAGGTTAGAGTCATGACCAGAAATTTCATCATTTCATAAGCCATTGTTACACCACACAGTACCATAACGATCTTAAACCAGGGCCCGGAAAGGATGAACAGTGCAACAGGGAGCAGATACAGAAAGTAACGCGCTATAAAACTCAATTTGGAAAACAGGCACAGCAGACTGGAGATTAAGGCAATCAACATGGTGACTAGCAACTATTAAGCAGGTCCAATACTTATACCAATTTTAGTTTAACACACTCAGGTAAAATCTGTCGATATCTCAACCCTTCGAGCCCCACGTTGGGCGCCAAAAGGACTGTTGTGGTTTAACCCGGCTGGCAGCTAAACACCACACAGCCGTTCGCTCACCCTCCCCCCTCCCTCTCTGGGATGGGGGAGAGAAACGGGAAAGTGAAGCCTGTGAGTTGAGATAAAGACAGTTTATTAAGACAGGAAAATAATAATAACAATAATAATAATAGTGATAATGATAATAGTATTAATAATAATAATGTGTAAGAAACAAGTGATGCACAATGCAATTGCTCACCACTCGCTGACCGATGCCCAGCCTATCCCCGAGCAAACCCTGTAGCTTTCACCCCCGAGTGACCCTGTAGCTTGAGCATTCAATGCCATGGGAAATCTTAGACTTAAATTTATCTCAGTGTTTGGATTTCTGAGGAAATGCCCAGCTACATAGCAGAAGTAGTCTTCAGAAAAGTCCACCTTTCTCTTCAAGCCTTAAAAAGTGGTTAAAATGTTAATATTCTATGTTTTCATTAATAAATTAAATGTTAGTATATGTTAAATGCTAATACAGTAGTGCTGTTAAGAACAGATTCTGTCTACCACTAACAACTGTGCTGGCAGAACAAAGCCACCACTCTGGGACACATATGTTAGTCTGAGGCTATTGAAGGATAAAACAGAAGATTACTTGCCATGGCTACTGCATCCAAAGCTAAAGGAACACCAAAAAAAAAAAAGAAGCCAATATTTCAGCTCACATAAGAAATTAGATCTTCTGTTCTTTTTCCTTCATTACACAAGGGCAAGATAAAACCAAAAGCATATCTTGATCAGGAACATATCGTTTTAGACTTTTATATTCTGAAACATCTTTTTTTTTTTTTTTGGCAATTATTACAGTTAGGTGAATACTTTAAATGTCCCAGATAATTCTGACTGAATATTAATTCAAGATCCTTTGGAAACTTTAAAAAATAAATAAAATAAAATAAAATAAAATAAAATAAAATAAAATAAAATAAAATAAAATAAAATAAAATAAAATAAAATAAAATAAAATAAAATAAAATAAAATAAAATAAAATAAAATAAAATAAAAAAATAAAACAAAACAAAACAAAATAAAAGAAAAATAAAATAAAATAAAATAAATAAAATAAAATAAAATAAATAATGAAAATCAGGGCTTTAATCTGAAACCAAATCTATTTATCTGGAGGAAGAGCAAGTCACATTCATGACGTTCAGCCAGAAACACCAGTTTACAGGGCAAAACATGAAAGTAGAAGTTTTATGCTCTTCCTTTTGCCTCAAGACATAAACTAGATAGGAAAGTAGCCACCAGGAGCCACCAGAAGGTCTGACATCTCTGCAGAGAAAAAGAACCAAAGGTGCAGCCAGTCATACAGAAATCAGCAAGCAGGACTAGATCTGCATTGCCTGAAGGCACTCTGCCCCTGCACAGTCCCACCGGAGAGGCAGAGATCATCAGAAATCTCAGGGGCACCCAGAGTAGCCAGATGGCACAGCTTCCACTCTGACATGCATACAATTCCCAACAACATCTTGTCCTCCACCCTCCAGCACCAGAACATTTTCTGATGCCTTCAAAATCTGGTAGGAGATCCCCGACTTGAGACTTTTGCTTGAGGCTACGTACTTACTGTTTCAGGGCCTTTACAATGAGACAAACAGCAGGAAGAACAGCAACTAGATGAGTTTCTGAATCTGTGTATATATAAAAGGAAACCTTTGCTTCTCATCAGTGTAGAAAGCTTTCCTTTCCTTGCTAAGTTTTTACACTTACTGTCTGTAAGTACTAGAGGTAGTTTTTAGGTTTTTGGGTTGTCTTTGCAAGAAAACCAAAGGAAGGATTTCTGTATCATGCATTTTTAACATCTTTTTGACATGTTCAAGAATAACAACTCTGTAATGTAAGATTTAAGTTCTTCCTCACATATTTCTTTTGAAGAAAAATATATACTTAAACCTGTCTAAAAATTAACATTTTGTTTACCATATTAAAGGACATGATAAAAAGCTTCGTTATTAAAAATAACTGCTGTCTGCCATGACTTCTAACTTCACAAAAAGGAGATTTAACTAAATCTTCCTTCTTTCTACTGCACTTGAGCAGTAACATACGTCCATGGATGTATTGATTCTATATTGCCTCTGCAATGAGTCCAAAGACCCCGGAATGCAAACTCAATGCACTTGCACAGCAGAGCTGCTCTCCCTTCATAAAGTATAAATTGTATGTCTTAAATGGCTGTGCTTGCTCTCATGGGTTATTCAGAATTATTTATTTATTTATTTTTAAAATCATTTTGTCATAAGCACACAGAGCATTACAGCAACTTTAGACTCTGACTTTCTTATTCTGACATGAATTCTCAGATGAAATCTTCTGAAATCTATTAATTAGTTGGAAAAAAGATGTATTTCACTTCCACTACTCCAATGTTATACCACTGAGGTTCCACTTAGGTTGAATCCTGCTGAAGGTTCAAAAGCCTGTCTGTCAGCTGGAACACTTCTAAATGCATAACTTCAGAACAAAGTTGTACAAAAGTTGCTTAGAATATGGATGCATTGCGGTGAGCTCCAAACATAAGTTAAATTAAAGGCAATTAAAAATATATATAAATAATCTAAACGGCAAAAAACCATCAAGTTTTAGAAATCCTCATCTTCTTTAGGAAAAGAGACTCAGGGGAAAATGATACACCCAGTGAAAATTTTAGCAAATGGAATTTATTTCAATTAAGTACATTCCATGTATCCTCCTGGCACTCTGTAGAGCATAGGTATTATATGCATAAAGTAGGCTGAATGTTAGTGGATAAATCTAGGTAGAGTATCAGTTTAACAGAGAAGAAGCCTGACTACCACATGTGCAGTGAGAGGTCATGGAGATCCATTACTGATTGTATCGAAAAGAATGCTCTAATTTCTGAACGATATTGAAGACACCTTAGTTCATCACCAGAGAAGTCAGTAAAATACCAATTTTGGCAAACAGCAGTGAAATTTATCAGTTTATTTTAATCTCTAGTCTATGTGAAACATAATATCACAGGTTAATCGGTATGTATCCACACAACTAAAAATAGAGATCTGCACTTAGCTTTGTCAAAGCCAGTAATTCACAGATAGCTAATAGCATGTGGATATGCATAAGTGAATGGCATGAGATTAGTTCTTTTTTATATATATATTAATTTATTTTTTTAAGGTTTTCTCTTTTTAGTAACCAAAGCATGTAACCATGTTTTTAAAAATCTCTCCAAATATTGACTTGTCCAAATTATTTTCTGTTGGGAGAGTGTAGACAAAAGATAAAAGTCCAGACCATATCCATTAGTCAATGAGAACATTAGACGTTCTGACTAGTCTCATGAACCCAGAAAGAAGCGGTAGCCCTAAAAGCACCAGCTTCAAAACCCAGTGGCCATGAAGTACTACAGCACAATCTCAGATACAGCAGCTCCAACCTGGGTATTTGTGGGGAGAGGCAAAGCTGGTCTAGGTAGCATCTGAAGCTGTGAAAAAAGGGCATTGATGGCAGAATCCTCTTTTGTCTGTCCAAGGTCAAAAGTACTGCCCATAAAACAATGAAAACTGTGTGAAAGCTGAACTTTCCAGTTGAGGCTTCTGTCTTGTACTTTATTTCATACTAACCACTTCTATACTTAATATGTAAACACTTCATCACATTTGGAACTTAATCTTTTTTTATTATCACTAAAATTGATATACAAAACCCAATCTTGCCTGGCAGATAACGTCAGCAGTAGTCATGGTAGCAGCATACTTCAGTTCAGAAAGTGAGCCCAGGTCACAGGTCAAGATACTAACAAGAACAGCATTGAATTACTTGAATTACTAGTACTTCGGACTTCTCTGCTCTATGAAGGAAAAAGAAATAATAATAATAATAATAATAATAATAATAATACATATCTTGGATTTCATTTTCAAGTAACTGCAGACAAAAAAATGATATTCGATTGAATTTAAACTCTAATTTTGTTTCTGAAAACACAATTCCATGGCTTCATTATTTTTTTTAATTATTTTTTAAACTTTTTTTTTTAAACTTTTTTTACAAAGCTAGCTACTAATATCTGCATTATCTGCTAGATAGCTCCTGATACTACAAAAATGAAGGGTACTTCAGAAAACTAAGACCACGTTTTGCATGGCTTCAGCTTCACCAACATTATAGGCTTCAAATGTTAAGTCTTCATATACAGGCTTGTAGCATGAACTGGCATTATACCTGAGCATATAAAATAATTGCAGTGTGCAAAACATTTGAAGTAATCCCTTCTCTCTGATTATCACTAGTAAGAACTAAGATTTCTCCAGTTTCAGGCACCTTACTTCAGGAAGGACATGGAACAGCTGAGCAGAGTCCTTAGGAAGGCAATGGAAAATAGAAGTTGGGTAATCATGATCTACAGAAGAAGGTTGAAGGTGTACAGATCATTTAAATTAAAACATACAGAAGTATATGTATACATACAAAACATCACATTGTTCAAATACATAAAAGGCTGCTGAATGGAAAAACAAAATAATTGGCAGTGGTTTATAGACAAGAAATAATTGATTTGAATAAGAGTGAAGATTTAGATTAGAAATTAGCAATGTTTTCTGTTGTTAAGTGTAATGTAGCACTGGAATAGATCACCTGGGGAAAATTGTTGAGGCTCTGGCACTGGACATCCTTGAGAACCGCTTAGACAAACATCTGATGATGAGGATGGTCCAGTCACCCATGCTGTGGAGCAGAGAAACACTCTGAGGCGGCCATCTTGGTGTCCTTCCTGGTCCTGTGCTGTGATCCCTCTAAAGATTATAGTGTTCCTCTGCACAGCAAGTTTAAGAGGAATGCAGTTAACCTCAGCTGTCACGTTTAAATTCTATTGTGATTATTATATGTAATTTATGGATTACTGGCTCTGCTGAAAGACGTAGCTTGAAAACAAATGTGCATCTTTTCTATATAGATCAAATTGTGTGATCATGATCAATAGGAAAGGAGCATAATATTTCGCCTGCTAATCTATTCTATATTTTATAGTTGTAATTCATGTCAGCTCGCTTTTGAGGTGTCTGGCAAAAGGCTTCTTCTTTAAGATGCAAGACCTTTCTTCAGGTCAACTCACCTTATTCTTACTGCCTCAGTTAAACAAGGTGGTTTGTTTACAATGTACCAGTCTCTCTCTTGGCAACACAGGAAGCCTAGTCAACCAGACAACTGTTTTTGTGAATTGCCAGGATAAACCTCAAAGTGACTGAAGAGATTTTGAAAAGAACAAATAGCAATCCTAGTGTGGAAATGGCAATATGTATTTCAATTCATATTGGACTACTGATGACATAGTAGCAGTGCAATTGGTGTAGTGGTTTTACCTTGCTGGGCAGCTAAACTCCACCACAACCTCTTTCTCACTCTTCCTCCTTAAAAGAAGAGGGGGAGAAGAAAGAAAAAAAAAAAAAAAAAAAAAAGCTCACAGGTTGAGGTAACGTAATGATAATTTAATTAAAGGAAAAGGAAGAGGGGAAAAAACAGGCGAAGGCTGCATAGAAGCACAAAGGAAAAAATATATGTATTTATTCTCTACTTTCCATCAATGAGCAATGTTCGGCCAAGTCCCAGGAGCAGGGCCTCAATACAAATAGGGGTTGTCTGGGAGGAAAGATGTCTTTATAATGAGAGCCCCCCTCTCCTTCCCCTTTCCCACCTTTTATTGCTGAGTGTGACATCACATGGCATGGAATATCCCTTTGGTCGGTTTAGGTCAGCTGCCCTGGTGATGTCCCCTCCCTGTCACTTGCCCACCCCCAGCCTGCTGGCTCTTGGGGCTTGGAGGGAGTCCTGATGTGGTGCCAGTAGTGTGCAGCAATAGACACAACACTGGTGTGATACTAGGGCTGTTCTAGCTACAAGTGCAGAGCACCGCACTGTATGGGCTGCTGCAGGGAAAGTTAACTTCATCCCAGTCAGACCCAGTACAATTGATCACATCTATTTCAGGGATCTTGCTGAGAGGGTACAGCTTCTGATGTATATCTAGGCATATTTACAACTTAGCACAATTTGAGAATGATTGTCTGGATTCAAAAGCCCAACCGTCTTGCCATGCCATTCCATTCTCATCCACAGGATTTGATACTTCAGTGTGCTTTCTACTAAAGGAAATCTTAGCATCTGGTCTTAGCAGGGTTTGTAAAGTCCATTTAAGTTCCTGTCAGTATTTCCTAACAAAATTAAACAAACATACATTTGGATCCAAATATTTGTTTAAACAATAGACGAAGTCTATATGAATTATCTTGGTTAACTTGGAACCAACACCACTAAGGAGGTTCCTAATTAGTCCTTATGAATAAGGAAGGCATGAACTTTAATTTGTTCAGATTTGATTATAGTGTCTGTGGGAAATGAATTCGCAGGTGGCTTCGCGCTGTTTCACATGTCTCTGAATTACAGATAATGAGGAAACAAGCAGTAGAAACAAAAATTTGAGCAAGGTTGAGATAAAGTAAATTGGCTACAGTGTTAAAGATGAGCTTTGGGCTGTGGCCAATTGCTGGCTGGCTCAAAGCACGTGTCTGAGGGTCTCTAACCAATTGTACGACAGATTCGGGCGCATGGACAGCGCGTGGGGCTACGGGGAAAGTATATGTAGTAGTGAAAAAGGGCAATAAATGTCTCCTGTTCAAGAGCCATCAGGAGTCCGTGTCTTTCATCCCTTCAAGTGTCACTATTTTTGTAGCCTTACCTTATAAGTAAACTTTGAAGCAAAATATATAATTTGAAAAAATAAATTGGTATAAGCTATGTTTTTTGATGTGGATATTACATAAATCAAATTTCATTGTGAAAGCATTTGCTCTCTTGTGCCCACACAAACATGCGCACAGAAATTATTCTTTCCTAAGCTGTAACTGATATTATATACAATATGCAAATAACATAATTGCTTTCCCTGCTGCATGGATAAATAAGATCTATTTCTTAATTTTCCATACAGCTTCGGAAAGTTATCATAAATGTTGCTAAATAAAATTCATTTTTGGTTTGGGTGCTCTAATATCTTTCATGACATGAACTCCAAATTAATTCTAAAAACAAAACATAACACAGCAGGGAGCTGAAGCTGATACACAAGGGTTTGCCCAGTGCCTGATATATTAATTAACTACATTTTAAATACATCTCTGTCATTGGGACCAATGTTAAATAAAGGTTCTGCCCAGCAAAAATTTAGCATGGAAGGCAAGACAACTGTTTCCCAAAAGTGGGAACAATCTGGCTGTTGATAAATTGGATGGCATTCCAGTAATGTATATATCCTTCAAGAAACCATTTCTTCATAAAATTTGAATATATTGAGAGTGTGACTGAACGCCACCCAAACTCTATTGTCCCTGCTCTGAGCTAGGGGGATCAAACTAGATGACCTTCAGAGATGGCTTCCCACTGCTTCTGACATTCTGTCAACAGGCAGGTGAACTAGCAGAACTAGTAGCTGCAATGTAGTGATGTTTGTGAATTTTCTTTTACCTGGAAATCTTTCATTTAAAACAAGTTATTTTTTTTGTCTAGACATTCAGCAGCATGACTCCAAATTCCTGTGTTTGTGGATAGACTATCTGTCCCTGAAAGGACTAAATCACAAAGAACAAGAAAAAACAAAACAAAACAAAACAAAAAAAACAGATTAGAGACAGTGCTGCATAGCACAGTAAGAGGAATACATCTATCTGAGCAAAGTGAGAGTAGCATTCTCTTCCAGTTTTATTACCTGAAAATCTGGCATCTAATAGCTTTGCCATCCCAAACCCCTTTGTGATATAGGAGGGATTAAGGCATCTTTAGTAGGCAGTATATTTACCAAAATGGAAAGGACCTTAGGAGACTGATGACAGTTTACATTGTCCACTTAACTAAGATAGCAAAGGTTTTGAAAAAGGAACTTTATGATAAATATATATATATAGTCTCCATATATATATCCAAATATATAAATATAAATATATATATATAGTCTCCAAATCTCTCTCTCATATATATATATACATGAGAGAGAGATTTGGAGGCTATCATCTTAAGTGAATACTAGGAACATTATATTAGTTGGTGAGATAAAACAAATAATTTATGATATATTTTATGTGTTTAAATCTCCACATGGATAAATCACCTGTTATCTACAGGCATTAATTGAATTCAATCCAAGACCCTGCTTTGAGGAAGGCACAGTAATACTCCCTGGGACAACATTCCTGCAGAGCCAGATGTGTGTTTTCACCATCTTGTTGTCTGTTTATGTTCACATTTGTTCAGAGAATCAGCAGAGCCTGCATGCTCTCAGGCAGAACAGAGCAGACACAGATGAGTGTGTGCCAGTATGAGGAAGGCTTGGGAGTGATCAGGCAGAATTTGATGTGAGAGCATCTCTTCAGCACATATCACCTTGTAACACTCCTCAGGATGCAGCACGGTGTGTTCAGCCACTCCTGTTGAACAGATCCTGACAACCTTGTGAAATTCATCTT
Organism: Anser cygnoides; assembly: GCF_040182565.1. NCBI lineage: Eukaryota > Metazoa > Chordata > Aves > Anseriformes > Anatidae > Anser > Anser cygnoides. The sequence continues at coordinate 88,792,818 of NC_089875.1, forward strand.
CTTCCTATTCCTTTGTTCTCTACTCTAGCATTTCTTTAAAATTAATGCAGTATTTCTCCCTCTTTTTGTGATTCTTTGCAAATGATAGGTCCTTCTGCTATTACTAGCTGGCAGAATATTATACCTGAGAAAAAAGAAAATCTATGAAACCCAAAGACAGCAGGACTGATAGAGGAGAAACAGCATCACTACAAGGTCTGAATCCCCATTCAGAAAAGTGAGAAACATAGATGTCCTGGTTTTGGTCCCAGCCAAAGAATAATTTTCCTCCAGACAGGGAAAGAATTTACATGCATTTGGCTGTACTGTTTCAGCAAATTAGTACAAGGTGAGAAAGCAGAGAATAAGTAGGAAAACTGAAAATGTATTTCCTGCCTCCATCATTTTCAGGTGTTGTTCATGTTAACAGTGTTTCTAGCACCAAAGGCTGCAATGCCATGCTGTTTGAGAAGAATATCGCTAAAGAGGTGTGTGACACCTGTGCCCATGGTGCTCCTGGAACCTCTAACAGCACACTATAAAATTTGAACCATTTTCTGATGTTAAAGACATAGAGATGTTAAAACTTCCATATTTATCCCTGAGGAAAGAGAAGTTATGCAAAAGATAATTTTCAAGCACACCAGCTAGAGGCAGTTATTTGGACCTCCAGTGCCCACCTCTTTTTCCCTTGATTGTTCCACTGATTTTAAGGAGTCCTCAAGGATTAAGCGCTACATGTGAAATGTAAAACTGGACCCTGCCACACCACAGCAACTGGCAGCTATTTAACACAACACAATCAATGGACAAACAACAGAACTGTAAAAGAAAGTTTTGTTCAGATGACAAAACTTTCTGCATTCAGGTAACTCTCCATGGAGCTCTTTGGCTCACTGTCTAGCAAAATGGGAACAGGCAGCTTCACCTTTTGTTATCTACTGCTCCACAGGAGCCTTGTGGCAGGAAATGAAAGCAAAGACTCCTGTTTCTGTTAGAAACTAATCCTAAAGGCAGTTCTTCAGCTAGCACCAGGTGGCTGCCAGGCTACAGAACATCAGCTGTGACAGCTGGGCAGGAGCTGTAGCAGAAGAAGATAAAGGATTGATGGTGATGGAGGGCAGTTTGCTATAATCCACCACTGTAAGAGAGACAGCCTTTTTTGATGGAAGTCATCAAAACCAAACACAATCTCCCTCAGTCCTGACAGGCCTTTTCTATGGGATGTGCACTCAAAGAATGGACTTGCACACCCAGTTGGTCACCTAATAAGATGTGAGTGAATTTCATGCACAATAAGGTTTGATCAGTATTTCAGCAAATGTGCAATGTGTAATACTGCTCAGAATGCATGCAGTAGAGGAGAAAATGGAAAAAGGGCTGTTTAGAAAGGACATAGCAAATACTGATTTTTCTCTTGACTCTTGTATGCATCCTGTGTGCACCTTGTCTAAAATGCCCCCCACCCCCAGGAAGTCTGTGAAGTCGCATTGCTTCCCCAATGATGGATGCTTTCAGTGACTGGAGAAAAAGTAGGGGGAAGGAATAGAATCAAACTAGAGTTGTACTGCAGGTTCTTTCATTCATTGTGGCTCAGAGAAAATTGTTCTAGGGAGAAAATGATGAGGAAAAAAGATTGATGGACTGATGGAAAGCCATGCAATACAGGATTTCTGAGTTTATGAATCTTCTAATGTAATTTCTCCTTCATTTCCAAAGTAAAATGAACCACCACAGCAAAAACAGAGTTAAAAGTTATTAGAGTTTTGTCCCATTACACACAGTGAATCAATGTCCATTACACATGGCACTCTTTTCCTCTGATAGGGACTGGGTGCACAGTGTTAACCTTCCCACTGGTCAGCTAACTCACCATTATATCACTGCAGTTCTTGTGGGCTCAACAAAGGTTTGATCTATTTCCCATTCCTGCATTTAATTACTCATGCTATTGAAAATGTCCACCTATTTCTAGCTCAAAATGTCTATTTTTTCAGAAATGACCCTACTCTTACTTGGAGTGTAATTTTTATTTTATTTTTTTGCCAAGTGCAAGAGCAAAAACCAAGGCAACTGGGAAAACATTTTCAAGTAGAAAGTGTCATTAATATGAATGTGCTGTTTAAAAACTTTTTTTTTTTTCCCTCAAATAAAACAGTTCAAGATAAAGCATCATGGCTATTCTAGCTTGACCACTGTTCCAAAGGTTTGTAAATACACCTGTCCTGGACTGTACCAAACTCTTGTAATGCTGCTGGACTGCACAAAACTGGCAACAATAGGTCAGCATTTTTAAAAAGTCATTTATATAATGGTTTTGCCACCACTTATATTTTTGCATGCAAATAAGCAGAACAAATACACTAATGAGATCCAGTTCTGGATTATATGCTCAAAATATATCAAGCCCCGTGCACAAATTTTCCAGCCTGTATTTTCTTTATATAAACATTCAAATTATGTGTGCACAGTTCACAATTACTTAATTGCTCACAACAAAATTTAAGTGTATATTTTGCAATTAGCCCTATATAGTAAGAATATAATTAAAGGCATAGTTTATAGTGAGTCGAAACTTTGAGGGAAGGAAAAATTGATGGCATGGTGTTTGTATCGCCATTTTATTTGATTTTGGAAACACTGTAAAGTGTTATTCTAAAAAATAGAGGACATTTAAAATATTGTTAAGTATAAGTTGCATGCATTTACCAATGGACACTGCTCTTTGTAAAACTGTTGTGTTTTACGGATGGTTGCTTCATTTCCTCAAGTACCCAAACTGGTAGTGTTACATACCATATGTCCTGGTTCCAGTTAGGACAGAGTTAAGTAGCTCATAGTAGCTGGTAGGGTGCTATGTTTTGGATTAGGATGAGAAGAGCGCTGATAACATGCTGATGTTTTAATTGTTGCAGAGCAGTGTTTACACCAGGCCAAGGACTTTTCGGCTTCTTGCTCTGTCCTGCCAGCGAGCAGGCTGGGGGTGCAGCAGGAGCTGGGAGGGGACAGACCCAGGACAGCTGACCCAAACTGGCCAAAGGGGTATTCCATACCATCTGACGTCATGCTAAACAATATATAGGGGTGGCTGGCCGGGGTGGGGGGCCGGCTGCTCGGGAATAGGCTGGGCATCGGTCAGCGGGTGGTGAGCAATTGCATTGTGCATCACTTGTTTTCTTACACATTATTATTGTTAATACTATTACCATTATCACTATTATTATTATTGTTATTATTATTTTCCTGTCTTAATAAACTGTCTTTATCTCAACTCACAGGCTTCACTTTCCCGTTTCTCTCCCCCATCCCAGAGAGGGAGGGGGGAGGGTGAGCGAACGGCTGTGTGGTGTTTAGCTGCCAGCCGGGTTAAACCACAACAGTCCTTTTGGCGCCCAACGTGGGGCCCGAAGGGTTGAGATATCGACAAATCTGACCAGAGTGTGTTAAACTAAAATTGGTATAAGTATTGGACCTGCTTAATAGTTGCTAGTCACGATGTTGATTGCCTTAATCTCCAGTCTGCTGTACCTGTATTCCAAATTGAGTTTTATGGCGCGTTACTTTCTGTATGTGCTCCCTGTTGCACTGTTTATCCTTTCCGGGCCCTGGTTTAAGATTGTTATGGTACTGTGCGGTGTAGCAATGGCTTATGAAATGATGAAATATCTGGTCACGACTTTAACCTGGTATTTGTACTCAGCACTGTCGTCGACTCTATACTTTGGAACCCATATCTCGGAAACTATTAGCAATTACACCTATTGCCTGTTTTCGTTAGGGAGCCAATCTGTGAAGGGGACAGGGGAAGACATGTTTCCCTACCTGTTCACTCTCCCTTTCTCCTTCACCACCACCCTCTTATCCCCCGAGCTAGTTACGGTGGTTCTCCGAGATGTTGAATATCCTTGGGATACTCAGACCAGCCTGCTCTTGTTGTTATGTCTCCTGAATGCGCTTCAGATTTTGTGGAGGGTTAAACAACTACTTAGGAATCTCATCCGGAGATCTGTCTTGAGGCGGGATAGTTGCGAGTGGCAGGGAGTGTGGGAGGATATGGGCAGGTTTCTAGAGCAGTGGTCACCTCCAGTGTTTTGGACATTCACCCCTGAACAACTGCAAAATCCTAAAAAGCTGGCAGAATGCTTGAAAAAAAGGTGTCATGACTCTGGCAGTTCCAAAGTGACACAAATCACTGTAGCGTGCTGGGGTCTGGCTTGTGCCTATCGAGCTGCAATTGATGCTATTAGCAACCTAGCTCCAGCTCCTGCAGCCGTTCCAGCTCCAGCTCCTGCAGCCGCTCCAGCTCCTGCAGCCGCTCCAGCTCCAGCTCCTGCAGCCGTTCCAGCTCCAGCTCCTGCAGCCGCTCCAGCTCCTGCAGCCGCTCCAGCTCCAGCTCCTGCAGCCGCTCCAGCTCCTGCAGCCGCTCCAGCTCCAGCTCCTGCAGCCGCTCCAGCTCCTGCAGCTACTCCAGCTCCAGCTCCTGCAGCCGCTCCAGCTCCAGCTCCTGCAGCCGTTCCAGCTCCTGCAGCTACTCCAGCTCCAGCTCCTGCAGCCGCTCCAGCTCCAGCTCCTGCAGCCGCTCCAGCTCCTGCAGCCGCTCCAGCTCCTGCAGCTACTCCAGCTCCAGCTCCTGCAGCCGCTCCAGCTCCTGCAGCCGTTCCGGCTCCTGCAGCCACTCCAGCTCCAGCCCCTGCAGCCACTCCAGCTCCAGCTCCTGCAGCCGCTCCAGCTCCTGCAGCCGCTCCAGCTCCTGCAGCCACTCCAGCTCCAGCCCCTGCAGCCACTCCAGCTCCAGCTCCTGCAGCCGCTCCAGCTCCTGCAGCCGCTCCAGCTCCTGCAGCCGTTCCGGCTCCTGCAGCCGTTCCGGCTCCTGCAGCCGTTCCGGCTCCAGCTCCTGCAGCCGTTCCGGCTCCTGCAGCCGCTCCAGCTCCAGCTCCTGCAGCCGCTCCAGCTGCAGCTCCTGCAGCCGCTCCAGCTCCAGCTCCTGCAGCCGCTCCAGCTGCAGCTCCTGCAGCCGCTCCAGCTCCAGCCCCTGCAGCCGCTCCAGCTCCTGCAGCTACTCCAGCTCGTGCAGCTGCTCCCACTCCTGTGGCTGGGTCAGAGAAACGAGCTGTAGCAGTGCAAGTTGACCCCGCAGAGGGTATTCCAACCCCTGTGGCAGACCCTGTGTCTGGGTCAGAGAAACGAGCTGTAGCAGTGCAAGTTGACCCCGCAGAGGGTATTCCAACCCCTGTGGCAGACCCTGTGTCTGGGTCAGAGAAACGAGCTGTAGCAGTGCAAGTTGCCCCTGTAGACAAGGTGAAAAAATGGTATAGAGGCTCAGGTCGTTTAAAACGCAGACAGTCTTCTGCTAAGTCTGGGCGTAGTGAGGACGAGGCTGGGCCATCAAAGGTGCAGGAGACTGAAGATGAGGATGAGGATGGCGAAAAATCAACAGTAACTACCCGGACTCCATACCAGCCATCAAAGGTGCAGGAGACTGAAGATGAGGATGAGGATGTCGGAAAATCAACAGTAACTACCCGGACTCTACACCGGCCATCAAAGGTGCAGAAGACTGAAGATGAGGATGAGGATGTCGAAAAATCAACAGTAATTACCCGGACTCTATACCAGCGTGAGCTACGAGATGTGCGAAAAGATTTTGGTCGCTGTATAGGCGAGCAGCTTGTCACCTGGCTGCTCCGGTGCTGGGACACGGGAGCCAATTATGTGGAATTGGAGGGCAAGGAAGCCAGGCGGCTGGGATCCCTTGCTAGGGACGCATGCATTGACAAAGCAATTGGAGATGGAGCACAATCTCGCAGCCTCTGGAGGCGTCTCCTGTCAGCTGTGAAGGAAAGGTATCCCTTCAAGGAAGAACTTGTATGTTTACCAAGCAAATGGACCACCATGGAGAAGGGAATTCAGTACCTGAGGGAATTGGCCGTACGGGAAGTAATTTATAAGGACCTAGACGACGCACAAACATCCGCAGATCCAGATGCAGTCCGGTGTACACTACCCATGTGGCGGAAGTTTGTACAGAGTTCCCCATCATCATATGCCAACTCATTGGCAATACTAGCCTGGAAAACGGAGGAGAATCCCACAGTGAATGAAGTGACTAAAATACTCCGGCAGTACGAAGGAAATCTCTCCTCTTCCCTAAAGGCCTGTGTCTCAGCTGTGGAGAAACTCTCTGAAGAGGTCCACCAACTTAAAGAGAATTTATCTTCCCCTCCACCTGAACGAACCAGTGTCCACCAGCTAAAAGAGAATGCTTTGGAGAAACTTTCTGAAAAGATCCACCAACTTGAAGAAAGATTATCTTCCCCTTCACCTGAACGAACCAGTGTCCACCAGCTAAAAGAGAATACCTTGGAGAAACTTTCTGAAAAGATCCACCAACTTGAAGAGAGATTATTTTCCTCCCCACCTGTACAAACCAGTGTCTCAGCTATTAGGGGTAAACGTTCATCTATGCAAGGAAGACAATATGGTGGGCACACACACCGTGCCACCCTGTGGTTTTACCTACGTGACCATGGAGAGGACATGAGAAAATGGGATGGAAAATCTACTGCGACCCTAGAGGCACGGGTACGTGAATTGCAAAGGAAAACAATTGGGAAAAAGGAGTTCTCTGAAAGGTTTGCTGCTCCAACTTCCAGCAGGCAGTCCTTTAAACACAGAAATGAAGATTCTGACCAGGACTAGAGGGGCCCTGCCTCCAGCCAGGGGGAGGAAAGGGACAATCGAGTTTATTGGACTGTGTGGATTCGATGGCCTGGCACGTCAGACGCACAGAAGTATAAGGCTTTGGTAGACACCGGTGCACAATGTACTCTAATGCCATCAAGCTATAAAGGGCCAGAGCCCATCTGTATTTATGGTGTGACGGGGGGATCCCAGCAGTTAACTGTATTGGAGGCTGAAGTGAGTCTAACCGGTAATGAGTGGCAAAAGCACCGTATTGTGACTGGCCCAGATGCTCCGTGCATCCTTGGCATAGACTATCTTAGAAGAGGATATTTCAAGGACCCAAAAGGGTTCCGCTGGGCTTTTGGCATAGCTGCTTTGGAGACAGAGGACATTAAACAGTTGTCTACCTTGCCTGGTCTCTCAGAGGACCCTTCTGTTGTGGGGTTGCTGAGGGTTGAAGAACAGCAAGTGCCGATCGCTACCACAACTGTGCACCGGCGGCAATATCGCACCAACCGAGACTCCCTGAGTCCCATCCATAAGCTAATTCGTCAACTGGAGAGCCAAGGAGTGATCAGCAAGACTCATTCACCTTTTAATAGTCCCATATGGCCAGTGCGAAAGTCTAATGGTGAGTGGAGACTAACAGTGGACTATCGTGGCCTGAACGAAGTCACGCCACCACTGAGTGCTGCAGTGCCGGACATGCTAGAACTCCAGTATGAACTGGAATCAAAGGCAGCCAAGTGGTATGCCACAATTGATATCGCTAATGCATTTTTCTCCATCCCTCTAGCAGCACAGTGCAGGCCACAGTTTGCTTTCACTTGGAGGGGAGTCCAATATACTTGGAATCGGCTGCCCCAGGGGTGGAAACACAGCCCTACCATTTGCCATGGACTGATCCAGTCTGCGCTGGAGCAGGGGGAAGCTCCTGAACACCTGCAGTACATCGATGACATCATTGTGTGGGGTGACACTGCAGAAGAAGTTTTCGAGAAAGGGAAGAAAATAGTTCAAATCCTTCTGAAGGCCGGTTTTGCCATAAAACAGAATAAAGTTAAAGGACCTGCACGAGAGATCCAGTTTTTAGGAATTAAATGGCAAGATGGACATCGTCAAATCCCAATGGATGTGATCAACAAGATAACAACTATGTCTCCACCAACTAGCAAAAAAGAAACACAAACTTTCCTAGGTGTCGTGGGGTTTTGGAGAATGCATATTCCAAATTACAGTCTGATTGTAAACCCGCTCTACCAAGTAACCCGTAAGAAGAATGCTTTTGAATGGGGCCCTGAGCAACGACAAGCCTTTGAACAAATTAAGCAGGAAATAGTTCATGCAGTAGCCCTCGGGCCAGTCCGAACAGGACCAGATGTAAAGAATGTGCTCTACACCGCAGCCGGAGAGAATGGTCCCACCTGGAGCCTCTGGCAGAAAGAACCTGGGGAAACTCGAGGTCGACCCCTGGGGTTTTGGAGTCGGGGATACAGAGGATCTGAAGCCCGCTATACTCCAACTGAAAAGGAGATATTGGCAGCATATGAAGGAGTTCGATCTGCTTCGGAAGTGGTCGGTACTGAAGCGCAGCTCCTCCTGGCACCCCGACTGCCGGTACTAGGCTGGATGTTCAAAGGAAGGGTCCCCTCTACGCATCATGCAACTGATGCTACATGGAGCAAGTGGGTTGCACTGATTACTCAGCGGGCTCGAATAGGAAACCCCAGTCGCCCAGGAATCTTGGAGGTGATTATGGACTGGCCAGAAGGCAAATACTTTGGGATATCATCAGAGGAGGAGGTGGTTCGTGCTGAAGAAGCCCCCCTGTACAACAAGCTACCAGAAAATGAGAAGAAATATGCCTTGTTCACTGACGGGTCCTGTCGTATTGTGGGAAAGCATCGGAGATGGAAAGCTGCTGTATGGAGTCCTACACGACGAGTTGCAGAAGCTGCTGAGGGAGAAGGTGAATCGAGTCAGTTTGCAGAAGTAAAAGCCATTCAGCTGGCTTTAGATATTGCTGAACGAGAAAAGTGGCCAGTTCTCTATCTCTATACTGATTCATGGATGGTAGCAAATGCCCTGTGGGGGTGGTTACAGCAATGGAAGCAGAACAACTGGCAGCGCAGGGGCAAGCCCATTTGGGCTGCGGCATTGTGGCAAGATATTGCTGCCCGGGTAGAGAACCTGGTTGTAAAGGTACGCCATGTAGATGCTCATGTGCCCAAGAATCGGGCTACTGAAGAACACCAAAACAACCAGCAGGTGGATCAGGCTGCTAAGATTGAAGTGGCTCAGGTGGACCTGGACTGGCAACATAAAGGTGAATTATTTATAGCCCGATGGGCCCATGACACCTCAGGCCATCAAGGTAGAGATGCAACCTACAGATGGGCTCGTGATCGAGGGGTGGACCTGACCATGGACACTATAGCACAGGTTATTCATGACTGTGAAACATGTGCTGCAATCAAGCAAGCCAAACGGTCAAAACCTCTTTGGTATGGAGGACGATGGCTGAAATATAAATATGGAGAGGCCTGGCAGATTGATTACATCACACTCCCTCAAACCCGCAACGGCAAGCGCCACGTACTTACAATGGTGGAAGCAACCACCGGATGGCTGGAAACATATCCTGTGCCCCATGCCACCGCCCGGAACACTATCCTGGGCCTTGAAAAGCAAGTCGTATGGCGACATGGCACCCCAGAGAGAATTGAGTCAGACAACGGGACTCATTTCCGAAACAACCTTATAGACACTTGGGCCAAAGAACATGGTATTGAGTGGGTGTATCACATCCCCTATCATGCACCAGCCTCTGGAAAAGTTGAACGATACAATGGACTGTTGAAGACTACACTGAAAGCAATGGGTGCTGGGACATTCAAAAATTGGGATACACATTTGGCAAAGGCCACCTGGTTAGTCAATACCAGGGGATCTGCCAACCGAGCTGGACCTGCCCAATCAAACCTGTTACGCACTGTAGAAGGGGATAAAGTTCCTGTAGTGCACGTAAGAAACATGCTGGGTAAAACAGTCTGGGCTACTCCTGCCTCAGGAAAAGGCAAACCCATTCGTGGAATTGCTTTTGCTCAGGGACCTGGATGCACTTGGTGGGTAATGCAAAAGAATGGGGAGGTCCGGTGTGTACCTCAAGGGGATTTGATACTGGGTGAGAATAGCCCATGAGTTGAATTGTAGTATGTTAATTATTATATAATAATGTATGTCATCACTACCATGATTGCTATATATCATAGATGAAAATGGTGATTAATTAGAATGTATTGGACAGAGTGTAACCTGAGCATGACATAAATGGTATGGAATAAGGGGTGGATATCTGTCCTGGTTCCAGTTAGGACAGAGTTAAGTAGCTCATAGTAGCTGGTAGGGTGCTATGTTTTGGATTAGGATGAGAAGAGCGCTGATAACATGCTGATGTTTTAATTGTTGCAGAGCAGTGTTTACACCAGGCCAAGGACTTTTCGGCTTCTTGCTCTGTCCTGCCAGCGAGCAGGCTGGGGGTGCAGCAGGAGCTGGGAGGGGACAGACCCAGGACAGCTGACCCAAACTGGCCAAAGGGGTATTCCATACCATCTGACGTCATGCTAAACAATATATAGGGGTGGCTGGCCGGGGTGGGGGGCCGGCTGCTCGGGAATAGGCTGGGCATCGGTCAGCGGGTGGTGAGCAATTGCATTGTGCATCACTTGTTTTCTTACACATTATTATTGTTAATACTATTACCATTATCACTATTATTATTATTATTGTTATTATTATTTTCCTGTCTTAATAAACTGTCTTTATCTCAACTCACAGGCTTCACTTTCCCGTTTCTCTCCCCCATCCCAGAGAGGGAGGGGGGAGGGTGAGCGAACGGCTGTGTGGTGTTTAGCTGCCAGCCGGGTTAAACCACAACACCATATTAAGTTAAATACTTTATCAGACTTTACTTTTTAAATGAATAAAGTCTTATCTTCAAATATTATCCACTCTCCATTGATATAAACTGTCTTAGTACTTCTTCTTTGGTACTTGCTCTTCATCAGCATTGCCAAAATACCTAGGTATTTTTAAGTGGTTTGGAGTCTTTAGTGCTTTGGAGGACGCTAATTTTCTTCTGCATTTTTCTGGATGAATTAGAAATAGACCTGACCTTTAGTAGTTCTGAAACTCAGTCTTCTAAAGCATGCTCCTGGTTAGGATTACAGGGTCTGTAAATTTAGAAGTTCAGAAAAAAAATACTGTATCTGGCCACATCATTTTCATACAAGGTACAATTTGGTGAACAACGTTGATTAAAAAATATTGCATTTGGAATGCAAAGGGTTAGATTTGTAGGTTTTGACAAAAATTCAAGGTGTTTCACTAGGATTTCATGTTGGTGTCTCTTAGCAATTTGGCATTTTAGCATAGTCATGCAACTGCAGTTTGGCTTCAGATGGGGAGGAGTGTCCATCACTCAATTTTCAAAGAAGGAAACCCAGATCTCCAGAGTTTCAAAAAAAAAAAAAAACAGGTTTCATTTGTTTTAGCACAGCAGTCCCTTGTGGACTTTTGGCTTGAGTGCTTCTAATGCAAAATCTGCATTGTCTGCTTCCTCCGAGTGGACACCAGCCTATTTGGGGATGGTTACTGGCCATTTGATCACTTCATGAAGCACTCAGCTCATATAGCATGTTTGTGACTGAAATGTAATGTGAGATAAAAAATATTTCATACGGTTTTGAGCCTAGTTGCAAGTATTCCCCAAATACTATATGGAATCAGAGAAAACTGCTGGTTTAAAATTACCCTAAACTAAGGCTGGTGGAAGGGAGAAGGGGGAAAGAACAGTTTTTTTGTGACATTTGTATCATAGCCAGAATTAAGAACATCACAAGGTGTTCCAATATGTTGGGTGTTACACAATTTAGTCACATTTGTTTTAATTTTGATTTTCATGTTTATAACTGTTATACTCTTCAATGAATTTTCAGGCAGATGATTTTTACTATTATGAATATTTCTCATAAGGTAGCATAGCAATATTTCACACAGTTCTAGGGATGTACTTGTTAGTCTGTTAGTTATGAAAAGTGAAATAATAATTCCACCTTTTCTGTAAAATATAAAATTCAATGCAAGCTTAACCACAGGAAAAAAAAAAAAAAAAAACAAAAAAAAAAACAGATTTCAAGTGAGAATAAAGATACCTAATAAGTTTATCAGTTCTTTTGTGCAATGAAAAAAAGTGAAGTGATTGAAGTGTTTCAATCCATTCAAAATCCATTTGTAGACAAAAATAAGGAAAATTCAAATGTGTTCTTCAATAGAAATAATTTCTGAGTTCTCATGGTAACCACTGTAACATAAAAGTCAACCACAATTTTAACATCAGTTTTTCTCATAAGGTAATTTGTTGATTTTGATTCTATCGTGCTGAGAATTGTGAGCATAAAGTTACAACACTCTTTTCATATGTCCTACGAATGGAAGTTCAACTCATTTTCATAAATAGGACGAATTCTGTATATTCTGACAAAAGCAATGGATTTTGCCTCTTTTTTTTTGTTGACGTTGTTGTTGTTCTTGTTTGTTTTGTTCTCAAACAATGTCCTCCTTCAAAAACAATCCTAGGAACTGCAGTAGGAATATACAAAAAGTAAGGTAATATTCACTGTGGTTAATGATATTACAACCCACTCCCAAATGCAAGTTATGATAAAAAAAAATACATATAGGACAAGCTAAATTTTAACAAATTCTGCTGAGTTAGTTGAATTACAGAGAGTAAAAGGTTTTAGATACGAAACTAAGTTCAATTTTATCCCTAGAAGATATTATGAATGCAACACTGGGGGATCTGCTGGACAAATCACTAATAAATGTGGAGGTATGGCTTGAATGAATATAGAAAAGTTGGTGTTTTTTTCAAATCCATTTCAGCCTCTTCAGTCAAAATATGGTTATCGCGCAAGAACATTATTTTCTTATTTGCACAATTTTTGCTTTGTGTTTTGACTGTCCCTCCAAAGCCAAAATACACTGACAAAGGTAAAAGTTTTCAAATTAAACCTTGAATTTATCTATCTATCTATTTATTTATTTATTTATAAGCATAAAAAGCAAGTCAGATTTATCTAAGCGTTTGGAAAGCTCATAGGTCACATCTTACCAGAACAACTGTTCCTCTCTATGGAGAAATTTTGAAAATACTACACATAGCTTCCGCACACTCAGGATTCATCTGTCCTTTAATTCATTTTTATATGTTTGGTGTTCATATCTGCAAAATATCAGAAAGATTCTGAGATTTTACAATTAATGAAAGATTAGAAGTCTTTTTCTTCTGTTTTTAAATTAAAGTTTCTCAACATACAAACAAAATCAAATTATTTTATGGAATTTTTCTGATAGTTGTTGAATTTTATATATGTTAGGAATTGTTCATTAGACACCTTAAAGTACTGTGAAACACATTTACGTAGAAGGTTGGAAAGATAATTACACGCTTTAAACGCAAGCTGTGAACACAGTGGTAATTGCATGCCTTCACAGGTCTCCAGTCAGTGATGGTGAGAGTATACATTTACTTAATAATGGTATGTTATCTGGAGTTTTTATCTGCTAATGCAAGGCATAGGGACATTGCTGGGAGCTTTCTTGTCCCTAGTTCATATCCTAAAATTCTTAATAATAGCCTGTGGCAATTCTTTCAAAATATGTATATGCATTTGTGGATTGGGGAAGGGGAGTCTCTATGCTAAAGGACAGAGGGTTCTTCTTGGCTTTTGTGTTAAAAATGAGATTCATAGTATCTTCTAATTATATAGTTTATCCAAAGCTCTAGTTCCAGTTGTTAAAACCCAGCCTCATTTTCACAATGTCCCTCATCTACATTGCTGAATACAGCTTTCTTTCTTCTTTCACAAATGTAAATTCCAAAATAGGGTGTATGTTCTTAGCTACACATGGGAAATTAGCATTTAGCACAGTTTTCCACTTTTTTTGGAAGCTAGCAAGTTCCCTACTGAGTTATGTGGGCTAAAGTGGTATATTTAGCCAAGCAAAGGGAAATGTAAAAGGCCGAACACACCAACACACTCTGATTCTTTCTGGCACAAGAATTGAATATTATATGCAACACTTGTTTGTGAATGTCCAAAACATATTGAGAAGAAAAACTTTTTCCTGTTATGTTTTAAAAGCAGAGATGAATTTCCTGTCCTTATAAGTATACCCAGACTGCATTTGTCCGGTGTTTTTCCGGGAACACAACAAGCTCATGCATGAGAAGAGGATGTGAAGGACATGGTTCAGCTGTGTATAATGTTATTCAATGACCTTTTATTTAGGGTACCATAGAGTTTCTAACACACGCAGATAGCAAGTACAAAAAAGGACTTGGGGACATTTGCATCTTTCTGGAGTTGCAGCTACAAAGGTCTGGACAGATATATTCAGGCAATGGATTTCAACCCAAGGTGTCCCAAGAGCTTAAACTATGGTGTACAAAGAGATCAGTTTTGAAGACAAGAGCTGAGAGACCTTCATGTGACAAGAGCCACATTAAATAGCTGTGGTCATGTATTTATTGTCATGTTAGCCTCGATCCAAGTTCACAATGTCTACCTGTTGTTTCTTGCTCAGAATTGCTTCTGGCACAAACTGACAGACTCCACAGAAATCTTTCCTTCCTCCATCAACAGTTTACGTTTGTTTCTGTTTCATGTTTGTCCCATATACAACCAGTAAATTGGATACTTCCTCCAAACCATTCTTCAACAATGAGGTTAGGAAACAGGCAGGGTCCTAAAGCCAGGTGATCTATGTCCATACAATTTAATGTTATCATCCTCCAGATGCATGAATGGATCCAAACTACCAAATAGCAATGGTTCTTCACCCATGCTTACTCACAGATTATGCCAAAAATTTGTGGGGAGTCCCTAGCTAGTGGGGCCAAAAGTATGCTAAGGGACTGTTTAATGCTTTTTGCAGCATGTGCAATCACACCCTAATGCCCAGGACATTCTGGCCCATGTACCATTCAATTTACTGGTACACAGAGAGAGTCAGTTTCTGCAGGAATTAAATTAGATTTTCAACCCATCTACAAAAGGGCAGTTCAGCTGGATCTAACCAAGCATATTATCTGTTCTGTAGGAAAGAAAACCATTTTGTTCTGGTCTCTTTGACATAATATTTCAGACTTCACTGTCTCTAAATCCTAATCTGAGAACCCTCAGCCAGCAGCAAAGTTGCAATAGAGGGGAGGGAAGGGGGGAGGAGAGACTTTTTAAAATAACATACAGTTCACAAAAAATGTTCAGTATTAAAAGCTCCACTGCAGTGGAGCGGAGTAATTAATACTTATGTAATCTTCCTATAAACCTGTGGTATAGGAGGGTACTTAATGAGTTAAAAACAAGTAAAGTATATCACTTTATTCTTCAATTAAAAGCTGAATTATATTTCAAATTCTTAAATCACTGAGTAACTCAGGGAGCACTGGTGTGTATGCATAAGAGTTGTGTTCTCATTTCTTTACGAGACATTTTTAGTCAGTTTAAGGTAAACAACTCACTATTTGTGTAAAAAGAGTAGCATCTGCATCTCCCCATAAGTCTACAGAAAAAAAATATATATATATATCCATAAAAACAAAAAGTGTTAAAATGAAACCAAACTCTCAGTGAACTCACAGTGTCAAATTCACTGTCATGATTGGTTTAGTAGTTACTGACTCATAGGTCAGACAAAAAGACATCCTGATGATTTCAAAGCCCACCACTATGTACTTTAAATAACTATTCAAACATAGTGGCTCCATCTGAAACGAGTATAGAAAAGTAATATTCTCTAGTAAAGGAGGCATGATGCACTGCAATTGGAACAATCCCCAAAGAGCAAACAGTTCCAAACAAAAGAGGAAATATTCTGTGACAACCTTTCAGAAGTGGCGTTAAATCAATTTTACCCACATGAAGGTAACCACAAGTAGTGATGTTTCTACTTGTGGACCTTGTTTGATACTGAAGCAAAAGAACATTAGGTTTTCTCCCTGATAGAGCAATGGAGTCAAATCTGAAATGTTTTATGAGCAGATAGGTCAAACCTTTACTATGTTTTGTTAAATATAAGGGAGTTTAGAAACCTTGTATCCCTGATGCTACCTTACTCACTAATTAATCATCTTTATTTGTAAGAACATACAGACTTGTATCTCATAGGGAGGACTAGATGACCCAGGCCTGGAGGATGTGTCAGAAGATTTGGTGAGGAACTCATGGTATGCATATGTCCTTGGATGTGCAAATTACTTAGATTAGTATACATGCCCAAATTGAAACAATAAGATAAGAAGGAGGTGACCTGAGCATTCACAAGAACTGGATTCAACCACCAAACACTGTGAAGAAGATTGTTGATGACCACCAGAAGACTGCGAAAGACCACCAGTAGAAACAATTATGCATGTGTCAGGTATATTTACATATTTTAATGAGTTCTTGTAAATAGTATGAATATGTTATTTTTTTCTTGTGAATTTAATGAATATGTATATTCTGATTGCATATAACTCTGTAGCTTGAACAATTCATCATGCATACTAGGTGGAGCAATTCCCTGTGCATCTGGCAGTGCAATTAGAGAATGCCTGCTTTCTAAAACTCCTAATTGAGTCTTAGAGAGTTTCTTTGACTTTTACAGTAACAGTTTTCCCAGCATAATACAGTTAAACATAAAAAGATCCTACAGCAAGCAGCCTTGACAGACAAGTATTTCACAAAATAGGCATATTTAGGTAGAGTAGGAAGTTCTAGAACTCCCAAAATGCTTTGGAGATAGGAAATTTATTCTCTGAAGATGGTTTAATAGTATAGGAAAATGTATAGCAAGCTGGAAATGAGTTCAAACTAAAGTGAGTAGATGGGTAGAGTCCTACTGTATTTGCAGTTCATTTTTAAGGCAGGGAAATTGAACTCAATTACCACTTTGTATTTTTCATTACAGTTTTCAAACAAGGAAAAATACACGTTCACCTCAAACTGCAACACAGTTCCCACTGATGTAGCAGGAGGAAGTAATATCAGTTCAGAGGTAACAAACCTACACTTTTTCTTTTAAATTATGGTGCGATATTTATTCAAAAACTTGTAGTACTATTTGTTGGGGAAAATGTTGCGGTGTTTTAGAATCACTGTGTAGCATCCTTAGCTCCTTCTCCCTCCTTCCTTTTTCCTTTTTTTTTCTTTCTTTCCTTTCTTTCTAATTCCTTATGCCCTTCTACCTAACATCATTGCAGTCTTCATTCCATGCTCCATCAAAGTGATCTGACATTAACATAGTTAATATTTGCAGCAGTGCCAGTTGTAATGCTTTTAATCTTGAGATTAAAAACAGAATGCTCAAAAGAATATTTCTTAATAAATAATGGCAGGGGATAGAGGCCTGTGTGCCTGCACCCATGACACAACAAAGATTTAAGAGAATTCTATTATACAAAAGAAGACCATAATAGCTTATTCGTAACCAAAGTCATATTATCAAGCCAAGAACATCAGAGAAAACATAAACATTGACCACTACTATATAAAGGACATTGTAACTATCTCTTGTGTGTGCCTTCTGCATTCAGCCCAAGCTAATATATGCTCACCTCCCTGAGTTTGGGAAGACCAGCAAGATTGCAACTGACAGTTACCATGCAAACGCAAATGTGCAAGAATTAGGTAGCACATTTAAGTGCTATTAAAAATATACAAATCTACTGAGACATATTACATAATATAAGAACTCTGTACAGTATTTTAGTAACTCCTATCGCATTATGCTGCTATTGCATGATACTACAGAGAGAGAAAGACAAAGAAAGAGCTGGTTGGAGATGGTTGGAATGGACCCCACTATCCATCTGCAAGAAACCCTGGTTTCTACTTTGATTCTTTTATAGTGACCCAATGAGATGATGCACGCATAGTAAATTTCCAACCTCAAATCACTGCTTCATGTGATTACAGACTTAAGGAGACTACACTGTATCAGTTACACTTAGGTCACTTTGGTTTTTCTTCCTAACCCTGAACAGAAACTTTTATTTCTGCATAATCTGAGGGTGGCATGTGGATGACAAAAAATAAATAAAAAAGTAATAATTAAAAACAACAACAAAAACTCAAGCAGGAGATGTTATCTGGCACCACCTAACAGAAAGACTTAATGCAAATGTCAGCTTCTAGTGGAACAGACTCCTTGGAAGGTAATCTTTTCATGGGACTGCAAAGAGAACAAGGAACCACTTCTCTCCAGCTAATCACATTGTAACAACAGAGATGGGGACAGCTAATCTTCACTGCTTTCTAAATGTCCTCTGGCCTGTTGAAATGAGTTGGCAGCTTCCTTGCAGTTCATCATGTCCAAGTTATGAATATCTAAAATATGCTCAATGGGCCTTTACTGAAGGACAGTTTTGCAGATGCATGTTTGCTCTGTTTCATAGAGATAAGATGTAAATAACTATGGAATGTGTATTGGAAGTACATTGGCCCTATTGACATGATTCTTCATTATGGCCAGTGTCCTAGTTCCAGTTAGGACAGAGTTAATTTTCCTCCTAGTAGCTGGTAGGGTGCTATGTTTTGGATTAGGATGAGAAGAGCGCTGATAACATGCTGATGTTTTAATTGTTGCAGAGCAGTGTTTACACCAGGCCAAGGACTTTTCAGCTTCTCGCTCTGTCCTGCCAGCGAGCAGGCTGGGGGTGCAGCAGGAGCTGGGAGGGGACAGACCCAGGACAGCTGACCCAAACTGGCCAAAGGGGTATTCCATACCATCTGACGTCATGCTAAACAATATATAGGGGTGGCTGGCCGGGGTGGGGGGCCGGCTGCTCGGGGATAGGCTGGGCATCGGTCAGCAGGTGGTGAGCAATTGCATTGTGCATCACTTGTTTCTTACACATTATTATTATTAATACTATTATCACTATCACTATTATTATTGTTGTTATTATTATTTTCCTGTCTTAATAAACTGTCTTTATCTCAACTCACAGGCTTCACTTTCCCGTTTCTCTCCCCCATCCCAGAGAGGGAGGGGGGAGGGTGAGCGAATGGCTGTGTGGTGTTTAGCTGCCGGCCGGGTTAAACCACAACAGCCAGTCATTCCCTCAGTGACCTGCCGGTCACCTGACCATCCACTGAAATGGCAAAAGCAGTAGGGTTTCCTTTGCTTAAGGAGATCCTTTTGTTCCTTTGGCTAGCCTAAAAGGCTGATGGGTCTGTTTCAGCCAAAAAGGCTAGCTGAATTTGTTGATATTGTAAGATGTAGATGATGTACAGCAGTGAAAGGTAACAGAGTAACATGGTAACAGAAAGAGAGTTAGGCAAGGGTTATAAAGATAAATCCATGACAGGGAAAATAATAATAATAATAATAATAATAATCTTAATGAACTGAATACTTCATGCAGAAAATTGCTCTATAAACCTTTGGCACAGTTTTTCAAACTCTTCACATTTAAATAATGCCTGACCTTTAACCAAATCTAGCCAAAATCAATCTGTGTGCTATGCAGACGAAAATCAGACCTTTGTCATGATAGAAATGGAATCTTCCTTTTTTTTTTTCCTTTTTTTCTTTTTTTTTTTTTCCTTTTTTTCTTTTTTTTTCAGCCTGTTGTTTGCTTCCTTCAAATAGCTTTTGGAGCCAATGGGCCAATTGTCAATCTGTAAGGGAGGTAGAGCTCTTTGTTGAGCTCCCACAGGTTTCATCAAGACAGATAGCTGTAAAAAAGAAAGATTGTATTATTGCTTGCATAATTGTCATTGCAGTTGTGTCACTGTAGAAAATGTAGTAGCATTAGACCACTTCTTATTAGAGGTTCATGAATTCACACACAAGAGAGACAGTATAAACTTCTCAACCACAGTAAAACATTTAATGCTTACATCTTACTAGACACTCTTGTCTCAATATCTTGTCATATTCCTGGTGGACAAAGAGAACAACATATTCCTATTCTCTCTCCAGCACTTTTTGTTCACATATTTGAATATTAGTTACATGTCCTGAGATTTCTTTTCTCTAGATGAAACTGCTCTCTAGTATTATTACATAGTCAAAGACAATAAATGGTTTTAATTTTATGTTGAAAAGTTCATCTAAGAGTCAACAAACTCTTAACTCATTTCTTGTTACGGAAGCAGGTGATGGCCAGACAGGAAAAAGACAAGTGGAATATGAGGTACATCTGTACCCATGGCTTCTGTAATTTTTAATTGTGTTCTTCTCCATGAGAAATACAGATAAGTGATAACCAGACAGAAGAGTCTCCTACACCTTATCTACTGATCTGAAGTAATTGTAAGTATTGAACAGTAAGTCACTGTTCCTGGTTGAAGTTTTATTAATTCTAGCATATGGTAGAAGAAGTAGAAGCAGTGTATGGAAGATGTGTGACATGCAGTACAAAAATTTTCAGCTGCATATTACTCACAGAATTCGCTTGGAGGTAGAAGAGGAGCTCATAGTTAGCAAGCACAGTTCTTGGGTTTATACACAGGAGTAAAGAAACAGAAACAGAAACTATAAAATAGTAGCAACAGGCAACCAGAATCACCAATGAGTAACATATTAGGACTCACAGGAAGAGAAAAAGTGTAAGCACAGGGCTGGGTAGCTGCTGGAAATAGTCACCTCTAAACAAATACAGATGCTAAAGGTCATTGAGTATGACATTTGGCTAAACTCAAAACAAAGGGCTACTTGCGCAGCTGTAGTCATTACAGAACTTTAAGTCTATAAAAGGCTTTCAAAATTTGATTCAATTGTTTAAATAGGTTTTTGTGTCAGCTTTGATCTTTCTAACACATCAATAATGCTTTGAAGCCAGTTGTTATTTAAGAGACAACATCAAGGTCATATAAAGACTTTTACTATAATTGAGTTTACATATGAACAAATGTAGTAAACTTGTCAAATTTTAGAGCTTCAGGTGAAGGCTAGTATATACTGTGAATATTTTCCTTGAGGAAAACTTGGGATTTTGGTAGACGACTAATTGTTGATATGAGATTATTTGAAAGCATATTACACAAATAAAGCCAATATCAGGAGGAGGTAAAAATGTTATCCCATTGCCTGGGTTCTCATGTGTGATGTTAATGACAGAAGACAGCAAAACTATTTGGAAAGCTCTGGCATAGCTGGGTGTGACTAGTATAAAGAAGTAGTTCTTGTGTCATGGGTCTAGGGCCATTTAAGATTCCTCAGGGTCTACCTGGATGCAACCTACTATACAAGAAAGACATGGACCTTCTGCAGGGTTGGTAGCTTATCAGTTCCAGATAGATCTCTCAGTTACATCTTCTAAAATGGTATTGGGAGCTTATTTTTAGGCATTCAAATTTCTTGCTCACGCTCAGGTCTTTTCACATCAATTCCTCACTTTCTAAACTCTGTTTAAAAGCAACGACACTTTTGTTTTAATACTGGGGTTTTCTCCACATTAGCAGAGTTTTCCAACACACTGTAGAACAAAAGACACACAAAGTAACACAAAAATGAAAGCTACCATGATCCCAGAAACTGGCCCCTCACTGATAATACTCAAGCAATGCTCAGCTTACCCTGAATGATTCTGACCTGAAGAAGCACAGATGTCATTTGGACAAATGCAGTGCTGTCCTTAGTTTTAAAAACTGCACTCAATAGAAATCAACCATTAACCTTTGGAAGTAAAGAAATTTTTTGAAGTGGGATAGACAGAAGGAATTTAGTTATTTATTTGTAGCAGTGACACAGAAGACCAAAGAATCTCAGCTGATCATTTCTACGATAAGGTAAAGCTACAGGGTGAACAGGTAACAAAAAAACATGCAATATATTCAAGACGTGACAACTCGAGGTCCCAGTTCAATGAAGCCTGTAATCATCTATTTAATTAAAGTCCCATTGATTTCAAGATCTTTTATGTTAAGAAGGTGGTCTAGTGCTTTGCTGATTCATTAGCTGATAAAGTAGCTTTGGTTAATAAGAATGTTTTAGGGGAGCAATTACACCTGTTTAGGCAGACAGGAGCAAAAGAAAAAATACAACTCAAACCTAAGATATTAAATAAAGCTAGACACATTAAATGAGAAATGGAATGCGCATTTTTAAAATTGCGGGTCCTTATGCACAAGCTCCAGAATATGTGGATTCTCTGTTTTCAAAGTCTTCATGTCAAGACAGGCTAAGATTAAATTCTATTTAGTTTTATTTCATTTCTAATGATCATCACAGTGTCATAGCTCTTCCTGGTGTTAAAACTGATACATCCCCTGACACATTATAAGCGTATAAATTAAAACCTATACATTATACCCTAACTTCAAAGTTCAAGGTTTAGTTCTGAGATTTTTGAAATGTAGCCTCTTTTCTGAATACCATATTTCATTACACATTTATTCATAAATACTCTATATTTCTCTTTTAAAAATTATATTGTCATATTAAGTGATCAATTTCATAATCTGCATTCATGAAAGAAAGAATGAAATATTCGTCCTACTCTATTGAGTGCATGGACTTGAACTCCATGCATTTGCAAATGGAAACCATGCACTTCTGCCTGTAAATGGTAAAATGGTGAACCTACAGGGCAGATACACTGCCTACTCCTTAGCCTGGAGAAAACCATCATTGTTTGCAAAATCATTTTTCTTTGAAATTATCAGTACAATCTACATAACAAAAAACAATATTGTAGCTATGGCTGTGAGTAAGACCAATATTAGATTGCTTTTCACTTAAATATCTTCAGCTGGAATTCTCCATATCAGTTGAAATAAACTCTTGGAAAGTCTCTATAG
The DNA here is from genome assembly GCF_040182565.1 of Anser cygnoides. Taxonomy (NCBI): domain Eukaryota; kingdom Metazoa; phylum Chordata; class Aves; order Anseriformes; family Anatidae; genus Anser; species Anser cygnoides. The sequence goes on from NC_089875.1 coordinate 88,815,338, forward strand.
CATTTTAGATTTCAAGTGCATTTTGTGATTGGAAGTCCTCATTCTACTTTCTTTGGGTTTTGTATTATCTCTAGTGACTGTATAGTTTAGCATGAGATTATTCGATCATGCTTTCTCTCATACTGTTCCCAAATCTTATTTTGATGCAACAACTATAGAAGCATATGGATGGTAAGGAAGGTGTACCGGTAACTACACCTATAAACTGCACATGTAAAAGAACAATAATATTTTAGTATTTGCTTAATACTTTGCATTGCACCTACCCCACAATAATGACTGGTTGCTTGGTTTTGTTTTTATTTTTGACAATTCAATATGCAAATTAACTACCTTAATACCTACAAATAGATGTAAGTTCAGATGATGAGAGAGTGTGAGGATCTAAGATGTTGCCACTCTCACCAGTGTTTTTTATCACTGGTAAAATATGCTCAACTTTGCATAAAAAGATAATGCCTCTAGGACAACAGCATGCATGAATGCACCACAACAGAAAAAAATTATGGAACACTGGGAAGAAGAAACAACTTTTCAAAGAAGGACATTGACAAACAAGCAATTAAATTAGCTAAAGTGAAAAAAAAAAGAAATGAAATATAAAATGCTATGGTATAATTCAAAATTTTTAAAGTTAAATACATATCCAAATCAGGACACTTACAAGTTAAACTTTATCACAACAATAGTCATCTTTAGTTTCAGAAGATATATTACAGAATCACAGAATCGTCTAGGTTGGAAGAGACCTCCAAGATCATCTAGTCCAACCTCTGTCCTAACACTAACAAGACCTCCACTAAACCATATCACTAAGGGCTACATCTAACGTCTTTTAAAGACCTCCAGGGATGGCAACTCAACCACTTCCCTGAGCAGTCCATTCCAATGCCTAACAACCCTAATTATAAATATATATATATAATATTAGATTGTATTATAAAAAAACACACTGTTTTATACTTGTATTTTAATGATCTCTGTCACAGTTTTATTATGTGCTCAGTAATTGTTCTGGGTCTAAGATGCTTGGAAGATTTCTTTACTCAGTGATGTACTTTCAACAGTCTCATTAATAGAGCATGCACTCTACATTGCCCTTTCCCAAGGGTTCCTAAGTCTGGGAAACAGCAGCTTAAGAGGTGCAGAACTTTAAACTTCTCAGAGCTGCTTTTTCCATCACAGATCAATTTGTATTTTTTAATTGTTGATACTTCCTAAGTAGAGAAAAAGAAAACTTTCATCTTTTCCAACTAATGCTCAAATGCTAATAACAAAAAGAACATTCCTTCCTATTATATCTTTTTTGTGTTGTTTTTTTTGTTTGTTTGATTGATATTTTTTTTCATCACTGTTAATGTTGAGCATTTCAGATATATTTATGTCAAACAAGGAATTCTAGTTCTTGCAGATCAGGACAGCAACAGTGACTGGACAGAAAATCAACAGGGGAAAAAGAGCAATAATTTCGCAAAGGGAAGAAGAGAATGCTAAATATTTTTGCTATCACTTGCTTTGCTTGTCACCTTCCTACATCCCAAGATAAAACCTGAAAGTGAAATTTTGGGCATCATCTCCCATCTTCTTTTCTTAAAAATGATTTGACATATTTATCATCTAGGAAATAATAGGAAACAAAAATAGGTAAAAAACTTCTCTCTCCTATTTTTTTTTCCCTTTGGAATTCAGGGAGAATACTACACAAAATGTTGAACAGCTCTGGCAACTGTACTTCACAAAAATATGACGTGTTTAGGCACCAATGTTGGAAAATTGCAGTTAGCATAACTTTAAATACAACCCTTAAAATTGTCAGCAATTTTCTTCCCCCCTTTCAGAACAGTTTAAACAAATGCATAGCAAATTCATTGCAACCTTTTATGCACATCTTTATTGCAGCAGTCCAAATGAATTTCTTCTGGAGAGATATTTAAAGCTGTCATAATAAGATGGTCTGCCCTAGACAGATACAAAGTGTGTGTGTCTGCCTCTACCAGCAGACAGCCCAGAGAAAGCTTTTCTCCTGTGATCTGGGCACCAGCTTTGCTCTGCCTCACCCACCTTCCCCTTCAACCTTCCTTAACTCATGCCATTAACAACAACAAAAATTCATTTTGCTGCCACTAGTGATGAGGGCAAATAAAACCTCTCTTTATCATCCATGGGGTGAAAAAAAAAATAATCAATTTCTCTCACACTTCTGAGAACCTTTGGATCAGCTCTGTCTTACAGTGCCTGCTTACCAACAGGAGCAAATAAGCTCCCAACATACATTTACTATTGCAAATACTCCTTGTAGATTCATTCTGATTCCAATTATCAGTCTGGTGTGAAGTTCAATAATTACAGGATTTGAGAGCTCTTTCACACAGCTTTCTCTACAGAGAAAGCTAGACACTGTGCTGAACAACAGTACAGAATAATTATTGACTCAACATAGAGCACAAGAGAGATTACACCCTATATTTACATGTCAATTGACTTTTGAAGAGAAAAATAGGGGATAAAATCTCCAGAGATTCAGATCCAGATCAAAATCTCAGAGTTCTTTTTATAAACATTGTGCTAATATTAAGATTTTATTTTTTACTATTATTTTTGCAATTCAAATCTACATAAAAATATCCTTAATTTCATGGTATTAAATAGTATTTTCCCTAGGTAATATTCATGCTATATTTATGCTTGTGAAGGTATTTTATTTTACAACATCATTATATTTTGCTAAATTTGATCACTTTCAGAATATTCAAGATTAATATAATTGTAACACTTTTCAAGAGATTTATTATTTCTGATTCTTGAGCATCTGGCAATAAAACAACTAGAAGCAAACAAGATTTTTTAGTTAGACTTCTCACACATTAGCATTTAAATAGCAGTGAAAATTAATAAATGCAAATTTAAAAGACTGCTGGCTCTTTGAAACCAGAATGATCTTTTAACAGTAAACTACTTTTTTTCTGAGTTCTAAGCTTTGCAGACATTAAGAATTACATGTTTTAAAATTCTATCTTTGTTGCAACATGAAAAATCTACAGAAGTGACAAATGAAAAAGCTCTCTATCTATACAAGGAAACAGATTAGATTGATAAGTATTGTGTTGATTCCAACTATAGTTTAAAAATCAGGAAAAATATTTTCACTTAATTATTTTAAATCTTATTTTCACTTTTCACTGCAAGTATGCCAATATAATTATGAGATTGTGTAACATAGATTCATTTAAATTCTTAGATTTTGTAGAGCCCCATGTTTAAAAATTTTTAACAACTTTATTTTAGACAACTGTTCAATTTATGATTTATAATGAGTTCCATTTTAGGCTGAAACTGGAGTTAAATTTTTACCCATAAAAGTGTTTTTTCATTGATCAGAACAAATTTAGGAACAAAAGCTTGTTTGTTAACAAGGGGTGTATTTTCCATAATTAAGAAATGTAACATTGCTTCTGGTTTACATGCACTTCAAGACTGTAAAGCTAATAGAACCTACCTCTCTTACTTCATTTCCTTCATATATTTGAAATTTCTACCTTTCCAAGTTAGTTTTACAACTTTAAGAGACCAGCTAACTAAACTGAGGAAGAACAATGGCTGAAAATAAATAAATAAATAAATAATCATTTTTATTGGCACCAAACATTATAATTCATCAACAAAACAAAAATTATTTTAACTCTTTGCTGGCTGTCACAATGACAAATCCAGACTTAAAAACAGCTTAACATTTACAGATAATTCTGAAATGTTAAAGTTTGAATTACCTTGAGATTTATACTCAACTTTGCCAACTCCTATTGTTCAAACTAGTTGGGATCGTAATGCCTACAGTCTCCACAATTTGATGTGAAGCAGGCCATTCGCGTACTCCAAGCCTGAAGATGAAGTCGGATGGATCTAGGCTTGAACCAGAGGATTAGCCAATGTGTGGACAGTGTAGATGAGTAGGAAGCTTGGGTTTGAGCCTGGGCTCCAACTGTCACAAACACAAAATCAATAGCTGAGGTATGCAGTCACCTAAGTATCATGGGCAGTTCATCTGCAACACGGATCCATCATGCCAAGAAAACAATGATATACAGTTTGGCTCTCTACAGAGTCCATCTCTGCGCTGAAAACATCTTGCTTTCTTGGCCAGTTGAGGTTAATGAGGAGTATCTCCATGTCTGTCCAGAACAAAGTCAATGCTAATAAACGTCAAAGACCAACACTGGCTCTGTGCAGTGTCATGGGATGACACATGATTTGTCTTCATGCTGTTCCCAGAACTAACAGAGAGAACAGTATGTAGGCAAGCCTATAAGCATCTCTCCAGAGAGCCAGATACCATTTTGCAAGGCTGGCACTGGGCTGGAGCTGGAACAACCTGCTACATCCAAGCTGCTCTGGGCAGAGCTGCATACCCACTATACGCCAGCTTCCAGTGGGGTGTATTTGCTCAAGTGCAAGAACAAGCAGATGATGGGTCCTTGCATCTGCCTGGAGCAAGACACAGAGACTCCTGAGTGACTTTGCAGGGGCACTTGCAGGGCAGCAGAGTAACACAGCCCACATTGTAGCTTCGCATTGCAGCCCACTATCTACGTCTTCCCGTTACCCAGGGAATCCTAGCACCCACAGAAGTGCAGAGCTGACAACCACAGAGGCAACAAATGTTTTTAATAAGCGATTCATGCTTTAACTATCATAACTTGCTATTTATTTCATGGAATTGTATAGGCTGGGAGGGATCACTCAGCCCAACTCCCTGCTCAAAACAGGGTCAATCCCAAAATGAACCATGGGCAAGCTGATCTAACATTCTAGTTGGGTCTGCTTCCAAGTCACTCAATGCACTTCCATTTCAGTTATCTTCTATTAAATATGTAGAAACAGATTGTTTTTCATTTCAGAATCAAGCCTTCTTTGCAATTCAAAGCCATCCCATTCTACATAAATCTAAGCAGAAAATTCTCACCCAAAATTCACTGACTCATCTCTGTACTACCATCAAGTTCTGTTAGAATCCTTAATGTGAAATATATTTACAGAACAATATGTATTCTTTATAAGAAGAGGACTTCAAATTATTGCAGAGACCCACAGTTGTTGAGGTCTCCATATGCACGCAGACACTGCTTTACATAGTTTTAAATGCACTGCTGTACGTGAGAGTTAATGTACAACATGCAACTGGCAGTAACCATGAGATATTAAGAGTACATTTTAGAGGAGGGAAGAAATGTGGTACTGTTTAAACACACCACATGAAGCAGTTAATCTGCACAGAAATAACAACACAGAACAAACCATTAAATTGAAATAAATAAATAAATAAATCTATTAACAGTGATTTAACATTTGTTTTGTTAAAAGTATCATTTCCTGTTAATACTGAAACTGTTAATGCAAAAGCTTTTAAAATGCATGTGTGCCTAAATTTCTGGACATCACAATCACATATGCTAACAAAATACATTTTATTATCTTGAGGGTCATCACGCGGCACTTGCAGGGCAAGCAGGCGATCAGGCCCAGTCAGCATGGATTTATGAAAGGCAGGTCCTGCTTGACGAACCTGATCTCCTTCTATGACAAAGTGACACGCTTGGTGGATGAGGGAAAGGCTATGGATGTGGTTTACCTTGACCTCAGTAAGGCTTTTGACACAGTTCCCCACAACATTCTCCTCAAGAAACTGGCTGCTCGGGGCTTGGACTGGCGTACGCTTCGCTGGGTTAGAAACTGGCTGGATAGCCGGGCCCAGAGAGTTGTGGTGAATGGAGTCAAATCTGGTTGGAGGCCGGTCACTAGTGGTGTCCCCCAGGGCTCGGTACTGGGGCCGGTCCTCTTTAATATCTTTATCAATGATCTGGATGAGGGCGTCCAGTGCACCCTCAGTAAGTTTGCAGATGACACCAAGCTAAGTGCGTGTGTCGATCTGCTCGAGGGCAGGAAGGCTCTGCAGGAGGATCTGGATAGGCTGGAGCGATGGGCTGAGGTCAACTGTATGAAGTTCAACAAGGCCAAGTGCCGGGTCCTGCACCTGGGGCGCAACAACCCCAAGCAGAGCTACAGGCTGGGAGATGAGTGGCTGGAAAGCTGCCTGGCCGAGAAGGACCTGGAAGTATTGGTTGATAGTCGGCTGAATATGAGCCAGCAGTGTGCTCAGGTGGCCAAGAAGGCCAACAGCATCCTGGCCTGCATAAGAAGCAGTGTGGCCAGCAGGTCTAGGGAAGTGATTGTGCCCCTGTACTCGGCTCTGGTGAGGCCGCACCTCGAGTACTGTGTTCAGTTTTGGGCCCCTCGCTACAGGAAGGACATGGACGTGCTCGAGCGAGTCCAGAGAAGGGCGACCAAGCTGGTGAGGGGTCTGGAGAACAAGTCTTACGAGGAGCGGCTGAGGGAGCTGGGCTTGTTCAGCCTGGAGAAGAGGAGGCTCAGGGGCGACCTTATCGCTCTCTACAGTTACCTTAAAGGAGGCTGTAGAGAGGTGGGGGTTGGTCTATTCTCTCACGTGCCTGGTGACAGGACGAGGGGGAATGGGCGAAAGTTGCAACAGGGGAGTTTTAGGTTGGATGTTAGGAAGTACTTCTTTACCGAAAGGGTTATTAAGCATTGGAACGGGCTGCCCAGGGAGGTGGTGGAGTCACCATCCCTGGAGGTCTTTAAAAGACGTTTAGATGTAGAGCTTAGCGATATGGTTTAGTGGAATACTTAGTGTTAGGTCGGAGGTTGGACTCGATGATCTTGAGGTCTCTTCCAACCTAGAAATCTGTGATACTGTGATACTGTGATGAACTCCATTTTGCATGAAACTATACTATTTCAGTTACTCATGCTATCCGCAATATGTTTTAGAAATCTTAATGCATTTTGGAAGAACCATACTAGCCACAGATTTAGGCCAAACACCTTTTGGGTGAGCTTTTGAAGACTGTGGCATTCTGTACATATTTATCAGTCCGTATAAGGAATTTGCTGCTCAGCACAAAGAAAAAAGAAAAAAAAACTTCTGCTTCTTCTTCAAGAAATTAAGTGTCTGTGAACTAGGAAAAAAATGGCACTACATCCACTCAAATCTATTTGTAAAGGACTGTGATTTCATTTGTTCGCTTCCTCGATTAAAACTGCTCATGTTTTTAAAATCTTAGTTAGCTGACACCATTAGTGTTGAAAATTCTGCATTCATCTTCTCAGAGTTAACCTGTCAGTAGAACACAGACTAGTTTCATTTCTAGGCCCAACTAATCCAAAGAAATTAAGAAGAATTTTCTCAGATATCCTGTCTCTGAAGAGCTATTCTTTTATCTGAGCAGATGTACTTCCACTGTGTGAAATTATTGCTGAGGCCTCTCTTTGCTTTATTAAGATTCTTCCATAAATGAAGTATTTTCAGGGAACGGGAAGAAATATCACTTATTCTGGTCTGCCCTCTGTGACGCTCAAGAACAAATTGGTCAACCATGCTATAGCCACCCGTGGAAGCATTCATCCTGCCATGGCCTGAGGCTGCCTGCCCTTCAGCTCACTACGGGTGTTACATGCCCCAGCAGACTGGTGGCTGCATTAGGCAACCTCAAAGCCATCTGCAGGCACTTCTGCATTTCTCTTGAGACCACCTTTTAAGAGCAGTTTAGGCATACCCAGCGAGTCATTCGAAAATTTTGTACATTAATCTCCCGCCTTCATAATGAACTTGTAAGATAGGGGTTTAAATCTTATTTCTCATTCCTCTTTTCTGAGTAGTCCATGCATAGAATAGCAGCTTATTTCTAACTACCATCTGGTGTAGTTGCATGTTTAGCTCAAATTTGAGAGTTTTGTGTGGGGGCTTGAAGGTTCCTGGGTTCAGACTCTGAAATGCTTTTAATAGAGAAATTTTAGTTCAGTTTTAATTTGAGCCTGCTCAAGGACAAAAAAAAAAAAAAAAAAAAAAAAAAAACAACCCTTTTTTTTTCATTTTTGAATTATCAAATGGAAGGTGTCAATGATTTGCAAACTAGTGAAAGAAAAAGAATGTCACTGAGCAATTAATTTAAACCAAGCCCTTCCACTGAGAAGGCTGTAGGTTAATTACTTGAAATTTTCAACAGAAAGGCTTCACCAAAAAGATGTCTCAGTGACTATACATTGCACCTTATTTCAGCTTTTCATGCTTGCCAATAAAACACTGCCAACCCACTAATCAATAATGAAGTCTAAAAGAAAAAAATCCTATAAATTATGGGTTGATATACATCATAGGCTATTAGTATGCATATTTAGACATTGTTTAGTTTTAGTTGTAAACATATTAACATATATTTAAAAAAATAATGTATTAATTGCAGTAAAATGCAGTATTTTAGTGAGGACTATCTTATATTACTCAGAGAACTAGTGCGTGCACACATGCTGTTACCATAGTGGAAGTAACAGGCTCTAAATTCACTACTATGCAGTAACCTGTTGAGCATTTCACATTCTTAGACAGCTATGCCAGTCTTTTAAATCATATTTTTGTTCTTGAGTCATCAGAAACAACACATAAACCCCTCTGGAGAACTAAAAACATTCTTCTTCTAGTGAACTGATGCTTCATGCCAGTACTGGGTGCACTGTGCACTGAGACAAGCTCTTAATGTGTTTCCATTACTGTTGGGCTGTAGCAACAGGTGAGCACTGAGCAATTGTGCAAGTGCATTTTATATCCAAAAATATTACTATAACAGTGACAGAGAAGACAATATGTGAGCACTTCAGGGCAAATGCTGCAATTTTGCAAATATTTTTAAGCCCAGCTTCTTGGCAAGGGTCATTAATTATTCTTTTTATTGCAAGAGCGTCTAGAGGCCCTGACTCTAAATAAAGTTCCAGCACGCTGGGCTACAGTGTTGCAGTCAGAAACACATAGTATAAAACAATCCAGGCCATGAAGTAATGGAAACCTTAACAAGAGGGTAGAGTGAGCTAGAGGTAGCGTTATACACGCTTCTTGTGTAGGCAAGGAACTAATGCATGGAGAGATTAAGGCCATTGTTTAGCAAAACCCTTAAGCACATGTACGAGTAACCCCACTCCTGTTCAGGAAGGCATTACTGCCAAAATGAAGGTCTATAGCCCTTTGTGTTAAATCAGGGCCTTGGTGACCTGTTCAAGGTCACCCAGTAAATCTGAGATAACGGTGGGATTTGGACTCAAGCCTCCTGCTTTTCACTAAGATGCCTTAAACAGAAACACAGTCTGCACTTTTTGTTTTGGCTTTATCACTGTTTTGTTTTATTCCACTGTTTACAATTTTAAAATACTTACATAGAATCTCAAATAAGTAGTTAACACTATGAGTCTCAATTGCAATGTGTCTGAAATCTAACTGACATGAAATATATATGACAAAGATGGGACAAATATAACAGGAAAATAATATAAGCATAGACATGAGATGAGACTTTTGCTGAAAAACAGGTATGCACACAATTTTTCATAAAAGAAACTTACCATGATTCACTCTGTAAAAATTGAAATCTAACTAAGTCTTCATTAGAATGGAAAACAAACAAACAAACAAAAAAAAATTAAATTAAGGTTTTGCTGAGCAAATTTGGAAAGATGATTTCAGGAAAAGAGAAAATCAGAAAACTTATCTTACAAATACAGGTATCATCAGAGAATAATCAGGCAATAGAGATTTTTTTACAGAAAACAAAAATATCTTTCACTCAAAACCGTTCCTGGTTATTACAAAATTGATTTTATTATTAAAAAGTGGCCACTTAAAATTTACACTGAGAACAAAATACAGTAGAATTTACACCAGGCTTAATTAATTCAAGATATCTTACCTGAATTCGATGTTTTCCAATGAAGATACACTGTAATGCCTTTGACTTAGTTATATCAACTCATTTTCCACTAAAAAGCCCAGAGGCAGTTAGGAGAAAAGGTTATTACTGTACTCAGCATTTCTAAACAGCTTTTAAGCCAGTGTTGTGGATGAAATTACATACTTTACTCATAAGAGAGAAGCAATATATTTATTGATATAATGTATTGATCTAACAAAGCTTAATAGTAAATAAGACAGAGACTTAAAAAGATTCAAGATAGCAAGACACACTTGATGATTTACTGCATAGAGGACAGGGTAAGTGTCAGGGATACACTTCCATTGAGTCACAAGGTTCAGAGTTCCCTTGCTTTGTAAACTCCTTGAACCAAAGGGGTAAGGAACCTAGGTACAATCTAAGATGTAATCTTAGTGAAGCTTTCAAAGTTTAGCAAGCTATAAATTACTTACTGAGGATCTGTTGGGGCAAGGAATATCTCACAAGGAGTAAGGGGTCTCAGCAGCAGGTGTGACCTTGGGAGGCATCCCTGCTCAATGGGAGATTAGAACAGAACAGAACAGAATAGAATAGAACAGAACAGAATAGAATAGAATAGAATCAATTAGGTTGGAAAAGACCTCCAAGATCATCTGGTCCAACCATACACCTACCACCAATATCACGCACTAGACCATGCTCCTAGGCACCACGTCCAACCTTTCCTTAAAGACCCTCAGGGACGGTGATTCCACCACCTCCCTAGGCAATCCGTTCCAATGCCTGACTATTCTTTCTGAGAAGAAATTACTCCTGATTTCCAACCTAAGCCTTCCCTTGAACAACTCAAGGCGATTCCCTCTAGTGCTATTGCTAGTTATCTGCAAGAAGAGGCCTACCCCAGCTACCCACACCTTCCTTTCAGGTAGTTGTAGAGAGCAATAAGGTCTCCCCTGAGCCTCCTCTTCTGCAGACTAAACAGCCCCAGCTCCCTCAGCCACTCCTCACAGGACTTGTGCTCCAGACCCTTCACCAGCTTTGTAGCCCTTCTCTGGACACACTCCAGGGCTTCAATGTCTTTCTTGAAGTGAGGGACATAAAAGATGAACACGGTACTCAAGATGCAGCCTCACCAGAGCAGAGTACAGGGGGACGATCACCTCCCTGGTCCTGCTGGCTACACTATTCTTGATACAAGCCAGGATGCTGTTGGCCTTCTTGGCCACCTGGGCCCACTGCCGGCTCATGTTCAGGCGAGCATCAACCAACACCCCCAGATCCTTTTCCTCTGCACAGCTTTCCAGCCACTCTGTCCCAAGCCTGTATCATTGCATGGGGTTATTGTGGTGAGACAGGTTAGTTTTACCCTACTGATGATGTGTTGTTGCACTAGTAATCCTGCTCAGTACGAGAGGAACCACAGGGTCAGACATTCGGTGTATGTGCTTGGCTGAGGAGCCACTGGAGTGAGGCTACCATCTGTGGGATTATGACTGAACACCTCTAAATTGGAATATCCCCTAAACATAACAATACTGCAGCGCCGAGGAGCCTCGGGGGGCTTACAATAGTCGGCCTCTCCGGCAGCTGGTGTGGAGTGCTGCACGTGGTCAGGACTGGAGTGCAGATGGATGTGGCACCACTTCTCCCCCACCATATACCACATGTTCATGGCGAACCCGATGCTAAATCATTCATAGACAACCTGATTCTGGGTCAGGGTTTTGTACGTAGCAGAGCAGCTCCCTCACTGCGATCTATTGAAAGTCAGCCCTCAACAACAATTTTTACTACCTGAAAGGAATTTTTGTGGAGCTGGAGATCAGCCTCTTCTCACAGATAACCAGTGATAGGACTAGAGGGAATGGCCTCAAGTTGTGCCAGGGGAGGCTTAGGTTGGAAATTAGGAGACATTTCTTCTCAGAAAGAGCATTCAGGCATTGGAATGTGTTGCCCAGGGAAGCTGAGGCATCACCATCCCTAGGGGGGTTTCAAGGAAAGGTTGGACCTGGCACTTAGGGACATGGTTTAGTGGGTGACATCGGTAGTAGGGTGATGGTTGGACCAGATGATCTTGGAGGTCTTTTCCAACCTTAATGATTCTGTGATTTAAAGTGCAGTACCCAGCACTCAGCCATGTTGATCCTGTCATGCAGCCAGCTGCCATGCAGAAGGGCTCTTGGGCTGTTCTCTATTTATGGGGTAAGATGATGACTAACAGGAATATTGTTTTTTTGTTGTTGTTGTTGTTAGATGTCTGTCTGTCAGTTTCTCCAGCACTCAGCTTGAGACAATATTGCAGTCACTATCTGCCTTGGGTTCAACAGCTACCATTTGAGCAAGGAAACGCCAAACTGAAGGGGGAGGAAGGGGGACAGAGGGGCAGGAAATGACACCATCACAGCCAGAACAGGGAAAAAAAGTTACCCCAGTTAATGGGGTCCCTGGTACTGCAAGACCATTTAATCAAACCAGCTACAGGACAACTATCACTTCATTTCTCTGAAGTTGTTTAAGAGGCTTCTTATGTTTTCACTCCCTTCCCTTCCCTTTTTCTTTCAATAAATTAAATTTAAATAAAAAATCAGCTGTACAGAAAGCTGATTTAATCACCCTTTGTCACAATTGCTGCAGCAAAGTTCAGATTCAACTGAACTGACTAAAAAAAATGACTCCTTTATAGCTAGACATTTGGTTATGAAGTGTAACATGTTCAACTTTGCTGCCAGGGTGACAGTGAAGGAAACAAGTTTGTGACAGAACAGCAGAAATGAGAACCAGCTGCACAGACCGTGCTACCAAAGAACCAAGAACCACATGAAGAGCAGGTTTCCACAGGTTGCAGTAGCATTACTTAGCATGTTTTTATGTCTCCAAGGGAAGTAACACTAACAGAAAAATCCTCCTTTAGGACATGAAGCCTGATGTCTTCTTAACCACACTGAGTGAGCCATTTAGAAAGGTTTGTTAGCACAGTGCCCTCAGCAGCCTGCTGAAAAACCCTGCACCAACAGGCATCGCACACAGTGGTAAAAGCTCTCACTTAGACTAATTCAAAGAGCAAGGTTCCCTATTAGGCTTGCCCACAAGTGCCTACAAACCAGGTGATTAGTCCATTTCAGAATCTGCCACTGATTTTCATTTGTATATGCATACATTAAAGCAATTTTAGTGACCCTTACGCATATCGGTTGGCACCATCCATTAGTAATGTTGTCAGACACTTCCCATTGCAACACCTTGCTTGCTTTTTTTCTTAACCTTGCCAAGCTAAATGGGCAGAAATTTTCTAGGCCAGATGTCTGCCTGAGATCACACTTTAATGGAAAAATTCTAGGAGAATAGTTCAGCTGGGAACCAAGCCAGAAGAAAATATTTTTTGTTTAAATATTGAAAGCATTTTTCTTGTAGAAGTTCTACCTACTGGCCCCTGACTCTGCAAAAGACCCATGGAATTTGGCAGGGATGAGATTTTTCATCAAGAATGTGCTTTTTGCACCCCATGTGAAAATCACCCCCTCTGGTTTCAAAGACTTTGCAAAGTCAGGGTTTGCCCAACACAAGGCCCAACATAGGCCCAGCAGAAACTTACCAAAGTTCCTGAGGTTTTAAAGCTAAATTTCCTGAAGGCTTATCTTCACTGCACCTGCATCTGACAGAAGTGCACAGAAATGGCAGAAAGCACAGACTAAGTTAAAAAAAAAAAAAGGGGGGGGGTGGCTTGGGGAGCAGCAAAGCAGAGGAAAGGGCAAAACTGTGAAAAAGAAACAGAAACAGAGATCTTGGTCAGAAAGCTATCTGAAGATACTTGGAGCAGTAAGAAAATGAGATCCACTGTGTTCAAAGACAGGATATATCATGCTTTCTTTATAAATAAACAAATCCACATCAAAGAGAGGTAAGCCTTCTCATCAGTTCTTCCTCCTAACAGAAAAAATCCCTGAATTTTAGCTGAAAAGGAATAAAAAGTGAAGGAAGGGAAAAAAGTGAAGAAAAAAAATAAGTGAAGAAAAGGAATAAACAGCTTTTTTGCAGCATTACTTCCCTGTTTTCTAGGAGTTTGATTTTCTTCAGGATACTTTGAATTTTTAATTCAGCTGGAAGGACATGGTTTGATATTGATCACCAGATTAATGAATTCACACCATCTGAACATCAGACTTTGCAATATTGTCAGAATTAAGTGAAGCTCCATGTAATTAATAATACGATTATTTAGCAAATATGTATATTACAGAGGTAACTGTCAGTATTTACAACATCCCGTTTTTGTTTTTCTACTTGGAACTACTTTTGTTTATTGAAGTATATTTCTAGGGTATCATAAATAACCATATTTATGGTTACCATCATGTGAGTAGCAGCTTGTCCTAAAAAGCCAAGGGCTGTGGGATTTGAGGGCAAATCCAATTTCGTTCAGTCTCCAGTGGCCACTGCTCATAAAACTGAACATAATTTGTCACAATTGGCAACTTCAGTTGAAAAGAAACTTCAAAGTTCCCCAGTACAATAAAGGATAGAGCTGCTGTCAAACTCCACTTTCTTTAAGCTGCAGGGGTTTTGGAATGGAAAGAATGACAGCCTAATTTAGTTTTCCAAATCCTTTTCCAGGATCTAGGTATACATATACTATCCTTATTAAAGTTTACTACAAAACACGGGGAACAGGAAAACCCCACTAGATTCAATGCAATCTGACGCCATTATATTTAGGGTTTGCTTGAGTGCCCATGGAAACTTTAAAATAAACATTTGATTGTATTACTGTAAATCTTAGGAAGGATTACTAAGTTTGGAAGAATCCTTGTGGAACAAATGGGAATACAAATCCAATGTTAAGAAGCAAAAATAAGAGATTTTTTTTTCCACATGGGAGAGACTAATCGTATAAAACAGTCTTACTCCAAAGATGACTGCTGCCTAACTCATCTATAGGCAATGCTAGAACTGTTGCATAAAACTGACATACATGGTAGTAAATAAAATGAACCTGTGACCACTCTCTTGTGCTGAAGCCAATTGTCGTGACACAGCTTCTACTCCTGCAGCTAAACTTTTTCCCATCCTGAAACATGTTGGTTTCATTAGAAACACCCCCTGCTCTACAATACACTCCAAGCAATGCCTGGATATTCACTGTGAACATATGAGTTGTCACAGGCTGCAATTATGCCAAGGAGGATACTAACAATTCATCTTGTGTGGAGAGTCATAGAACGGCACTACAATATCTCCTTTGTCCTCTTATTTAATATAAATGCAAGCAAAGGTCTCCAAACATGTTTTGATGTGCTGCATGGACTAAATTGCTAATATTGTGACCTCTTTTCTGATGAAAGAGCCAACCACCCTCCATAAGGCACCAGCAGAGGTGAAGTTCTCACTGGGTAATCCCCCAAAAGACATGCATTTTAAAAAGCAAGGGTGACCAGGGTTATCAACACTGGTCTTGATGCTCTAAGACATGGCACATAGTCCACGACTACTTTTAGAAAGACAGCCTTGTTGTCAGGAAGCCTTTCAAAACATATTATGTTCAAAGGAATTCTCAGGATCAATTTCCAAATAGAGGAATAAACCAATAAGCAAATTCTCTGCTTTCTGACAAAGCTCTTTGCCAAGGAGCATAATAGAACTAACTATAACAGTGTATATTGTTTAGGATTTGTTAGCTCAGATGTGTCATTGTCTGACCTGAGCCCTCCACACACAGATGTGAATAGGCAATATTTGCACAGCAAAGATCTCTGCTAGCTCGGGGTCTTTGTACCATTCTCTGTTTTGTGTTGTAGATTTTCCCTGGAGGTGGCAGCATTGATAGCAACTGCTTTCTCAAGGGAATTGGCAGGAGTACAGGGAAAGATTTTCTCTTAAGACATTGAGGTTTACTGTATTTTTCCACCCATGCAGCAGGCAATTTCAGCAATTGCTGATTGATTTTCAGGCAATTGTAGCAAGTAGATTTGATCACTGAAATCAGAAGGGCAAAGACAGTAGAGTAAGCACATGCATTACAGAGAAAGTGGAAGAGTTTGTATGAAAGTGATAACAGAGTCCCCTGCTGGGTAAGCTTCTTTATTATCTTGTCTAAGCTCAACTGCAATGCAACTGAAAGCAGGCCTGTACACTGCAGGCAAGGCTTTAGCTCCAGCCTGTCTCTTCCATGGCCTGCCCTTTGTCTGAGACTGCTTCACTCCAGCATTATCCACACCTACCCATTTGCCATAGGTGCCACCTTTAAAAATTTTGCAGGTAGCCCTTCTGTCTATGAAAAAGGACTAAGAGGTATTTTTGTCATTCATTAGCTTTAAAGAATGGGTGAAGTACATTGTTTATAGACTGTTTTCTTATGAAAGCTTTTACACACATGAACAAACAACTTCCAGTCTTGCATCTTGACATTTCAGTTACACAGAGGAATGTGAGCTAATTGTTACTTGCTAACACAAGATGCACAAGGATATCATTTTTTTTTCACAAGTTCTTCCTGCCTACTAGGAAAGAAAACACAAAAATGGGCTAATTAATTTACAATTTCATTATCTGTCTCCAAGCATTCACACATTTATTGGTGAGAAATTTTATCTTTGCAACTCACACAAGTATCACCTAAAAAAGCTTTGTTCTGTTTCTCCAGTACGGTTCTTCAGCAACCTATTCACAGAATGAAATGAAATCTTATTCCCAGTGAAATCAATGGGCAGTTTGAACAGGATTTTCCCCAGTCTTCTCCACAAACGCTTTGAACCTGTCATGTTATTCCAATCAATTTATATACTTGTTGCTTTACAACTTTTGCAGCCTCTCGGCATGAATTGAACATAATAGGGTTTTTTTTGGTTGTTTTTTTTTTTTTTCTTATTTTACTTTTACCAGAACTAAAGCGTGTCATAACACATTTTTACCTTGCCTTCACTGTAAAGCATTTAGATGACCAAGTGCAAATCACCTCTTGTTTCCCTTCAGGTAGTAAATTCTGTGAGATACCTTTTTTTGCTCAGAAACGTGCTACCTTCTCACTTAACTCACTTGTTGATGACATATGCTGACACTATATTCAGAATCTACTGTGATTCTTGATCCAGTATTCTTTCAAATTAATTTTGGAGGTGTTTTCTTTATTTTCTGAAGTCTATAATGACCATTACAATCTTTTCTAATGATTTCTTTCTAACCATAGAATCATAGAACCACAGATTCGATGGTTTGGGTATGGGTTGGAAGGGACCTTAAAGATCATCTATTTCCAACCCCCCTGACATAGGCAGGGACACCTCCCACTACACCAGGTTGCTCAAAGCCCCATCCAGCCTGGTCTTAAACCCTTCCATGGATGGGGCATCCACAGCTTCTCTGGGCAACCTGTTTCAGTGCCTCTCCACCCTCCCAGTAAAGAATTTCCTCCTAATCTCTAATCTAAATCTCCCCTCTTTTAGTTTAAAACCATTCTCCCTTGTCCTGTCAATCTATACTTGGCTCCTCGGCTCTTCTCACAGAGACCAGTCCTGCAGTCAGCTTTCTGCCCCCCACCTCACCCCTAGTACCGCTTCTTCTTATTACTTTTTTATATAACTTATGAACAGCTAGAACCCAGAGGAAGACTTCAGGGAAGCAAAATTAGTACCAGCCTTCAAGGGGGAATGATGATAAAACATCTTATAATAAGCATTTTTTCTTTGCCTAATGAAAAAGTGGATAAGATATTCAGATAAACCATCAGTAAGTAAACAAATGCTAACTGAACCATGTTTTGTAAATTGTACAAATTGATGAATAAATCTTGCCAAGCAAATATGGTTGGTTCTTTTGATAAAATTTAATTGCCATTTAGTACTACATAGAGTATTTGTCTACTAATCAAAGTAGGACCAGGGTATTAATGAGCAATTGTTACTAGAGTAGACAAAAAGATTTGACTGTAAGTAATAAATTGATACTAGATTGAAATACTTATTCACAATACTAATTCATCTTAGGTGAAATTTTCTTTATAGCAATAAAAACTAGACTTCAAACTTGCAAAATGCAAAGGATTATTGAAAAAATAATTGTGGACCAGAACAATCAGAATGTCCACATAAATATGCCATAATCAATGTTAAAGCCATCTTATTTCTGATTTTTAGTAATGATATGGCAGATGACGAAGCCATGTCATTTGTTTATGAAAGCAAGTATAGAGTAACATAAATTGTACATAGAGGGGAAATTACTCTGGCAGAAAATGTCCTCAAAAATGGTTCAGCAAGTAATGTCTTCCCCATTTTTCTGTTTAAATTCTTTTCACAAACAATTTGACTAACTGTTTTCTGTTCTGTAAAGACTGAACTTTAAAACTTCAAGCATGAATATGGCTTGTTCTTAATTTCTTTTCTTTTCAAAAATATAATTGTCTTGGTCATTTGCACTTAATCATTTATTGTTAGTTTTGTGTTAAAAAATATTTTCATAACAGTAAGGATTGTGGGCAAAGTTCTTGCCTTAAATATCTCATTTATAATATTTTTTAAATTTTACAACGTTCTAAATACTGTCAGTATAAACCTTCCTGAATATGTTGGTCAGATTAATGTCCTAACTAATAACAGGTATTTTTTCCTGCTTCTTGTAGATGGCTGCTTAATGATTGATTTTTCTGTTTTCCAGTCTGTGATTTATCTATTAACACATTGATCTATGCAATTCTGAGATTATTCACTTCAGAGTTACCTGCAATTCTGAAACAAAAGATGCTGTTATGACACTGTGCCACTACCATTTTCTGTATTGCTCCTTTGTCTAATAAGTCCTTCCCATAAAAATTTTATAAACTTAGACTAATATTCCAGTGATGTTCAAGTGTTTAGTGGTATTCAATAAGATACGTTTTATGCTAACAAACAATGCACTTTGTGTAATGATCAAATTTATAATGTTAATAAGCAAGCAATTTTTTTTTTAAGTGTTCATTTTAGAACCATCAAAACCTTGGCTCTCTGGTGATGTCTTGATTTTATTTTCTTTCTCTTATAGGCCATATATGACATAGATGATAATTCCATAAAATTATAAACTTCATATCATGTTACGATATTCAGTTGCAGATTCTTCTTCAATTCACCTGCTCCTAATGCAATGCAACTAAAGCAAAGCTGTTTACTTTTGTGCTAAAGAATTATTATAACTTCTTATCTATAGGCCTCTTCATAAACTACTTATATTCCAGTGAATGAACAAGTGTTAAACAAGGAATTAAGAATGAAGCCATTTACTTGATCCTAACTGAAGAAAGAATTGTATGCATATTCTAGGCACAGACAAAAACAAAATTTGGTTAGAAAAAAATTACCTTGCATTTCAGTCTACCTTAGGTTGGGTCTAAGCAGTTACATTTCACAAAACAAGAGTATAATGAAAATAACCATATTCATATTTCTTCTTTGCAATAGTGTCTGTTGAGAAGTGTTGTGAGGTTATGGTCTCCAAGATGAACCTCAATGCAGCTGCAGAATCATCTTACAGGCAGCTTATAATGCAGCAGTATTAATCACTGGTGTGTTAAATAGACTATTGCTTTACAATAACAGAAAGGGGCTTGAGCTGAAATAGAACAATGGTACATAGAGGAAGAAGGACATTTAAAATGGATCCACTGAACATGCAGTGGTTATAGCCATCTGATAAATTGTAAAGCACAAATAAAAACAGAAACTTGCAACAGCAAGATAGAAACCAGTGTTTGGTGTTAGAACTCTGAACAGTAGAGGAGATAAATCCTATAATTACAACAACACATTTCCTAACACTGCATTTCATATTAAATTAAAGCTTGTACTGACTTCAGCTCATTACTTAGGAAATGTTTCCTGGCAGAAAGTCCCTCTTGTTCTCAGAAAGGCATGTTCATATCTTTCCTGACACTGCAATGAGCATAGGCTGGAACTGATAACAGTTATTTTTCACCATAAAACTTACCCTTCTGTGAGACATAATTGCCATTTACATTTCAGTTTTGCCCTGGTGTCCTAAGATTGTTCAAGTAATGTACAAACATACAGGAACAATTTCTGAATCCAGACATTTACAACATAAATATCCTGAAAGTGCTGTTTTTCTCCTGCCTTTGCAACAGTGCTCCAGTTCAGGCTCACATTCAGCATGCTCCCTGGCTTCAGCTGGCTGTATCTACTATGCCCTGCACCCATAGGGTGAGGCTGGAGTTCAGCTCAGTGTTCCACCTGTGATGATTCCCACTCTTTTTTTCTCTTGCCTAGTACACATTCACAGGTGGTAAACCATTTGGCTTGCTCTAGATTTGAATCAGTCTGAAAACCAACACATGACTAGAGATCCCAGGCTTGCACTTGACCTTAAGCCACAAGCTAAGATGACAACAGAAGGATAAACCTAGGAGTCGGCAAGTAGCTACCCCAGTTGTCATTTGCTTTGTGCACCACTGGTGTTGGGAAGTGAAAATCACCCTGCTGATGAATGCCCCTCAAAGCAAGAGGAATTTGCCTCTCAAAGCAAGAGGAATCTTCCTGCAAGAGAAACCTGTTCCAACTTATTCAAGGTTCACTCAAAGATAGACCTAAGGTATAGCCACCCTCCCTGCACCACTGACTGCAGCCCAGCTGGACCAGAAAGTCTGGTTCAATTGGTAAACCACCAACTTTTCAGAAGAGACAGCATTTTATGGCTTATCTGCACCTTTCTATAAACAAGGAAGGCATTAATAACATTAGCAAGCTTCCTGAGAACAGTAAACTTGAACTTGAAAAAAAAAGATATATGATAATATTGGGCAGGTAATAGGGAGGGAATTCTCACAGGAACATGATGTATTAACATGGAAAATATGAGGGGTTTTGTTGTTGTTGTTTTCAAAGGTTGAACTATCATAGGAAAGTAATGCACAACTGTCATGGACTGAAGGAACAAGATAGGTAGTTATAATAAAATGCTATTTTTAAGATTATCTATGAGATGGAAGACAAAATGAGAGCAGAGAAAATCACCATTATGGGTCAATCTGTTTCCTTGACTAAGGATTTTATGTCAGAAAAAGAATCATTGGATTCATTCATCTCATTAATCAGATTAATTGCATTTCAAATATCAAATCTTTTTAATAACCATGAACATGTAAAAACTTTTTCCCCTTTCTCTGATGAGTTTTGCTGCTCCTGAGTACTTCTGGATATGTCCTTGCCTCTCAGACATCTTCTCTTAATGACAGTCAGGTATCTATCTTCTTCCTGTCCTGGCATTGCCCTTTTCTTCCACAGTATTACCACACATTTAATATTTGATATTTAATATACTGATTTATTCTCATCTGTATGATAAAGAACATTTAGAAACAGCAATAATAAAAATAAGATTTGTTTCTAATTTGCTAGTTCTTGCTTTCAATTAATAATGCATGTTTGTTATGTGTAAGCAAAGAACAAAGAAACTGAAAATGAAGGCTCTTGTAACATCAGGGATTATACGCTAATTGGTTTGTCTCTTAGTATCCTATTAGTTAATCAGAATGTTTGCACTCACTGTGCTCACATTATATGTGTGTGTGTTGCTTTTTAAATAAAGTTTCTACTAACCAGGGAAAAAAACAAAAATTCTCTCTTTAAAAAAGTCTCACTACTATTCTAGAGAGACCGAACTGAATTCTAAGTTGCAAGATCTACAGCACAAGGAATAATCCTCATTATGAAGTAATAACTCTGTGCTAGAAAATTGTTAAATTCAGCAAGTAAATGTCAATGTAGTATTTAGACAGTGAAATAAATATCTTTCACTTTTTAACTGGCACATACTATATTTTTAAGTAGCATACAGTATTTTTAAGAAAATACACAGATATTTATTATAAGCATAAAAAGTGCGATTGAAACATATTTTATGTATAGGAGAAGTATCAAAGTTCATGATTAAAAAAAAATCAGTGTAGAATTTTATTTATATTTATTTGATTTTGGAAACTGAACTGTATGTTGCTTTCGATTTTTCAATTAATATGGTAATAAATTTTTTTTTTACTAGGCTTGATGAACAACTGCAGTAACTGCCTGAGATAACTGTAACATGCATTTGACATATAATGTGGCAAACATAGTATCATATGCAGTGGACAAAACCTCAATGTTTGCCTTCAGTTAAATTTATTTTTTGAGGGCAGAAACATCTGAAGACATGATTTGGCCATTCTAAGAGTGGAGTAGGACTGCACGTCAATTTTGAAGGGTAATGATAACAGCTAAGGTATTAGTTAATCATTTAAGAAAATATCAGCAAAATGTTATAGCAGTGTAGCTATTCACTTCCTACAACGCCTGCAATTAGACTGTCCCTGCTCCCTTTCAGTTTCTTAGTTTCTTGACACTGCAAGATACCATGGTCCAGCATGTGAAATGTCTTTTAGTTACGAATAGAATTTTTAGTTATAATCAGATAAAGCAGTTTTCATAAATAAATAAATAAATAAATAGAAATCTAAGCTTACCTCAGTACCTTTACTGCTATTTGAAATGCAGAATTGCTCTTTATAATTGCTAGCAATTATTTCAGATAATTCAATTTGTGAAAATGAATATAATTTTCTCTCTGGCTTTGCAGTTCTCTCTCTCTGGTCTCTTTCTTACAAGGCTGTTCATTTCTGTATCTGAGGGACTTCACAAACTGTTGTCACAGACATAATTTTAATTACTGTAACAACATAAGAACAAGATCGATACAGCACAGCAGGCAGAAATGCCATCTAACCTTTGAGTTCATCTTGACAACAGTCAATGTCAGCATGCAGCAGGAGAAGAACCAAGCTTTGATGCTTTTATTCACACTTAGCAAACACTGGGAGAGTCCTAATGAGAGTGGATGATGTATGTCCTCTCACTTGGAGCTGAATGCCCTCCATGTTGCCTTACCTTCATAAGCAAACCATGATGGCTTGCCACATACTTTATGGTGATATTTCCTAGAAATTCACAGTTCAGAGAATCACAGTCATCAGCAACAACAGCATGCCAGACTGCATACACCACCACCCTGCTGGAAAGGTTAATCCCACGATATTTAACTTTTGTGAATCTAAAAGTCACTTCCAAGCCGCCAGTTCAGGTGCACATGCCACAGTTGTCACCTGAGGGTAGTCGGTCCCTGCCTGGGAAGGAAATCCAAGTGAGAAGGCTTGAAGGGAGCCACAAGGTATGGCACACTCCCTTCTCCATGGATTGAAGTTTGGGTACCACTGTATAAAACCACTGAAAAGTTTCCATGCACTCAGTCTCACAGTTAAGCTGAGAGCTGGGAAGTAGGGAAAGGATATAGGAATGGGCAACACTTAGACAACAAAGCATTAGCCTTCTGAACTGAGGCAAAGTGCAAAGAAAAGCTAGCATGCCTTTTTCTCTATGAACCACGCTATGATTCCATTTCTATGAGGAAATACATCTTGCAATTTCATAGGTCTCCATGTCCTAAGAGTTATAAACTATATCACTTATAAAAATGATGTGCCTAATTATCTATCACCTTCAGCATCTGTCTGTAATGGGGATCATATACTTTACTGAGTGATATCTAAGTACCATTAGTTTCCTGATCAACATGACTTACTTTCTCCTTTACTCAAAAATTAATTTAGTGATTCAAATAAATAATACAAAATCCATTCAAAGAGGTACTTAGGTTTGCTGCCCCATCTTAAACCAGCATTTACATTCTTTGTTAGACTGGAGTCTCAGTGCACAATTTGGCAGATTCATCCCCACTGCACCTAGCTGTACAAGCCCTAGGTTAATCATTAAATAGCCAATGTAAATGCAAAGAAGCATATGCCCAGTGGCTTCATGACAGCAACTGGGACAGACATAACCTACTTTAAAAACACCCACTGAAACAAGAGCTATTTGTCTTCTGCATTTCATCTTTTTTTTTTTTCAGGCAATTTTTGAAAAGAGGCTCTAAGCTCAAGTGACCTATTGAAAAGTTCTAAATTGCCTAAGTAGGAAGATTTATCAGTCTCATGAGTGACAGATAGTAACAAAGGATTTATTCAGCATGAGACTTTGGTCTCCAAGAGCTAGTTATATCATACCTAATGTGTCAAGGCTACAGACTACAAAGCAGGAAAATCTTTGAAGATTTTAATAAAAAATAATAATAATAATTTTTATTAAAAAAAAAAGGGTCCTGAATTGGAGCACTGAATGAGACTGGGCAACAATGCAAAACAATGGTGGAAGATGGGTACAGCCCACAAAAAGAACTTCTGCAAGTTGTACAGTGCTCATTGCTGCAGTGTCCAGACTACAGACACTTTGTCTTTGTAGATGAATCTGTAGATAACCTGTAGGTGATGAAGAGCCCTCTAAAAATTATCACAGGAGGGGAGCCACAAAAACTACCTAATTTTAAGTATAAGAGAAGAAGGTGTGTCCCTTTGGCTCTCTCCAGGCCTAGAGGTATTCGAGGATTCAGAGATCTGAACTCCCTCCCAAATCAGGACAGAAGAGTCATTTCATTAAAAAACTAGACAGGTCTTTCATTCAAAGCAGTGTTCCCCTTTACTCAATTGCTTGTGAGAGCAACCATTTTCTACTGAACTCATGCAGATTTGGTCAAATATTTCCAGTTGCTAAGCAGTGTACACTAATTTCAAGGTATGAGAAAACCCTGTTTTTTGACACATTGAAACTATTTCCTCCCTCATGGTAAAGAAAAAATTGGCTGCTGCTCCACCACAACACATGCAGAAAGCCCTCGTCAATAGGCTAATGAATGGAAGGGCATGTAAGTATTACTGAGAGAAATCTAATAAATTGTGGGTGGACCTCTCACCTACCTTCAGCTTTGTAAAAGTGATGGTGCTATTTTAAAAGAAAAGATTATTAATATGACAGATTACACTTTAGCTGAAATAGAGTGTTCTTCAAGCCTCACTAAATCCTGTCAGCGTAAAAGATTTTTTCTTTCCTTTAGAATTCTGTCAGCAACTAGAAATATCTGGCAATGGACAAGATCACATGAATCATTTTTCCTCTCTCTCCCTCTACCCTATCATCCTATCTTTAGGATTTTGATGCAGTCCTACTTTGCAAACTTCCATAGGCTGGAGGTGGAAGGTGGCTATCAACTGCCTGCATCTGCAGCAAATGAATCTCAGCCAATATCCCAGTACAAAACCCATTAACTCTCAGCAAGGAGTAAATTCTAAGTTGTCTAGAGAAGTACAAAGGAAAATTACACTATCACTACGTATTTTCAGGGATCAACTGTGTTCTGAAAACTCAAGAGGCAAAATGCAATCTTGAAATCTAATTAATTATATTAAATGCTTTATCCCAGTGTAGTCTCAAAAACACATTCATGTGAAGACAAAGTCAATTATAATGTGACTTTCTTTCCTTATATATTATCATATCATACTTCCATCATTTACAGTTTAAATTCAGCATATTGTATGAAAATCAAACATTACAGAACCGGCACCCAGCACCCAGTACAAAGGGTGCCACTGTTTTCTTTCTTTTTCCTAGCTCTCTCTAGCTGAATAGCAGAGAAATTTTGTCGATTGATGAAAATATATAAACTGAAAACAGAGCTTTTTTTTTTAATGAAAGAGACAAAATTCCTGCAGATTTTAATTTTTGCTCTTTGTGCTGCTATCACAGCATAAATATACAGGCAGAAAATCTTAATTATGTATGACTGTTTCAATTCTTTTTAAGG
Organism: Anser cygnoides; assembly: GCF_040182565.1. Lineage (NCBI taxonomy): Eukaryota > Metazoa > Chordata > Aves > Anseriformes > Anatidae > Anser > Anser cygnoides. Next base: position 88,840,837 of record NC_089875.1, read on the forward strand.
TCTTTGTTGCTTACAAGGCAGTGATTTCTGCTGAAAAGTGAGTGACGGAACAAGAAGCTGCAGGCAATGTAAATTGCTTATCTATTGATTATTCAGTAGAAAGTGCACAATCACAAAGAATGAATCAGTTTTGTAAGGAGGCACCTTGAGTTTAACAATAAATGCCAAGTGTAATTTGGGATTAAAAACAGAGAAGTGAGTGACTGCCTTTAGACACAATCTGACAGCACAAATATGTTTATCAAACTGGAGGGAGCCTAATAATATCCTATTCAGGCAAATGTGACATTATCAGAATGACAGAAACATGCTGGAAATGGTTCTTCTTCTTTCTACAAAAAAATATTTCACCAAGAGTCAATGGCAAATAACGTTGCAAACTATTTCTTTCTTCAGATTCTTTCATTTATTCTTTTATGTATAAAATTTTGTTCCATGCATGATATGATGAAATGGTTCTTATTTCAATTGAAATGTCTGGAATATTACAAAACTTTTTTTTTTATTTTTTTTTTTTTGAGATACACAAGATACACAGTTATTCTGTGAAACTACTACAGTCAAAAGTTAAGGCACCCATGTATATTCATGTCAGATCATCATCTTTCTCACACAGACTTCTCTTATGCTATAAATATTTCCAGTTTAATTGCTGATCATAGCAATGGTGCTGTTAATTGATTTCATGCTTTATCTACTCTTTACCTCCTGCAACATAGTATTAATTCCTGGGCCTTTCCTGCTTCCTCCGTAATAATATAAAAATGTTACATTTTATTGATAAGTACTATGCCACCACACATGGTATCCCTATGCTGACTCTGTTCCACAAATCATGCAGAGCTGTAAAATGCGCCTTATCAGTTCTTGGAAAACTGAGTTTAAAACACAACAGAAATGTTTTTAGCTTGGGGGGCTGAAAATAGTTGTGACAGCTACAAGGCTGAGAAATACCACAAGTAACTCAATACAGTAGAGAGTGTTACATGTTTAGGTATGTCACTGTGTACCATTCCATTACAAAGAATTACTGAAAATCTAGATGAGCATCTTTTGTTTAACCTTAGGCAAACCTCACATGCTTTGATTTCTTCCAATAAAAGTAAAACAACAACCAAAGCCATTGCTTATGGCAGTTATTTGGCTGAAAATAATGGTTGTTACATGGTTGCACTAATAATGTTAGCAACAAATGCTTGGGTTGTGAAATATACTATACAAATATAAAACTTCATTGACAATTTTTGAAATTTTCATGCCACTATTACATTCACTAGTAACAAATTATTAATTTCATCTCTGTCCAGTCAGGACATAACTCCCTCCACTATGAACTGTGGGATAACAAATTAAAAAATCATAATTTTCAGCTTGATATGAATCAAGACAGCTATTGCTTCCACAAGAGTGATTCTTGCCACAAGTCATTTTCAGGTCCCATGTAATTCTCTGCTATTTGCCCTAGCAACAAATCATTTCCTCCTCTCCTTTACCAGCTGCTGCTGGGACTGCCCATTCTCTTGCTACAAGGAATGGCCTTGCTTCCCTTGGCAGAAATGGTACCAAACACCAGCAACTTCTGTGGGACTTCTGCTATATTACTTCATAAACACAGGAGCAATGGGGAGAAACTGGAACTAAGGTCTCATCCTGCTCCATGGTCCCCACCACTACCAGTGCCTTATGGCGCCAGGCCCTTGCTTAGCTGGTACTCAGAGACCTCTGATTCCAGCATCTGTGAACTCAGTTTGGTAAATGTTAAGGAATACACTCAAAGTCAACAAGAGCTGTTACCAATATTCTACCACTACACGACTGGCCTTATTAATACAGACAGGTGAAGTATAGTTTACCTTTAAGAGTACACACTTAAGAGCAAGCGTGTTATGGAGTACAGTTTAGAGTTCAAGGACTCCCCATCTCACACCTTCCTTGCATGATCATGCTCTCTTATTCTGTTCCTGAGTTGGAAGGCAGAGATTACATTACCCACAGTAGAAGAAAATGGAGGAGTCTTGCAACTAGATCTGTTCAGGTTCAAATCACTGAGTACCAGCAGGCATGTGACAAATAAGAAAGAAACATGGATTTAGCTTTAGTAGAAAGGCAATACAACAGCAAAGACAGGTGTAATAAAAGAAATTTTTGAGGCTGTTATTGATCACCAACATCATTCTTCCTTGCTTTTGTTTTAATCCAAATGAATTTTAGTAATTTCAAGCATACTGACTTGATTGATTCTGTATTTTATTTTCTCTCATTTTATTCAGATGGGTTTATTATGTAATAACTCCACAATGATTGCTAGGAAATAATGATTCATTTAATTATTTGTTTGCTTTTGATATAATAGCATTCTAGAATTTGTTTTGGAACACCACAAATCTCAATAGTCTTAGAAGTTATTTAAATTTGTAAGCCAGCATGTGCCCAATGGGCTGGACTAATAAAACCTGAACAAAAGCTTGTAAATAATGAATAAAAATTTACGTTGAATAAATGTGAAACAAAATAACCACCTCTTTCGGTTCGTTTTTCCCATTTGAAAAAGGACAAAGACCATTATTTTTCTAAATGAAGGGCAAAAAGAGTCCCAAATACCTGAATCAATAGAGAAAATTTCCCTCTTAAAATGAAATAGCATGCTGTTCATGATGTCAGCTGGCGACTTCGGTGTTATGGCTGATATAATGGCATTCTTCCCAGAGCAGCCACAGAGAAGCAGCGTGTCATCCTGGGCAATCCAGGGCAGCAACCTCCAGCAGCCTCCTGGCAAAGCTCACAGAAAGATGGCAAAGCCCACTGTGTTTAAGTCATGACTGAATTGAAGGGGTGAAATAAAGGCCTGTGTTGATAACCAAAGACATAGCTGACTAATACAACATGGAAAAACATGTTGTTTATGGGAGGACTAGAGGGACTCTTTGGGTGGCTCACCAATAAGAGACCCAATAATGAAAACTAAGTCAAAGCATAAATCTATAGTAGTATTAAGGGATCTTAAAATATGGAGCAACCAAAAAACAGTCTGTCATCACCAAAAGAAAAACAAGAAAGGCAGCAAGGGCTGGATGCTGAGCATCCCTTGCCCCCATATTACAGTGATCACAGCCAGACAACTGTCTGCAAAATGCCCTTAAACTGTTTCACTGTACAGATAGTGCTTAATATTTCATTTGATTTGGAAGAGTGGGAATGCCTTCCAACCTCATCTATCCATTTTAAAAGATCCTTACTCTCTCTCTCTGCTGAAGAGAGAAAGGAGAAAGGATTTTGATCATATAGAGAAAACATTACTCAAAATCCAACTGATAAGATACATCTGTATTTTTACATCCAAATAAAACATATATTTCCTTATAAAGTATCATAGATTATGGCAACTATAACAATTTGAAAGTGGATAAAAATCAGGGGATTTACAAAATTATGTCAGAGAGGGGATAGTGAAAAAAGTAATTTTGCTTAGAAAATCTGGGCATAAATTTTTGGTCAGGTGCTAACAATGATTTTTAGATACATAAGTAAATCTGAGAAAACTCGAAGTAGCTGCTTAATTATGAGTAAGTCAGAACAGTGTTCATAACATTTTTTTTCAGTACAAGAGATCATTATTTTAAAAGACTGCAATTATTTTTCATTACCCAAAGATAATGGTCTTTAGTACATGAAAAAGCTCGCGTACAACTTGTAAAATTCACATCAGAAAATGTTTCACATAATTGGTAAATAAACGTAATAGAATAAGAGGATGAAACATAAGAGGGTGAAATCATTCTCCTCTAATCTAAGGAGGAATATAAATATGTATGGAAGAAACACATCACTGTGGACAAGCTACCATATCAGTCTAGGAGTTGATTCTGACAAGACCTTGTATCAGTTAGTATTTTTGTGAAAATGAAATCTATGTTGCTATTCCTACTTGAAAATCAGTGTGGATATTTAGTGGTTAAAGTGCACTTCCTGAAGTACTAGAATAAAAGGTCATATCCTTCATGTTGTAAACCTTCATGATGTAAAGTTATTGGTTTTACCTTTGGTTCCAGTAGGAGCTGAGATCTCCATAATTGTTTTTTATTTTCTTCAGTTAGCATTATCCCCTTTGTAAGTAAATATATCTTGGCACCTAGTATTTTGGGAAGAATTTACTTAGATCTATGACAGTCTAAACTAATATTAAAACAAGGTTTTGAGGGGGAAGTAATATCTTTCAGAACACCAACTAGTATATTTATAAAAATAAGGGTCTTACAGGGTCTCAAGCCATCCTTAAGGTCTTCATAACAATAAAATTGAGGCCGGAGTATGTATTTATTAACAAACTGATAGTGGCCTTTTTAATGTCTTCAAATTTCACTAATAAGAAATAGAATACAAAAGTTGCATAAGCAGTATCATCAATATATCACTTTTTAAAAGCTACTTGTCCAAAAGGATAATCCATTAAAGTGTTTTGTTGTTGTTGTTGTTTTGGTTTTTGTTTGTTTGTTTGTTTTTAAAGCAAAACAACTAAATTTAAAACTTCATAGCCCTTCTGCAGCAGGCATGACTGACAGGAACTAAGCTGGAAACTCCACAACACTGAATTACCACAAAACAACTCTACAAGGAAAACTGAAGTAGTCCCCTCTCTTTAAATTACACTAAAAATTGGAACTCTAAATATTTAATTTGATTTTATTAAAACCTCCTATCGAAAAGAAAGATTATTTTAAGTTATTTTAATTAAATATTTATTTTCCAGGAAAAAAATAGAATAAAAAATAAACCAAGTTTTCACCTAAGCCTAGGCAATTTCAGCAAGAAATAAACTTATATTTGATTATAAATTTTTAACAAAGATAAAATACTTGCACAATGAAACAAGTTACAAATTCTTATCTATCTGCACTCATCTGTTTAAATCAGTGTCAGCTAGGGATAAATTCAGTGGGCACTATGGCTCACAAAGGCAATAACAGAGTGTTAAATGAGACTTACAGCCTTCACATAAACGGAACAGATATTGTTGAAGACAAACTGCTATTGGTTTGCCTAAAGCTATTTACAAATTCTGTTAGACCTCTTTTTTAATACTAGTAACCCCATCTCCAGCCACAATGAGATCATTGTCCACATAGATCTCAGGGGGGGGGTGGGGGGGGGGGTGAGCAGGAGGTCACTAAAAGCCTTGTACAGTCTCAGCCCAGAAACTAAGTCTGCTTCACACAGACTGGTGTAATAAATAGCATACATATGTGCCAGGGAACTTCTCCCTGCAGCACTGCACATTGTAGCCTGCATGACTGCGCCTTGAGATGTTACCTGCGTTGTTACTTTTCATTAGGTATGAATATTAATTTGTACTCTGACAACAGCTCTGCAAAACACACATCAATTCTATCCTGAATAAAATAAATAAATAAATACATAAGAAGCATTTAAATACATGCTTGTTCATCCCTAGTTTAGGAAGGTATTTTAACAAAACTTGAACGTGCTCAAGATATACATACATGGAGAACTAAAGATTTCCATATTTTAAATAGAACAAAGACTTGTAGTTCTAGTCAAATCTAATCTGATGAAGTTAGAGGTTCTTATAGTTACTCCTGGGTAACATGATATAAGAATGATTTGACTTTGACATTCTTTGACGTTGAAGATAACATCATTGTTCATTAGACAGAAAGGAAAGGACCCTGTTATGTTTCATTTTCTTAGGACTGAAAGGTATTATGACTAATGAGAATTAGTCAAGTAAGTTGATTTGATACTTTAAAAAGATAGTTATGAGACAAGTTGTTTTGACTTTATTCATTTATAAGAATAAGGTTAACTTCCTTTTTTTGTTGTTGTTGTTTTTGGTTTTGGTTTTCCATAAATATAAATGAGTACATGCTTAAATCAATAATATAATGTCCTACTTTCATTATGGAGTCATAATGACCACTTGCTATAACTTAATAAGTATATAGATTTGTTGGTGTTAGAATAAAAAGCTGTTAAGAATGATTGGAGATATCCTTCAAAGTGACAATTTGATTAACTTAATTCAACTTTTTTTTTTTTCCAATATGTAGAGAGTTTGAACAAATTTGCTGCTAGGATTAACTTTGGCTTAGCAATAATGGAAATACCCCAAATTTTATTTGGGGTTGTTGTTGTTTTGGTTTGCTTTGGTTTCTTCTTCTGTGCAAATACCAGTCCTTACAATACATCTCAGCCAAGCAACACATCTACTACTATTCCAAGCTGCAGAGTTGCTGAATTACCTTGGTTTGCTTGCTGCTAATCTAGGACAAACAGATGACAGCCTCTAAGAGGCAAAGCCAGGGGAGTTTCTGTTCAAAGTCATAAAGCAGGACTGTCTGGGACAGAGGACAGAGGAGCCTTGGAACCTTCAGAGATATCAGTGTTTGATACAACTCTTGTCAGAGGACTTTCAGAACTGTGGATAAGACGGGGTCAGGCAGTCAGTTACACACTCCAGCTCAAATGGAGACTTACTCAGGAATATACTGCAAGTGTTCTCTATCTCAGATGAAAGAACTTGAAAGGCAGGAGTTGGAAGATGGTGTCTAAAGTGCCTGTCCTCTAAACCACCATGTATTTGACACTATCAAAATGTCAGCTCCTAGATTTTCATTCTGTCACTGACCAGAATGGAAAAAATCCTTTTGTGAAATACTTAATAATAATAACTTAGCTTGAAATCCCCCACTTTGTTTCACCTACGGAGAGGTGAATGGTAGCCATTCTTGTGTGCTAGTGTTAGAGTTTCTTTGGTATGAATCAAATGATGGGAATGATGAGTCATACAAAGCTTTCAAAAAAGACACAAATAATGATATATTTGCACTGCTTTCAAAAGCACTCATTATTGCTCCTGTAACTTATTGCGATTCAAAGAAATACTTGCAATTAATTTACAGTGAGGCTTTCTTCTGCTCTCTCTTCTCAGAAAAATATTTAAATTATTTTCTTGTTTTCATAATTTCCAAGGGCAGTATAACAAGATGTATACCCCAACTGGGAATCTTCTGCTAGTCATTAAAGATCCAGTGATTAAAAGGATATTAAATTAAAAATCCTTGTTACAGAAGAATCAATCACTTGGTTTCTTTTTGAAGGTAGCTTTCTATTCTTTCTCGGTAATAATGAGAAGACTCAGATTTCTTATTCGCAATTTTTCAAGTAGAGGATGATTTTATCAGTTCGGCGTGCAACAAGGGAAGTAATACTGTGTGGCACATCAGTAGAAAGAAAGAACACAATAGAATGCAAGAGAAACTTCTAGGAAATCATATTTGAGTATTCTGATAATGTTTTCCCAAAACATGAATTCCATTGAAGGACATACCTCCATTACAAAGAGTGTCCCTCTTTCCTGTTTATAGAGATGAACATTGTTTCCTTCGAAGAACAAAAGAGCTTTGCTAAATTTTCGTTTCAGAATTATATGAAGACTGAAAGAGCTGTTTAACCACAATAAAAATATGTTCATTTTCTCTGCTGGACAACCCAAATTCATAAGACCACAATCCAAGAAAAGCTAAAAAATAATAATAATTAAAAAAAAAAAAAAAGTAAGGAACTGTCAGCATTCAGAACTGAATTATTTGAATTTCAAAGCACACAATAGTCATTTTGTCCTGAATAGAAAAAGGGTTATGATTTAGATAATATTTTCTATAAGGTCTTAAAATTACATGCTGCTTAACCTTTGTTAAAGGACCAGGACCATAAAGAATATTACTGCAACTATTGTCATCACTGAAATACACATTTTCAGCCTAATAATATAATGACATAGTAGTTTTTTGAGGGAGGTTTGTAGAGAGCAGTGATTTCATAGATGCTGAAACTGTTGTGTTGGGGTGGACCAACAAGTGTAGGCTTCAAAAAAAGCTGAGAGTCACTCTTGAATGCCTCGACTAATCAACAAAGACAGATTCCTATGACCCTGCAACTGAGGTGAAAAAGTGATGGGGCAAACTATCAAATCTTATTATCTTGACAAAAGGAGGTGCCTTGCCAAGTAGGTAGACAACATACTTAGCTTTTAGATGGTTAAGCTAGGTGAAATAATTTTTTTCCTAAACAATATGAAGCACATACTTTCTAGTTCCAAGCTTATCTGTAAAACTATGAGAAGTTGCAGTAACCAATAAAAACCAAGCAATAATTCATTAAAAACTATAATTTTGTAGCAGTGAAAGAGTAAGTGTACAAAAGGCTTTAAAACTCTAATTAATCTTAAGAAATAATTAAAAAAAAAAAAAAGGCAAGTGACTAAATGTGCCTTGTAATAAACACAGGAGAAATTATGCTGTAATGGTAGTTCAGAAAAATGATTCATTTTTCTGTTAAAAAAAAAAAAAAGTGATTTCACGTTGAGACTGAACTCACTTTTTTGAATACTAGGTTTGTAAAGGGAAATTAGTATAGGTTGTCTAAGCTGGCAATGAAATGCCCAGAAATTTTATGTTGTTTTCTCTAGTCCAGCACCTTCAAAATATTGTGACTCCTCAGTCTGGCAAAAGTTTGTTCACCTCTTTTTATCAGCAGAGGAAAGATGCTTAGGAGAATGCTTCAAGGTTTTCAACTGCAGTAGAAGAGCTTACTCTTATTCTCTATCTACACTCCTCCCTACGTCTCACCCCAGAATAGGCACCTCCAGCTGCACCAGAATTTTGTTCTGTTTTCCTTACTTCCTTAGAGGAAGTGATCTGAACTCCATCTCAAAAAACTTCACTTTACAATGTCTTTCCCACTGTGTATCATCTGTTACTTTCCTATCTCCTGTGTATCTAGGAGCACCGGGTTAGTTAACAAGGTACAGATTCTTTCTCAGCATTTCTACCTCATTACATCGACCTAATGGACAGTGTCCATGGAAGGAAGTAAAATAACCTATACAATTTTGAAAATTTTTTCAACTGAAATTGATCCTAAGCCCCGATTTTTCAAAATTCTAATGATTCACAACAGCACCTGAATTCAGTGTGAAGAAATTTAATGTAAGACATCAAAATTCAGATCCTAGAAACCACAAACCAGGAGACAAATACACAGAATACATAGTCTTCTGGACTAAGTCACCTGCCTATAACATAAGTACATTCATTTTCTGAAGGGTTGTGAATATGAATGCTTTGTGACACACAAATTTTATATGGTAAATCATAAAGCTAATGAGAAAATATTCAATTCTTATTCCAGAAGAGAGTTTGATTAGCATGTAGAAGATAATTTATTATATATAAATGCATTATCAAAAAGCAAAATTGAGCATATAGAAATATGTTTCCATCCTTAATTCAGGCCTGTTTAGATATGTATATATGTTACAATACAAATATCTAATTTCAAGGTACATATAGTCTCAATGTAAAAAAAACAATAATTGTTTGGTTTGATTAAATATCTCATCACCATAATTTTTGAGAGGTTCCTTACCTACTTGGAAATTATGCTAAGATGATTAAAAAGACTTCTAATACACTATTTTCCATTTATATTTTTAATACAGCAAGTCTCAGAAAATTTAAAAGAAAATTTAAAGAAAATGGTTTAAGAAAATGCATTATGAAAATCATTAGGCTTTCCTAACAGAAAAAAGCTTTGAGAGTGAAAAATGTACAAAAGATGTATTTAAGATGTTTCTTTTTTAAAATAAACACTTATATTTTCATATTAGAAACAAACAACCCATACGCTTATTGTCCCATCTTCCAGATTTAGAGAGTCAGAAGCTGGAAGTTGTATGGCCCTCCTGGATATCTGGGAAATTCTGCTCTCCAGACATATAAAATTCACATTTTTCTCTCTGAAGGGCTGATAGATACAGGACTTTAAGTGGTCACTTGTGCATGATTGAATAATACCCTCCTGCACTCAGACCAGCTTGTTTCTGAGGTAAAATTACTTAGCTGGACAATTGAGTTTGATTTTTAAAAGATTGGCTAACTATTTAAAGCTACTTAGAGACTTAAAGCATCTGATTTTTCCCAGCCAAGATGGGACAGTAGAGAGAAGAGTGATGAAGCAGATAAAATATCAGACACATAACCAATGTGGTTAATGACTTAACCCTGCTATTTATGTCATTTACTACTCTTGCCAACAGCCATACAACTATTTCTGTAATAGAAATAAGTAGTTAATCAGGGCAAAATCATACCAACTCATTAATCTGCATTCAGGGATTCTTTTTTATTAAATCAATAGTTGTAAGATAAGGAAAAAAAAAAAGTGAATGGAACACAATGTAAAAAATATATTTGTGACAAGACTAAAAAGAGAACAGATCACAGTGTATTCAGTCTCTGCTTTCAATCCAGGGGCAAAAGCAGGGATAAGGCTCTTACACTCTCCTATCAAATATAATCAGTTTATGTTATTTAGTTGCTAGAAGCTGTAGTCATAGAACAAGATCTCTGCTGGAATCTGTGTTATATATAATGATAATAAACTTTTATTACAGCAGGGCTTAAGAGTGCAAATCAAACTGTTTTCTATATGGTACAAACGGAAAAAAGACAACAACACTGATGACAACTATATGCCTAACTAAAAAGTACAGTGATTGATACTTTCACACAAGACAATAACCAAGATCTCTAGATTTTGAAACACTGGGAGCACTGACATGAAAGCTTCTCTCTGTACAGAGTCATCAGGTGTAATGAAGTCAGGGAAACCAGGAAACAGAAAAGACAAAAAAAGGAAAGAGAGTGAACACGGTATTTGAAAGAGAAGGTAAAATAGGAAACAAAAAACAAAACAAAACAAAACAAAAAAAAAAGAGAGAGAGAGAGAGAAACTGAACTAAAACAGAAAGGGAAAAAAAGCAAAACCATTTGACAGGCTCTCTAAAACTGCCTTCAAACCTTCCTCCACCTTGTTTTATATTATTGATTTAAAAGCAGAAAATATGTCAGCTCCATAATCAGAGTAGCTGCCATCTAAAAACAAGGAAAATCAGCACTCTGTTGGTAAGAAGTGAGCCTGAATTCCAGGTTCTCACTAAAAGCTCCATATTCCTTCTCTGATCCCTCTTGCGGGACCTCAGGAGCTCTATAAAAAAGGCAGTGTCCTCTGAGAACCATGGAAAAATTCAAGCTTAAGTCTGTTCAGAGGATTTTAATTCTCTTTTGCTGTTCTGTTATGCACAGTTCCTGCTGCTGAAGAATATCAGTTGATAGTTGCCGTGCATATCTGTAAACAGATTTATATTTAATACTTCTAATTTAACAGAAGAAAACACAGCCACTAACACACTAACACAGTTCACTTGAAATATGCTCCTGCTACAAAAATGACATGTTCTTTATTTACCAACATCTTTAGCTTGTGATGATAACAGCATTAGGTTCATGTAAAAGAGCATTAAAAACTTCCCATTTCCCTCCTCTATAGACAGTTTTCAACTAATTAGATTTCTTAACCTCCAAACTCACTCGACATTAGAGTTTGAAAGTATGCCACTGTTTATTACTTGCCCTTTCATATATTGTTGCTCTTCTCTCTCCAGTTATGCTCTCATTAGGACAGATTACCTAATTTCATAAAAGGAAACGTCACAACCAAGTTCTATAATGTTGCTTCACAGCCCATCCCATACAAAGTATTTGTAAACTTATTACATATCTGCATTGTAATATGTTGCCAGTTCATATCTTCATTTTGTGCTTCTCTCCCTTTGCAAAGCATAGCCAACTTTCATATGTAAAGAGGATGGCAGATCAATACCTTATACCCCTTTGGCATGAAAAATAATTGTCACCATCATTCCTTTTTAGACTCTCCAAACTGCACTGCTACTAAACAAAGGGTACCACAAGACAAACACCTTCTTCAGAGGATAAATTCTTGTCCCTACTGCTTCTAGAACTGAGCCACTGAAGAAAGAATTTTATATATGCATGCAACTATCAGCATGAAAATATCTGACAAATGGGACTGTAGATAGGAGAATAAAGTTCTAGATGAGAAAGTACAAAGTGAATTGATCACTGAAAACTCAAGTGTGTTATTACAGGAAGAATATTGTTTTCAGCTTAGTCAAAGATAGGTCATTTAGAGGTTGAATATGTTTTAAAACATCTTCCTTTGGCAAGCCTGTGTATACACTATCATTCTACAAGATCTTTTCTAATAGTAATGAAGAAGGGGCATATCTGTGGTAAGGCAAGTATATTATATACCAGATATGTATATTGGTTAATGCAATACATCTGTAAGAGAGACTACCAACAGTCCACACACTGCTAGAATGTCTCATAAAGGGGGGAGTGCCACATTTCTCTAGCTTATTTTTAGCATCATATTATATTAGTTATATCTAATAAAAAATAGTAACAAAACCTTTCTTTTCATTTCTACACAGGTGTAATAGCTATTTAACACTTTTTCCTGTACATCTAAAAATCTAAGACATAAAAATATGCTTATATTTAAGTTCTTATAGTTCTGAAAGGTCCTTTCCTTAATTGAGAGAAATTAGAATGTTGCAAGGAGGACAGATTCTATAAGAAGAAGAACTGACTACAGTCCCTAACCTAACTCACATCTCCAATTAATACTTGCTAATTATGATAAAAAAAAATCAGACATGAAAACCTGAAAGCTCTGATGATTTATTTTTTGCATACTGATGAGCAAATCAACTATTCTGTCTTTCATTTCTTCAATCTGTAAAACAGCAATAATATATTTCCTTACCCATGTCTCTCTCATCTACTTGGATTGCAGAGCCTTTGAGACCACCTCCATGCTTTGCACGGTGGGCCCCAGAACATTGCTAACTGTCCCATAACATCTGTGACAAGTCATGTCACAGCAGTCACAGACTAGTCTGAGTTGCTGTCAGGTTTAGGTAATTCAGGCTTAGAGTAAGAGGATGAATATAGCAAATATTGCCATGTTGAACTGACCTCCCAGGTGGTATAGCCACAAATCAGAGTAACACATCCTGCAAAGATTTGTGTTTGAGTGCTAGTTACAATTAATAGTTATTAACTATATAATAGTTATAATATATATGTATTGCTATATATATATATAATATATATATTATATATATTATATTATATATTATTATATATTATATATATGCATAATATATATATTGCTATATAATATATATATAATTCCAGTTATATTAATGCAGCTGCATGTTTAACCTAAGTAACTCCACCCGGCATCTAACCAGTCAAAACACATACTGCCAGTTAGGTACTGCTTTGCGCCAGACCTGTTGAGTAATTTAATCATATCCAGGGTCAAACCTTACGTGGTTCTTGGTGTACTTTGTGGACACTTAGTCAGACCACAGTAGGAATACAGCCATAGTATCATACAGAAATGGACTTAAATGGTTAACCCTGGTCAACATATAGTTCTCTTCCTAATGATAACTGCAACTTTCATGAATACCTTGATTATTTTTTCATTTTTTTTACCAAAGGCCAAATGTGATTTAAAAAAAGTACATATTAAATACAAATACTAGAAGTGTCAGCCTGTTTATCAAGAATCCCCAGAAAAGATGGTGATAATTTAGTGACCACTGCAAAGAAATATATTTTCAATCTTCTAAAAATAGTTGCAAAGAAACTACTACGTCAGTGTTACATCAGCTATTTGGGGGCTAAAAAGAACATTTAAAATGGCTTGCAAATTAAATTATGTCCACTAATTGAAAATAATGTCAGGCATTACTCGGTCATTGTTTTCTAAAGAGATCTTTATCATGTCATGAAAGTATATATATGAATAATTTAATGTGTGGTGAATTCATTTAATTTTATATAGTACATTTATTCTAAACTGAATCTAATATGTCTCTATATATCTGCAACCAATTATCACTGCTGTTGGTCATCAGGGTTCTAATTTAGGCTTCATCTAGCTGCACTTTTCCAAAATACTATTTGTGAGTTGAAATTTGAATCTCATTTAAATGTTCACTATTTAATATTCTAAACGCTGTAGCACAGAGCATCAAACAGTACAGCCTCCCTGTCACATGGACTATGTGAAACATTTGTATCCAGACACATGGAAATACATAGCTTTTCTGGCCATCCTTCTGAAGTAACGATTTTCATAAGCACTTTCATGTGCTTTATCTTTAATCCTAGCACTTAAACAGTCTTTAATTAAGAAAACCTTGGAGCCCCCTTCATTATTACTTGAATGACTTAATAGCTTTGACCAGTGAAATCATAGTTTTGCACCTGGCAGATACTGCATTATTTTTCAGGTATATACTCTCTGTGTTTCAAATGAAATGGAAAAAAAAAAGTATTTTGTATACAAGCAGAGAGCATTTGAGGCCAGGTGCATTTTCAACACCTTATTTTTATTCACAGAGTGCAAGCATAATCCCATGCCCTTAGCACATATTCTACCACTGTACATCAGCTACCTCCTCACAAAAACCATTTGCACCCTGCATCGCAACTCAATGGCAAGATCCAGAACAAAAGCATAGGAAGTGCTGTTATCCTGCAGTTTCTGGATAGAAAGAGCACTTACAGCAAACTATGTAGCTTGCATTACTATTCCTAAAACATTACAACTACATATTTTTCTGTTTGTACTAGTGAACATCTGTGGATTCAACTCAGTGGCTAGAGATGCTGTTGCCACAAGATATGCACCCTAGCCTGGACCTTGATTGCTTTTGTTAGACAGGAAGGTGGAATAGCCCCTAACCAAGTGCAGTTTACAAGCCAGCATAGTTATGTAAACTGATAATAATTTTCAGTTACCTTAGCATGTTTGACTGTAAATGCTTTAGCTTCAGTTCGTGTATTCATGACTCCAGTTCATGATTCTAGTTCAGCAGGGGAAACAACAGGAAACACTAGCTGCCTCAAACACACAGCTTTAATCCACCTGTTTTCTTCTGCATTTCATTAATATGTCACTAATGGATATAAATTTTCCCTTACTGCTGCAAGCAGCAGTGAAGATGTGTAATATATAAACAAATTCTCTTTTCTACACATATGTAGTCTGAAAATAACATGAAAATTAGCAGTGACAACTGTATAGAGCTGATATGCACATTAATCTGATTGTTTCAGACTATGCAATCTGCAGAGAGAGAAGCAAAATTTGAATGAAAAATGGGAGACTATTCTGAAACACATTTATACTGAGAAAGACTCGGGGTCATAGTAGATGAGCTAATTAAGTGTGAACATCCAGCACAGTGCTATAGATAAGAAAATAACTGATTCCTGGATGCTTAAGCCAGCAAAT
Source organism: Anser cygnoides (assembly GCF_040182565.1). Classification (NCBI taxonomy): domain Eukaryota; kingdom Metazoa; phylum Chordata; class Aves; order Anseriformes; family Anatidae; genus Anser; species Anser cygnoides. The sequence continues at coordinate 88,856,098 of NC_089875.1, forward strand.
ACTAAGATTAATGAACAGCTGGCATTTATCTCTGTAAAGAGTATAGAGAGATCATTACTGGAATATTATGTCATGCTGTGTAGTGCACAATTTAAAATAACTTGGTTAAAAAAAAAAAAAAAGATTCAAAAAAGGTCCTGAAGAGTAACTTGTAATATGGAAAATTAATCTAACTGTGAAAGTGTCAACAAACTCTCACAGTTTATCAATTAGGAAGTAAAAATATGACTTGACCGATGTCTACAAATATCTGTATGACAAAGATTCCTGGTTTATAGCTCCTTACAATAACAATATAGAAAGGCATAATGAGATCAAGCAACTGGAAAACAATGAATGATGAAGTTCAGGCTAAGGTTTACATATCAGCTGTGAGCCTAAATAATCATTGGAAAAATATTAGAATTGAAATGGATTATCAAGAATTTTTGCCTTTTTGAAAACATACCTTTTTCAGAACATGCTGTATTTTACACAGAAATGATAGGTTTAAAGTGCTTCATACAGCCTAGGGAGTGTCACTAAATGAACAAAATGGTCCCCTCTGTTCTTAAAATTCCTAAAGCGCTAGGTATTTCTCAAATTGCAGTGTAAAAAAATAATAATAATAAAATAAAGTAAGGGAGTCCCCAAGAAAAATATGTTTATTGACCTGTATGTTCCTAAGTCTATATCATCTAGAACAGCATCTGATTGCATTTCAAAGTTTTTCACAGTCTATTCAGAAACTATTTGTCATATTCAGATCTGAAAGGTTAGTTCCTGAAGTCTTTTCAAGAAGCATATAAACTGAGCATCAGTAATCACCAAAAGCAATCATGAACAACAGCAAAGACCTAGAGGACATCGTTAAGACACACACAGGCAGACTGAGTTCTAACAGACTGATAACTAAGCTCTAGCTTATTATTTGATTCTTAAGAAATCTAAACAGTGCCTCAGCTATGACCATCCTGGAATAACATCTTCTACTACTGTTTATAATTTGATTTTCAAATCTTTACAGTTGTTCTTATGTTTGCCCTGTACAGGGTAGAAGCTATTAAGTACTGGACAGCCACCCTGCTGCCTTCTTTTGAGTTGTGCCTGCATGTCTGGGATGCTTATGAAAAGCTTGACAACATTCAGGTTGCTAACACTCTGAAAAATAAAATAAAATAAAATAAAATAAAATAAAATAAAATAAAATAAAATAAAATAAAATAAAATAAAATAAAATAAAATAAAATAATAAATAAAACAAAATAAAATAAAATAAAATAAAATAATAAAATAATAAAAGTAAATCCTTCCTAAATGAGTACTTTTGTCTTAATGTACTATACTCCCCATTTACCATACCCCCATCTTTGCCAGGTGCTTAAACCCTATACTTCTGGGGACAAGGATTCCCTTTTTCCTTTACTTGGCCTGGTCCAACAGGGTCCTAAGCTATGCCTAGGACCAGCTGGCAATAAGAGAGTTAACTGACAAAATTTACAATCTTGCAATATCTTTGAAAACAGTGAAATGTGGATAGAAAGTATAATTCACTAGTTTATATTTACCATTCTTGATGTCGCCAGCTAGACAGTTTCTTTTCACTCATTGTCTAGATATGACGGCTTCAGGATTGAAAAATCCTACTTCAGTTCCTGAAAGTGAGTTCAGCTAATGTTTCTGAAATCATCAAGATATATACCATAGGTAAATAACAATATATTTTTCTCTTGACTCTCTTTATTTTGCACCTCATGTTATTTGGTATTCTAACTTCTTGTAGGATGTCAAAATTACACAGGAAGTCTTTGTGTATATCTCTATTCACTCTGTAATATACTCTGCTCGCTTTTGGCTTCTGCACAGATAATGTAAGCAATGGAAGTTCTGTATGAATAATATGAAAAGAGTTTTTCTAATATAAGGAGCACTTTAAGAAAGCATAAATCTCAGAGGAAAAAATAAATCTGAATAGTTCACTGCATCAGGAGAGCACTATGAGGTAGTAACAAAGAGACAGATGGTTAATAGGAAAAACCTATTAGCCACTGGTGATATTAAATGCTACTTTGGTAATGTTCTCGTGCACATGTGCATCCTTATTTTAAGTGAGTGATCTATCAGAGAGATACACAGCTGCATTGTCAGCAAAAGGCAGCTATTATGCTCAACAATCAGGCCAAAGTTGAAGTGGAATCTGACCCATCGTGTGAAAATATAATCAAACTAAAGTTGGGTAAAAAAATCACAATCTGCCCTATTTGCTGAAGTAAGAGGTATTACATTCAGTATTATGTGTTTAAAAAGACACTGCCAAAATTAATTAAATTTATGACAGAGCATCTCAAGTTATTCAGTATGTAAGAGGACATATTTTGATACCCATACCTTACTACTCACAATTTCAAAAACTTAAATGATTTCAAGAAGTGTGAATCCATATCATGCTACTGCACATATAATTACACTTGAGAAGATAACATGGAAAGCTTACATGCATATACTGGGCCTCATTCATTAGTTATCCACATTTTATCCTTGAATTCCATTTGTTTTTCATGAAGTGTGTTATCAATACCATTTACCTTTTGTGCTTATAAGCTTTCAGCTTTGATAGATAATAATTGGAGTGAGCTCTTCACACTATCTCCCTCATTTTCTTCCATTTATTGGCCATTTCCTAACTCATTCTATAAATTTAGTAACAAATGCAAAAACAAGCATTGGCATACCTGCTAGCACATATACTAAAATATCTCTGTCTTAACATATGGTTTAACCAGAACTAATCTCAAAAACCACACTTAAAGCTACAGGCTGCATAGGAGAGGTGCATTGATTAAGCATAGTAGAAAAGAAGTGCCATGCCATGCAAAATTAGGAGGCTTTATAGCCTCCCTGCTTACCTGTCATGTGGAGCATTCAGCAAGATGGGGCAAGATTAAATGAAGTGAGATTAAGTGAAGGAAGGTTATTTTCAGTTGACCTGAAGAGAAGAAGCTTTCAAGGAAAACAACATTTTGCTCTTCACGTCACCTCACTTCACCTCACTTCACCTCACCTCACTTCACTTCACGTCACCTCTGTGCAAATCCAGTTTGATTAACTTGTCAGGACTACAAGAGTACTAATAAAAGAGGAACTTACTCATTCATGTCAACCTTGGGAGAGTAGGCAAAAAGCAATGTTCCCAAGTTCAATTAAAATAAATGCAGATGAAATTATTCTTTTATTAGTGTGAGCTTCAAATAAGTGCTGAATTTATAAATTTCATTAGGTTTTATAAATTTACTTCTAATAAGAGATAAATTTTAAGAACCAACACCATCCAGACCTTAAGTTTATATCCAGGAGGACAATTTCTGGCATCAGCTGTATCTGTCATCCCATGTGTCTTATCCCACCACATTAAAAGTTAAAATCCCATTATTTCAACCCACATCAATTACGTTGGTCAGTGGATAGTGGCACAAAGTTAACAACTGTTTTTAAAACTTGTTCTAGGACTACGTTACGTAAACTGCTCTATGAGAAGAGAAAAAAAAAGGGGAAATGAACAAACAAACAAACAAAAAACTGATACAGTTCTGTCATTTAGCATTGTCAAGATGTTTATATATATATATATAATTCAGTAAAGTTCCAGTATTAAACAGGTTTAAACATTTTCCCATATTAGTTATTTAATGGTTTCAGTGCTATGAATCCTTCAGAATGGTAAATAAAAAATAATAATAATCTTATTTGTAACTGTGATGGAGGTACATGTTTTTGTTAATGCAGTTATAAAGGAACTTTTCTAAGTTGCAAATCTACTTTATTAAACTACAAATTATTGCTGTGGATGGACTTGCTGGGAAACACCTGCTTTACCCAGCTCATACCAATGACAGTACAAATTAGAATAAATGAAAAAACTTGTCTCTTTTCAAGCTACATCTCCATCTCTCTCATCTTGCTAACTGTGAGATCAAGAACATTCTGGACTATCTGTTGTACTACCTGTTCTTCATTTCACATCCATCCTTGTAAATTTATGATTCTGGCTCTACAAAAAATGATTTTTTGTTTAAATAATTGGATTAAAAATTCAGGCAGGGAAGAAAAAAAAAAGATGCATTTGGATTAAATATGTAAATGTTTTCTTTAACAAAGCAAATAAAGCAATTTGTTTTTTCTTTTTTTTTCATCATTTCAAGATAAATTGTGTTTCTCCTACCCTAAACCAAAAAGGTGTTTTTTTTTCTCTTTTTTTTTTTTCTTCTTCTTTTTGAATACCTGTATTGTAGCAATTAAAGGAATAGACCTAAAAGGCATTCACAGAATTGATGGGGAAGATGTGACATCTTTCTCTCCAAGGAGCCAAAAGCAGGACTTTCACCTACATGTGAGACTCATGTTCAAATACATTCTTGTTCTTTTTGATGGGATTTGAACCTTCTTATCCCAGTAGAGTGTTTTTCCCACCAGCTTTACGTATATTTCTCAGTAAATTGTTCTCAATCTCTCTTCTTGACACCAATACATTTTGCAGAAAAGTATGATATACATTGCATTAGAAACAGGGTAAGAGGGTAGATAGGGTAGATAGGGTAGATAGCTTACTTGCAAAATGTCATTCCTAGTCAGTGCTCCAACAACCAAGGTGCATTTTTTGCAAGTGGAATAACATGCAGGAGAGACAATGAGAGACAATGTGCTTTGAATTTTCCCATGGAAAATTCGGTTAAAAAGCTACAGGAGGATCTTTGGCTAAAAGTGCTGAAAAGTAGTGCCTGCCTCTCATTTTTATGAAATATTTCTTCTTCTTAAAAACTTGGATCAAAAATCACAGTTTTGCATTATTTTTTTAAATATCTTAAATATATAAAATCAACTTAAACTGTCTGTATCCTGGTTGCAACGTCAATCCAGATATGTCTGAAATAGCATATTTATTTTATCAGTTGGAGCAAATACACCTGCAAAGCTGAATCTTAAGACACACCTATTTCACTATCTTCAAATAATAAGTTTGCTGAGTACTGGATAGGATTATCTGAAAATATTACTGTTGTTAGTTCAACTTTGCACTTGAAATAACTTACGAAGGTTTGCAGATGTCTATCTTATGTTCAGCCATTCTTTTTTTTCCCTCTTCTGTCTTGTTTTTGCTAGCAGACCCATATTAAACCAAAACAAAACAACAAGAAGCATTCCCACACATAGGTCGATACACCAGACTATCAAATGATTGCAGTGCAGCTCCAAATCAATTGTATGATCCACAGAGGCTACAGAAAGATAATCACTCCTATTCTTTCTGTTGAAGTGTTGAAGGACACAAAATATTGACCAGCATGAATTAATAGACAATATTTTAACTATTGAACTGAAGCCTATCACAAACCCTATCACATGATAAACTTCAGATGATAAAGTACAGGAGACTGCCAAAGCAGATCTGTGAATGCACAATAACACAAGGCAGTGCAATCCCTGAAATATCTCCAAACTCCCATTTTGGCAAAATGGCCCATACAGACACAGTGAAATGATTTTAGCTACCAGTCTCAAAGGAGTATCCCATTGACACTTGAATAAATAAATAAACTGTGCTTCATAAACAACTAAACTATGCTTATCTTAAGTGTTCCACTGCTGTGAGATGGTTGTATGTCCTCCAACTTCCTGTGGTAGGAAGGAGCCAGGCTGGTGAGTATTTGTGAAAGGGTGGACTCTACTGGGATCCACTGTGTGGCATGGGCATGCTCTGAGGAGCTTAGGAACACAGCTCCCATTGACTTTCAATGGAGTTGCCATGCCCCATCGTAGTTTTCTAGGTGGGTGTGACTTAGTGACAAGGTCATGTTGGATGGGACTTTGAGCAACCTGAACTAGTGAGAAATGTCCCTGCCCATGGCAAGGGGGTTTGAACAGATGATCTTCAAAGGTCCCTTCCAACCCAAACAATTCTATTTATTTTATGAAAATCCCAGTGCTCAGAAGCAACAAATTAAAAGTGTTACTTAAAGTTTGTTTAAAAACAATTCAGCAGATGTGCACATAGCCTCACAAGTACTTGAATGTGCAGCATAGGACAGCATACAATACTCTTCAGCACAGTGATCCAAAAAGTATGAAAAATATGAAATAATAACTCTAATTGAAACAAGGGGTGATTAGAATTACCTTGAATAGCAGATGTCCCTGACAGTACTGGCTTAGTAAGGCCCTAAGTAAGGTCAGTCATGGACCACTACTAAAACACTTCCTTCCCAAATTTCAGTATTCCCTTTAGCTCTGGACCTCCCCTCTCCAATGCTGCATGCAATCTGTAAATCACACCAACTACTGTGGTCATTGTTTCATGATATAAATGAACAGGAACTGGATTTTCAAGGTATTATTTTTGTAGATAGGTGACAACATCCCACTTGTATTTCATTTCATTTCATTTCATTTCATTTCATTTCATTTCATTTCATTTCATTTCATTTCATTTCATTTCATTGATCTTAATTTAACCCCCAATTTTTGCCCTTCCAGTTCTCTACTTCCCATAGGGGTGAGCAAGCAGCTGTGTGGTGCTTAGCTGCTTACAGGGGTTAAACCACAACTTCTCACTGAATGAAGAAGACAAGAGACACCAGATTAGTCATAAGTAAGTTCCTATCTTCTTGGAGCAAATTAAACAAATGCATTGTCTCAGACTACACCTAGAATGCAAAATTACAAATTAATGGTACACAAAAGAATCTGTGTTAAAAGAGCATTATTAAAGTTGCCATTCAAGTGTTAGAATTCAGACACAGGAAACGATAGAACTGTCTGTACAAATATACCCTCTTCCGCTCCAGGAATGTATCATCTACAACAACATTTTGTTGCATAAACATTCTCTGAGAGCAGGCTTACCAAATCTCACAGACTCGCACAACTGGCTCATAACACATTCTCTCCCACTGCAAGCCCAGTACCTTTCAGAGCAACATGGGACGTTCCTATTGTCCTGTGACTTCGTATCAGGTTTTCCTAACTGCATGAACCTGAAGCAGTCAGTGTGCAGCTTTCAGCTGAAGCAGTGGAAGAGCTGTGCATGGTAGAGAATGTGCCACCTAGTGCTACAGCACCATAGTGTAGTGGGTTTACATGGTAAGGTTTTGGTAGCAGGGGTAGCTTCTGTGAGAAGAATCTAGAAGCTGCCCCATGTTAGATAAGAGCCCCGCTGCCGACCAGAGCCGAGCCAATAAGTGATATTGTTTGTGCCTCTGAGAGAGCATATTTAAGAGAAGGAAAAAAAAAAAAAAAAGCTGCCACACAGCAGCTGCGAGAGTGAAAGGAGTGAGGAACAGCCTTGCAGGCACCAAAGTCTGTGCAGAAGGAGGGAGAGAGGTGCTCCAGAGACCAGAGCAGAAGTCCCCTGCGGTCTGTGGTGAGGACCATGGTGAAGCAGGCTGTCCCCCTGCAGCCCATGGAGTACCACAGTGGAGCACAGTTCCACGCTGCAGCCCATGAAGTAGACCACAGTGGAGCAGGTGGACCTGCACTGACAGAGGCTGTAGCCTATGGAGGACCCCAACTGGAGCTGGCCCCGGTACCGGAGCTGTAGCCCATGGAGAGGAGACCACGCAGGAGCAGGTGACCTGGCAGGAGCTGCTGCCCGTGGGGGACCCAGGTTGGAGCAGTTTGCTCCTGAGGGATGGACCCCGTGGTACAGACCCGTATCTGGAGCAGTTCTTGAAGAACTGCTGCCTGTGGGAAGCCTACACAGGATCAGTTCAGGAAGGACGGCATCCTGTGGGAGGGACCCCACGATGCAGAGGAAGAGAGTAACCGAGAAGGAGCGGTGGAGACGAAGTGCTATAGACTGACCACAGCACCCATTCCCCCATTCCCCTGCACCATTCAGGGGGAGGAGGTGGAAGAGGGCGGATTGGGGGAAGGCATTTTTGGTTTATTTCCTTTGTTCCTCACTTCTCTAGCTTGTTAATGATAGGCAATAAATCTTACTGTCACCCTACTCTGAGTCTGTTTTGCCTGTCACGATAATTGTTGAGTGATCTCCCCATCCCTATCTCAACCCCTGAGCCCTTTTGCATTGTATTTTCTCCCCCTTTCCCTTTGAGGAGGGGGAGTGAGAGAGCGGCTGAGGTGGAGCTCGGCCGCCCACCCAAGTAAAACCGCCACACATGGTCAGCTACCTGTCATAGGGTCCAGATGTACAGGATGGAGTTCATTGTGAGGGAAATAACTGAGGCATGCACATTTTTTTTTTTTTTTTTACTGCAAAACCTGTCTAATTTCATGTGCAGGATGAACTGTGCTGTACTAAACGGGTTGCCTATTTCCTGCACAGTCTTCAAACCTCATTATAAAAGCAGAAAATAAACTTACTCACAGTTTTTCATAAAGTGTTCTTTAATATGATTTCTGAAGACTTCATGGGCATTCAACCATCTTCCCAAAACACATCCATGAAAGGGGCTGGTAGCATTAACTTTAAATGACAGAATCTGAAACAGATGACAAAGTCATAGTTTTTCTCATACCATTCTCAGGCTCACAGTATCACAGTATCACAGATTTCTAGGTTGGAAGAGACCTCAAGATCATCGAGTCCAACCTCCGACCTAACACTAAGTACTCCACTAAACCATATCGCTAAGCTCTACATCTAAACGTCTTTTAAAGACCTCCAGGGATGGTGACTCCACCACCTCCCTGGGCAGCCCGTTCCAATGCTTAATAACCCTTTCGGTAAAGAAGTACTTCCTAACATCCAACCTAAAACTCCCTGTCGCAACTTTCGCCCATTCCCCCTCGTCCTGTCACCAGGCACGTAGGAGAACAGACCAACCCCCACCTCTCTACAGCCTCCTTTAAGGTAACTGTAGAGAGCGATAAGGTCGCCCCTGAGCCTCCTCTTCTCCAGGCTGAACAAGCCCAGCTCCCTCAGCCGCTCCTCGTAAGACTTGTTCTCCAGACCCCTCACCAGCTTGGTCGCCCTTCTCTGGACTCGCTCGACCACGTCCATGTCCTTCCTGTAGCGAGGGGCCCAAAACTGAACACAGTACTCGAGGTGCGGCCTCACCAGAGCCGAGTACAGGGGCACAATCACTTCCCTAGACCTGCTGGCCACACTGCTTCTTATGCAGGCCAGGATGCTGTTGGCCTTCTTGGCCACCTGGGCACACTGCTGGCTCATATTCAGCCGACTATCAACCAATACTCCCAGGTCCCTCTCGGCCAGGCAGCTTTCCAGCCACTCATCTCCCAGCCTGTAGCTCTGCTTGGGGTTGTTGCGCCCCAGGTGCAGGACCCGGCACTTGGCCTTGTTGAACTTCATACAGTTGACCTCAGCCCATCACTCCAGCCTATCCAGATCCTCCTGCAGAGCCTTCCTGCCCTCGAGCAGATCGACACACGCACTTAGCTTGGTGTCATCTGCAAACTCACTGAGGGTGCACTGGACGCCCTCATCCAGATCATCGATAAAGATATTAAAGAGGACCGGCCCCAGTACCGAGCCCTGGGGGACACCACTAGTGACCGGCCTCCAACCAGATTTGACTCCATTCACCACAACTCTCTGGGCCCGGCTATCCAGCCAGTTTCTAACCCAGCGAAGCGTACACCAGTCCAAGCCCCGAGCAGCCAGTTTCTTGAGGAGAATGTTTGTGGGGAACTGTGTCAAAAGCCTTACTGAGGTCAAGGTAAACCACATCCACAGGTCCACAGGCTCCTTCCAGGTGTATTTCCCAGTCTGTCTCACTAAAGTGATCCCTAACCAGTTTGTTTTACTTCTTATCTACCCTGCTGTACAAATCTGTTCCTGATGTACTTAGTCAGCCCAGCTCATTCTTCAACTCCTGTTCCTGTTTTTATCATTCTGCATTTGAACACCCGACTCCCAGCTTCCTGTTTCTTCCTCCTTTTTCAATTCCAACTGCACGATCTGCTCTGTTAATTCCTCACCCACCTTGCACAGCGAAACTCATTATCTTGTTTCCTTGTTTTCCTAATTCGTTACCAACTGCTTTCTCCTGTTCCTTCTCCAGTTTTCTCTTCTGATTCTTCTCCAGCTTCTGTCTCACCACACTTTGAATTTATTCCATTTCCCTTTTCTTGTTTTACCCTATTCCCTACAGTAAGAACAGATTATGTGCTCTCTTTTAGGAAGCTAGGCTCACCAGAAACTAATTAAGAGGAAAGGCTTCTGAAACTTCTGTGTCACTGACCTGAAGCATACTCAAATATTTTGTAGGAGCAACAATTATTCAGCACAGTCATTTCTGAGCTATATGAACCACATTCAGTTATTCCATAGGGAGGGTACAGGGATGAGCATCATTTAGGACTTGTCCTGAAGAGAACCAGTGTGAACACAAATAAGGATTTTATTTTATTTTATTGACCATTTTAACTGTGGAAATTCAAAAAGTCTCTACTATTTGCCAATTTAAGTTCTTACAGAGATAGTGAAAACATTCCCCCTGACAAAAAGAGAACCTGTTCTCCAAATGTCTGAGAAGGTGAGAGAATTTTAAAGATATAACTTCAGAATATTATAGCATGGACAAAATAAAATATATTTCCTATGATATTTTAGTAGTGTGTGAGGAGTGAAAGAGAGAGAGAGATAAAAGGAAGTGGTTGAAATAATGGCTGCATTATTTTTGGCTGAAATCTCCCCCCCCTCAAAAAAAAAAAATCAAACATGCAATATTTCATTTCAGATAGTGGATAGTGCAAGGTTGTAAAACTAGATTCCCTTTAAGGTATCCTGCTCAGACTTGTTTCAAATTGCCCGCTATTGTAAGGAAATGCTGTGAATGGTTTTATACAACTAAGCTTATGTATCTTTTAACTTCTACATATCTGTGGAAAAGAAATTATTCATTAGGAAAAAAATATAACATTCTGTATACTGCATTTATAACAAAATATAAAGCTTGAAACTCAATGTCTTTCTAGGTTCAGCAAATATTGTTCAAGAATGGTTTGCATGCAGTCATTCTTCACTTGGGAGAGAAGGATGGATTCATGCTTTCATAAAGTTTCTTTCAAACTTATTTCCTCTGATTAACATAATCCTACAAATTTTGTTATTAACATCATCAGTAGCCTAAAAGAATCTCTTTTGCATCAGCAATTTATAAAGACAGGCAGTGACTGCTCATGTTAACTGCAGCTAAATCTATCAAGATCTGAGTATTTTGCCTCTAGCCATTTAAGTTGCTACAAGTCATGCAAAGATACCACAGAAATTAAAAGGTCTGAAACACTGTTGAGCCTACATTTCCACTAGCAAGAGGCAGAAGACCCAAGTTGCCAGGGGAAGGGAACCTCGATCTGCCCAATTCCTATCAGTTTGATGCCAGCACCTGCAATAGATGCCCAGAGCCAGTAAAGGAATCAGAGGTCAGCAGGAGAACACCTGAAGAGCAGCACAAAGTAATTCAAAGTAATTCCAGATACTTCATCTGATAAAACTGTCTCGGCAGGAGTTGGGGGGGGGGGGTTGGGGGGGGGGGTTGCACCTGAAGTGCCTCTGCACGAACTCACACTGCATGGGAAATAAATAAAGGGAACTGGAAGTTTTAGTTAAGTTCCAGGGCTATGATATCACTGGCTTCAGTGAGACATGGTGGGACAACTTGCCTGTCCAAAGTGTTGGGACAGATGGTTACAGGCTCTTCAGGAGAGATAGGCAGGGAGGGAGAGGAGGTGGGGTAACACTGTGCATTAGGGAACACTATGACTGTGTGGAGCTGGATGATGGTGATGAAAGGGCTGAGTGTCTGTGGGTAAAGAGTCAGGGGAAAGGCTAGTAAGGCTGATGTTATGGTGGGAATCTGCTAGAGACCACCTAAACAGGATGAAGAGGTAGAAATATTCTGTAAGGATCAAGGAGAAATGTCATCATCACTAGCCATTGTTCTCATGGGGGACTTCATCTTCCCAGATGTCTGCTGGAAATACAACACAGTAGAGGAGAAACAGTTTGGGAGATTCCTGGAGTATGTGGAGTATAACTTCCAGTTACAGGTGATGAGGGCCCCGCTTGACATGTTGTTTGCAAACAGGGAAGGACCTTTGGGTGATGTGATGGTTGGAGTCTGTCTTGCGCACAGTGATCACAAAATGATGGAGTTGTTGATCTTTGGTGAAGTAAGAAAAGTGGTTAGCAGAACTGCTTGGATTTCCAGAGGGCTGACTTTGACCTATTTAGAGATCTGGTTGACAGAGTCCCTTGGGAAGTGGTTCTGAAAGGTAAAGGACTCCAGGAAGGCTGGACCTTCCTCAAGAATGAAATCTTAAAGGCACAGTAGCAGGTTATCCCAACACACTGAAAGTCAAGCCAGCAGGTAAGAAGACCAGCCTGGCTGAACAGAGAGCTTCTTCAGGATCTCAAGAAGAAAAAATAGTTCATGACCTGTGGAAGTAAATGCAGACAACTCAGGAGGACTATAGATCTGTTGTCAAGCTGTGCAGGGAGAAAATTAGAAGGGCCAAAAGCCAACTGGAACTCAATTTGACTAGAGCAGAAAAAGTTAAAAATGTTTTTATAGATACATCAGCAACAAAAGGAAGATTAAGGAAAATCTCCATACTTTATGGAATGTGAGGGGAAACATAGTGATGAAAGATGAGGATAAGGATACTTAATTCCCTTTTTTCTCAGTCTTTATTAGTAAGGCCAATTGCTGTCAGGGGACCCAACCTCCTGAGTTGGAATATGGTAACAGTGAAAGAGATGAGGTTCCTATAATCCAGTGGGAAACTATAAGCGACCTACTATATTATTTGAAAGTTCATAAGTATATGGGGCTGGACAGGATTCATCCAAGGGTACTGAAGGAGCTGGTGGAAATGCTCACCAAGACTATCAATACTTTACCAGCAGTCCCGGCTAACCAGAGAGGTCCCAGTCGACTGAATGTTAGTGAATGTGACTCCAACCTACCAGAAGGACAGGAAGGAGGATCCAGGGAATTACAGGCCTGTCAGTTTGACCTCAGTACCAGGGAAGGTTATGGAGTAGATCATCTTGACAGACATCACATGGCACATAACAGGACAGTCAAGTGATCAGATGCAGTCAGCATGGGTTTATGAAAGGCAGATCCTGCCTGACTAACCTGATTCCCTTCTATGACAAGATGACACACTTAGTAGATGAGGGAAAAAATGCATATGTTATTTACTTGGATTTTAGTAGGGCTTTTGACACTGTTTCCCACCATATTCTCCTGGAGAAACTGGCTGCTCGTGGCTTGGACTGGTGCAAAGCTCTCTGGGTGATGAACTCTCTGGATGGCCTGGGTCAAAGTGAATGCAGTTCAATCCAGTTGGCAGCTGGTCATCAGTTGCATTCTCTGGGACTAAGTACTGGTGCCAGATTTGTTTAATATTTTTATCAGTAATCTTGACAAGGAGTTTGAGTGCACCCTCAGTAAGTTTGCAGATCATACCAAGTTAGGTGGAAGTGTCAATGTGCTTGAGGATAGAAAGGTTTTGCAGAGGCATCTGGATAGGCTAGATTTATGGACTGCATCCAATCGCATGACATTCAATGAGAATAAGTGCTGGGTCCTGTACTTGGATCGTAACATACAGTGGTATAGGCTTGTGGAAGGCTGGCTAGAAAGTTGCCAAGCAGAAAAAGACCTGGGGGTGCTGGTGAACAGCCAGCTAAACATAAGCCACCAGTGTGTCCAGGTGGCTAAGACCAAGAAGGCCAATGCCATTCTGGCCTGCATCTGAAATAGTCTGACCAGCACAACTAGGGAAGTGATTTTCCCCTTGAACACAGCACTGGTGAGACTGGACCTCAAATATTTTGTTCAGTTTTTGGCCTCTCACTACAACAATGATATTAAGTAGCTTGAGCATGTGCAGAGAAGAGTAATGAAGCTGGTGAAGTGGGACTAGAAAAAGAGGCTTATGAGGAACGTCTTAAGAAATTGTGAGTTTAGTCTGAAAAAGAGGCTGAGGGGAGACCTAATCACTCTCTTCAACTGTCTGAAGGAAGGCTGCAGCATGGATGTTTGTATTTTTTCTCAGGTTACAAGTGATAGGACACAAGGAAATGGTCTCAAGTTGCACAGGAAGAGGTTTGGATTGTATCTTAGGAAAAATTTCTTCATGGAGAGGGTGGTCAAACGTTAGAATGGGCTGCCCAGAGAAGTGGTGGAGTCATCTTCCTTGGAGATATTTAAGAGATGTGTGGTTGTGGCACTAAGGGAGATGGTTTAGTGATGGGACTCAGTAGGTGATGTAGACAGTTGGATTTGGTGATCTTGAAGGTCTTTTTCAACCTAGATAATTATATGATTCTATAATGTTACTGATGTTATTAATGTTGCATAAAGCTTTATATTTGCCTACTAGGGAAAGGAACCAGACAGCTTGAGGTCTGCACAGGTAAGTTAGAGATGATGTTCAACTTAGTTAAACTCTGCAGATATGCTGAAGGTCATGCAAGGCTAGATGCAGAGAATCTGTGTGGACTGTGTGACAAGAGGAATTTACAAATTTTTACAGGATTGCCTGAAGCTACCAATTTCTAGATTCCCGTGAGTCCCTATTATAACTGGATTCTAACAATCTAAGAGAAAGCTGTGATGTAAATATATGTATTGTTCTAGTTATAATGCCTGCAGCCCAAGTAACTCTTATCTTAAAAGAGACATACAAATTAATTCTTATGATAAATGAGGAAAATTCTGTTTATTTATCCAATGAGTGTGAAGGGACCTGTGATTGTGTGGAAGGATGTGGGGGCTGTTTGTTTGATTTAATGTGTATAATTTGTGCACTGAATTTTCAAGCATTCATGAAATTTCAAGCACATCATTATGTCTATGTAGAGCTTCATGGAAGTATACTTTTGCAGACCTAACAAAGAAAAGCACAAGAGATTTTTTGAGATATTTTTCCCTCTACATTTGCATAGAATGAAATTAAAATAAAGTCTGTAGCAAAACCTGTAACTTAAAAAAAAAAAAAAATTCAGCAAATATGAAAAAAATACAATGAAAATTCAAGCTCTTACTCCATGACCAGCTCTCTACCTTCCTAATTCAGCCAGCTGAATATTCTCCAGATTTTTATTTCATTTTTGTGTGAGATCCAAAGCTAGATTTTAAACCAGAAGTTTAAAGCATACATTTCATAAATGCTGAGTATAGGCAAAATGTTGTTATGTAAAAGATAATATTCTGAGCTGCCAACTAGAGAAGAAAATCTGTCACCATTAAAGTGAACCTGCTTATCAAAGTCAGCCAAAACCCAGGTGAAGCAGAATGGTATAAACTGTATGGTTTAAAAGCACTGTGACCAAGGGGTCTCAGGTCTGTGTCAGGTCTGCATGATTGTTGTAGGTCATCACAACTCTGGGATGAAGGATTTTAACAGAAAAAGAAGTTTAGCATTGAAGCAACTTACAGATATGTTGCCTGTACATTGATGATAGGTTGAGGTTGCTTATTCCTTATGAAACTAGTTATAAGGCACTCCTATTCCACACCTGGAACTGTTTCGGTGAGCCTTATCATCATGATTATCCTACCCATCAAATCCTGAAACCACTCAGTAAACCATGATTTTATAGATCTGGCCTTTCAGAGGCATCAAGAGTAGATCAGGTTAGACTGAGGGAAATATAGCCAAGGCTTGTGACAAAGTTGTGATTGCTATGCAGACTTGTGGACCTGCTCTTAACACCTGCCCATTCTTTTTATATCCCCTTTTTAACTCTTTCTTTTCTTTAGCATACTTCTGTCTTCATTCAATAATGTCTTGGTTTAGCATACCAGGAATATCTCTCAAACTATGCTATGAAATCATGATTAATGAAAAAACTAAAAATAATATTGAACAAAACATGTGACTGATACATGTATGTTCAGCTTTGGAGCGTGCTATTGCTGCAGTCTTCCAGCAATGAAGTTGAGTCACTATTATCTGCAAAACTACCTGAACCAAGTCGGACAGGTGGGTTTTTCTTCTAGAATTACTCACTGGCTGAACGAATAAAGGATTTTATCTAAACAAGAGTAGTATTTCAAAGCTGTTGTTGAGGTTGGCATACACTCAAGAACTTTAACATCCATCCTAGCCATTGTGTGATAGCTATCTGCTATAAGCTCCAAACAAAGGCACTGTTTTCAAAGAGAACCCCCCACCCAACCAATGTACCTGCATTTACCACTTCACCAGCAGTAACTAATCACTTTCTGACTCTGCTGATCAAAAGGACAGAGAGAAAATTGTCTTCATACAACAATGAAGAGAGGGAGGAGTGCAGAGTTGCACACATTTCACAGAAGAGAAACACTGAGAACAGAGGTGAGATAAGTTTAACTACAACCATATTGGAAAAGCCCAATACAGCTCCACTGGTTCTTGCACTGGGCCTGTGCTTTCTAGAATTAAAATGAAAATGTTTTTTTTTTTGTCTCTTTGTTATTAGAATTGTTACATTTTTCTAAAAGGTACACATTTCCACATAAACTAATAGAAATAAAAATGACAAGCAAGCATGATCAGGAAAGAGTATATTGAGTTTTCTTGATAATTATCCATAAAAGTTTCCAATTACTCTCTTCTTTTATTTTTTCTTGGTTAAAAGCCCAGACTGTAAGAATCAGCAAAATATTCTTTCTCTACTCATTCTCATTTTAATCAAAAGTATTTTCTTTTGTCTTTGGAGCAACGTCTCCATCAAAAAGCTACACAAAATCAATTGGATTTTTTTCTCAGTAGGGCACCATTTCATGTTTCACTTATAAACCTTAATAACTTTAAATCAACTCATCTTTCCCAAGGGAGAAGAACTTGTCAGCAGCTTAAATGTCCTGTATGGACACTGCACTGTATGTACTAGACAAGAAAGCTGTTATATAATGTGATGTAGTATACATCTGTATTATACGAACTTTATTTAAGTAAAGTTCTGACAGGTTACTCCTTATGTCACATGAGAAAGTCTGGGAGACCCCACATAATACAGGAAAAAGATGAATGGATAACAGCATTGTCCAGCTGAAGGTTTCTATCTGGGAACCTATGCAATAAACATAAATGTGTTAGTTATTCTTGTTAAATTAGTCTGTGGGATCTCAGCCCTACCCTAAGGGGAAATCCAATGGTTCATTTTTTATTCATTTTGCTGTCACCTTCATAAACCCCACCTCATTCCAAAACCCGTTTTCTACTAACCCTGTGTGCTGACCTACAGCCCACCTCCACTTCCTCTCCACTCCACAGCACAACTTGTTCACGATCAGGTAGGGGTCTACAGTGACTGCACAGCTCACAGTCACAGTTCATTTGAATTGTTTATGTCTTCTGCTTCTTCTGCAAGAGGGGTCACCCACATGCTACAAGCCCTCAGCAGGACCATTGGATCAACTATTTCCAGTCTGCAGAGAGTGCTACTGGAGTGCTTCAAACCATATCAGCAACTGCTAAAGGATTGCACTCTATGGCATGAAGGGGAATAAAAACCCTATTTTGGAAGATTTCTTTACCCCAGACCATTACAGCAGAGTTGTACTGGCATACCAAAGGGGTTTGAGAGTTGTCTTGGGGGCTGCCAGTTCCTGTCACTCTGTAGCCACTCTTTTTACATATACAAAAGGAAAATCCTGTTAAAAAAGAGTAATTCTCACAGAAGTTGTTATGTGGAGAAGAACATGGAAGCACCATTTCAAACTCTCTTTCTTCTTTTATCTTTGTCTCAGCTATTCTGACAAGAAATTCATATAATCTCAAAGTTTAAAGGACTTAATTCCACATTCTTTTGTGACTGTTAAAGAAGCAGAGGCAAACTTAACTAAAATGTGGTGTTCAATTATTTCAATTACCACCTCCTGCCTAAATGAAGTCTGTTCCTTCAAAGACATCTGCAATTTTGCACTCATTTGCTCTTAAAATAACATTAATTATAATGGTTTCCCTGGAAATAATAAAGGAATACATGTACAATTTAAATAATTACATACATTAAAAAGTTACATACTTGTTTAATTTATAAATTAGTTATTTACCTTAACTAATTAATCATGCATCCAAGAACAAGTCTAAACAAATATCTCATGAATGTAAAATGAGATTTTGTTCCCATTAAAAATATCCTTTTCACACATGGTTTAAGAATATTAATATGGGAGCCAATTCTGGATGCCATTTCACAAAACAGAAAAGACAGATCTTAAGTGATTGATACTTACAAAAATCGCAGTGAAGTGGTATAGCTTACAATGGAAATGTATCATGTTATCACTTTGGTGCTTTTTCTGGGTTGGGGATGATAGGTGTTGGTGGGATTATTTTCTTTGTGTGAGATTTTGCTAGTGTGGATAAATGAAACAACAGAACAAAAAAAAATAAGAAAAGAAAAAGAAACTTGAGGAGAGAGAAAAACAAGGCAGAGAAGTAGAGAAGAGAATGAAAGAATGGGGCATAGTCAGAAAAGGAGTGAAGTGACTGTGAAGCTGGCTATGGGGTCCGTGCAGGGTCCCAGGACATGCACTGCAAAAAGCCTGCTAGGAAAAACACAGATAAAGGCTGTTATAGGAAGGCAGGCAGATCTTTGCTACTTACTCTGTATGGAAAAGGTATTTCTTCGTCTCTGTATAAGGATTTTATTTCAGTTATGCAAAATGGAAGTGAATAAAGGCCTTACAGTGAAGAAAATAATTCAGTGTAGGAGGTATACAGGAGGGAAGTGAGTTTTAATTAAAGACAATGCTGTTGTATGGTTGTTGTTACTGAATTTTGTTGGAACAGAAAATGAACTGACACAAAGTGTTACATTTCTGAAAGATCCATTTTTAATCATAATTGCACTTCTTGTATGATCCTAGGAAAACATTTCTGCATCAAAAAAAAAGGCAGGTGCAGCAATTTTGAGGTGAATAAGCAATAAAGTCACTGAATTTCTGCTTAGACTGCCATATTCCATTCAATCTTACCTATGCCAATCACCCTTTATGTATCCAGGGAGAAACAGAATAAAAGACATATAATTCCAGCATGAAAAATCTACCTATAAAAATTTCATTCCTAGAATTCAGCCAGATGAACGATGGACATTGGTAACGATATATTGCAAGAAATCTTTCCTTTCTTTGCTCTTTTTTTTGTGCTCCACAGCATAGATTGATGGTTTTCTGGGATAAATGCAAAGACAGCTCTACTTATCTTCTGAATACTTCTATGCGCCATACTGACTGGGTTCCCAAGATGTACATTGCTAGGTACATACTGATTCTGCATTACTATCTTGTAGGACTGACTCAGGATGACAGAGAAGAATATGCTTCATTTTCTGCAAACCCATACCATTTGCACAAACTCCTAAGGATGGAGTTTGTCAAGATTCTGCAGTGGGTGTTGGTGACTGGGTTTAAACAGGATGAACATTAATGGCACCAGACATTGAAATTCTCTGCACCGCATTAGAGAACTTCATGTGTTAGCACTGTACTAAACACAGTGACATCATTCAGCAAATAATAGTGAATCAATGCCCTGAGTATATGGAGGCTGGAAAGTTAGTCTAACTTCTCATGAGAGCACTGGCGTACATTAGAAAAGCAGCAGCAGAGTTAGAGCTATGAACCTAAGAAAACATGGCAGAAATCTAAAACATTTCTGTGGAACACATCTTTTTGTTCTGTACTCCTGGTTAAATCCAAGTTTCTTTTGCCTGGTTGTTCCTCCCCACAAAACCCACAGGTCTAATAAAGCTTGATGTTTTCAGAATGCCTGTTTTAACTGTTTTCAAATTCATTTTATTCCAGAGTTGCACAAAATCTATCAGATCCCAAGCGACTGCTTATCTCCAAATCAAAATGCATACATTGACTTCATCTTTTGAAAAAATTGCAAGAATTTTATTCTGGAACTATAGTCCATATATCCAGTTACAACTCAGTGTATCTCTGGAGGACATGTGGAAGTGGTGACTGGACCTTTAAGGTATTGTCAGTGGTATCATGGACAATGAAATTCTACACATAAAATAAAACTGACTTAAAACAGCTAGTATCTCTTCCTTATTTATTTCAAAGAGTTAACTAGTAAAGGGGGCAGAAAATCTTAGCCTTAGGAAGTCAATAAAAGCTTATTTTCCTATTAGGATCATGCTGAAGGAGGAGATGTAGTGCACCAAAGTCAGGAGATTACTCTTGCTGACTAATGAGTGATATAAAAAGTGGGTGGAAGCACTGTTGAAACTTGTACTCCTCAGAGATGTTCTATCTGAATAGTGAGATTGCTAGATAATAAGAGGTGCTGGCTTCTTGTTCCTCTCCTTCTCAGATAATTCCAAAAGGAAATCATATATACAACACCCACTCTGACCTCCGATCTCTCAAACCTTCTTTCTCTCTCTACATCTTACTCTTTGTCATTCTACAGTGCTTCTCCTCAGCTAACAGCTGAGAAAATTCTGCAAGTTTGGCATGGTAAAAACACCTAGACAAATAACTAGAGTACATGTTTAAACCTCAAGCATTGCTATATTAAAAATATAATTATTTTGTTCATTGGAAATGATCTCCCTCTGCTTAATCAGGCATTGACAGAAACAGACAATGATTCCTGGAAATGTGAAAAGAACACTGAGCAAAAACCTTTCAAAATTTTTACTTTTTTTTTTTCTCAGATCTTCTTTGTTCATTCTCAGTAGCGATACAACCAGTTCTCTGTATGCCCTCAAAGTCATACATTATAGTTTAAATAATTTTAACATACAGAATGAATTTTGACAAATGTGAAAAGTTTTTGAAAAATGTTGACAGTTTCACTTTCTGATTTTCTTTTAATTAAAAGGTGTAAAAGCCATGATTCATTACTATGGTCTGATGGCCTTTAAAATTGCATTTAAAAGCTCTGCCCATGATACCTAAACAACTGTCATGCAGAAAGTTCTTTCTCCTACATTGTCCTCATGAATAAACTTTGGTCCTTAGTGTGAGGGTGACCAAGCACTGGCACCGGTTTCCCAGAGAGGTTGTGGAATCTCCATCCATGGACATCTTTAAAAGCCACCTGGACATGGTCCTGGGCAACCTGTTCTAGGAAGCCCTGCTTGAGCAGGGGATTTGGACAAAATGACCTCCAGAAGTCCCTTTCATCCCCAACTATGTTCTGTGTGATTTTAGACATGATTCTAATCCATGAAAAGTTACAGCCCTGAAAGCTTGGACTAAAGTACTGTGGCCCCCAATTCTGCTGACAATATTCAAGTTTTACCAATTCCATTCTCACTGGAAACACTCATGTGGCAAATGCTGGCCAGCAAGGATGGAAAGGAGTCTTCCTTCCTCTGCAGTGACATTTCCAGGAGCTGGAAACATATGGTAATGGCCAAGGAGGAAAGAAGGATCTCCTGAGCTGCTAGATGGAGAGCAGTAGCTTGGACATGTGAGGTGCACATCTAACTGGTGGCTATGAATCATGTACGAAGAAATTTGACTCAAGATCAGCACATGGCTAATGGCAGAAAGAGGCTGAAACAGCACAAGCAATGTTATGTGCCTTCCTCTCCACTGTATTAACCAGGGTACCTCATGATGTTCTCACGAGTGGTGAAAGCGTTAGATAGTCTAGACAAACAAAAAACAGGGGCCATGACCTGTCTCTCTGACATTTCCACTATTGTCTAAACAAAAAAATGGGTGGCTACAGGCCACTTGATCAGGAGGACCAAGCAGATGAGGGCCTCTATAGACAGATAGAAGCAGCCTCATGTTCATAATCCTTGGTCCTCATGGGGGACTTCAACCACCCTGATATCTGTTGGAGAGACAGCATAGCCAGGCATAGGCAATCCAGGAGGTTCCTGGAATGCATTGATGATAACTTCCTTCTCCAAGTGATAGAGGAGCCAATGAGGAGAGGTGCTATTCTGGACCTCATTCTCACCAACAAGGAGAGGCTGTTGGGGAATGTGAAACTTAAGGACAGCCTTGCCTGCAGTGACCATTAAATGTTGGAGTTCAAGATCCTTAGGGCAGCAAGGAGGGCACACAGCAGGCTTTCCACCCTGGTCTTGTTGATACAATAGAAGAAAGAAAGGGATTCCATCCAAAGGGACCTGGACAAGCTTAAGAAGTGGGCCCACATGAACCTAACGAGGTTCAACAAGTCCAAGTGCAAGGTAGGTGCTGCACCTGGGTCAGGGCAACCCCGGACATGAGGACAGACTGGGTGAATAACTCCAGGAGAGCAGCCCTGCAGAGAAGGATGTGAGGGTTCTGATGGATGAAGAGCTTGACATGAGCTGGCAGTGCACATTTGCAGCCCAGAAGACTAACTGCACCCTGGGCTGCACCAACAGAGGAGTGGCCAGCAGGTCAATGGAGGTGATTGTCCTCCTCTGCTCTGCCCTTGTAGGGCCCCACTTGGAGTACTGCATCCAGGTCTGGGGCCCCCAGCACAACAAGGATGTGGGGCAGTTAGAGCAGGTCCAGAGGAGGGCCACAAAGATGATCAAGGGGTTGGAGTACCTCTCCTGTGAAGAAAGGCTGAGAGCTGGGGATGTTCAGCGTACAGAAGAGAAGGCTCTGGGGTGACCTCATTGCAACCTGTCAGTACTTGAAGGGGGCTTGTAAAAAAGATGGAAAGCAATTCTTTGCACAATCAGATATTGACAGGATGAGAGAGAATGTTTTTAAAGTAAAAGAGGGGAGATTTAGATTAGAGGTTAGGAGGAGCACCTCTCTGATGAACACAGGCTGAGGGAGTTGGGGTTGTTCAGTCTGGAGAAGGGAAGGGTCCGGGGAGACCTTATAGTGGCCTTCTAGTACGTAAAGGTGGCCTACAGTAAAGCTGGGAAGGGACTCTTTGTCAGGGAGTATAGGGATAAGACAAGGAGAAAAGTTTTTAAACTAAAACGGTAGATTTAGATTAGATATTAAGAAGAAATTCTTTACTCAAAGGGTGGAGAGGCACTGAAACAGGTTGCCCAGAGAAGCTGTGGATGCCCCATCCCCGGAGGTATTCAAGGCCAGGCTGGATGGGGCTTTGAGCCACTTAGACTAGTGGGAGATGTCCCTTCCAATGGCAGTGGCTGGATCTAGATGATCTTTAAGGTGTCTTCCAATTCAAACCATTCTATGATTTTATGATTATTCTATGATTATTTTTTCCATTGTTACTGAGCTCTTTCTTCAACCTGAGGCAGCAGATGCTTCAGGAATGGCCCATCATGGCATTATGCTACAGGGAAGGGAGTTAATTAAATCAAAAATGTGCTCAGCTACTTTAATACTTACATTTTTTTAGCAGACAAAAAAAAAAACCTCGAGAATGGAAATGGAAATATAAATAATACATCTACATGAAGAAATGTAGGCAGCAAATATATGTGTATTATTTACATTTACATAATAGTACACATACATAATGCACAAGTATTTTGACACTGCATGATGCCTCCTTCTATCGCCCAAAACAGGAGAATGGGGAGAAAAGCTAAGAGAAGTCATATAGTCAGAAACCTCTTTCCAAGACACCACAGAAAGAAGACTTTCTGTGTGTTATAGCACAAGTAAAATATTGCATGTAAAATATTTAAAAGTGGAAGCTAAACAAGAATTTTCTGACAATTTTACTTTCTGTTACAATTAGCTTTCTATGCATTTTTTTGAGTAGGAAAAGCCCTATAATGTTTTTCACTGGCCTCTTTTATATAACTAGTTTCATCTGTTTATTACAATTTCTTTTTGCCTTTGCTATTGCAAGCATTCAGCATTTCCTCCAAGGCCAAGTAAAACTAGACTAAACTATAATTAAAGGACAATTCATAGGCAGATGAGAAAAAGATGAAGAAACCAGGAATATATCAAAAATATTCTGCAAATACAGAGTATAAGAAAACAACATTATTATGCTATACTATTGTTATTTTATGTATTATGTATTTCTACTAATATTTCATTTCAGTCTTTCTGTGTGATTACAGTGGTGATGTTTCTGAAAGAAGCAGCTACAAGGGCAGATTTATGCAAAAGAGATCTTTCTATCAGCCAACAAAGTCACAGGGGTTGCTGGCTGGGTAAAAGACTAGCTCTGTGGTTTTGATTACAAAGTCAAGTAAAAGGCTGTTTAGCCCAACATCCTCTCCCTGTCCAGAGGCCAGTGCTTAGGGAAAGAGTACAAGAAACAAGGTAACTAAAAGCTGAGCCTTTCCCTAGTGGATTCCACCAACTTCCTGAAAAGAGCAGATGAGACACTTCTTCAATCAGAAGCTGAATACAGACCATCATGTTTAATAGCTGCTTCATAAACACATCCATTGTTTTCATTTGTTTCGAACATGATGTCTGGTTGTTTCACTTGACTCATTTGTGCCAAATAGGAAGTAGAGCGTTCCCAGGCATCTTTTTCACAAGCTGTGGTACTGTAACGTTTAGTGTGTTCTTATCTGGAAATGATCCTGTACCTCTGACCATCTTTTTCCTTTATTGTTCCTTTTCTTCCAAGTCTGGCATAAACAGAGCTTCAATCAGCACATGCAGATGTAGTAAAACTTGTTACAACGGGCCCAAGACAGAAAAAAATGTGGTTTCAGTCACCCCACTAACCAGCAATTTTCATAATTCTAGCCTTCACCACAACTGAGCTGAAGTACAAATTTCATGTTTAAATAGCCAGGTTTTAAGGTAGAGAAATTTAGTTACTTCCTTAACTCTAATTTATATAATCATACTTATGATTTTTATGGTTCTCATTTTAATTATTCATTTTAGAATAAGGCTGTTTTGTTTGCTTATTTTTCAGTAAGCGTCTTTTTCTAATTCCTCCTGCAATGCTTCTGGTAAATCCAAATTTATCTGAGAAATTACAGTCTGTCATAATATTAGACTCTAAGGTCAGAAACAGAAGAATATGCTTTTCAAACATGAGAAAAAGTAGAAGTTGTATATATACAACTTAATAACAAGTATATGGGAATGATTTGCCATTCAAATATACATTTCTTTAACAAACACAAGTGTAACACACCACAATCAATTGTCAATTCTTTCTTCTTGTAGTAAAAATACTTCTAGTGCATTAAATTCATAAAAGAAATGGGGTTTAATCCTAAATAGTATGCTAAGCATTTGACCCTCAATACAAATACATAAATTACCTGTCCATGTCTGTACCAGATATACTAAATAATAACTTCACTGAAATCAACTTTAACAAAGCTTCAATAACAAGCCACTCATCTAAACAAAGTAAGAGCTGTCTGATCTGTTAGGAGCTGGGAGTGCTATGTGCCTCTGTGTTTTCTGGACTAAGTTACACATCTTCAGGAGCATACTCTCAAAGAGTACGGTATTAACTACTATGTTAAACACCTATTCTTTTCAGGAAGATGCATTTGAGTTCAGAATGCACTCATAACTAGGAGATACTAACATCAGTGCTCATACTGTAAACCCTGTGTTCCCAGTGCGGTTTACACATGAAAGGCAAAAAACTCTCCAGGTTGATCCTTTTTATCTAGAGTTCACAATTTGTAAGCTATTCTGAATGTAAGGAATTGAAAATCAAAATTTAACACAATGCCAGCTTCAGAAACCACTGAGAACCTCCTTCCCTCTTAACACTTTTCAATATCTTTGGATACAAATAACTCTTGTAGAGAAATAAACTTATCCTTTTATCATCTTGAGAGGATAACAATGGGATTCTCTCAATTCCCAGGGTGTAATTATAAGACTGAGATCAATACATTCATTCTCTTTTCCAATAAGTTTTCATGATTATGCAAGTGCCCGAAGTATGGCATCAGACATCATCCTACATAGAATTTCAACATAAACATCTTCTAAGATGTTCCATGATTATTGCAAAGTCAAAAGTATTTTATAGCTGTCATTTATTAACCATTTTAAAACCATTCTTTTACATCTAATACAGAATATTTATTGCCAAGTAATAAAACATGAATCCTAACAAAAAAAAAAACTCTGTAATATTTTCTCGTAACTTGCAAATTTACAGGATAGACCCATCTAATTTCTTTCAGAATTAGCTATATCCCAGAAATAACTACTCGATACATAGCTTCTCTGAAGATTTTGCAAACATGATCACAAAAATGATAAATCAAAAGACAAACAATGACAAAAAGAACATCTCTGAGAGAAATGTTGGCTGGTTCTAACTTCAGAAAGCTGGTGGTCAGTCATGCTAAGCAAGAATGTGACAAAAAAAAAATATTCTAGGTATAGGAAGCCATAAAATGAATGTTTCCGTAAAAATGAAAACATCTTTACTAAGAAAAGCAATTACTCTGAATCCATAAAAGAAAATTAAACTGTTCCTTTGGATTTTTTTCAGATTTGTTTGAAGCTGGTCCAATTGTCTCCCTTACAGAAGTGGTTAGGTGCAGGCCACAGTAAAGTGAGGAACACTTTGCCACCGTCATTGTGTGGCACTAAAAAGCCTTGCACTAGGGAGTGATTTGGCTTCTTTTTGTGCAAGCAAAGGGCAAGAGAAAAATAATTATTACATTTACAAATATTTTCCAAAACTTACAGGGATTGATGTAACTTACTGATGTAGTGTGAATGTTGATTAAGTATTACAGCTTCATAGGGTGAAAAGTGTGAATTGCAGGGCTTGTTCACCTCCAGGTTTATGAACTTACCTGCATATGCAAAGATATGTTCCTTCTGCCTCTAAACGCAGCAGAAGTCCTGTTTGCATTCAGTAATTGTGTGATCACTCTAAGAGTACTGTAACTGGTTCTGGGCTCACAGGGTGTATGAAAAACACACTGGAGTGAGTCCAATGAAAGCAGCCAGGATGGTTGGGGTAGAGCACAAGACGTATAACAAAAGGCTGAGAGAAATGGGCTTGTACAGCCTTAGGAAGAGAAGGCTCAGATGAGATTTTATGTAGTGTTAGCTATGTAATGGGAGGACATACAGACCACAGCCAGACAGACCCTTCCCAAAATGTGCTCTGTTCTTGCATTGTGTCTATACCTATATATTGTGGCTACATCCTAGATGTGGCTTACATCTATGGCTGCACTGGCAAGATAGTACAGGCCTGCATAGAGTCCCATGGTGATGACCCTTGGGATGAAATTACTCCATAGTATAAAATCAATTCCCAGGTATTATGAGTGGGAGGAAAATAAAATACAGCTCAGAGGCATTGTGCAGAATTTTCCTATATATTATTAGCAATAAAACACAGAAGGCTTACTTTAAACTTCATCGTTCGACTTCACAGATCAAGTATATCTTGTTGTTGAGGTGCCAAAATCTTCAATCCTTTGTTTGCAGCTTATATCAACCTGCCAAAACTTTATTGATTCAGCAAGAGTGCTTAAACTGTTATTCCAGTGTTATGAATACAGCATGCATATTAAAGGAGATTTCTGAATGGTGGTTATATATCTGGCTTGCTTAAAAAATATCTAAATTTTTCTTCTTTCTTAAGAAAAAAAATTGTTGGTTTTGTAGTACAAATTACATCATCATCAAATATCATCTGACAGGGCTACAGAAACTGGTGTAGATTGCTGCTGTCATTTTGGTTTAGCTAAGTGGAGGGAGCAAGCTTTTCAAACAGCTATTAACATTTCAAGCAACTCCAACCCCTTCCTGGCATTTCAATTAGTGGCAGAAGCCAATGCAGCTGAAATCCTGCAGGCCTTACGGGACCTTTCAGTTGGTCTCACAGAGCTCTGCAGCCCTTGATTTGAGGCAGTCAACATTTCTCCAAGCCTAGTCTGACACTCTGGTTCATGCTTGCTATCTAAAAGGAAAAGTAAAGGAAGTTTTGTAACACCAAATAGCTGTGCTTTGTCATTAGATGCTCTCATCAGTAACAATATAATATTCCATAATTCCCCGTACCTCCCTCAATGTTAACATAGCTAGGCTCAGCTTAGAGGAACAAGGAACTGTAACTCTTCTGATATATACATATATACACAAATTTCCCATTAATCACAGTGCTGCAGATCTGATTTAACATATTTTAAGAACATATGGGTTTGATTTTCACAGCAGTTGAGAGTATATGAAAAATTATACTTCAGAAATGTTCTTAGAGGTACCTTGGTGAATACAAAAACCATTTGATTGTCATTCTGTACTAGTTTATTTTCATGCATGAAGATGTAATAGATCAGGCAACTTTCTCTGACGTTCACTTAGTTCTCTAAATTTAGGGGTATATAATTATGAACAGATCATGACATTGCATTTAAAAATGTATACCTTTAAATTTGACTTCAGGCATTTGCATGGAAATCAAGGCAAAAGGACTTTTTGCATACTTTGACATCTTTAAAATAAAGAATTAATAGCATGTTAGAGACAAGTTATCATATCTCCCTTCTGAAAATACTGCAACTGTGTGTTGTACAGTTCAAACTAGTTTGCACTTTATATGTGGGAGAACATAGTTAAATTTGTATTTCACATTCAAAAAAAAAAAGAAAAACTTTTGAAAAGCATAAGAATAACTTCAGCATTTATCTAAAAGTTGTTTGAGCTTACTATAAAGCATAACAAAGTACTTTTCCCCTCCTGTCAATTGAGATTATGATCTAATTTTGCAGTTCAACTGCTGAAACTTTTAATATATACGAATCATGAAACAAATGTGTACCTCTTTTCTACAATGTTTAAGGCAAATAATGATTCTGATTCTGCACTCACTAGAACATTAGTTTTTGCCAAGTTGATTTTAACAAGTTTAAGAATCTATTTAAGCAATGTAACTAATATAAGGTCTGATACAAGGAGTAAAGCATTATGTATAAATTAACTGTAGTGATATAAAATAAATTGCCTAATAGAAATCCTCAGAAAAGCAGAATTACTACATAGGTTCTGCAGGCATTCTTCAGCATTCAATACCCTAGCATTGTAACAGAATGACTTGGGATGGATGGGTTTCTGCCATAAGTACCCCAAAAGTCAAGATCAAAATAAAAGCCATTTTGGTGCAAGAATACTCAAAGCAGAAATCCAGTGAATATATATATATATACATATATATATTTATATATATTTATCCTAAGGGAAAGGGCTTCATGATTTTGAAGCCCTTTATCTTAAGGGAAAGGGCTTCATGCCATTGGCAGTATATTATACACATTATGTCTTTTAGTATAGTAAAGCATACAGTGTATATATGTTATATAAAGTATATAGTATATATATTATGTCTTTTGTAGTGTCTGTGAGTCACAATTGCATTCCCATGCAAAATTAAGTACATAGTCAGGACTCAATAATTGACATTAATGATAGAAAAAATATTAAAACAGTAATTCAAATAATCAGTAAATTAAAGCCTGGGAAAGATAGCTAATATTTTAAATGTCAGATTTAAATGAACAATAATAATTAAACTAACAAACAAACAAAAACAGCTTAATCTGAAGAATTTGGAATTAAGAATAAGAATATAGTAGGACTGGCCTGATGTTGGTATTAATAAAGTTCCGGCAAACCAATTACACAGTGTTTGAGATTCAGCTGATATCTGCCTATTATATTCCTTCTTTCAAATTCTTCTGAAAAAAAAAAAAAAAAAAAAGGTTTTTCCTCACATTTTTAAATCTTTACTGAAGAGTAACAAGTTATTTAAAGTGAGACAGCCTTCAGAAAACAAATCCCGTAACTCTGAGAAACTGGACAGTAGATTTCAGTTCTATAACCTTTTTATTCATTTTCCCAGCTTATCTCTTATGTGTGACAGGCATGTCTCTATGTGTTTGAAAATAATTTGTACCCCAAACCACATACTTGCAATCAATTTAGAACATAGTTCAAAACAAGTAGCAATAAAGTTGAATGGTTTATTCTTCTGAGGCAATTGCACGCTGCTAAAATTTTGTTACACTTAGAGATTTAGACATTCGTCTCTGTGTCTCTATCATCTGTTTCATGAACTCAACTTCAGAAAAAGTGCGATAATTTCTAAATCATCTCCTAAAATAATCTGGAATCTTGTAAAGATAGTCCATGTCACACCCCAGAGGGATGTCTTATCACCTCAATCTTCCACAACATCAGAACATAGGAAATGCTAAACAGGAGGTGTATTTGAGTGCTCACTTATGTAGGTGAGGATTTAAAAGTATCACCCCTGAACAGAAAATGCAAAAAAAGGAAAACAAGAACAAAACGTGGACTAAACTTGAAAAATTCCTTCTTCCATAAAACAGAGATATCACTTAAAACTGAGTGTACTCAGTTAGATCACTCTAAGACTGTGAAGATCTGCATTCTGACTGGATCTGTTTCAATGGGAGGGCTGGATTAGGTTACCTCCAGAGACCTCTTATAACTCATGCCATTCTGTGATTATGTTCAAGCATGCACCACAGTTACAGTGCTAAAGAGTTTCAAATACCACGTTAGAGAACAGAAAGAATATTCAAGGACCCTTCCACATAGTAGCCATCACTGCATGTACTGTATGCAAAGGTTTGTAAAACCATGTCTGATACTGCTAATTCATTAAACCTTTAATGCAGTGAGGGGAAAAAAGACTTTTCTTAAGTATTGTGTAAAGTATATAGACAAAGTACAATTTATACTTACAGCTACAGTTATATAAGTACAGCTATATAATATTTTAAGTATATTAATTATACTTATGAATATATAAGAAGATAGTAACATATTCCTAAAGGGCTAAAAACATATAAAACAACATTTTTTTTCATGATAAGTGTTGGGGATCATTGTGGTCTCTGAAAAGACAGATGAAATTTACTGTTAAAATTGTCATCTGAAACGGACCTAAGCATCTCAGCAATGGAGTCTCCAGGTTGCCTGTGTCACTGCATGGTTTGAAGTCTCAGGCCTGAAATGACCCAGAGTTACTTGTCTGGCCTCCAGCTGCTGACCCAGGAGGTCACAGGTCTAGCAGAGGCAGTGGGTCAGATCTGTCAGCGATATACAGATTGCTTGGCTCCCTTTGGGCACCTCAGATGACACAAGACACATATGGGGTAATTCAGTCTAGCCCCTAGTGATCTTTTTTCATCATCAGCTTAATTCTTCTGACTGTAATTACTAGATCCACCAACACTGTCTTAGAAACTGAACTCCTGTGTAGAGCTCTACGTTGAGAAACTTGAATTTGTATTTCTTATTCTCAGTCTGGATCCTTTGCTGAAACATGAGGGTGGATTTGTCTATTTGTTTAGGGGGAAAAAAAAGGAAAAAAAGAAAGAAAAAAAAAAGAGTGAAAGGCTACAAGCATAATTTATGAGAGGTTCAGAAATTTCTCTGGAGAATTACTTTTACTACTCTTACTACTACTACTACTGCTACAACTAATATTACTCAGTGTACTTTTATAGTTCTCCCCAAAATAATTGCCATTTTTTACAGTGATGAGGGAAAGTAGGACAAGTATTTGGTCCCATCTTTTATGTCTGTTTATATTTTTCTTGTCTTTTTATGAAGAAAATACAGAAAAAAATAAAGATATACAAATAATGTGTCCTCTATTTTGAAAATGATAATTTTATACTATAATTTAATTACTATCAATTTAAATATACTATAATTAAATGTATTCTTTTAAACCAGAATCTTGTATATAAGCAGATTCCTCTATTTAGGCAACACAATCTCATATCTGTACCAGGGGCAAATCAGTCACATAAAAATAGGTTTGAAAATGATAGATACAAGTACTTTCTCGAATTTTACTTTCAGCGGGTGCCTCATCAGAAATGATAGGATTTTATAAATCATTTATCTCATTTAGGAGGCACAGTAGATGCAGCATGGGCAGAAAATGGGTTCATAAGAATATTGGACTGTAGATTAACATTTTGAATCAATCAATATTCATGGTGTCTCTTTAAGCATTAAAAAACTTTGCCCTCTTAAATGCTAATAGGATGTAATGTTCTGCACCTGTTATATCACCTTCTAAGTAGGGGTCTCAAGGTAATTATCAGGCATCCATAAATTAAGCCTCAGAAAATCAATGTTACATCAGATTATTCTCTTGGAAGTGAAACAGGAAAAGAATGGTTCCATGTCTTCCTGGACATTATGCAAGAAATGTTGTAGAGCAAAGTTAACAAAACCAAAGACAATATTCCATGAAGTACATCCCACTAAGTTACATGAAAACTCCACAGAAAGTTCAGGATCATTTCTCTCCTTTTTGGGGTATTCTCTAACCTTTATTAAAGGCTCTTTATTAAGGCCTGAGTGAAAGATATGATTAGTTTCAATCATTCCTTCTAACACTCATTACATTGCATACATCAACCATCTTTACCATCCTACCACTCAATTTCCTAATTTCTTCTGGAGTTCCCCTGAAGGTTATGTATAGAATCATATACAAATGTAATAGATATGAGTAATCATAATGTTTTCCAGTGGTCTATATGTCTGCAGGTATATAAATACATCGGGAAAAATTCTGTTCCAATGACTGTACAGTTCCTTTGAAGCTGAACATATTTCTGACTGTGCAGACCTAAACCTTTAAAAACTGTAATCAGGAAAGGGGTACACCATTGTTGTCATTGCTTTAACTCCTCTCAGTAGAAAAGAATTACTGTTAACAAACATATTGGATATTTTCCTTTTCTTTTTACATTCATTCCTGTCTCTTAATAATCAAAGTTGTAAACAAACTGAGCCAGAGCACAAAGGCATTTTCACAACATTTTTGTTGTCTGTGTCTACAACTCTGTGACTCCAGAACTTTTGATAATTTTAGAAGGAGGAGTCTGAAAAAAATGCACAAATTGGAGCAGCACAAGTAAATTCAAACAATCTCTCTGATTCCAAAAGTAAAGCTGCTATTCTAGTCTTATGTAAAGAACTTCCAGCAGCCCTTATCTTCTCTACAAATAAGCGATCACTCATGCTTCAGTAACTGCTGAAAAGATGATAAAGATGATTCCTGAAAATCCATCTTATGAGAGCGACACAAACAGAGAGAATGTTCAAAGACAGGATTTTGGTTTCATTCCCCAGGAGAGAGATTTTCAAATAGATTTTTATAAGGAAAGAGAGATCATATGGAGAAACATTATATCAATGATTTAAAGGCAACAGGGAAGCCTATAAAGAATGAGAAGAGGTCCCCAGAGTCCACTGGCATTTCCAACATAGAGAAAACCTGTCAGGGATATTTTATTTTATTTTATTTTGGGGGGGGTGGGAGGGTAGCCGATGGGAGTTATAGAAATCCTCGAAAGGTTTTAAAGTTAAGCAGGCAATGACAGGCAGTCTATCTTTTTGTTTTAATAATATCAGAGTTCAATGACTTTTTTTTTTTTATAATTCCCACTGAAGACACCTCTCTTGATGAAAACAGAATTAACCAGCTAAAAACTTCTTTGTCAGTGCTTTTATTCAGATCATCAATCTTGTCTTGATATTGCTTTGTCTGGTATCTTGAAAAACTCAAGAAAATTTTATCCTATGTAAGAAAGGAAATGTTTATTATTATGATTCAAACAAGTCATTAAAATAGCGTCAACTTCATTAAAAATAAACAGAAAGCAAAAAACATTTGCAGCAGCTGCTGTTAATTATTATGTTTCAAATACAGTATTTTAATACAGCAATAATGTAGATACATGTTACAATTACTAGAGTAGCAAAAAGCCAAGAATGAGGGCAAAATACGTACAAATTAATCATCCCATCTAAACTCACAGATGTTGCTATGATACCACACACAAGATATCTGTATACATAAATGACTCCTTGTGAATAATAAATGTGAACAAATACTCTATAGACACCTTTTGAAGGTATAGGTAAGAACAGCACCTACACAAATCATCCTTCCAATTTTCAAATGCCCTCACTATTAAAAAAAGCACTTTTTAACATGTTCATCCTCCCAGAGATAGGCAAGATTTATGGAAATGAGTTAGACCGATCAACAAGGCTCCAAATCATCAAAGCCTGGCAAATCCCTGACTCTCCCAGACTGCAGCCTTGGGGATCTGGCTCAAGGGCTTTTCTGAAGGTCACACAGAATATCTGTGGATGAACGGAGAATTCATTCCAAATTTATAAAATCCGAGAACATTATTCTAATTACACTTCCTTCAATTCCTATGCCTTACAAAGACTGCTAAGATAATTTTCCTGTATGAGCAGTACTCTGATTTTTTTACATATAGGTATCTCCTGTCACTCTAAAGCTACACCCTGCTTGGTGGCAAAGTATAGGTGGGTGTTAGGGGGTTGATGGTGCTAGGTTGTTTCAATTAGTTTTAATATTGCATAGGTCAGGATTATCTCAGTTACTTATTCAGTTGACAGTTTTCTTCAGGTTCTTATTCAAATAATACTCAATTTTATTTGGTTTTTGTAAGGGAATATTTGTATAGAGGTGAGGTAATTTTCTGAACACCTGCCTTGCCTGCACCACCCCAGCCTCTCCTTGAGGAGTGTACACTTCTTATCTATGGCATGAGGAATATGTTTAACTGCAGTCTCTGATTCAGTCATTAGATGTCCCTGTGCACTGTGAGGGACTGTACGGTGCATAGTGCCTGGTAAGCAAGGCAGAGTTGAACTACACCGGTTCTGGGAAGTCTGCTTGATGCATTTACACTTGTTACTATCCTATTAAATACTTTTATCCTCTTTAAGGTCTGTTATTTACTATTTGGCAGAATCTAAGTGATTTCATATCCAGAAACATCAATTGGCTAATCCTAGTTAAGTAGCATTGTTCCTTTTACTCACTAGGACAATATGTTGTCAACTGGCCTTTAAGTCAACCCCTTTGGTTTGCCCAGTTTAGATTAATTAGCTTCACCAATGAGAACTAAAGGTCAGACTGAGTTGCTCATGTGCCATGAGCATCTCTGCATCTTCCTTTCCCTCTCTGCTTGCACCTGTGCCTTTTTCCAGCTGTCTGGCATTTGCTCTCTACCCATGCTCCTTGTGCAACATAAAATCTCCTGAATAACAGAGCAGATTCTGTGGGGTTGAAAATTTGTTGATTTTCTCAGAAGTTTACAGTTTTTCATTAGACTGGAATTCCAGACTTAGCAGTTTTATAGTCATGTCCCCTTGTATTTGCCACAAGTTAGTTAAGAAGCACTAAAAAAAGTGAACAATGAATCATAAAACACAAACATGGGTATAAGATACTACACAGTTATTCCCTCGAGACCATAATCAACTTCAACAAGAGCACTGACTGCACAATTAAAGCAAAGCAGAGCAGTTTGTGTTATATTGAAAAGGTAATTGTTTTCTGCCTTATCAAGTAGAGGAATGCATATCCACAGTGTACTCAACAAGTGCTGGAAGTTTCAGCACCAACCATAAATATCAAAGTATCTATCCTGCATTTGTGGACATGAAATAAGCCTTGCAAATAAGCCTTGCATAAACTGAGGAGAGAAAAGGTGATTTTCTGTCCTCTGACTTGGCAAACTGAACTCATGCCTTACAATATGTTCATATTCTCTAATGCTTCAGCAGCTGTCAAGTGAATTTCACAAAGCCCTTTTATATTATGAAGTGTAAAATATATTCAAAAGCATCAGAATTCACTGATATTGAATGTTTTTGTCTCTGTAATGAAGTCTGTACAAATGTAACAAAAGCAACTACTGTAGCAGTGATTCTAATTACCTTCCTAAAGCACTGAAAGAAATGCTGGCATTTTAATGGCAATTTATCCTCTGCAGTTTAACAAAGACGTATGTTCCTATTATTTGCCTTATATTGCTTCAAGTATTATGAACATGTGTAGGACTGTGTAAGTTTCCCCACACTCAAGATGTTTCAGCAAAAATATTTTTAGTGAACCTCTTACTTTTCATTATTTTTTATATTCTCTAGAAAATACCATAAATGACCTATATATTTTTTTAAAGAGTTTCTGACAAAATGCGTCATGATACATTCGCATTTGAACCAATCTTTGTGGCGTCCAGATGCATTTAAATTCTTGTATTAAAAATAAATAAATAAATAATAAGGTCTCTATGAAACTGCAGCCAACTTTTATAATCCAGTCACAATCCAAAACAAACCAAAATCTAAAATTCAAAACAAAGAGCTAGTTTGGCTTAGTGTTTTATTTATATCATGTTTTTGCCACTTATTTATATATCATTCTAAGCTTTCTGTCTCTGTAAATTGTAGCTGACAATCTGAGAAGGAGAAAAATACGTTTATTATATTGAATTAGAAAACTATTAACTGAAGAAAAGCTTGTACACAGGGTTTCAGTCATACAAACACATGCAAATGTGCTACACATTGTTCACAAGCAGAAACAGTAGTTTTGATTAGACTAATCACGTACTTTAATTATACATTAATTTGTAGAACTCAAGCCAAATATGTGATGCAATCAAGTCTTTTATTAAGAGTATACTTGGGACACTTTGTTACAGGACCCTTCAGATTATAGCTCTCCATCTGTTGTGTGTTAAGGGAATTAGAATAAAGCTAATTTAAGAGCTGAAAGGCAATGCACTTTCACTAAAAAAGCACAAATCCAGTCTACTAAGAGGGTTACAAGAAGAAGAATCAGTAATGCAAATATAAGATACTTATCTGATGTTACTGGCTCTGTGCAATTTTCTGGAAGGAGAAGCTGTCTTCCCGTTCAGCAGATGTCCTCCCATCAGTCTGTGCAAGTTTGCAGTAGACCCATCTGCTGCAATCCTTATCTGAATTCTATAGAAGAAAATGATTAAGTCCCATGTGGGACTTTTCAGTTACTTTCATAAAACACTTAAACTGACAACTATTCTACAGCATGAAATTATTTGAGGAAAGTAATAAAACTTAACCAATGTAATAAATTTAAGCCTGTAACATAACATATAGCAACCCAAATTTGTCAAATTAACTGCTTTTCTGAATTAAAGTCAACTATAATATGAAAACATTTCTCCTTCTTTGTGAATACAGATGTGATTTTGAAGAAATGATAATGTATTACAGAAACCTTCCTGTATCTTTTAGTGGGCTCTGTAATGTTGAATGAAGAGCTATGTGTCTTGTTTTATGTTTCTCAGCCAACCTAGTGGTTGTATTCAATAGAGAAATGTTTTTTTCTGCCAGGAGAACCACTTGTACCTCTAGATCTGGGTATATAGAATCAGAATTCTTCATCACCATGAATGACATTTTTATCCAGCCTTGTTCCCATGAGACATGCAACATGCATGGGTTCAAAACAGCTCCTATAAATTCAGATGTTTTATTTACCAGTTTTGCTTATTTGTTTATTTTGTTGTGATATTTGCTGGGTAAACAATGTTTCCAAAGTGCTACAGGAAATCAATGTCAAAAGTCTTGCTGATGGAATTTAATGAATTGGAAAAATTTTACCATGTTACTTAATCTCTGTTGCCTTTGTTATTGGGAATATTTTTTTGTCACATGTGATGAGACTTATTGTTACTGCGTTAGGAATAAAATGAATACTGATAAGAGGCTATTACAAATTATGAAAATTTGATCAGCCTGTCATATTGTGGCAGAACAGAAGTCTGTTTCTGTATTCAAAAAAAATTTACATTATGAAAGAACATGGAGTACTCTAGCTCACTTTCATAGCCAATGTAGGAATATTGACAGTGGTTCTACACACAGATTTGTAAAATATTTCTAAGATTAGACCTCAGTCCATGTCTCCCAACTTTTTATATGATTTATCAAAATTCTATGAGATTTAGGCAAAAGTCACCTTTTTTTCTTGGGTGTTTAATGAATATGCATAACACCATATTCATTGATTTCCATCATTATTACTCCTCACATTCTTATCATTAGGTGTTTGCTGCTATTGGACCTTCTGTTTCTCTCTCTGTTTCTTCCTTATGACCCACTTTATTTCATTCTAACATCTGCATTCCATTCTCTTTTGATTGTGTAGGTTTGTTTGGGTTTTTACACTTGGTTTCACATTATGCTTCTGGATGAAATCCTGGTCTGAGGGATCTCAAAATCTGAGGGATTTTTGCTAATCAGCTCCATAACAACAATTCATCCTTTTAATCTACACTAATCAACTTCTCTTTTCTGACCATCATGTGTCATAGTGCCTAAAGCATGTTTGGAGTTTTTATTGACTTAGACAAGTTATGTTTTTTAGCACAGAGCTTAAAAACATGTAACATTTCCCAGAGTGGCCACTGATCACTGCATATCCTACCACAGTGTTAGACTTCCTGTGAAAAGAATGTCTCACACGGTATCCCACATACATGTTGCAGGAGTAGATTTGGCAGATTTCTGACCACAAATCCAGACAGCACTAATCCTGAAACCTGGAGTCCTGAAGATATCACTTCAAGAAACTGTCCCATTTGATTGTCAGAAGGCCTGTCTATCAACAATTTGTACAGCACCCTGCCTGATATAACTGACCCAAAACCCTGACCTGAAGCTCAGATCAGCCACAGACATCCCACAAGCTTATTCATGAAAGCCCTAAGCACACAGCAAAGTAGCTTATTAATAAGTATTTTCCTCTTTTTTTTTTTTTTTTTCAGGAATTCCCACAAGGCATTCCCTTGCATTGTTCTCAGAAAGCTATTTTATTTCTCAGAACAGTCAATGCTTTCCAGCTTCCAGTTTCTACGCTAAGTTATGGAGACATGCCTGCCTTGGATGAAAATGAGATCCAGGGGAAAAAAATATGGAAAGAAAAATGGGGATAAGTAACCATTTGATGTTATCTTCAGTATGAAAAATGGACAGAATGCTGCTTTCACCTTGTTCTTGTAGTAGCATGGACAATCATTTGCTTATTCCTTTCCTAGGGTAAAGCAAACACCCCATGACAAAATTCCTATGAAGCAGGGCCATTTGACTGATGAAAGGTATTTGAGCAAGTAGCCTATATAGAAAACCCACCTCTCTATATTCAGAGAAAACTTAGGTCCCAAGAAAGCAGGACCTTCTTGACATACGACGGACACATTTACCCATGTGAGACAGTAGGGCGAGACAATATTCAAACCCTGCATGGGCTTCCCATGACAGGAGCTACCACATAACCTAACTCAGGATTCCACATGGTTCTGTGCTTCAAATAAGGATGACCATGGCTAATAATTCAGTTACTGCTAAAAAAAAAAAAAAATGTAACATGGATCTTTGCACTGCCTGACTGCTTACATTCTTTTTTTCTTGTCTCACTTTCACAGGCAATGCTGAGCATGTGCTGCTGGGGCCCCACCATTAGCTGCACGTAAACACAAATGGACTTCGGGTATTGCTACACAAGTTACAGAAGGTCTCAACAAAGGTCATTCAAGCTGAAACCATAGGCATCCATAGTAAACAAGGCAGTGGTAACCTTCCAAAGACACTGATTCTTTTCATCTTATGCTATTCAAGCTTCTTGAGGAAGTAAGTTGAAGATGCAACCCAGTGCCACATGTACCCATGTCCTCATGTCCCTGTGCATGTAAAGAAATGTCAATGAGACTTGTATGTTTTAAGGGTTATGTTATTAAAGTGTTCTATAAAAAATGAACATTTTTCATGGTAGCTGGTGCCCAGGAAACCATCTGATCCCCCAAAGAGCCTGCAGCCTAACTTGATGGTGCCAGTGAAGGTGTTGAGTTCCATAAGCAGGACCTGTTTACAGAAGCAGATCTCCAGCAGGCAGCAGTAAAATAGCTGCCACTAGCACCACCAAGATATGGCAACAGCTGCCTCTAATGACCTTCAAGCACTGTGTGATATTAGCTCTTATTATGTTTGTTACCATAGTGCTTAGGAAAGTGGAGCTTGCACAATATATACACAGCATCCCTGCTCCACAACAGCTTCTTATCTAAACAGACAAGCTGATAAAAGCTAGCGCAAAGGATTAAATATACAAACAGAGCAAGAGGAACAACTGCCTGCAAATTTCATGTCAGCTACTCTTGTTTACTTGTCCTTTGGGCAGAGTTTAATTAGTAAGGGATTAGCTGACATAGTCAGAAGACGGGATGGTAAAGAGAGGCAAGGAGAGGGAGGGAGGCTGAGATGGGAGTCTGTGAGAGAGGAGGCTCAGGGGTTGCAGAAGGTGGCTGCATGGTACAAGGGAGAAGTATTCATAAGCCAGACTGTAAGAAGGCAGACTGATGGCTGCAGTGTTAACTGTAAAGGGACAGAGGCACAATCCTGTCTTGCCATTAATGGGCTTATAGCAAGGAGGCAGTCCTGAATGGTTATTGCTCTTAGAATACTCAGCCTGCCTACAGTGTGTTTCACTCAGGGGCTCATTGTTACAGGGGTATAGCTGTTATACAGAATGCTATTTGTTTTAACATCCTCAGAACCAAAATCAGCCTTGAGCTGGTTTCTCCAAAAGCTTTTGTCTGGTTGAGTGCTGATGTGGTGCAAAAAGCTAGTGCATCCTGGTGGGTACCTATGCTTTGCTGTTCCAGATCAGACAGCTAAGGAGCCCCAGGGACCCCATCTCTTTAAATCCCCACTTATTTCAGAGCTGAGGTGGCAGGAATCCATGTAAAATGTCCTTTTCCATTTGCATTGAGCAGAGCACCAAGTCTAGTTAAAAACAAGGACTGGTTTCTGGAGTATGCTTTGTATTGTGTCATGGGAAAGCTGGGGACCAGCCATCAAGGTAGCCATCAAGAAATGGGAGTCAGAATTAAAAAGATATCAGAAAAAAATGAGTGAAATAAACGGTCATGATAACAGAATCCAATGCAGGGGGTGAGAAGGAAGGTACAGTGGCATTGTTTCTTTTTCCTAATAAAAATGTAAGATATGCAGCCTTTCTAAATGATAATTCTCTTGTGAATTCTGAAGGCGGGGGATATATATGTGTTGCTGTAGGCTCCAGTGAAATGTAGAGGGAAGGAGAACCTGCCAGTGGAGGGTGGCATTGTACAACATATAAGTAGCTTCTCTTACTTTGGAGTTACCAACCAGGAATAGCAGTTAAACACCACAGCAATCCTCCATTCTTAGTTTCCAAAATAACACACAGTGGTGGGCTGGAAAACACCTTCAGGTCAAGGACATGGAGAAGATGAGAAAACTGCAGAAAGAAGTAGAATGAAATTAGGAGGTGGGATGAAATGGTCAGAAAAGAGAAGGTAGAAATTGAGAGGGTGCAAACCCGATGAAAGAAGACCAGACAGAACAAATTTTCACTAAGGCGGAGGATCAAAATGGGATGTTTGAATAAATACTACCGTGGTGGAGAATGTAAATTAATATGTGTATATATATATATATGGAAAAATAGATCAGAGAAAAATTGAAGGGTTAATTTAGGGTTAATTCTGGACTGAAGGGGGAGGAACAGGACCTCACCCAGGAACAACAGATTTCCTGATGCAGATTCTCCCTTCCTGCCATCCATGTGCAACATCGATCCTATGTAGAGAGTAACAGCACCCTAGCTGAAGGATGCAGGTTATAAGCTGGAAGTAACAACCACAATTGATCCTGCTTATACTGTGAAAACATTTTTGAACTCCTGTCCTACTTTGGCCAATCCTGTATGCTCTTTTATGAGAATGGGTCATCTTTAACTGAACATTTATACAGGATACCTTGAAGCATTGAAGCCTATTTTAGCAATCACTGATAAGAAGTATGATTTTAAAATACAAACCTGAACATGTGATTGACACCATTTCTAACAATGCACACAAAGGAACTTTTGCCAGACCCCAAAATTCTGTTTCAGAAATGAACAAATTCTAGAATTTATTGTTTTTCTTAGTCTAAAATTTTCTTTCTTTAAAATATAATTTCAGCTTTCTATACGTAATATATTCCTAACTGTACATTGAGTAAATTCTTGTTCTGTGTAGGTTAGACTTTAAAATATTTGTGTGTAAATATATTGGCCACATCAAAGAATCGCATTGAAAATACTGTTTGGAGATAAATGTAGCTTGTAGAGGACCTATAGCAGGTTAAAGTGGTGTTGAAACAAATTTGAAAAAGTTACTTGCCCATTTACAGTTGTTTCTGTTCACTCATTGTGAGAGAATTATAAAACCACAAAATGGATACAGTAGGAAGGAACGTTGGATGTCATCTAGTCTAACCACACGTTAAGACCCAGGTCAGTCAGAACAGGTTGCTGAGGACCACATCCAGTTGGATTTTGAATATTTTCAAGAACAGAGACTTTACAACCTCTCTAGAGAACACTGTTCCAGTGTTCGATCACACTTATATACAAAAATGTGTGCTTAAATGTTTAAACAAAATTTCTTGCCTTTTAGTGTGTGCTCACTGCCTTCTATCCTTTCAAGAGACACCACAGAGAAGAGGTTTGTTCTGTTTCTTTTACCCCTTCCCATCACTTTAAAAAATGCTAAGATCCCCCTGAGTCTTCTCAAAGTTAAACATCCCAGAACTACTCAGCATGCACAGTAGTGCATGTATAATACATTTCACCCTACAGACTAGTACACTGAAACTGAAACCACTTCCAGAAATAAAAATCTGTAAGAAAGAAAAATTAATGGCAATCAACAACTTCATAGAAAAACAAGGTCACAATCTGATTAAATAATATATGACAAATTCTCAAGCTGCTTAATGAAAATGAAAAAGCAATATTTAAACATGAGAATGACTTCAAAATTACAACTTTCAGAAACAATAAAAATATACCTTATTTTTCACAGAAAATAGTCAAAGCATTTTTTTTTCCCTTTGGAATGTACAATGAATAAGAGCTTATCTATTGTTTATTCTCCTTAAAGTTTATCAATAACAAAATATCAAAATGAGAAAGGGCAGCTGAACAATACAAACAACAATTATAACATGGTTTGAAAGACCTAGTATAAACATCTCTGTGTCATTAGGCTGTATCAGCTGCATTTCCAAATTGAGAGGATGGTCAGGCACTGGAATAGGCTCTCCAGGGCAGTGATCATGGCACCAAGCCTTCCAGAGTTCAAGCAGTGTTTGGACAACACTCTCAGACATACGGTTTTGTGTGGTCCTGTGTGGAGCCAGGAGTTGGACTCGATGATCTTTGTGTGTCCCGTCCATCTCAGGATATTCTGCAATTCTTTGATTCTAATGTAGCAGTGAGATGCAGAATTAGCCCCAGCTGCCACAGAGCCATTTGGAAAGAATCTAAAATGATACTACAACTTTATTTAACATTTTAAAACAAGGTGACTAATGATACAAGGAAAAAAACATGATCTGAATAATGGCAATGTTGGTAATAGTATATACAACAAACCATAAAGGAGTTTCATCGGTGGTAACCATAACATGGAAGTTAACCATGTAAGAGTGCAGCAACACAGCAACAACACACTGGAAAAAAAAAAAAAAAAAAAAAAAAAGCTTCTACACAGACACAGAATGCATTGTCTAAGCAATGACATGTATGATACATGTATGATACTGTCAGCTGCATAGAGAAGAGAGAGAAATCCATCAAAAACATAAAATAAGCTTATTTAGATGATAGGATGATAGGCCAGGACATGTAAAGTCAGTTTGTTTGGTATATTACTGAAAGTAACTGAAGCAAAAAGACCAATAATACAGATAACAGCAGTGCTTTAAGTTACTTAAATATTTCTCCAAAGCTTGCCAGGCATAGTTCAATGCAACCTCAAAACTACTTCCAGTTTCTTGCATTTGGTTAATAAAATCTTGGAGTTATGTTTGGATATTTACACTTGCTAGAGTTAAACTTTGTTAATGACAGTTGCCATCACATGTGTAG
Organism: Anser cygnoides; assembly: GCF_040182565.1. NCBI lineage: Eukaryota > Metazoa > Chordata > Aves > Anseriformes > Anatidae > Anser > Anser cygnoides. The sequence goes on from NC_089875.1 coordinate 88,899,775, forward strand.
GTCAGGAAGTTTTGGGGTATGGTCAGGACCAAAAGAGTCCTGCTGACTGTCGGAGCAGGTCCAAGGTTCACCTGTTCCTTGCTGCAAAAAAAAAAGCAACACTCATCTCCTGAAAAAGGAGAGTAAGAAATTGTTAGCAAAGCAGTTAAGCTTAGCATACTATAGCTTCCACAAAAAAAATAAAAATAAAAAATAAATTTGCATACATATTGTGCATATTTTTTTATTTTTCTGGTTAGGTTTTAAATTTTTCTTCTCTCAACAGTTTAAGTACCACACAACACTGGTGCACATACTAGCTTTTTTGTAAGACCATTTCTTCAGCCAAAAATTCTTGTCTACTAGATCAGTCCTGTGCACAGGAAATATGGTCCTTTCATATCTCACTCTCATCTGGTAAATTTAAAAAGTAAAATACTGATGAACCGGTGCAGCTGTTGTGCAAGATGAGGAATAGCTGGGAAAAAAACTGTGAAAGAAAAAAAAGAGAACAGTGTTAGACTCAGCAGTAAAGGGCCAAATTTCTCACAAAGGAAGTGCCAAATTTCTCACAGAGGAAAAACTAAGCTAGTATGGGGATACAAGCACACCAAACACTTCATACTTTCCCTTCTTGCCTTCTTACTCACTATTAAATTTCTTCTTCCAATTGTCATAAAATGAAGTGGAGCTACCAGCTAATCATGTCTTTCCTGCTTCTGTTTAGACAATATATATTTTAAAAGACCACATCTCTGCATGTCTTGCTTCACATAGAGAAACACATTTGGTAATTTTAGTTTTTTATAACTGGTAACTGCAGTATTCAATTTAATTTGCTACACTGCCCAGGACTGTTTTGTGAGCAGTGAGTCTATCAACTAACTTTAGACTTAGCTAATAGCTAAAACAAAGATTCTTTCTAATCAGTAAGAGGAAAACAATTTGGAAGAAACATGTTTCAGCTCAATACAACCCCCCATGATATAAACTTAAGCAGTTCCAGGAATAACAGAAAGTTGTGTATGAGTATGCAAGTAACTATGTGTTAATCTGTCTGAGCGGATGTACTGTAGTCTTTATCTCCACTGACTGGAAGCTAATGGTCAGCTTGCTGTGTCACTGCCAACTAGAAATTAATTAATAATAATAATAATAATAATAATAATAATCCCTTTTAGATGTTTAATGATACCAAAGAAAGATCATGTAACTAATAACATAAGCATAATTTATCAGAGATCATCCTGAAACAGCAGACTGTAGTATTTTTCTCTTAATTATGTTGAATTACTCAGTTAATACCATGATTTTTCCATACCCTTATCTCCCTCATCACTCGAAACAGCATCTAAATTCATTAAGCGTTTTAACAGTGTACAGCATAAAAAGATTTATAAGAAAACACTGATGATGGTGTCAAGCAGGAGTTGTCAGGGATGTACCTGTAACTCCTCATGAGAATGTATGCCCACAGCATTTGTTCCCATTCTAAATAGTAAGAGGTGCTAGCACTACTTAACTGTGTCAGCAACGGCAAAACAGCAAAGCTTTTTAAAGACCCTAGAGAACGTTAGGGATATCTTTTGATTACAGAAGAGGTATAATATTATGTTCCTGAAAGGAGACAGAGAACTGCATTAATCCATCACCTGCTTCAGCTTTGTGTTCAGAATGGGTTTCCACAGAGTTTGCTGAGACTGCAGAGCGAAGTATCAGGCTCCTCACCTTGGAGGAGAAAGGTGTTTATCATAGGAAAGAGACCAGGTTGCTACACCATTCAGTATGAGCAGTTGTTGTTATAACTCTTTGATGTTAAGCTTGATGTTAATGGCAGAGCAGTCTGGGTTAGGGACTATAGCTCAGTGTCTATCAGTAGCCATTTTGGACCAGATCAAAGGCCCAGTTAATCTTCTATCTCAGCTCCATTTATGGCCAATAGCAGATGGATAGGCAACGAATATAAGGAACAGGCAAGCATAAAATTATCCAGTTCCTAGCTTGCCCTCTCAGTGTTTGATGGTGATTATGGACTTTGTGCAAGAGACTGAAATGGGAACAGCATATGTATCCCATTTCATGATGACCATTCACAAATTTCTTGAATTCCTTCTTATTTTTATATAAAGGAAGTAAATTTTTCAAAAAACAAATAAGTACATTGGAAAATGTATTGTCCCAACAAGCTGCTGAGTTGGGAACACGAAAGGCTCAGGAATAAGGTAGAAATAGATACCAGAAAATTAAATTGGGGAATTTCCTGTTCTCATATTATGAGAAAAACTAAATAATGTAATAATCTCCTCTACCCCTCTGTCATCTCTCTTTCAGGCCAAAGACTCCTAGCCTATGTAACATTCCCTTACATGGAAACTATTCTGCAGCTTAGTTATTCACATTCAGCATCAGGACACAGATCTGTATCTTTTCACTATTACTGAAATCAAAATTTTAATGATTCTGAACTGTTCTATACCACCAGCAAATTTTGTCATCATATTACTTGCCACCCCCCCACCCCCCCACCCCCCTTCCAGTTTAAAACCTAATGGTAACACCTAACTATTGAAATGCTTGCTTCTTTCCCTTAGTTCTCATTTTATAACAAGCTGTTAATAGAGAATATTTTTATTTTTTTTATTCCATGACAGTTTAGTTTTTTAAGGGTGGACAGCTTAAAAATTGTTGGATATCCAAGAACATTGTATCAGCCAAATTATTCTTGCTATCATACTTATTTTTGTTATGAATTATATGAATTTGCCTAGTACTGAAGTTAGAATTTCTGAGATGTTGTTCTCCAGGTTAGTACCAAAATCTTTCCAAAAACTCTTTCCTTTGGTATACAGGCTGTTTTAAAGAGTCAGTTGCACAACCCAGAACTCTACAACAGAGAACAACCAGAGAACTTTAACCTCTGATTTTCTTATGATTTCCTTGGATCACCGATATTTTTCTTGGCTATTTCTCTCAATATAATTCACTGCTTTAATCAAAACTAAATTATTACTCCAATTTGACATTTACTCAAACTAACAACTAACTTAATTTCCACAGCATTTGCTGCATTACTGTTATTTTAATGACACCCCAATAGAAATGTAGGTAGGAATTTCAATGTATTATCCCAGTGTTATCACTGTGTATGGCCACCAGCAAAGCGAGTTGTGTGACTCTCTTCCAGGATACACTGGCCAAGTTCAGTTTTGAGGGGACAGTGAAGGAATTTCCAGATGAAATAGGTTTTAAAGAACCATTGATCTGAAAAGCAAGAGGACATCTGCAAGAAAAATATCTGGACACTGGTCGGTTCTTTCAGACAGAAAATATCATTTCTTAGTGTCAAACTATCTTTCCTTTATGTGATCTTATTTGGTCTCTGTTACTAAGGAGAGACATGAGAAAGAGGAATTGTCTAAGAAATATAAATAAAAACTTGAAATAAAACAAGATTTTTTTGACCTTCCTGAGAGATATGGGTTTGTGTTGTTGTTTTGTTGTTGTTGTTGTGTTTTTGTTTTGTTTTGTTTTGTTTACTTACTAAATATAAGTTTTACATTAGTTCAGGAAGAAAAAGAAAACACAATGGCTGGACAGCAGTCGTGGGCAAAATACAAATACTACCCAACTGGAAAAGCTTAACAAAAAGACAACTTGTTTTCTTCACAACAAACTCATTAATACAGGAGTAGTGCTGATGCCTAACTTTCATATGGAAACTAGAATATCTGAAAAATAAAATAATAATTCAACTCATTTCTTTTTAAATTTAAAAAATACTTTGTGAAATATTTTATCAACATTTTAATTGCATGAGAAAGGGAAAAAAAATCTTTCTTACATCTAGTTTCTTGTTTGTTTCTACAGATGCATTTCTAGCTCTCCAATTTCATCCCTTCCATTTGCAGATACAGAGTTTGAGAGACAAGGCTTGGTTTGGCCAAATTCAGTAGCAAAGAAGGGAGCAGAAGAATCCAGGTTTCCTCGGTTTTAATCAAAAGCCTACATCTGTGTCTATTGCATAGCAGTTGCAGGATACCAGTCTGGCTCCTGCAGAGGCAGAGAAAGACTTGGGATTATTTAAAAAATACTTCATAAGTACAAATCTACCATTCCTTGTGGTGAGGCAAGTTTCTCAGGGAAACGCAGCGCGGAAATTATAAGTAAAACAGTTTGCTTGACCAGAAGGAGAAATGACTCAGAACATCTAAAACTAGAACACAAACTTAGATGATTTAGACTGCTGTTTGGAAGAGAAAATCTGTCTTGTTTGCATTGGGAACTTGAGTTAGCTGGCATCCTGATTTCCATACCTAAGTAGGGTACCTAAAATTTAGCACTATACTTAACTACTTTTAGATCATCTGTATGTGGCAATGTCTTGAACCTCAGTCTTGCCCACCATTTACATAAAACATCTTCAAAACAGGATTCTCAACGGCCTAAATTGTTATTTTTCTGCAAACAAAGGAAACAGCTTTTGTTGTATTTAAACAATATGTCAGCATATCATTTTAGATATGTGCAGTGATTCATTGAGTTGACCATTAACAGGTCTGATTTAAAACATTTACGAGCACTTATCTTGGATGAATGGATATTTTAGTATACAGTTTTGCCCTTCCCATGTCTTGGTAATGTATTTGTTGTGCACTATTGAATTGCAGTTGAATTTTTTTAATTGCCTCTTTAAGAATATATAATTATTGTTGACAGCAAACCAACTAGAAGAAATGCTTCCAGATTAATTAACAGTGACCTATAATTAAACACTACAGTACTTAGAGATGGAGTGGTCCCTAGATAATATTGCTTTAGCTTTAATGAGTGTTTATCATTCTTGTTTGCTTCCACTGTGCCAGTTATCAAGGTTAGTTAAAAAAAAAAAATCTTAATTAATTGGAAATACATAGAAGGCGCTGCCTTAACAGAAAACAGCTTGAAATATTCATCATTTAAGCAGCATCCCAATGTATACAGACTCCCAGCCTACAACTTTTAGTCAAAGTTTACCCATGGAGCTCAATATTTTCTGAAAGTCATACCTTGACGCTAAACAACACTGTGGTATCTTCTAGGATTGTTCCTGCACGTTTATTTTAAATTCTCTAAAAGATACAAAGCATGTTTTATTAAATGTGTGTCTTCTCCTATATGAGAAGGGCTCACCCAACATTTTTAAAAGAAAGGATTTCTGATTCTTACTTCAGACTCCACTAATAACTCTGCATAGCAATTAAGTAAATCTCTTTATTGCACTTTTTAAAATTCAGTCCAATGCTTAAATTAGATTCCTAATGGAATTAAAGGATCACATTCCTACCAAATTCCATACAGTTTTTTGTACCTAGGGTTCTCTGAAGAAATGGCCTGTGATTTCCAGAAATGCCGACCCTGCACTTTCAGAAGATGATGCTAGAAACAGTGGATTCCACTACCATATGAAAAATTCCCTGTGCTTCCAAAAGTTGCAGATCCAGACCTGAAGCAATCAACAATGAGATAACATATTAGGGAAACTTCCATCTTTCAACTGTGACATGCTTATAAATGAGCACTAAAGATTATGTGGATCATAGAGGTAGTCCATCTATGACTATACCACATACCATATGATTATGATATATAAAATATGTAAAGTTGAATACTGGTACTGCTAAATAATGAGCCTTCTTTAATACTCAATTTTTCTCTGGTATATATCCTGATCATCTCCACTGCTGGCTTTCATTGTGCTACTGACAAGGTCTTCCTAATTTGTTTTGTTAGAACAGTAAAACAATGTAAATGAAACAATATATATAAAGCATTACAATGAGCACTGAAAATAAGAAAAAGATTGGGAGAATAAGAAAAAGCAGACCTTGTTGGTCTCAGCTCAGTCTCTTTACTAGCTGGTCCAAGTAGTTAAAATTAGGTTATGTCAGGGAGGGAGGGAAGTTGTCATTGTTTAAATCCTAAGTAAAAATAGAATACCGATTGGGTTCAAATGAAGGTTGTTCTTAAAGCAACTTGAACTTACAGAGCTAGAAAACAGAGTTGCTGCCAGTCTAGATATTTCCTAATCTAAAATCCAGTTGCACAGAAATCTCTAAGTGAGACAGACATCTACTAATACCCTCCTGGTAGTTTTTTAGGTTTATTGAAACACTATAAAACATTCTTGAAAACAAAAATTATGGCACTTTTACACATTCCAAATATGTAACAGGAGTAGTTATTTGTGAAACTGGAACAGAGCTGTTTGAAAACTGTATTCACTCACTGCCAGTTCTTGGCCCGGTTATAGCTGTGTGCTTGAAACATCATTTCCTTCCATGTTTATTATTATTATTTTTATTATTATCATTATCATTATCATTCTCTTTCCATGCACCACCTTCCCTCCCCCCACAACCAATTTGGAATCAACTTGTGCCAGCCCTGAACATTGCTGCAATTTACTGCTGAGTCACATCATTTCCCTGCTGTCATACAACATCATCATCAATTCTATGATGGAAATATCACAACAGCAACTTTTTGGTATGAGGACGGAGAGGGGCTTCCAAGTCAAATGTAGTGGGAAAGCAGAATATAGTATGTTCTGTCAGAGAAAGCTCTCTTCCTTTCCAAAAGAAGTTCTCTGTTTTTTGTGATCACAGGTTTGGAAATAGCACAATCATCTTTCCCCATGATTTCACCTCTGCTCGCTTGCCATACCTCTGGAATGCCCAAATGATCACTGTTTGAAGGCAATGGGCTTCCGTTGTTTATTGCGGTGGTGCTGAAGTCTACTGGGGTTGACAGATGCTGCTCCAGAAGGTTAATAAGATGAAGAAAGCTCTTCCAGCTGGACCATAAGAGGGATTATGTCTGAGCAGCAGATAAAAAGATTATTCCCGAAACAGACACTGCTTTTTTTTAAAACGTCGTCACTCTTGTCTTACCACTCCAGTCCCCCAGGCTAGAAGTGTTTGCATTGGAGGCATTTGTCCAGCTCTTGAATTCTGGCACCTATTCCACTCTTCACCTACTTGCAATTCAAAGCAGCCCACATCTGAGGACAGCTGAAGAAATAACAAAGAAAAAAAAAAAAAAAAGAGGGAATATATTTGGAGATTTTAATTGTTAAAAAAAAAGAAAAAAATCTTCTACTTGACCTCAACATTCTTATTTCCTGCATGATTATTCTTGAAAACTGTGAATGATCAATAGACAGCATGCATTTGAAAACTGGATTAATATTTTTGGTCATTTGCCTTGCTCTCCAAGTTCAGGAAAGCAGAGGTAAGTTCATATACAAAAGGATTATATTAATTAACTTTAATAGGTTAAAAAAAAAAAGTGGAAAGATCAGGTCATTTTGTCATTATCGAATTATTTGTTTGGAATTTGGTGTCTTGACAATTCAGATAGAGACAGCACAGTTGGTGAGACAGCTCTGAAGTTGGAAATGGAAATGTTGACAATATTTCTCATGTGTGTTCCCTTGGCTTTACATTTTCTATAAGAGATGCATTTTAGTTTCCATTCACCTCCATATGCTCTGTTATGAAAAAAAAAATATATATATAACTTCAAAAACAATTATATGAAAGGAACAAAACAGCTGAAAGAACGTCTAAGGAAGTGTTGATATTGTCAAAGATTATCTGCTATCTTTGAAATGAAGAGAAAGTAAAATATATTTTTGTATTTACCAGCTATTACCAGAAACAACTTCAAAAACTTTTAGAAATACAGATTTTGGAGGCATAGAACATACTGCCAAATAAACAAGAAACAGCAATGCTAAGAAGGATTATACACAGAACAGAACGAGCAAGAAAATATAAATATTACAATAGGAAAATGAAAAGGAAATATCTGCTAACATAAGTACATATTTGGAAAAGCTAAAATAGAAAGAAACCACCCTATAATTATAATAGCATGACAAAATATATTCCTTTTGTGATGCATAGTATGATTTTTAAATGCATTCCAATAAACAGGTCTCAATGAAAATAAAATGTAGTAGTAATATGTGAAATTATTTGCAAGTAAACAGAAATACTGACAACTTTGGTGTACTTAGTACAACAGCTAGCTACTGCTCCCTTTAAAAACATCACAAAGTTCACGGCAATTTTAAAGCTTCTTCAACAACAGAAAACAAAAATGGTAGTGTGATTTTTTCCCTGTTTGGTTCCATATGCAATTTAGATGTTTGGGGAAGGTGTTTAATTTGTGGGGAGTTTTCTTATTAACTTTTCTGTCTATGCTTTGATATTTAAAAAAATTAAATTAAAAGCCAACATCACAACTGTTTTATGCTTTGCCCACATGAATGACCTCCTAGTTTCTGTCAACTGCAAGCATATTAATTAAATGCAAAGAATATAAAATAATAAAAGAGAAGTCTTCCCAATGGTATTGAAATAGAGATGGCATGAAACATAGTCTACTGTCAATAAGAATTGGAAAGTTTTATTTCCACATCACTTGTTTTTGAGTCTTGTTCTTCTGTGTACAGATTTTCTTTAAAAAATAGTTCATGTATCTCATTGATATTATGTAAATCTTCTCTTGTGGACAATTACAGTACTGAAAACATGCTTGGAAAAAACTAATGCATTAGCTAACACTAGATTTATATTCTGTTGTTCTTTGATTTTACTTTTTAATTTCATGCAAATAGTCTTATTCAATCATTAATGATAGTTTGGAACTATGGCAAAAATGAGAGAATGAATGATAGTTCATCTCTGACAAGGAAAATAAGGTTTATCAAAATACACTGGTTTTGCACTTTAAATTGCATATTCTCTGATGGAAAAAGATAAATTCCATGTAATTCATGCATGGTTGATGATATCATTACAGTCTATATTTATAGTTATGCAATGAGAAAGTAATAATGTGAAAAGTGGAGTCACAGTTTCACCCATCATAAATTGTGCTTGTATGTTATAATGCATTTCCCATAAAAGATTGTCACAAAATTATAGAAGAGTATCTTGACAGAGGGGAATACAGAACTGTATATTATCCCCCTCAGAGATGCAGTAGAAGACTCAGTACTTGGAAAATCTACCAACATTCAGAAAGCAATGCTGAATAATACACTACATATAGCATCTTGAAATAGGGAGAAAATGATTTAACTGTGAGCTAAAAGACTTTTTTATATCTTGTATTTTTCTCCTTCCAAATATAACAAGCAACTCAGCTGCCATTGTAATATATATCAAAGCTTTTATAGTAGCCTTTTAATATTCTAATTTTTGATGGCTTTCAAGGGAAAAATTGTTTTTTCTATATACGTATGTGAATGATAATTGGAAAAATTTCTTCCCAGCAGTTTTTTAAAATACATTTGGTATGCACAAATACATAACTGCTTTTTATTGTTATATAATTATGCTATATATAGGATTTTTAAACTGTGTTGTTATCTCAAATACACATACAAATCTCAAAGGACTTAATGCTTGTCTTAAGAAATTTCTTCACCAGAACAGGAATGCATTCAGAACTGCTATTTTATGACTGAGAATTAGGGTCAGATAGGTAGAGAAAATATTTTGAAATGTACACATGCTCTCCCAGTAGTCTGAATACTTATATTAATCACTTATTAAAGATCCTAACATAGTTGATTCAAGGCTTTTAGGACTATTCTAGTTTAAAGTACATTTCAACTATGACAAACTAGGAAATAAAAGATTAAGAAATAAAATACTCCAATCTTAAAATAAGAATAAAAAGAATAAAAATATCCAAATCATTTTTTATTTTATTTTTCATTATGAACAAAACTATATGAAACTCAAATTCTTGTTTTACTCACATCTGTGTTTTAGGGTGAAAAAAAAGGGGCTTACTCAGAAATGTCCTTCCTAAACCTTATTTTAGGACTGAGACCCATCTCTCAGGCATTTGGAGGCTGTCCAGGAACACCTCCAATCCCACAGATAACAAACAAGAAACTGTAGGGTGCAACATAAAGACTCAGAGATGGAGTGTTTATCTTTGACCATGGCTAGTGCCAAACTCCAGGAAACGATCTCAGGACTTGAACTCAGATCTTTGCCACTGTCCTGACACAAACTGTCTCTAATAAGGGGCAGAGAAAGTGAGGGGGACAAAATCTGTGTGATGGCAAAAAATATATATATACAATCAAAATATTACAGTAATTTTTAACTGCTGAATTGTAAAACATTGAATATTCACACTAACCAGCAAAATACAGACAAGCTTTGAACTCCCCAAACTATACACTGATGCTGAGTATATCCTAACACTTGATACTAAGAATGTAAAGGAGAGAGAGAACATTCAAGAGTTCTTAGTGTTAATTTTTAATCAGCAAGCAAATATACTCTATTTACTCAGTCATTCTTTAGGACACAAAGGCTTTCTGTGTGCTCTACAAAATCATTTTAATTCATTCTGACTTACCACTTCCCTCTCGACTGTTCTAGTTCAACAATAACTGTTGCAGATCTTCATTACTATAATTGTCCTCAAAAAAAGGGTTAAACAAATCTGTGCCAAACAGAGAACAAAGTCAAAGAATATATATCTTCAAAGAAAGAAAAAAACAGAAAGCATTAGCTTTGTGCATTAAGATTATTCTCTACTTTCACCCATAAAAAGGATTACCAAATTAAAGCTAACTGTCCTGGTTGTGCTTATAAACAAATGAAAAGTAAAATATTGTTTGTTTGTTTAAACAAATGCAAAACTGTTAGCTATTTCCTGACTAAGAGACAAACTTGTATAAAAATACTAAAGTATCAACATGGAATCTTAAAGATTAATTCCAGTTCTCATCACATCCATTCCACAGTAATTAGAAAAAAATATGTGACACTATAAGTGACTGAACGATTAGCTGGGAGGAGGTGGGGGGGGGATCTTGGAAAACAATTGTGGACAAGACAAACATTCTTAATAATAAAATACTTTCACTCTTTACAAACTTTTTAAAAATATATATTATTAAAATATATTTTAATATTATTTTAATAATTTAATTATTTTAATTAATCGACCTGATTTAATTTTTAATTATTTAATTATTTTTAATTATTTGTAAAAATTATTTAATATAATATATTTAATATATTTTAATAATACGAACTTTTTAATATATATTTTTTAATGTAGGTTACAACAAAGTAACTTTACTTGGGGTCTTAACCTGCTAGAAATACAGATTATTGTTTTGGGGATTCTCCATTTCTCAGCTGACTGGGATGTCCTAGTAGCTTCAGCAGTGCACTAGGTGATATGGCCTGTGTTCATCAGATGTAGCAAACCCCGTTTTCTTCCCAGAGGGAAAAATATGTTTTCCTCTTTACTTTTGTACTTCTGTCCTATTCACAGTCCCTTTGGATCTGAAATGAGAGACATTTACTTCTTCCCTATCATTCTTCCATTTTTATCAGAAATTAGGTGCACTTTCCTGCATATTTTGTGCGTTTTGCTCTTAGCAAGCACAACTGCATTTCAAACAATTCCTTCCCTGTAGGAACGTGTGATATTAAACAACACATATCCTAAAAAGAAATATCTGTCTATCTATTTGTCTGTCTATCTTCTTGTATGTCCATATAGATGTAGGTTATAAAAGTGTGGAGAAGGGCCTTGGTACTATACTGGCATTTAGTCATTATCAGCTTCTATTTACTGGACAGACACTTCAGAATAGTATCATATCCGGGAATCACAGAATTAACAATCACCTGGAAGTACCCCAGCATCTGCTACAGAGTAGGCGTTTATATACCCTTACATAATTGTAGCATGCCTTATCATGGTACGCAAGAATACCACCTGTTTTAACCTTGTTACCTGACAGAGCAACATCATCATTCTCACATGACAAAGCATGAGGACCTGAGGTGTAACATAGAAACTGAAGTCCTGACCTGTATGAGGCGCTAGTCATAAAACACAACAACTGCAGTTTAGCAAGCTGAGTCTTAAAGCAACTGTCTAATCACACAGGCATCTGCAAGTCAGTAGGACCAAGATTCTTTCTAAAAATTAGGAAAATTAGGAGCTTACATAGCTAATTGCACTTAGGCCTCCATGTTTACCTTTTCTGTAGTGAGGTTCTACTTTCTCTAAAATATCTTGTTTGGTGCAGAGCCAAGATCACCTGCTTATTTACCACTCTGAACCTTTACTAGCTTTCTCACATTTTATTCAATTGCATATTAACAGCCTAAGTGATCCTGAACTTAAGTTACCTAAAGTGCCAATTTCAGTAATTATACTCCAAGTATATCTTTCATACATATGAGTCAACACAGAAACTCCAGCAATTCCAGGCAGGAGGTAGTAGCATATTCACATTTTACTTTATGATTTTGTGGTTATGGCACTGCTGGAGACAGTTCTAATGAAGTCCTTTTCCCTCTCTTCTTCCCCATCAAAAGTGGATCAATTGAATCTAGATCAGAAGATGGCCATGCTTAGAGCTAGGAATAGGATTAGATGATCTCCAGATATCCTTCCAACATAAATTGATCTGTGCAGCTTGACACTTAGGCTTCTCTACTATTCATCTTGGAAGATAACTAAATTCAGTATGGTTAAGACCAAGTCACTCTCTGTCAAAATAAGAAGGAATCAATTAACTAGAGACTGTAGATTGTATTGCAAGATGAGTGCCCCTAAACTGTGAGAAAAATTGACCAGTTCCAGTTACAAAAGTTCAAGCAAGAGATGGCGCAGTGGTTTCTGGATCCTGGATGCTGGATCCTGGATGGCAACTATCCTAATACAGCTACCTCGAAAATTCTGGTCTGCACTGTGATTCTTTGACTCGTGCCATTGTGATTGTTGATATGTTGATAAGTATGGCTATATATCACTGCAATTTGAACTTATGCTTTCTCACTGACTTTCTCAGAGCATGGCTGTACATCTTGAGTAAGACTGGTTAGAAAATGAATAGCGGAGGTGCTCAAGTGAGTGTTTCATCACTGCAGATTGGATGCATTCCTCCTAGAACTACTCAAACATTTAAAGCATTTTCTTTAATTTTTTGATGCAAACAGTATCAGATCATAGAATAGGATTTCAGGACAAATGCTTTTAAGATGTCCAATGTAATACAAATAGATATATGTTTCATACATCAGCTTTAAAAGCAATCATTCTTCAATGTTGTTTCTAGTCTGAATGTTGGACAGTTACAGGATTCAGATGTTGGCAATGAAACGATAGATGGCATGGTATCTTCTCTATGAATTCCAGCAGCAGTGGCTAGTAGAGCTGAAGAATAATCATAGAACCATAGAATCATAGTGCAGTTTGAGTTGGAAGGGACCTTAAAGATCATCTAGTTCCAACCATCCTGCCATGGGCAGGGATGCTACCCACTAGATCAGGTTGCCCAAAGCCCCATCCAACCTGGCCTCGAACACCTCCAGGGATGGGGCATTCACAGCTTCTGTGGGCAACCTGTGCCAGTGCCTCACCACACTCTGAGTGAAGAATTTCCTCCTAACCTCTAATATTAATCTCCTTTCTTTTAGTTTAAAATCATTCCCTCTTTTCTTATCATTATCTGACTGAGCAAAAAGTTGCTCTCCATTTTTCTATAACCCCCTTTAAGAATTGAAAAGCTGCAATAAGGTCACTCTGGACAGTGAGAGTTCTTCACCAGAATTTACACTTATCTGTCTGAAAGAGAAGGGATATATTTCTACTCTAAATGTGACATAAGGTGTCAAGGAAAACATAAGTTTCTTATGGTGCTCTTTCAGTTAGGAAAGAAATGTGTCAGAATCATGTGTTGACTACAGATTTTTTGTATGTTCAATATTTGTGGTTGGTACTGGCTGCAGCTATGGTGAATGCAAAGTCAGAGCTGCTCAGTATATGACAACTATTCACAAAAGCAGAAGAATCTTCCTGGGGCATACTATATTTTCTATTTTCAACTGTAATAGGTAAATAATTCACCACAGTTCATTTATCATAAATTGTATAGTTAGAATAATTCAATTATGTTACTAAATTATCTGTTTAGAAAGGGAGAAAATATTATGTTGGTCTGTAATAAGACCTAAGTTTGCATTTCATAAAAACAGTGTTTCTAACAACCATGTTCTTAGCCTACTTTCTGAAGTCAGTTGATTTAACAATTGTATTTCTCCATTTGGCATAGAAAACCACACAGATTTCTGTGAGTAGTTAGGAGGAATGGAACAGCTGTGAGGCTATGATGTCTAGTTTAGTTTTCCAATGTTAACTACTTGCAGATATGAATTTTTTCACACTTACTGACATTCCAAAGCACCTTGGTTGATTAAAACTGGTCTTTGGTACCAAAATGTAAATCTAGGTTAAAGGGTTTTGAACAAGAATAATAAACTTCTATTACCTAATTCTATCTGTTGGTTTTGAATGTATCACCTTTTATCACCACTAAAAATAAATAAAAAAATAAAATAAAAATAAATAAATAAAATTAAACTTTTACTATTGTCATTACTATAACCATATATTTCAAAATAATTTATCACATTCTTCTCCGGATTTACTGCATACTGTTTCACTATAACCAAATATTTAATATTTTTCACAGAAGAAAACCAACATGAATATATCACATAAGGATTCATGGAAGTCTAGCCTTGTTTGAATATGGTGTTAATACGGATACAATCTTTGTCTTCTGTAAAAGTTTAAAGGAGCATTGTCATGCATTCCTACCAAGAAAGAGGATTTATGAAATCCCACCATCTTCCTGAATTCTCAGGAAGGAAAATCCCTTGTTACCGATCCAGATCAAAACAAAAACATAAGCTTTAAAAGGCTGAAAATTACAGAACCTATCTTTTAAATACCTTGATATTTTAGCTCCAAACAAGGAGCCTGGCACTCCTCTTCTGTGTCTTAGTGGGCTTGAGCACAGTTTTTGAACATGTGCAGGTAATGTTTTGTCATGCTGAACGCAAGTGAGAGATACAGGTATCAGATTTATTGTATATTTAGTACAGAGTCCCCACTGCATCGGCAGGGCCTAGCACCTCCTTGACATGTAAGGTAACACTGAATCTAGTATAACACAAGGTACTGGTAGGTACAGTAGAGGTTCTGTAGTGCTGGGTATGTAGACATCAACTTCATGATACTTGTACAGCAAGTTTTCTAGTGGAAATTTTGAGCAACCTGATCTAGTGGGATGTGTCCCTGCCCATGGCAAGGGGGTTGGAATTAGATGGTCTTTGTGGTCCCTTCCAGTGCAAACCATTCTATGATTCTGTGACATAGGTCAACTGAACACAGGGTCTTCCAAGCTGGAGGCCTGGCCCTGGCCCTCATAGATCTTTGCCACAGTTGGATACCCAAGCCTAGGTGATGTTACTATTCAGTGACATACCATACCATAGCAACATTATAGTAACATACATAGTAACATTACCATAGGTGATGTTACTATTCAGTGACATTTAACACAAGCCAACATGTCAAATAGGAATCACCTAGCTTATTGTTGCCAATATCAATTCTGAGGAAATAAAATTCAATTTATTTTTAGGATAAATTTCTTAGCCCACTTCCTCTCTTTTAGGAATACACAGGCATTCTCCTCTGGCCAGTATTCAGCTTCTTCTGAGGCTAGGCACCTATGTTAGCTCATTTTCTTTCAGCAGTTCAGTGACTGAGTACAGTAAGCCTGAAGAAGTGAGATGCAAATTGAGCTCCCTCCAGTGCCTCAGCTACCCCAGGTAGACCCTAGATAAGACTCACATCCTTCAGGATGCAATGAATGCTGCCATCAGTTCTTTCACTGTGTGCCTTAACAATAGTTAAAGAATGTATAGGACCCAAAGATAAGTACAAGCAAGACATATAATCTTGTACTCATATGCAGGACCTAGGCTGCATAAAGCCATGCCATACGTTAATCTTTCCCTGCCCCTTCAACCTGTTCAGACCTTTCCCATGCAAATAGGACTGAGGCGATGTGGCATAAAAATAACATTAAAAAGTATATAAGGAGAGAACACACCATAGGCACCCTGTCTGTCACTGTCAAGTGCCATTTGAATTTGGGGTGCTCACTACTCCCATGACAGGAGGAGACTGGCTCTGAGAGAAGAGACCAGGACATTACCACTGTTTGTGCTTTCTGCACTCCATCTGGTGTTTACACTAATCAGCCCTTTCAGAGATCTCAAGATCAACTTCCATGACTAATCATCCTTGCTTTTGTTACTGGTTGAATTATCAATATGGGGGTTGTTTGCCCTGCTGGCCCTGCTATATATTTAATTGGATCACATAAGCACATTTATGGCATCTTTCTTTAATTCATCCTCTTTGATAAGCTTTTCTCTTGTTCTGTTTCAGTAGTTCCACTTAAATAAGCCCTGTCTTTTAATTAATAATTATTTCACTCTGAAGGCAGTATGTCGCATTTATCAATCAAGCATTCCTTGGTTTCCTAAGAATATCCTAACTTTTCAGACTTATCAGTTTTATCATACGTCAGACCTTGTGATGATTTTAATGATGAATTATTCAGACTTTAACAGTTTTGTCCTCATATCACCCTGAATTCTGCTGCTAAAACCTTTAGTTACCACATTTTAAATTTTTCTCTTTGGATAGAATGATATCTTAATTTTCAAAGGTCAAGTGAAACTACCCTGCTTAGGCAAGCAGAACAGTGATAACTGGCAACACATAAATATGTGGTCACTTTCTTAGAATGAAAAGCCAAAATAATAAACCTAATTCAAGAATAGGGAGAGAATTCAAGGTCATTACAACAATCATTTGTGAAGAATCTCCTCTCTCAGTCTTATGAATAGTATAATTCTTAATTCAAGTTAATGACTTAGGGGCAAATCCTGGGGAAGAAGCAAATCCTTCAAGAAAGGCCTCTGCTCCATGCAAAAGCTATCAAAGAGCTTAATGACAAAATCCTCTGTCCCAGTTGGTCAGAATCCCTGGGCAGCTGGGCTATAGCAGTTAATAGAGCTCGTAACAGGTAATAGACTTACAACCGGCTTCTTTCCATGTAGATTATTGGTATTTTATTTTAGAAGATTTGAGGGGACTACTCTGAAATTTTACTGGCAGTGGATCTTCCTTGGTGGTAAATCTATTACCCTCTCCCCACATATCATTCAAATCATTCAGTGTCCTGAATAATCTAGTGTTTGTCCCCTTGTGATTTCTGGTGGACACAAGACCACATTTTCACAGAGCAAGTTCCTTTTATGCAGTGTTACCTTTATGGTCCATGATCTGATATTAGTGTGGAAAACTAGTTACTGCCAATGCATTCTATAACAAACATTATATCACTACATCATCATTTTCATTTACTTTACAACAGTTAGATAGTTCTACTCATGCCAGCTGCTGCCTCTACCATGTTCTGCAAAACCATAAAAATTGCCTGTTGCTTTCATTGTATAAGCTCCTTTATTTGTAAAATATTCTCTATAATCAAGCACTCAACTTCTTTCCATATCAGAATACCAAATACTTCTTAATATAAATGTCATTATTATGACTTTTACACAGAAAAAATTGAATGTTAAATAAGAACTGAGACATATATATATATACACTGACATATATGGTAGAATTTCCTCCATTCTTTACTTGAAGTACTGTTCTTTTTGCAGTTATATGCTTTTCCTTTATTTTTCTCTTATTGATCAGCTGCTAACTTATCTTTAAACATTTAATTAACAAAGTTTCCAATTATCAAGATAATGTGTTTTTACCTTCCTTATTTTTTCTTTATTAGTATAAGTACACAATAATTAACGTGTATTAAATGCAGCATGCTATTTCTTCTTTATCCTGCAAACTCAGTGTTTTACTCTTAATTTTTTTTTGAATATTACTCTCACTAAACGTATTTCTTTTGAACCATATTATTTCATTTTATTATCCTTTTACAATTTTTTTAAACCATTCATTAAAACAGCAACTCAGGCACACATATACCATGCCTTTCTTACATTTTCTTCCTTCGAGTTTTCCAATTATCTACAAAATTTACCCTTTCTTTTCTAAAAAGTTATTCCAACAAACCTCATATTCTGGTTACGTTTTACTTTATTTTTCATTGTAGCATATGAAAATGCATAACATCAAATGTATGAAAATGAAACAAAATAGATATTTTCATATGAATTTTAATATCTTTATTAAAATGTATGCAAAATTTTGGGAGATAATCTAAAATACAGTAATGGCTCCTGTTGCATGATCCTGCAAAATGCTACACTTCATTTTGCTTAAATGTATACCTGTTTTTATTGTTAACATTTTAACATGAAATTTAGCTGCTATGTCACATAACAGAGAATCTCATATATTTAGGAAGTGTGACCAAATGAGTCTTGAGTTTTTGTGTGCAATTTAATATGGGGGTTTCTGTGCTCGATTCTATTTGGAGAACATTTTTCATAAATGAATAGCTGCATACGTAAAACTTGAGCCTAGCTCTTCAATTTCCACTTAGTGATCTCACTTTTTTCTACTGTAGCTGTTCCACTTTTCTGGGAATAATTAAAGATCTATTGAGATACAAAGAGCCAGAGCATTCCTGACACTATCATCCAGTGTCAAAGAAGCATAATTGCAGTCTGTTCTGATTAATACATCTGTTTTGGTGAGGGATGGAAAGAGGAATGCACTGTGGAGTAAAAGAGGAAGACTGGAAACAGCTACTTCTTTCCCCAAAGACAATTAAACTCCTGTTCAGCTTTTGAAAGGATGTGTTTCAGAGTCTAGCTCCGAGGGTGGGTTCAAGACTATGTACCCAATGTGAAGGGATATGTTACCTGAAGCCCAGAGCAAAGACAAGAACATCTGAAAGGGTACCCATTTAATGTACTACTATTTCTCACATTACATATTTGTTAGTATAGACATCTGTTTATACTGCAAGCTAATACAGATATATTTCACTTTCCACAAGCTCCATAGTTACTTAACAGAGTGCTGTAAACTTCCCTATAGGATTATAGTCTCACAAATGAGATGCTGTAGCACAAACTTCAAACACCTAAGTATCCTTTGTGGATCTAACCCAAAGACACTACTGAAAACAAGACTTAGGGCTTCTGAAACCTTTACCCTGTGTGAACTGACAGTCACATGATGAGTTATAAGGAATTAGTTACCAGTTTTTTGAGTCCTGGTTGCCCAGCATGATTGAAGGACATTTCTCCTCAAGACATTAATTCATTCTGTACATTGAAAACACCATTACAGTTAAACACAAAGAGCTCTTAGATTCACAAGTATTTTCCAGTCATGATCTTGCATACTGCCTATGCAATGTATCTTTATGTATGTTTACCTTTTATCTTTTCCAGAAAGCCCTAGTAAAATAAATCGTGGTGAAGCCAAACATCTAGCAGATGCCTCAGGGTCAGACAAAACAGAAAGAACAACAAAGAGGTCCAGAGTGTCAACCATAAGGCGGATATTTGACATGGCAAAACACCGAACAAAGAGGTCATCCTTTTTGTCAACTGGTGTGAAAGTTTGCCCACAAGAATCAGTGAAGCAGATTTTAGCCAGTCACCAAGCTTATTATAGATTAAGAGGTAAGATAATGATTGTAGCCTCTGATTCTTCCCTGAAAGTATTGACAAAATCTAGTAATTTTTCAGAATCTTGTTTTTTAGCTCTAGAAAATGTATCTGATATTTACTTTATGATTAAATATTACATGCAAATCAGCACAGCTCAAGACAGGCAATTACCAGAACAGAATAAAACAATGCACTCAAAAGACTAATGATATCAATGTAATTGTATATTTTTCTAGCATGGCAGAACTTGAAGACCAAATTATGCTTGCACTACTGTGTAAAGATGTACTGCTTTTCTCAAAAGTGTAGTAGTTACTATCTTTGCTACTCAGAATTAATCCCACCCATTCAAGGCATTTAAAGAAACTATTCATCTGCCGTGTCATGAATACATTGGTGTATCTGTAGTTGTATTAAGTCTATGGCAGTGTTGGTACAACACAAGCACTAATATAATTTCAGCAGCACCTGCCAAGACCTTAGTCTTATTTTTTAAAATCTAGAATGTTTTTTTCTGTTCTTTCCCAAATCCCTCTCTCCCTCCCTCTCTTTCTTTTACTCCCTTGACTGTAGAGAGCTTATAGAGTTACCACTCTAATTTTAGGTCCCTATAGAGAATAGTGCAAACAGTTTTTGATATTTCCTATCTTCCTCTCTCTCTCTTTTCCCCATTCAGTGACTGTTCCAATTTGTATTTTTTTAAAAAATCATATTTTGGAGATGCAACTAGATAGACCAAATATAACTCTAAAACATAGTCAGCACTTCAGGGATGCAAGTATTTAAGGCAACTTCTATTCTCGTAAATCATCTTCATTTATGTATCTGTTCCTCTGTATAGGTCTCCAACCATTCACATACATGTATTCTAACCTGGTTGCTCACCAGCTCCCTTTCAGTGAACCAGCCCATTCCCTCTGAAATGAAATCTGGATGTACGGCTGCAAAAATTTTACTCCTGTAGCCACTTCCCACAGGCAGAATGGACTAGCCACATCAATATCTATAGTCATTCTTATGGATACAAACATGTTTGGAATCTATTGTAGGACTGAATTCTGCACCATTGGGCACTGGAGAAAACTCTGAAACCTATCTCAAAGAGGCTGATCCAAAAAGCCTTTCTTAAACATGAATTAATCCTGAAAATCCTCAGAACTCACTGGTTATGTCCCTGATTGGTCTTAAAACAAGGTCTCCTAGGACAGGCAGCTACCATTAACCTGAATTTAACGAATGGCAACTGTGACATTTTCCTTTAAAACTGATGAGCATGCTACTAACATCTTTTTGGAGAGCAGCACATCACTTCAGAGTGGGAGATTGGGCTTTGTAAGCCTTGTAGTGCAAGCATGCTTAAACTTACACCTCCTCTTTCCTGGCAGAACGTTATACACTCACAAACTCTTCTGAGTAGTTGTCACACGGTTCTTCTGGAGTACAGCTGAATCTGAAGTTCTTCCCCAAAAGTACACAAGCGAGCAGATGACTGCAGCTAAATAATTGGTACACTCATTCAGAAAAATTGTTTCTGTTCACTTGAATAGTTGCACATTTTGCATTACAATGTTCCTGGCTAAAACCTCAAAAAACTTTCCTTCAAGGAAAAGATCAAAACTCATGACTTCTGTCCTCCCAGCTGAGCATGCAAATGTACCTGATAAAAGTGATAAATGAAAAAGAAAAAAAAAATCAGAAGTGAAAACTTTGTGATTCTAGCATTATTCCTGAAGTTACACCTAGTAACCACAGTACAAACCTTCATGGAAAGGTCATTTGGTAGCCATGCTGGAGTCCTTCAGCCTTCAATAGACAGCCTAAGAGTGGGACAATCTTATCTTCATTTTGTTTTGTAGACATACCTTCAGGTCCATTGTTTTTCTTACCTAAAGTTTAGAAGACCACTTCCACCCCTCTAAGTCCCATGAAATATTTAGAAGTGTGAAAGCACTGTGGATCATATCTGTCCTCTAGAGAATTTTACCGCTTCCTTAGGAAAATTACTATTTATTTTTTTTGAATATTCTAATTAATTCACACTAAAACACCATCAGGAATGAACACATAATACAAAACTGCTCAGATATATGTGCTCAGAGAGTTACTAATGAAAAACCTTCATCAGGTTGAAGACGGTCCTTCATGTGGGGCAAACTGAGAACATGCATAGAATCAGTTATGATGCCTGGCCACATGTCATGTTTATATAAACCCTGAAAACTGGATTTTCATCAGATATTATATCTTTATTCAGCAGTTGCTACACAGAAAAACAAGATGCCAGAGAGATGTGAGGAAAAAAAAAAAAAAGATAGAAAGAATCTCTAACTGCTAGCTCATAATGACAATCTTTTCAAAAGACAGCCTGTTGCTTTTTAATAATCTGGCCACCTCTGCTCCACATACAGCTGCTCTACAGGGAGGGCAGGTGGTTGCTGAGTTATTATTATAGTGCTCTAACACAGCTATGTGAGTACATCCCTACAGCAAGTTTTGAGAATACCCATTTCTAGGACTGATTACACTAATTGCAGAGACACTGGTATTTTAGATAATGCAGATAATTATCTCACCATAAGTCAAAGCATGTATCGAGTATTGAAAATAAATGTCCCATCTCACAGTAATGAACTCTGCAAAGTGAAGTGCTAAAGGCAACAGTTTTTAAATTGCCACCAAGGCTTTATTAAAATGCTTTTTCTACTTTGCTTGAAATTCTCCTTCTCTAAAAGCATTTAACTTTAAACAACATTTTGAAGAAGCCTGTTCCTTCATCTCGAGTGAGTGAACATTATCCTTTTATAAAGCTGAAAATACAGCTGCCTTTGATGACGAAGCATACCAGAGGAATCACCAAGTAGCAACAGAGGCAGTCACCCACTAATGGGGCATAGAACAATAGCTCCAATAAACTGGACTGATGCTGCTCAAAGCACATTGGTTCTAGCCGCCACCAAGCCATGTTGGTTATCTTCTACAACTGCATTCACAGGCCCCACAGGGGTCAACCTGCAGAAGTGGTCATTTCTGCAAGTGAGCAAGGATGTCCACACAGAACAGCACATCTTGGCCAGGTCTGTGCTAGCCTGAGCTAATCTAGCTATCTCTTTGCACCACTCAGTGGTTTTAAACATGGCCCAGGTACAGACAGGAGACATTCAAGGCTTAGTTGGAGGCTGTGCAAAGTTAGTGAAGTGAAATCCAAGCATTATGGGTGTATGGATTGTCTGGTGTCTGAACAGAGATACAAAGACTTGCATAGTTAGTCAGGTAGGCAGTAGGTGCGTGGGGGAGAGATCAGTTTATCTTCCAGAATTGTCTGAAATTAGAAATGGTTTCAACTTAAAACAAAGAAGAGACATCAACAAAATGCTAGTAAAAGTGCACTCAGAAGTGTAGGCCCTGATTGCTAGAAAATAGTTCAAAAAAACAAGGCCAAGCCCTAATATGCATTCTGGGTTTCTATCATGCTACAGCTCAACTTTACAGCTTTCTTGCATAAGCAGTGAGCCAATGCAACTACATACAAGTACTAATCTCCACTATTACATATTCTATATACTGTCATGTACTTAAATCAGTTAGTATCCAGTAAATGAATGTCCTTTACAGCCATTCCTGAATAACATCTCTTCGAATTCTCCACCGCTGTCATATTTTCATTGTGTTCACTTTCATTTCCCTAAATAATACAGAACGCTACTGTTCTCTCCGCAGCCACAGTCCCTGTTAATCTTGTCTGATGTAGCTTGGCATTTAACTGGGTGATTCATCTCCATGGAGGAGATTTTTAATATTGAATACATGAGTGTGTACAGTTGTCTAGAAAGGAAAAAAATGGTGTTCTTTCCAAAGGAATGTTACCCATACTAAGTCATTCAATTTTTCGAGAGGTGCTTAAAGAAACATAAAAGCCTGTATATGCTACAGGAAGTCCTTAAGACTTTGAGAAGTCTAAAAGCATTGCAAATTTAGAATGTAAGAAAATCAATTTAGCCTGCTGCATTTAAAAATATATATTTTCCATTGAAGATGGGCCAGAAGGAGGACCCAGGGAACTACATGACTGTCAGTCTGACCTCAGTGCCAGGGAAGGTTATGGAGTATATCATCCTGAGTGCCATTACATGGCTCATGCAGGACAACCCAGTCAGCATGGGTTTATGAAAGGCAGGTCCTGCTTGATGAACCTGATCTCCTTCCATGACAAGGTGCCCCCCTACTTAGTGGAAGAGGGAAAGGCTGTGAATGTTACCTACCTAGACTTCAGTGAAGCTTTTGACACCATTTCCCACAGCATTCTCCTGGAGAAACTGGCTGCCTATGGCTTGGATGGGCATACACTTTGCTGGGTAAAAAACTGGCTGGGTGGCTAGGCCCAAAGTGTTGTGGTGAACAGAGTTAAATCCAGCTGGAGGCTGGTAACAAGTTGTATCCCCCAGGGCTCAGTATTGGTTATTTAGCCAGGATGTGGTGGTTTTACTTTGCTAGGAAGCTGAACACCACCACAACAGCTCTCTCACTCCCCCTACTCAGAAGAAAAGGAGGCTCAGGGAAGACCTTATCACTCTCTACAGCTATGAGGCTGTAGCAGGGTAGGTGGGCAGTCTCCTCTCCCAAGGAACGAGCAATAGGACAAGAGGAAATGACTCCAAGTTGCACCAGGGAAGGTTTAGATCTGGTATTAGGAAAAATTTCTTCACTGAAGGGGTTGTGAGGCACAGGAAAAGGCTTCCCATGGAAGTTGTTGAGTCACCATCCCTGGAGGTATTCAAAAAACATGTAGATGTGGTGCTTCAGGACATGGTTTAGCGGTAGACTTGGCAGTGCTAGGTTAACAGTTGGACTTGATGATCTTAGAGGTCTTTTCCAACCTAAATGATTACATGAATATCGAAATCTTACATATGTTCTACTTAGCTTATTCTATGCCCAGTTAACCACTCTGATGTACAAAACTTGTATATACAGTTAAAATTTTGATTATTCAATTATGAAGACTGCTAGATTTTTTTTTAATCTACTTCCTTGTTTGCTGTCACTGGAACATCCACTGTATGTATTTTTGAAGTGAACAAAGTGTGCTTTGTGTTTGCCCTTTCTTCATGCTGATGATGTTAGACCAAGTTAATCTGTTTTTTAAAGTGAGGGAAATTACAGTCCTTAACTCAGAAAAAAATAATCCTTTGGCATTAAGGCAAATGACTGTCAACTCAAAAATACTTAAAAGACCTAGAAATACCCAGAAGATGGATTTATTTACTAAGTACAGTAAAATGTGTAAATCCCAAATCTCTTTAAAAAGGCTTTCAACTTTATTTTTTGGTACAAAGCATCCATCCCTAGCCCCTTTCTTCTTACTCAGTCTGCCAGGAAGCTGTGTGGGAAGCCTTTCGTATTTTTCTGGATCGGATTCCTGATACTTCTGAATATCAGAACTGGGTTACTGCCTGCCAGAGGGAAACCTTCTGCATATTTGACATTGGCAAAAACTTCAGCAATTCCCAAGAGCACCTGGAAATAATCCAACGGGTAAGGATTACTGACATTTATTTAGAAACTGAGGGAGACTTCCAAGTCGCTTCCCCATCTGCTTATATAAGGGCAAAATATTGCTCAGGAAGAGGAGGGGGCATGTGCTAGAAGAAAAATGTAAAAAAGTAAACAAAAGAGCTAACAGGCTTCTGCTCAATGGTTGGACACATCCACTAGTAAAATGCTGTTTTTCTTAATCTTTTCGCAGCGAGTAAAACATAGAACCTTCCAGGAAAGGTAAGTAGCACAAGTAGAACCTCATCACTTGATGTTACTGACTTTTATGAAAAAGATATGTGTAGATGTGTGTGGATATAACCATATATATGGATAGCACTGTGGTGTATTTGGTGTGTGCTGTGAGAGATGTGTATGCTGTATGTATTATAGTTCACAGTAATTGAATCACAAATAATTAAGGCAGGCAAATATCTGAGTTGCCTGTTTACTTGGAGACAACACAGGATGTCTTCTTAGACTAATGTAAGCACGAATCCCTCGCAGAGCTATGGCCTTACATTAGACTAACGTAAATGGAGAAAGTGACAAAAGATTACATGCAATTCCTGTAATTTTCAAAAGGAAAATCAGAGAGCTGAAAAAAGTTTATCTGAGACTACTTGAGAAATAATATGAAAATGCTATGCCTTCACTTTAGCTTTCCCCTGTATTTTTACATGTCATGCTCTCGTAAACTAATGTGATGGTTTATTCTGAAAAAACTCTCTTGGAAATGAATTATGCTTCTGATAGCACTCAGAAGTCTGAGAATGGCAAGATTAAAGTTACAATATTGAACTCTCTACATATAAATACTATAGCACATCCAAACAGATCATTGTCGACAGTTTATCTGATTTATGCATTATTTTCCTTTCAAATATTCTTAGATTTTCAGATGTAGCAAATAATATTCTCTATTCATATGTTATAGTGTCTCATGATCACAGAGGTCTTCTATATCTTTCTTGATTATGACATGGGAGCTTTGAGTATTCTTCTTTCTAATAAATGTATTTTTAATAATGTAGGGCCCAATTAAACTCCCTTGAAAGTCCAAAGGGAGGTCTTCTCACTCAATCTAGTGCAAACAGCAGCAGCAAGGCAATAAGTGAAGTGACTGATTTCAGAGTCCTTATGCTCTATGTAAACAGTGCGGTTTTCTCTAGGCACGATTCAGAAGATGAGGTAAATTCTATGAAATTAATAATATTTTAATTGGAAATACAGGCAGTTGTGCTCATGAGTTTTTGGATTTCCATCTTTACTACTACGTGGTTTGCGGAAATGTTCTGTATCTTCTGTAAGTTATCATTTAGAGATATTATTTGATTTTGTGAAAACATTACAAATAGAAATTTAGTTCTCGCTGCATAAGATATCTAAGTAATGTGTAAGTCAGGAGTTGCCATACTCTTTATTTATGCTACTAAACAGCCAGTCTGGTCCTGTGTAGGAATGCAGCCCAGCCATCTTTTCTGTTCACACTACAAGTTTTAAATTGTCTCAGTTAACATGAGACACACATTTGTAGTGCCCTTAGGTCTTTCACTCATACCAGTTTTCACAAACACCCCACCTGCATGCACTGTCTTAATAATAGATATTTCTATAAAAATGTGCCTCATTAATTTCTATGACGGGGCTTCTTTTTTTCTCCCCACTCTACTTACAACCCAAAACAACTGAAATTATTCACATCAACTTTTAGGAAAGAAAAATCTCAATATATGACATAAAAGATTCTTATCTAAGAATCTAAATGTTTCCAAAAGCTACAATTAATATTTTTTTTTTAAGTAGAAATTATTCTATAGCCTTAACCGCAGGAATCCTTACATATCTACTATATAGTGTACTTTTTGTACATGTGTGTATACACAACACTTCTGCTTACCAGGCAAGCTAACAGACTCAGTTCCAAAACTTTTTCATCAGCATATAACTGTAAAATGACAGAAACAATAAATAATGCCACTAACATTACAAAAATGAATCCTGTCACACTTGTTATCCTGTTACCTGCCATATACTTGAAGTTTCAGCTATCTGCCTGGGGACCATGGGAGGCATTAACCCATGAATATTACATCCAGATCAAAATCTAAAGGTTCCTACTATCATCATAATATTGTCCCAGGAATCTGATTTGAAGCTGTCTTTAGACTGATGATATTCTAGTGCAGGCTGACAACTGAACAAAAAGTCCTCCCATCCTCTCCTCATACCAAAGCATGAAATGCCCTTGAAACCATGAAATGTCCATTGACTATAAAATTAGAAGCCCAAAACACTCATCGACCTATCCCAATAGGATGAGATATAGCAAAGGAGATAATCAGTTGGTTTAAACAATTTATAAGGTCTTGTTCTCATTACTGTCAGTGGTCAACTATTTATAGACTTTGAAAAGAGAAAAAGAAGATTCTGCGCACTGCGCTTATCTCTGTGACTCCATCCTTCTGACTGTTCAAAGAAAATCACTCATGAAACCTCATGAGCAGAATTGCAACAGGACTGTGTGGAGGAATATATCTGATCACTATTTTTATTCATTTTAAGAACAAATACCATATTGAAGAAGAGTGCAGGAAGCAAGTATTTCCATAAACTGCTGAATATAAAACAGAATCTAATGGTCCATTGCCCTGTCTAATCAGCTTATGAAATATTTCACTACAAATAATTTCTTTCATTTAATTATATTTAATGTAGGTGCCATTTCTACATTTTGTTACACCTTCATCATTGTCAGTACAGCATGCTGATCACTAAATCACTCATTTCTATTTGACTGATAGGAAAGATGAAATATCCACAGAAAAAACAGGTGGCAAAAAGCTGGAAGACATTCCTTCTGTTTCTACAGGTAAAGTCAAATCTGCTTGCTGTGTAGCTGCCCATTAAATAGAATTGCTAAAATCAGTAACTCGGATCTTAGAAGTCTGTAATAGAATGAATGCAGTAGAAGCATGACAAGTTCAGTCAAGCACAATAAAAATGGTCTAGCAAAATATTCTATAAGAAGCATTTTTTGATTTCTCTACAGCATTTCTTCTATGATTCTATTCTATGATTCTATTCAAGTGTAGCATTTCAGGTTTTTTTCAGTCTTTAATGCATCTTATAAACTATGTTTTCACAGTTTCACGTGTAGTGAGTAGAGGTAATTTTACTTCAGTTATGAAATAACATTTATAGATGCTGCATTTTGTTAACCAAAATAAGCAAATGGATGAAAACAAGCAATTACTTTAGCCAGAAAGCCACAGTGATGCAAAGACATTAATTTGAGTAATTGATCCATTTAGACCTACTAACACTGTTGTATGCCAGAGTTCTTTAAAAAAAAGATAGAAATTTATTCCATGATAATAATCTGTAAATATGAGCAGTTTGATTCAAGGAGGAGACATCCTGCATACATATTTTTAAGAGGGCCGAATATGACAGAATCTTACTGATAGCACCTACTAGTGTGGTAGCTTTGCCTCCAGCTGGAAAACTTTGTCAAAGATTCTTATTACTTTAAATTGAGACCTAAGAAAAAGTGGCCATCACAGAGACAAAGATCTCTCAGGGAGCTGACAACTGGCCTACACAGAAAAGGGAAGATTTTTGTCCATCTTTGATGTGCAAACCTGTTCTCACGTGATTTTATTTGAATCCCTGCCAGGTCCCCCTGCCTCATCCCTCCCTCCATATGCACTGATACCTAACGGCACGCTGCTCAATGAAATTGTCAATGACACGAAGACTCCTGTGAAGGTGAGGATGGCCTGTTTTTCTATCCCTCCATTTGACTCACCTCTTGTTTTTGAACTCAGCTAGCAGAAAAAAGGAGGGGCAGAAACACAGGGGAAAACTTTTAAATGTTTAATGTTTATAAACCATTAATTCTCCCCTTTGTTACTGCTAGCAGGGCTGAAGGGTTTTATCTGCATCTGTTCTATAGCATGAATGATGGTTCTTGCATACACAGTAGAAAGTATAAAAATATTGCAATCACTTTTTAAATAGTCTTTTTTTTTTCTTTTTTTTTTTTTTTCTGTTAATCGGGAGCCTGTTGCTTTTTTTACGCCATTTTGCAAATTGCTTTTCATTAAAAACCTTCCAGAAGCCCTCTGGAGGCAGACTGAGACCTGTCCAGGGCCCTGGGTGGGTCACACCTCTGCAGAGCTCCAGGCAGGAACCCTTGTCTTGAATTTCTCTTCTGCTTTGCTCTAAGATTTCGTTCTCTTTCTAAAGGGTTTACCCTTCTAGAGTAACTCTTTGGAAAGACTCTCCAGGTTTTTTGTTGTCTGCGTGCCCTCGGCATAAACAGAGGCTCATGACACCTCCTCCCCACTTGTGTGAACTCAGGGTCTGAGCGTCACCACCAAGAATTTTAGAGTGATAATGCTGGCCAAAACCTCACCCACCGCACCACAGGAAAATGCTGCCTTTCACCATCCCACCTCAGCAAGCTTCTCAGCTCTGGAACAGGAATTGCACCAGGATAATCCTTGATAAACAGTATTTTTACGGTCTGAAATTATTACATCCTCAGGATCCAGAGAAACAAAATCATCTTAAAAGTCTCAACTACCTACCTGTATCTCAAGCCATCTAGAAAGCACATATGCCTTGATCTTGTATTTATATTGTATAATGTTACAGAACAGCCATAGAACCTTTAAGGTTGGAAAAGACCTCCAAGATCATCTGATCCAACCATCCCCCTACCACCAGTAACACCCACTAAACCATATTTTTATGTACAGCGCAAAATATATTTTCTTTCGAAACAGAGGCATCACATGTCATGACTTAGCAGAGATGAGTTATGCAGAGCTGAGTTATGCAGAACTAATGGGGGCAGAATACATTCTTTCCTCTTTCACTTATTCTTTATTATGTAAACGTCTTATTTTCTCTCGAATCCCCTGAAACATTGTAACTGTGCATATTTCTTCTGCTTATTCTTGGAAGCTATCAAAACCCAGGTGTTACATATGGGACAGATGTCTCCAGCAGCATTATGCCAACCCACCCAACAGCAGAAATGGAAACCCCACCTCCCTGTGGGATTCAGTCTGATGTTTGCTGCTCTCTTGGGCCAGCTTCTTCTCATAAAATCATTAAGGCTGGAAAAGCCTTTTTGACCTCCAAAATCATCTGGTTCATCCTTCACCCTACCACCATTACCCACTAAACCATGTCCCTAAGCTCCATGTCCAATCTTTCCTAAAACACCCCCAGAGACAGTGACTCCACTACTTCCATGGGCAATCTGTTCCATTGCCTGACTGCTCTTTCTGAGAAGAAATGTCTCCTCATTTCCAATCTGAACCTACCCTGGTGCAACTTGAGGCCAGTCCCTCTAGTCCTATCACTAGTTATCTGTGAGAAAAGGCCGACGCCCAGCTACCCACACCTTCCTTTCAGGTAATTGTAGAGAGCAATAAGATCTCTCCCAAGCTTCCTCTTCCCCAGACTAAACAACCCCAGCTCCCTCAGCCACTCCTCACAGGACTTGTGTTCCAGGCCCTTCACCAGCTTCGTAGCCCTTCTCTGGACACCTTCCAGTGTCTCGATGTCCTTCTTGTAGTGAGGGGCCCAAACTGAACACAGTACTCAAGGTGTGGCCTCACCAGAGCAGAGTACAGGGGGACGATCACCTCCCTGGTCCTGCTGGCTACACTATTCCTGATACAAACCAGAATGCTGTTGGCCTTCTAGGCCACCTGGGCACACTGCCAGCTCATGTTCAGGCGAGCATCGATCAGCACCCCCAGATCCTTTTCCTCTGCACAGCTTTCCAGCCACTCTGCCCCAAGCCCGTAGCACTGCATTGGGTTGTTGTGGCCAAAGTTCAGGACCCAGCACTTAGCCATGTTGAACCTCATCCCCTTGGCCTCTGCCAATCAACCCAACCTGTCCAGGTCCCTCTGCAGGGCCTTCCTACTCTCCGGCAGATTGACACTTCCCCCCAACTTGTTGGTGTCATCTGCGAACTTACTGAGGGTGCACTCTATTCCTTCATCCAAATTGTCAATATAAATATTAAAGATGATGGGCCCCAACATCAGGGGCCCTAATCATTCTCAATCATCCTGTTCTTGTTGTGCTTTCTAACTGAGGTATAAAAAGTATGGTTGAGAGTAGAATTGTCCATGAGCAAATACAAATGCAAAGAAGTGTTAAAAGAATACAGAGTATCTAACTATTACTAATAAGTATAAATAAGCAATGTCTTTGCAACCATTGTAGTAAACAAAATCTTGTTCTGTGTTAAGGACTTCCATATTTTTGACAGCCAAGCATGATAGAAACCTGAAAGGTTTTATTCAAAAAGTGAAAGACTTCTTCTGTAGTAAAATATACTCACAGTGGAACACAGGCACGGTATGTGTTAACATTAATGACCACAGTTGTGAAGGGACAGAAATACTGACAGAAGGCAGAGTTTCCTGGCTGGCCTCCCTGAATCACTTCCCTCAGGTGCTTGTGTTCTAAGCTATGAAATCTGAAGCTGAGCAATGTTTGTGAACAAGAATTCCCTCCTGACCCCATAATCAACAAAAATATAACATTACATCTGGGACGATCTAGGAAATGTTTCTGAATGTACCCGTAGTGACATTCCTTCCTGTGGTCAGGGCATGGTAGCCTGCAAAGTGATTGGCTTTTGGAGATTAACATTATTAAAGGAAAAAAATTACTAATGTAGGCCAAAATTGCAAACTGTTTTGGGAATCAATAAACGTAATAACAGCACTTTTAATAGCAGTAAAGTCAACTGCACAGGAAAGGTGTAAAACAGGTAGGGCTAATTCTACTTTACTATGAGGAAAAAAAAATACAAATGTCTGAACATGAAACTGTAACAGACGGTCTGGCAGTCTTGCTTGTTGACCAAAGGTATTATAAGGGTAGGATACCAACCAGTTTTCAACATTTGCTTGTCCCTCTCCTTGAGGTCACAAACTTTCCTCCAAAATGTCAAGCCATAACACTTTGCTGACAGAGGAAACAAGAAGAGTTGGTAACTCTGCAAGAAATGGCTTGATTCTCTTCATCATCTTCATTATTGCATATAAAAGGCAACACTCCAGTCACAGTAATAGAAACTTGTTTGCAAAGACAGAAGAAACAAGCCAACAGATGCATCTGGGAATCCTTGCCATTTGTAGGCTATGGTTCAGAAAGCTATTTTGGGGAGGGTCTTAAAAAGGAATACTTCTACCTATTAAATACTGAAATGTAGGGAGAAAAAAATTACTTACCTTTATTTCTCCTATTTTTTTTCTCTCCTATTTTTTTCCAGGAACTAGGAACAAATACAGTCCCAGAACTGCCTGCAGAGCAAATGGTAGAATTCAGTGTCACTCTCACTGATCAGGAGTACACAGCTGAACTTAATGACCCCAACTCTCCACAGTACCGACAACTAGCTGCCAAATTTCAGCTACAGGTAAGGAGGTTTAGTGAATGCTGAAACGCTGGCTTTATACCTTGTTTGAGATTCATAACATGAAACTACCTTCATGGTGAGAAAGAACTAGAATCAACCATCCTCACTTAAAGTAGATAATTTCTATTGTCTCAAGACCTTTGGTTTTCCTTCATGTACAGACATCTTTTGCCCTTGTTTAGGCCATCTGTCCAGCTACCAAGCCAGCATCTTGGTCAGCAGTAGAGCCTCAAATAATTGATGAGGAGAATATTGGTCCAACTGTAACTTTAGGCATATAATTTGGGTTGAATCAGGAATTCATGGACACTACTTTGTCATAATTTAATTTCTGTAATAAAACTAATGAGAAATGTAATATAAATGTTAAAAACAATTAGCTACTGTTGTCTGAACTATTCTTCAAAGGACTTCCCATCATTTTGTTGTGCATTACCATAGTTTCCGTAAGAAGTGGAACATCTGTTGTGTCTTTGTATAATTAATAATGATAACTGAATGTTCAGCTATCGTTTATATAGATAGCAATTAATGACAAGATTCCCAAAACGCTCGCTTAGTAAATTTAACAAGTTGCTCATCAGTTTCATGAGTGTTCCTCAGTGCAAGCTATTTCACCATCCTGGTTTATTTTCAGAAAAACAGTGAAGAAAGTTTTTGCAGAACAGATAAAAAGTGGCTTCTCTGGAGATTTCCAGTATTACCCTCAAAAAGAACTGCCTGCTGACTTTGGTTGTCACATATTTAATGATGCAATTCAGCAATCTGACTTTTGAGTTATTTCATTAATTTTAAAATCTTGCTATAACATGCAAGTAGAATATAAGGAAGTGTATATAGGAGGGGGAAAAATGTAAAGTTTCTTGATTGTTAGGTTATTTTCCACTGTCATGAAACTCTATCTGTCCACATTAAAGAATCCAAAGCTATTCTGGACATGAGATGTTGACTAGATAATGATTAACCGTCCAGTACCATGAAATACAGCTGATACACTTTCCTCCAAACAATTCCACAGAGGATGCATTATTACTTGCATAATTACATAAATATTACTTCTGCACCACTTTCTAGAGTCAGACCAAGACTCAAAATGAAGTAGTTACCTCAGTTCCTTTCTTGCTGTCCTGTAGTGAGAGATGGGCAAAGGAATTATAGATGATAGCGCATTTTCTGCACTAGACATTAGCTTCTCTTCTGTTTGGGGGGAGGGGGGGTGGCAGGAAGAAAAAAAAAGACATCTAGGTTGATACCATGTGGCTGATATTGTGATAAAATTAGTGATAATAATATTGTGATAATATCCTGATTTTCTTCTACTTCTTCACTTAACTTACCTTAGAGATACAGAGAAAGCTGTAGGTCTGACTGCACATTCCTTACCAGTTCTGACAAATGCTCACTCATGAATAAATGAGCTTTAAATTTATATGGGGTTTGAATGGAAATATAAAGCTAAGAAAGAAAAAAGACCTCCACTTTTTACCTCATGTACATATAAACGATATGCTGAATTAAAAGTACCTTGTCCCTCAAGAAGTTTTTTCATTTCTTTTTAAGTGCTGAATTCCCTCAGCTCAACAGGTTTTGCTAGAAGATGAAATGCCTAGATGATATGTTGCCTGATACTTAACAGGACCAGAAAATGAATCAGAAAAGAACAGTGGAACTGTGCCTTTAAAAAAATCCATCTTCTGACACAAAAGATGTACATCAAATACTCATTTTTGTTTAGCTACAACAGAAAAAGACCAATTTGTGCTTACCAAGTCAGTTGGAGTTCAAAACATTATTAGTTATTGAGGTGCTGATAGAAACATGTTATTCTAGTCTGAAAAATGTATACAGAATTCATATTCTCTGCTCATTATTTATTCTTCATATTGACTCTTCTATTCAAAAACATGTAATTGTACAATTGTTTGCATTTGAATTGAAAATATATGAAGTGATTCTATTTGTATGAGACAGTTAAAACTTTCATTTATAAAGAAGTTCACAGATATTCTAAATACATCTACATGTGGTTAGTATTTCAAAATAATTAAGTTTACAGTTAAAGTGATTTGAATGACAAAACAATTTATGAACCAAAACAACTGAAAATAAGAAAAACATTTTATTCAATGCATGTTGCTTGACTCTCTCTGTTATGTAAATAGGTGATAATCCAGTTAATAACTACATTACCTTAAAAAAGGCATATTTTGTACTTTATTTTGTCTATTAACAGGTAATACAGGCAGCATGTACAAACCAAATATTCTGTTTAAGTTGAGCAAAGCTGATACCACAAAAAGAGCACTTAAAATTCTTTCCTAAGGCTATTTCCAAAATACGAAAAATATAATCTAGTTATTTAATATTTGGTTTTGCTTTTTAGTAGTAGAAATTATACTGGATTAATGAGTTTATGTTTTTCTGTAGATGCAAAAAATATTTGAGAAGCTTCCAGGATTTAAAGAAATCCACGTATTAGGATTTAAGTAAGTAAGAAAATGGGACTTACATTTCTATTGGAAGAGACCTATTAATAGTGGAGTATGTATTACTATAAACAGAAAATAGTTCTCTGGGAACAATACAGTGACAATATGGAGAGAAGCGCAAACACATTCAAAGTGAGACTATGAGCATTTGAATTATTGAGAAGTAGCTTTGATTCTCTGTGGGAACTAGAAATCCTACTGCAGGTGAAGTAATAAATGTTTTGAAATTGTTTGTTTGCTAGCAACATTGTATTAAGCAATTTCTTAAATGACAAGGCAAAGAGAGTTAAGAGCATGATGATTTAGGTGGCTACTTTTTTGTGTATGGATCCTGTGCTCTTCATAGATCAAAGTGAAGGTGCCTTGGAAAGAGAAGGTTGCAGGAGGATACATGTTCACAGTTATAAAAGTTTTCCAATAGGTTGCTCCCAGGTATGTCAAACAATTAAAATGCTTTATTTTTTAATAGATTCCTGTTCTGTCTTGCCATTTCTGTTAGTGTTAGCTTCCTTGTATGTTTACTGCTGATAAAACTACTGTATAATTTTTCAATAGAGAATCTACGATTTCTTTCAAAAACTGAATATTTCATTTGTTAATGTTTCCACAGATAACACATAAGGTAAAGAGTCAAGGGAACGCCAAATTACTAACAATAATAAACAAACAAAAAAAAAGAAAACAAAGAAAGAGAAGGAAGACACAGAAATATGTGGGCTTATGGCACAGTACCAGGAACATTTAGCCCTTCTAGTAATATTTAATACATGTTGAAGAACATTCATATCACAATGCAATTTTAGACAAAGCATATTTCTTCCCAGCTTTTCCCTCTGCAAAATTGCTGGGAAACAGGAGAGAGGAGAGCAAAACAGAATGAAAATTATTGCTTAACATTTTGATAATGAATGGAAGAAAATAGAAGGCTGGCTACTGCATGACCAGCTGAGGAAATCTGTAGTAGCACCTCATGGTTACAACTTACATTAAGTAATATGTTTCAGTTGTGACTCAGAGAGATCTGTGATCTGTTTAGTAAATTGGTCTTAGATTTCAGGAGCTGATAAATACATTCATCAACAAGGATGACAAGGATTGCTGCCCATCATCTATTTAGTTAGCTCCTGAGAACTACAGATCAGCGAAGACAGGCCTTAGATATGTTGCTGTTCGTTCTCCTTTGCCCGTATTTCCTCATTTATTAGCAGCATATCCCAAAAAGCAAGATGGACTGACAACATTAGAGATGTGCCAGACAATTCATCAAGGAAAATAACAAAATAACAGGGCATTATATTACAGAAGGTCAATATAGGCATGTCCTCCAGAGGTGATTAATAGGTCATTACCCCTGAGACTAGGATCTGAGTAGGCACCATGAATGGTTAAGAGTAATAGTTGCTACTACTATTGTCAAAAGTGTTTACTACCACCACAAAGATATAAAATAACAATGACAGTGCTCAAATTGTGTCATTTGTAGTGAGAAATAGGAAAGCTATTTCAAATATTTCAGACTATCAAGGTAAAGTAAAATTCTTGTTTTTTCACTCAAAACATGATGTTTTCCATTGTTTGGAAGGGAAACAGTGTAATGACGGAGAGTAGGCTGTCATTTTCACACAGAGATAAAAATTATAGATGACACACAGCAGATAAATTGTCAAGAGCTGTTTTTGATGTGGAAGTGATTTACCAGTATATATGAATCTTTGTTTTTCCTTCTTTTGCAATCCTTTATCACACCCTTTTTCTGTGATGAAATGAAGACAGAAGAAGGAGAAAGATGGGTAATTTATCTTTAATTCATAATGAAGATAGATCATTTTATAGAGTAATAAATGCAGATAAATAATAGGTCTTTATCTTGATGTGACAAAATGAATTGATTTGTGTTCTGCTCAGGTACGAAATCTGTGATATAAAAAAGCAGGGCCAGCTTTTACTATAACCTGAAAGGTTCATGCAAACAAATTTCATTAGGACCTCTCTAAAGGGAAGGAAACTGACCTAAGAAAATTCATATTCAGATGACAAAAGATCTCTATCAGTCATAAACTTACAGTAAAAACAATAAGAAAAGTTCATATTTAAATCTTTATTTTTGATCATCTGTTTCCTAGCTGTGCTTCCATATATACATTATCTTCAATAAGTATGTGGGATTTGATTTGTTAACTCTGTTACCAGGCCGAATAGAATGGCAAAGATATCAGTTACCAGCTTGATAAAATGCAGGAAGTTGCTGAATCCTTCTACAAAAAACTACAGCCTTTTGTTGATGCTTAGGAGTGTTCCTGAAGAATAATTTGTTTGGAACTTCCCAGAATTTCTCTTTTACACATAGTTTTAAAGGAAGGAATCTCTAGTTCTTTTTCTGGATTCTTGCAATGTCATGTAAATGTATAGCACATACTAGGTAAGGTGAAATTCCTCTCTCCAGCTATTTGATGTTGTAGAAAGCAACTAATGTTTTGTTATTTTTCATGTTAATTATGTAAATTTAGCAAATGAAAAGTGATGTATTAATAATAGGGAAGACTCAAGTCTTCTGCTGAACAAGTACATCTAGGGAGAAGCTATACACACTCATTTGAACTTTGAAAAACTGACTCCCATTGTGAAATGTGATTTGCTTGCCACGTGAGCTGAATTTCCTGGCTGTTAAAATTAAAAAAAGTTGTCCCTGATACGATAGGATTTTTGATAATCTGTAGTTTTATGAACTTGCTAATCCCTTTTTATAGGTTCTTGTATAATTAATAGGTGATTATAACTTCTAGTAACTGCTAGCAGGCACTTATGATTGTTTAAACCAATAATCAATGAGTTCAAATCATATTACCTGCTCCACAGGTCTCTGAGTAGTCATCTTAGACTGGATTATGTTAGAACATTTTTATAATCTTTCAATATTGGAATTTTAATTAAAAAGAATGCATAAAAGGAAAAGAAAAAAAAGCTAAGGTACAGCAAAAGTAATTTTAAGGTGACGGGTTCATTAGAAAGCAGTATATCTATGTAATTCTTACAGGAGAAAATATGTTGTGGTTGCATGAATGTTTCTGTTCATTTGTAAAAAACAGGCCTCACCCATTAACTGTTTTTGCTGCACTGAACATTTTTGCATCTTCCCCTGGCAGATCAAGCAGCACTATAGCACGATACGTGGTAAACTTTGAGAGAGATGGCTCAGAAATCAAAAGCACTGCAGATGACATCTCAACTATTGGATCAAATAAGGTTGAAAATGAAAAGACTCTGCTTTCTCCAAAGGAAGAGAGGGAGATATCAGCAAATAAATTCACAGTAACGGACCTTCAGCAACTGGTTGCCACAGCACTCCATGAAGACAGGTCCCTGCCAGTGGACCTTGGGACACTTCGATTTACTGACGGTCAGTAGGCAGTCCAGTAGCAGGCACAAGTCTGAAATTTGCTCTTGCAAATTTATTCAGTTTCAGTACCTTCTCCTTTGCTTTGCTCACAGATCATTTTCATCTGATGTATCCCAGTCTCTTAAGTGCTGCACAGCATTCAAAGGATGCAGAGAACAAAGTTAAATTTTATAGCAAAATATAATTTTATATAATTATATAGCCTAACTTCAAATCACATTGAAGAATCTGTTTTTCTTGTTTGTTTGTTTAGAAAGTCTGGGTATTTTGCACACTAGGACAAACAAGAGGAGAAGCAAACAGAAAGATATCATGAATATTCACTAAATCATTCTGATTTCCCAGTATGGACAGCCTCCTTTCTTTAATAAGAGAAAAAAAGAAAAAAATCCTCTAAACAAAACCTAGATTTTGAAAAGCTAAGCCTCCATTGTGAGCAAGTCATCTAACCTCCCATTGGAGAAACAAAGGTACACCTTAAAGAGCATTTGATCTCAATCTAAAAACAGTGGCATGAATCATTTTTCTCTCTGAAACAGAGAGGAAGTGTAGAAGACAAGTTTAGGATATCACTAAAGCTTGTTCAGAAGAGCCCCAGCAGGAGGTTGAAGGGCTACATCTAGTCCAGTAATCCAGCTAATAAGCATCCCCTTTATAGCCCAACAATAATTTTTTCAAAGCTAGTGTAGACCTAGTTTTGGGGAGATGGATTAAAAATGGAGAAATTTTTTTAAATATTTCTCATATGTATATTTGTCAAAATGATGTTAAAACACACACCAGATCTTAGCCAGAAAGTTTCATCTAGAAACAGAAGCATTTTCTTCCTTCTAAAAATGTTTAGATGAACTAATATGGTCAGTATTATTAAAATATCGTATTTGAAGATAGATTGAAAGTGCCAATTTCAGAAAAACAACTTGCACGCATATGTGTTTAAAGAACTCCTTTGAGAGGGTTAAAGAAGCAACTGGGCACAAAAGCCAAAGCAGTAGGAGTAACAATAGCATAGACTTTGGGTAAAACTGAAAAAAATTTAGTCTTAATGAACAGCACGATATCATGAGTCATCATAACCCATGTGGATTTAACTGAGTGGTTCATACTTTAACTGATTTTAATCATTCATCCAGCTATGCCTGGTTCAGCCCTCTGCAGACCTATCCCATTTATACTAAATAAAGAATACAAAGAACACCGCATATGAAACGCCTGCTTTCTTAATAATTGCCAGTTTAAATTGAAATTTATGCCTCTCTGTTCTTAACATGTGTTTTTTTTTAAAAGTCATCTTTAATGGAGAATAGTTTTAACATTGTTTTTACTGAATTTACATGTTTGAAGACTATTCAGTGTGCCATTGCTGAAATACGGCTCACTCTCTCTCCCTCTTTTTTATTTTTTCAGACTCTGTTAAACCACCTAGTGATTTTGATAATGATATCCAGGCCATGGTCACTATTCCTCTGGCAGGCCCTGATTTGGTGAGTTAATTCCAGTTGATTTAGTTATTTATTTCACCATGAGAAATGAACTTAAACACTGTGAAGAAGTTTGTAAATGTACAGAATAATGCTCTTATGCAAAAATACATATCAAGGAAACAATGGTTCACTAATTCAGTAGCGCATCTCAATGAAAGAACAGCAATTGACAGGGTTAACAAAGGTCATCTTTCTTTGATCATTTTTAAAATAAAAGGCAATGTGATTAGGATCACATGCACGTACCAAACGTTTTATATATCCCACAACATCATGCTGAATTATAGTTTGCAGGTTCCTGTTACTAAAGATTACTGTCCTTTTTAGCAATGAAAGTTAAAAATAATAATGAACCATAGAGCAACTTGGGTTGCAAGGGACCTTAAAAATCATCTAGTTCCAACCTGTCATGCCACCCACTAGATCTTGTTGCCCAGGACCCCGTTGAACCTGACATTGAACATTTACAGGGATGGGGCATACACAACCTCTCCGGGCAACCTGTTCCAGTGCCTCACCACCCTCTGAGCGAAGAATTTCCTCCTAAGCTCTAATTTCTATCTCCCATCCTTTAGTTTAAAATCATTCCCTTCTGTCCTGTCATTGTCTGCCCAAGCAAAAAGTTGCTCTCCACCTTTTTTATAATCCCCCTTTAAGTATTGGAAGGCTGCTATAAGGTCTTCCCAGAGCCTTCAGCCTGGAGAAGAGAACAGCCCCAGCTCTCTCAGCCTTTCTTCACAGGAGAGGTGCTCCAGCCCCTTGATCATCTTTGTGGCCCTCCTCTGGACCTGCTGTAACTGCCCCACATCCTTGTTGTGCTGGGGGCCCCAGACCTGGATGCAGCACTCCAAGTGGGACCTCACAAGGGCAGAGCAGAGAGGGACAATCTTCTCCCTTGACCTGCTGGCCTCTCCTTTGTTGATGCAGCCTAGGATGCAGTTGGTCTTCTGGGCTGCAAGAGTACACTGCTGGCTCATGTCAAGCTCTTCATCCATCAGAACCCTCACGTCCTTCTCTGCAGGGCTGTTCTCAATGAGTTCTTCTCCCAGTCTGGGATTGCCCCAACCCAGGTGCAGCACCTTGCACTTGGCTTTGTTGAACCTCATTAGGCTTACATGGTCCCACTTCTCAAGCTTGTCCAGGTAATGAAAACTACTCTTTAAAACCTTTTTCCCTTTGAATTCCTTTTTTTTCAGGAGGATGCCATGGGTGCAGAACTCCCCTTGGGTTATCCTAGCCCAGCAACAGTGGGCCAAACAGGAGACGTCTTGGTCAATGAATTTATAACTGAAATACCTGTGCTGAGTGGAGAGATCAGTGCACCTGAAGACTTTGATAATAATTTTGTCTCATCTGAACCTGTGTACCCTACCAAACCCCCCAGAGAAGTATCTCAGGACAAATCTTCTCCAGCCACAGAAGATACCACTACTGGTTACCAAAGTTTCACAGTGCCTTTCAATGTTCTGGTTAGTACTGACAGTTCTCCAAAACCAGAAAATTCCTATTTGCCTCCTCCAGCAGATGAGTCAGCTAGCAATGACTTAGTCACAGGTGACTATGAGTCTCCGACGGAGCAGGCTATCACTCTGGCTGTTTATACTACTGGTAGCTTTACCCCACCTAATCTCCTGCAAGCCACAGATGAGAATACTGAAGCTGAGAGGAAGAAGGAACTGGCTGGAATAACAGAACTACCTTTGGAAGAAGCTGACCAAGACAGTCTGTTTGGCCAAGGTAAGGTGCTAAAGACTTTTACATAAGAAAGAATAGTAGAGATCCAGTTGTTATTACACATATAGTCATATGTAAGTACACTAAACATTTTTCTAACTTTTCATTTTCATTTGTTAGAAAAATATTTCTGGACCATCAAAGGTGAAAAATATAATTTGCATTTCTGATGCCCACTTCAAGAAAATCTTAATGTATTTGACTTTGAGGTTAACAACATAAAAACAACAACAAAAATAAAACAACAAAACACAAACGCAAAGGCATAAGACAGGGTTTGTACAGGGTATTATGGTAGAACTTCAAAATTTCAAAAAGCCAGAGCAAAAAGACATACCAGAAAAACAAATAAATAAATGAAATCCCAGCTAACACAAATGAGAACAATTCCAGCATTTAAAACATGGAAGGTAAATTACTATGTGTTCTACAGACAGGTCTGGATGATAGCCACAAATGTATCATGAAATAATTTATTCCAAGCAAGGTGTACTCTGGCTCAGAAAAGTTTACATTTCTGCAGATCTGATGAATGTAAATACTTTTTTAAAAAATTACTATTTTTCATGTTTGTTTATTCAATTTTTTTCATACAATAGGAATTTAATGGTACTCAGAGATACGAGAAAAAAATAATAAAAAAATATATACATGCATATGTTTGAGTGGAGAGAAGTCCGCATGATCTTACCCTAAAAATGTACATGATAGCCATGTTTTGCACAGCTATAAGGAAAGTGTTTACCGTGCAAATTAAAAATGTTAGGACAAAGACTTTAGGGTCAGCTTTAAGGCACAGGCATATTAGGCTTTTCCCTAGAGCAACAAAATCTCAGTAAGGCTGATGCCTCCCTCAAATCTATCAGTGGCCTGGAAAGCCAACCTGGCCTCACCAACTCAGCATTACATCAGCAAACTTTAATTTTATTTACATTTCTAAGAAGCCTGTGCTTTGTAAGATGCAAGAGGTCACTACAAACACGTGAGTAGAATTAATTCTTGGGTGAATAATCAGATGTGTTTTGGCTCAGATTTTTGGCTGACTGTCCGAACAGAAAAGCAGAAGGCAGGCAAGAAGGCATGGTAATTCTAGGTCCCCAGAAATGTCATGCTCAGCGTTTCTAAGTTTGCTCCCTGCTGCAGGGAATGCCCCTGCTCCCACAGGAAGCTCTGATCTACCCCTGCTCTCTCAGCTCCCTTCTTGCTTAATCCTTGGCCTTTCAAGACCCAGCCTGCACCCCAGAAGCCTCTCGGAGAGAGCGCAATGAACACACCCCCTTCTTTCAAGTTCCTCCTGACCCAGCATGCACAGAATTTGCGAAAATTTCTCCCTCCTGCCCAGCATCAACCTGTAAGCCAAGGGGAAAATGCCTGTGTAGTGTTGAATCAGTGGCACTGCTCTTTCTGGATCCAGTAAATACCACGATGTCCATTTTAAGGAATAAAGAATATAAAAGCTGCCACTTGAGATCACACACCACCGAAACCCCAAGCAGGGAAGAGCACAGAATACTCCATGGTCATGTTATTGCACATGGCAGTTTCTCTGGTAGTTGGAGTTAACTGTTGTTACCTTTTTAAGTGTTACAGTTCTGCTGCATAAAATGCAAGGGTTTACCTTCTACTGAAATAGCAGATTCTCACACATGGAAAACTCTGGATGCATTCTGTTGTGTTTTTCAGTGGCAAGAATATCACGTGCCATGACTTAGCACGAGCCATCCTCATTGTGTGTGCAGGTTTATCACATGTACTAAGTAAGAAATTTCCATTCTGTACTCTTGCTTTTATACACAGAGTTTTGAAGTGAAAGAAAAGCAAATGCTTTATAATTAATGGAGTGACATAAAATTTAGAAAAACACTTCTTACAAGAATTAACTGTGAGATGGTCCTGAAAGTTAAGTTTGTGATAAAAAGTGTTAAACACA
This sequence comes from Anser cygnoides, assembly GCF_040182565.1. Lineage (NCBI taxonomy): Eukaryota > Metazoa > Chordata > Aves > Anseriformes > Anatidae > Anser > Anser cygnoides. The sequence continues at coordinate 88,943,344 of NC_089875.1, forward strand.
ACTATTTTAAAAAGCTTACTGAGAAGTCTTACAATGCTACTGATAAAAGTACAGCATACCTTTAAATAACATTTATTATTACTGTTGAAAAGCGTTACATTTGCAGGGGGGAAAAAGACATGCATTTTTCATTCTATTCACTCATTGGGTTAGGGACTCATCATAAAACAACATAAAACTACATATCTGTTTCGTGTTTTGCTACATAACTGAAAAACCTTGTAGCCTAACAGCTCACAGTGACAAGAGAAGTTGGGGCTTACCAAAAATACAGAGCAATGTATGCAGAGGATACTAGATCCATTATTTTTCTTCAGATCAAAAATTGTAAAGAATGTGTTGACTGCAATATTTTACAGTTACTGCCTGAGTGCTTCTCACTGGATGGGAGGAGGGACACAGGAGATGGGGCCTCTCTGGCCCCAAGGTTCAAGCTTGCTTGATTATTCCCCACTGTCAGGGTATGACCACAGTTCCTTTGGCCCTCACATAGGCTCTGTTACCTCAGGTCAAAATTAGCTGTTGTGTTTCTAAATGATCCTCAGAGACAATACACTGCATAGGTTAATGACTTTCAATGTCATCACGCAAATGTCAGGACCAAGGGAAATGTTAGGAAGGGTAATACAAATGGAAAGTTCACTGGTAGAAGAAATTCAGATTTTGTCTACAAATTTTTCTCATATAATTAGAAATCCAGAAAAAAAAAAAAAAAGGGAAAAAAAAGAACTTTTGCTTCTTCCTAAAGCCATTATTACCTGTGCCATACAGCATGTAATTTTTCACTTAAAAAGAATTGGATCTTCTGTATGTGTAGGTGTACGTGAGTGTAGGTTTGATCTTGTAAACATCTTTTGGGACTAACCCTTTGAACACTACTTTCAGAAATTATTTTGTTTCACCTTTGGCTTAGAACCTATCAGTCTGCAAAACAAAATGAACTGCCTAAAACTGCTTAAAAAAAAAAAAAAAAAAAAAAACTTCCTGAAAATAACGCCCACTATCTTGCTTGTCCTTCTTGAACATGAGTTATGTTTAAAACAAGCATTAGCATGTAAGAGTTCCGTCATCATCTCTGCAAATGAGTAGTAGGAGAAAAATAAGCGTTCCTTCTCTAAAATGGCGGGATGCCATGTTAGCAATGACACATAGCTGTATGTATTATTTTTGCTTAAAATCTTCTAGTACACAAAACATACTACATACTTAACCTAAGAGAGATGTTGTACATTATTTACTGAGTTCTTAAAAGACTAAATTGTGTATACCCTTTAAAACTTTTTCTCTTTTTATAGCTTTTTCTATTTTGGCAGTATTGTGTACAGTATCCCCTGTATTCTTTTCTTTTTCTAGATGTTGCATATTTTGTAGAAAGTGACAGAATTAGATCTGGAAATTCAGGACTTACTTAACATTTATGACAGAGGTTTTATTAAAGTCAGCAGTACTGGTGATATTAACTGTAATATTGCAAACAAAATTCATGACTAGCAGGTAGAGATTTTTCTCACTGTGCCTGGTTTCATTTGATAGCTACTAAGAAATAGTAATCTTTTAACTGTTGCTGGTGTGAAACAGCAGGAACTACTTAAATGGTGTTGTATAAGATTGGACTGAGGATTAGGGTTTAAAGAGTTGCCTGCAATTGTACTACGTTTATTTCCAGCCAATTTCCCACCCTACAATCCAAAAGATAGAGTAAATTTTCCTCATTGCATGCTTAGAACTGTATAAAACTAAATTTACGCATCTTCAGCATGAAAGGAAGAGATGGGTAGCATAAATAGCTTAGTCTGATGTTCTTTTATTTGTCCCCATCAGCTTTACATTTCACAGATGGAGTTAATTGCATTGGTTATCACATGCACATAACTAGAGGCTAAACATTACTACAGATTCCTGAACACTGAATAGCTAAAATCCATTCCAGCTACTTCAGTTGTACCTACCTGAAGTCTTTGAGCAAAGCAATGTTACAAAATAAATAAATAAAAACCTGTTACAGCTCCTGGAAAGGTAATAAGATCTGCAAACTCACACAAAGTGCACATAAATTTCTGTGTACAAGATCTAGGGAAAGGAGAGTAAAAATCAGGTGAGGAGTAAAATTAATGAGAGGTGTCCTTTTAAGTCATGCAGGGGGGATTTAGTAGGCTTGGTCAGGCAGTGGAAGAAGTGAGCCAGGAGTAGTAGGTGTATGCTCATTCTGGATGGTGATGGTGTCCATGGGCAGTAATGGGGGGACCAGTGAGAATTAGAGAGCTGTGATGGTTGTTACTCCAGGCCTTGAAGCAGACCAGAACTACCAGGAAGATACTAAGCTGTCTTTAAGTAAGCCTCAAATTTGAATTTCAAATTATGTTTTGAGATTTCTCAAAAGAACTAAGAGAAAAGCCCTCATACATATTTCCAGGCCTCTTATTGGAAAGTTATGAAATACCTGGATTAGATATCGGGGTTTAAACTTTTGACTAGTTATAAAAAGGTTTTTCTTTGCTGTAGTACCTTCCAAATTTGGTCTGTCGTTTTCCATTTACAAACAGTGCAAGCAAAACTCATCTTTTCTACTGAGATACCTTTTTGGTGTTTTCTAGCATTCTTCTTTCTTCCTCTTTTTTTCCCTCTGGTGTTGACTCATCACTCTCTCTTCTGTATGATTAAATTTCTTCTCCCTTTCTTTGCAGTCTTCCCGTGACTCTACCATAAACAGTATGACCATTCAGAATGGAAGCCCTTTATGTTACATAAGACAGCCTGTTATTTCAAAATCCAATAAAATTTCAGCATTTAAAAAAAAAAAAAGGCAAAAAAATGTAAACAGATAAAAGTGTTCATGAAGTCTGCAACAACAATAATGAAATACTTTGACTTCCTAAACAGGAAGAAGAATTTTACATTGTATTTGTTTTAACTGTAGCTACTTACATATCATATAATCTGGGTAAAGGGTTATCCCCAAATACTGACGATCACAGAGGAAACAATATTTCTGGATATGTTATTCCAGAAATATAGGACAAAATAAAGCTAGCACTAAATTACTTCAGCTACTCTATTATACTTACATGTCTTTGTCTTACCAACCTCAAGAACCACTTGAGAGAAGAAGACTGCAGAACATATCACAACGTTTTTCCTATGATGGAAAAAAAAAAAAAAAACACAGCCGAGTATGTGGTGGTCACATCTCTATATGTGTAACTGATAAGAGACTCATTCATTTTAGTAATTGCTCTTGTGTTTGTGCACCCTTGTTGTGAGTGGCATCCTTTGATTTCTTCCTCCTGCCCAGCAATTAATTCAGTTGCATATTCCTCTTCCCTCCCTACTATTTCCTGGTAATATCTAGGAAAAATAATAATAATTTTTTGGATGTTTGGGGATTCTTTCTGCCTCTGGTTCATTCCCAACTACCTGAGGGCTATCTGTGGTTACAACAGCTTTCTATTTGGCATAACCAGCAATGTCATGGAAATGAAAACCCCATTACTTCTAGCAAGAATGGCTCCAGATGTTCTCAGGATTGGAATTCACACGTTCTTTGTGCCAGGAATGCTGACCAGTTTATTCACATCACTGGTTATACACGGTAAGAATTCCTCTGTTTTCCTTGCCTGCTTTTCTGTTTTTCTTTGACATTAAAATGACTGACTTTTCTCAACATTCTCCTTCATCAGATTATCTTGGTGCCCTTTCACTGGTTGCTTGCTGATTCAGATGTGCAAAGAATGTTTTTCACGAAAGTACTGCTTTAGTCTGATGGTTGGAAGAGTGAGCAGGTAGGTGTAGCTGTGTGATTTTCTCAAGCATTATAGAAAATATCGATAAAGCTATCTCTAAATTGAAGATGAGGCTGAATGCAAAAATTTCAGCAGGCCTATATTAAGATAAAACAGTATTAAGAAAAAGTTCATTGTATGTGCATGATCAAGTTAGAATTACATATTCAGAGTACTACAGATATCCTGAAAAGTCCTAAAGGTTTTATAGTATGTGATCAGTGTGTGGCCAAAATGTGATGAGAGCTTGCTGCTCACATGCAGTAAAAAGCCATATGGATCCCTTTTAGTGTACTCTGTAGTTATTATTGTTTTTTAAGTGTTTAAACTGCCTGCTCCCTCACAATAGTGCTCAGTATTTTGAGCTGTTCAAATTCAGAATTCAACCACAATTACATTTTAACAGGCTAAGTCAGCCCTAAGGCATCTGGTCCAAAAGCATTATCAATATCACTAAAATTGAAAGGCATACTTACAATACAACATAGTGTAAAACTAGCAGGATCTTCCCAGTTAGATACTTTCCATCTCTCTCTTACTTGTTGCATTTTAAAACTATGAAAAGAAAAAGAGATTACCTACATCCAAGGTGCACTATTTTAGAAAAATAAAATGGTCTTCATTCTGTGACATTCATTCCATTACTGCCGTGTTTTTCAAATATAAGTAGTGGTATAGTATGGAATAAAAAAAAAAAAGTATTCAGTGGATTCATGTATCTTTGCATATCTAAAAGTACTCATCTGATGACAAGATCTTATGATAGCCACAGGTTTTAACTTTCTAATCTCATGTTTGTCTTTTCTGTTTTTAGGTCCTTGGGTCAATATTCTACTTGAATGTATATCATGTGACTTCTATTCTGTTTTTACCATTTCACAAACTAATAAACTTGTCTGATTGGCCCATGACCTAGAAAAATTTGCTCTTATTTTTCCTATCACACAGTAGAGAAAAACAGAGAAAGTGGAGAGGGATTTGGAGGATATTTTCAGTTCTGAAGGACAGGTAGTGTAACTTGTCAGAATTTGTTTCTAATCATTCGAAAGTAAAATATATCAAAAATAATATTCATGGTTCTATGTTCTCCATCTAGGCAGCTCCAAAACTGTATCATCAGTAGCATGTAAGAATTTTTGTGACATTTGGATGGCTACTGCTTCATGTTTCCAGGCATTTGTAAAGCTCTAGGTTGCTGTTTTCACACATTCTTCCATATTTAAAACTCATGAAAGACACTTTTCAAATTTAACTGTATACCACTGCAATTGGAACAACTGGAAAAAGAACCAGTAATCCTCCTGAAGCTATGGTTTTAAGCAAAGTATTTTTTATTCAAATTTGACTCTATTCCTTTGTAAAAGCATATTCATATTTGCAAATTCACTGCTTCTCAGTTTTGTTTCTCCATTTAATTCATTGATGTGAATACCAGTCAAGTTTAGACTTCTCAGTTCAGTATGGTATCTTACATGTTTACGATATATTTTAATACGATTTTAAAATGATAGCAAATGGTGTAGAACTTTTAACACGAAATAGCCTTCCAGAAATGGAAGTCACAGCAGCCTCAGGCAGTTTTGATCTTTTCATTGTAAATGAAAGTGGATTTCACTGAAGTCAGTGGAGGAGTTCTGTTGGTTTCACTCAACATTATAACTGGCTTCTGGAGAGTTCATATAGGCAGACAGAATGACAGCCCTAGGTCATTCTGGCTCTCATGTTCTGGTCTTACAGATAGAAAGACAAAATTAATCAGTAATTATGTGCTGTAAGGCATTTGTTCTGACATGTTAAGTTAATGATCCTTTTCCCCATTAGTTTTCTTAATCCTCATCTTACTTGTTCCCTAGTTAAAAATGAAAGACCTCAAACACATCAGTATTTTACCTATTATATATATATATACATATATGTATATACATATACACGTACATGTGTATACATATACATATGTGTATATATATATATATATATACATATATGTGTGTATATATATATATATAAAACCGTCCTGATTCAGGGATTTTGTGGCATTTCAGTCACCAACAAAATATGTAAATTTGAATTCAGCTACTTACTGTACCATTCCGTCTGGTATTTATGTCAGCAGAGCTGCCCATATGGAGATTCTTACCGTGCATTGTGGACCAGTCTTTTAATTGCATACTTTTTCCGTTGTTAGTTATTTTCTTCAGTCAGCTTGTATACAAGTATATCCATATACAATGTAATAGTGTAACTTTCATATACAGAACAATATGTCAGTGGACTTGTAAAATTTGTCCATTGCCAATATGAAATGTCAGTGCTTATTAAGCTCATGAATGAAATGAAATGCCAGGCTCTCTTAATGTACAGCCTTCTGGGCATGCTTATTAATGCAAAGCCACTAGAAAATCTTTTGACAATTTGACCTTTCACAAACAATAACTCTTTATTCATGGTCAGTTTGAAGGGTTTTCCTCACTTAAAAAAATATAAGAGGACAAAATAATTAGATAAAGTTGTTGAAATGGCAGCCAGTTTTTCAAACAAATGTATTTTACTTCCTCAACTGGGAAAAAAATGTCTGCATATAGCACTGTTTTTACAAGGATTTAATATAACAGTGCACCCAGGAAATTGCCTCTTAATTTAGTGTTTACGCATCTTTGCCAACAGCGATTTAATTTTAGACATAAAACTATCTTCAGTACAAAATTGTCCTGCCTTGTCCATGTAATACAAAAAAAAAATCTGGAGATTTCAGTGAACATCTTTGTAGTTGAGAGTTAGGATTGTTTTTTTTTTTTTAATCACTGACAGTAGTGTTTAATTTCATGTCATTCTTTAACCTTCAATATGGTTACTCTGGGGAATACATCTGAATTCAGCATCTTACTCCATGCTCTCTGCGGGTTTCCTACACCAAAATGATGGTGTTGTAGACCAAATGGTGTGCTGAAATGAAATATGCTGAGACTAAGAATGTCTAAATCTTCAGTGTTCCTGCTTTTAAACTTCTCATAAAATAATTGTTTGTGTTTTTTCTATCCTTCTGTGGTAATAATCTCATCTAAAAGGCAAACTGGGTATTACAACTCATTGCTATATGAAGAATTAATTCAAGTGTATTTTGTGTTCTATTTCAAAACAATAGATACATATACGCACATATATAAAACCATGATTCTAACTGCAAATGCAAAGGGGTCTCTTAGAGTCCAAATGCTTGGGTCTTCTTCGTGTTTCACCCACATTTTTTAACTCCCGAAGATTGATTTCATCACACACTCTTATGCAGACAGTGGAAAAGCATGGCAAAGCATTTCAAATCATTTTACTCTGACACACAGAGCACAATCAAAAGAAGGGTCAGTAACCCCTTGTCTTTTGACTGATGCTGCATTGCAGTAAGCGCTCAGCAGGATTTTAGGCAAGCCCATTTCCTTGCACATTGCAAGGGACTACCACAACCTCTGTGCTCAGTCACTCTCTCAGCTGGAGAGACAATGACTGATTAGTTAGAATTGGCAGCCTATGAAAACAGGTGAAATGTGCACCAGAGATCATGTTGGTGTGCCCTCAAGGCCTTTTAAGTTACTCAGCTTCTAATAGGATAATGTTTTACAGCCTATGTATAGTTTATATACATATTTATATTCATATATATGAATACACAACTGCATGTATACATCTATTTTCTAAACCTGTAGTATATGTTTGGTTATTCTGCTTCATACTTGCTGCAATTTCAAAGATATTTCAACGTTTCTTTCTCCTGCAGTAACCTCTTTCTAAAATTCAACCTAGAAAATACCATCACAATTGTATGCTTGGGTGTGCATTGTCACGCTGTCATTGCTCCACAGAGTTGCACGTTCATCCCATCAGTAGATCATCCTGCATTAATACCTCGAGCACTAATGCTAAGAAATCTTTTCTGTGTTCCCTTAACTAGTAAGGCACTCTCACTCCTTATCAGCATAATGTGTAACACCAAGAACTTTGTAAACAGAGAACATTGCTAGGCTCGGTTTGGATTTATTGTTCTAATCTGTCTGTATCCTTGATTACACAAGAAACATGAGGATGTGACAAGAGAAAAGCATCTCAAGTTCTTGATAAAGCATTAGGACCTCAAGCTGTGGTGCAGCATTTGGTGTTACATGCTGCATGCACAACCATGGCTCTGTACAGCACTATGCTATTCTCTTTGGGTTGCTCTCTACAGTTGTGAGGACAAGGGCTGTAGCTCTTGCATTATACCATCAGCAATGCAAATAACATATCACAACAAATAAAAGAAGACTGTGCAACTGTGCTAGTTTAAATGGGTTTTGCTGCACCCAATTCATGGTCCTGTTGTGCTTCCAGATCTCCACAGTTAGGTCTCACAGTAAATGAGAATGCAGCACTTGGTCTTTTTCTCCATCCCATCCAGCAAAGATGTTTCCTATTAGCAGTGTACTTCAGTTGCTTTTTCTCAATCACCAGTACTCTAAGCTCACTTGTAAAGTGTACATGTGTCAGCCATGATGCATCAGAGAGGCGATCATCACATGAAAGGTAAGCAACATTTTGATAATCTGGCAGAACACATTTCTTCTGAGGGCCATAGAACTGGGCACTCTTGATCCTCAGTGCAAATGCAAATATCCTTATCCCACTTACTTCGGTTTTAGGCTACCACAGTTCATTGATTTCAGTGAGTTCACTGTGGATACAGATGTGATTAGAACTCAACCCTAAATATAAAACCAAATAAAGGTGAAATAGTCTCAAGTGGTAAATTTTGTCACTTAAATCATTCAGGTTTCCAAATATACTGCCACTAAAACTGAGGCACCTGGGGGAAACATGTCTTCATGCACGCAGATGAAGGCAACAAAACTGGCTATAAAATTTTCCCTTATCTAATACGGGAAAGGGATACTAAATATTGACAGGGATGCATTATCTTCAATAACCTCTACTCATTCTAAGCACACAAGGCACAGAGAACTCACCTTTAGGTCTACAGCTGCAACAGAAACTCTGAAAATTTAAGTGTCAAGTTACATTAAGTTTATCATTTACTAGAAGAACTGGGCATGGCAGAGTAAAGTTTGGGAGCCTCTTCCCTGGCTGAATTCAGAAACGGATTAATGGAGAAGGGGAAAAAAAGAGAACAAATGGTAATACTGAATCTAAAACCCAGCAACTATGTAAGAAAATGTAGTCCTCAAATTCTGTTCCCTGAAAGTGGTCAGAAAACCACTGTGGGCAGCATGCTTTGGAAACAGATCCTCAGCAAAGGGTACAAAACTGCTATCTGCTGATACCTAAAAGGCAGGGAACACTTTAGACTAACTTACCATCAACCAGTTAGTGTTAAGAGCAAAATAGGCATCTTCCGTGGCATGGCACTGCTTTGCAGTTGCCTCCCCTAAAACCTGGTCTCGGGAAAAACTTGGCAGCACCCAGCTCCTATTGGTTTGCTCTAATGCACCAAAGAATAACAAAATGTTTGTCCATCAGCGACAGCCATACAGGTCAGTTTGTGAACAGTTTGGAAGTGTCTTTGGTGACTGCACTACAGTCATCTGCAAGATAGCAGCAGACTCCTGAAAGGGCACGTAACAGTAGCTACTAACCTTGTCTTCAAAAGATGGAGAACATCTTGGAAGCCAATGCCTTATAAACTTGCAATATTTTGTGCATCTAGAAAGCAGTAAATGTGAAAGGAGTCCATTTCTTGGTTATCTCTATCCAGGGTAGTCTACATATTTTTGTATCTAGAATGCTTGTTCATGTATACCTATGAAAACATGTGCTGCTGCTGTGATAAACTCTGTTCTAACTAAAATTTGTCCAATATTCCTCAACAATTTGCTGGAATACAATGTTAGCATCTATTGCTCAATACTTGTTAAAAGCAGTCTTAAAATACATTGTGCTTTCAGACTGATATTTTTGTAATGGAATAACATTTGCACAAGTTACTGATATGTTGACTGCATAAATAGAAACAGATGCTGTAATGATCTTTCCAGAATGCTTTATCTGAGAAGTTCTGCTTCAGAGTATCCAGAGAGAGTGCTCTGCACTTTTCTGCAAAGCAAAGCAGAGAAAGAAAGGGAAAAAAAAAGAAAAAGAAAAAGAAAAAGAAAAAAAAAACCTAGATCTTCCCTTATTGAAGGCTTGTAAAACACTTCTTGTAATGGATATAAAAACTTAGTAAAACTTAGTAAAAACTTAGAACTGAACTGAGACTGGGAGGAGGAACACTTGACATTTGAGGTTGTTTCTGGTACTCTAGAGTAAAATTCACCAAAACTTCACCAGTGTCAGAATTACATTTCCCTGCTTAGAGTCAAACTGTAAGTCAGCGTAAAGTGTTTCCCTTTTTCAAAAAACATTCATAGTTCTTATTACTCTAGTACTTGAGCACCTCAAAGAAGCCAGTGAACCTCAAAAATGCTACAGGGAGCTGAAGAAATTGCTTTAGATAACAGAAACTATGTAAGAGAAAAATCGGGCATCTTACATAAATTAGTTGTATATGTTTGGAAGTCTACAAAGATACAGGCACTTCAAAAGATCCAACATATTTTGGATGGTTATCTTCATCTGAGATAAATGTCTCTCTGTTGACAAAGATGTAAAAGATGACTGGCTTAGCAGGCATTTAGAAGTTAGATGCATCATCTAGAAGTGAGATCAATACCACACAACAGTGTATTCTCAAGACTCCCAAAGAGTCTAAAGCAGAAGCAAAAAGTAATTCTGGCTTTCTCACAACCTCCTCCAACAGTTTAAACGTATGTCTCAGCTAAACACACTATTACCAATGAATCACCATATATGTATAAAAGATAACATAAACAGTAAAGGAAAAATGAAGCAGCTCTGAACATAGGTTCATGCAAAGAGCTACTTCTAGTGAAAAACATACCATGATTTAGAATAATTCTTTCCTACTTTGAGAGGTGTGGTCAATTTAGCAGAATGGGGCTATGCATTTCTACTAAAGCACACTAGCTTCACCTAGTGTACAAAAATATATATTAGTAAAGAAAAGAACAATATCAGGAAAGCAATGATTTAATAGTGGTTCTATAGAAAATAATCCACTTTAGGCAGATTAATGCTTCAGCCGACATTGTACCTGCAGGGAGGAAACAAAGAGCATATTAAATTAACAGTGTCAAGAAAATAATGATCTTGTATTAAGGTTTTCTTTGTTGAAAATATACTTCTTTTTTTTTCTTCCTAAAAACAGCAATACAGCAGAAGATTGGTCCTAATTCATGTAGAAGCAAGGAAAAAGAGACACAAAGACCATTTATGGGCAACTCCTATGCCATTTATCTGCCTTCTCTTTCAGTGGGGCTTATTTTTCTTTCATTGTCCACTAAGAGGAAATTAGTGCTTAGAGAAAGGAAGAATTCATTGGAGAAAAACTTCTATCAGTTGACATGTGATTCTGCTTGCAGGGGGCTGTTAAAAGTCCAGCATGAGGAACACTCATAACTATATTGTTGGAGAAGGACAAAGTTATCAGATTGGATAGATGTCTGCTGTTGAGACATCATAGCAAGTAGCTACAAGCCAAATTCAGAGTCTCATCACACTTCAGATTTGGATTTCATCTACATCTATCACAAAACTTAGGCCCATGCCAAGCCTGGTGGGGACCTCATAAAATTTTAGCATCAGGGTCAAATGGCTGCTTCAAGTGCAGCATATGATTTCTTAGGGTTTGAATTTGATTTCGCTGCTGCTGCCGTCTTCTAGGTAAATCAGAAAAGATTATTGTACCATTTTCCTTAACCACAGTTTATGATTACTGGCAGGTAATAGCCTTAACCTCTAATGGAGGGGGAAGCAACAGAATGACTCTGGCATAGAACTGATCCAAGCAGACAACTCAAAGCTACAATCTACTCTTTCAGTCAATATAAACTGACAGTGCAATTATGTACCTTCAAAACAAGACTGTGCTTTAGGAATTGCTCAGGAAATACTTACCAAGTGTAATTATTATTTAAACACATCACCTACAGAAATGTCATCACTCAAATATGTGGATGAGGTGTTTTATTCCTGTAGTTCTTTGCTGATGGAAATAACATTTTCATGTTTAGATAGCGCTAAAGCTTGTTTTTAAAAATGCTTCAGTGGAAATACAAGATGTATGTTGTTTCCATGTTTGAGGTTTGTTATGCTTGTTTTTCAAATTAGGCATTTGTTTTTCCCCTATTATTCTGCAGCAGTGAAGATCATGGATGAACTAGAATCGTCGGGTGATGACCTTTTATTTACAACCAGCACTCATAAAACATTGCCTTTCTTTATTGGTGCAAGTGATCTCTCTGTCACGCAGCCTGGAGATGTTATTGTAGATGTGCTGCCATCAGAGCAAACAACACTGCTGCCTGCAGTGACCAACCCAACCTACAGCCAGTCCATCATCATCGACCAGTCCCCCGAAGCACCAGATTCCTCGGTGCCAGCAGCTGACACCCTTCCCCCCGACAGTGCCAGGACAGGAGTGCAGGATATCACTGCTGAGTTGGATGGCATCGGTGTGGTGAGCACAGCAGAGCTGGATGAAGCAGAGCACGGCAGTGGTTACATCTCAGTGCTGACAAGTGAGCCAGCAGAAGCCACCCCAGCTCCTACTCTGAAGTATGTAACCACCAGCTCCATGACGACTGCAGCCAAAGGCAAAGAGCTTGTGGTTTTCTTCAGCCTGAGGGTGACCAACATGCACTTTTCTGATGACCTCTTCAATAGGAGCTCAACAGAATACAAAGCTCTGGAACAACAGTTCATGCAGCTGGTGGGTGAAGCAACATAGTTGGTGGGCTTGAAAAACATCGGCAATAGTGAGGCATTGTTTAAAATCATACACACCCCCCATCTCTAAATTACATTAATTATTGCTCCATAAATCAGGAACAAACAGCAACAAACTTCTGTGAGAGCTGTATCTAGAGGTTTTGGCTAGGAAATTCTGATTCATGCCAGTTGGCTCCCTCAGCGCTGGAGAGCAGAGTATTTTGGCAATATCAGACCCTACTACGATTCAGCCTGATAAGATGCATTTTTAAAGGACCCATAAGCCTGGAATGCTCTCAGGGTGCAAAGAAACATTTCATGAAGTCAGTGATCAAAGTGTTTACTTGTTCAAGAGACTCTCTCTCTATATATATGTATGCCTGGCATGTAATTTTATTTAGATTTATCTTAGATTCACATCAACAATACTGAATACATTTAAGACTTGTGTCTTTATGCTGAATTTAAGAATAGGCCTTATAAAATATATCATAGCCTAGCAAAGGGAATATGATTAGATATGGGTTTTCTTTATGGGTACAATAGGGCTACAGGTCAGTTCAGTGACATGCCTGTCATGCTATGCCTTAACCTGCCTGGACTGAACATTTGAAAATAATTATGGTTGGCTTTGGAGCGTGGTGATTTTTTCTTCTAGATGAATAAGCTCCCCAACTGCTGTGCATTTTATCACAGGGAAGATTGCTGCCCATCCATCTCAATACATTACTGAGAAAGATGCCAGAGTCCAGAAGAATATAGCAAAAAAAAAAAAAAAAAAGAAAAGTGAATTTGGTGGTGGAGTTTAACAGCTATATTAAATTCAGAGAAATAAGTGTGTAATGTGTGTGCTTGATAACTAAAAGCAACTATAAGAAAAACTAATAGGGGCTAGGCATTGACAGTAAGTCAAAATAAAAGAAACTTTCTGTTTTGCAGCTACTTCCATACCTGCAGTCCAACCTTACAGGCTTTAAGCAACTGGAAATACTTAACTTCAGAAACGGAAGTGTGATTGTCAACAGCAAAATGAAATTTGCCAGAACAGTGCCATATAATATCACGGAAGCAGTACACTGTGTCTTGGAAGATTTCTGTGATGCTGCTGCCCAACGCCTCAATTTGGAGATTGACAGCTATTCCCTTGATATTGAGCCAGGTAAGATTGTGTTATCAATATATACACAAAATCAAAAACATGTATGTAATCTTTTCCAAATTGCTACAGCTTCAGAAAGATTACCATTTTGGAAATAATTGTATAATGAATAGCCTCCCAGAGAACATTAGTAATATATAAAAATAAATAAATAAATAAAAGATTTTGCAGACTCAGACTCAGCTATCTGCAGACGTATATCCATACAATAGTGGGGTAGAAAGGCTGTTCTGTCCATGTACACCAACTGCTTTTCAGATCAAAAACCAAGTACAGGGAAGCAAAAATACTCTAGGATAATAGCTGGGTGAAGACAGGGATAAAAAATGCTCACATATAATTTACAGGAATGACTCATCCGTAGGAATGATGTTTTTACCTACACATCTGAGTAGGTAAAACATCATTTCTGATGATTTTTACAATGTTGTAAACAAATAATTGCTCATGACATCATGAAGACTATCTTTCGAGGGCTATAGAGTTCAGGACAGAAGGAGAAAATTTCTAGGAATGCTAGGATTCTACAGATGCTCACTGACCAAAGCATTAGCATATATAGCACCCCGTGGCTTTGTAATTCCAGAATTTCTCCTGATTTAGTACCTTTCTCGGAGTCATAGAATTATCTAGGTTGGAAAAGACCTTCAAGATCACCAAGTCCAATCATCTACCTGACCTACTGAGTCCCTTCATGTGGCCCTTAGTGCCACGTCCACACCTCTTTTAAATACCTCCAGGGATGGGAACTCCACCTCTTTTCTGGGCAGCCTATTCCAATGCCACCACCCTCTCCATGAGGAAATTATTCCTCAGATGCAATCTAAGTGTCTCCTTGTGCAACTTGAGACCATTTACTCTAGCCCTATGATGTCTGAGTTACATCTCTTTCTTATATTGTTTTATAAAATTGAAGCCTGGATTTATTTTCAGGTTTTGTTAATTATTTCAGAGTTGAATTTTCATTGGTATGGAGAAGGAAGATGCCAATACATTAGCATGCCTTTAGCAGTTTTGATTAAGCTGTACAGATCTCTGACAACTGAAGAACAAAATGTCCATTTACATTTCATGCAGGCAGTTTCTAAACCACCTTCATTTTAGGTATCTCCTTGTGACCATTAAGAGAATTGGCAAAGAAAGTAAACAAAACTGCAGCATTCGAACTCTCAAATGCTGCCATGTTAACCTGATGTTCTGTTGAATAAAGAATAAAGGATTCCTACAAACACTGAACTTTGTGCTACCACAGATTCTCTGCTTTGGTAGTAAATTTTCATTAAATACAAATTAAAATGAAAAAGTTGCTAAAATACAAAAAAAAAAAGGAAAAAAAAATATTTCATCTTCATCTATATCTTCTCTACTGACATGGTATTTCAACTTTAATTCAAGAAAACCATATCACAATAAATTTGCATGATAGCTGTTCTTAGAACAAAGCTTTCGTGGCTCATGCGTAGTAGTAAGATATAAAAGTGGATTAAATCATGTTTAGAAATCCAGCATATCCATACAGCCCCACTTTCTTTTTATTTCAGAAAAAAATTTTCAAAAAAAAAAAAGAAAAAAAAGTTTAGTAAATTAAGGTAATGCAAGCAAATTCCTATTTAGTGTGAAGATAAGAGCCATCTAGTGGTAACAGTGTTATCCCACAATGAAACACTGATGGGAACTGACAGCCCAAAATACGTTGCAAGACTCATCAACTTTTATAAGAAACAGCTGTAAAGGGCTAACTACATTAGTATATACATAAATACATATAATATACATATATAAATAATACTATAAATAAAGATGTAGAAGGATTTTTAAATTACCTGTGAGCATTTTTTTTTTTTTTAATCTAAACAAGTGAAAATGCAGTGAAGGTGACAAATCATGGCAGGTGCATAGCCCAAAACTTTTTTTTAAGGAAAATGAAACAACATCACAAAAAAAATGACCCTCTAACACAGTGGATTGCTCATGCCTAGCTCTACTCGTCACACAGAAACACACCGATACCTTTCAGTTTTTCAACACTGCAGGGCCGTAATGTACAACTATAGATAATGCTCAGATAGAGAATGTTTTTCCTTAGTAACACAATCAATCTTTATTTCCACCAGTGTGAAGATAAACTGTGATCATCAAATCTCGGGAGAGAGTAGATGAGACATGCAGTTAATACTTAATCAGTTATTCAGTCATCCTAACTCCTCTGTTTTCTTTTTTTGTTTGTTTGCTTCCTGTGGGACTGTTCTGGTTTTGTTCGTCATGCAATTTTCTGCACGGGATAAGAAAAGAATCTGTAGGAACTACTGTCCCCTTTTGTGTGCCACCTGTTTTTGTCCAAATAGGGACTAAACTCTGTAATTTCCAATAACACAACTGACCAGATCAAAGTACTTGAAATAAACGTTTTGCTTTGTTGTTTTGTTCGGTTTTTATATATAGGTAAAGGTTTGACTGCCAGTAAAGTTACCTTGTGATTTATTGTACATCTTTGGTGCCCAGTTGTTAGACTTTGTGTGTACATACATTTACAGTCCAGGAGCAAAGCAGTTCACAAATCAACATGCACGTTTTATATAGCAAAAGGAAATCAAGCAAGCAAAAACTTCTTTTGTTGATCTTAAATTCAGAAATAATTGTTATAATAAAAAAAAATAGCTACAGAACTGTAGAGGGGTTAGAAATGAACGGCTCTGCTGGATTAATTTCCAGCAGTTAAGCACATCCTGGTGTGTGTCTGAGATTTCCAGTAGTATTATAAAGAAAGTGATGCTTATTTTTCATTGAAATTAATATTATTGAGTATCTAGGGCCATGAACTGGCTCTGGAAGAAAATTTTCAGCCCAGATAGTAATTATAGTACTAGCCGAAATACCCAGTACCAATTTTTTAAAACTGCAGATTTTTCTTCTTAAGAAATTTGAAGCCCACATAACTAGGAGTGGACATTTTTCTTCTGTCCTGATGTTTTAAGTGATTTTGATTTCTCTAGACCAGACTTAAAACCAAGTTCCTCTCTAGGGCTAAGACTCTGTGTGCAAACTTCCTTTGGAGAATTCAGGTCACTCAGGACCTGCTGTCCGGTGTAGCCCAGCTCCTATCTGTACATCTGCTCTCATTTCCTTCTCTCCTCCCTCTTCTTTACACACTCATTATTTTTTGCCTTTCTGGATTCACGCATCTTATTGAGACTGTGTGCTGATAAAAACAGAATTTGTATCCCCTGTCCTGCTTCTCATCCTTTGCCTTTTATATATAGGCTTTAATTTATGATACACAAGAAAATGATTCCAGGACACAAGTGGTGGTTGCAGCCTTCCCCCTTATTACTCCATCAGCATACACTCGGGCATCAATATGACTCTTTCTGATTCTTCTAGTCATATCTAGGTAGAAGCAGGGAATGGGAAGGGAGAACTAGACTTGTGTGACAGGCTAAGTCAGGGCTTTACGCTGTCTCTGACTTGGGCCATGCTATGAACATCAACAGACTCATTTTCCCTTCATCTCACAGAGGCATCCCTTACTAACACTTAAAAACAAAGAAACAAAAAAAAAGCACAGCAGTTTTTCCCAAAGCTAATACATCTCTTCTGACAAAGGCCCGCAAACATGTATTTTCCATTGACAGTGCCATTATTCCTGTGTTGTAGTCCTCATAGTGTTGCGCAACACTCACTAAACTAATTCCCTCCCCTGGTCATGGCCTAAAGCATGTGTTTAAGGTGATTACAGCAAAAACTGCTTCTTGCACATAGGCAAGACTATAGCATGGCATGACTATATCCCTGAGTACAAAACCAGCATTTTATAGTAAAAAAAAAAAGATCAACAATATTCAAGTGTGAAAATCCTTGTCAGTAAGATAAAAATAAAATCACAGCTTAATAAGGATGGGGTAAACAAACGTACAAGTAAATATAAGCTTGCATGCTTGCTGTGTCACGTAGAGAGAGAAAAATGCGTGTCCTTTTATGCCAGACTATATCCTCCCATTAACATGCACAAGTAGCAGACCAGTAAATGTGTACTGTTTTCTCTAGCTGCTGCAGAGCTTGCCAAATACTCTGGGGGTAATGCCTCAATGCCTCAATTAATGATTTACCCATCCTTTCCAGCTGATCAGGCAGACCCATGCAAATTCATGGCATGTGATGAATTTTCTGAATGCGTAATGAACGAGTGGACAAAAGAGGCTGACTGCCTTTGTAAACCTGGTTACACAAGCCAAGACGGATTACCCTGCCGGAGCCTGTGTGAGATGGAACCGCATCTTTGTGTCAATGGTGGGAACTGTGAGTTAGTTCCAGGAAGAGGAGCTGTCTGCAGGTAAATAAATGATTCTTGACATGAAGTCTGGTCACAGACCCCTAGTTCTATTCCATGAACAAACAGGGCCGAGTACGTACTTTTCAACAGCATAAACTATGCTAATAAGTCAAGAACTCAATATTCAGATACTTTAAACTACGTTGCAATACCCTTCTTTAATACAAATAGTTTCACTGTGGATAAATCCTGTTTGACCTATTAGGTAGAACACACAGAACACCATGACCTAGCTGTTTATCAGAGATGCATTTGAAAGTTATTAGAAATACAGCATCATTGGCAGAGATGACAAGCACACAACCATGCATTCTTTTCAGACTTCTAGATATATCATGAAAAAATAACACATTCACATTTTTTGCTATTGATTACCTATTAGTAGTTTAAGAAATTAAATTTTCTAAGTCGTATTAAAAATGAAATCTATTTTCTTACAAGCACACCTATGACCACTAATCTGATTCATTCTCTCTTAATACTGACTTTAGAATTAGGTAAGTCTTTTCGAATACTTAGGATTCATGTCAAAAAACAAGACTACCAAGCAAATTATTCATATGATAATTTCACTGCAAGAACACAACTGCCACAATTCATTTTCTGCAGTGGGCATCACAGAAAAGATAGCAGAAAATTATTTTGAATTCACCACAACGACTTGCAAGAGTTAGAGCAGTGTAGTGGCAGTATTTTAACTAGTAATCAGCCTGCAATTTAAATGGGTCCTCCTTAAAACTTTACTGAACCAGCCTACTGCTCCAAAACCAACCCACTATGAAAAATAACCGCTTTCCATTTCAGAAAAGCCTGGATTAATGTACAGAAATTACAAAACCATCATCTAGTATGATAAAAATATTAAAAATAATACATGAAACTTCCGTGAATTACAACAAATTACATACAAACTTAATACTAGTCTCAGACTTGAGCAAACTAGCACGGTCTCTATACTAAATTATGGCCTATGAAGGGAGCATTTGCTTTAGTCAAGCACTTGTTTTGCTTGTGAATTTCCTCAGAACCATACTAGTTTTTCCATCAACTGGAAACCCTGTGATTCTCATACAATATGAAAACCTTCTCCCTCGCCTTAAAGTAGAACTCCCATTTCAGACCTTGCTAGTCAGATTAAAGTCACCAACAAACACAATATAGGCTTCAGAGACGTGTTTAGGAATTACTCCAAAACACACCTGAATTTTTAAGGTGCTAAAACACAAATATTATTTCAACTTTGTTAATTAGGCAAAGAACGTATCACTGTTTTTTTTGCTTAACACTCATTTTCATTAATCTAAATATTTTCCTTCTTCTATTATGAATCACATTATTCCTTACAGATACATAACAATTAATTGTACTGTGAATACTGTGCTTATAATTTAACTGCATATTTTCTTTTGTTTTCATTTGAGGTACTCTGTATTTTCTGCCCTCAAGTTCTGTATATTTTTCTCTTCCTCTCCCCATTTTAGATGCCCCGTACGCAGACACACGTTCCACCAAGGACAGCGTTGTGCAAAATTTGCACCAGAACCCACACATCCCTTCACTTTTAAACCTGTCATTTTTGGCTTACTAAGCCTTGTTTTTCTTTTCATCATTTTAATTATTAAGTTGAGAAGAAAAAGACAAAGAAACTTTAATTTGGAGTAAGCGGCTCATTCTTCACATTTCAAAAAAAAAAAAAATCCTCTTTTTTATTTTGTAATTTAAAGTCTTACCTAAACAAAAATGTTCTGCATTGTAGAAGTCCTACTCTCAACAGCCTCACTTCAGAAAATGCTGTAAGGATTAATCCCGCTTTTGAACACGATGAACCCATAACTAGCTTTTGCCATACGGCTTGTAGCGTAAGTGCTTGTTCCAGTTCTTCAGAGATCACTGATCAAGAAGCATTACACAATCTTGAAAACACAATTCAATATGGAGGTAAAATGCATGGAAATTCTTCCCTGTTATTCAACACACAGTCCCTCCTCAAATAACAGGTCCATCTTCGTGTTGTAGCTCTACAGCTAAACTAAATTTGATTCTAAGCTCTTCCTCAGCAATTTCATGACTAAAAATACTAATTCATATATTTAGTTTCCATACTGCTATCTTGGTTTCATAACAGAGTTATGAACTGCTTTTCATAACTGGTTTTCTTACAGCTCTTTTGCATGGCTTTGGTGCTCCATTCTGTCCAAGTGCCTTTTGTGATTTAGTGAAATAACTAATCTGGTGGTGGGTTTTTTTGTTTGTTTTAAACTGCTGCAGGTCACCAGACCAGTTTACAGAGCCAGGACTGATGAGTTAGTCTCCGAAATTCTGCATTTCCAGCATCAGCCAGACAAAAACAAGGTTTGTGACTATTTTCAAGAGCTTTAAAATTCCACCTAGTTTCCTCTTTGTAAATGTTACCAGGAAGCCTCTCTGTACTAGCTCCATCCAAAGAAAAACTCATTTTCTTTGGATGTTTGATATGACAGCCACAATCCACTCTGAAGTGCTTTTATGCAACAGGGTTCAATTCTATGTATATATTTGCTAACGCAGCAGTCACTTAAACAAACAAAGAAAGAAGGAAAATCTGAAATGAAAGTTCAACACAGAATGCAAAACCAAAGGGGAGGCTTGCATAGGGATGACTGATCCTTTAAAAATACATAGTGCCTGTTTCAACTATGTGGAGTTAAACAGGAATTCCAGCTTGAGCTGATTACCACTCATATCTCAGACATTATTTCAAATACAGGATAACTCTTGTATCTTTAGGAGAAAAAAAAAAAAAGAAAAAAAAAGAAAAAAAAAAGGACAGAAAGGAGAAAAGCTGAGTCAAGACTTTCTCTAAAATCATCAAATTCTCTTAATTCTGATGTAACTGATTGTGATCTCTTGAAAAGTAGACAAAAAGCTTTTACTTTGTTGTTTCATTTTTCTGAATCACAGCCCAACTTAAAACTAAAGAATACTAAAGAATTTCGACTATAGCTGCTAGCAGTTATCACTGAGGGCAATATCAGTGCCCTATCACTAGATATACACTACTGGAGACAGGATACTGGCCTACGAGAATCTTTGGTTTGAGCCCACACAGCTGGTTTTATGTAAATAAAGGAAGAAGTGCTGATACCAGAAAGAACGATTTATTTTTGCCTATCTTCATCACACAGAGGATTCCTGCCCAGGTCTGATGTCTTCAAGTACTTAAGATGACAGGTACAGACTGAGCTGACAAGTGGGGAGACAGGAACACAATGATAGAGATCTACAAGACAGCAGGGAGGAGGTGTTCAGAAAAGCTCAAGAACAAATTGGCTTCGCTGCTGATAAAAACAAGAACACAGACACTGGCAATTGTGTTCAAGTCCTAGAAGGAAGCATTTTGGTACACCCATCTTCAAAGAAATGTGTCTGTGGGTAGACCAATAAACGTTACTTTTATATTGGCTGAACTACTTACAATTACTATTTGCAAAAGGGTTAAATATTTTATGAAAGGTATAAAATGGCACAACATCTGTAGGAAAAAGCTGGGCCTGTGTCATCTGGGCTGTATTTGAATTGGCAAAAGTATACTGACAAAGCTCTTCTCAAGATCTAGCTAGGAAAATGAATTTAGGTGAGAAGTGAGGCAATTACAAAGTAGAAATTGGATTAAAAAAAAAAAGTAGTTGACATTTTCACCCTAAGTACAGCTCAAAATGAGTGTTCACTTCAGAGGCTTTATGTTGAATATACTTTTAGTAACTTGGAAAAAGATGATAAAGAAGGAGGGAATATGTACATAGAACACAGCTTTCATTAACTTCCCTGTCACAATCGGGACAACTCCTTTGGGGCCAGGATTTTAAAACAGAATATGGCATTTCAGTTCAATTTTCAGAAGGAGTTGACTATCTAGAATTTTTAAGCCAAATTGAAACTTCCAATTTGAAATTTTTGTTCTGCTTTGTTTTGCCACGTGTAATGACAGCAGTGACAACTTTTTAGGACACACTACTTACAATAAGTATACCTCTGTATTTACAAAGGAGTTTAGGAAAATGGACACGAAATTCTAGCTGAAACCAATAATTTTTCAGTTCTTTCCTAAGCATGCAAAACTTCGTTCTCAGAGGCTGTTTTTTATCTGCTATATCATACAGGAATTAAAGCATGTTTTGTGTCTAGATGAAGAACTTGCTCTTCTTTCTCTCTGAGCTCAGCAGAAAACTTAAGTTCTTGCAAGCTGCTGACTACCACAGTCAGGGCTCTACATAGTTAGGTCTGTGGGAACAGTACATCTTGCTCAGCAAGTAGTAATATAGGAAATAAAATGATTGTGAAAGTCATCTTTCTTCGGGCCAAAGCAGAACGTGACCGAGCCAGAATGTACATATGCAAGTGGACAGGCCCCTTCAGACTGAGACACGAGGCCCACAGCATCTAGGTGGCCTGCTACGGTTGAGTCAAACATGCCAAAATTCTTTAAAAACGATCCTGCTGATCTGATTCTCTGCTGCCTACCTCATCCTGACACGTTTTCTCCTCCTTAGAGATGGAAGTTGAAAACACAAGCTCATTCAAAATGCATCATTTCTCTTGTAATATCCCCTGTCCCTATCAGTGACTCAGCTGGATGTTCTCTACTCTACTGAAAAGGGTACTGAGAAATAGGAGATTGCTTTCAAATGCTAGGGTATTACATCAAGCTGTCTGTAAAGTCTATTATTTTGCAGTTGATCTAACAGATGTTATTCTATAAAATTCTCATTTGTGCTCGTACATGGCATTTAGTGAGTGGGCTTCATTTTCAAAATGTTATCTGGCAAAATTCAGTAATGGATCTAACTCTTGAAGAGAAAAAGGATCTCATCTAAAGGGTCTTCACAAACTCTTCTAAGCTTGCAAAAGACATGTACTGACACAGAAAATTGCTTGTAACAAATTTAAACGAAACCTTGGAAAACCCAGACGTATTTGACATAAAATAACCCAGAAGCACAGGCAATAAACCACTGGATAAGAGAATGGTAGAATAAGTCATTTCATGATGCTAAATCTAATTGGCATGGACACAAATCGCTTATTTTGATGTAATGCAGATGGAGCCTAAAAGATTATCCCTCAGAAATACCTAAAATGTCATTCATCAAAGTTAGTGACTGCCATTTAGCATCACCTTCTGAAAAAGTGACTTTCAGTCACCAAGATGACTGAAATTACATTTGAGGAAAAAAAGAAGACTGCAATTTGTTTCATCCTTATATCAGTCACTTGGATTATCAAGCAGACAGTATTTTGGATTAAAATAATACAAAAGCAATGCAAGCTAGCCTGTTAGAGATCCCCCACCAATATCAGAGATTTAGTGTTTCATTACCACAATCACAAGGGAAAGATGACCTAAAATACCATCGAGATGGAAGGGCTGTGCTCTTAGTTCAAAATTTATGGCATCAGGCTTTACAGATTTTAAGTTTGCTTGGCACTGTTGCTGCTCTTACACCAAAACAATGCTGAAGAACCAAACATCCCAAAGTCTAATTTATCCCTGGTGTGCTGGTAATTATGACTCCTGTAGATATTTTAGCTATGGCTTCTTTTGCAGCAAATTGCATTATTATTATTTTACAGTCAAAAATACGCTCTTCAAATTACGAAGGTATAGATAGCACTTGTTTGTTATTTCATACAGAAACACAACATTGTTACACCAGGGAGAGAAATAATAATTCTTCACTAAACTTCATGATTTAATATGTAAAATAGCTTCAGGAGCAGGATTATCTCAATTCTCCTTAGAATGAACTGGAGACTATCTCAAAAGATTTTAGGGAGCTCTTGACTATTAGCAGTAGATAAATAATAAATTTTCAAAATGAAAAATGCTTTTTAAATGTCTTACGAGAATTTCTCTTACAGGTATTCAGAATATCAAAGTCTGCATTATTCAAGACAGCAGTTCAGGTTGACAATGCATATGAAAAAAAATCGAGGATTCCTAAAGACATATCACTTTCTCTTCAAAAATCAGTACACATTTAACACATCATATTATTAAAGAAAAACAACACTATCAAGTTTATCAACTCTCTGACCACGTCCAAAATTTGTCTGGTAAGAGGTCATCAGTGTTAAGATGCCTGCACTAAGCATACAGTGTGTATATATCTTAATCATATTTTTATTTCACATTCTTGTGCTAGAAATGGATTTTGCTCAAAAGTGGCATTTTTTTGCAATACTGTATTAACTAATACTGTACAACCACTCTGGTAAAAACGCAGATGAAGCTTTCAAGCAGACCTACACCATTTTATTAACTTTTCTTACCTCCATTAGAGCAGAGTAAGCAGCAAACATGGAAATTTACGAGCTGTCATTAGTAAGGGTCTTACCTCTTCCCACAGGCTACATTTAAAGTGTTTGGGAACTTCTCCATTCTCTCCTTACTATGCTCACACTGCAAATCGCATAGAAGTTGGAATTATTTTTTAATGGCTTCCCTGAAAATCAGATTCCTGTTTTTCTGTTAATAAAAGCATGATGTATATACATATGTATATACACACTTCACTGCTTAATTCCTGGTGACAGAATCACAATGGTTTGAGTTAGCAGGACCCTCTGGAGGTCATCTGCTCCAACCCCTGCTCAAGCAGGGCCACCCGGAGCAGGTTGCTCAGGACCACATCCAAGTGGCTGCTGAACATCTCCGACAGAGTTAAACTTTCTCCTCCTCAAACTTCTCCTCAAACTGTCTTCTCCTTCAAAATTTTTGAAGAGAAAAAATATTTGCAGTTTTCTTCATCCTTTAAGAACATGAGATTTACATTCACAACTACCTTCCTAGGAACAAGTAGATTACTAAGCCATGCACAAACATACTTTAAATTCAGTGTATAATTTTGAAAGTTTACTATTAGTTTTTCTAGAAGAAATCTGGCCAGACAATGGGTGGCCATTAATTACTTTTAGGCTTGGCAATTTATGCCCTATGGATCCACAATCCTGACTCAAATATGAGCATTACTTTACCTTGAACATCTTTTTCTTGAATACATATATATGTATATATATATAAACATATATATATGCGTCATGCCAGTGTTGTATAACATTTAGGCACTGTTTGCTGCTTGGCACATACCAGAAGTTGTATTTACAGCTCAAAGTGAACTTCTACAAAGTTTATGACTGTACTGGATGACAGCTCCTCAT
Source organism: Anser cygnoides (assembly GCF_040182565.1). Classification (NCBI taxonomy): domain Eukaryota; kingdom Metazoa; phylum Chordata; class Aves; order Anseriformes; family Anatidae; genus Anser; species Anser cygnoides. The sequence goes on from NC_089875.1 coordinate 88,968,617, forward strand.
TCAGATGTGAAACTTTCACATATTCAGGATAGTGGCTGATTGTAGTTATAACTCTTTTTAACTCTTAGTACCACATGATTACCACAGCAAAGACTGAACTTTAGTTTACATTATTATATACCCCTCAACAGTAGCCATTTATAAACTCAGTTAATTTAAACAATTAACTGCACAAACAGGTCTCCTTGAAAAAAGCAACAAAACTGATGATTGTGTACAAATGAAGGCAATGTACCAAGGACACAAGTTTAAGTTTCTACAGCTGAAACCATATTTTTAATTAGTCTATTTAACTAGAAAGTACTTTAAAACAAAACACTAAGATACTGTTTTATACAGTAACACTTCAGAATAAAACTTCACTTTAAAAATAGTGCTTGCAGGGCACTGGATGTCATCCCTGTCAACAGCATTAGCTTTTTACAATTGCTCATGTAAGTTAAGATGAATTAAGAATGCTGAAAGCATTCTTTTTTTTTTTTCCATTACAAATGTATTTTTGTATGTGTTTAGTGTATTTGCATTCATACCCATTATCATTAGGTTAAAAAATAAGTAATTTTAAATTGTGTACTTTAAAAATGATTCATGACTGTATTTATTTCTCCCAATTATTAATTACCAAATATATCTGCTGGATGTAAGCCTTTTGTATTTCAATAAAATATAATAAAACTATTACTTGAAAATTTCACAGGGAATTGAATTATTATTCAATCTCACACTACAATGTAGCACATTATCTTAAAGGTGATGTTTAACTGTAGTTCCAACAGTAGCTGAAAATGAAAACCACACAGAAATTGAGACAAAATTATACCTAACAAAGTCTGAATTACTTCAATTGTCTTAAATTGAAAAATACTACTCTAATTTGGCCCTTGAAACAGTTTGATAACTTTTTTTTTTTTTAACCCCCAAAGACACACCCTGTTCAAACAAAGCATTTCTTGCAGCATATAAACTCAAAATATTAAGTGGTTTCATTAGTCACTGATTGTTATGATCTAAAATGAAGGAGATGCAAACAGTAAACAGCACAGCAAACAATAAATGCATTGGTTACAGTAAAACTCTCACGGTAAAGTGATAGTAACAAAGGTTTAAATAAATAGCAATACAAGGAAGAAAATATGTTTTAAAAAATCATCAGAATTGAGACAATGGTAACAACATCAGAAGTTCTTAATATCAGAATGTAATTTTAGAGGAACACTCAAAGAGTAAAGATAAAACCTTTTCTAGAGTAGCTTTAAGCACCACATATATCTGATAAAAAGGCAGCAGGCAGTTCTAGCACTGAATCCTTCTCATACCTTAACTTACCCTTACCTTATACTTTATATTTTTAAAGACAAAACAGTACGAGAGATGCAACTGAGATTTCAACATGGAATGTATTTATTTATTTAAATTTTCAGTACAGTATTAGAAGGTCATTTAAATACTTTAAAAATATTTTTGGGAAAAAAACCAAACAAAAACAGGTTTCTATTACAAAAAGGAAACCGGTCTCATCAGTGGGTGAAAGACCTTATGAACCTTGAGTAGCATTCTCTAGAAAATTCGTATTACTGGTCAGCTAGTCGGGAACGTAGGCTAGCATAGTGATTCTCTTTCTCTCCTTTTATTTCTGGAGTGTTTCATGGAGAAGATCTCAACTACAATGGACAACTACACTGATAGGCAGGAAGAAATGTTTACAAAAAACACACACACAGAACTAAGACAAAGAGTTTAGCTCACCATTTTGCTTCAAAAACATTTTTTTTCTGTGTAATTGTAGATCAGAAGGGCATTAAGATAATACCACAATCCCTGAGATCAGAGATTGATTCCAAATCAACCAACAGTATCACTGACACAGTAGACAAGACAATGGAGAAAATCTGTAAAAGCAGATGAATATTGCCTCACGTAAAAAAAAAAATTGTTCTGAAGTGAACCAAAAATTACTTTTGTTGCACAAAAAGATCAGCAAAACTAAAATCAGATGGTTTTGATATAGAAGAAAAAAGGTATGCTACTGTGCAAACTAAAATACCCTGATTTTTGGAATGTATCTTCTGGTTGCCTCAGGCATACTGCTGGAGCAATGCAGAGAAGTGGGAACATGTCAATTGAAAACATCCAGTCACCAGTTCCTCTTCCACTATTTCACATTTTAATTTCCCTCACAGCTAATATTTGTTATTTAGCTAACAAGAATTCCCACGGAACCCGATCTGAAAAATAAAGTTTCCTTCTGATACCACTCTGTAGCTAATTTACTGTCTCAAAACAGCCTGCATCAAGGAAACACTGGCATAATGAAAGGAACAAACTGGAAAAATTACATTATTGATTTTATTTATTTTAAGTTCCCCGCAGTTATGTTTACATACATATATACACACATACATACTTAAGTATATATATATGTATATACATACACACGTACACAAACACACTCAAGTATGAGGTTCTTTGCTTAGTGTTCCGTCTCATAAGATCTGCTTTACATATATAAACTGAGACCGAACATGGTAAGTCAAGAATTTAAATCCAGGCAGTAATAAATATAGAGTAGGGCTTCTCACCATCAGTTCAGTGATTTTCTTTTCCTTGTATCACATAAATGGCCCAAGCTTTTTGCAGTGCTAAATTTCCGGAGACTGGGATTTCTGAAACCTTCATTCCAATCCACCGACACATTAAACCAGTAACCTAAATTTCATAACAGCACCTTTACACTTGTGGAACATTGTATAGGTCTGCACACAGCTTGCTAGCCAGCAGTATAATGCACTTCTTTCATCTTCCAGGCAAAAATTACTGTTTGGTGAAGAGAGTTTTTTTGGGTAAAATGAAAATCTGTTTTCCAGTTTGCAATCACAAGACCAAAAAGCAGAGTGGGTATGCAGTGGAAGCTCAGATTCCCCGATGTAGCTAATTAATACAGAGTTAACGTACTACTCAACTATCTTTACATGTATTCCAGTAAGGAGTGCATTTAGACAAAGGCATGTAAGCACAATCTATGGTCAGAAAGGATGTATGCATCATGAGTTTTCTCTGTGTACAAACTGTACCTCTTGGAAATTATTAAATATATTTATGCATTTAAAAACTAAAATGTTTAACTTTTCCAAAAAGTTTCAAACATAGTAAAATGAAAGGAAATAATTTTGCAGTGTGAGCAATCTTTGCCAATTTATACATCAAGCCCTCATTTTTAAACCAGGTTGAATAAGTAATTGGACATCAAGTTACCTGCATTTCCAATTCCTATTAGAGAGATAAAATACATAATCAAGTTTAATTTGTTGAAATAATGGCCAGCATGCTGAAACAATCACTTAAGTGAACAAGATGCACCTTAAAACTGTAGGAAATTAATAATTCCTATCCACAAAATCTCTCATTGCTTGATTAAGGAACTGTTAACAAGCTAGGAGACTTGACAGAGGAGATTAAGATAAGATTAGTGCCTGAATCACTACAATATTCCAGAATACAAAAAACTGTACCTAATTCAGCAGCACATGGCATTTAAACGATGCATTATGTTATTGGACCAAATTTTTATACAGTCTAACAAAAGGTACAGACCTTGCGCATCTCATTACAGTTAAAATATACAGGACATCTGAGGATCAAGTCTCAATGTTTAATTAAGTTATATCACCACCCAAAAGCTGAACATATTTCCCTTATGCTATCCTTAATCTTATATGCCTCCAGATATAAATCTTGGACTATTTTGCATACGATATTTAAATTACACTACATGGCTAAGTGCATTGTCCAATGGACAAATTTCCTAATACAAATTTGGTCAGAAAAATAAAAGTCTAAAGGAGACTTGTACTTAAAAAAAAAGTAAGAAAGAAAGGGAAAAGAAACTGAGAGAAGTGGTATAAGCCCTAATGAGCAGCACATTCTTTGTGTACAGTATTACAGAATATTGACATATACAAATGCTCTTCTCAGAACATACAGAAAAACATTTCTCTTAAACCAAGACAGAGAGTGCATTAAGTAGGAATTTATGAGTCTCAAGTGTAGGAGGATTTCCCAACAGTTTCAGCAGAAGTCAGTAAATACAGACACTAACCAGTTTTCAAATCAGGACATAAAATGTCTCAGATTATATAAAAGAATACTCCAACTTCTCCGGAACAGAAGTCAAAGCTAAGGCCTCACAATTCCAGTTATGAGATACAGCATATCCTCTTTAGTAACCCACCACTTAAAACCAACTATTTAGTGTTTTGAAGAAGAGATTTTATCAAAAGGTGGTTGCAATGCAGTTCTTTGTACTATGTACTCAAGTACAGATAGATTACTTAAAAGTGTTAAGAGTAGTAACAGAAACTGTTAAAGAAAATGCAATGTATAAACAAAATGCAACAAACTACACTGACTGAAAATTCTTCAGGGTCCTCATACCTAGTAAGGCTCTCTACCCAAATTAAACATCATACATTACAAATTAACAAACCACATGATTAATAAAATCTGTTCACTTTATATTAAACATCTCTAATATGATTATAGAATGTTTACGTCCTCTGCTGCATAGAGGAACTCTTCCCTTTGTATCACGGGCAAGGGTTCTCATCTCAAATACCACTGTGCAAAATGACCACTTATTTCAATAGGTTCTGCAGCATAGCTGTAGCATACGTAGGACGAGCTTGTCTGCTTGCAATTGCATTTTGAAGATACTGGATACCTCCACAGCGCTCCCAAATTTCTTCAAACTGTCTCGGCAAAATTTCAGCACCTCGTTTTCGAGTTAAGCCAGTCTCTTCAAGATTAAGCTCGCACATATCCATATCATCCTTACCTGAAATTATACAGGGAAAAAGAAAAACCTTTGTAAAGCTTTTACATCATTCAAAGGTTCCATTAGCAAAGATTAGATCTTTGTTAATTAGATTTCCTCTCTCAAGCTCTGGCTTGTTGATAGACTTCAGAGCTTATGAGGGAAGAAGTCTTCAGAAGGCTTTCTATGCACAGGGTAGAAAATCAGTATCAGAATAAACTAGTATCAGATGCTGAAACAGACAAGATTTAAAAAGTGTTAAAAAGCAAGCAAGAAGGAACAAAAGGGAAGGTGCCAGAAAGATCAGCATCTCAATATATTCTCCTGAAATCCACCACTGAATCTATTTTAGACATATATACAGTTTTACAGTCAACCACTGTTATATTTTTTCAGACGTAGCAACGTGACTAAGAACTTGAGACTTTTGATCAAATCACCAGTACACCTAATCTGTCAGCCTCCCATGCTAAACAAACTGATGTTTACTAAACTGTATTTCCCACATGGAATCCAATGAAACGAAGAGCACAGTTCTCTCACTGTATTTCAATCTTAACTTTTAATAGGTGATCTATTGAATGTGTTATTCATGACAGCTATGCTACTTTTAGCTAGGGGCTTAGACACTGAACAAACAGAAGCTGGTATAATTAATTCTATTAAAAGTAATTAGAAAACTAAGGAACTTTGGTTGCTAGTAAAGCATCACTCTGTGAAGCTATACAAATGTATTGCAGAATTCTCATCAGTTCTCAAATTAAAGACAAAAACTCAAAACACTGAACTATAAACAGTGCATTTCCCCAGTACTTCTTCCCCTTTTCATTATCCACCAGAAAAGGAGGATACTAGAAAGCCAACCATATCCTGAGCTGCATCAACAGAAGTGAGACCAGAAGGCTGAGGGAAGTGGTTCTCCCCCTCTACTCTGCTCTCAGGAGACCCCACCTGGAGTGTTGCATTCAGCCCTGGGGCCATAAGAAAGACATGGATGTACTGGAGCGAGCCCTGAGAAGGGCCACAAGGATGATCAGCGGGCTGGAACACCTCTCCTATGAAGACAGGCTGAGAAAGTTGGGGTTGTTCAGTCTGAAGAAGAGAAGGCTCTAGGGAGACCTTAAGAGAAGGCTCTAGGGAGGCCTTAAGAGAAGGCTCTAGGGAGGCCTTCCAATACTTAGAGGGCCTACAGGAAAGATGGGGAGGGACTCTTTGTCAGGGAGTGTAGTGATAGGACAAGGGGGAATGCCTTTAAATTAAAAGAGGGTACATTTAGATTAGATATCCAGAAGAAATGCTTCACTATGAGGGTGGTGAGGCACTGGCACAGGTTGCCCAGAGAAGTGGATACCCCATCCCTGGAGGTGCTCAAGGCCAGGCTGGATGGGGCTTTGGGCAACCTGGTCTGGTGGGAGGTGTCCCTGCCTATGGCAGGTGGGCTGGAACTAGGTGGTCGTAAGGTCCCTTCCAACCCCAACCATTCTATGATACATTTCATTAGCAGATAAATCTTTACCTATCCATTGCCACATGTAGTTTTTATTTAAAACATTTAAGATTAAAAAGTCATTCTTCCATATTAGGCAGCATAAAAATTGTAAAAGCACCAGTTTGATACCAGCACTGTAATACAGATAGGCAAAACATCACATGCACAAATTGTTTTGATACTAACTGCTGTAATTTTTCAAAGCTAACTAAAAACCAGTCCAATGGTGAGTTTAAGTTTCTCAGTTAAGATCTGACCATGTTTTGATGCTGTCTCTAGTTCTGTGAATAATCTGAAAACAGTTAATAATGAAACCATTTACATGTGGATTCCCAAGTAGGATTCTCTGTCCATGACTTCCTAGATTAAAGTACATGCAAAAGTAAAACACGTGACTAGTTACACCTCCAAATGATGTTCCATGACATCTGGCCACCATCAACAGCAGTTCCAAATGCTCAAATTCTGCCTAGACATGAACTGCTGATGAAAGAAGAGGACAGAACTTGAGAAATTTGTATCATTAGCCTCCTTTCTAAAAGGAAGTCATCAGCTCTGAACCCTCCCAACATCCAAGTTCTGCTTTCAATACCAACCAGCTACAAGGAGAATGGGTGCCTTGTCAGGATGAAGTTCCATTTGTCGAGCAATCCATGGCCCATCAAAATGTGCATACCACCAACCCTTCTTCTTGTTCTGGGGGTCTTTGTATTGGTCCATGGGACGAATGAAGGGAATGCGGAAGTAACGCTGTTGTCTGTTTATTTCAATCTCCTGCTGCCTGGCTTGTAGCTGGGTTGTCAGGTTCTGTTGAGCTATTACACAACAAAACAAATAAAAAACAAAAACAAAAAATACATATTATGATTTGCTTGATTGATCGCCAAACTAAAAACAACAAATAAAAAAACACAACTGGGAGACTCTAAATACAAGGCTCATCAAGCCCAAATATATTGTAATCTCATATAATGTGTGTGCTACAACACTGGTGAGAAAAGGTTTATGTTAACTATTGTACCTATATGTAATTCATCAATGGTCAATGGCATCCCTAAAGTAAGTTTAGACGGAAGCAAATAAAATATCACAATTTGCTTTAAATTAGTATTTTAAGTATAACTTTCTATATAAAATTTCTTACCAACCAGAAGTATTAATCAGTAACTGCTCCAGTTTAGTCTCTTTGTAAAACAAGGTCACTGTGCAAAGCAGCATTTTCAGTTACAGTAATACAAAGCACCACACAGAGATTTTTCTTTTGACAAACAAGGATATGCAATACTGTTAGAAATCACTAACTTGTTAATAAAAACGTTGACAAATAACTGCTTACTACAAAACAACCTTCAAAAATAACTGTCTGCCTAAATTGTTGCGCACTAAACTCCAGCATTAGAACTACTTTCTGGCCACTTTCTTTTTCAAAGTATTTATATTGGACCATTGAAGTCAATTGACCAAACTTCTCCAGGAGACAGAGTTATATGAAACCTCTTAAAGTTTCATATAAATGTTTTTGATGATCACTTCTCACGTGCATTTTTTTGACTCCCTTGGAGTCCCACACATTTATTTCAGACTTTGGAGAAGCACCTTCTTTTGAATAAAGACAAATACTCTCATCAGCTCATCAACTTTCTTACTGTTATATATATATATGCAGTATTATAATCAGTTTTAAATAGTAAATGTTCTTACAAACAAGATCCCTTCTTTTAATAACTGTCTCGTACTAAAAGTTATTGGTCTTGTTTTAGTGTTTTAAAATGAGTAACCTGTTTAAGAAATTCTGAATGTCAACCTATACCATCTCTAAAAAAGAACATCAGTATTACAAGTTTGGTGCTTCAGCATAAAGGGAATTATTAAAAGTGAGTTCCTTTTTTGTGCATTGTCCATAAAGAAACAAACCTAATCGTTAAGCTAAGATTTAATGGATGAAAAATGACAATCACTTCTAATAATTTATTTTTACAGTTATGAACAAGACTAATGGACTACAAATGTACCCTGAAACTAGTTCTACTCATATTCAAGCAAAAATAGTATTTTAAATGTGAAGAGTGGGATCTTGAAAAAAGATGTATTTTATAGATCATGTCTCCAACTTTTTTGTCCCATGTCCACATTCACAAAAACAACAAAAACAAAACAGATGAACACGACATTTATACATCAGATCTGATAAAGCATGTGTTTCATACTAAAATATAGCCTACAGTTCACAGGACATTACTTCTGTGATCTGCAAATCGTCTGAGCATCTATCAGAGCCAATCAATGCTTTAGTATTGTCAAACGCTTTTTGTACTGTATTGGCAGCTGCTAAGACTTATTTCTAAGCCTATGCATACCTAAATCCAAGAGGAAATCTAGAGGATGGGAATGCTAAGCAGCCAATACAGCATCTAATTTTCAACACTACTGAAAGTTGCTATTTACTCAAAAGAAACCACCACCTGAATGTTAGTTTGTCTGCTAGGAGAAGAGCTGTTAAGTTGATTCCACAGTTTTGCTACAACAACAACAAAAAAAACCCACATACTGACATTAAAACACGGTATTTAGAAGAAATACAATTTTGGAAGGGGAGGGAGATTACCCCTTCAAATAATCTACATCAAAAAAATTATTTTATTCACCCTTCCCATGATGGCTCAAAGGGGAAGGAGCTCATGAAAATAAACAGTAATGTACATTAATAAATTAGCAGAGTGACATATAATAACCTTTGATTGAATAAAATTGCAAAATAGTAAAATAGTATTTTATTTGAACATTAAATTCTACGTACACGTGTAGCTAAACAGTGGATTAAATAGAATTAGTACAGAGCTCCTGAGTGTTCCTAATCTTCAAAGTTAGCTTAAATAACCGTCTCCCCACTTACTTGAGTTGTTCAAAAATGGTGCAAAATCTGTAAACAAATATTACATATTGAACAAAGAATAAAAGTGCTGATCTTTTTTTAAGTTACAATTGCTTTACCTTGTTTTTCACCAATGCTGATGATAGACAAATAGAAATTCTGGTTAGAAAGAGAGACATAGGTGTTGAGCTAATTATTTCTATTCATTTCCTGCTCACTGACATAAATAAAATGTCTCCTTTTCTCAACTTTTACAGATTCCCAATTGCTTCTAGTTTTCTCTGGATTTGATTATGAAACTGATTACTTTGCAATACCTGTTTCAAAATCTCAATTGTACACATGCTAAGTACAGACTGAAACAAGTGTCTTCATCATTATTGTGGTACTTTTAATTTTTCATATTTGTTATCAAAAAAATCTTTAATTCCCAGACCTCTGTTAATATCAAAACTGCCTAGTCTAATAATAGCACACAAACCTGTTTAAATCCTGTACTGCATGTATGACTTTAATCAAAGGATAACTCTAAAATTATATGACATAAGTGAAAAGATGGAAAGAGAAAACATCATCATTTGAAGCACATATCCACTGACACCTAGAAGACTTTTAGCTTACGCATCTAAGAGATCAGAGTTCCTTCCCACTACCTTCTTGGATAATTACAGTACATAGATGTGAAATGCTCATATAGCATAATTATTTGCAATAAAAATAATTACTTCTGACATTATCAAGAATATCTGAAGTTTCAGTGACTTTCTTATGAACTGCTATATTCTAAATTCTCTTCAGAAATATGAAGCCATATTTCAAGTTAAAAGAAAAAAAAGCACTCAAAAATACTGAAGAGAATGCTGCAAATTTCTCATTTTAGCTAAATGTGATGAGAATATGAATATTCTAAGCTTTACTTGCAGAAATCCAAAGATTTTCTGCTCTTTAGTATTTCCCATCAGCAATAAAATACATGAATATTTATTTTAGCTATTTAGCTCCAAACAAAATTTGCAAGCTCTAATTCAAAACAACTTACTACTTTGCAGAAATGCTTGAAATGCCTTTTCACGCTGTTTTATTCATAAGCTTTCTTAAGCACTGAAAGCAACATCACAAGGCATGGCCACAAGACCCCAGTCTTTGATGAGTTTTTTTCCAGGAGTCCAGATCTCCCCCGCCCATATATCTGAATGAAAGATCCCTGAAAAGCTCAAATTCTCAGGTACTGCTCAAGCAATGCCTAACTCAGTAAATAAATCAACAGAAAGAAGACACCTTTGTATAACAACTGACACTGAGAAAAAGTAGGGCACTTGGGATCTACTTTTCCAATGTCCAAGGTCTGTGCCCTAAACCCAGGCTAATGGGACGTTGGTGGAAACATTCTGTCCCCATCTGCCCTTTCCTCTGCCTCTTCCCATTGCAGCCAGGACCAGAGGACAGGAAGAGAAGTCTGATTTATTGTATCAGTTTGCTGTGATTCTGTTCATCTCGTAGACTCTTGTTATAGCAGATGAACACTGGACTTAAAAACAAAACAAACAAAACCACCACTACCACCAAATCTACATACCTCCAGAAACTGGGCACCTCATTTTCAGGTTTGGCAGTGGTAACACAGTAACTCCTACACCTTCTCATTGAATTTAAATGCCAGTCACTGATTTTCATTAGTGCACTGCTTTGGCAATAAGCACCCATCTGTGAAATCAGCTGAATAACAATCTAATATGAAAGCAGACACTGCAAAATTTGTAATCCCATAATCAAAAATTGAGGTATCATCACTCATAGAATTCAGAAAAGGAAAAAGTAACCTGAAATATATAAGGCAACTTAAATGAGGAAATGATTAACTCTCTTTAAAAGCATCTGCACCTACCTATCTGTATCTTAAGAAAGGGTAAAGGCAAGAGAAACCACCTAAGGCTTTTTGTTTTGTCTGGACCCCAAATGTTTTTCCTAGCACCAAAAAAAGCATACCCAGTTCTCTGGACTATTTGTGAGAACTGTTTAGAATCTCTATTCCACTCTTAGTGACAGTTCGGTGTGGAGAATTACACCTAACAGTTCTCTTGCAATATTTTAATTACAGAGGTCAGAACTAGTATGAACAATCTTAGAAAGTCTCAGAAGTCTCAAAATGCAAACCAAGGCTTTATAAATAGAAAACAAGTCTTAGTCTTAGTCTTAACCAGCACAGCACTGAACATGTAATAAAAACGCCTGTAAATGCACTACCAAATCAGGAATCATTTTATATTTCTAACAAATGTGAGTTGGTATGAAAAAAAAAAGCTTTAGGAAGAACTATTTGGCGTATCTATTGTGAACATATTCTGCTTTCTGCAAAGTATTTGCCAGTTCCAATCTTTTCAAAATATTTACCTTAATTCAATATGAAAATTCTCTTGAAAAAACAATTTCCTTCAACGTAACAACAAATTTTGTTCTAGAAATGTTTTCTCTGGAATACTTTCATCAAAATTATCATAAACATGAAATTCTCTCTCCTCACCATAGTCTGTGACTGATTTGGGAGCACGTTGTTCTGTTTCTGCGTTGCGTTTCTTGTTCTTGGATTTCCAAGCATGATACACCTTTAGCCTTCTATGAAACTCTTCTCTGCAAGCTGCTAGTAGTTCAATATCTGTCTCAAAAATAAGAAAAGAAGGGAGGAGTGAGAAAATCAGAAGGATGACTTATGATATGTCATTTATATTTATGTTTTTCTGTATTGATATGTGCATCAGGTTGTAACATTAGTATGTTAAATCAGCAGGAAATTGAAATTTTGTAACTGAGCAGAAGTTCTTTGAAGAAGGAGTTAAAAAGAATAAAGTACTTTCAAAGACAACTAAAAGCTTGTATATGTTCTGTTGATTTGGTATTTTGATTTGTTCTTTAACAGTTGTACAACCTCCGTTGTAATTCAACAGAACTACACAAAAATGCTTTTGGGGACTGTGTGCTTGTTTTTAAGGTGCAGACAAAAATCTTTCCCAATGTCTACAGCTTCCTCAGGAGGGGAGTGAAGGAGCAGGTGCTGAACTCTTCTCTCTGTAACACTTTTCATATAACTAGAGCTTGACTTCTTTCTCTCTGAAATAAGAAAACAAAACTTACCACAGGATGTATTAATGGTGTCACGAAGCTCTGCATATTTCCATTTACTTAGATCATGCTTCTTAGTACCAGCAGCAGCTTTTGTAGCTTGAACTTGAGGACCTCTACAATTGTTTAAAAAATAATATGTATTAAAATATATATGTATTTCTTAAGGGACAGGTAAGGAATAGGGATTTTTGCAACAGGAGGAACAGATCTTCCGATCAACACTGCAGCACACTTAACACAACGAAAACGAAGAGCAGAAGGGCTGAATTCAAAGGCAAAATAACAAATTACTTCAAGATGCTCCCATGATTAAGAAAAAAAGGAAACTATCTTTTAAGTCCAAAATCTTTCTAAATGAATAATCTGATGGGCTGCTTAGAGACAAAAGGAATTGCCATGAATATTGAGTGCTTATGTGTAAGAAGACACATACTCGATGTATCTGTGTGTACCTCACCCCACTTTTTTCTTGGTACTAGTCAATACGCAGAACAGACAACGAGTGGCCATACACATTTTCAGTTCCATTAGAAAAACAGACAAGAAGGGAAAAATATTTCTGAAGGGCGAAAAGGTGTTTCTTCTCCTATTTAAAAGCTGAACAAAATCTTTTTTTCAACACTAGAGAAAATATTCCATGCTTCTGACAAAAGTCTAATTTGAGAGAAGAAATCAATCTAACTCTACATTAATTTTATAGTGGCTATCTGAGAACAGCAATAGCTAGTCTGGAGAAAAAAGTCATTATTACGGAAGATAACAAGGAACAAAAATCACTTTTAGAAGTGAAAAACAAAAATCACACTGACCAGTACTAAAAGACCCAACCAGAAACAGTTCTTTTCAAAGGCTTTTATCATGTAAGTAGTGTGCAATAAAGTCAACAGCATATGAGAAACTATTACTAAAATCTCCAACTTCTTTAACAGTATGAATAAGTTGTTATATTGTATATTTTCCTTTTTAGTTACGAGAATATAAATATATTTTCTATGACAGTTTTCTCTGGATAGATACAGCATTTCTGAAAGCAGCGATAAAAATAAATTGCATTTGTTAAATTTGATAGAATAAAAACAATCTGCTTAGCCAAATGTTCTTAATAGCAACTGCACCATCTCTTCCAGTGTAATTAAAACTACAGAATCTTACTGTTTATTGCAGCCTCAGTTTAATTACTCTTCCTCATGTTACTAATCTGAGTCAACACACAGCTTCCAGTTACGGTACATGAGAAGTCTGCTAAAAAATTACCTCTGCCTTTTGACCAGTACTAAGTACTAATGGAAAGTAACTCTTCATCACTCTTAGCACTATTCATGACAAGTTTAAAAAAAAAAATCATTAAACAGAGAATTCAATTCAAAATATTAATTTTAACATTTTGTTATCAATAGAATGCCGGTAGGACATTAAAGGATTGCTACTAAACGTAATTTCCGCTATCTGGTGTCTAACCTTGCTGAACTTTAATTTGACAAATCCGGAGGATTTTCCTTATTTAGCAACACTACCTACCACTCTAAGAGTTTGCTACAAAATTTAGAGCTGCAAAACAAGGCCGTAAGACCTCTGGTTAAAGTAGTAATCTTTAAGAATGCTAATCCAATTGAACGGCTTAGCTTTTCCATTACGGTGCTACTCTGAAGAGTATCATCCTTGACAGTCACTCTTCACTACTCAATTTGACAATGTTATGCATCATAAACGGTATTTTCAGACTTAAAAAACAAACTAACAAAAAAGGTCTCAAGTCAAAAGTTTCAAGTATATGAATAGTGAAAAAAAAAATGTCAAACAAGCATACAGAAAGAAGTACTGCATTTTTAGTTCAACCATAACAAACAGCTTCTGATTTTAGTCAAAGTTTTGTGGGTTTTGCATATTAAGACTTGGCCATTGTCATTGGAACTACGTCAATATATGTAGTACAATCTGTCCGTCTAGATTCACAGACTAACAATTATAAACAGCATTGTTTACTTCTATTTTTAAAATACCTCTGCAAGTAGCAAGTTTAGGCAACAGCTGTGTTCACAATTATCAACACTATGACTAGACATCAATCACGTAACACCAACCATATTCAGACCATACAGCGTAGTGCCATATTTTACAAGATTCATTTTTAAAAACTTCAAATAGTTTAAATTCTGAGGTAAAACTTCAGACAATGAATGTCAAAAGGTTGTCTTTGCCCTCAGGTGGCACCCAAACACCTAATTACTCACTGGTATGGAGGACACTATAACCATTTCTTTCAACAGAAAATATATTTGAACATAAACAATTATGAGACTGTTACAGTAGAATTGTATTCAGTCTAACCCTGCTTCTCCCTTACTTAATCCTTCTGCACTGTACGCAAAATCTTTCATTATTTCACACAAGTAATCTCAGAAGAGGATTTTGTTTACATGCCTTGAGAGGGTTTTTAATATGCTTTTAAACAAGGCAATTTTCAAAACTTTTTATTTGAATGGAAATAGTGGATGAAGAGTGAAATATTTTCTTATTAAACAAACAGTTACATTAACATTAAATAATTTAATTAACTCTCTTGAATTTGTAGGAATTCTTCTTCCAAAGATGTGGAGCCCAGTTTTCTATTATCATTTGGTGAAAAGAGGAGAAACCTAGATGAATGTTATCTATCAAAATTACACAAAATACCAAGGTAGAGAAACTGTTCTTACTGGATTTAAGTAATCAATTAAACTAGCAAAAAATATTTACTGTAAAATCAGATGATGACTGGTAATAAAAAAGTTGTTGAAAAAGGAAATTTATCTGAAATAGATCATTTACTTATCTGCTCAGCACTTAAAAAACAGAGCCCCCCTTTTTTTTTTTTTCCAACCCATTTTATGTGTGATTTCTTTACAGGAAATGATTGATTCCTTCAATATTGTTGTCTCACCTACCTAGACAATATTTCTGACATTTCGTTGGCCATTTGTTCCCTATAAAAAAATTGATATGTAAGCATAAAACAAACATATTAAAATAAAAACAGCCTTTATAACTGTGATAGTCTCTTGCCAATCGAATACAAATTCAAGTACAGAAAATAAACAGCTATTGATTTTTTAAAAGTATCCATCCCAATATTTACATCGACATGATTCTTTGTTAAGATCAAATTAATCATATAAGGCAGTGAAAAATTGATGGTATGTGAAAAATTTTACACTAATTATAACCATCTTTAAATAGATAGTATTAGATGTATTAGGATATTAATTTATTAGACATAAGCACAGCAGGGTATATAGAGTATTATAAATTGATTTAAAGTTTACAGATGGGGTATTAGTAAATAAGAGGACAGAACAAATTTTCTTTGAATTAATTAATATTACATTTTTTCTATTAGAGTATTCAAATGGAAAAAAGGTGCCATACGCAGTCATTTGAGGCTTTGTTCCATTGGCTCTGCAAACAGAAAATATTTATGTTAGGTAGACTATTTCCTTAGTTATCTTTCTAATAGTCTGAAGCAGGAAAAGGTGGATCATATTAAATTTTCTTCCTCTCTAAAAATTTATTATCTCTTTTTAAAAAAACTATTGTTTTAAGAAGTTAATTTGGAAAAAAAAAAATACAAGTGAAAATCTGAAAACATTCCTATTTTCCTTTAAAAAAATCTTTCCAAATCAAAGATTTAGAGACATATTATTGATATGTTTTATGCTTGGATAAGCACATCACAAGAAGTAACAACAGTCCTCATTCATTTAGCTGTTCTAAGAACAGGACAGATAGCTTCTTCATGCAAGCTGTGAAAAGGCATTGCATCTAAATGCCATAGTGAAGACACACACACACACCTACAAAAGTGCCAGTATCAAATATGCTACAAAGCAGAACTTGGATTATTCTTACACAGCTAAGAAGAAATCTCATTTGGACAGAAAAGTCTCTACTACTTTCTTCTAGATTTAAATCTTAGCTTATTTAAGAAAGGATTTACATCGCTATGTTAATTTGTTCAGACCATTCACTTTCTGATCATTCAGAAGAGCCTTCATTCTCTGACCACTACACAGCAGAGAGAAACTTACAGTTATAGCTATCAGGATGGTTACCTTATCATCCATTTCTGGATTTCACAAGACAAATACCAGGACCAACTGTGAGCAGCAGGAAACACTGAGCTTCACTAACCTAGAAAAGTTATTGAGTTCTCTGACCCCTTCTTGTCTAAATCCTCCCTTCTTCCATTTTTGAGGGAAATTTGTCAGGTGATACCACTACATGACTTTGGATTTACCTTCAAAGTACTATATTGCACCAAAATCCAAACAGGGAAAGCAAGAAGATATCCAGAATGCTGCCTGTGAAGCAATTAATTTGGACATTCAACTGAGCATATTAAAATCATACCTGAGCCAATACGATAGCGATTGTATAAAAACTGAGGGCACAAACACAGTAATCTGAGTTGAAGTGTCTACAAATTAATATTCCACATGACAAAAAAATTACCTACCTATGGCACACAGGCACAAAGTTACTAAAAGCATACACCAAAACTAAATTTGAGTAGCAAAGAGAACACTTCTGGGAGCTTGAAATTCCACAAAAACACTTGAGATTTTCTTATACAATCTTCTTTCAACTACAAACTAATGAAAACTCACATCACTAGGCCAGTGACATGATCATGTCCTACATACTATTTGACCAGTAAGTACTATTTTCATTGGACATTTATGCCAAATTCTCACCATAACTTACCCCAATACTGCTGTGTTCTTGATAAAGAAAAAGAAAGCCAACCCTGGCTAATGTGCAGACCCTTTAGAAAGTACCCTGGCTGGGTAGCAAAGCTTTGCTAAATATTGTCTCTGTCTTGTTCTTATCTGAACTGGGTAATCTGAAATTAGAACTATTCCTAGCAAAAGAAAGAAAAAAACACCTATTTTTAATGAACTGGTAATTGCTGAGATGTCACTCAAATATATCTTTTTATGTTAGCTCTTTCGGAGAACTACATAGAGAGCACATCTTAAAGATACTTTCTGGGGAAGAAACAAACCCACACAGTTAGAAAATACACCAACTACATGTACACTTGCTGGCTATAAAACTTCTTTAGAGGAGAAGAGAGCTACTGCTTTGCAGGCAGTGTGGATCTGTACAGCAAAAGCAGGCACTTCTACAACACACAAAAAAATCAAATAAAACAAAAGTTTAAGACATTTAATTTTCAAACCCATCCATGTTAAATACATTAATTCTGTGGCAATGAACGCACGGACTCTTGATGCAAGTTGAAATCGAAGAAAAAACCTTTTCTTGTCTCTACTTCCGCTCTTTTATACCCGTCCCGAGATAGCACAATACCATGGCAACTTCCTAGCGACAGAATACAGCCTACCTGCACTTTGGTACTCCCTCCCTACCCAAGGTTAAGCAATCACACAGTAGCACTTATATTACAAAAACAACATCTCGGTGCTTTCCCAAGTTCTTCCTAAGGTTCTTTCCCAAGTTCTTCCTTCTGCCGACCAAAGCAATAAGCCTCTGGTGGCTATCCAAGTTCATGTATACTTCTGGCCCCACATGATTCATTCTAAAAAAACCTTACCAGTCAGGACACGGAAATAATTTATGTCTGCCTTCAAGGAGGTCTTCTTGTTCAAACAAAACAAAGCACAATAAAACACACAAATTCATAATACACTATTGAAACCATAAAGTATAAAAAAGGGTACATTTTATTACTACTTACCACTGAAGAAATTCCATTCCCTACTTTAAGCCAGTCATAAAAATCATAACCTAAAATGGTTGCCATCCTTGCCAGAACTCAGAAAAGAGAACTGCAGTCATATTCACAAACGCTTACTAAATTACTGATGTAGCAAGACATAAAATGACGATACTATTTAATTAATAGAAAAATACATAAAACAAACAAGAGTTTAGTTTTCACAAAGGGGTGAGAGAAAAAAAAGAGAGAAATTTAAGCTTTTAACTCCATACCTGCTCAATCCTACATCAAGCTTTGTCTCTTCACTGCTGAGTTCTGCTCCAGTCTGGGCAATTCTCATTGCAAGTTCACGATCACGACGTTCCTGTTCAAGAACTGCCTGGTGCTGGGTTTCCTCTTCTTGCTCTCTAGCTAGCTGAGCCTCAATTTCAGCCTGTATCATAAAAACGTGTAAAAAAATGCATTTAACTTTAATCTATAAAAAAAAATAGTACATCATAAGCAAAAATTAGCAAAAAATACACTAGTATATTTCTAGCTTTTTAAAATATATTTTATTATAAAATATAGACTTAAAGTTTGCCTACCATCATTAAAACTCTGATGACACAGAGCAATATGATTATTCTCCACAGCACTAACACAATACTCCCTTGATATTCTGCACTTAGCATTACAAGATTTTACAAAAGGCACTGCTTTGTACTTAGGTTTGTTGTGCATTTTGAAAGGGGATGAAGATGAACACTGAAGTCTTCTGTGAACCTGATCTGGGTTTGAATTGAAATGCATTTCAAAATTTCTACTTACTGCAACAGAAAAATAATCCAAATATAATGCCTCTGCAGAACAAAGCAACTGCAACTGCAGCTTACCATCACTATTTAACAATGGGTCTTACAAACACAGTAAGAAAAATGTGACCATTCAGTTCGAACTTCTGAAAGTCATATATGCCAACTCTTTGCACTGCCTTTCTTGGTGTCCAAAAGCCAACACAGGAGACAAAGTCACTTCCCACTTGTCATCATGAATTTGCACCAGTGTGTAAGACCAGAGTGCAACACCAGTGACTTTTCCCTATGCAGATTATCTGACAGTGACTACCACCAGAAAGAAAGATAACAAGTAATTAACTACGTAGAAGAAAGAAGTGCCCTACTGGATTATGTATGTTGCTTTGTATCCAAATGCAGCAAGTGTTTTTAAGTAAAAGTGTAAATTACATTCTGCACTGCAGATCTTCACATCTCAGAAACACAGATAAATACTATCCCCAGAGATGCTCCCAATCCTGGCAGACCATGTTTTAAAAGGTTCTGACACACGTCCAGTTTGCTTCCTGAGTGGACACCATTTAATATATTTAAACGATCCCTGAATGGAAACTTATCCTACCAGCTTCTCCCAAAACACTAGGCACATCTGCAATGGTCTCCAAGCAATGATTCGGAGACTAGTCAAATAGCAGCTTACTCTTTCTACGTTTAACTTCTGTAAGCCAGAATTGCTTACTATTCTAGTACAGGTGATAGACAACAACTCTGGAAAGATCCTTTTTTCATCAGTTAGGCTCTAATCTTGGCATTAGTTCCAGGTACTTGCTTATCAGGAATAATGGTGAGGTGATAGAAAAAGGCATGCAGAAACAAGGAGGAAAATCAGTGTTAGACTAACTCTAAGGATAACAAAATATAGAAAAGGAGAAAAATTCCATTTCTGATTAACCACAGAAAGGACTTTAGAAGTCTGTAATCATTAGAGACGGACAAGCATGCTGCCTTGTGCTTATGGCAACAGCCCCTAAAGGGAAGCTTTTTGTTTCTGAAACTCCTCTTTACCCAGGTCACACAGAGAATCTCCGAGACAACAGGAAAAACAGATCTGGGTCCTAACACAAATCAGAGAGCTCATGGTGGAATCAGTAAGAAGCATCAGAAATCAAGGCAGAGGGAGAAGGAGTAGGGTTTGAACTTCATGTATTCTACACAAATGTAGTTAAGGGGGCTACTTGTAGCCTCTCAATATTACCAATATTCTGAAAATGTTTACAAGTAAGCTGATACCTGACATGGCCTGAGTCCACACATGACTTTTCAAAAAAAAAAAAAAGTGCCCCAAACTTGCCACTGCTTCTTGTACTTTCTCTGGATACCACTAAGAGTCTGCCTCTGTCTTGTCTGCTTTACTCTTCCCCGGGCAGGTATTTATACACACAGAAAAGTGTATAATTATTTTTTATTACTATTAAGTGCATATTTATGCCAGGGGTACAGCCCAAATGACAGCTAGACACTGTGCTGCTAATCACAGCGCTTTTGAGCCTGGCAGTCCCCACCAGTTTTCAGGCTACCTCACTGTCCACTTATCTAGCTCATCCATCATCTGTTTGTCTAGGAAGATGCTTATGTGAACAGTGTTGAAAGCATTGCTAAAACTGTTATAATTCCTGAAGGCTAGTCTTATTAATAAAAGCAAAGAATCATTGTTACTTTTCTATTTACTTTTATTTTCTTCATTATTAAAACTGTAAGATGCTAAAAAAAAATTATGGCATCTCATTCTGCTCTCTATTCCCATTCAGTTACGTCAACAAACACTATCAGAAGAATTTTTAGAAATATTAATACTTTTAAATATTATCTTTTTGGTCCTTTCTGTCTTATGTCTCGGATAAAATATACATTCTTAAATCAAAAATCTCTCCAGCTTCTGTTGACAACAGAAGCTTCTTTATGCCTCTCATTCACATGCACATTCCTTCCTACCTGAAAACTGAATTTACCTTATGCATCTTTTCCTCCTTCTGTAGTTGTAATTCCATAATAGCACTAATTCTAGACAGATTATATTAAGTGTGCCTAATGTAATACTGCTGTATAATTTTGAGACTCATTTATAAGCCATTAGACTCCGTGGAGGTCCTACACTGTGAGAAAGATTTTAAAAACAACAAAACGAAACAAACAACAACAAAAACACAGCTAAAACATTACCTGAATACGCTTTTCTTCCTCTTCCCTCTTTTTCCTTTCTTCCTCTTCTTGTTTTCTCTTTGCTTCAATCTCAGATTTACTATTACAAAAGAGGAAGAGGAAATGAAAATTTTTGGTGACTTATTGCAAAGCAAGTAAACAAGAGATATGAAATCATCCTCCATAAAATTAAGTGGTAATCCAAGAGTCTGTATAGTTCTGATGACAAGATCCTGTTAGTAAAGTCAAGGGCCTTTCTAAATCCATTTTTATTCCCAGCTGCATCATAAAATATCTTTCATCTTCTATTCTGATTACACCTAAATTAGAAATTGTCATCAGGGGAAAGGAAGTATTTTAACAGTGGATAGCACACCGCAAGTTCAATCCAAGTGACTCTCTTTAAGCACAGGGTTATTAAAAGTAACCTCATTAAAGTGCCTTCTCTATTTTCTTCTCATTCTAAGACCGGCAATTTGTTTGACACTTACAGACGCCTTTCTTCTTCTTCCTTCCTTCGGCGCTGCTCTTCTTCCTCACGTCTCTTTCGTTCTTTTTCCATTTCCTCTTGGATGCGTCGTAGTCTCTCTGCTTCCTCTTCTTGCTGTTTCTTCTTTTGCAGTGCACTCAGAAGCTGCTCTGAGCTTCTAACTAGAGCATCGTATTCTTTCATGATCTGTTCTCTAGTCATCATAGTGGTCTGCAAAATGATATAACAAGAGGGGATAATATTCCTTTACATTTGTAATTCGCTTTTTTAAAATGTGTATTTGAAAAATCTATTTGAGAACTGAAAGCACTGAGCACTGTAATTAAATTATACTTATATTAGATTATACTTCAGAACTGGGGAGCTTGAACATGCCTTCCTTCCTAAAATCCTCTGGATCCATTATTCTCCTCTCTCTTATAAAACTGTAGGAAGTAGTCTCCATTTTATCACTGAAACTACACATAATTTTTCTTTAAAACATGCCTTCATTTCTGAAACCCCCCAGTTATGCCACAGAAATGAATCCTTACCATCCTAAGATGAAAACTGAGAGCCTACTAGGTACATTTTGTGTCATGTTCTTAGCTTCTATAGGGGTTATTTACAGCTCTGCCTTTTATGTCACAGCACAGTTTTACATGTCTTAACATGGAGCATATTATAAGTAACAGATTAAAAAAAGGTCTCATTAGCAAATAACGCGCTGAAAGAAAAAATAACGCAATTGCCTTCACTACGTGTTTTCAAATTTCATTGATACCAACAATTTAATTAATTTGAATTTTACAATTTACAATGATGTATACCACTAAAACTGTGACACGGGGTGTCTCCTCACCTTTTATAAGGGTGTATCATGATGATAATCAAGTTGTATAATTTTTATTAGAAAAAAAGAAGTATAGGTTGACAGGCTAACTCTATTACTGCTCCAACCGTGATTTTAAACAACAAAATCTTAATACAGGACACTTAGAAGACTATTAACATGGTATGAAACACAGAACTCAACATTTTTTTTTCCCCTAACATTGATAAATTCCAGTGAGCTTTCATTTTGTCTGTGTGCTTTTCTTGTAAGAGACTCAGAACTACAGGCCTTGATACAAATTCAACAACTGATTTCCCTTCATGATCAGGACTGAAAAACACCTTCATAACTGGAATATCAATCTCCTCTGTGATAAATGCTTGTAAGTTTCAGCCCTGATTAATAATAAAAGCAACAAGCAACTGACTAGCAACACCCATCTCATAAGATCAAGACACATTTTTGCTTTAAACTCTCTAGTGCCAATTTTGGAACACAGACAATAATTCCAAAATCCAGATTTACTTCAGCTACATTCACAAATAATTTCGAACAGGACATAGTAGTGTCCACTGCCTCTGAAAAATGAGATTTCTATATTTAAATGTTTTCCTATAAAAAAGAAAATACTTTGACCTTCTACTTTAGATTAACACTTTAAAAGATTCCAGTAGAAAGAAACTATTTTTCTCATACCTTAATTTTGTTCATTGAAGCATCAATAGAATATTCCAGCTCCTTGATCTGCTTGCTTGTTTCTGCTTTTCCCTCCTTCAGAGCACTTACTACTTCATTGAACTTATCAAGTCTCTTTTTCAGTGTACGCACCTTTATCAGACCATCAATGCTGTGAATTTAAGACATTTTATTTGAGATGTTTTTAAAAGGTGACATATTTAAAACTACAGCTACCATTCACATTAAAGAGGTAGACAGGGGAGACAAACTATGCCTTCAGATAAATCTCACCATCTTTCTGAAATTCAAAAATTATCAACATGAACTAATTGAACAGCCTTTTACTAACAACCACTGTTAATACCAATCATCAGTGACCAGGTCTTTGAGCAAATGGTGACTTAAAATGGAAAAATGGATTTTTATTTTCATAGTCAATGCTTTTGTCTTGGTAACAAATCATTAGAATCACCACCAATTGAAGATTTTGACTGGAGTGATAAATTTGAGATGTGACATTGAAAGACCAATAACAGGACTGAATCAGGTAAAACTTAACTATACAACATGGAATCAGATCATTAGACCCCACAGGAAAAAAAAATATCTGGGGGAAAAAAAAAAAGGAGTCCAGGAAAACTTGCAGCTTCTTAAAGAAGCAATTCTGAAGGCCATACACACAAATTACACACTGCAGACACAGTCTTCCTAAAAAGAAATCACTGAAATCAAAAATGCCAAGGACCAAAATGAAAGATAACTATCAAAAGGATGTAAAATAAATATATGTATAGTCTTATATATATGAATAAGAATCCCAGAATTAGAGACCAGACAGCTGGATCTCTATGAAAGAAAGAAAAAAAAAAAGCGTCAGCAATGCTTAATGACCAGTGGCTTTTCCATCAGTATTCCATGCAGTCAGATTAAAGCTAGTGGAATTACTTGATTTCAAGAGGAGGCAAGACAGACAGAACAAATAATTATTAAGCTAAAGAAGAAAGAGGGCCTTTAATGGAAGGTGTAAATGAGTAAAGGACAAAAATTATTGAGCTTAAATTGCAGTTAGAGACATGACTAAGAATGCCTAATACCTAAGCTATCACTGAAGGATTTTATGAACAAGGAGCTTAACAAACATCTCTTTGGAAATGCTCAGATTTATAGAATCGCCGAACAGTTTGAGTTGGAAGGGACCTGCAAACAAAGCCCACCTAGTTCCAGCCCCCCCTGCCATGGGCAGAGGCACCTCCCACTACATCAGGTTGCTCAAAGCCCCATCCAGCCTGGCCTTGAACACTTCCAGGGACAGGGCATCCACAGCTTCTCTGGGCAACCTGAGCCAGTGCCTCACCACCCTCATCATTAAAAAGGAGAAAAAAAAAATAAAAAAAAAGTATTTCTTATATGTAATATAATTTAGGCTATAGTGTTATTTAGGCTATTCATTCTTGGGAAAGAGAGGTAAAATATGGTACCTCTCAAATCATACCTTTCAATCATATTTAGCACACTTCTATGACTGCAGATACATTTAACTCAGCATAGTACATCTCTTCTTTACATTCACAAGTAAGTATTATAGAAATATCCATTTTCTTCAAGAAAGGAATATCCTCTTACCGTGGTTTGTGTTTTCTCTTGCAAAGCCACATACGAATAGTCTTTTGTATTTTGATGCAGGCACTGGCTCGATATTTTATCTTATTTTTCACTGTAAACACACAAAAGATACTGAGTCTCAATGGTTTAAACAATTTAATATGACTTATATTCCTTACATGCCTGATGGCTACTGTATGTAAATAGCATGCATTGAGAGCTAGATCCACACTAGAAACCAAACAGATAAGATATAAAAGAGAATTGACAATCCTGTGCTAGGCTTAAAGGCTACCCCACAAAACAAGCAGGCAGAATTCAGCACCCAGCACACACACACCAAAAAGAAAAAAAAAATGCAATCAAAACCCCTATCACCACCAATCTCTATTTCACACTGCTTTGTTTCTACTGCAAGCTGGGTAGGCCAAACACTTAGAAACTATATTTTGATAGTGATAGGCACTTATCTGCTTATCAGCAGTAATAACTGGAGTGGAGATGTCTGCCCTGTTACTCATGTCAATGCTTCCAAACATGCAGATTTCATCTGGAGATAACTTCTGTGCAGGCACTTCCCAGGCCTAAATAACTCCATGGTGTCAGCTGAGAGTTGAACTACTGTCTTTTTATGCTGATGTCTCTTCCCCCACAATCCTTGAGCTTGCTAGCTATTTCTGAGCAGGTGTTTACCCAGGCACTGGTAAGCACCCAAACATACAGGAGGCGGGGAGATGCAGTCTGCCACCACTTCACCACCACAAACATCAGCTTTAAGCACTCATATGCGTCCCTAACAAAAGCCGAAGAAATCTCAGCAACCCAGAAAGTAATTACTCAGAGTTCAGTATGGAAGCATCTGCTATACATGCCATTGGCCACATTTCAAGGTGGTAATAAGTGGTTTGCTTTATTTTTTAACAAACATTTAGTTTAATAAAGCATAAAATACATACATTTGATCACTGAGAGTGAACACCATTGAACTTTTTTCCAACGACTGCAGATAAGCCAGTGATTCACTCGTTTAACTAGCTCTGCTAAGTGATCCGGATCAGACTTCATTATCTGGTCAAACTCTGCAAACTAAATGCAAAACCAGATTTACAAATGAGGAGAACAGAGTGTTAGACTATATTCCTATTTAAGAGCATGTCGAGTTAAAAAAACAAAAAAGTTAAATATTATTAATGTAAACTATGTCACCATTATACTGGCTTTCAATTAATTCCAGTGAGCATGTACATCTGGGACATTTGATGATAACAAGAATGACTACAGTTTTATTTTTAAATTGATGTGCAACACTTAGCATTTTGCATAATCCAACCATTTATTAAACACTAAAAATGCGTTGCCAAAATTTTTCAGAATTATTTGTTTCTCCACTTCCTGAATACTCGCTCTGATCTACAATTTCATGACACTTCTAATTCTGTATCTAGGGGAAAATAAAAACCCGAAAACCCCTCTCAATTTTTAATCTTCCTATAAGAAATCCAATTAAAAGCAGTCTTGTCTGAAAATCCTGCACTTCTACTTTTTGATAATTATATGTTCTTCAATGACTACAATAATTTTCCTTCCTAGTCACAACAGCTCCCTACTTCTTTCTCTGCATAGCAGCAGCAATGCTCAGAATCAGAGAAAGAGATTTCAGCTACAACTAGAGTTTAGTAGAAAATTATTTATTTGCTCTGACTTGCTCTTCTTAATATTTGACAAAATAGTCTGAAGTGACTGGTACAACATCTGGGCAATTTGTGGAACACGATCATTGCTTCAGGAATACAGCAGCATTAGCAACAATACTATGAAATCAATTTTATCAATGTCAGCATTGATTTCTTTTTTCCCCACAGATTATGAACAGTGTTTATGAAAAACCCTGGGCAACCTTACTGAAGTTGGTCACATTTTCAACAGGGTGTTGAACAAAGCTCCTTCAAAGGGACCTTCCAACCCAAATTATTCTATGATTCATATTCATGTAGTTCAAGAAACATTACCTTGCCGGGTCTGAAAAACACCTTGGTTAACCCAAATTTGTAATCAACTTCATTCAGTCCCAAAGCTTTAAACAGTGCCTGAAACACAGAAAACAGGTTGATATTTTTCCCCCTTCAAAATAAAACAACAATAATACATTTTCAGATTTCTTTCTTACCTTGCAAAAGAGTCTAGGATCCAGTCGTGCCAATTTTTCAGGCAAGTATTTCTTGTACATGTTATACAGTTCATGAAATGAAGCTCGCGAAGGGAAACCACCTTGCATCAAGTCCAGAACAGACACCATTCCTAAATTCATAGAAAGACATGCACAAAAGGTGGAATCAGCAAAATGCAAATAAAGCAGTGATTTTTATGATAACTTAATGGCATACGCCTCACAGACATTGTTCAGAGGCCAAACCACAAATTTCAGCTGGGGCTTGATTTAGCCTCTAAAATTTCTTGATCATGTGATCATTCACAAAAAGTTAATACCAAACAGATGAGAAGAACTTATACAATCTTCTCCCTATCTGAGACAAAAGTAACATCTAGTCATGCAGAGCATTTTTTTTTCCTTGTCATTCTTTCTTTTTAGAAGAGTTGACATTTTGTAATTCATTTTTAAAGAAACAAACAACGTCCAGCCAGGCTTTTATTTTTAGCATGCAAAAGATATTTGTGAGTTGTGGTACAGATGCAGGGTAAAATGCAAATGCAGTGCTAGAACATTTTGTGTTCTTGCAGCACTAGGCATCAGCAGATAAGATCTAATGCTGTTACTATATTTTAGCTGTAACTAGGGCATCATTGAAGCACAGACACAAAGTCAGGAAAAGGTTCGAATTACTTCAAGACTCTGCCAGATTTTGCCCACTGCTTTACATAATCCTACAACACATTTTCCATATAAGTTTAAAAGCTTACTTAGAAGTTTACCTGTAACTTGTGGCCGTTGTCTTTATAGAATGTCTTTTATAGCACTGCATCTCACTGCTACTTTCTAAACTTTACATGACTTTTTTTTTCTTTTTTTTTTTTTTACTAGATTAAGCTTCATTTACTGCAGCTAAAGTAAGCACACATGGAAAAGTGAGCTTGTAAGACTATTGTAAAACACTGCAATTGTTATGGTATGAAAAAAGTTTAGTTTTTTATTTTTGCTTCTCTGACATGCTATTAACCTGAAGAAATCCACTGCTAAATATTCTTAATGGAATTCTAATTGCTGAGAAGTTATTAAGGTTTTGCAATGGTAACATAACATGAAACACAGGTGGGCTTGTTAAAACACCAGCTCCAGAACATAGAAATATCCCAACTTCAAAAAGAGAAAAAAAAAAGCACAAGTTATTAAACATACAAAAATACAGAAAAGAGGAAAAATAAATATCAAAGTAGTTTTGTGAATAAACACCCTATGAAGAACAACAATAACAACACTGTAATTCCCAAGAAAGCCTTTCATTCCTCTGTTCACTGGGGAATGAGCAAAACTGTTAATATTTGTCCTTTAAAATAAAATGTAGCTTTTGAAAGTGCCTATTTCATGAATAATGAAAATATAGCATCACAATTTGTAACATATAAAGCAACAGGAAGGACTATGCTGAAGTTGGAAGCTCAGCTCCAAATCAAATTAACAGTAGTATAAAGAAATTCTGAAAAAGTAAAACAGACAATTCACTTCTAGCATACTATCTATAAAAATCAAAGAAAACAGGCATCAATGATTAGATATCTCAGATAATACATACTTCTCTAAATGCACAAAGGGGTTTCTCACAGAAATTCCCACAACAATTTAAGGGAATTCTGTTGCTCTGGCCTGAGCTGTTGCACTATTAATATTCTGGGCAACACAAAGAGATAGGATTCAGCTCCAGATCAGGAAATCTAAGTTTCATATAATCACAGAACAGTTCGGGTTGAGAGGGGCCTTAAAGACCATCTAGTTCCACCCCGCTGTTATGGGCATGGACACCTCCCACCAGACCAGGTTGCCCAAAGCCCCATCCAGCCTGGCCTTGAACACCTCCAGGGATGGGGCAGCCACAGCTTCTCTGGGCAACACGTGCCAGTGCCTCACCACCTTTTTAGTAAACAATTTCATCCTAATATCTAATCTAAACGTACCATCTTTTAGTTTAAGCCCATTCCCCCTTGTCCTATCCCTACACTCCCTGACAAAGAGTCCCTCCCCAGCTTTCCTGTAGGCCCTCTAGGTACTGGAAGGCCGCTGTAAGGTCTCCTCAGCACCTTCTCTTCTCCAGACTGAACAACCCCAACTTTCTCAGCCTGTCTTCATAGGAGACGTGCTCCAGCCCCTTGATCATCCTTGTGACCCTCCTCTGGACTCATTCTAATATGTCCATGTCCTTTTTGTCCTGGGCGCCCCAGAGCTGAACGCGGTACTCCAGTGGCGTCTCATGAGAACAGTGTAGAGGGGAAGAATCACTTCTGCTTCTTTTGATGCAGTTTAAGTACCAAAACATGACTTCTTACACATGCACCAGGTGTCTGAACTCACTAAAAGCAAGGGAATAAACAACTGATGAAAAGTAGAATGACTCTTCTTATACAGATGAGACCATATCACTGTTCAAATTAATCACTTCTGTGTTTTATCGACTAAAATGAGAAGAAGTTACTGAGCGCCTAAGTAACTGTTCATAAGGCATAAATAAACTACCTCCTAGAAAGCAAGGGTTCAAGCAAGGAAATACCAATTCCATCTCACATATTTCAAACTTGGACCAATCTACAATGGCCAAGTAAATAAAAAAATATCAGAGGAAAAAGTATCAGAGGCATACACTACCTGAACATTGAAGCTGAGAGAGGATCTGCCCCCCTTCAAAATGGTGACTTGTCATCTTTAAGTTAGGTTTGATGCAGCGAATAAAGCTAGATCCCTGTTACCAAAAAAATGAGTTAGCAGAATCTGTACACTTTGAAACCACCTGAAATATGTTAGTCATTTAAGAATTACTGGGGGCAGGGAAAAGGGAAGAAATAAAACAATACCTTTCTAAAAAGAAACTGACATTCTTTTGCTCTCATATATCAATACCAAGGCTGGACTGAAAAAAAGGATGTAACTGACCTCAATGCTCAAGCCATTAATTGGAACCTTGACTTTGGGGTTTTCAGTGAACTGTTTTGCTTACCACTGGAACAACCTAACTAAGATTTAGCAATCTGGATTCTACTACACTCATCATCTCCACAGTCACATCACCTAAATGCCTCATTTCTCCAGAGTTCACATGCTACCAGTCTCCTAACACTGGAATCATGCCAGATGAACTTGACTACCCTTTTTTCTAGCTTTCACTTCTTACAATTTCTTTTGGCTCATGTCTTCACTCTCCCTTCCCTCACGTGGTTCCAGCCTGCTCTCATCCCCAAATGTATTACCTCTACAGTTTTGACCACTGCTTTCTCTGGTCACTTCATAGTCATCCTCTATTTAAGGATGATTTTTTTTGATTATTCAAATTTTTCTGTTAACAGGTACCCAATGATAACCTCCTACCTTATAAACTAAAATGAAATTGGGACTAACGAAACATATTTCTACTACTGGTTTGCAGTGTTTTTCACAGACAAGAGTGAGAGAGCCCACCAAGGAATCTGTCTAGTAACAACACATTCTCGGTCATGGGTTAGCTGAAGTCAGAGCAGAGCACCTCCAGCCACACTTTTTTTCCCTAGATTGACTCTTGGTTCCACTGTGCTGTGAATGATGGAGGTTATCTTTCTTTCAGACCATCCTCGTGATTTCTGTAAAACTTTAACTATGCTCCAGCACCTGTACCAATCATTTGCCTTGTTTTTCCCCTTCTTTTGACAGACCATAATCCCCTATTCAGAATTGGTTAGAACACGCTGTCAAGAGAAAACAAGAATGTGTTCCTACAAATGCATCTTCTAAAAAAGTCAGAATGTTGAATTACATGGAGAATTCTGCAAGCTATTGAATTACATCAGCTAAAACAGCAAATTCTCGTTAGGGGAAGCAGGTTCTTTGAGTATCTGTGTATCTGCAGCCTACCACAAAAGTGAAATAAGACATTTTAGTTCTAACTAGCTTATGGAATCTGAAAACAGAAATTAATAATTTATTGTCTTACTTCTAAGTAACATCTCTGAATCTTTTGAAAATTGGTCACCAATGATTACCAGTGAATAGAGGGAAATGAAACTGGCAAGAATGGAGATTGCAGCTCAGACAGTTTTAGTATTTTTTACCTAAACTGTGTAACTTCCATTCTAAAACATTTTTTTTTCCAAGTTTTGCTTTTGTTTTGTTTTGAAAAGCAAATTAATATTCATCACCTTCAGAGCAGGACATTTCAAAGGTACCATATAACTGCAAACTCTGAAGCAATTATTTATCACTAGACATGAGATAACGAATTATGATTTATTTCAGAAAATGATAACCCTGCATCTCTGTATATACTTACAGTACTGTGAAGCTTCTCAAGAAGCAAATTTAACTGAGTCTGTAAAAGAAAAGACATTTCAGTAGTCTTTAACAACGACAAGTATACACACAAAATAGTGGTACAGCATTACTGCATGCATGTTTATTGTTAGTAAATCAAACGGAATTGATAAATCAAACATTCACATATTTTAACAGACAAAATCATGTAAGAGTGCATGAATGGTCCTGAAGAAATTACTTATGTTTAACTGTACAACAACACCATGTGTGACCAGTTACTTACAACAACATAGTTATCAAAAAGAAGTGCATGCACATTTGGGAAAATAAAGGAAATATGCAATAAAGTTATAAAGGAAATGAGACTGAGCAGCAATAATCCAAAAAATACACGGAAAATTTGTGAAAGTCCAGATTTAATCTTTAACAAGCCTCTTTGTGTGTTAAATAACACCAAAAGTATATGAGGTATACTCAGCTTTTCTGGGGGGGAAGCTGTATTGGCTTGAGAGTCTAAGTCACGTCATTTCAGTAAATGAATCTTCATAATGTATTTTTAATTCTAAACTTCAAAATTTTTAATTCTACATTGATGACAACAGACTAATTTTAAACTGCATTTAACTATGGGTGTATTTAAACATACAGTGATAATACCACAAATTTGCATTTATTTGGAGAGAAAAGTACAGAATTACCAGATATGTAGGATATTGAGAAACAGCTGCTATTGGTAGGGATGTAAATTGGTAGGGACTTAAATATTCCAGGACCACATCAGAAAACCAGAATTATACTTTCGCTTTATGGATGTGTCTGTTCTACCACACAGATTACTGTTGTGCTAGCCTTTCTAGTTTACTAGCAAATGTTAGGTATATAGACTGAAGTAAGACAAAATTCTGAATGTCCTAACATACTCCTCATTTTCTGTACTGGCACCAAAATGGAAAGGATCTCACTTTTGACTGATTTTTTTAACCATATCTTTCAATTAGCTTAAGTACAGGCAAACAGATTTGTATCGGCAATATGCATCACCTACAGCCATTGGTCTTCCTTCCAGTAGACGCAACTGTATTTTTTTTTTATGTTTCATGGATATAGTTAGAAAGATGGAAGGAATTTCACAAGAGGTATGACAAACGTTGATAACCTCCTGCTCAGTTCTCCCATACACTTTGTATCTACTTTGAATATAACCTTTATCTTTTCTTAAGTAGGAAATGCTTTATTTTGGAGAGGAAAACCTAATTTCCATCAACAAAATATGTTTCTGCTAGAGGAAAAATGCCCCTTCCTTATAATCATAACTTGACAAGAAATAAGAGACTCTCTCAGGTAAATGTCACTAATGATCATACGAATAAGGCATATTGCTAAAACTACTGCTCTTTGAATTATCACAATTTAATCCATCATTACTATATTAAGGTAAAACTTTCCTAAAGATTCTTGTGTAGATCTGATGAACTAATTCATCTTCATTTCCTCAACTGGTTTATATGAATTAATTTTAATTAGTTGTAAGGAAGGGATGTGTGAAGGGCTTTGTAAAAACAACTCCCTGCATCATCTAATAATTGATATAATTAGAAGAATTCAAGACTGACTGACAATGACAGGTTGAGAATTCTTGTTCTTACAGAGATGAAATTTCTACTCAAATAACGAAGTATTTTGACAGAATCTAAATTGAAATTTTCAAGGCTATTAGTGCTTATCAATAGTACATGTTGTGTCTGGGAAAGTAACAGTAAATGAATTACTGAAATTAACACACACATTCAAAACGCCATGAAAGTTGAAAACACTGAAAGAACTATAGATTGATGGGCCAGATCCAAAAAGGACTTTTAGTCATATTCTAGGTGAACACCAGAGGTGAACACCAAAGTCCAAAATACAATCCAAAATGTTCCCACTCAATTGCTGCTTAACTTATGAAATGCCTCCCTTTTTACTTAACCCTTCTTGGACAACTGTATCTTTCACATTTCCACATTTACTGCACATGGAATGCTAAATCCAAGAGGAACTAAAAACCCAAATGGAAGAAAGTGGAAATTATCTCAAAAGATCCCAGTTGCTTTCATTTTGAAAATGCAATTATAAAAAACAATGGATCTCAGCTTCACCTACAAATATTCAAGGTTGCAGGGCTTGCCCAGGAGGTCACATATCTGCATGTAATTCCGTTTTTCATTCTGTCCTCTGTTCATACATTTTATATTAAACCAATTGCTACAGCTTAATTCTACAACTGCTATATAAGAAGAAGGAGGAGGAAATAATGATCAGAGCAAAACTCAAGACAGCAGAATGGCCAATTCCCAGCTAAATTCCAGAAACACTACTTTACAAGTCAGACCGTCTCTCCTATGCTTCCTGCCCAAACAAAATTTATTTTTGGCTACATAACAGCGCATCTCCAAAAGGGTATGAGGAATTCCCTCTGCCAGACTGACCAATAACTTGGTGCCAAGGGTCATATGCTTAGAGTTAAAACACTGAACACAGTATAGACCAGAATCAGAATACAGTTGCTATACAAAAAGCAAGTGCTGGTACTATATCCTTCCTTTTCTTCCAGCCTTTGCATTTTTACAGAACACTAAGCCACAGAATACACTTATGCAAGAAGGAATTTATCTTGCAGTCCTGATTCAGCACATAACGTTAACATGGAGTAGAAATGCAAAAACTCTTTTGCTATTGGCTAGACCCCACTCAACTTGGAGATCGTGGGATTGTCTAAGGTACTTGCTTTCACCAGGGACTGCATGAAGGGTCTACACATGTGAATTGGGGTTTTAGGTGCCTTAGGCGAGATAACATACCAAAAATGTCACGGCACTTAATTTGAAGGCATGTAAATCCTTCATTGGATCTGGCCCAGATGTGTTGAGAAGAGCTCTTACTGAAATCGCAGCAGCTCTATCAACAGTAAATCCATGAGATTGAAAAAGTTACCTGCAGCCCATGGTTGTGCCTGCTTTTCCTCTCTTAATTCCCCTATAGTTCTTTTTCTAGCCATCCTGAGCTGGAATAGTCCAGCTAAAATAAAACTGCTGAATGAGAAAAGGATGCAGAAAACATTTGGAGAAGACAAGGTTTGAAGGTCAGCTTTACAACAAGCAGAAGAAAGGAGAAAATGAGGAGAAGCATCAGATTCAGGTATTGAGAAAGGAAACATTCAGCACAATGAACATATTTCTGTGAAAGCCATGACTATTGATATTTTTAAGAGGAAAAACAGTGGTTAGGTTAAGTGTTGAATTTTGAGAATGGTAAACTGCAACTAATTGATATATCTTATACAGCACAAAATTAAGATAGGATGGAAGAACACCTTTTGACACATTTAGAACTCCTGAAAGTACACAGAATTCAAATTTAGATCAAGAGATTAAACCTTTTAAAGACTTACATGTGGCTTTGCAAAATCCTGATTTACTGATTACTGCATAATCTCAATAAGAACTATTATCAAACATATTTTGACAGAAATGTATAGCACAAGTTGAATATATTGGTTTCTTACAATTTAGTAGAAAAAAACATCTAATTAACAACATTTTTGCTGCATGAATGTCAAGTAACCACTAGTTCTCCCATCCTTAAGTTCTACTTATTTCAAGTAAATTAGAAATGGCATATATTCCAGGAAAACAGATTATTTGCTATGTTATGTTACCTTGAATTTGTTTCCCACACTGATGAAACTAAGTTTTCCAGCTTTTTGTTTGGGATCCTTGTTGTTGTTAGTGTTAGATTCAAACAGCTGTCGAACAAACTTGTCCTTGGATTCACATATAAGAGATTCAAGGGACATGTGCAAAGCATCATTATTTTTTTCCACAAATTGTGTCTGAAAAGAAAAGCCAGGAAATAATAGCACACTTGTTTCACTGATCCAATTACTTAAGTAAAAATTGAAGTAAAAATTAAGTTAAAATTAAAGAAAAGCGGAATTCTACACTTTATTCAAGGATCAGCAACAATATGTAGGATAAATATTTTCATGTTACTTCAAACTTTTCATCTGGACACACAAAACATTAACGACAGAGAGGAAAGATATTGTTAAATTTGAAGGATATTGTACGAATTATGAAACCCTAGGTAAGGTTTAGTGCCTGTTACGACACCTGTTGTGCTTTTGTTAATGATTACACTCGTTTCCATTTCCAGTACTCAGCATATCATAGAATGGCTCAGGTTGGAAGGGTCCTTAAAGATCATCTAGTTCCAAACCCCCTGCCATAGGCAGGGATGCCACCCACAAGATCAGGTTGGCCAACGCCCCATCCAGCCTGGCCTTGAACACCTCCAGGGTGGGGCATCAATTTGATAGTTCTGAGAACCTTAAATAATATTAGAAGCAGTGAAAAGTTAAGATCTGTTGTGAAATAGGAATTAGCATGCACACTTTAACTGGTGGATCTAAAGTTGGGAAAATGAAATTAAAAACAGTTATCTTAGTAGTACTGCAACCATGGAAGAACAGTTGATTTAACCAAAGATATCGTCCCTTCCGACAAGCCGTACATCTCTGTTTTATTTAAATTGCCTCACTTTTAAATGTTAAGAGCTGCTTATTAAACTGAAATTCAAAGATTAAGACACTTGTATCCAATTTCACCCTAACAAAATTCCCTATCAAGAATTTGTGATGCAACTTCAATAGTTACTTTGACATTTATGAACAGAAGAAGGCAAAATTATTTTGAATGAGAGAATATGAATTTGCCAAGACATCATATAAAAGGATTTAAAGGTGATGGGAGTCAGAGGACAAACACAGGCCTTCCAAATTCCCTTGGACTATGAGAACACAACAGGAACATAAATGTAGACAGTTGAATGCCCTCACCAGAAATTAGCTTGTGAAAGCTGCCACAAGACCAGTGAGAAAGAGAAAGAAACTATGAACAGCATACAAGGCAGCTGTAGTCCGACTAAGGCCCAAACTAAGTAAAACCCTCTGAAGAAGGGGATAAATGAAGTCAAGCATGTTAGCATGGCTTCTGGACCAAAGCTGCCTCATACCTGATTAGCTCAGAGAGCATAGCTTACGTGCAAATATCTGGCTCTGTTCCTGAAGAAACCGTAAGGTATTATTAACATATGATGATGAGGTAGACAGTAAACATAGACCATGTGAACATAAATAAATGCATTCCAGCGTTGTGTGTTATTTTGATATTGAGTCTGTGTGTGACCTTGGTTTATGTAGCACACAGACTTCAGCTTTCTTGTTTTTAAAATGATCTACGGAATGCACCTATTTCAAAACACTATAGCAATCATTATTCTTGGAGTATTTTGAAGTAAGAACACGCCCTGAAAGTCTGCATTTTCAAATGACAAAGAACATCTTTGGAATTAGCTTCCCTTTTACACACTGGAGTATCAGACGAGAACAATGAAGTGTTATGGATCTTTCATTTATCCTATACCCTTACTTTTTTCTTTTTTCTTTTTTTTTTTCTTCAAGAATTGTGTTTGTTGGCTTAGGATGTTTCAATGTTTTTGTATGATTAATAGTCATAAAACAAGGACAAGTATTCAGCATGTATTTGAGGGTGACAATTTCAGCTATTTCATATTCTTACATTTCTACCAACAGTAGAAATGGAAAAGTATAAAATGTGAGTTTTAACAAATAATAAACTTACATTGCATAGAACAAGCATGCTTCTGAAAAGTTCTGCTTAAGTCTAGCAACACTTCTGTGTTATGTGGTATATTCTCCTGCTGGAGATGCAGACCTCTGTTGACATAAGATTTGTAGCAGACTGTGGCTCAATATCTGTAATGTTGACACTGTTACCTACAGATTTGACACTTACACAAAATATGTCAACAGAAGTCTGTCATCTGAGAAGTTAAAAGAAATTAAAACATCAATTCTGTCACACATTCACAAAACTAATTTCAAAATTAAAACATATCAACTTTGCCATTTCTCTTCTAATTAACAAATTTTGTTGTTGTTATTCTTACCAATATACACTGAAAAGCGTATTATAAAGCGTAACAGAAACAGCTGACTTTATTCACTTAAGTAACATTACCGTCTCGTAGCATACTGCTCCCGCAAAATGCCGGATAATAAAGCCTTCATCATCTCTGATATTTCTGTGAACAGCCAATTTAGACTTTCTAGGGATCTGGAATTAAAAACTTGAATTACAAAGAAGAATTACATGGGAGAATGAGAAAAATGTATTCCTAGGATATCATCATGATTTTGCCAGGATGTTGAAGGTGATATTGCCTGCAATACAGTGGTGAAGACCACTACTATTTCAATTCAAACCAAGATATTTCAAAAACCTGTTTTCATTCTCATTCACACCCTTCAAAATAAAATTGTCCAGGATTGCTAAGTCTACTTAGTTGACTTTCTTTTTGCCTTTTGTCAACAATTTCTATTCCATTTATTGCACAGCTGATGACAAGCCGACAAATAGCCTTGTCATATAAATAGGATTAGATAGAAGCTTAAAACATTTTTAAAAGGCAACCACCTTGTTGATCATATACATACTGACAAGAATGTTTCATTGCACAGGAACCTAATTAAGCAAGCTTAAGAGGAAACTTTAAGAAAGGTAAGCAGCTGGCAATTTTGTTTGGCTCCTTTTGATTGCATTTTTTCAGCAGGGATTTTGTTTGATTGTTTGTTTTGTATTTCAACAGAAGTCATGTATAAAAGTTGCAATGGTTCGCATTAACCTTCCACGGAGTGCTGTACGTTAAAGAATTAACGACAAATAAATTCACCTGGTGAGTTACTTACTTTCATTGCTGAAGTGTTAGCTAGACACTTCATGCAAGTGAAATCTTCTCCAAAGCAAGCAGTTTTGGAAATTAACAACAAAATAGCTCATCTGATATGAAATAGACTAAATTAAAATGTGTTGGTATTTTTCCTTTTCATGCTTTACACACTAACAGTCTTCAAACAGAAGTGAAGAATATGGCTATACTTTCAACAGGATATTAGAATTGCTAGAAGACTTAACAAGCCTTTAGTGAACTTTTCAAAACAAACCTAATAACTGAACTTGTTGAACAAAAGCATACAGATCATACAAACTGCTGTGGTATGAGATTTCTTAGAAAAGGTTTTCATTAAATTCAGTGTTACTATCAACAGTTCCAAGAACTGTTTTATTAAAAGAAGACAGCCAACACAAACTTACAGAGAGTCTGAAATGGTCCTTGTGTTTTTGGTGCACAACTGAAGTAAAATGCTGGTCACTTGGCTGAGGAAGACGATTTTCTTCATCCAAAATATCCAGCACACCTATTAATTTTGCTTCAATCAAATCTATTAAAAATAACAAAACACAAAAATTAAATACATAATCACATACCAGAATTGAACATTAAAAGTGCAAAGTGCTACTGATCTAGTTTTGCATAACTATCTTGGGAAAGCTGTTAACACAGAAAGGCACTGTAAATTAATTCTATAAATTTTAATTGTTGATTTAATCAAGATTCTATACATATTATCAAATTCTAACTTTAACACAAGGAACATAGGGCAAAGAGATATGGCAGGGATTGTTTTATTTTTACAGTGGGTCTCAAGCTCAATTTAGTCCTCTAAGTCCCATAAGTACCTGAATGCACCTGTAGTATGAGCTTTATGAGATAATTGCTTGTATCAGGTAACTGCTATCACTGGCCTGGCCCAACACCTTAAGCAAAATCGTATTTCTACACAAACCAACATTATTTTTTTCACTCACTTCTGAAGGCAGTAGAAAATCTTTTTCTCCTGACTACTCAAGAACAGAAAAAAGGCTTAGTTTAATCAGGCCATGATTTTACTAACTTACCTAAGAATACCTTATACAATGAAGAAACGTGTAAAATCTGTGGTGGGGTGTCACAGGGAACAGTAAAAGGGGTCATGGCTTAGGGACTACTACTTGTATGTTTATGTAAGCTGCTCAAGCCATTTCCATGGGTGGTAAAAGACAACTTGTCTACAGTCTTTACAACCTGACCCATTTTCCCACTATACAGAGAGAGACCTCTTTAAATAGGCATCAGGGAACCCTTTTTGATTCTGAGATTATGCTTCAAAACAAACAGGAATGGAATGGCAGGGGGAACAACACTTTTTACAGAAACATGATGGTCTCTACATGATAATAACGTTTTTGGGAACAGGCTCACACACATGCTTTAGTAAACCACTAGAAGAGGTATGGTTTGCATTCATAGAAATCACATTTTCTGTTGCTATGTTTTTATTCCCTCCTTCAGATACATTTCTATTGCTTTTTCACAAGATGGCTAAGACGCCTGATTGACAAGAGCTATCATCTTCAGTTAAGTCAGAGTTACCAACTGCACAGTCCTATCCAACATGGTGAAAACTTCTTCAGCAGAGCTACAGAAACTCAGAGCAGCAGACATTTTGCAACAGATGTTGAATTCTGCCACTATGAATCCTCAATCCAGCCAGAACTAAGTGACTAGTTACCATAAATAAATTGCTGTAAATGCAAAAGCAAGGTCAAATTCTGCTCATAATACACCAATTTGGAGAACACAAGTTGAACGTAAAGAAAACAAGTAAGCCCCTGGTCTATCAGTCTGTGCAAACCAGCACAGCAACAGGAATCTCTACAGCCTATTGCCTATAATTCATTTTGCTTCTTTGCCAATTGGCTCACAAAAAACAAAAAGGGTGGGTGGGTGGGTGTTTAAAATAATGGAAATTTTTCCCTCAGACACCCCCACACCCTTCTTTTTATTTATCTTGTTATATTTAGGCATTCTGATTAGTTTTCTATTAAAATGCCAAGAAATTCAGATGTACCACCTGCAGTTATAACACACTGCAGGACAAAATGGATCCATTACCAACTGGAAATGGAATTTAGAAAAAAAAAAGAAAGAAATCACAAGGTTTCAACAGTCATTAAAAACATGAAATTAGCACTACTTATATTTTGCCTCTAACTGCTTAAAGTAGTTTAAGCTTTTTTCTCCAAGATGCTAGTGAATAGCTTGACATTTCAAAAGTACATACCTATACAGTCCTGATTATCTACATAGCGCACTTCATTAACCCCCAGGCCTTCTTTTTGGTAAAGTTCTTGTTCCTTTACAAAGAAAAATAAGGAATAATAGTAAAAGAAAAAATATGACTCACCACATATTTTTTACCCACTGAAACTGGGCATGAACGAACACACATTTTAGAATTCCCTTGCACAGCTTACCATATTCCAACCTCACCTCCTTAATGATATGTCAATGCTTTTAGATACTCCCATTATCTACAAGATATTGCCCAATATTTGGATGCCCCATTTTAATGAATGGTATTTAGAGTAAGAATTCTTCATTGATTTTTTTTTTAAGGGAAGAAGCAAGGAAGATGCTTCTTTTTGAAAAGTCACGTTCTTTTCTAGCACAATCACGTCACACAGCAAGAAGACTACTTGTGGTTGACTCATTTTTTTAATATGAGCATAATGAGAAATCTT
This sequence comes from Anser cygnoides, assembly GCF_040182565.1. Classification (NCBI taxonomy): domain Eukaryota; kingdom Metazoa; phylum Chordata; class Aves; order Anseriformes; family Anatidae; genus Anser; species Anser cygnoides. The sequence continues at coordinate 89,009,158 of NC_089875.1, forward strand.
ATGGAAAATGATATTACTTTTAGTATCTTTTTACTGAAAAAAAAAATCAAATAATACAACATACCTCTTTCAAAATTCTTTCATTAAAAAATTGCTGCAGTTTTTCATTACAGTAGTTAATACAGAACTGTTCAAAACTGTTGTGTTCAAAGTATTCTGAAAAATAGTAAACTTCTGTGATAAACCAGCATTCCAACAATTTACATCACAATAAATAAGAGAAGTTTCATAGTGCTAACATTTAAAAATGTTTTTTGATATATACTTGTTTCTTTCAATGAAATAAAAGCTGTTACAGATTTTCAAGTTGCATGTAAGAAAGAGAGAAAAATGCTGTGGCGGATCATATTTCTATGACAAATAACAGACAGTTATATCTGGCAGCAAACCAAAGCAAGGTCCCATACAATGAAACCATACATGTGTATTATTACAGTGGTAATAACAGATTACTAGAAAAAACATTTTACTTGTTAAGAATACTTACCAAAACCAGCTATATCTAGAACTCCAATGAAGAAAGAAGAAGTCTCAAATGGAAAACACTGGTTTACCCTGTTTACCACATGGTCAAAGAGATGACTATACACCGTTTTAGCCAAGGCATCACGAGCATTGTTTGCTTGTTCCACTTTCAAGGGTACCCTATTAAAAGAAATAAATAAATGAGAGATCTTACGTTTCAGAATTTCTCACTTGAAAATACTGAGATTAGGCCCTAAACTTAAAAAGAACCTTTCCTGTCTTTGTAAGTCAGGACACAAAAAGGCTGGGCTTTAAACCTAGGTGCCAAGAAACAATCTTGCCAAGTTAGACTAAGTATGATCTTCCCAAGTTAGACTAAATATGTTATCTGTAAAAAGAAAGACTAATGTTTCACTATCCTCATCAGCAATAAGATGCAGATGACTTCTTTCTCAATCATTAAATAGTTAGAGGCTATATTGAAAATAGCCAGAGAAAGACATTTGAAACATTCTTATCAACAAAAATATTTCAACTATTTATTATGAGCTGCTTATTACAATAAAAGTTATAGTTCAATTTTGCTCTGACATCTTTGACCCTATGTTTTCATAAAGGCTATAACTGAAACTATAGGACTGTAAATTAATCAGTAACAAAACAAAACAAAAAAATGCACAGATAGGGCATGTGATCTCGTGGTGAAACTCTGACACAATCCCAAACAGGAGGATTTTTTTCAAAACACTGGAAAAACAGTGAGAGTTTATCTCTTTCCATCCCTTTTTATAAAGTTTTATTCTACATTTTGACAATTTATTGTAAGTTTACGTTTACACTGAAATTTAGCAGTTATCATTGTCTACAGTTTTATGGGTTTTTGTGTTTTGTTTTGTTTTTTTTTTTAAAGTCACAAGTTTAAAGACTATTAAATGCATGACAAAGAACTGTGGGAATATCAGAAATATAGCTCTAGCTATACATATATGTATTTACCTATTCCATGAAGTCAGTATGACAGTGACTTGCCTAAAATGCATACACTTAAAAGCACATTTACCTATCTTACTTCCTGAATAAATACATTCTACAAGACTTGCTTTTAAATAGGTTTCAGAATAACAGACAGGCGTACCAAAAATAAAAACTGTTTTACTCTATGCAGCTCAGGAAGTACTTGTAGAAGTCTTCAGAATAAGACAGTTCATAGAAGGAAAAAGCTTTATGGAAATTTTTATGAAATAAATGAGAGAAATATGAAAAATGAACTTTTGGCTTTATGGTATGATTGCAAATTGCACTTAGATCCTAATCATGTTACCAAATAATTCAAAGGTAAGATCCCCAACAACGTGAACAGAATCAAACCAGAACAGAATCAGACTGACAAAGATCAAAAACATTCCAAAGGATTTTTACGTGTCAATATAAAATATAAATACAAAGAGGAAAAAAAAAAGTTTGAAGTACTGACAGCTGCTTGACCTAACAGTATCAAAATTTCATGCATGGAAAGAAGGCCTAAAATTTCAAAACAGCTATGGGTACACAAAGGCTTTGCACAATGCTGTATCAATGTTAAACTAAACCGAAAGAAGAGATTTTTAGGGAGAGAGCCTTTGATAACTGATATAATTTGCAGGAAGGAGCAGAAGAAGGAATGTCAGGATTTTTATCACAGCAGTCCTCTTTGTCTTGAAGACTATGGGATGATGGCTTCAGCTGTATGCCAAGAGCACTTCTACTTTTTCTAAATTATCAGTTGGCTTCATAAACAAAGCAGTTCTCCACAGGTACCTCCCTATTTCACTTCTCCCCATAACTAGCCTCGTACCCTTGGAGGACTACAGCTACAACAACAATCAGTATTAAATCGAAGGTCAGCCTGCTTAGCTAAGGTGGTGGATAACCAGCTATGGAACTTTTCAAATATGCAAAAATCTACATTTAAGAAATAACTCATCTGAACTGTTCAGCAAGCCCCATGTACGAGGTGTACGAGGTTCAAGGTGCCACGGCCGCAGAACTGCTCTGTCGCCCCCTCCAGGCAGCTTTCTTCACGCAGGAGTACAAAGAACTGGCAAATCAGAAAAGGAAAACTAACACTACGCAGCTTACCCATGTTGCATCATTTCCTCGACTTCCCAGGATGCCCAAGCACTAAGCTACCTCATGATTACTATTTCTGTATTTTTCAAAGATGATACGCCAGATGCAGAAATGTGAGACTGATGGAGATCACTTTCTATTGTGACTGATAAGTCAGGGAACCAGAGACTCTGTTCACTAAGGACACCTGCAGCTAGATTACATTAGATAGTAATTAGCTTTAACACACAATCTTGTCTTCCACTAAGGATCTCCTGACTTATCTTAGGGTAACAAGTACTGACAGAAATCTTATCTTATAAATAGCAGGAAGATACGTTTACATTCCATTCTGATACGTTTAAGAGATCAGAATGCTAATGCCCACGTGTCAGCCACAGGCCTATTGCATAATAGAATACACTAAAATCATTTATGCTTTCATTTCTTTAAAGTACATTAAACAACATGACAAATGGAACAATACTCCTAGAGCATGTACTTACTAAAATGACCCTATTCTTTAAAACTATCAAATTCTACCATCACTAAGAAGAATTCCAGGGACCGCACAAAGCCCTATTTTAAATTATCACAGGATGCAGCAGAAACTTGTGGGAAGAAAATGTAACCCAGCAATGCTTTTTGCACAGCTGAAAAAGCACAGAACCACAAAACAATGCTGCAGTTTCACTGACTCAGTAGATACAGAAGAGCGCTGCTACAGAACTGCCTCTCAGAATGAGTGGCTTCCTTCTCATGGGCTTTCCTTCCTGTGATCTTCCTTTCCCCTGCTCTGCTCACCGGGTCTCTCTTCTCCTGTTTCTTGTCTGAGGGAAAAAAAAAAAAAAAATTCCTTCCTCCATTTCACCTTCTCCCCCTCTCTTCTATCCATCAGCTGTTCGTAAAGAAGAGGGAAGAATTTCAATTTTCTAGCCATTGGTAAGGCGGTAACAAAGAAAGCCTTGCTTGGTCTTCATACTAATTTCTTCAGTACAGTTCCCAGGGATTCACAGAGTCTGAGGCCTACGGGAAAGCTCTCTCATGGGCTGGGAAAATTCCACACAATCCTCAAACATTTTCCAATATTTAACATCATTCAGTTTACTTACCCAGACTACATAAATTACAATTAAATATCTGTAATTTGCCCATAGTTGTCAACAGTTAGGGGAGAGAGAGCAGGTGAAATGATATCCAAAGGCCACTTTCCTTCAGTCTGATTACTGCTTCACAGCTAAAATGGCCTGGATGAAATAACCCTACCTAATGAAAGGTTTACTTAACTAAAAAAATACTTCAGTACTATCACTAAAAATGCATTTTGGTAGAAAACGTGCTACTTCAAAAGTAGGAAGACGACTTGAGATGATGTCGGTTCAATGTTTCACAATGTAAAATGATCCACTTCATGATGATGGAGATCTGTCGGAAAGCCTCCGTGTTTCGAAAGCGTGAAGCTAGCACAGTGCATTTACAGTTTAAGAGGTGTACTGGACTTTGAATACAAACACATTATTTCTCTCTGTAAACACACTTTACATCATGGCAAAGACATCAGCCAACAAGGTGATTATTATGTTTTTTGAGGGAGACTAAAAAGGACACAGAAATGTAGCGCAGCTGTCAAGTCTCCCTGGCAGGCCACTGCACATTAGTATTTAATAAAATCCCCGGAGATAGCATTTAGCATCACTCTCCTACTGTTCCTTGTTGGCTCCACTGTCCCCAGCTGAACAAAGCCTTTGTTATACTCTGAGCACAGCGATTTCAGCTGAGCTATTTATTCATTGTGACCTACTAGAACTCACATGATCTGCTTCCACACAAAAAGTCCCTAAGAAAGAAAGAAAGAAAGGAGTAGCTCTTTGGGGTGATGGAACAAAACAAAACAATGTACTTGTCAAAACTCTAATATTAATAGCAATCAGATTGTTTCTAAACCACCCTGCCATAGCAAAACCTGGTGGCTATTTAATAACTAACTAACAGTCCAACCCACTTTCCTTGTGCATGCAGTAAGCCACATGGGAAGAAGACACGATTGTGCATTTATTAGCGTATGTTTGCTTTTAGCTGCACAAGTACAGAAAAGGCTAGAGAAAGAAGCTTAATGCATTTATCCTTTGAGATGGTGTAGGGAGTCCTCTGAATCCTTTACTGCCACCCACAAAATAAAACACTGGGGAAAAGTAAGATCTGCTGACACAAAAACACAGCTACTTGTGTTTGCAGACTATCAAGATAAATACGCTGAAGAGAAAATCTTTACAGTCATATTCCAAGGTGAACTTGAAGCTGTAGCAAAAATTATATATATGAATATGTAACAGAGCAGGTCAGAACCATGTGTAATCATCTCAGATGCAACCAGATAATAAAAAGCCAAGAATCAGTTTGAGATGACTTGTTGAGAAACCTTGCTTGACAGGGTCACTTGAGAAGTGGTGAAAGGGAAGCACCATCCATGTGCCTTTGTTTTAGGACTTGATACGTCTCACCAAACATTCTCAAAAGAAAACTATACAGACACAGTTTATCTCCATGTTACGCATACAAAAGCCAAAACCAATCTATTCTCAGAGACTGAGTCAATAGTTCACAGAGAGCACTTCCAGCTGGGTGCCAGCTGAATCTGACATGGACGTGTTTTGTTCAAAACCCTTCTGCTTCTAGTTAACACTTTCACTAATCCGGACGGAGAAATCATGAGTATGTTCATAAAAACAGTCTGACAATACTGAACTAAGAACAAAAGCAGGAAATCTCAGAAACACGATTAACATAAACTATTTTTACAAACTGAAGACATGATCTAAAAATCCACAAGGCAGATTTTGGTTAAAAAAAAAAAAAAGTGCGGTAATATACTTAGGAGAAATCAAAAATGTAAATGCATCAGCAGTTACAGTGGATCACAAGCTGAATTAAGTAAAAAAAAAAAAGTTACAAACTTTCAAAACCTGTAAATCTCATTCCACCATGTGTTAATAATGTGAGTTCCATCTGTCCTGTAGGATATATAGTTGTCTGCTCTAACTTCATCCATTATACTGACAAAGTTTCTGCCGGATTAACATATCAAAGACCTTGCTGTTTTGCTTATCATTTGCAACTGCAACTTTTTCAGTGGTAATCACTATTAAGTTTTAACTCTTGCACGTCTCTTCTTTCCAAGTATAGAAAAAGGCAAACCACCAAAAAAAATCTATTTTTTTCCTCTATCTAGAAATAAACCTCATGATCAGCTATTCAGTAATGTATTTACCAGAACAGCCTGTACCCATGCTAAACTTAAGACTCTTCCTGAATATGAATTACTTCAGAAGAGCTGCTGTGTTCCCCTAGAAGACATGACATCCAAACAGTGAAGGTTGTCACCAATGGTTTACTGTGCCCAAACGCAGCCAGGAAGATCAGTTGCACCCTGGAGATCAGGCAGTGGGCACTGAACAGTATTCCCACCACCCCTGTTTTCTTATAATTTATGATGAAGATTACTTCTCTTGCACAGCTCTTGACCACTGGAAACCTTCATTACTCCAAATCTATTCTACCCTTTGAGGACTGAAACAGCCAACGCTCTCAAGTGCTCAAAGACCAATTTTCCCCCTCATAAATTTGACATAACCTAGGTGTATTAACTCACACTCGTCACTTTTACTGGACCCACTGACGGTATATACCAAGGTTACATCAGTCAGCTGTAACTGATGTAACCAGTTTACAAGTCCACAAGCTTATGAACTGTTAACAACAATTTCTGTTTTATAGCATGAAGTATCTGTTTAAATAACAGGAGGAAATTTCAAGAGATAAAATATGCAAGGAACTTACATAAGCCACATTAATACAGTTAATTAATGATGGCTTTCATATATTAAACTTTCCGGTAAAACATGCACTAAGCTACATTTCTGATTCAGTAAACCCAAAACAATCTGATTGTTTCCCTACAATCAATATGAAGCTCCTGTGCATTCTTCCAGTGAGTGGATGGTAATTAGTTTCCTAATTAAAAAATCAATGCATTCAGCTAAACACAGAGCTTTTAATTTGTTCAAAACTGTTTAGCCCAAATTTAGTTTGATAAGTTTTCCTCAACTGCAGAAAAAAATACAACATATATCAAGTAGACAGTGTTAGAAAACCAAACTTTAAAACATACAATTCAGTTGTGTGCAGTTTAGCTAGCATCCAGCATCCCTATCAAGATGGATTAGACTAACAGAAAATCTGTGGTGCAAGCAGAGTTTTTTCATAAGCAAATGGAAACTGTAGTGAAATTGACAGTTTTCATGAAGATCAGTTTCAGAAAAGTCGTAATCGTCATGGTATTGAAACGTTACCATCACTACCCATGTCTAAACACATTCTTTGTGGTTCTTTGTTCTCCATGTGTAGATAGAAAAAAATCACCTAGGAAGTTACATTGATAATAGCTTCTTGTCGAAATGTAAGTGAATTTAAAAAAGGGACAATTACTCTTTTTTTTTTTTTTAAGGCTGCTATTTACTTCAATAGTGGTTCATTCTGTCTAGCTATAAAAAAAAAAACAAACAAGTCTTATCTTGTTTCATTATTTTATATGTTTCTGTGAAATTACATTAACTTCACAGTTAAGGTTAAACACTTGTTCACCGACAGCAAGCAGCAGCACATTTCTGGATTGCTGTTCTTTTTTTTTTTTGAGCTGGAACTCAATTTCAACAGACTTCGATGTGACACACAGGGAAAGCAATCGCTCTGACACTTAAGAAGGGTGGACACAGGTAGGTGCATGATGGGGGCTCTCTCCTACCCCCAATTAGAGCATCTCAGACCTAAATACCACAGGAGCACATCACACTCATGGGACCGCTGTGAAGCCCCCATTACAAGAGATGCGCCCAAGTATCTTCAGAAATGCTTTTGTAAAACACCCCTCAAAACGGTGTATTTGTTAAATCTGGTAATGTAGATCGCTTTCTGTGTAGATTAGGTATTTAACAGGCTGACTGCCTGTTACTCCGGCGCTGAGGCGCGGCGGGGGCTCACTCACTTGATGACCGTGCCTTTGGCGCCCCCCGCCGTGGTGAGCATGACGCGCGTGGTCAGGCTGCCGCGCAGGTCGTCCTCGTCCAGCCCCAGCAGCGCCGCGCAGCACTCCAGCGCCGTCTGGCTCCGCGCCTTCAGCGTGCAGCCCCCTGCCGAGCAACCGCCACAGCCGTTACCGCGCCGCCCAACCGCCGTAACCGCCGCCCAACCGCCGTAACCGCCGCCCTTCAGCCCCCTCAGCCCCTGCCCCGCCGCCCCCCTCAGCGTGTCGCACGCGTTTTTAAAGCGTTTTCAGTGTTTGGTCAGAAGCGTGAGGTGACTGAAGGATGTTACCCGATTTTCTGTTTTTTTGACGATGTTGAAATACACGGCACCACAAGCAAGGTTTTGCCACTCTGCGGTGTATTCCTAATCACTTTTAAATCCTTTCCTTTTTTTTTTTTTATATAGATCTTGAAATTCTGACTCCATATCACTCAAAAGTTCCCACATTTCCACAAAGAATGCCAACTAACCTATAATTGATAGGTTTTGCCTTTAAATGGTCCCATTTCATAGGCATACCAAAACAATCTGCTTTAAGGCGTACTTCCTAATGTTAATGAAACAGCTGCGGGCATGCAATTTTTATGTAAAATCCTAGGAAATAATGAACTGCAATAATCTTGGCACAGCAGCTTCAGAAGAATGGAAGTTAGCATCTAGAAATGTATTCACAGATTAAAGATGTGACTAATGAAATGACTAAATATGACTACAGCTGTGATAAAGACTTAATTCTCAAAAAAAAAAAAAAAAAACAAAAGCTATGCCTCAAAAAATCTGTATTTTTAGAACATTGTTCTACGCATACATTGTTCACAAGCTAACCTGCTTTTGAATGGAAGAACCATCCCAAAATACAGAAGTAGCAAAAAACATTGCTAACACCTAGTAACTAACTGCAGCGATGCAAGCTGCCGGATGCCGATGTTCCTGTAATCCTCCAGACTTCCCTGCTATGCACAGAAGTGCCTGGCACAGCTGCCTCCCAACTGTCACACATATGAGATGAACAATTTCCTAGATAAAGAGGTGGAAGGTGCACTTGGTCCTGCTAGTCAAACATTGCTTGAGTTCCTTAACTCTGCGCTGACGCCAAATGAAAGAAGTGAGGAGGAGTGCTCAGAAGACTTATGTGGATTGATTTTGGAAGCTCTGAAAACACCATCAAACTTATTGCAGTCTGCTCTTGTTTCGTGTTTTCTGGATATTTGAAGCAGCAACAAAACTTTAAAGGGTGTCTGGTACAGAAGTGTACTTCCTGGAGCAGTTTGAATGAACACCCTGGGTGCACACTTACAAGGTGAGTGCAGAATAATGCATGAATTTGCAATGACCATTTAAAAAATGTAAGACTTGACTCCAGGAAATATGGGTTGGAATTTCAACAATGTAAATAACTGTTCTGGTGTTAAAAAGGGTGTCTGCTTCTCTTCTCTAACCTCTGACTTTCCATACCACTTGTAGTTCCCCTTCTCCTTGTTTGCTGGCCTCCTAAAATTCCTTCTCCACTCACATTTACATCTTTTTCACTATGTCCACCTTGTCTTTATCTTTGTCAACCCCAAACTCTCACCTCACAGAAGGCCTAAGTACAGAAGCTCTCTGCCAGCTTACTACCAAGCCATGAAGCCACTAACCTTCTCTACCCTCATTGTCCTCTTATTTTCAGTCATCTTCATGAAGATGGCAAGATCAAAAATTGAAACTGGGGAGGTTCTGATATGACAGCTTCACTGTAACAATAATTAGGCAGTGGAACAAGTTTCCCAGAGAAGTTGTAGAGTCTTCTCTTTGAAGTTTTTCCCATCCCTATGAACAACCCTAAACTATTTGGTTTGAATTCAGTGTTGGCCCTGCCTTGACCAGGAAATGTTGGACAAGATACCTCCTGACAACCCTTCCCACCTGAAGGTTTCTGTGGTGATTCTGTGCTTGGATGAGGAGCCACTGAATCTAAGAGGCTAATATTCATTTAATTCTTCATTCAAAACACCTTTTAAAATGTTCTTTGATACACCCTTTTAAAAAATTTTACCAGGTTTGGCAACAGCTATATGTGCATGAAGTAAGACTAAGAGGAACTGATCTCATTTTATCTTGCAATGACAGATGAAGATCTGAATGACTATTTTTTCTCCCATAGTCATCTTTGTAGTAAGTCCAGACCAGGAGTTTCTTAATTCTTTAGTAATCTATGGACAACACTCCTCAACTTACAAAGGCTGATTTTAGTAGTAAGGCAAAAACAACTATTCCCAAAATGCTGATTCCCCTTCACCAGCCTTCCCGTGCATTCTGCTAGTAAGTACCAGCTACACTCGTACCAACTCCTCTTGTGAGCTAACATCTTAAAATCATTAAGTTTACATGTACCAAAAAACTTACTGCAATTTTTCTTCATCTCTTGAAAATACTTAATATGACATTTTGGGAAGCCAAAGAACATACCGCCTTTCACTACAGATGGAGTTTCTAATTTCAAGACGTTTTCATGACATTAGCAAGAAGTTCGATTTTTTTGTTGTTACTAAAACTCAAGTAGTTTTGAGAAACAAGATGTCTCTTTATATTTAAATTCACATTAACAATTTCTCGAACAATTTCAGTGAGAGTCTTTTTGCTTTCAGAGCATATAAATTACAACTTTAAAACAAGTAAGTAAACTTGACTGCAAAATGGGGCGATTAAAGGCTGAATTACCCTTCAATATAAGGGAGTGTTCTAAAGCAGTAATTCACATGAAAAGTAATAATCAAGAGACATTTTCAGTATTTTTTACAGAAATCAATTTGTTTCTTCTAACCTGAAGTGCTCCCAGCTTCCTCAAAATCAATATTTCCAAGGTGAAGGACACCAGCCACTACTCTAAAAAGATCAAGTTTTTCTGCATCATCCAGTCCAATCTTCTTCATTGCTGTGCACATTCTGTTGAAATCTCCATGATCATCTAAGAGTGGGTCCTTCAAGGAACCTGCCTTAAGATACTATAAAACAACAAGATGAAAAAACAACAATGAAAAGATCAGTGATTTATTTTAAAAATAAATGTAAACAATTATTTCCAGGCAAGAATACCATAACAAAAAGTATAAAAAGCATGCAAAACTCAAACTAAGTAGAAAGAGATAGAGCTTTTCATATAATACAGGCTTTGGAAGAATCCTGATTTGTTTTGTTTATACTTCGGAGCATGACCCTTAAAACTGCAACCTACTTTCAGAAAGCAGAACTTGGAGAGTTTGACAGCTTAGGACAGGAGAGCACAGGATGGTCAACAATGGAAAGGGAAAAGTTTGGCTAAAGAAGCTTTAGAGATACATATACCAAGGAGTATTTCTAGCCTCCAGCAATTGAAAGACCACTGGGGTCCTTGTAATAGGATAACAGAATGGCTTTGACAGGCCATGGGAAAGGAGTACAGGACAAATTAGAATTGGAAGCATATTCCCTATGAGTATCCACACAGACTTACATCAAGGAATATGCTTGTTAACATTTGCTGGTGACGAAGAAACAGTAAAATTGTTTGCCAATATTCTACTGGCTAAAAGAATAGCAGCTAGATTACAATATATCAATTTAACATTTTGCTGACAGAATTTCCTATTTTAAATACATCAAAAGTCATTTTAATAACTGTTATAAATAGTAGTGAAACATCTGCATGCAATCAAAAGACTAACTGAACATGCATAGATTGATTCAGGCTTTTACAATTACTTTAAAATGTTTTCAACTAAGAATTACTCATTTAAGTAGAAGCCTCATTAACATCAAATAAGCTAACAATTCTATCAAAACAAAACACCACATGCATCTGAAAAATTCACTTCACACAACATTTAAACACATCAATAAAATTAAACTACATGTTTTAATTATGTAAAATGATCACCTCATCTTCCTGATAAGGAAAACACAAAAATAATTTAAGTATTAATTGACTATTCCAGCTATTTTTATTAAAATAAACAATCAATGTTTTCATTATAATGACAGAGCAAATATTAATACCTGATTTTAAAAAATGAACAATGTATTTGAACTGAACAATGTATTTCCTGTTTAAGTGACTAGATTAGATTTTTACTTCATTGAAATTTGAACCTCTATTGCTCCTTCAAATTGACATGGCTGCAATATAAATATATTATGGCATATGTTCCACTATTTAATGTCCAACACATTTTCAGAATTACTCTTTCAGCATGCTGTAGTTTTAGAGAAACATTTCTGCCAAATTAAGTCCTTTAGAGACATATTTTATGACAGAACACCAGATTGTAAATCACATCAGTGACCACATCTTTGAGTAGCAAGAATAAGTGAATGCTGATACTTTATGCCTACATAAATGGCCAACTTCACTACACATCTTCATTTAAGGCAAATTAGGCAAACTGAGGCAAAATCTCCCAAATATCTCTTAGCCTATACACTTAAAGAGTTAAGTATCTAACAGCCTTCTGCCTTACAGTATTATCAAATCAATACTTCCATATCTCTCTCTCCATCATCCCTGATTACATAAAAGAACTTACATTCAAGACAAGGAAACTGGCATTATGGGCTCCATATTACAACATTATAAACATCAGAAACCTGGGAGTGGACTTTCCAATGCTGACCTGAGCCCAGGAAGCATCTCTACTGTCCTTCACAACTACGCACAAGCTACGTACAATCCCAAACCCAAGTTCTCTAAAGTAAAAGATCATCACTGGGGGAGAGAAGCTCTTGAGTCAACTTGTCTTAATATTATTCCTCATGTAACTTGCCATGCTGTTGAATCGTAAGTATGGGTTTCTTTAAGCAAAGAGAGATCTTCCAGCTATACAAATGAAAAATTCTTCCTTTAGGTATGAATAGATGAAAATTCTATTAGAGATTAGAGTGGAATTATAATGAAGTGTTTAAACAACTTCCAATACAGATATACTATCAATTCATATTAATTTCTTGAAGTGTCCTCAGGCAAACAAGCTCAAAGGCTTAAGGATATAAATTCTGATAATGCTTTATTAAAAAAATGTAACAGGAGATGGAACAAGAGGAAAAAAATGTTCTGAAGTTCCACTTGCCTCCAGGAAATGCCACTTTCTGGTGTAAGTCAGAGGAAGGGAGATTTACTTGTTCTGGAAGTAAAGTTGTGCTAATATTTTAGAAAACAGTTTGGAACATCACTTCAAAAATCCAGACAGTCAAAACAGCTTTGGAAGAAAACTACTGCTTCTGACATATTCCTAACACTATTAAAATTTAAAAAGAAAATGACGAAAAGTCTTGATTTTTTTTGTTTTCCACAGAAGACATTCTGAATCATTAAGTGTTACAAGAATGAAAAGGAAACAATTTTATATAGTGTTCCACTTGGAATTTTAAGATGCACATCAAAATATATTTTTAGGACTGAATTCCAAAACCCTTACCAGTAACTATTTAGACCTATAAAGATGTGTAAAATGAACATTTCATTCCACATTGCAAAACTGTAATCATTTTCAATGCTCTCTGCATTAGTTAATACAAACTAACTGAAGATACAAAACATACCTCAGGACTCTTGCGATTTTGCAAAATCTGCTTGTCTGTTTCTTTGTTAGCAAAGTACCTGGTACAGCCCCGATTTAAATACTGCAACAATAAAAACAGAAAAAATGCACACTTAAAAGGCAGAAGTGAGAGAAACTTACGCTATTATTTAATGCTCACTTTACATAGCTTGTTTCTATAACATAATAACAATACTACAGGTATTCAGAATTCATTCCTTGAAAAAGTTTTTATATTTTTTCATAATATTTAAAAAAAAAACCAGAGAAGTGCAACTGTAACAAACTTCTATTGAAAGCTTTTCAATTTTGACAATTGAAGTAGTTTTTGACAAAATGGGATATTCATTTTGTTAAGTCTCACCATCTTTTCTTTGTTTAACTCTACTAAACTTACTACATTACATAAAAGACAACTAAAATCAGGAATCAAGAAAATACATTTTATGGCCAATTTGTAATACCAAATTTTACCCCACCAAGCTGTACATAACATCAGATAAAATTCAGAATAACATTTATGTTTTCTGCAATATAGAAGCCTTAGACAGTGTTGTGAGGTGGTGAGAGAGATAGGATCAAAGAAATTGTGGTACTATCTATAATGTACTTGTATGGTTGTTTTTTTCCTCACCAGTGATATATTTCTATAAGCAATCAGAGACATAGCATAATAAAAACCTTGAACAGTCTTAAAAGCTTATAACCTGGTACAAGCAGAAGCCTAATTCGGAACCTGGCTTTTGATATTCATCTCAAATTGTATAGTAAAGGGGACAGATCAAGCATTCAGATGATGACTGACACCTCCAGTAAAATAGGATCATCACATCAACTTCTCTTTTCTGTTTTCTTCAGCTGAAAATAAGAACTCTGTCCAAAATCATGGTGAGAGCTCTTTGTCTAAAGAAACTGAACTGATTTCTTGGTCTGCCCATATACAAAGAATTTTGCAGCTAGACACATGCAGTTAATTCTACACTTTGATTAAAATTTATATACACAATTTAAAAAAAATATATCAAAACATAAGGCAACCTGAATTCTCTTTTGGAAATCAAGATGTGAAAAAATTCAGCTTCTCATATCCATCAGCTATAGTCCAGGTGCAGATTTACTGTGCAAGTTTACCTTCAAAGCCATGTGGTGCAGTCAAAGCCACCTGGACCAACAAGGCTCAGCAGAGGATTACCTAATGACTCTGAATCTCTGAAAAGTCCTGCAGGGGAACCCAAAATATGAGCAACCAGGGCTTCATGTTCTTGTGTGGCTGTGTTCAGAGGAGAGTCGAGAAGAGGAACCTGCAACTCCTTATAGTCTTTTTGCCTCGTAAATTCACACTTCCCTAAGGGAACTGCAGGGAAAGGGCAAACTAAGGGAGAGGTAGCCCCCTTTGTCACTGCTGAAATTCAGACAGTTCAGGCAGGTGAAGCCAATGCAGTTGTCTAGGTTCACGTGCCCAGAGCAAGCATGGCCAACACCGAGACAGCCAAACGCACAGGGAGGAGATTACAAGGGATCGCTTAAGTCAAGGTCAGGCAGGGGAACTGGCAGAAGAAGAGAGCTTTGTTATCCTTTGCTTTTTAATGTCGTTTCACTTCTGTGAAAAATGAGAACCGTCTTAGATCTGAGATGGTCCTATTTTCAAGTTAATAGAGTTAAGAGAAACCAGGCATTGAGCAAAACACACGAGTCTTAAGGCCCACGCTGTCTCTAACTTGGACTTGGACTTGATAAGCTAAAAGCCACAAGGGAAGTGGCAAAATAGAACAAATGTAAAACTGCACCCCTAGGGATGGATTTTTCTGAACAACTTATTTGAGAATAAAATCTTTTCCTGAAAGTTTTTCTTGACAGGCCTCCAAAAGATTAACATTGACATCTACACATTGATCAAACACCAAATGCTAGTTAGCACAATATCTCCATCTATGGTTAGAAGCCTGATAGATTGTATTTCCTCAGTAATTAACACAAGACAGATACATACTCAAGAAATAATGTGGTAAAAAGGTGAAACAAGCATTATTACTTAGAGCCATATTTTATGACAAAAACCTGAAGCAGCAAATGAGTGAAGAGCACAGAAAAAATAATCCTTACAGCAGAAGTCCAAAAATGATATGATAGTGTGACAAGGCAGGTGTCACTGTAAGCTCTTTGTAAATGCAACAGGCACAGTGAGTGCCTTCTGTGCAGGCACTCGTGTTGTTCAGTACTGCACTGCACTAGCCTGATTTTAAGCAGGTTATAATTTTGACATCCACAATTGTATGTACCCTCATGAGCAGAGCTTCGATGAAAAAAAATTCCCGAGAGTGAGCACATGACGTATCCAGTTACAGAATTAACAATCTGGGAGCTGCAAGAAATAATTTTTAATGGAGCAGTGACTATGCAATAAAAATACATCTTTGAGAATCTGCTCGAGATTTTAGATTTAAAACATACAAAAGAATAATGCGTGTGATAGTTGGACAGTAAAGAAGAAAGCTTTGGCTTTTAGGGAGCAAGACATCTGGATACCACAAGAGAATTGCATGATGTGTACTGTACAGAACTGCAGCTCTGCACCCGAGCTCATCAGCATGCAGGCACAGACCTGGCCGGCTGAAAAGGCAGCAGCAACCTGTTTAGTGACTGGTGTGCAGCTGCCGTGCCCACAGCTAACATAGGTCTCACCTTGATAACTACTGCTTTGTACAAAAGTAGTAGGAATGTTGTATCTTTAAGGCTTCTAAGACTGTACTAAATTCTGATGAAAGTGAGTGTGAAAGATATAGGGTAAAGTAACAGATAAGCACAGTGCAACAAGTTTTATTGAGAAAATGAAGTAGTAGAAAAACACCAACAAAAACACTTAACACGGTAGCATAATGCTTTGTTAGCAGTGCTCCTCGCCTCACTTAAGAAAAAGGAAGTCTACACAGATGACAGTCAGTTAATTTATGTCTGTAATTCCACAAGCTTTCCAGGTTTGCGTTACAAAACCCTTACAAGCCCTAGGCAGCAATTTGCTCTGTGTGCTTTAGAAATGCCCAGAGTTCTGCATCACCGAGATTCCAAGCCAAGCATAAAGCAAGAGACAATGGAGAGATGGAGACAAATGACAGAACTCCAGCAAACAACTAACGAAGTATCTACCAGTAGGATTTGATTTGCCAATGTTTTTCTTATCGACACAAGTCAACAAAGCACAAAATGATGTTTGTAGATACTTACAGCTCAAGTGTGTTTCTCAAAAGGATATATATATATCCTTTTAATATACATAGATATGTAAATTATGTATGAATAAGAAAAGTGCAGGAATGAGTGACTGAAGTCTTCACCTTACTAGTAAAATTGGTGATGACGGTCTAAAATGAGAGAAGGCTTAGAAGGACCCCAAGTGGGAAAACAGAAGCCTGCTTTAATAGGAAAGGAAAAGAACAATCAGGAAAACAATGAGAAAAAAGTTGTACAACCGTATTAGTTCAGCAAGTACAACCGTATTACTTCAGCAAGAAAAAAAAATGACTGCATGCCATGGTTTGGGCTGGGATAGAGATAATTTTCTTTGTAGATGTTTGTATGATGCTATGTTTTGAACTTGTGATGAAAATAGTGGTGATAACACACCGATGTTTTAGTTGTTGCAGAGCAGTGCCTACAAAGAGCCAAGGACTTTCCTCTCCTTGTGCTGCCCTGCCAGCGAGGAGCTGGGGGTGCACCAGGAGCTGGGAGGGGACACAGCCAGGGCAGCTGGCCCAGGCTGGCCAAAGGGATGGCCTGCACCAGGAGGTGTCGTGCTCAGCAATAAAACTGGGGTAAAGAAGGAAGAAGGGGGGACCACTGGGAGTGATGGCATTTGTCTTCCCAAGGAACCACCACCCATGATGAGCCCCGATGTGCTGGAAGTGGCTGAACTCCTGCCTGCCGATGGGAGGTAGCAAATGGATTCCTTGCTTTGCTTGCACGTGCAGCTTTTGCTTTGCCTAGTAAACTATCTCAGCCCATGAGTTCTTGCACTTTTACCTCCCCAGTTCTTTCCCCCATCTCTGGGGAGAGAGAGCAAGCAGCTATGTGGTGCTGAGCTGCCTGCCGATTTAAATCACAACACTGCAATGAGAGGTGTGGAACACTGAGAATTAAGTGACAATTTAAAAATACGGGAAATAGGGTTGGAGTAACTCACACAAATATAGAAAACAAAGTAAAGAAAAGATTTTGACTGACAAGAAGGACAAGAAAGCGATAGGAAATTGCATCATTTGTCAATTGTTTTTGAAAACTATTCAGTGAAATCTGAAGCAAGGGAAATGGAGGAGAAAGAAGGAAAGCAGCAAAAAAAAGTTAAAAGTTAAATTGCAGTAGTAAAACTGTTTAGTGGAAAGATGGGAGGAAAAGAATGCAAAAGCTTAATGGTAGCACAGAAAGCCAGCCTGCTTGTGGGATTTCTACTGGAAACATAACACACAATCAGGGTTATCAGGCAAAACCACATGATCTCACAAAAGGGAAAAAATGTCAGAAATAAAGCATGAGGAGAAGAAGGGAAGGCAGTAAACAAATCAGAAGTCGTAAGAAGAGCCACACTGGACTGAATTAAAAGGTCCATACTACCAATCCTTTATCTTTAGCCGTGACCTGCATTTCACCCCAGGATTTTACTATTCCTTTTTGAGCTGAGATGATAAAACTCTGCACCCTATTTACAAATATAATCGTATAACACACCATTTCACTCTCATTTACTTTCCTAGTAACTCCTAAAATCCTACTCTGCTTTTTCCCTGCCACTGAACATTAAGCTAACATTTTTAAAGATGTACAATAATTCACATCTTATTTCCTCCCAGTTTATTTTGAGTTCATTTTCATTTAGGTATGGTCAAAAGTATTACATTCAACACTGACTGTATTTATATTTTATTGGCTACTCCATGGCTTGAGTGACTGGACCAGTAACAGGTTGTTGAAAGAAGCCAAAACTCAGGAAAAAAATAAGTAGTTCTAGGGAAAGAATAAATTAGCAGATATAAAACTTAAGAAACAGAAGCATGCTTAATGAACAGAAGTAGTGATACTGGCAGGAAACATTGAGCATGGGCTTCAGGTCAAATGGAGATAAAAGTGTAAGCTTTCAGCCGAAGGGAGTGTCAAGTCTCATCATGTAACCTGGAGTGACCAAGAACGACAGAGACTCCTGTCAGATGAAGAGAGGAATGAGAGAAACTCCAAATTGGAGAAGTACTAATGACAAATCTAGACAGTAGAGAAAGACAGGAACAAGATGCAACAGCGTAGGAAAGAGAAGTGATGTGAAAGCATATAGACTGAGAAAAGAAAAGCACAACCACCCTGTCACTGCAGTTTGATCCCTGGTACGAAGTGTGAGGTAAAAATAAAGGACAGAATTGCAGGACAAAATTCCCAGGTCCTCCTAAATGCACAGTTAGAAAAGGAAGAAATAAATGCAGTTTTTCAGATTTAATAATGGGTTACCCACAGAACAGTTGGATCACAGTCAAAAAATTTACACTTTACACATCAAGAAGAGACCATAACAAAATTACTAGCAGCTGGGTATGCAACAGTATATTTTTGGAAAAAGCAAAGATTCTTTAATTTTAAAAACACAGAGGGCAAGTACAGGAAATCTTCCAATAAAGATAATATGGCAGAGAGCCTTATGTCTAGATCAAATAGATTTAACAAAAGAAGTTATTTTCTGAATTTTGTTACAGAAAAGAGTTTGTCAAAGGTAACAGGTATTTTAATAAGATCTACGAGAGAAATGCAGATATGGCAATAATGAAAAGCTTTACAAACACTGACTCCAATACTCACCCTAAAGCTGTCAGGAGAACTTAGATACAGTTTTTCCCTAATGTCTTCTGGAGCACCAGCACAAAGCCTGTAAAAGATATGATAATTCCTCTCTTCTTTGCCTTGCACACAGATCCTAGATTTCTCCAGAAGATAATGTGATACAAATCCACCAACCACGGAGTTCTAGGAAGAAGAAATATTTTTCTGATTATCTGAATGTTTTTAGTTTACTCGAGATTCAGAGTTTTTCAATTTAAAATTGTCTGACCTGGCTCTTTCAACAGATGCTGCTCCAAAGATTAAAACATATCTATATCTAATATATATAAATCTGAAAAAAGAAACTGTTACCTTCACTGTAGCTTTCCCCAAGCTCATGCATTGCACCTACAAGGGCCTACTTCACACCCACAAGCAGCAATTCTATATGCAAATATATAAGCTATGGAAGCTAAAATATACCCAAAGAAAAATGTCAAAGGCTACACAGTGGGTAGTCTTTCTGACAAAAAAAGTGTTCCATGACTTCTGTTACATACATGATATAGATGCAAGGTCCCAAAACTTCATAGCAACAAATAAAAACATCAGTAATTCATATAAAGTATTAAAGCATTAAAATCGATTTATATCTGTTGATACATTATATGCAACTCGTGCTTATTTGTGCATTAAAGCAATGCATAAATACTTAAGAGCAATTAAGTTATTCTTCAGATGTGCCTTTTCCCTCTTCTTGTGATGAAGAGAACAATTTTTATTCTTTAGTTATGGATGGAAGTAATTTTCCCATTGACTTGACCCACCATTTTCCAGTAATGACACAGTACTGTGTCTTTAACTTTACTTTCAAGGTGATAATCATATGTGGAAATCAAGGACAGTAGGTATTTGATGCAAGATAGGTAAGTCTATTTAGCCTTCTTCCAATCTAGCATTTCCATTTCATGGTGAAAATCGACACTCGTATCTGTATCAAAATTCCAGTACCTTTTCGTTGAAGTGAATTTCCACAAATTTCCCAAAACGACTACTATTGTTGTTGCGAATAGTTTTTGCATTTCCAAAGGCTTCCAATAGTGGATTTGCTGTTTAAAAAAAAATAAAGAAGTGTTAAAATTTGATCAATAAACTACCAAAATGAAAGAGAGAATAAATACATATCAATGATCCACTGACCTTGTTGGGAATAACGTTTGAAAATTGAAGGAAAAGTATTAACTATCAGGAATAACTAATTTTGCAAATTGTACTGGATATGCTGTGGTGGAATTTACAATGAAGTGCTTAGATAAATAAGACTGCAAATTACTTGAATCAATACTGTAAGAAATGCAGAGACAATCACCAGAAATGATTCAGTGATGTTCTTCTACAGCAAGCAGGTAAATAACCAATACATAAACTCTATGATACAATACACAATTTGACATTTCCCAATGAGTTGTTATTCATAAAATCTAAACTACCCACTTATCCCACAGACAAAAATGCCACTTAAATGTCATGCATGCTGCATGTTAGATTGATTAGGGAATAAAAATACGTATTAGAAAAGGGTGTTGATTTCAAAAACAACTTTAAAATGCCCTTTCATATTAGCTCAATTAAGTGAATGAGTTATTTTTTTTTTTAACTGGCTGCAGTTCTCAAGCACCTTAAAGGAAAACCCATACAGAAAGAGTGGCAGCAATCTAATGTATGTTTTATATTTATATAAATCACGCATAGCTTAGGCAGTTTGAAAATGTTTAGTAGTTATAAAACACAAGGCTTCCGAAAGAATGCATTTTACTACCTCCGAAGACCAAAGAAAAACAATTTTCTGAATTGTACTAACAATAAACCAAGGAAAATATCTGCAATGTATTTTGACGCTTTTAACTAAAAAATATTAATTGGAAACTAAGTGAGCAGAAGCTCAGATTTAAACCTCCACTGATGACCATCTACAAATTTGCTCCTATAAAAATTAAAATTTTATATGAAGGAATAACTACAATGGTGGGATAAATTAGGGATGATAATGCATTATTTAGCAGGGCATCAGCATTAACTTTTTTGTTTTGTCTAGGTTTTCATTTTTTCATATTTAAAGCTTATGAAAATGCAAGTATGACTTTATAACTGTCTTATTAAGACACCTTTGATAACTGTTCAGGTACCCAGATACTTTATGTAATGTTAATATTTTTGAAGAATTGATTATGAATAAAGAGAAATTGCAAGAGGCCCTTCAGATAGGTTAAAGGCTCCTCTATTAATACAGATGCTGTAAGCATGCTCATTAAAATTGTGCTTAAAAAACTTTAAAATTCATGCATTGGATGCCGTTTTAAATTTAAAAACAAAACAAAAACACTTTAATCATAATACCTGGAAGTACCAATTAATTTTATGGCATACTGCATCAGGCATTATCCAGCTCTTGGCCACTTTCTGTGTTCATTTAGCACGCAGTAGATTTCACTGAGAAATTGATTTAAGCAAGCCTTCAGCAACAAGAGATTAAAGCCTGCAGTACTGCTCTTGAATAATCAATGGCTCAAATATGTAAACAGAAATATTTAAAGCAAAAGTAAAAATTTTTGGTTTAGGAAAAAATAAAAGTAATAAAATCCTGAAATAAATCTACTAGAAGCTATAGACAGACACATCAGGCATTTTTAGAGTGGTTGTTTGGGTTTTGAGATATTTATGCTTTCTCAAAAACTTATTTTCTGGTTAATTAGGAATTCCATGCAACTTTAAAGATGCTCAACCGATTGACCAAAAACAAACAAAACACTCTCTTCTGACCTTGTTTGGGAACCTATTATAAAGATAGACACAATGAAAAAGAGAGAAACATTCTGGTGAGGAGGAGGAATTACATCTTCCTGGTAGTAACAGGTATGAATGACAATATTATATTCTCCTTGCAGATTCATACAACATAAAATCCAATGTTGGGTACACGTGTGAAATTCAACTCAAAGTCAAGATCAAGTATTGTATGACACCTTATTAAATAAAAGTAAAGCAAATCGTAAATAAAATATATATATATTTTAAGATCAAGGTACGTTCCGTCCTAGGAAGTCTGATAGTATTTTCATCACAGCTGATATTGTATGACATTTCAAATTTGAAAAAAATAAAATAACAAGTTGGAACCTTAAATTAAATTAAACAAAATACAATACCTTCTACAATTCTATCATCAATGTCTTGGCCAGTACCATAGGACTCTGTCAAATACCTGTAAAAAAGATAAAAATAATAAAGATAAAAGTATCTTTCATGTGTCAGGTTACCTCAGTTCAACAGGGCTAGGCACCATACTTACTGACCACTTACTAAAGGGAGGGTATACTGATTATAAGTTCCACGTTCCCACATCCTTCTAAAATAAATACAATTTGACCTTTCTTTTTTTATAACAGAAATATTCTTGTAGACTTCAGATTCTTTTTCCAATACTTCAGGATAAGTTGGAAATTTCTTTTAGATGAGCATATGGGAATTACACTTTTATACAAATGCAGTGTATCTATTCCTGTATTATCTGTATTTATTAGTAATCTCAATAGACTCATGAATTTTCATATGTATTTCCTGAATTAAAGTTCCATGCATATGGCTTCTGCATTCACAACCATCAACGTTAATAAAAAGTCCACACATAGTTGTGAGATAGGAAATTGCAATACATATTTAAGGTATAGTTCAATTTAACAATTGAAGAAGGGATTTGAAAACAAATTCAGAAGTTTCTTTGAAGGTGCAGCTTTTTGTTTTGTTTTTGTGTGGTTTTGTTTTTTGTTTGTTTGGTTTTTAAACACCACCATCACCTCCCCTGAGTACAGGGCATACCTTGTGGAAATGTACAACTAAATCTGGGACACATTAAAAACAGTTCTTGAAATAGAACCTTCCAAAAAAAGTTTAGAAACATTAACAGAGCTGTATTAGTAGTACCTTTTGCCTTCTGATTACACAAGGAAAAAGCCTTCCTGTTTTTAAAACTCAATGACATTTTGTACACAGACTCTGTGGGGGTGGGTGGCGGGGAGCAGCAGCAGTGGTGCTATTTGCCTGCCATGTAATCAAAACTTCCTTTGCTGAGAAGCAGAAGAATAACAGCCTTTGAGGACATTCCTCAGGGGATGCTCTCCCAGTGCCTGCGGTCTTTTTTTTATTCTTGGCAGGATCAAAGTTGTGAGCTGTCTTCAGTTGGGATGTCCCCTATAAATATCATTACCATCACCTTGCCGCAACTCCTACAGCTCTCCGCTAAAGGTTGCACAGGGGAAGAGAAGAACAGTAGAAAGGACGGACGACCAACCAAGACAATTCTTCCTGGGATGCGGGAGATAACATGACTGCTGAACATACATATGTGATGCAAGAGAAAAGGAAGTTCAAGATTTACACAGGGAAACAAGGATAAGGGGGGAAGGGAAAGCATTCACACTGCCTGCACTGTGCTTCCCTAGATAATCAGGCCACCTGTACTGTAGGTGAATTTAATGCAGCAGTGCTCTCCAGTTACAGTGCTTCAGAGTGATATAAAGCAGTTAAAGTATGACACAAATACGGTCAAAACTATTAAAAATATGTAAGGAAGAAAGTCTAGTATATATCAGCAATATGGCCTCCATAGTTTATGATGTTTGATTTAGTATCTGTCATACCTGAACATCAATAAATAGATAAATCTCATTATTCAGTACTTATTCAGCAAATTAGGGTAGAAGTATATTATGGAATCCCTGCAGCTGTCTCAAAAATCAATAGTAAAAAAGCATGAATACTCAAGCAAACTGAAGAAACAAAGACAGGAAAACAGACACATGCACAGTTACGGCAAAAACAAGTGTGTCTTGCAAGGCACAATTAAAGTGCCTAATTTAAATTTTATCAACCACAGTACCAGATGCACAATACCAAAATGACTGCATCATAAACCATAATAACTATATGATGTCACTACGACCGATTTATGGTTTCTGTGAATATGCAGCCATTGCCATATGTTACCATGTCAGCATTTATGTTTAACCCTGTGAATTTCTTGTATTAAAGTGTGTGTAGAAGGATACAGATAACTTACTGAATTGGGTCTTAATGCTACGTTACTGATTAATTACCTTAGAATTAATTCTGTATGTCAGACAAACACATCAACAAAAGAGATTCACTGAATAACTTTGGTCCAAAAGTACACACCTCAAAACAAATTTAGTGTTTTCTGTCTTGCCAGCTCCTGATTCTCCAGAAACTATGATGGACTGACTCATCTTGAGTACTTTCATATCACGGTATGCTTTATCAGCTTAAATAAAAGAATATATGAAACATGACAAAAATTATGTTTGCAACTCTCCTGAATATTAAAATAAAAATTAATCACAATACAAACAGGCAAATTTAACATTTTCAAGAACAAAAAGCAAATCTTTAAGTTACAATAGACTCAGTTGTAAAGTTTCTCTTTAAACTATATTATAGCTGCCCACCCTCCAACACTGACACATTAGAGCTTAAAGTCCTTGGAAACAGAAACCTAATCAACTTTTTAGGACAAAATAAAACAACCACGTAAAAATAAATCTCTTCTGTTAAATGCATTCACAAAACAGCTGAAAATCAATCTTACTTTAATAGTTCTTTTAAAGGGAAACTTTCAGTTGCATTTTGTAACAAGCAAAATCTGAGCCAAGGACACTTAGAAACACATTTGTGTATTTTAATTATTATTTTTTTGTTATGCAGCACGTACTGAAAAAAACAGCTGTTTAGACTTCAACAATTGTTTGATGACAAAACGAAGTTTAACACTCTCAGAAGGCTGTATTCCAATCAAATGCTGTATTCATAGTTTCCAGATTTTTTCTTAAACATGATTACTTTCCAAGTGACTTAAAATAAGGTTTATCCCAGTAATAATATTTAAAAACATTTTCTGCCTGTAACATAATCATCTAAAAAGAAACAGCAGATGTGTGATTTGGTTATATAATGTAAGACCAATTAAAATCATTATATTTTGCCAGTTTTAATTGTCATTCTTCACTTCTAAAATCTGATTTTTTTTTTTATTTTATGATTGTAAATTACATTAAAACTGCTTAGACATAAAACACTGGAGGTACAGAACAATCATAATTAGTTGCCAGATTCTCTCAAGGATGAGAAAACTTGCAATTTTAGCAATCACTTTTTATTTGCTAATAGCTTAAAGTAAACGAATTACAGTTACAGAGCCGCAGTTTGCATATAGCTGCAAAGTACTTAATGCTTGTTCTGTAAACGACAAAACCCAGACTCAATACGTACCAATAGCAAAAACATGTGGTGGCAACGTCCCAAGTGATCTACCCTGGTACTTTTTAATAGTATCTGAAGAATAAAACTTGGGTATATCAAAATATGGATTCACTGCAATGAGAATGTTGGCTACGTATGTCTGTGAAGAAAACAATTAACAGCAAACAATTAGCTAGTATCCAACCAAGTGGTTAAGAGCAATTTTCTATTATTATTGAAGAGTACAGCTGAAGTATAACAATTAAAATTCTCTCTAGCTAATAGGTACAAGAAGGGATATGTTTTCAGAGCTCCTCTAATTATCTTCTCAGGACTTCTGTGAAAAAACACTTCTCAGGAGAATTTCCTAACCACTGAGCTGTGGAATATGTCCTGAATTTGACCTTTCTCCCTCTTCTTTTAAATGATTTCCTATTGTATGAGTTGCTGGATCACGGATAAAACATCACTACTTCCTCCTCTAAACTAAACTCTTGGCTAGCACAATGCAGTCTCCTCCAATGACATTAATTTTTCACTATCAAATGGAAGCAACTCAGCAGGAAGGACTGACTGGGAACACACTCGAGCCAGGCAATAAAATCATTCAGCTGCGAGAAATTAGCTATGGCTGTTTCCACAGTGAGAAATACAGAATACAAATGCTCTGTAATAGAGAAGGAATTTGAGAAAAATCTCAAACAAGGTTTGCCTTTTAGTTTTTGACAATAAGGAAAACTAAAAAGTTTCATACAATAAGGAAGGTCGAAGATATGTTGTACTTAACATTTCTGAAAAACCTTTCATATTTTGGTTTTAATGGCCAGATCACATACAAGGATGAACAGATGACTGCAGCACAGAAAAAAGCAGATTTGCAAGAAAAGGTCTGGAGAAAATCAGATAAACCCTCAGCCTGAATAACTTATTTGCTTTGTTGTTACTAAGCATATCCCAAGACTGAATTTTGGACGCTATCATGACATGCTGACAGAAGATTGGACACACACAATATATTAATTTTCTTAGATGCTTCTATTTTCATCACTTATTTCTCTGATGGAAAATTCATGCACAGAGTTCCTCGTGAGCTGCAAGTTCTAGTATTAGTTTTCCTCTTAGTAAGAATACAAATGTTGTTAACCAGCTCTAAAAAATATTAATCATAAAATAAAGAAAGAAAATATACCCACTCAGGACAACAGGACAACGTATTAGTAGCAGTGGTTTAAAATGAAGAAAAGGTTTGTGAAACTAAATACTGTCCTCCCTCATGATCAGTTCAGTTTCAGAATTTATTTTATTGCATTGGGGTTTTTGTGTGCATGTGTGTTTTATTATTATTTTTCCAGGACAGCATTCGAATCACCATTTTTATTTATTTATTTTAAAGCTGGTGCTTGATCTTGAGCCTATAAAGAATTTATAGCTATGTAAAGTTAACTGCAACAAAGGAAAATAACTATACTTTTTTATGTTAATATAAAAGGGTATAACTCTAAATCAATTCATTTTAGAACCGTAGGTTAACACAAAAGTTGATTATTTAAACACTGACGCTTAGAAATTGTGTAGAATTATTTTGTATTATCACTAGCCAGGTTTCTATAAAAAAATAAGAAAGAAAATTCTTATCTTTCTTCTATTTCACAGCTGTCAGTGTCAGGGCAGATGGCAAGGACAAAATGTAATTTAGTCAGAATTCATTAAGTACAATTAGGCAATTTGATAGCAATATAAAAGATTAAGATGGACATCTGAGCTAGGAGGTGTCAGAGACGGCACCTGTTTGCTTCGTTCAAAAATAATGAAGAAAGAACCACTTTGTTAAAAGCTACTCCACTGGTGAGGTAAGTTCCCTACAGGAACAGACCTTTGTGATAGAAATGCTGTGCTGTAGTTGCAACTGAGCAGTCAAGGAGAGAAAAATCTATTGCTCTGCCTGATAAAAAAATTAGCAAGCATCAATTTGATTCAAGTCTCAAGCAAGGTAGCAAAAAATACCTAAAAACCTCCTAACTTTCTGATAGTACCATTCCTGCTAATTTTCTGTGATAGAGGAAAAATAATATTGTTTTTGTTGTTGTTTTGTGTGTTTTGAAAGGACATTTATTGTCAGATTAGTTGACATGACAGATAATACTTACATAAATTCTGTCCTTACTGTACCGAACTTTGATATTGTGAAGGAGAGTGGCTTCATTTAAATACATCAGGGAACCTGCAAATAAAAAACAATCATATACCATTAAGAGCACAGAACTACCTTAATGTACAGCCAAGCAATTAAGTCTAAGGATTAAGGAGCATTTTACTTCCCCTCTCTTTGATTGTAGTTTAATCCTATCATTCCTTCGCACTGTGTTGAGGCAGAAGAACTGCTGACTCAATATATGCTTTAAAAATTGTACACCTACTCCTTATCGTACAACCTAAGTTAAAGAAAGTTGCTGAACGAAGAATTAGATGACGGGAGCCTCAACACATTGTGCTCGGTATAAATTGTCAGTTTTAAGGTCCTTTTTAATGTCCTTCCAGACAAACACGGTGTGTTTCCCTCCATTCTGTCCCACGAGTGTGGAAACCAGTGCCTATCAAAATCCGTAAAACCAATGATGTTCCCTTCCAGCTCCTCTCTACAACATCCACAGGGTAACACCATCTTGTTGCTACTAGGCCTCCTCAAACAAACTATCGGGGGGGAAAGGATGTTAACAAAACCAAGCTATTTTCTTACCCTGTTAATGTAAAATAGCTAAACTAACTTTGCCAACATGTTAGCAAAGGCAACCCAAGGCAGAGAGCAGGCACACACACACAGTTTCAACGTGCTGGCAAATCTAGGCCTTGTTTTCAGAAACAAGATGTTTAAGACACCAGAAGGTGTTGGCAGCCTTAATTAGAGAGAAGTGAAGGCACTACTTATTACACAGCCTCGATATTCAAATATGCCGAATCCTCTATCTGCCTAAAATTTTTAAGTGCACGACACTATTTTGTCTTGTTACAACTGACTGACTGCCATACTGGTAAACCTTACGGATTAGTGGCACTTAAGTTGTAGATGGAATAAGCACTTAATGGTACCCCCTACCTCACATGAGGGCAATATATGAATGGTCAGTGCACAATGACCAGTGAAGTGTAGAAAGCTGGTATCATTTCTGAATTTGGGCCGCATGGGATCACCAACGCCCTTCCTCAGGGGCCCCAGCAGAGAAAAATGTTCTAGCTCATTGCCACAGATGTGCAAGAGAGACTGCCAACTCTTATTACCTGAAGTACATCTTCCCAGAGACCTCACCCAGCAAGGATGCCTGAAGCCCAGCAAGGAGTTTAACTTCTCTCTCCACCCTCCTCCTGCTGACCCGTAAGGTACTGACAAAAGATAATGGGAGCATCTCAAGAGCACGTGTGTTGTCTTTTTCCATCCTATACCGTTCCTTCGGCAGAAGGACAGGGAGTAGCTCTGCCTCACGCCATAAGCACCAGACCAGCCTGAAGCAAAAGCAGCTTCTGCAGTGGTTTGCAGCCTCCCTCTGGCTTGTGTAGCTCCACTGAATAGCAGCACTTCCTTCCCTAGGTGACTAAATGTGTATCATTTGAATTCTCACTGTTGAGTTGAGAAGCTACTAATTGTCTTCATACCCTTAAAATTCAAAAGAAACAATCCTCTCCCTTGATTGCATCTTCATAAGAACCTCTGGGGGTGTGAAGTATATTTTAAAGGAAATAGGCATTCTAATAAAAACCTGATAATTATCCAGTCAACATAGGACCCCGAATTTTAACATGCCCCCAGTATTCTCTTAGCACAAGGTTTCCAGCCCTGTTAAAGGCACTGTGCCTGCAGACTCGGTGCAGAACAGGAGCCTGCTCCAGGGGAAACATTGCTGCCTCAAGACAAGACTAAGGCTTAAGTCTGCAATTTCAAAATCTATCTTCTTTAGAATAAATCCCTTAAAAGTGGCATTCATATCCAGAGCCACAGGAAGTAACCAGAGGGAGAATTCTGCATATTCATATGGCTCATTAATAAATATAACCAGTGTATGTGCATTTAATAGTCCACGTATTTATTTGCATACACACACACAAAGTTCACAGAAGTCATCAAGTCAAGCACTTAGTCAGGAAAAACCAATGCCAAATTTACACACACCGGCTCTCCTGAGTCTGCAGAATTTTATTTTATTTTTTACAATTCTTATCTGATAACCTGCCCCCCTTTTCTTTTTAAAACTCGTTTCACCTCAAAATCAAGAAGTTCTGGTTTCTTTTTTTGTCCCCTTATGGTGACAGACCTCCAAACCTAAGTGTGAGGGAGTGGAAGAGGAGTGTGAATCACAAGGAAAGGTAAATCCTTTGTCTCTGTACCATTTGCAATATTTACTTTAAATTCATGTTTGAGGAAGGGCTAGATTCTCAAAAAGTCTTTCTTGCAGCCAGTGCATTTGGGATGTAGAAGACCAAGAGTAGGGGCAAAAAAAAAAAAAAGCAATACTTAGCAAATTACACCCTAGGAAGGAGTTAATCACTAAGCATAGGTTGGAATGGTAAGTGTATTATTAACTAGACCTTCAGGATTTCTCAAAGCTCTATTATAAGGAGAGATGGAAAACACCCAGTAGTTTGTAAAGTGAATTATATTTATATAATAATTATTCTTAAAGATCTGTGACGATCAGCACAAATCCTCTCTGTGAGAGAAGGAAACTGAACTTGGTTTCACACATGCTAGAGATGAACATCAAGTGTGGAGCAAAAAGTGGAAATATATTGGAAAAGTCTCAAAATAATATTTGAAACAGAAGGGATTGCTGGACAAAATATTTTTAAGTTTTATATTTTAGCCAGTAAGCCAAAGAAGACATTCTCTCCCATAGGATGACTGTTTTAACTTAATTGAATAGCACTTTGCTAAAATCTCGAATGACTTCCAGTATCTCATTCCAAATTTCAGTTCCCTGACTAGGACGCTGAGGTGCCAGGACATCTCAGTAACGCTGCTGTGACAGACGCACACATTAAATGCATTTCCCTAACAATCATCATGTGCAGAGAAGACAGGTACAAACATCAGCAACTGGAAACAAAGCTGCCAGCTTGGTTCCACCTCTGACAACACTGTGCCATTTAAGTACAATCAGAAGCCTCAAGCCTTGCCACAAGCTTTTGCTTGTTCCTTACAGAGCAGTTTTAACATCTGTACTTCCTGCCATGGGATACAAATACCATCCCCCTGTTCCACGATATAAATCTTGGTTCTTAAATCATCAACAACTTTCAAAGTCCTACCTGCTATTTATTTTAGAGGAAGAACAACGGAAGCTACTTTTGCCCACCATTTACAAAGTTACTAGCATTTTGGCCAACCAGTAATCCCCATCGGAAATATTTAAAAGAATTTCCTTCACTAGATCTTCAAGATAGGATAGTCTCTGTGAATAGATTTGCTCACAAACAGCAACAGCAGCAAAATATTTTAACAGTTCTATAAAATCTGGTCCTTTCTCACTCATCTTGGTACTCTCTCCCCTCACCCTAGATTTGCATACTCGATTTGTTCCACAGATCTAACTATAAACAAACATTATTTAACAATAAAACCTCACAACACAACATGTATTACACTTCATTTTTTTACAAGTTCACTTTATTACAAGTTCACTTCAAAGGTCCTTCTCCAGCAGCCCTCTTGTCTAATTCACTATAACCTATTTCCCTTTCCAATGGCCTTAGGGGGTCCATATTCCTGTTTCCAGTTTTAGAAATGTTATCTTAAAATTTATTTTCAACTACTTATACTTCCACAGGAATGCTATCTGAGAAGTGGGTCGCATGCAGGAAAACACAGTACAATAGAGCTGCTGATAAGGCAGCTCATTCTTTTGCTGAGAGATTCAGTTAGCGTCAAAATGCTCAATTCAGTTGATCAAAATGCAGGTAAATAGCACCTTATATATATATATATATATATATATGAATTAGTCAAGTAACAGCTGTATGTGGGAATAACTCATGTAATCATGAATTCCTCTAAAGTGTTCAGCTGAAAATTAAAAAACACAATAAATGATATTTAAAACAGGCTTACTTTAATAAGTTTCAAGGACTAGTAAATTTCATACACAAACTCAAGCAAAGAAAACAAAAGGACTATAAGAAAAAAAAACAGGGAGCTTGTAAAGAAACAATATTCTTTCCCATACAATTTTTTTCAAATGGATAATTTATTTTAAAATTCATAACTCACAATTATCTTCCACATCCTTTTTGCTGTCCTCTTCAGCAGGAAACACTTGATTGATAGCAGCCTGGAAAGTCTGTTAGATGAAAAATACTAAAATTGTTGTCATTCCATAAAAATAGAGAGTTCAAAGATGTCTTATGTCAGGTTGCAACTAAATGCACCATCATCATGCATAGTGAAAAATGAAGTTTCTAGCTTTATATCTCGGCACTGGAAATGTTACTGAGCTACCAGGTGCAGATAGGAACAGCAGCATTTGCACTACATTACAAAAACCAATTACTATAATATATATTCTTATTGTAAAAATATTTGATGCATTTTGAAAATTGCACATAGCCATTGGCATGTAACAACAGACAACACCAAAAATGAAGATTAGAAAAACAAGAATACTGCAAAGGGAACAGAACTATGAAGGACACACAATTTCCTCAGCTTTGCAAAGAAGCAAAGATAACAAAAAACAAATTATTAGTTCAGTGAAAGGACTGTATTGTCATCATCATATCTTGTTTTAAAACATTCTCACTTAAAACATAAATATTCAATATATAATATTCTCTATATCTCCAAATTCTGTAGCTTTGGGTGTTTTCTTTTTTTTTTTTTTTTTTTTGCCTTCAACAAACCAGTACTAAAGTAAAACAAGACTTTCCTTCAACCCTTGTACTCCAGTAACACAAAACAGCCATTTAGCAACTGCTCATATCCAACTGGAAAAATTAATAACAAACCCAACTTTGTTTATCCTCTGTTCTTTAGAAATCGTAATTTATATTGTAAAGATGAAGAAATATCCTATAACTTTTTTTTAAAAAAAAAAAAGCTTGCAGAACTGTATTACAGCATCTGCACAAAGCTACTGAATATTGTAAGAACTAGGCTTTTAATTATACTTCTTATTTACAGTAGTAATAGCTTGTCTGAGCTACCTAGGAATGAACAAAAACCTTGTTGTACCAATTAAACGTGACAGAGCTGCCATGCTGCTACAGGCCTTTTCCCCATGGAAATGAAGACAAGAAGCCTACTTAATTCTTTCTCTACTAGTTTAAAAGACAACCAACTACATCTAAAAGAATGACCCTAATAAATAAGCAAGTTTGCTTGCTTAATTAACATCGTACCCAGCAAGACAGTACCATGAGAAGCATCTCACATGGATGTTTAGAAGAAATACAGTAACTTTTTTCATCTTTGCTTCCGTACAAAAGACACAATAAATGTGATTTTGCAACTTAGACCACTGTGAACAGCCACA
Organism: Anser cygnoides; assembly: GCF_040182565.1. Classification (NCBI taxonomy): domain Eukaryota; kingdom Metazoa; phylum Chordata; class Aves; order Anseriformes; family Anatidae; genus Anser; species Anser cygnoides. The sequence continues at coordinate 89,041,967 of NC_089875.1, forward strand.
AATTCCAACTCCCTTTAAAGTGGCAAGGATTAAAAACATCCCTGAGCCAAAATAATTGTTGCTGGTTGGAAAACATTAAGTCTGTAATATCCCTTCCCTACAAAGTTACCATACTATATGCTAATTATAGTCATAAATTATACTTTGCCATCTCCTTATCAAGATTCAATGCAGAAAAAAAAAAAGTGCATAAAAAGCTTTTGTAAGGGAAAAGCATCTGCATGGTGACTTTGGAACTACTGAACATCTGTCAGACCAACCTCCTCCACAATATCCTTCATGCTGGAGCCACAGGGGATCTGAACATTACCTACCTGCAAGTTTAGCAGGGTAGAGAGCCCCCTCTTTCCCTCCCTCTCAAAACATTGCAGTTGGAACATCTCACCATAATTTTCTCCCCAAGTTTGTCAACAATAAAGGTGGTTTGCATTGCATAAAGTCATATTTGAACAACAATTTCCCCATGTACTCAGTTCATTCTGCATGCAGAAGTGGAAAAGCTTAAAAAAAAAAGCTTGACTTACTTCACAAAAATCTGACTTCAGTTTTTCTTGCTTGCTGACGTGTAACTCAAGTTTAACCACTAACAAATACATATTTACTTATTTTTTTCCAAAAGAGTGAACATGATGTACAGCTGTTCTGTAACACTCTTCACAAAGTTTTGACACCAACATTTCATGGATCTAAACCCAGCTATACCTCAGAAGAGGAAGGAAGAGCCTTTTCACTGTCCTCACCACTCAGCCTTCTGATCAAAGATAAAGCTCAGTGAAAAATTAAGGAAAACTGATACTGGTTACGTCTTCCTTCATTTTTTCACACAATGGGAATTGTGAAATGATTGCTAGGAATTGCAATGTTAGATATGCTGCAGGGACAGTCAGCTTGTGACAAATCAGATGTCCTTCTTCTAGTCCTTCCTACCTTCTGTAATTTAGTACAGTATCACATTAACTATTTCATGAGTCATAAAACAAATAGGCAATGTAAAAACAACTTAGCAACTGTTTTTCTGATGGACTTTTTTAGATCAGACGTGAACATGAAGCCTCGTTTAAACTATATCAACCAAGAATTTTACTCCTGTCCCAGTTACTCTACTGCTTTATGTTTAAGGTGATTACTTATCATATAGATAATACATTACCTAGATGTGTAGGGCTTTGAATATTGCCAAATACTACTAAAATTTAATATATTAAACAGAAAAATGGGCAAGCTATTTCATATCCGCCATTTAAAAATTATCCAAAGCGATTATTTACTCGCCCCATATTTTGAAACACATTGACTGTAAGAAGAAAACACTTCAGGCATATTTGGTCAAAGACATTTACATTAAGACATAGCTTAGGACGATCTCATTCTAAAAAATGGACAGGATACTGATCTTATGAACCACTTATGAAAGTGGTCTCAGGAGGCAAAACAGAGGGTTTGTGGGTTGGTGTTTTTTTTCTTTTTTCCTTTTTGTAATGAAGCAGCCCTTGAAATCCAATGGCAATCTTAACTATTCTCCCAGAGACAAGATGAGTGAAAAAAGATACCTTTCCATTCAAGCAGGATCTTCTTTCTACCATGTAATAAAATATGTGTAACCGTGCCTTCCTTTGTATCTTCTAGATACAGACACAGAGACATCCCTACTCTCAGCTGCATTCTACAGAACAGCCTAAAGCAACACAAACTGTTCTTATGATGGACAAGAACCTGTCTCTTCTGCTCAAGCAAGCAGCACTCACTGCTAAAATACTGCCTTTGCTTGGGAACACTGAACTTTGGACATTCTGATCCTTACTTTCAGAATACATTTATTTATTTATACTTAACCTGGGGAAATGCCGTGCTGGTTATTCAGAACATACCGGAACAGCTTTCCGGGACCCCTCAGAGCCTTTCTCAGAGCCATAAAGTGCTTCTCAGGTGACTGCAGCAGGGGTATGGACTGGTGTCTGCAGCAACACTTGCCTCCCCAGTACTGCTAGGAACTGATCACTAGAGAAACTCATTAGCCGCCCCCTGTGCCTCTGTACCACAAGGGTCCCAGAAAGGCATCTCACGGTGTATCTCTCCCTAGTCACTAAATTCAGATTTGCTACCTCCAGGAAAAGAATAAATTCCCCATTTGACAATTTCACTGGGATCTGCCTTCTCCCTGTTGTAGCATCAAGCAATACAACATAAAAGCTATTTTCTCGAGGTTGGGATTTCTGATAAGTTCCAAAAAGTACATTCTGAGTAAAAGACGTGTGAATGCAACACCAGCTGAGTCTAACAACTGGCTGTCTTTCTATCCACCTTCTTCCTGGCACACCATCGTGGGACTGCTGGCAGGACGTAGCTGCTGGGCTGAGCCCCCTTTCTCTGCTCAGATGCAGAGCTCATCCTCAGGGCAGTGCTCCGTCCCTAAGAGGGACAAGGCTCATTAGCAAACCACTCTCCAGTTTCCCCATTTTCTTCATAGTTGTGGCATTTCAGCCTTGCAAGCCCATGCTTTTGGGAGCAACTCTGTCACATAACACATCCCCTGTTCTGATAACAACCTCTCAGCGCTTGCATTACTCCTTCCTATACAACACAGTCTCGGTGACTCAGATCCCCACCTCTCTTCAGACATCCAGCTTTGGCACAGACATGTAAATGTTCTTGTTAACTCTGGATGGGCTGTGGTACCCAAAAATGCTATTGCTGCTTTGTAAGTAAATCGGTATGCTGGCCAACTACCTTCGCCCAGTCTGGACTGGGTAACTTGGTTTCACAACACGAAGAAATCTTTGACCACGCTTGCCCTAGGTCTTCCTTCCTCTTGCTGCTGCTTGCTGCCATCCTTAAAATTTTCCATGTCTTCACTGTTAAGGTGGATCCATTCTCTGACCTAGTTTGCTGTGCCACATCAGCTTGCCAGCACAGCTGAGAGGGTGCCGCGCTGCCACGCCACAGCTAGCTACGGGCAGGGAAGGGAGGGAAGACTTTGAGACAGCGTGAAACTGCTGCCTTGCAGCATTTACTGCAGTTATTAACAACTTATTTTAATTAACCATTAAGTGGTATAAAAGGCAACAATCAAGAAATGCACATACACACATTTCCTTTTCAGTCTGTGATCTCCGGCAAGGTACCAGCCTCTACAGGGAGTACATATGACATGCTAATGACCCAGATTAAAAAATAATAATAAGTTACACTGCCCGGGTATGTTTACAAGATCGAATTACTCATCTCCTCCCTGTAATTATCGTGGGCAACTCTGGAGCTGCTAGATCACTCCTTCTTACTGAAGAGCACTTTTGAACTGTCATTTGGAGTAAACAAAGTTGATAATAATGGGTATAAATGCTGAGCGCTTCAAATTAATGGTCTAAATGCACAAAAAGTCAAGAAGCAATGAGAAACATTTCACTACAAAAGGAAATCAATGACACCTTGAAAAGACTGAGAAGGTAATCAGCAAAATGTTTTACTCCACTCTATTAATATAAGGAAGTTTGATAGTTAGAAATAGAGGACCATAATCTCTGGTGGATTTAAACACCTAACTGTGAAGTGTTCAGTCCCTTACAGAAATGAGCTGTAAGCCCTTAACTGATTTGCTTAATTCAAGACAGCCATAAACAGAGTAACAAACTTTCTAGATGACACAGATTGTTCACTCAAACACCAACCAAAAATATCAGTATTTTAGGGTAATTTTTGGGGGGGTTTTATTAAAAAAAAAGGAGGTTAGAGGAAGGCACATATATTAGAAATAAATAGTGATTCAAGAATCTCCTTATCATCTGTTTCTGTTTCTAATATATGAACTTTTGCTTCTATCACATCAGAACCATTTGGGGATATAAACAGAAATAGCACTGGGGGTCAACATCAGTTAAGTCAGTAAAAGATCACTTAAACATGGGTTTAGAATTTTTAATATATTTTTGTCTGAATAATTTTGTTCTTTCACAGACTGAAGAATGCATACTATTACTAAATCCAAAGACCTTATCTCACAGACGCAGATATCAGATCTTTTTATTTCTAACGAAAGAAAAATCAACTTCCTCTACAAGACTTAAAAAAAAAAAAAAAGTCTATAAACATTCCTCCCAAAGGAAGAACTGCTGCATAACCTTTTGATCTGTGACAAAGCATTCTCTATTATTGTCGACATGAAGAAAAAAAAGTTTTACTAAAATAAATTTGCCTTTCCATATCTGAAGTTACAAAAGTACAAAATTGTTAGAACCAGCATATCACATATTCACAAAGACCAAATTACAACTTTTAAAATGGTGTATAATCTTATTCCAGCAAGTAAAACCCAGGACGCTGACCATCTGAATTAGGATAATTAATAGTTACAAGGCACTTCCTGTAAAAACTGACATTTAATTAAGATGTGCTAAATCCAAAAGATGTCATGATAAACGAAGCAGTTTGAACACACTAATTATGACTTCACTTTAAAAGCTGCCTTTATTTTGCCTTTAATTTGCTGTAGCAATTCCATGGGACCTTTGTTTGACATTCTTGTTTCAAAGTACTTGAAGTAAGAGGATTCACCACTCAATCAGTAGTCTAACAGAAATGTGTCTAATCTAAGATAGAGCCTAGGACACTACTATAGGAGTCTCTGTGCATCTAAGGCAGAAGAGAGAAGCTAATCTCAACAGCAGACCCTCAACAGTTTCAAATTTAGAAAAATAAAGTATACAGTATTGAAACAAATGGCTATGGAGATTCAGTTGTCTTCTCTTTCATGAGCACGTACCCACATGCAGATAACTGACAGAAAGCATGTGCTTCTTATCAGCGGGATATTTCATTTGCAAGGCAAGTTAAAGCTAAACAAAGTTCCTTAGCCAAACAACAGAGCAGAATTTTTTTCCCCCCACTCATTCAGCCTGCATGTAATCGTGGATATCTGCAAAAATTTGGCCTACAGGTAAAATATTTTTGTAAGGTTTTTCTCACTTGTCAGACACTTACCTTGCCTTTCTGATTCAGAGGCTCAATAGTTAAGTTGTCAGTACCAATGTCCGCAATCATGCCCATCTGAAACCCATCAGTTGGGTGTGGAGCCCAAACGGGCTTCCCGTCCTCCATTGTGGGATCTATCCAGTATTTCCTGTAACAAAAGATATATATATAAAATTTAAGAAAAACATTTTGTATATAAATGTAGTAAGCTATCAGGATTTACTACACAGACTTTAGCTTATTATGTTTACTTCTGTTATTCAGGGTGGAAGTAGCCAGAGCACAGACAGGAGCCAGCCTGTCAGGACAAATTCTTCCAGCCTTCTTCCATCCTGTGACACTTCACTTACAGAGGACTCCTCCCTTGGACCGGGGTATGAAGAAGATTCAAGGACAGATAATTTCTGGGTGGTCCACAGACTACTCTCTACAGCTCTTAGGTCCCCCTTTTGGTTTACAAGTTGGGGAAATTGGGCAATCTCATGATCAAAACAGAAGTACAAGACAGACTCAAAGCTAAGTCTGTGTACAAGCAGTCTTAGTGCTTACATGCACCCATATGGACACATACATACTCATGGGACTAACAAATGCCTGTACCTGATTCAGTGTGCAAACACCGAAATTTCTGTAATGGGCATATGTCCAGGCAGGTGAGCAGCAATGTAGTCTCCTGTTATTTGAGACAAGTGAATGCGCACTCACTTTTCACATGGCTGGGCACGTGGCTTTTAAATAACACTTACTACATATTCCCAATAGATAAATATATTGATTTATCACATTATTAGCTTTTGAGACACTGGCCTCCAATAAAGCAACATTAAAACCCTGCCTCTTGACCTTTTTTTCTGTTAAAATATGACATGAAATTAGTTTTAGATTAAATGGAATCTATGCCACACAAGTGAAACAGATGCGAAGGCCAAGTCATTCAAACCTTAGGCTCCTCAAGCTATGCAGCTAAGTAAGTTCCCAATTAAAAAGAGTATTTGATTGTGTGCAAAGCTCATTGAACCAACCAGGAAAGCTGCCAGGACTGGCACATTGTGAATGGCCAACAGTGCCATTTTAAATATGCTGAATTCGTCCTTTTTTTTGAAACCTGCTTTAGAGTCCTTACCCTAATGAGAATAGGGAGTCCAAGCAGCTTGAAAGGCTCACTTTTGGCCATTTCTCATTCCCCTCCACAACTGATTCACGTACCTGTGACATGTTTTAGTGATCCCTAAATTTGTAAAAAGGTTCCTCACATCACTAAGGTGTAACTTGCCCCTCCCAGCACAAGTCAAATGAGCCTGCCAAGCAGGAATGAAAACACCAGCAGCAAAACCCTTAGATGGGAAACATTCCCCATTTTCCTATTCCTTGCATCTGAAGGAGAAAGGAGCTGCACAATTTCTCACAACCAGTGAAGAGGTTGCAGATCCCTTTGTCACAAACAGTAGCAAGGAAAGGAAAACATCGTCCCACCAGGAAGTTGTACAGCTGCAAGCAGAAAAGGACACTCTCGTCTCACAGAGGATTTGTCAGAACATGCTTCCCATGACCTGCTTTTTGCTGCCTCCAAGGAATTCAGAAAGGTCTGAAGAGAAAGCAAAGCCATGCTGCGATCGCCTGGGGAATGCTGCTGGTCTCAACACCAGTTAAGTTTTCAAAGCACACAGCGATCTGCTATTAACTTCAGTCTTAAATGGCAGAGGATTTAAAGTAATTCTAGAGCAAAGACCTCAGAGTGCAAAGTCAAACTTTCTTTAAATGAAGAGACTTTGAAAAAAATTGTTACTGAGTTCTTCATTCAGCACTGACCTGTTCAAATGTACTCAATTACTCAGTTAACTTTCCCTCCCCACATGCAGTTCAGGATGTATGAAGGTAAAGATTTAAACATATGTTTCTAGTGTATTCTATTCATGCAATTCATGCTAGTTAAAAAGCAATTATTTAATACAGGAAACTTTGCATTTTACTTTTTTGGAGCACATTAACTTCTTTTAGCTGCCCACAGAAAGTTGCTGTGCTACCCCTCAAGCATCCCATTTGCTTCTATTGCCTCCCACAACCGCTGCAAGCCCCAATCATCCTTAGCACGTGCTGCTAGCAGCACAGGACACATCCTGTAAAATAACATCTGCAGTCACTGGCAGCTGGCTCTTGGCTATTCTTCTTCACTTTCGGATACTGTAAATCAGGCCCCAGATACACCACAGCTCTGGGGTTACCTTTTTCCAGCGGGGCCTGGCCTCTGAGTACCAGTGCCACGATGGGTGTAGCTGCTAAACGTCAGAGTTTATTTCTGAATACAGCCAGGCCTTCATTTCTTCACAAGCCTATCATTTTCTTTTAAGAAATGCCTATCATTTTCTTTTAAAATGCTACTTCAAATTGGAACCTGAGAAATATGCCGCACAGCCACTAAAAACAAGGCAGCATGGCCAGCTCTCTGGACACAACCGTGCTGCACAAGGAAAAAACCCGGACATCGCTGCCAACATTTCTGCTGCGATGTGAATCCAATCCCTCCAGCTGGTATCTGGAGGCTTCTCCTTTGTTCGCTGGCATGGGCTTTTGCATTCTTGCATGTTCTTAAGCCTACTTCATGCTTTATTAACAAGTAATGATAGGGGAATGTCGTGAGCTTAAAAAGTCCTTTTGAAAGACAGAGCAACAAGTGAATTCCACCACAGCCAGCAAAATTTAAGAAAAATACTTGAGGCTTTGCGAGCATGTCAGAACCCAATGGCTGAATGCATCTAAATGAAAATGTAGTAGTTATTCATGACATAATTACTTTTAAGAAATACAATCTTCTGCCTGCAAAGCAGCCCAAAACCAGTGGCTGTAACATTCCCTTTTCAGCACCACTCTATGTCTCTATTAGTTAGGGCTCTGACAGGCTTCTGGCAGCACATTATAATTGGAAGCTGAAACCTATCAGGCCATACCTGATCTACTATCTGCCTTCCCATCTGATGTAGATGCCCCTGCCCTTGAGACTGCTGCATGAAGTCTGAACCAGCTCTTGCATAGCCAGTTTGCAGCTCAGCAGTTTGAGATGAGCATAAACAAAGCAGTACGAGTTTAACTCCCTGGGACAAGTCCTTTAGAAAAAGGCAACAGCACTTTATTGAAACATGAAAGAATGTCTTAGTGATTGAAACATATGTATGACAGAATACAAACTGGGAAAACTACAGATTTGAATGGAAATGAATGACAAATCCTATTTTGCCCATAAAGTATACACATTTGCTCACTACAGACCATTCGTTATTAGTGTCTTTTTCCATGTGCTTCTATCTAAATCCAACTTACATTCAACAAATTTCACTACGCTGTTGACAGAGGACACTGTTCCTGAATACCAGAAAGGAAAACTATTCATATCCAGGCAGCACATCTGAGAGCAGCACCACCAAATACGACAAGTCTCAAACTCACCTGAAATATGCTTCCAAACAAAGGAGGCCAAGATTAGCAATCTTCCACATCTGAATTTATACATATGTATTGAACACACATTGAAGATTAAGGCAGGTGATTATAAATTGCTAGCTCGTTTTGGACTTAACAATAAGGCTTCTTCCAACATGAAGCAGAAAACTCACAGAGGTTTCACCAACAGCTAGGAGTCAGCCTGGTCTGAAGCTGGTAACCCCAAGAGCCATTCCTTCAAACGTCAGATTTTGTATTTCCACAAGTGGCCAAGCAGTAACATCACTTCTGATAACCCCAGCCTTCCAGAAATCATGCTGAACACTTTGGAAATGCAGACTCATTTTTTCCAGTCCTCTGACAGGTGCTTGCAGCTTCCCACAAGCAAGTGCCTTCACCTGCTCTGTTATACAAAAGGGGCTACATTTTATACACACACACACAATTTAAAAAAATGGAAAAAAAAAAGCCTTGCTTTTCATCGGATTACTTGTAACTGCAGAAAAGAGGACTAAACTCCAAAGACAAGACAGCTGCAAGCCATAGGAAAAAGCCTTAATTATTAGTAATCATATTCAACTTGTTCAACATTAGTAGCCAGCAGTTCAAAAAACTTGCAAGGCAAAATTATCCTGCCCTCACCAGACTACAAAAACCAACACCCTCAGTCTTCCCTAACTTCTTCCACACTATTATTCCCTCCTTTAGAGAATATTTAATATTATTTCTCAAAATTAATAAATAAAATCTACATAATACATTGAGTATGACTAAGGATTCTTCAGTTGAAAGTTGGTATGTTATCATCCCACTATTTTACTTAAGTATTATTGATTTTAAAAGAAGGCAACACAACTACATTTTGGTTTTGTAGAGTACTCAAAAGGAAATCAGAGGCTATCATCAGGTGAATGAACTCCAGAAAGGCAAAGTGCAGTAATGTATTTACCAAACTTATCACCAGAAGTAGGCATTTGCATGATGTGATCCTGTTTACTATCCTATGAACAGTTTATCATACCAGGGCACTCTACTAATTGCTGAATTAACTAATTAAGGCAGGTGAAAAATAAAACTTCATTAAACAACAGACAGTAGTATATCGTCAGGTTGGCTAATAAAGAAAATAAACTGGTAGCAAATTATCACTGTAAAAGCAAAATTACTACGTTATTTTATATTTTGTATATTGTGTGTTTCAGAGTTGCTCAGAATTCTGCAAGTTACACAAGGCTCACGAGAAAGGTCCTACCCAGGATTTGCCTTATGGACCAACAAAGAAAGGACCACCAAGGACAGAACAAAGGGAGGAAAAATGCTGCCAGTCAAGCTCTTTTTTGGACACCAGCTCATTGTTTAAGTGAAACTTCAACAAATCAAAACTTATGCAGGATTCAGCACTCTACTGCCAACAGCATAACTCAAAGGAACAATAGATATAGTACAGAGATTTTCTTTTAGCTACATGCAATACAATCATAACAGCATCGTTTAGCTGAGTATTAAACCTATTCGCTCTTTATTTTTATTTACTTTTTAAACTTACTGTAAAATTTTTCTGCACTAAACCACTTAGCTTAGCTATTCCAAACTACATTTTTCTTTTATTCCTACTTATGCAGCAAGGTAACTGTATCAAGCAAAGACTTCTGCCAATCCAGAAAAGAAGAAAACGGACAAGAATACAGCATGATATGAAGCCATCTTCTAAAAAAAAATTTGCCTTGAAGCTGTTAATGGTGGTGGGTTAACTGCTAATAGGTTTCATAGATGTATGCAAATAAAACAAAGAACAATAGTTCACACACCTCAGAATTACTGGATAAAAACTTGCAAAGCTACATGCTCTGACTTACAGAGACATTCTGAAAAAAAAGCAGCTAAAGAAATTGTTCTAAAAGCATGCTCCTTTTCTTATATATTTACGTATCACCAGGTTTTGAATATTGGTTCAGTTTCAATTAGAAACTGATTTTTGTAGTTCTTCCATAACAATCACTCTTTTATATTTGTACTCACGTTGTATTTAGCATTCACATAATACCTACTCTGCTGTTATCTTCACAACTCAAAACATTTGTTTGAAAAGACAAGCCAATCCCTCATTCCTAAAGCAGAAGAGAAATCTACTTTTACTTTCTCCACAGTAAACGTGACAGTTCACAATTACACACACACATGCACGAAAAGCCCTGGATCTCAGTAAAGAAAGCACACAATGCTTTGTATCATTTCTCAGAGAGTTTACCCTTGAACATTCATGCTCTCTTTCCACTTTCTTATGAGAAATGTTCATAAAGAAGTTCTGAAATCGGAAGGTACAATAGCAAGCGATCCCAGAAATATATCCTGGAAGAACAAATGTTACGGAGCAGAAGAGGCAGTGTGTTAGACAGGACTGGTGCAAGACCTGTGCAGCCGACCCTAAGCCATCTCACCTTCCCGTGTCTTAATGCCTGCTCTGGTCAGGTCGGCCCAGCTGCGCTCCTCGCTTTGCTCCCTGGCCGTGCCTCTTCCCTTCCTGCCCGCCTCAAGGAACGCAGCTCTGAGAAGCACAAGAGGGTCTGAGTACGAAGCAGCGCCTTGAAAAAACACACACCCACGTCGTCCGCAAACACTGAAAGTGCTGCTGCATCAAGACAAGGTCTTAGGAAGCAGATTTGCTAATTTAAATAATGGTAAAAAATTTCCTTCACGGGAACAGAAGTTGTTTCGTACTTATCACCTCTGAAAACAGGCCATTATTTGCATTGTGCTGCACACAAGAAACCCATTTTCAAACAAATATGCTCAAAGCTTTTTCAATTGTGTCCCATTTAATCAATTCCCATTTTTGTATGTGTGCACCTTCCACAGAACAAAAATGTAATCCATTACAATAGGATGAGACCACTGAAAGAGCCTGTATCACAGTGAGCATACCTAACATAATCCATACTTTAACAGATTTCCGAAAGGCTGAGCATCATTCAGCTGCAGTACTAAGTGCCAAGAGCCTCAGTACTGCAAAACAAACAAAACCAAATCCTGTACAACACAAGGAAATCTGCCACTGGAAGTCACAACAAACGTTATGGTACCTGGCATACCGATCCTGGCTCACACTAAACCCTGGGGTAATCCAGACAACGTTTGCACTTGACAGTGTACTTCCATGAGAAAGGACCAAGGGAGGTCCTTTTCCACTTCCAAGGGAAGGGGAAAAAACAGATAAATAAATTTCTGAAGTTTTGTTTGGTGAGCCCAGAAAAATCTAAGGGTCACTCTAGCATCAAGAATTCCCAATCTAACAGCCACCCCTTGCTTTTACAGAGCCCACCCACAGGAGAGACCTCCTGTCGGGCAGGCAGGACGGCCCTGGGGGGACGGCTTCACTGCAGGCGCTGCCCCGTGAGGGCTTCGGCTTTTTGGAAACACGCTCCTCGCCAGCCAACATCAGCACCAGAGATCTCTGTGGGACCAATCTGCAAGACCCAGAGTGAATTCTGTGCGACTCTGAGCTTGTCAGACTCTGACTTTGTGGTATTTTGACTGTGATATGGAGAAGTTAAATTTGATTCGTGTTAAGATAATGTTTGCGGATTTCCTTTGTGATTCTTGCGCTTCTGCCAGCTTTCTAAAGCAACCCTTCTGTCAAGTACATTGCTCCTATTTCAGTTTTTACTAACAACATATAGACAGGTTTCTGTCCCACTTATTGTTAATTAAAATAACCCACGTGGAACTGCCTGACGGACCAACAAAGAAGTACCCGGAGTGGATCTGCACCAGCGTTGTCAACGGGCAGCAAGTAACAGCAACACGCCGGAAGAGGAGAAGCAGCAAAACCCCCAACACAATGTCAAATTCCAGCAAAACAACAAAGGCAGTCAAAAATAAAGCTGAAGTTTAAATTAAAGGAAAAGCTCCTCGGTTATGGTCTGGACACCACTTCAGAAGCAGAAGTGAACAGCCAGAGCACCAGAAGTGAGCCACGGCGGCCAAGGGAGCCTGAAAGGGGCCAATCGGCCCAGCCGCAAGGGTCAATGCGGGTTAAACAGGGAGGAAGAGCATGGAGAGGGCAGTGGGGGGACACAGAGAAGTCCAAGACAGAGCTCAACAAGTGGATGAAGAGCTCAAAGCAAGATGAATGGCAGCACAAGCCACCCAAAGACAAAGTGTATGGAGCACGAGGGCAGGCAGAGGCGCACTTGCCGGTGGATCAAGCCGGAGCGGTGCATGGGGTTATCACAAGTGGGACCCACGGAGCTCGCCATCCCCACAGGCGGGACACCCACCGGTGGGACCATTCCCCAACCGGCAGCCAAGGGCATGGGACTTCGACCGCTCCAGACAACACCGGAGCAGGGTGTTTGTTCACACCCTCCTCCAACAGCGCTCCCAAGTGCGAGCACAGGAAAGGGCAGATGTTTTCTGAAGATGGCAGCCGTCTCCATCAGCTGTCGAGGCTTAAATTCTCTCCTGGCTCTGCCACTTCCCAACCTTCCCCACCCATCCGCCTGCTTCATCGCGTGCTCTCTGATGGTCAGCGGGAGCTCCCCGCCCCCCACCCCGCACCCCATGCAGCCAAGCTGTTGCTCGTCTTCAGGTGACCTCCTACGAGAAGTGATTTGTTTATGCTCCTCTGAGAGCACTTCAACCTCCCCTTGAGCTCTGCATAGGAGATGAAACAAAAGTTACCGATCTCAAGTCTGCCAAACCAGACCTCGGCTCCAGCGCAGGAAAAAGAAAATCCGATTATGCTTACGAAATCACACTGAGGTAAGAAAATCCTTCCTTTGATTACCAAATGCTTCAACGAAATGCTGCTATGCAACTACCAGAAGCACTAGTTAGGTATGTAAACGTCCGGTCATTAGCTACCACAGCCTGAACTGCAGAAGCTGCACGTTACGGTAGGTAACTGGGACCCCAGAGTTTCATCCCCTTGATAAAATACTTTTAAGTGCTTTTGAATTCTTGGTAATTCGCCAGTTCATACAAAAAATAAAAAATAAATAATAATAATAAAAAAACTCTCCCCGATTTAATTACTTTCTTACAAAAATACATTTGAAGAAGAAAACCTGCACCCAACTAGTGACAATATCACACGTTTTATCCTGTCAGATGAGTCACCCTCAATCCTTGAAGTCCAGGCAACCCTTCGATGTCAACAAAGTCAAGTGCCCAATTGTAACCTTAACCCCATTAATAACACAGCCCGTGGGGTGAGCGGTCACACACTGCAGCAAGACGCAGCTGGGACTGCTTCCCTTGCTTCCCTCGACCCATTCGTCTCGTCGCGTTTTGAACTTTAGCTGTGTTGCCCTCTCTCCGCAGTGCAGAATGGCAAATAAGTCCCTAAAGAGATGAGCAAGAAGGCAACCTGCAGGGAGTTTTATTGGTTTGATAAATACGTATGCACATGTATGTAAATAACAGGACTAAACAGAGACTTATTTGCATTATAATTTGTTTTAAAGTCCAGCAATAGGAAAACATTGCCAAACACTACCAAAAAAACCAGAGTCAAAATGGAGTAGCGTAGAAGTCTTAATGCTTTCACAGGCAGTATTAACTCCTAAAAACACTCACAGGGACAGCTTTAACCTCCTTTTCCATTTTTCCATATCAGCTTGTACATCCTACAGAAAGCCTGGCTGTATTTTATAGGTGATAGGCAGGAACAACTATCTTCTGCAGATCACAGTGAACTCAGGAGAAATCCCCCTTCAGAAACAGTTAAGTGAAAAAAAAAAAAAAAAAAAGATTCTTGTTCAATTCTACTCAATCTCTCGACCTTGACAGAAAAATCTACTGCCAAGCTCAACAATGTCATTGATAAAATAGTTCTGGGGGATGAGACTGAAAGCTTTCTCTTGACATAAAAGAGCATGAGAACAATTTAATGGTCTTACCAACAGCAAAGCTACACGGAGAAAGCGAAACAGAACAGAACATTTTGTCAGTAAACCTATCAGTTTTCTTAGGAATATTATTAGTATCAGATCCCTTCTTGTGAGGCATGAGCATACAAACAGTAATTTCAGTGCAAGACAATAATGGCACAATTATTTACTCTACCTCAATCTCAAAAAAAGATGTGCAACGTATGTTTTAAGGATAAAACCCATCTGAAATAACCTTTAATTACCTGTTGTACTATCTAGAAGAGTTCATATTTTCAGAGAAGCCACAGTGCTGCAAAGACTGTGGGCATCCGAATAGCAACAAATCAGACAAAATCTCCTACTGGTACCAGCAGGATCTTGGCAGCAGGGAGAACTGCAGACCATAACAATTTCCACGTTAGCCACATCCTGACCACAGCTGAATTCTCTTGTTTGCTCCTTTCCCTTCTTTTGCACATACCACAGCTCTCTGACTTCTGGTAGGACGCTAATTTTCTGCAGGGGTTGAGAAAGTCCTGGGCTCCCCCAGACTTTGGTAAAGCGCCACGCAGATTACAGTCCCGCAGCTGATTTTGGCTCCAGGTTTGCCACAGGGTGAGACAAACATACTCCTACTGGCCAGACTGCTCTTCTTACCGCCGGCTCGGTGTCTCTGGGGCTCCGATGCAGCTCCACAGCTCTGTACTGTTACAGGCCACGAGTCACAAGAAACCCAGATCCAGGACGTTGTGCTCACTTCTTGTTCACAGAGCGGTTGGACGGCGTAAGTTAGAAGACCGAGGTCAAAGTCCAGGTGTATTTTACTAACTGATTTTAAAACCTCAAATACATCATCAGAGCTCCAGTCCCCGCCCCTGCCACATATAAAATGTTATTTATTAATTTAACAGGAACGCTGCAAGAAATTGCATCTCTGCGCCAAAGATTCTGCTCAAGTCAACAGTGATCAAAAATTACCAACCAGTTTTATCACAAAAACCACGATTCATTGTCCGTTTGTGTCACAAAATCTATAGAAGAGACCGGGCTTTGAAAACACTCATCTTTCAGAAGCAATCTGCAGTAGCTTTAAGGCTTCCCAAAGCACGGCCCGTGGCTGTAGGCAATGCAAGTGCTGCCTCTTGATGTCCAAGAGAGTCATCCTTAAGGCCAGGAGTTGTACTAAAGCAAGCAAAGGCACACGTGATCTCAGGAAATCTAATATTAAAGTAAACTGAAAATATTACATGCAGAATCATGGCTCCCAGGACCAACCCTCAAGTGTAATTACAAATTCTGTGCACAAGCTTCTGCAGAGGACAAACCACTATGGCCACACGCTGAGATCGGCCTATTTATTTTGGCAAGAAGGCCAAAAGTGGAGTGAAAGAAAGCCTTTAGTCAGACTGTAAATTTGGCCACAAAACATGCTTCAGGTGCTTTCAAATTCAAAATTTCCTGAGCAATTATAGCTGGAAAAAAATCTAGGAGAATAATCACTGTAATGCTGCCAGTGCTACTTCTATATTTGACTTTGCAGATCCAAGATTAGAGCATTTATCTATGACACCTGAGCCGACATTTCAGGCTATGAAACATATTTTATGCAAAGAGCACACACCTCCAGAGCTTGGGAAACTCCCTAGGAAATGAGACACCAGGTCACCAAGCCCTGCTCCAACGCAATCTTCATTGAGATTAAGTGGGGCAGCATTGATACAGACGTCTAAAACATCCACCCTGTGATAATCTGATGGTTTGAGACTTTTAAGGGGGTAGTAAATCTAAATACAGAATGAAATCAGGCCTCTGCTAAATAAAAAGTATTCCTCACGACCACCTTCCCTTTTCTTCCTTCAACTATGTGAGTAGTTATGGTCTTCATTTCACTTTCCTTTCTTTAACAAATAGCCAGGAATTTAACCCTGAGGTGGGGGTAGGATGATATGACATTAATTTTCATCTCAGGAACAAAATGAAAAATCAAAACAGGGGTATTATTCTTAACTCTGAGTGACATCTTTCTTCCATTTTGCTGCTTTATAGCCCTTGCACTATTTTGAATTAAATGACACACATTTCACAGCAGTACAAATTAAAGACTTATGCTTTCAAGCTCAAGATCTATAGAAGCCCTATATTGTCAATGTTATATATACACACACACATATAGAAAATATATATTATCATTACAGATATGCATTTTTTAAGAAAATGTAAATATTTGTATATCTACTGTCTCAATAAAAGGACATATTTCAAGAATGCAGGGCATATTATTTAGAGAATTCTTTCAAATCATTATTTGTCCTGACATAAATCCAAAAGATAAGTTTAAATTCATTGCATACCTCTGTGCTAGCAAATAGCGCAGTACAACAGGAACAGATCTGTACAGTGAAAGCAGAGCTGAGGGTATAGGATCTACACTGCACGAATTTTGAGGGGTTTACTAACTCTGCTCAGCTTTACTAGCTCCCCGTCTCGTCCCCTGGAGTGAACACAAATTCAGAGCTGGGGAATATCATGCGCTTTTCTAAGGAGCATTTTCTGCTTTAGTTTCATCCAAGGGGAATGCCGTTTGTGTGCCTGGAGCCGGAGTGCCGTGGGTGCTGGCAAGCAGGAGGTTGACCTCAAGAGCAAGCTCCTGAGATGAACTAGAACACGAATGCAGACACACCTCTGATCAGCCTTCATCCAGGTGCTAATGGTTCCTGGCACAGGAAAAGACAGAAAGCGCAGATGGCTGCTCTGCCATAGTGACGGGCTGGGTTGGGGCTTTTTTTCCCCTTCATTTATCTGCATTTTATCTTCAACTTTATCATAATTTGAATCTAAGCTTTATTTCTGAATACAGTGCATTAGTGAACAAACAACATACGGCTACCAGTCACACAGCAATACTTCAACACCACGAAAGGCTTCAAATAGTGGAAAGATGGCTTTTCTGAGCTTCTTTTTTAGTTTTTAAATAAATGTAAGCCAAGTCCTTCTTCCTTGCTCCCTCCCCGAGGATGCACTATTCCTACTACAACACAAATATTTTACTTTAGAGCTCCGAAGTTCAGGACTTGAAATGCACACTTCTGCTACAAGCCAGAGCTCAAGCACCAGCCAAAATGCATTTCCCCCCTTCAGACCATGTGTAACTGTCAGGATCTTGCTCTCCAAACGCAAAGCATGATTAAAATCATCTTCAGTTCTCTCTCCACTGCCACAAGACGATCCAGCAGCTCTCATCCTGCTGGGTTTTAGGCTGCGAGCAGCCACCCGTCAGCTCTCACAAGCCCGTCCCGTGGGCATCGTGCCCCCCTGACCACCAGGGTGGTGGGACAGTGCCCTGCAGCCTAGAAAGTACGACTGTCGAGGGACTCTGACAGCAGGCCTCGAAGCAAAACATCGCCTACCTGTAGCTCAGCTGGTAACTTACAGCTCAGTTCGCTCCCCCGGGATGAAGCCTGGCGGCGGCGGCAGCAGGAATGCAGGGCAGTCCTGTTCCTTCATGTTCGGACATAACGCTGCTCAGCTTCTCCAAACAAAGGCTTGAGCTTATTCAGCCTGCGCAGAGCTTTAATCTCCGTGTTTTGTCTAAAACTGGGGTACAGATTCCTCTCTCCTGAGGAGATTAATCTTCCCTCTGCTTGTCGGACAGGCAAGATTTGCAATGGGGCTGTGAGAGCAAAAGCACAGCTAGCATTGCAGCTGTGCGCATAGAAGCAGGTATCAGGGTTTCCACTCGTGTTCTTCAACCACATTATAGAAAGTAAATTTTTATTTCACTCACAGGCAAAGTATAATAAAATGGAAATCCAAATTGTTTTTGAAATGCATTGGAAGACATGACTATTAAAAATTATTAAAAATTACCCTCAAGGAGAGCACATAAGGCTCACATTTGAAAATTTAAAATTCTCATTTCCAAGATCAGTGAGTTGTTGTCAGTCCTCTCCACAAACTACAGATACCTACACACAGAAGAAAAGAAGAAACCAAACCACCCCTGGGAGGATTCAGACTCCTTACTCACTACGTAATGCTTGCTCACCATCAACGAGGAAAATGCCAAGACTTACCCAGGACATTTTGTGACTTGGGAAAGCGCTTCAAAGAACCGGTGAGGTAATTCGAAAGCTCATCGCCCCAGGGACAAACTCACTTCAATCCCCTTCTCTCCACCTACCCAGCATCAGCCCCAGAGTCTGCTGGAGCTCCTGCGACCTCACCCACAGTGCGCCAAGGCAGCAGAAACGTACCTCCACCAAAGCAAACGGTGTAATCCATTTTAATAATTCCTCCCAGCTCAGAAAGAAGATGGATGAGCTCCGCTGCCAGCGCAAGATAAAAGTAGCAAATATAACCACAACAAGGCAAAGACCAGAGCAGAAACTCCTCCTTTAGGCAACAGCAAATTGCTTTGGTTCTCCACATTTTGAAAATCCCATGCAGAAAGGTGTGGAGGACACAGGTTAACAGAATGAACGCAGACTAAGTATCTCTTTTTCAGGATACAAAAATAAGTCCACTTCCACTTCAAAGTTCAAGCAGGCTTACTTTGTTCATTTTTAGCACGCAATCCTTTATTAGATGTGAAGTTTCCTTCACTAAAAAAAAAAATAGTTGATGCAGGAGCATGATGAATATCTGACACCTTAAATAGGAGCATTTTTATAACGATTCTGGTTAAAAACAAACCTTTCTAAAACTAATGTTTTTTCATCATTTTGAAGATTTCATTCAATACTTCTGAAAAGTCGGTAAGTTTTCTTACCTCCCCCAAGTGATGTTATCTGTAGCATTTTGCAAAATTCTCCGTATATGTACAAGTATGGCCTGAGTGACCTGGCTTTAGCTGGAGTTCAGATGTTCACAGAAAATTACGAATTTTAGCTTCAGAGAATAAAGACGCCTTTTCTAATATTTCAAAGAGAAGCACATGCATGTAGTATTTACCAACTATTTCTGGTTCTCATACTTTTGCAACACCAAGGGAAAAAGGAACAAGGTAAAAGAAACTCCATTTGCAGAGCTTTCTGAACTGAATACTGGTATTTCTCTCAGCTATCTGAGGTCAAGGATGCTTGACGCTGTATTCCTCAAATATAAAAGTAGCGTGTTTAATGTGGATCACAGAGAGATTTGGTCAATATGACCTTTAGGATTTAAATAACACTCTTCTAGACCAGTTATTTTTAACTGCTGGTTTGGCAGTCGCTAAAAAGGCATTAAGAAAAAAGGTACTCCAAAGAACCCACGGATGTGAAATTTCTGACAGAATTCAGCTACCCAGCAGACACATCGGGGAGCCGAGAAATCTAGATTTAAAAAGACTGAATCATTATTATGAGGGTTAAGAGAAAAACTCAGCAGCTACTGAACTTGACAGGTTCAAACCATGTCTACAAATACAAACAAAGTTGTTAAAATTGGCGCTCAGGCTATCAAGAAAGGCAATCAAATTGCCTAAAGGCACAAGAAGGACCAGGTGCAGGCGGAGCAGTAATGCGCCAGCCATTCCCACCTAGTACGTTCATTTAATTAACTTTCTTGAAGAAATTACTGATTTTCTCAACACCATTCCCAAGGAACAAGCACAACTCAATTTAATTCAACCTGCTATACATCATTAGGATTCACACAGGTGACACAAGAGGAAAAACCAAACTTAATTAGATCAATTTAGATCAGTTGCTCTAAAATCCATGGGTTTTGTCATTTGGCACATTTAAACCTATTATCCAGTTAATCAATTAGAGAAGAAGATAACGTGAAATAATTCTTAAGCATGCTTCGAAGAAACTTAAATCTTCCCATACTTTTTTCTTTTAATTCAAACAACTTTTGTGATCAAGAACAATGCCTTTAAAGCCTTCCTCCCATTCTAACCCTATCTATTAACTGATTAGTTTCATAATCCCTCCATTTAACTCCTTCCCAGTCGTTCCCATTTAAAAATATATTATTGGTAATTTTTAAGTTTGAAGACACATCCCTATGGGTCTTCCAAGGCAAAGGCTACACATTTTCTTTTTGCACATCTTCACAACTTTCCTGTGTGTCTCCAGTACCAGCTAAATAAAATTCCACAGTTTTAAACAAACCCATTGCCTAACAAAAAAGGATAAGGATCACCTCATCACATATTAAATATGTGCAGCATGGAAAACAGACTGCAGAATTCTTCAATCTAGCAGAAAAAACTGTAATCACTGGAAAGGCAATCACTGGAAAACAAGGCCACACAGGCTAGAAACAGACACTATTTTAAACACAATGGCTATGAATCACTTGGAAAAATCTCTTCTAGAATTACTTTCAACAATAATGCAGATTTTAAATTAGAACTAGGTTTTTTCTTCTTCCTAGTTCAACATATCTCAGTTGGTGATTCACAAGACTTCACACCCAGTCTGCAAAGTTATTTTTTATTTATTTTAAGCACACATGCAGACACAGCCAACAGATAAATGCTGGTGCCTTTTGCCAGAATCACTTGAGAGACGATTTCTGACTGGTTTAGGAATTTGCAGATACTGCAAGTACTCAGGAACACCAACAATGTCAATTGAAACATCTGGGCTAGAGTTAGAAGTGGCACATGTGAAGTTCTGATGACAGAAGCACTCAAGTGATGCACTTCTAATTACAAGCAAGACCCTCACTGCTGAGTGACGAACAGTAAAACACAAAAGAGTCCCTGATATTTTTCCCCCAAAATGAAGATACTGCTAGTTTGTAAAGGATGAGAAATGTAAGCCTAAATCAAACAAATTGATCAGAGAGGAGACTGCGCTGTTCCCGAAGGAGACTGTGATCTTCTGGAACTTATCTCAGTGAACCCACAAAAAAACAACCTGACAGTTGTCTTGCACAGGGCTTTACACAGTATCCTCTTCAGCTTTATGGACTTCTGTCCTACAGCGCTCCAACTTAAGGTCACCTAAGCATTCTTTTCGGACTCTGGTCTGGATGTTTCAAGCCGAATTTACATTACACCGAATATACTCTCTGTTACAGAGGCACATACTCAATCTATCTTCTTTGTACAGTGACACAGAATTTGAGTACTGTGGGAGCTTAACCTACAGCCATCAGGGAATTCTACGCTAAAATCAAATATGACAAATTCAAAATCCTTCTTGTGAACAGAAATATTCCAAATGACCTTTCATGACGGATATTTCTTCGCACTGTTCTAGGATCTGAGCACGCTTTTGGAGGGGTGGGGAGGGCGGGTTAATACCAAATTCCTCACAGATTTCCTGAAGCCACTGGAGCTATTTCCTCTTTGGAGCAGAAGTCTTCGTCAGTGTAGAGGCTTTGGTTTTGAATTATTCATGGGGACTAGGAAACTAAAAGCTTTTAAGTACAGTTGTCTTACAGCATTATATGATTAGAGATCTAAGGTCATTTTAGAAAAGATTCAAAGCACAGTGCAAAAGAAAAAGTCACGTATGGAATAGAGATGTAGTACCACTGAAACCCGGAGGGTTAAAGAAAGCCAGACACTTCCTGAGGAACTCAGAACAGCCGAACTCCAAGACTGACAATACAATGAAAACACAGGGTTCGTTCAGGCTCCAGAGGCCTATACAAAGCCTCAGAGCAATCTGAGGCAAGAACCCAGGAACAGCAGAATCCAAAAAGAGGAAAATGATAGTACAAATCTGGCCAGCTGACAAAATCCTCAATTCAAAGGACAAAAAAAAAATTACAACACACACTCATCCCACAGGCCCATTTTGGAAAACGCATCAACAAATATCAAATGAATCAGGATCCCCATCACACCACGTTACTGGAGACTCCACCTCTCTTTGCAAAGACTTATGTTCCACCCTTCACCATAGCATACCTGTCTTCAATTACAGGGACATACACGTTTCCTTCTACTGACTGAAGGACACAAGGTCTGAAGACATATCTTGTTATTTCTATTTAAAAAATAGAGGATATTTAAAGGAAGTACGAGACTACAGAAGACTATATTTAAACCTGGAGTGCATTTTTGCTACAGTATCCTCCAAAAAACAAAAGCAGCTGATACCTGCTCTTACTACAGAGAAAGAAAATTAATAATATTAACCATCAACCTGCCACTGCATTTCAGTGTCGATGCTCTGTTAAAAGGAAATTCATTCTTCCTGAGTTTCTGCTTTATTTGAGTAACTAATAAACAGAACTCACTAAAGTATCATGGCTTACACTGACAGACTTACAAAAAAAAGTTTCTTAACTCCAATAACTTGGAAACAACAAGGAAAACAAGAAATTGATCAAATCCCTTCTCAGTTGTCTGCACAACCAGCAACAGTCTTTTCCTATACTCTTTCCACAGACAAGGGTGAAAACAGTGAGTCATGCTGGCTAACCGCTCAGTCTCATGACCTGTGAAGGATACAAAGCTAATCTTGCTAGAAGAGAAATACCACTGCATCTGGTCTGTTAACAGATAATATTTTATTATTATTAGGAAGTGAAGAGTTAGCAAAATTTGCTCAAGTTAAAATTCAAACATACAACCGAGACACAAAAGTGTATTTCAAAGGCTATGCAAAAATAATGTGGGTTTTTTTTTCAGCTTCTGCTCCATAAAAGTCATTCAACTTTCACTAGATGCTGTAGTCATTAATTTCTTCAGACATCCGGAAAGCTGTGCTGCGTCATGATCCTCTTCTGATATGGAAGCTTTTAGCATTTTGACAGTATTCTGGAAATGCATTCAGAAATTGTCCTGTAATACCATCACAGCAAACCACAATAAACCAGGTGTGGCTTCAAGCAGGAATACTGAACCTCCCAGCAAGTGATCTAACAGCTCTGAAAGTCTTCCCATACAAGCCTCTTGAACTAAGTTTTTACTGAAAAACATACTAGAAGAGAAGCACAGGGCAGAGGACTAATGCTTCACCCGATCTGCCCCCTTGTATAAGAATACAGAATATAGTTTAAATGCCAGCTATAATCTAGTCAACGAATATGTAAATGGCAGGATGCCTGAAGATAATTAAGAGAAAACATGACAGCAGAATGGGCCACATCCTAGAAAATCGAGTGACACTTTTCCCAGTAAGAAATTCTGCTTGAAATGCTCTGGACTGCTCTTGGTTTTGGGGAACGCCACGAAGCGAGGAGCTCTCTGTTTTGCCAGAGGTATCTCCGCTGGTCCTGCGCCCTTCCATGCCTCTGAGCCCACCTGGAGGATGAACCACATCTTCCCAGCCTCCTTCACTGAGCACGTCTGCAACCCAGTAAAGCCACCGCGCCAAACCACGTTTTCCCTGCGTGACTGCTTCTGCCTACATCACCCCAGTCAGCATTAGTACCTCTAGCTCTCACTCCTCTTCTCAAGCCCTTCTCCTCTACACTGCCCCCCACTTACGCGTTAAGCTGCAGCTAAAATCAGCTTACAAAGTAGATCTTCAGCTCAACACAACAGTATTGCCCCACCCCAGCCCCTTCCATTTTTCCCCAAACCAGAAAACATCACTGCTTCAGGAATCTAGTGAATCCACACACATTTCAGGCAGCAAAAGGCATAGGGGTTTCTTTGCTAGGATGTTCTTGGCATGGTGAAGGTGCTTCTGCTGACCCAGAACAAGATCAGTGTGTTATTATACAGTGCAAGGACCACTGTGAGTAGGCAAAGGAGTCTCCAGTAGACTGTAATCCTCAGTGGCTTGCGAGAACAACAACAAAATACTCCATCCTGTAGATTTAAACTGGAGCAAGGACTTTCCATTGCCAGGCTTCCCAGGCTGTGCCTGGCCTGCGCGAGCAAAGCCTGCTGTGACAGGAGCGTTCCATGCAGTAAATGTCACCTCCACATCACTCTCCCAACCTCAGGATGATGAGCAGGGGAAATTGTAGGTTGACAGCTTCCAAGTAATTACACCCATTGCCACTTCAGTGCTTACTAGTGTTTCCACATGGGTCATCCTCAACAAGGGAAGGCAGAGTAGAGAAAGAGATGGATTTTGATGAAAACTCTCTTTCCAATTCTTAAATTCTCCCTCCACCAGCTGTCCTGACCTGTGTCTGTCCACTACACTTCTCACTAGTCATCAAGCCTGGTTGCAAAGGAAAACAGAACCCAGCATCTCTTTTATTGTTTGAAAATTGTAATGATGCGGCCGGTTTTACTTGCTGTATCGGACAAACTCCATTTGCAATCTATCCTGGTATCTGTAGTTCACGATGAGCAGGGAGATTGTGAAGCTGCATTCTCATTTGTAGGACTGACGCCATGCAAATCCTCCTCGTTTCCAGGAGGCTGTGAAACACAAAAGGCAGGATATCCTGGAAGCAGCAAGGTAAAGAAAAACAGAAAGAAAAA
The DNA here is from genome assembly GCF_040182565.1 of Anser cygnoides. Classification (NCBI taxonomy): domain Eukaryota; kingdom Metazoa; phylum Chordata; class Aves; order Anseriformes; family Anatidae; genus Anser; species Anser cygnoides. The sequence continues at coordinate 89,066,573 of NC_089875.1, forward strand.
AAAAAAGCAGGTGTCCTGGGAATAGCATTTACACGGGTCCTCTTTAAGGGCAGCAGCTGTCCCTGAAAACAGAAGTCTGATTCACAGGGAACCACCTTGGGAAGCCACCCACAAATACCTGCGCTGGAAATACCAAGGATTCAAGGCCACACCTCCACTGCAGCCTGAATGCCAGAGAGGTCCGGGTAGACAATGGCTAAGACAATGCAACCCAATCCAGGTGACAAGTTAACAGCATATCCTGGAGTTCTCATTATGTTTTACGCTCTGGTGAACTCCAAGTAAATGCCATCACATGCATCTGGGTCAAAATTTGACTGCCATTACACCCAGCAGTGCAAAGATGTAGTATCAGCTATCACAGAACCGAGGTCTGCGTCCCACGTATGACTCACGACAGCCTGGAGCAGCAGAGCTTCGCACCAAGCCACTGCCATTCCAGTTGGGTGGGTGCCCTTTGGGAAGACACCTGGGACCTCCCTCAGCTGGAGGAAGATCTTGAAAAACCCTTTCCATCTTCTCACGTCCCTTCTTCCTGTAGGTATTGAATGACACCTGAAGACCTCAGCAGAGTGCAATGATGTAGAAAGCTATGTGGTTTTCTGAATTGCCTAAGCACTGGTACAAGCTTTCACAAGTTCAGCATAGTCCAAACCCTTACAGGAGATGTTTAGGAGAAGCGGTGTTGTGGCAGGAAAAGGGGGAGGAAAAAAAAAAAAAAACTTTTTCAATAGTATTAACTTGAAGATTGAGAAGATTGATGACTGAAGCTTCAAAAATGAAGAAACCCCCAACCACCGAACTTCATGTAAATGCTTACTAACATCACAAGGCTAACTCCTCACAACATAAAACTGCTTTTCCTCCAAGTGTGCCTGCTATTTCATATCCAGCTCAGTTCTCCTGTATCTTCAGGTGCCTTGTAGTTAGACAGCTTTTCCCTAAGCAAAGGCCTGAAAAAAGTAAAACTTAGTTCTTGAAAAAATCCTGTTTTTATCCCATAGATGTGCTTCCCTCACTGACAGATCTGCCACTACTAGGCTTCTCTGGGTTTGCCTGAACATGAGGATTTTCTCATGACGAAGGTAGGATATGAATTTTAAATGGAGCAGCTAAGCAAACTAAATAAAACAAAGCCACACTATACCTCATCGTTCAAATTTCTCCTTAAAATACATACATTGGATGAAGTGGCAGGTCCTTTGCCGAAGACTCCTGTCTTACCTGGCTCCTCCCAAACCTTTTTGGCTGCTACCAAAAAGATGACTGATTGAGAGAAGAGAGGCTGCTAGGAAAAGACGAGCTGGTTAGCTTACAGGGATGACAGCTAACCACATCTCAGCACACCTTCAGATGTGACTGCAGAATCGCCGCTGCCGCAGGGCGCCGCGCTCGGACCGAGCTGTGAGGTGTGGGCCGCGGGGCTCCCCGCAGCAGGCCGCGGGCCGGCATGCCTCAGGGTCAGGCTATCCTTCAGCTGGGGCTAAAAACACAAATTTGAAGTCTGGGCATGGTGAGGAGGGCTGCCCCCCAATGCCACCCTCATGCCTTCAAAGAGGCAAACCGGCAGTTTTGTCTCAACGTGATCAAGTGTTCCCTTCTGAGTCTGCCAGGGTCCCTCTGACTCCCTCAGATGCCAGGCCTCTCCTGCCTCGGCATCATCCCTCGGCTTTCAAAAGCTTGTCCAGAAGTAGCTGATCCCAAATGACTCCTTCCTTCTCTTCCTGCTAGTTCCCCTCTACCCCGCTTCTACCTCCTGACTAGAACTAACCCAGCCCAGCCACCCAGCAGACAGGCCAGTAACATAAAGTATGCTTTGTTCACCCTCTTCCCTCCCACTGGGATTCATAAAGAAACCAAGATTATTACCGAAAACAACTAATCTGTAATAGCTGGTTTTGTTCGAAATTAAACACATTTCCACGGCCATCTGATGCACTCTAAGCCTGTACTTACTTCTCATGTGAATTCCCGATCTTTTTTTTTTACTTAAAAAGAAAAAATTAAAAGTCAGGAAACAATAGAACTGCATTCTTTGAAGGCATAAATAAATTCTCCTTTTAAAGAGCTCAGGAACTGATCCAGGACTGTAACAGAAGGGCTTGCAACAGAAGCTGCATTTAAAAAAAAAAAGTGTATGAATCAGTTTAATATCTTAAAACCACTGATAATCTGATGCCTACATGAACAGACACACAACTCTGTATCAACACAAATAAAGAAGCTGACTTCCCAGACTTGTAAAAGATTATTTTTTTGGTTACAATTTACAAGAAATCTGATACAATACGTAGTAAATAAGTATATGCATGAAAAAGAAAGGGGGGAAAGCTATAAGGATTTAAACTGAAAGAGCACATGGCCAAAATACTGTTTGTATTTATCATTATTGCTTTGGTGTTGAACATACCTACATATGTAACTTAGCATGTAATATACAAATCTCCATAGCATCAGATGCCACATTGAAAGCCTGTATCTTCATTTATAATAGAAAAAGACCACTGCAGCCCCAAGAAAAGCATCTGTTTAGTCCATGGCACTGCAAAAAACATGTTCTGTGGGTGTTGACCTTTCGAGCAAGACATGACTTGTACAGCACGATAGCAGACTAAGAAACTTCATGTTTAAGATTCCTCTCCCTAAGCTGGTAGAAATAATCTTTTTCCTTGGAAAGATGTGGAACTTCAAAGCCAAACACAAAACAGCAAGCAAAATTTGTTTTGTACCATCAGAACATGATAGAAAACGTATTTGAACGGGCGTCCTTCCCCTAATCAAAGCTTAAAATTTGTTCTTGTATAAATGACCTAGAAAATACTGAGATATTACACTACTTTCAAAAGCTGGGAACACATCTCCAAACAGCTGAAAAAAAATATTTTTAATTTATGACACTCTCGCAGTGAACCAGACCCGAGCTCAAGGTCCATATAATCTGAAATTGTGCATCCGACCGTGACTAATTTCAGATGCTTGTGAAGATGCAAGAGTGCTCTAATTGGATCGCCGTTAAAGACAAATATCACCTCACCACCTCTGAAACTTCCAATTCTCCTGTACACTTTGTTCCTAGCAATTCTGATTTAATACAATTCTGACAAATGAGCCCATTTCTCTTCTGTCTCCTGGGAGCTGAGAAATTTGAAACAGCGTTCTTCCCATGGCCAGGAGAAGATCAGTTCCTGAAGCCTGTAAAAGCATTAAAGTCTCAACGAAAATAGCTTATTTGCAACAAAAAGCAAATAAGGACAATCAAGCGATGACAAAACACGCACATGTATGCCCACAAATGAATCCACAGCTGGCAGGTCTATTTTTAGAAGAAAAAAATAAAAGAGGAGGAGAAAATGGGCCTGGCAGACTGCTCATCAAAAGGCAAACCAACGAGTAAGAGACGGAAACACAGCGTCATCCCTGCAGCACCCACAAAAATAACGCTCTTTGCGCCACGGCACGAACATACAACACGCTGCCATTCGTGGATCTGAACACCTGCTAAAAGGGCGAGCTGCACGAGCACAGGAAAGGCTTTCAATGATCGGAAAACACTGCAGAAATAACAAAAACTAGACAAAGATTTATCTCCTCTGTTTCCCTACCTTTGTAAAAGATCCAAAATAAGGAAAAAAGAAATAGTAAGAATAAAATTCCTCTCCTCCACCCTCAAAAGTCACCACATCTACTAAAAATAAGTACTGATAACTTTATATAGTAATAAAGCTCCATGTTATTTTAAGACCCTCTGAAGTTCATGATCTTGTAAAATCCCCTCCAGTCCTGTTGTTCCAACTCTGCAAATCCCTGTGTATGCTCTTTATTTCTGCTTTCCTCTCTGCAACAGGGCTAGTGAAGGCAACAAAGGGCTATACAGGTTTAAAAGACTGCAAAAATGCTGTGGTTTCATGAGATGGCGTAAGCTGAACCAGTAACAATAACATAATATAACAGGTAAACCCCTCATCTTCCGCCCCGTGTTTCTGTTCTTCGCTACATACTCCTGCTGCCCGGCTGTATAAGGTCCAAAACTCATTATATCCCTCTGCAGCGGGGAGATGGAGAAGAAGTTTTTGTTGCCTTCTGCAGAGTCAGCGGTTTGCACAGACTGGTGGAGGAGCCCACTGAACACCAGAGCTGCTGGTCAGGGAGGGGACGGCAGCGGGAAGATTTCCTGCTTTTGGGGGGCCGGCAAGCAATTGCATCAGCCCAGCTATTCACAAAATTACAGCCCTAGAGAATCATTAGAATTGAAGTTATTAAAATATTTGTTAGTATTTTCATTCCCTAATGCTTTGATCCTCGTCCTGGAAACTTCGCAGCACGGAAGCAGAACCTGCCTACACCAGAGGAGGTTAATGCATACATTAAACTTTGCCCTAACAGACCAGCGACAGAACGTGCCCCTCTCAAAACACTTCAGTGCCTCTTCTTAAACGAGCAGACGGCTACAGGGGGCAGCTTCGGCGTGCCCACAAACAGCCACCCAGCTGAGAAAACGAAGATGCAGCAAAGCGGCCAAACTTTGCCCCCAAAAGATTTTTATTGCTACCATGTCTGCTGCTGGAGAGTGGGTGTGATGAACAGAGGGGGTGCGCTTGAATGAATTTGACACAACAAAGCTCGGATGGCAACTCAAAAGCACCGGGTCCCCTGCGTCCTCCCCCAGACTCGGGCACAGCAAGCGACCGGCTGCCCAGCGCAGCTGCCTCCTGCATCGCTTCTGCTCGGGGTCACACCAGAGAGGGACACTGCCCCCCTGTAAGAGATTTCTCCTGAAACACGGTTATAATACCATCTTCTGGTCAGGTTTCTGAGCAACTGGGAAGGAACCTGAGATAATCAAAATTTTCTCACAAGTGATAATGGGAATTCTCTGACGTATTTTTGTGGATTCTTCAGATTTAATCCAGGAAGCTATTGCTACCAATACAGCCACAAATCTAGCTGATACGAGAGAGATTTTTGTGAAGCACTGACTTTGTTACAGTCCCTGCTTCTCTTTTTTTCACCCACAGGTCAAATCAGTCTGCTAAATTATGTTAGTTACAGAGAAAGCACATTCCTTCAGAAAACTAAATATTTATCCACCATGTAAATAATATCATGAATTTGTCCATCTGTCTTTACAAAATTAATTCAGCAAGCTCACTGCACAAACTGCAACGTTGCTTCAAAAAGCAAAGAGAAGTTTTGCTCTATTTGATGTTAAAAAGGCCTTTTGTTGATAACTTAACGAGTTCAGGGTTCACCCAGACTTCCAGCTGAAGACTCGAGGACTCTGAAGACTCACTCACCTAAACCCTGGATGATACCTGCGGACACCAACCCATACGACCACCGTGCTACCAGCAGCAGCTGCAATGCCTGCAGGAGCTGCGCTCCGTGCTGGGACTGCGGGGTAAACACAGCCAGGCTGCAACTCATTCCCTTGTCCCTCACCCACTAGGAAACACTGAGCGTGCTGCAGGGGCTCCCACACCACACCGCCTTCCACGAGGCCACATTCAGTGGTCCACAGGTGGCAGCGGGCTTTGACTTCGACCTGTGACACACGCCGCAGCGGCACAGCTGGCCCAAACCAGCTGCATCACGGTCTGCTCTGTTTTTGCATGTTGCAAGAGAAAAGCCAGATCTCACTCTGGCTAAATCAGTATTTTTTTTTAGTGTTCTAAGAAAGTAACTCGTCAAAAGACAGAATCAGTATGCTCTTTTTGATAAAATACATCCTAATAAGTATGCATGGTCATTACTTACATAAATCATTCTACCAGGGATTAAAGAGATCACAGATTTATGTGCCTTTTTCATGCCATCAAGACCTTAGAAAAAACTGTGAAGACTTCTCATTTAACTTTGCAAAGCTGATTGTTTCAAGGGGGAAAAAGCAACAACACAACACTTCATTTACAGTCGTCAATTCAAAACCAGCATTTTTCCTCGTGTTCTATTATTAGTGCCCATCGATACTGCAGAAATACATCTTTAAGTCTCAGCCACTGCTATTCCAAACAGCATCAGAGCACAAACCTACATACGCGATACGCTGTGTTACAATGTTACATCACTGATCGATTTTCATCTGCCCGTGCATAGTTTAAAAAGCAGAACCAAAATGAGGGTACCTAAACAAATGTACTCTGTTTTTAAAAGAAAATTAAATTGGGCTTGTAGACTGGCAATTCTTTAAAAGTGTTTCAGAACAAAAGACACTGCAAATTTTGGACACAGATTATGAAGCAGCATACAGTATATACTACAGTAGATGACGAATGGCTCTGTTTCTATCCCTCTGACTTTTGTGGTTTAAATCACAGTCTGATCCTAAACCTACATTTCCTACAGGATTACAGGCTGCACTCTTAAACCACAGCATTTTGTTGTTGAACACCGCAATATGCGTTCTGCCTCGACGCTTCTTTAAACAAAATGCATTAAGCTGCAACATCAGATCACCAGAAATAACTGAAAGAATCTAGCTCGATATCACAGAAATTGCATTTCTTTTGAGCACTGACATGACTTCTTCCATAAGCTCAGGACAGAATACAGACAGCACCTGAAGAACTCAAGTCCAAACCTCTGCACAAGAACGAGTTGTGAGGAAAGTCTTTAATACATCCTTAATACAAGTCCTATTCTACTTTCAAAAACCTTCCCAGAAGGGAGGTTCCACAACCTCAGTTTGTCCCAGATTTTCCCAAAGCACAACCGCTGTTACTATCTAAATCAAATCCTCGGTACAGACTAGTTCCATCTTTTTTCATACAATCACTGACAGACGGACAAAAACTCACTAACTTTAAGGTCATAGCATCTTCTTATCCCTGATCTCGACCTCTTTCTGCTGGAACTGAGCTTGCTTGGCCTTTGTAGGCTATGCTTCCCAAACATGCATGGCCTCTGCAGATCATGCTTTCCAAACCCTTCCTAAATCTAGATGACAATTTATTCCAGACCCTAGTTTGCACTTATCTTTCCTAAAGGACAGCAGCCAAAACTAAACACGTTATTCTGTTAACTCAGACATCACTAGAACCAAAAGGTAGATGATAAGCTCTCACGTTACTGCACCCCACTGCTTGCTGCCATCCCCCCGAGCCCTCAGACCCATCTCCACGGTGCTGCTGCCAGGTGGGCTTTACCCACCTGCACTACGGGATCTCCTTCCCAAACACAGTATTTTGTACTTGAATACAGACACTGAAATTATCAAAAACCTCTCGTCCTCCAAAACAGCACCAAGAATAAGGCTTGAACCCCCTCCTCTGTCCCCTTCAAACCCCGTGCTAATTCAGAGCACAAGGACGTCGATAACAACGGCGGACCCGTCGGTGCCAGAACTGCCCCGTGGCACTGCCTGAGCTGTCTTTCCCGTTTGATGCTGACGACGTGTAACCACTCCTCGACAGCAATCCCCTACCCCAAAGCTGTATCTAGGCCCGGTCCCTTCGGCTCAGCTGTTCCCAAATACTTCAGATGAACAAATAATTTCCCTAAAAGCAGTCATTCAGGATCAGGCAGCAGGTCTGCTGCTTCCAGTGTGCTGCCTGCAGTACTGAATGCCTAGAATATAAAAATTTGGTAAATACCTGAGGGTATTTTGCCAGCATACTCTCCCTGGCTCCATCCTCAACTCAGCAAACCCCAGAGCTACAGCAGATAAGATGGGAGGCTTAGGAGATTTTTCTGCCATGAATTTGTCCGGCTGCTGTTTACATCCCTTTGAACTTTCAGCATCCACATTCTTCAGAAAGGATTTCCAAAGCTTAAGTAGCTACACATTGGGTAAGCAAACACCCCTTTTGTTTGTTTTGAACCTGCCAGCTTAATCTCATGCTTCAACATTTTGTACTGAAAGCATCAATAAAAAAAAATATTCTCTTCTCACCTCTGCCACATCGCTTGCACCGTCATCTATCACATTTCCCCATCAAAATCCCTAAAACCCCAAAGTTTTCCTCGGACCAGCATAATTAAACACCAAGAGAGTATGAAGGTTAGACAGAGTCACGAGACCTTCTTTGCCTTCGCAGACCAGGCACAGGGAGCCAGGACTAAACCTTGGTTCTGAGAACAGCACGGTTAATGTGTCCAAAAACTGACCCAACATCACACACCAGCGCGTGGCGACCCCAGATTCTGAGGGCCGCAGTTCTTAGGACAGATTATGCACGAACAGCCACTCGGGCTGGAAATATGGGGGTGGGGGAATTAGTTCAACTTCTGAGCTAATACTGAGGTGCTTTTTACTTCAGGAAGCTAATAGGCCTTGCAGCAAACTTTACTGCCTTTATAGTCTCACAAAGGCATAACTGTACTTCCACTAAATAGTTTATTAACTTACACGCACTAAAAACACATCCGCTAAAAATACAGTCTAAGTCCTAATTTCTATTTTTGAAGCCTCTGCAGTGTTGTTTTTACTAACTTTTACTGTGACAATTCTGATATTTACTCCTCCACCTCTTGTGTCTTTTTTTCCTTTGCAGTTATTTTATAAAATGTGCACTCCTTATCTAACTTGTACATGAGCACAGCTTTATGGCACTTAAGAAAACACCGCAAGACAACATTTGTTTATACTTTTAGAATTAGCACAAGGAAAATTGCGATCATTTCTATAGTTCTCAGGCTTTTTTCCCTAGCACTCTTCTCTCTCTTGAAAACAAAAACTGTGGGTTAATCTTAAATGAGGAGTTCATCTCTACCCCTGTTAATATGCCACTTTTGTAAGAGAAGGAAGGCTGAAGGCCGTGGCCAACCTTTGCCCTCCGATGACTGCTAACCCAGTCCAGAGGCCACTCGGCCGCCTCCTCATGCCAGCTGAACTGTGAGAAATGGGATGGCTCCAAAGAGTTCCTCTTCCTTCCAGGAACCAGGCAGGACACTAGGGCTGAAGTCCTGACGTGCTACTTCCCTCCACCTCTCCAGAAAAGGGCTGACGATCAGCAATATTTAAATGAAATAACAGGTAACCACCAGGCAACCTGTAATCTCCTCATTTAGCTATTGCGTTTTTACAACTGGCAGTGGGGCTTGCTGGTTAGGAATCCGGCTGCCGCGCACCAGGCAAGCAGCAACAACACAAACAGCGCATAGCAAGCCGCATTTGAGTCTTCCCGTTTAGCAAGGAAAGCGAATGGCAGGAGTTAGACATTGGGTTTTGGTAGGGGATGAGCCCTGAGGTCCTCGCGCTGCTTCCCCAAAGCGCAGCCTGCTGAAGGACCTCGACCAGACGACGTGCTCCGGGGGATGATGCGGTTCGGGTCCGGCTGTGAAGAAGTTGATTTCCCTGGCAAGGCCAGCCCTACCGGCACCGAAATGTTTTCAAATGGGGAGTTTGGATGAAGCGCGGTGTAACTTAGCACGCAGCGCATTTTAAAGAAGACGATACTTAGAAGAAAAAAAAAAAAACAAAATCCAACGACATTTCAAATGACACTTCGGCGTGCAATGCCATGCCGGCGTGCCCTGCTTTCGGCTAGGACAGAGGGAAGGGAGCCCACGAGAAGCCCTTTGATCCGCGGCAGCACCTGGCGAGGAAGGCCCGGCTGCACCCAGCTCCCCGCAGCCAGGGCTCAGGGGGGAGGCTCCGGGAGGACTCCCCGCTCCCCTCTCCCCCTGCCGAGCCACCAACCCCCCCCGGGGCCGCCACCCCCTCAGGATCCCTCCCCGTGCCCTGCCGCCCGCTGCCTCCTTTCCCCTTCCCTCGGTACCTGCCGCGGCCGCCCCGCTCCGCTCCGCGCCCGGCCGCCGCTGCGCTGCTCTGCGCCGCCCCCGCCGCCGCCTGGCCCGGCCCGGCGCGGCCCGGCCGGCAGCACGGCACGTCAGCGGCACGGGGCCGGCCCTGGGCGGGGGGAGGACGGCAGCAGGAGCAGGAGGAGGAGGAGGAGGAGGAGGAGGAAGAGGAGGAAGGGCAGCCCGGGCCCGCCGCCCTTCCCCCGAGCTGCCCCGCAGCGGGGGGGCTGAGGGGGCCCCTGCGGCCTGCTGCGAAACGCCGCGCAGGGGCTGGCTCGGGGCTTCGCCGATTTTTGCTGGGGGCGTCTTGTTCTTTTTTTTTTTTTTTCCCCTTTTCTTTTTTCTTCTTTCTTTTTTGGACCATTGTAGTTATGTAGAGTGTTGGGCTTGTGTTAATTAACCACTACCTTGTAATGAAGGGTGTGTGGTATTTGGTGGCTCTCTTGCTGCAGAAAACCGTGAAAGCTAGAGATTAATGAAAACCGCCCTGAGTCGTTCATGTTGGGAAAGACCTCTAAGATCATCAGGTCCAACCTTTAACCTAGTACTGACAAGTCCACCACAAAACCAGGTCCCTAAGCACCACATCTACATGTTTTTGGGAGACCTCCAGGGATGGTGACTCAACCACTTCCCTGGGCAGCTGGTTCACAACTGTTTCAGTGAAGAAATTTCTCCTAATATCACAGAAACATTAAGGTTGGAAAAGCCTTTTTGACCTCCAAGATCATCTGCTCCAACCATCCCCCTACCGCCAATGTCACCCACTGAACCATGTCCCTAAGCACCACGTCCAACCTTTCCTTGAACACCCCCAGGGACGGTGACTCCACCACCTCCCTGGGCAACCCGTCCCAATGCCTGACTGCTCCTTCTGAGAAGAAATGTCTCCTCATTTCCAACCTGAACCTCCCCTGGCACAACTTGAGGCCATTCCCTCTTTTCTTATCACTTGGTGCTTAGGAAAAGAGTCCGATCCCCACCTCACTGGTGCTTCCCCCCCCCGCTGTTCTCACTGCCGTGACCACCCTTATTTCTGGGGATCCACAGATACATCGTGAGCCCTGTGTCACACAACGTGGACAGGCCAGGATGGTGCCTGTTGTGCAGTGCACATGCCAGCTGGCCTGCCCTCACGTCCACTGACATCCATGTCATCCTGTGGGTTTTCTCGCCCGCACCCAGCTGTTTACCCCAGGGGCTGCCAGCAGCAAGCCGGCATGATGCAAGAGCGCGACCTGGCCAGGCAGCGTTGCATCATACCTGAGCTGCGCGTCACTCTGCCGAGGACACGTGCAGCCACCCCTCCTTAAGCATCCGTGTGTGAGTCTTGTATCACCTCCCCAGCCCTTGGGCTCAGCGGCATTCCTCGCATCACCCGCTGGTTTGTCAGTTTGCCCATAAACACTTGGCTTCTTTTCATGCGGTACTTGGCGAGCGGCACAATTATCCTGACTGTGTGTGCAACGCCTCTGTGCTGTCCACCTGGGCACCATAAAATTCTTGTATTTGTTGGTACAAACCAACCAGTTTGTACTTCAAAATCTCTCCTGGTCTCCTTAATCTCGTAGCCCTCACTATATTCATTTAGGCAAGGTGTGCTTCGCTTTGTGCCCTTTGGAACATTTGGAAAACTCCAGGATGCTCGGAGTACAGCTACTGCTAACAAATTTAAACAAAATAATTTCTTCCAGCCCTTATCTTCCCCTGTAGATATGACAGTCATAAATACGTCTTGGCCTCTTTTAGAGGCAAAGAGAAATCCCGGGAAGTTTTCTAGGGAAAGGGTTCTGTCACAAAATGACGTGGATGTGCACATGGAAATGGAGTTGGAGAGCACAAAGCGTGCAAGTAATCCTGCAGCTCAGGCAAAGCACAGGTGGGAGTAAATCCTGTGTCCAGATTAACATTCCTGCGCCTCATAAAACATGCTATCAGCTTGTTTTATTCTGTTTTAAACAGTACACACACCTGCAAGGTGGCAAGTTGAATTTGACAGTGGCATACTCATTTGACATAATTTAAGAATGTTTAACAATTTTGACAAAATATTTTAAAACTTGTAGAGAATGGGAGTTTATCTGTGTCATAACCATTAGGGCAGTACTTTGTATGGTCAGTCTTACTTTTATCTGTAGAAGACAGATAAGAATAATTATTATCTGGGTAAAGTATATGGCTGAAAAACTAAATGAAAATGTAAATTTGATGACTGGATTAAAAAAAAAAATGTTAGCAAAACAGGATACAATGTCAGGAAATGGTCAACAAAATATTTTCTAGTGTAAACAAGGCAGCCAATCCTACTGGAAGTGCTGCGGAGCCGGGGACTATCTCACGATCTGAGCTGCCCCTCCCTGCCGAGGAGGAGCGAGTTGCTGCTCTCTCCCTTTCTTCTCCCTGGGAATTCTAAAAATAACTCAAGACACAGCAGTGTTTGTTCTGTAAATCTTCTGGGGAGATAGAGGAAAATTCACACAAGTAAAATATGAGTGCAGGAACTTCAACCTAAGCAAAGGGACAAAAGGATGAAAGAGAAATCATGGAAAATGTATTTTAGTGTTACCATTTTCTCTAGGTAAGGAGGTAGGCAGGGAGCATTTCAGATGCCATTCCTAGGAAAGTTCGGCTGAAACTAGAGAGGCTGGTCAGACTGAACACCAGGAACAGCATGGCTAGCTTGGAGACTTGAACCAGTTTTTGCTAAAAAGCCCTTTTAGACTACTGATATTTATAAGGAACAGACACAGCTCAATGTCTGTGGGGAAGCCCAGGGTGCCGGTACCATGACTCAGTGCTTCCTGTGCCTCTCTTTGTCACGTGGCAGAACCACACCAGCGTACCCATTCAAAGGTCACAAGGCACAGGTGACGTTTGTAGGAATAGCTGTCCTCCAGTGGCAGGTTCACGTTACCTATTGCTCTACAAGGGTCTGTTGGGATGAACAAGAAATATATCGGCACATCTTCAGCAAGTTTGTGGATGACACCAAGCTGCGGGGTGCGGTTAATGGGCTGGAGGGAAGGGCTACCATCCAGAGGGACCTGGACATTCTTGAGAGGTGGGCCAGTGAGAACCTCATGAGGTTCAACAAGGCTGAGGGCAAGGTCCTGCACCTGGGTCAGGGCAATCCCTAATATGATTCCCGGCTGGGTGAGGAATGGATGGAGAGCAACCCTGCAGAGAAGAACTTAGGTATGCTGGTGGTAAATTGGATATGAGCCAGCAGTGCATGCTTGCAGCCAACCGTATCCTGGGTTGGATCAAAAGCAGCGTGGCCAGCAGGGCAAGGGAGGTGATTGTACCACTCTGCTCTGCTCTTGTGAGATCCCACCCAGAGAGCTGCATTCAGTTCTGGGGCCCCCAACGCAAGACGGACATGGACTTGCTAGAGTAGGTCCTGAGAAGGGCCTTTCCTATGAGGAAGAATTGGGAGAACTGGGGTTGTTCAGCCTGGAGATTCAGCCTGGAGGTGGCTCTCAGGAGACCTCACGGTGGCCTTTCAATGTACAGAGGAGGGTTACAAGAAGCATCATACATGGGGAAAAATTTTTTACCAGGTCTTGTAGTAACAGGACAAGGGGCAAGTGTTTTAAACTGAGAGGGTAGATTTAGATTAGATAAAAGGAGGACATTTTTTTATGATGAGGTTGTCACAGGCATAGGTTGCCCAGAGAAGCTGTGCATGCCCCATCCCTGCAGGTGTTCAAGGCCAGGTTGGATGGGGCTTTGGGCAACCTGGTCTGGTGGAAGGTGTTCCTGCCCCTGGCAGGGGGCTTGGAACCAGGTGATCTTTAAAGGCCCTTCCAACCCAAACCATTCTGTGATCCTATGATCCTAAACGTGCAAAAGCGATACATGCACTAGAGAGCCTACCAGGAATCCCATGAGCATACCAAAGGCAGAAAGATTACTAAGATGAGGCAGTGTAATATTTTAACAGAACTATCAAAGTGCACCTGTTCCTCCTTGCTGAACTGACAAAGAACTGACAACATTCCAGATGTCCAGGGTGTCTTAATTCACCCAGATATTAAAAGTATTTAAGTTTGAATTCAGGAGTTGCAGATTATAGTAAACATTTGCTGTCTTCAAAGTTGCCACATCAAAAAAAAATAAAGAAAAATAGTATGGTAATTGTATGGGCTGCTCTATTGTGTCAGATTTGGTGAATGACAGAGTATTGAAAGGATAAGCAGGTAAAGGATCCCACGTGACTTCTTAAAAAACCCTGGGAAGATATTATGCATGTTTGCATTTCAAAGAAGATCAAGCAGCGTCCTGGCTATTTAAATTTCTATGAAAGCGAATTCTTATTTATAACTCAGTTGGTAAGATTTAGACCGACTAAACACCAAAAGATAAAGGCTCTCACTCTTATGTGGCTGGAGATTTCCCTGCTGAAATGGTTGTTCTCAAGTTGTTTGTATTGTGATTGTTAAGATTCTCTCTGCAGACTTTATTATGGAAAATTAAATGCAAAAATCAGGTTTGACATCAGCTACAAGCCTTTAGACAGAAAGCTTGTGTTTAAATTGTGTTGTAATTATCTAGGTTTCGCTGTGGGTTACACGTAGCTTCAACTGTGTAACAACGCATGTAATGAGTAAAGTTCTGCCTGTAGAAATGTCCATGGGCATTGACTTCAGTCACAGCCAACAACTTAACGAGGCCAGAAGTTCATTTACTTTACACTGCTTTGTTGGCATATGCCAAATATATATAAATGTAATGTTACTCCACTGTATCTGTATAACGTGGGTATGTTATAATACCTCAAGCCTGTTACCATCAACTATTGGAGTTTCGTGCCTGTTGAGTGTAATGTTGAGTGTAAACTACAGTGCAATGCCTTGATACTCCCTAAAATTATTTTATAATTTTGCAACTAATTTCTAAAGAAAAAAAAAATGCTGAAGTTATCATCCCACTGATTTTCAGTGTTTTGGGTTACCCATGAGGTGTTTCTAGATGTAGCTATCCCAGCTGCCAACTTAGTCCTGCCAGCACAACTTACCAGTTATTTATCTAGATAAGGAATAGCTTGCTCAGATGCTTGAAAAAAAATAAAAATAAAAATTCTAACTGGCTCAAGGTTTAGCAGTTTATGTTCAGAGACAGAGTTCAAGAAAGAACAAGAAATTTTCCTGGGATTTCAGCAATAGTATACTTACCGATTCCAAGATGACGTTCCTTTCAGAATCAAACTTTGCTTTCTTTCCAAGGAAGCTTTCTCTAGATAAGAGCCATTCAATTCCATATCATGTAAATTATTTACTGGAAATAGGTGTGTAAGTCATTTTTATCTGGTCCTTTTCACTTACTGTTATATGTGTGTACATACTTCTCTGATTTTGACAGCTGTGCAAAGATCTTTTTCCCCTCTTTCTTCCCCGTAGACTTTGCATGAACCCCTCTTTTGACCACAGCTAATTTTTTTCAGTACTCTGACTTTTCCATGGGCCTTCCATAATCCAGCTGCTTCATTCAAGATGCAAATAAATTAGATATTATGGCTTAAGGCAACAGCTCCTATTTGAAGTCTTCCTATTGCATTTCAATTCATAAGAAGTTTCTTCCTTTGTGTTATCAGACAACACGTTACTTAAAGGTTGATTGTTTTGCATTTCCACCCCTAGCAATGTGCCATCAGTTTCTGAAGCTCTTTTTTGAGTGGGAGTAAGTCTCCCAGACCAGCCCCATTTTTCTATTTCCGTACCTTAAAGGATAATTAAATTAAGCAAAGAGATTATTTTCAGTTGTGGGTAAAAAGGAACACAAGACAGGCCTGCATAAATAAATGAATAATAGCACGGGATGAGGTAAGAGGGGTCCCAAACGCGTCAAGTCGTAACATTTCATGAGTCCATGGATTTTCATTTTACTTGCATGAGCAGATTCATTGTAGGAATCCAAACGGTGGGATGTAGTCTTTCCCAAGAGAGACTGGGGAAAAAAAAAACAAAGCAGTGCAGAAAGGCACTCATCTGGGGTTTGGAAGGAAGGAAAACAGCAAGTGGACAAACTCTGTAGCCACCAAAACTTAGCTCTCCCTAAGCCTGATGTGCACCTGCATTCCTCTGCTTTTGGCAACCAACCGGAAAAATCACTGGGATTTATGCATCATGACTTCATCTAGGTGAGCAAGAAAATGACAGCGTACTACAACTGCTTACAGAGTAGCAGAAATGAGTATTGTAGAATTAGTCCTACCGGTGGCCATCGCAGACCGACGATGAAAGTCAGAAAACCTCATATGCAAAACACATGTTAAGGGAGAGTGTTACAAACAAGCATTCAAAAGGTGGGTAACATCAACAAACTAAATTGTCTGAGGAACCCTAATTTAGTCCACTTGTGATGATAAATTTGTACATGCATGTCATGTTTTCCTCCAAATACCGCTTCTTTCAGTGCATGCCAAGTCCAGTGTTTAGGGAACTGAAAATTTCACAGTGAAGGCAACTATGAGCTGTGTGATTCTGTTGTTCCGTTAGGAGGTATGATAAGGAAAAAATAAATAAAATCTCATTGAAATAACTAAATGCATTGAAATAACTAAATTTCAGACATGAACGCATGACCCATTGCTATAGGAAAATTATCTGATACTTGGCAAGTTACTTAAGAGCATTTTCCAGTGGTCATCAGCTATGTTCTTATTTTCAGGTGCCCAACTGGAGATGCTTATTGGCAGAGTTGTGAGAGTATCTGCAAAAATAATGCAAGCAATTGACAGCTCAGTAAAAGCACCGTAGAAAGAACTCACCTGTGTAAAGATCAGAGCAAATATTGGAAAGCAGAGTTAAACGCTCACTTCAGTGCTGACTGCTGATAATATCAGGTCAAGAAAACTAGGCAAACAGTCTTTCTCCCCACAAACTTAGTTTCTCTCTTCAAATGGCTAAATAAACAGTGAACATTGTTTTAAGCCTACTTTTCAACACCCACAAGTGAGAGTAGCTGGAGTGTGAATCTCAGCAGTTCAGTGCAAGAAGCTTAGCTTGGTTAAACTAAAATGCTTTTCACCTCTTTCCCTGAACTTCAGCACTCAATTTGCAAAGTGGAAATAATGGCGTCTAGCAATTGTGGTCAAGATAAAGGTTCAGCCTTTATCTTGAGCAAACAGAAAACATTACTCATTTATTTTGTGTGATAAAATGCATGTCAAACTGGATGTAATTTTACATTCAGGGTTTTTAGGATTAATTTATTTTAATTTATATTAACCAGCTCCTAACTGGCCTGAAAAAAAATGTGTCTAAATAAAATCATTTGAATGAGACAATGTCTTTATATAAAAGGGTACCTCCTTGGAATCAGAGAACTAACTTGCTTAGAACTAACTTGCTTAGTTTAGACAGACAACTCAGACACAGGGCTACAAGTTAGATCAGGCTGTTAGATCAGTACAAATCCGTCTGACTAGATTGCATCCAATTCCTTAACTGTGTAAGAAGTATTAGAATAATTGGCAGAAACATGAAAAGCTCACAAAATGACTGTACAATAAGGTGTAGCACAACCTTTAAAAAAATATAAAGAATTAATAATTCAAGGAATTTGCAGGACAAAAGCCTAGCTAAAAAAAAAAAAGTATCACTGTCTGATCAAACATCATCATCACAAACTATCTATATGAACACATGCAACACATTAATCCAGACATTTGTGCAATATGTATTCTTGATTCTGGAACCTGAATATTTATCTGAAGTGGAAGGAGTTGATGCAAATTTTGTCTGAAGTCTAGAAATTTCAGTAGTCTTGTAGGAGGGGACAGAGCTGTACAATTTCTCATGGCCTTTTATTGCCCTTGTGTAACACTGACGGATATTATTACAATATTGTTTACGAAGCAGTTTAACCAAGTAACATTTAAATAAGAAACATACTCCATTTGGTTGTATTCCAGCACAACTTATGTTAAAACACATTGTGTTTTTAGCAGTGTTTTTTCTGGGGCTAGTCTATCTAAATTTCCTGTGTTGCAGAACCCACGCACTATCTGGCTTATTATTGTTGTATAGCATGACACGAATTTCCAGGACTGAAGTGGTAAAATATGAAGTTCTCTAGAGATAAAATAAGTATTCTGCTCTTTTTCAATCTGTTGCATAAATAGCAAACATCCTAGAGCTTAAATTCCCAATTATTTCCTGAGAGAATATTCCTACAATGAATATTGTGGTTTTGGTCCAAAACTTGCTGACGTCTCTATCCAGGCTACCACTGCAATAATTCTTACATACGTGCAAAAAATGAAGGAAGCACAACGTTCATTCTCCCAAAACATGAGTTAGGAAGAACAAACCTGATGCTAAACAGGCACTGTCGCAGAGCTTGATTTAGAGCTGTTTTAATTGGAGGACAATGGGGATAGAGGTTTGTGTAACAGTCTGCTAGCTACTGTTGTGAGTTGTCATCAGTACATCTAGTGGTATTTAGTTATATTTTGTGTATATATTTAGCTGACATCAGTATATGTGCGTAAGTAAACCAAGTTTCCGAAGTTAGAAATACAGTTAAAGAGAGGTGGTATTAGTAAAATTTATCAATTTTTTATACAAGTTAAACCACTGGGGAAATCTAATGTGTGATAATCTCTGCATAGAAGTCCTGATTCTAAATGTAGAATGACCCTGAAACTGACCCTGAACACAGTTAAGCTCAAATTGGCCTAAGCAGGATGGTTTTCCCTCAGGCAGACTCTTCTCAGATTGCATGGGAACAGATACTCAGCTGCAACAAACTGGTCTGGCTCCCCTTAACCTTCAAGGTATTCAGTCAGCTTATGATAAAAGAGAATCTGTCCACAAGTTGGAATTTGAAAATGTCATCCATATCTGAGCACATATAGTATGTGGATTTGATTATTCCATTAAAATAAACCATTTACGTGGAAAAGCATATCCTTTTTTTTGTCCTGATATTCATAAATCTTGTTTTTAAAAATAGTAATCGTTGTCTCTCTTCCCACTCCTGAATCATTTAACATTATATGCTGATTTTGGTTTATTGTAGTATTTTGGTATATACTGGTTTGGCATAAAGTCATACCCCAAATAATTGAGAACAGAATTTAATCACAAACCCCAACAAAATAAGGAGGGATGAAGAAAATATAAGATGCAAGCAAGTTAAGTCTCTACTTACCATGTAAACATGGTAAATCCCACGTTTACCAGAATTTGGATACTTCTTAATCCACATAGCTTTCTGCTCATATATATTCAAATATATTTTAAGCATCATACATCACAAAGAGCACTGTTTACTTTCCTCTGGCAACAGCAGTTAAGAGCTCCACACAAGAGGAAAAAAGATAAGAACAAAAAGGCCTAGCAAAGAAACAGGTCAGCTCTTTGAATCCAGGTTAGGGCTAGCAATTACTCACATAAGCAAATAAAGAATCCTGAAGGCATGGTGTACATTACCAAGTTTCCCTTTGTAGCCACAGGTCTGCATGGGTCCACATGCAAATCTGCCAAAAGCAAGTAAAACCTAGCCTGTCAGAAAACTACAACAAACCACAACATAGTTGTTTTGCAGATTTTATCCTCACTAACCAGGCTGGATCCCACAGAACACCTTTCATCATATCTTTCTTCGAGCAGATATAACTCGAGTTAAGCAGAAAGGATTTAGTTTTAAAATACAAAATACAGTGGCAAAAGACAAGTAATATGGCTGTTACTTCATTGGTACTGTTTCAAAGTCGTAGCTTGTAACATCAGTTCCCCTTTGATTTCTAGAAGTAGATGGGAATAATCAAAAGATTCAGGGAGATGGAATACACCTTTGTGAATCCCGGTACAGAGTACAGAGGTTCTTTAGGAGCACTAAGTAAGTACAATTCAAGGATGTTAATGCAAGTTTTTAACCAGTGACTGAAAACGGTTTAATTAAAAGATTTGAGAAATAAAATATAGTGGATCTTAAACTATAGAAGCTGGTGCAGTTTGTTCACAGGTTTGCTACATGGTACATACATTAAAAATAAAAATATCAACTGCATGGTTTTCTCATCATGGTAAAGTTTTTTTTGTTTGTTTTCAACACTTTCTTTGCGGAATGTTTTGGAAAATAGATTCTTCCAAGACAAGAGTGCAATGCAACCTAAAAAACCAACTGAACAGTTCCTCTGCTCAAGTCTGTTCATTAAAGGGTATACTTCAGCAGGAAAAAAAAGGAATGTCACAAGGGACTACTTAGATGTCTCTTCTACTTTTGCAGCTATCCTGCAAATGTGCATGAGAGGTACATGCATTTTTTATGCCACGTAATCTAAAACTTTTAAAAGAGCTCTCAACTGTTATTCTAGCCAACCTGAAAAACAATACAAAGAGATCCATTTAATTAGGCAGCCATCTGATACCTTACGCTGCAGAACAGTCATGCTACTCAAAGTAGCAATTTTCAAAGTAGCAATTTGCAATCTTAAATCTTATAAAGGAATAAGCAACTTACACTTTCCTCAGAGTGCATTTGTCGTCATATAATTATTAAATAAAAATATCTAGCCCCCACCCCACTAACTTCCATTAATTTATTAAATCTGATTCAGAAAAGCCACCAGTAAAATTCCTTGTTCAATCGCAAAACTGTATTGTAGCTGACAACTATGGTAAGAACGAATACTTAATAAGTACATGTAGTAGTGAATGTTTATAACCAAAATATAACATTTTTAAATAACTCATTCTTAATCCTGTGTTTTTCTATTAACATCAAATTTTATTAAAAAAATAAGTTTCCTATATTTAACATGTATATTAGCTTGCTGTATATGACTGAAGATCTCAAGACCTTTAACATTAAATGATAATAAATCAAACACTTCCTTCACAGCTTTGAAAAAGGGAAGGGAGGAAGAAGGGGAGGACAGGATAGAGGAAGGAAAAGGAGAAAGCACCAGGCCATTCCTAGCAAGAGAACCAAATAGTTCTACATCATCAACTTATGAACCTGCATCACAAGCGCTAGAAAAAGGAAAACAATTATATTGATCAAATTTGGATATATTCCATAGAATTAGAACATATCATTGGGGAAAAAAACTGAGAAGAAACACATTCTATTTGCAATGGTTTCTGTATTTCCAAGAGATTATTTTCCTTTCCTCTCTACAAGCCATCACTGATTTACTTGCATTTGTAAAAACTGCTATTCCAATATGTTAGTTGCACTGAAACCAGATACAAGACGCTGCAGGAAAACGATCTGAAGCTACTTTATCACTTATTTTCTGCAACAATGGCAAGAATACTGGACTAATGCCATGGAGGAAACAACTCCTAGGCGTGTGCCTTACATATTTAATTTGTAAACCAGAAGATTGCCCCCACATACTTCAAGAAGAAACCTGTCTAGGCATCGACTCATCTGTAAGAGACATATGGTGCTTACATACTCTCCATGAGGCACAGGGTCTGCACAAGAAAGAGATGAGGGAATGAACAAATCCCCTAAATCCCGTGGGTTACCTGTGCAGAAGGTTAGCAGCCCATGGCTGTGTTGCTCTATGTGCAATCACTCTGTTTTGGTCAGGGAACCTATTAAACAGAGTCTCACAGAGATAGTTTTTCTGGCAGCAACGCCCTTAACAGCCATGTTTTCAGGGTTTAGTGAGAATGAAAACTCACAGAGAGCCTGAAGTACTGGGTCTTCAAGTATGCTTGATCTTCTGTATAAAAACTGATCTTGGGGGACACAGAGTTCAGCTAAGGAAGTCTCTGCTTCTTCTTCTCGAGGAGAAGGGAATGACAAATTACAATCCCAGTAGAAAAAAACAGCCAAGAAAATACTCTCTGCAAGGAGGGACAGAAAATCCCCTTCGTCCCCCGAGAGACTTCCTCCCAGGAAGATACAGCTTCTGGATCCCTTCAAAGATATCCATACTAGTAGTGGACTGAATATATATATATATCCTTGCAAAAACAATTTCTTATTTTTCTCATTTGAATACCAAAGCCTTTCTAACAAGGATGCTTGCACTGTAAGCAACAATGGCATTTTAAACTATTTTAAAAGTCAAAATACATTGGAAATACCCAAACAAATCCCAACATTAGTCTGATGCTACCTAAAGCCAAGAACAAACAAGCAAGCAATGAACACTGATATTTTGTTGGTTTTTTTTCTTTTTTTTTGCATGGATATTACAAAAAATAGTAATCATACACTTTTTTTAAATGTTCATTACTTAGATAAAGCACATATGAATGTAACATTCAGAATTGTAACATAGAAAATGTAATGTGGGCAATCTGCTATTCCAAGTACACTTACCAAAATACAATTTTATAATGAAGAAAGTCTCAAAATACACCTGTACAACAATTGGGATCCACAAAATATGATTTAATAGTATCACTCAAGATCACTTCATTGAAACCACTTTTATAATACTGCTTGAATAGTAATCTCTGGTCAAAGAGCATTCTCCTCCTTTCTCTAGCCCGTCCCACTAAAGCAAGTGTGGAATTTTAATTGCAACGCATATCTTTTAAAACCCCAAATCTGAAGCAGTCCTATTAACTATTACACTGCCTACACTTAGATACTGTGAGGATGGGAATCACCCTCTCTGAGGCCATGGTACACTGAGACACTTACCCATATTATTGTTTGTAGCGCAAGCAGAATAATCTTGTAAAGGGCAACTAAATAGGGTCAAAATATGAATTATGTATCTCACTACCAAATCATTCCCTATGTGTTACTTAAGCCTGTAACATTACAGCTTTACTGAAAAAGAAAAAGTTAACCATTTTATCCTATAAATATTTTCTTTATTTGCTTTATGTTTAGAAGTTGCTATTTAAGTTCTATTAACAGAAATACATAACAAAAGCTCCCTACCAAGTGGAAAAAAAGTAATTACAAATGCTGAAAAAGTTGGCCTCATTAACATATGTACAGACTTGCTTACTTAATACACATCTTTGTGGGAATTAAATCTTTTTATGACACACATTTATACAGGCATTGAACATTCCCAAGTAACTTTGAGCAGAGAGTACGCCAAATCTTTAGTCTGGGCAGACAAAATGTATATTTCAGTTTTGATTGTGGAGCTAACATGCAACAGATACAACACTCAGTCTGAGCCGCTGTTGATAAGTTGTTCTGTTTTTTCCTGCAAAGATCTTTCTGCTGAACTTGGGTCCTTTTGTCCCTTCTTGTCTTTGCTCTGCTGTTCCTGCAGCTTCAGGATTATTTTTCGGATTTCTTCTCTTTTGGTTTTCATTCTTGGGCGTGGAAACCAGTCTGTTAAGTTCATTGGTAGCTCAAAACTCAGAATGGGATTCTGAAAAGAAAGGTGATTTGGATATTACAGTAGGGAGTTATAACGTAAAAGACTGGGGAGAACTGTAGTGGAAAACGTGCATTCTTCCCCACTTCATCCCTCAGCATGAAACAAAATTTCTACCATTTATATCTTTTGTACATGTAGAATTAAGGTCAAATAAATGAAGCTTTGGTATGAATGTCATGCATCTACACGACAGTTCTGGTTATAGGAGTGTCCAAATAATCTATTCAGACTACTGTATTGTGTAGGCAAAGTATTTGAATTCATTTGTGTGATAGACATCGTACTAATTAAGAGGTAAAAGATAAATAGATACAAGATACAGGGTTTTTTGTTTTCTTTTCTTTTGGAAAAAAAAAAAGGTAGCTAGAATCAAGACCAGATTCCTAATTAGCTCTAGTCCTGTTCTTCTAAATACCTGTAGGACCACAACAAACCAGGAAACTGAGCTTTACATTCCACCCTTAAAAGTGGGACCTGTGAGCAGCACCTGGCTGCCCGCCGGCCCTTTCTGTGTGCTTACCTCCTGTTTTCCTGCCAGAGGTCACTCACTCGGAGAACTAGCAGGACGGCTGTGGTGAGGCACAACCACTGCGCCCCGACCCAACAACACAGCCTGCGGCACGGCGCTTTCTCTCATCGAACCCCTCCTGCCTGCCCCCATCACCACAGGGAGAGCCAGGGGCGGCCATGCCGGAGGCCTGGCCGCGGCCCCAGGCGCCCTCCGGTGGCCGAGCCGATGGGGCCCAGCAGGCACCCGCCGTCCTGTTACGCCAGATACCTCATCAAGCGAGCCTTGGTTTTAAAAAAGACCTACACGTCACAGCTTTAATGCTTATTATTAAAAGAAGACGCTTGAAATAAACCCACAAAGTAGAAGATGTGACTGAATAGCCCCTACACACACAACTAACCATACTCTCCAGGTCAGCTTGTACAGCTGCCGGGACAACTGAGACTTGGTAGCATCTTTCAGACACATTAGCAGCTGCAATGGATTAGTTCAATATCTGTAAGATATTCAAGTACTGTGCCACTAGCACAAGTTTTACTTTCCCACTGGCGTCACCTCTGAGAATACCCTGCAATTTTTTTTTACCAGACACATCTACCCCTCACCCCTGCTCCCTGGCAGGCAAAGCTGCGGGGCCGGCCGAGACGAGAGATCCAGCCTGCCATAATTCTGTGGGCAGGCACTTGGCAAGAACCAAGGGCTAAGGTCCTTGAAACTTGGCTGCTCCACACTCCTCCTGTGTACAGAACAGAAAGCTCTCTAGGATGGTTCTAAGCTCTGAAAAGCAAAAGCTAATTAATTAATAACAAGTGTTTTAAGGCACAGTGAATGTTTGGCCTTCGTTTTGCATGAATACACTCTTCTAAAGCCTTGCTGCTATCACATAAGGTATGAACGAGGGGAGGGTTCAGCAATGGAGAAGGAGTCACCAGCTTTCTCAGGAGAGGGGTAGTTACAGGACACCTCAGGAACAGTGCTCTAAAGCACTCCAGACTGTAGAGATAATGTACCATACAAGCAACACCTCACTTGACCATTTCTCCTCCCAACCCAGACCTGAGGGTGTTCCACCCTCCCCTTCAGAAAGGTACTTTAACTCGAAGGCCAAGACAGTTAAAGGAAATAAAAGTTCAATCATTTTCTTCAATGGAATTATGATTTGGCCTCTAGCTGTAATGATTTTACTTGCATGTTATAATGAAAGCTACAAAAGTCTAGACTAGCTGTGTTATATTAATGAATTTATTCACAGCCACTTCTTATGGGGAAAAGAACAAGCTTTTAGTACATCTTTGGTTTAGATTTTGAACTCGAATTTGAACTCTTACTGGGTAATTTTAAAGGCCATGCACTGTAACAACACAAAACCTTAAAGTATTTTCTCAGAAAATTCCATGGCTTCTGGTATCTGGTACACATGTGTACCAGATATTAAAATATTGGCCGTTTGTTTATTTTCCAAGAAGTATTCATTATTATCTATGAGAACATATAAATTTGTTTCTAATGCATCATCTAATAAATAGCTGTAAAAGCTAAAAGAGCCTTTTATAATTGCAGTACATACTTGATCGCTGCAGGGGACAAAACAAAGAGTTACGCAAATAGGTATACATACCTCAAAAAAGCTCTCCACATACTGCAATATGTACACTCCACAATCACTGAAGTTGTTCTGTTGTGGCACTTTTGGGTTGGAACCTTTCATGACTTCTTTGGAAAAGCTTCTTTTATTGCCCTTCCTGACTTCCCATTCTACTTCTAAATATCTACGATAAAAGACCATGAAAATTAAAACTTTGTTTTTCACTTACAGAATTTTGCAAAAATTACAGTTATGAAACTTACTCCCTTAGTGTTTTCACAACATTTGACCGTGAAGGGCCTCTCAGGGAGTCCATAAGCAAAATGCAGGGCCTGTAAGAGAACATAATTTTAAAGTACAGAGTCTTTTACAACAGCTTAGAAAATACATTACAAAGCTAGCGATTTGTGGGATGACCTTGAACAAAAGCAGATCAGTACTATAAAATTTTACCAGTGCTGCTATAATCCCCTAACTGGGATAGCTAAATACAATGTTATCTTTAAATTTAACCATACACTAAGTACAGAGAACTCCAGTACTAGAGTTCTAAGTGCATTCTGTCAGACTGAAACCATTTGTTACAGGCGAAATCTAGTTACCTAAAAGCCCCTCAGGTGTCTAGTGATATTTTAGATGCACAAGGTATCTGGGACACCTGCAAGACACTGGAAAGTAAGGCACAGAACCCACAAACATCCTCCTGGAGAAGCAGCTGGAGGACAGATAGGGGCAGTCCACAGCACCTAAAAATATACTAGATTTGTATGTTCAAGAAGTGGTCCCAACTGCTGAATCTGAAACCTATCATTCAATCTAGAGGCTACAGTCTTAACAGGAACTATAAATGTAACAACTGTATCAGCTGCCTGATATGCAACAGCTGGATTTATCCATTGGAGCCAACTCATTCCAGAGTTCAGAATCTCAGCATTAGAAATACGTAAGGTGTATTTTGAGGGACAGATAGGATACAAACTACTTATCACAAAGCTATGCTTTTTTTCCCCCCTAATAATAATACACACATGCATTCACACAAGATGTTCTTTGTAACTGGAAACTAGTAAATTCAGGCTAATTATATGCATGAATTTATAAATAGGTTTGTTTGTGTGTGTAAATTAACTTACATGTACGCAACTTTTGAGGCACAAGCATATTATTACTTGAACAATGATTGCTTTGATTTATACTTGTTTTTATTTTTCATTGAAAGAAAGGTATTATTTAAATAAGCAATACTGTCAAAAAACACAATCCAGTACTTTTTTGGTTTTGGAAGGGAGGAGTAGAATTGAATTTCCTTTCTCATACAGAAATAATTTTAATACTTCATTGTTATCATAGTTTTAAGTGCCTTTAATGATTCTTGATACCTGTGTCAAAGATCTTATGAAGTTTCATATTCAGATTAAAATAACGACTGGAGAGAAGTATTACGTACAGATAATCCATCATCAGCATGAGAAAAATTTAAGCTATAATTAGAAGCCCATAGCACTACCAAATATTCCTAAATCTCATAGTACAGATGGATTTTTACACCTTCATGACAATGCATCAAGGATACTACCTACATATTTCATATAATGTATAAATACGTAATTTTATCCTGCACCATAAGAAAAACAACTTATGAAAACCATTACCTTTCTAGTAAGCATTGCATTCACAAAGAAAAAATGTGAGAATGGATAAACCAATTAAAATGTGGTAAAACACAAAGAAAGCTCTGAAGACAACAATACTAGTGACAGTGTTTCTGGACTTGGAATAACATTTCTGGTCACAGCAAAATGCAGGCAACTGCAGTCAATGTTCATTAATAAATCACTTCTGTGTTTCCAAAATCCAAAACATTTTAAAGGTATTTCAAATGAAAAACAGGTTAAGAAAAAAGCCAATGAAAGACCCTGTAATTGAACTCAATGCTGTGAAGCATTCTCATTAGAGAAAAGAAGATTAACCGAGAAACAGGAAGAGACAATAAAAAAAACCAACTCAAATACATTTAAATTAGGCATGGAAGCAGTTAAAAACGATCCCATTTTCCTGTAATACTTTGACTGACCACAAAGGTTTCATTTAGTATTAACTACATTTTTAATTTGAAGAAATTATTCTGCCTTTTAATATAGAAAGATACATTTAAACGTGCTTCTGCAACCTTCTTTCTGTAGGAATCTAAGCACAAGATATGAATATACAGCCTTATTTGAAGAAACAATCTTCTGCTACTTGAAAAAGTACACAGACTTAACAAACACCAACAAGGTATTATTTTACCAGTAGTTTCATTTGCTAAATTTTCTGCTTACTGAAGATGATGATACTACAGAGTATAGAAGGCTCCCTCAAACACAAATACATGCAGGCTAAACTGTTTGAAGAGAGATATATGACCATTTCCCACAATTACTGTCTTAAAATTTCATACACTTTCATGAAATTTTCATTTCCCAAACTGTATTAATATCCATTTCAATTGTTTCACTACTTACTGTTTGCAGATAGTAGGCTTCAGGTGCCACTGTCCCATTTCTGAATTACAGTTATCATCTAAAAGGCCACCATCATCACTACTGTCTTCCTACAAAAGCAACATGTTTACAGGCGTTTAAAAGCTAACGTTTTTAAATAGATGCAAGAGGAATTATTGCTATACTTTCTATTTTTATTCAAGACCAATAACATCAAGTTTAATAAAGAAGTGTTAGCTTTCACCTGCACCATTCATTGTTTGTATTGCCAACTTTTAGTCTCATATTGTTTCTCAAATCCACGCTGGAAAAACATGAAGTGAATGGTGCTGTTGTATTTAATGACCACTGAAACTAGAAAAACAACAAACAAACAAAACAAACAAAAAACCACAACTGACATTTTTTAAGTGTTTCTGGCCTAAAAGAGGTGCATCTCCCTGCAGGTTATAGTCCAAATTGTATTGTCCCTTCCTACTGGTTACTAGAACTTCTTCAGCAATTTCATCTATGTTATCTTCTAGAGGAAACAAGACAATATCTGCAAAATCTGCAATGAATTCAGGAGGAAAGCTTGATCCTTACTCCAGAATCCACCAACTTGGTTCTTTGGGCAAGGGAAATCTAAATGCAAATTGACATGATTTTGCATATTGCAAAAACTGACACACCACAAACCTGGGAATATTCTTTAACCTTTTGTTTTCAGTATTGATCGCTATGAAGGATATGTTAGATTCATCAACGAGAACACTAAGTTCTTATACCTGAAAGGAAACCAGTGATCCATGATTTCTCACCTTGCTATGGAGTTCACTATTACTACCACAGACTGCTGCATTACAGGGAAAGATATGCTTTCCAAAAACAGGAACCAGGAAATCAGCATGATTTGTGCACTTGTGTACTACTACACAGGATCCTATGACTAAAATCCTCCTGTTACACCATTAAGATTTTATCGTGTCTTTTGCCTAGTTCCTGATACACCTGCTTCTGTTGCAGCTTCAACATCATTTTTGGCAGACATGAAGGTACACTCAGCCTGTCATGGTCTACCAGTACTATACTTGCTTTGTGTGTTCTAGAAGATATCAGTAACAGCTTCGGCCTGAGCCAAGTTCTAAGCTACACTGCAAGCGAGGAACCTGGCATCTTTTCCTCCCCTCAAGGAACACAGGAGACCATGAGCTTTCTTCACTGCCTTCTGCTACGAAGTACAGAAAGTCACTTCATCAGGATAGAATCAAAGACTATTTATTTGGGCAAGTGACATGACAGCAGGTGGGTTGAGTCTGAAAGCATAGTTAGGTTTCAACAAAAAGTGACGGTTTTTACGTGCACACATACACACACGGACTATTTGGAAGACATCACAAATAGCTGCAGACTTTGCAAAATAACTGCTTTGTCTGGACTCAAAGGTGAAAAACAGATAAATTCTGGACTGTACATTTGAAAGCCTTTGATTCTTTGTTTCAGACAACTTAAGAGTCATATACCCAGAACAAGGAACAGAAAGGCCAATTAAGAAGAGCAACTGTTTAACTTCTAACTTGTCCACACTGAACTTACACTGCAGAAGCAACAGGTCTATGAAATCATGCTCTTATACTTAGAAGTGAATCAATGAAGGACAATGAATGATCAGAGACTTCCCACATCTCTACAATCCAAAAGTCCTGAACTTGAAGAACACTACTTGATTATAAACCCACATTGTTTAAATGTGACTAGGAAAAACAATGACTAAATGCAACAGAAGAGTTAAAACCTACTTATAAATGCATCGGTTTACACCAAAAAATGTAGCTATAAAAATAAGAGTAACTCGCTCTTGGGTATACTGGTAAACATGGGGGTTAGGGAGATTAGAGAGAGTTGCTGACTTTCAGAGTTTACACTAAAATCATTGTATAATATTGTCATAATGCACAAGACCCACACAACATTAAATGCAGGATCAGAACAGCAGTTTCCTGCTGAACAATTTAATGAACACATGTTCAATCCTCTCCTGTTTGCTAGTTTCCAAATTTTTGTAAGGTAAACAGTGCTTTGGATTTGACATTTGTAAAGATAATTAGCTTTAGACAGTGCACATTTACAATGTATATAAAAGCTTTTAAACTACCCATTGAAAATGAAACACAACAGTCTGCCTTTCCCAGATGAAATTGCTAAATACTTTACCTGGTTATCTTGGTCTTCAGAAAAATCTATTAACTCATCTTCATTTAGTTTACTGCCATCAGCTGAGTCTTCACTGTAGTTTAGCCTGATTTTGTGCAATCCATCTGTATCAATCACAGACAGTAATATATTTAAACATCAAATGCTACATATCATTGAAGACCAAACTAATTTTAAGTACCTGACATTTTTCTAAGAGTTGCTCACAATAACTACTCTACAGCTGACAAGCAGTATTTTATTCATGTAAATAATAAACCTAAAGGGAAAAGTTTTTTCTAAGTAATACAGCAAAGATTATTCCTTATTTTGTGAAACGCTTAAAAAGTTCCAATAACCTAGACTAAATTACACCATGAAATTACCACTGTAGTTCCATCAGGCCTTTACAACAATAATTGGTCCTGCTACCAAAAGAGGAAGTCTCATTCTGTCCCTAAGTAGTTCTCCTTGCCTCTGACACAAAATATATCCACACACAGTGGACCAGACTGAGAAAGTCAGCCAAAAGCTCAGTATTTTTAATTTGAATGAGTTCCTTGGTCAGATTTGCAGTGCAGTTTTATGATGACTTCTGCTGGTAAAAGGCAGATTGGGAACATGCTGCTAGGAAGGGCAAAATGCAGGATCAGCTCTTCTGGGAGAAACAGATGAGAAATGTTTGTGAAACTTCACTGTTTGCTACATAAAAAGAATATATCTGCAAATTCACTCCCTACACCTTTACATATTTACTCGTGTGGAAAACTATCAGAAAATAAAAAGAACAATTAATGTTATAGCTAAATCTGTGAAGGATGCAAACAGACAGCTACAGGCTCTTTAGTCCTCCTATACTACCATGCAAGTCTTCAGAACAGCTTTTGAAGGGAAAAGTAATTAACTATGTGAAAATAAATGATAAATGTATAACTCATACCAACAGAACTTGGTAACTTCCTAAGAAAACTTTTCTTAGGAAAGGGCTATATATTATATCTAAACAAACACAAAAATGAAAATGTTGGTTCTGGTGTCACTGAAGGACCTATTAGCAACCCAGGATTTTTCTGTAAGAACAGTAAATAGGGCAAAGAACTAGCTAACAAAGTCGGAGAAGATCTGCATTTGAAGTTGAACTAACAGTCTGGAATGAGGTTACCAGTGGATTTCCATAGGGACCAACTTGGGAATTAATCTTACTTGGTGTCTTTGAAAAGACCTCAGCACAGAAAGTAGGCCACACTAGTGTGGCTTACTGCTGACAGTCCTAAAAAATAAGAAATGGTATCAAGAATAATCACAGATCATACAAGAAGAACTGGGTAACCTTCCTACAATAAAAAGTGGGGTATTAGTTAAGTAATAAAAAAATATATATTTTGGATGATCTCTTCAAAGTTATTTTGGCATCAACTTCTACTGATATACAAGTCCGACACCACAAATTAGTTTGAGATCAAGATGTTTAAGCTCCCATGTATAGTAGGCACCTACGGTCTCACAATATGCAGTGGAGACCTTAATCAGAGCAGAGAGCAACTCAACTGAACAACTCACTTATAGTTCACTGACCATAGTAGGAAAGAGGCAGCTGCTGCCTTTTGAGATATCTTCAGATATCTAGCACATAGCTTTGGCAGTCAAGAGTTAGGACCCATACCCTTCTAGAGCAACAGCTGAAGACTGAGCAGAATATTGAAGGCCTGCAACCCCATCTTCCATCTGATATAAATGGGAGTTCAGGTTTGTAGTGCATCTAAATTTAATTGCTGTAGTGTCAATTTTGAATTGAATCTCTCTCTTAAACCTGGACTGGGACCATTACCAATGTCTGCACTGATCACATGGTACATCATCTGCCATAGCTGAGCAACGAAGTCCGAGTGTTTCAGTTTTTGACAGAATGACCATCAGCCAGCCACCAATACAATGCAGCCATTAAAAAGAAAGAAATGCTATCCTAGCAAAAATATATTTCATAAAGAACGTCCTCACTGATTACAGACGAGAAACAATAGTAGCATCCAAGGCAGGTGAGACCATATACAGCAGCAATACCAGACTGCAATAATCATGTACAGAATGAAAAAAATCAATCCAAACAACTCCCCACCTTTCTCCCTGTAAGAAGAAAAATAGAGCTGCTAGTAGTGACAATGTTACCACAAAAGAAGAATAAACTAGCCAGGAATAGATTTAGACTAGAAAGTGGGAAATGGTTTACACCCAAAGATACTGGATGTAATGGCCTGCAGTATACAGATTAGACCGTATGATTAACAGTCTTTTCAGACCTTGTACTATAAACTACACAATTATTTACTATGTGCAAATTAAGTCAGTAGGAATGTTATCAGTGCCTGACATAGAAGTTTTCTCACAACCAGCTGTTTTGTACTCTATGCCTCAAGGGAAAACTGCGAGCAGAGAAAACAACCTTTTCCCAATTCCTTCATTTGTCTTTAAAATTATGTCAGCTCCTTTGTTCATTTTTGTACAAATGCTATTCCAGATGACTAAAACTACTGCTATCAGCCTCCACCAAAGTGATGCATGGAGGAAGCCTCTCTAAATGTAACACGGAAATCACATGACTGAATTTTTTTTCCTGTTGTTTTCTTCTCAGTCTTTTCACATGCCTTCCAACAGAACATTAGAGAACTTGTTGAAGTGAAACCTCAGACTCTAGAAGACAACGGAATTAAAGTTCCTCATGATCTTAATTCAGCTGCCCCATGCATATATATTATGAGGGTTCATGGTCAAAGGATCAGCAACTACTATTCTTTCCCTAACAATTCCAGTCTAATCTGATGCAAATTAAGTGACATTTAGAAAATGATTTTGTGTGAGAAAACATAATCTGACTGACAAATTCGTCAGATTTGGGTAAACTTTTCTCTCCAGTCTTATGCGATGAGAGATGAACACAGAAACTTCTTACACAATGGCTGTAAATTACTTACATTGCCAGCCTTCAAACTTGAGCCACAAACTACTCAACTTTCAATGTTTACACAATTGCAAATGTAGTAACAGATGTGAAGCTTCCAAATTTACATGTGTACATCACATACATTAAAATCTGTGTTTTTACGATTACATACCCATAGACTGGCTAGCAGTTGTGAATTCACCCTGTATACCGTTTTCATCTGGAGTCCTATGGTCAAGTTTATGGCATGCTAATTCCACAGTGTTAGGTTCTTCCACATCACTGTCTATTTGACTTAATTTTTTGAAGCCACTTTTTCCCCTACAAGGGCTTCTTCTACAACACGAAGACTCACTGTCCTCTGTTTCAGTGTTTGGGTCAATTAAAGCTGTATTATACTTTTTGGTCAACGTCTTCTTTGCTGTAGACTTGGAAGGCGAGTTTTGGGTATCAAACTCATTTGGCAAAGGAGATGGTGTGTTGCTTTCTCCATCCGAAGAGGAAGATTTTATCTGCGTTGCAGCACTTTCATGATAGTGGGGATTTGGTTCATATTTGGGTTTTTCTAAACCAGGAAAACAGATGACAGCCAAAAACCAGTGAGCACTGCAAAGGAAAAAATACATTAATAACCTGCAATTACATTAATATTCAGTGTTAAACCTGAAGTTGGTAAAAGCAAACAAAAACGCTGTGCACATACAAGCACACAAAATTGAAGCCTGTTCCCCATAATCAACAGACTGCAATAGCTGTTCACTTTCCTGTGAAGGTTTTACTTGAACATTCAGTTTTCTTTAAAGGGAGGATCATTCCATGCCAGCAGTCACCAAAAAATGTATTAACATGATGCAGTTAGTTGAGAACAGGTGCTGTCTAAATATTATTACCATCTGTTGACAGTTTATACATCCTCTTCCTCCTTTGAATTAAAGCTTAATTATTTTTGAATGTTTTCTTTATCACGGCGTTAATTAGAGATTGTAGAGTTCATGTTTTATGACTGTATAAAGTTTTCTAAAAATTCACCACTGACAGTAAAAGTAGTTAGGTCAATGGTACAATTGAGTTGCCCAAATTCTTCCACCTGTGAGATCTTCTAGTTTTATATGACACTTCCCATTTTAAAAGCAATCCTGCCACCAGTGAAGAAAAAGGGGGAGAAAAGAATGCATGTAATGCTATCAACCACAACCCTGTTGTCTTACTCACCCTTCACAGAACTACAAGGAAGAAAATTGCCATTCTAACCCTTTCAGGATCAAAACCAGTCAAACCAAATGAAGATAGGAAATAAGTTTTGCCCCAGCTCCTTCCTTATCTTCTTGCCACTTCAGACTTGACTTATTTGCCACTCAATCAGAAATGGAACAGCAGGTAATTCAGGTATTGTGGCATTGCAAGTAAAGATATACTGACCCTATTTAGAAATTTTCTGAAGGTCCTGTAATTTCCTACAGCACATAACAAAACAGAACCGAGCTATGTATTATGCAGAAAAGCCATGTTTCAATATACTTTAGAAAAATGAAAAAGCAGTAGCTAAAACGCACATCTGATCTATTAAAAAATTAGTTAGATGATTATGAGTCTAAATTCCATCAAAAGTCAGTGGCAGTTCAAGCAAACAGCTTTTGAAAGCAATACCTTAAGTATTGAGGCATTTTGTCTTGAATGATTCACCACACCTAGTAAATGAATTTATTAAGTATTGCCAAACCTTGGAATTTGAGCATATCCTATTATAAGATATGCTTTATGTACCAGTTATGTAAATAGAGTAGCAAATTAACCTGGATTTGAAAAGAAAATAGCTTGCATCTTCTAAAGGAACAAGCTATTTCCACTGGAGACTTGAACAAAAACATACTCCCAAAAACACTGATGGCCAAGTCAGCCATTCTGTTCTTAAATTAGTTCTCCCCTAGATTCATCCTGGCCACCTCCACTTACTGCAATTCTTTGAACTTTTCAGGTGAACCCACATTCCGTAAACTAATGGTTGTGGGAGAGTCTAAAAGACTTTCTAGAAGTAGATGCTGAAGTTAAGCACCTCCAAAAAAAGCATTTCTAGCACGCTCTCCTAAAACAAACGCCAGAATAAACAGCCATGTCCTAAAAGAAAGAAAACATTGTTCTAAGCAGCACAAGAGAAGCGCTATCAAGAGGAAACCATTAGCAGTATTCCTATGATGTGAGAGAAGCTCTCAAGTTTTCTCAAACCCTGGAATAACTTGTCTCACAGTCTACTCAATTCAAGACACAAAGAAGAAAAAGAAACTGAGATTGGTTCTCAACCACTGACTAATTTACCACAAATTCAGGTTTGAGACAGTTAATGAATGGTAATGGATGCAGACCTCTCACTGGAAGCAAAGAAGCTCTTCCGTACATTTGATGAGATGTTGTATCATTTAGAAAAAGTTCTGTTTGCAAGGACTAGTTACCAGCACTAAAACAGGTGACAAAATCCTGAAAAAATACCTGCAGCAATGCTGCAATGCATTGAGTCACAAACACTGTGAGACACTAGACAACTACCCTAGCCAAAGTACACTCGCAATCAAGGCTGTATGTGAGTTACATAATCACAATCTATCAAGACAAGGAATGAACTGATGGAAGAATTATTAAACCAGATTAGTTTGCACATACAGATGGCCTGGCAAAGGCATGTTGAAAAAATTCTGAAAACATGGTTGTCCAAAAATACATGGAATGGCACATGCTTTGCTCTCTGCACACCACTGGCTCTCCATCTTCACCACTGATTCTCTGTGCTCCTGGTGTATTTGTTAATCCCTGAAAGCTATGAGGCAATAACCGGATTACAAAAAAAAAACACTAGGCAGCTAACCACCCAGTAGCTGGAAGTTTTATTCTACTGAACATGCAGCATCTGAACGCGTCCATTTGTGTCAACACAAAGTGTGATAGTCCTTGCAAGCAAGGAAGAGAAGTGTGGGGAAATTGCATAACACAAAAGAAGTCACATGAGGGAGCTTCTGAAAAACCTGCAGCTTAGCACAGACCTTAGGTCCCAGCCTACAGCCTTCATCTTAAGACATGCATATCTGAAAGACTGCAGACTAAGAATGCAACTAATATACAAATCAACAACACAAGTGTATTAAAAATGTTGTTTTGCAACATTTTCGTGGTTTTACACAAAAGCAAGGTTTCACAGTCCTATTAACAGATAAGGTCCAGGAGCAATGTATTTTATTACACACGACATACACAGCAACAGAATGCTACATGAGACTGTAACTTACACAAAACAGGGTCTATACCACATTTGCTAACCAGATCAGAAATCCTTCGTATTTTTTGCCAATTAAACTACAGAAATCTAGAAGAAGCAAAAACCAACACTGCTATTTATTACCTCTTTTGTTACCAGTATGTTTAATTTTAAAAATAAAATGTTCTGTATCAGAGAAGCTATGATGCACCTGAAGTGGTATTTAAGTAAATAAAGATAAAACAGGATTTACAAGTCAATTCAACATAAATAGCTGTGTATCAACGTAAGAAGGACGTTTGGAATAAAGTAACCAGCTTTAATGAAATCTTTAAATATTTTTTGACCTGAGAACTAAGCTGACTCCAGCTGTCTACTCTTGAGCAGCACTGAAGCACAAGAAGATATGGAAAAGAGTAGTCAAATATACAGTAGCCTAGTAAAATATTGCTATCCTTCTGTGTCATGGCAATATATGAAAGGAGACAAAACTTATCAAGTGAGGAGCTCTGTTATTAGGATAGATGCCTAGAAGCCTTCATACTTGCTGCTTTTTGTTTCCCGTCCCAAACAGCTCCCTATTTCTCTGTCCTGCAATACCAATTAACAATCATTCATGAAGGAAGTATTTCACTGCTGAATCATTGTTTATTTCCTTTATTATTATTTATTTATCAGCTCCCTCCCCAAGAAAAGTTTGGCATTTTTTTCCTCAAAACTGAGTGCAGGGTTTTGGGGGATGGGGTAGTGACATGTTTGAGAGGAGATAAAGTAGCAAGGTGCATCCAAGAAAAATACTATCTGCTAGTAACAATAAATTAAAATTTAAAAGGTAATATGGAAGATTTAAGCTTTTGTTACCAGGAGGCAGGTCAAAAACAAAACAAAAACACAAGAACACCACTTTCTCACACCCTTGGTTTTTTTTATGCTCTGCAATGTTCTTGCAGTACATTTTTATTAGCATTTCAGTTTGGATCAGGAAACTGCTTTGAAACAAATGTCCTAATTGTCACCACTTAACCAGCTTTCAGTTGACAGTGTAAGACAGTCCCAAAACGTGTGAACAGGATCATTTCCAGATGCAACTAACCCTAAAGATGTACTCCAAGAGTACACCTGTCATGCTCAAACCACTACCAGGTGAGTCCATGAGACCAACCTACTCCAAAGTACAATCCTGTGACTGACATGAGAGGAAGATGGGAACAAAAATATATAATAAAATCTAAGGCAACTAAAGTTTAAATGACAGACCCTTCAAATTTCTGGTACTTAAAGCTTCAGAGGGAGAGGTGGTAAGGATTGAATTTGCAGTAGATAGGAGGAATGTCATATCTCTAGTCATTTTCATCATGTAAGGATTGTCTGTCTTCCTATCGCTGTACAGAAGTCATAGCATCTCAAAATCCAAGCTTAGTGTTTGTGGACAGCTTTTCAAGAGATTTACTATTTTATAACAAAGAAAGATCTACGGTGAGTTACATCAAAAAAACTTTAAAGTTGACCTCAAAATTCAGAAATTTTTCCTCCCACTGCACAACAGCATGGTATTCAGATAAGTTTCTTTGAAGAACTTTTAATTAAAACTATTCTTTGAATTTGCATAAGATCAGTTTGTTTTGCCTATGAAAACATCAGTTACAATTCTGTCCTTTTTTAAAATGGATTTTTATTAAATATCTTTAAAATGCAGGAATTTAACTTTCCTAAATATTTTGGCTTAAGGACTGCTTGGATTCATTTCATGAAACATACATACGTGTTTGTGACAACTTGCCCTGATGTCATGGAAAGCAAGCATCATTAACAATCCTTAACAATTATTAAAACGCAAACTGTCTGCTTCCTTACTCAAGGAAAACATCAGGACAAAGGGATATAAAGGAAAATAATAGGAAAATAATAAAAAAACCCTAATACAGGGCTTCAGACGTTTTAAATTATATTTTTGTCCAACAGGTTTATTGTAACTGGTATAGTTAACATCATCCTCTAAAGAGATCTTATTAGAAGAAGTAAAGACCGAAAACAAGCAAACTCAAAAGTTACTGACAACAACAGTTTAGAAGAATGAATGCTGAAGAAACTGAAAAACCTGGGAACAGTATTCAGAAAAGTTAATTTTTGCTTAGTCTTTATATTGCCAAATATTTCTTGTACTACTGCAGTGTGTCACATTAAGATTTTGTTTTTATCATTGTAAAGAGATGTTTCTTCTCTTCATTTTGAATTTCAAGTCACACTACAACATAACTTTCTATTTTAGAACTACAAAGCTTAAGCTTTTAGCATGTATATCTGGTAATAAGGTATGGTTACTTACGCTTCATTAAGAGGAACAAAAATGAAATCTTTCTCAAAAATGTCAACATGACGTGTCCATGTTTTTACTCGCCCATGTCGTTTTTGTTGTATTCTGCAAGAAGAAAGCCAAATGTGATTTGTAGGGTGATTTATTTTCATTGAAAGACTGCCTTTCCATATATTTTCACATTAACAGTTTCTTAGGATTTTTAAGACATATTCTATATTTGATATAGGTGTGGATGTTTCCTAGAGTTCTGCTAGCATCATACTGTCAGTAAGGATTTTATCTCTGTAACACATCTGTTCTTGTAATCTTCCTTGTATTCAGCTCTTGGTAATATGGACTTATCAACAGACTTACGAGAGGTTTGAAGTTTCATGAATATTTCTTCTTTCTCTTTGATTAAGGCGTTTATAGAAGAATGAACTGAACACATGTATTCTATCAGCATCTTCCTTTTTTAGTTTTTCAAGTACCAAATACCTGATTAGTTTAAAACAAAATGAAAAAGTCATAGAGGTGTTAATTCAAAGTATTTATGAGTACAAAGTTCTGCCAACACTAGTACCACCCCCACCAAATTGTTTCAGCCTCTCATGAAACTGAAATAGCTATAACACTATCAGGGCTAACTAATCACAGGAACTCATTAATCCAATATCTGTGCCAGTATTTAAAGGTATTAAGTGATATGCTCAAGCAACAAGCTGTTTTGCTGCTGCTCTGTTTATTTTTGTATTATGTCAAGTAAACAATTTTTCAATGAGTTTGTTATATAGACAGACACATATTTTTTAATTGAGATACTAAATCGCCAAACACTCCCCAGACTTTTGCAGTCGTTTTCTTTTCACCTCTAAAGTATTTCAATATACTGAAAATTACACACACACACCTTATGCATAGCATAAACACAGCAGGCACATAACAATTTAATATGCTTCTAACATCTGTGGAATCAGTGTCACCAAAAGACTAATCTATGTATTATGTTAAACAAAACAAATGAGGCTCTAAGGAACACAAATACTCTGGGGAAAAAAAAAAAAAACAGAACTTAAAAAGGCATTTTTCCTTCTTTAGTTCAATTTCCTCTTCAGATACAAAGCGATTTTAAGGAACCTTTTTTCCCCAAGTGAGAACAACGTCACCATCAAAACCAGGATAGGACATGAACCAGAATTTCTTGCAAAAACACAAAACAATCCTTAAAATCAGAATTACATGTAGCTGGATACCAAGTGTTATCAAATGACCTATGAAGTGTTAATGTCAGCATTTTTCAAGTTTCGAGGTAAAAGAATACTAAAAATTGGTTTGAAATAAAAACTTACTTTAAATAAAAATCAATAATAACATCATTTAAAAATTCTCCTTCATTTAGACAGTGGAGGTCTTCATTGGTCACAGAAATGCCACCTTTAGCTGGTGGAGGTGGATAAACTATCAACCTGAAACAAAAAATACATTTAATAATAAATATGAAATGCAAAATAATAATACTGATCAGAAAATTGTTACAGGGCAAAGAAAAGTATCTTACTTTTCTATGGGACCAATAAATACTGTATGTGGTTCTCCAATTTCTTCTTCATCATCAAAGTATAACTGTTTATTTCGCTGCTGCACTTTGGACTCAGAAGCAACCTTACAAGAATGAAGTTAATGTTAAATTGTATACTGTGCTCAGATCTATCAAAAAGACAGTAAAGCTTTCAAAATCCACAGATGTAAGATTCATTGCTTTTGAGAAGGACTTCAATTTTCTTTTCCTTTCCTAGTTCATTTATTACAGTAATGTCTGCACTCATTTCTTGCAGAACCACAAACCTCTCAAATTCTTTAAGAGGTAGTTTTGTTTAAAGAAAGCATTAATTAAATTTAACTACAGAACTGCAACTTAATTTCTCATTTGAAACATCAAAATTTTACCAGTAGATGAGCTCGGAAACAATGATGTTGTCTAATTATACTACAAACTTCTCATCGCTTAATCATTTTAAATGACATTATTTGTGGACCAGTGTACAAACTTATAAACAACGTAAACATGCTAAAA
Organism: Anser cygnoides; assembly: GCF_040182565.1. Taxonomy (NCBI): domain Eukaryota; kingdom Metazoa; phylum Chordata; class Aves; order Anseriformes; family Anatidae; genus Anser; species Anser cygnoides. The sequence goes on from NC_089875.1 coordinate 89,106,935, forward strand.
AGTATCATGAATGCAGTTTTCTAGAGCCTCATACCCCACGATGGACCAGTCTGAGAATCCTTATTATAAAGCCAGCAGAAATTCTCAGATTTTTTTTGTTTGTTTAGTGACTAGCACACTATCTTTAGTATATTTCTAATCCAAATAATATAATGACTTTGTTCTAAAATAGAAAAAAATAATTACATTTTTTATTTTGTTTTCCCTATGAGAAGGGCTTCCTTTAGAATTGTCTTCCAAGCACTTAGTAAATGCAACAAGCCTGCCATTGGCTTCTTCAAAGGAAATTCTCACAAAGAAGTCAGAAATATTATTTCTAATACCGATGTCAGTAATTATTTTTTCAAATATTGAATTTGCATGAGGATCAAGGCCAGTTTCAAAAATCAGAATTATATACTGTTCTTCTTGACCTAAAACAAGAGAAAAAATTATTCATTTAGTAACAAAATAATATGTCACAGTTACAAACAAATTTCAAAGAACCATGGGCCAACACATGTATGCTTTCATCTGACAACACACACTTATTCAGACAGACTGACGGGGTAACTACCAATCCCTTCTACCTACGTTTGCAAAAAGCGTACATTCAGCTTCTGCCTTTAGGAATATGAAGTATTATACCTTTTACATAAAGCATATACTAAATGCAAAGCCAAACCATATTTTGAACTAAGAACTTCTCTGCTTACTAACATTAAGACTCTGTTAACAATACCTCTTTTTCTTATTACAGTTCTATGCTGCCATTCCAATACAGTTGCAGAAATTACATATTCAGCATAATTTCCTGTCCATACAGGGAAACTGCATGCACTAACTTCTCCTAGGTCAACACTGTAAGAAGTCTACAGGAAGTCTCTCAAAAATCAACAGATACATTCATCTGTGGAAATGTATTAGGAAAGAAGTATTTTAAGAATGTAGATGGGCTTTTGTGGCCTCAATGATTATTATACGAATGGTTTGCAAAAAGACAGAGGGTGAGCATGAAACGTATGTAACAGAATAGAAATATAGTCATTTCAGGGATATTTTTAAATATTAAATATTTATCCACCTACTTAGCCCCCTATACAATATTTTGTTTTAGAAAATGTTCTGCCTGTTTTTCTCCTGCTTTCTGATAGATGTAACTGCAAAAGAGGAAGGGGGGGGGGGGGGGGGGGGAGGGGGGGGAGAGAGAGAGAGAGAACCAAGACAACATATACTGAATTAAAGGAGAAACCGCGTATGAGACCCCATGATTCAGGGGGGTAGATTCATGGTCCTACCTGATCCAGAAGGCTATGCTGTAACATACTATTGCTTTGGAAAATTTTACACATGAAGATTATTACAGTATGCAAGCCCAGAGGTCCTCAGCCTTTTAGTTAAATAGATCATAACAATCATACTTACGAGGGTACCCAGCACTGACATGTACGTTAGATCTTTCAGACATCAGATTCTCAGAAATAGTGACAGGTTGAAAAAAAAAATCTAAATTAACTGAGGGTAGCACGCAAGTAGGATACAGAACTTAAATCCACTGCTTAGAAAAATAAATTGAGAAGAAAACAAAACAGAACAAATAAAAGGTGTATTTCTGAGATGGTGTTTCAAGACTTAGACGGAAAAATAAGCATGGTGCTTCATTCAATAGTGGATACAGAACTGTACGCTGCACACTACTAGCACAAAGTTCTAATAAAATTACGCTTTCTTATTCTAGACACATATGATTTGAGTACATAAAACGTACAAAAGCCTGGGATGGCGATTTCACAAAAGAAACACTTATTTTTCTCTGATCAGATTTTTGGTTACCCTAGCAACAGAAATCTCTTAAGGCTCTTTGATTCACTGGCAACCAGTTTTCCTTTTTAAAAAGTATGAATCTTAACAAGGAATGTAATTTAAAATGTCCCTCTGATCAGAATCTGCAACCCCTCCCACAGAAGAAGGGAGCTCATCAACTACAAGAGAGTAACCCTGCTTTCGGGCCCTATCATGTAAATGAACCAAAACCTCTCTACCCCAGGTGAATACTATGGGAACAAAACACCATCCCCCTCTCTCTCATGCTCTTTTGGTACAGTGGCTTAGCTTCAACAGGTTAGCCTGGCCTACACCTTGACCAGAAGTTGGGGAACATGAGTTTGATCAATCAGCTGTTGTATAAATGCTACCTCTTCACATCATCTGAAAAATAAAAAAGGCAGTAAGCCCCTGAGAAGAATGACTTAGGCACCCAGATATAGGACTAACATTCAAGCTGTAGATTCCAGTCTCATGTAGCAGGCTAACTCAGAGCTGCATGGACCGGTTCTGTAAGAGAAGAGTTTCAGACACACACGCAACCCTTTCCTATTCTTAACTAAGTATGCTACCTGGTGTGAAAACAGTTCTTTAGCAGTCTACCTCCGAATTCAGATGTCTAACTGGGTTTTGGGAACTAGGCACCTACACAATGTTGCTTACACAGCTATGAATTCAGGCTTCAAGTAATTACATTGCTTGGAAAGTAAATAGTAACTGTGTTATCGTAAGGCATTCATAAGTATCAAGGACTATAAAGCAGTTGGGTGCAAAAACTAGCTCAGAGCCATAGTCTCAGAGGAAAAAAGGCTTGCAGTGGTAGAGGGAGAAAGGCTGAGAGATGTGGAAAGGGAAGGATTTCTTCCTGAGGTCCCTCAGGAAGCTTTTCCTTTGTTCATTTGCAAACACCTGTGTTTGCCTGCTGTCAAAATCCCTGCTACCAGGATTGTTTCTGGCATCCCCTTACATGCTCTCTAACTATTTTTGTAGCTGTAAGGAGTGTTAAAATTCCTACTTTTATAAAGGTGGATGAGGCTATTCTAACTGTATTCTGTCGTGGAAACACACAATAGTGAGACTGTTGAAAGAGTTCTTCCTCCATTTGAACGTATCATGCATGTGTTAAGCTGAGTGCAAGTATAAATAACCGCAAAAGTTAACCTAAAGAAAAGGCTATTTAAGGGGAAAAGGACTGTAAGCTAATTAAAAAATAGAGCGTATATTAACATACTAAACCTTTGAGGAAAACGATGTTGAAATTAAATTAATTTAAAGATACATGAAGACAATCCACTTATTTTCCAAGCAGGTATTTGTCTACATCAGAATATCACTACAATCATATGGGGAAAAAAAATACACAAACCCACACAAGTTTCTACTCAAACTGAGGCCTGTAAGCAGAACAGAACAGAAAGCGGAGGTAAGTATACCAAAAGCAGTCATAAAATTATGAAGGCCCATATAAAAAAGTTATAGTAATACAAATACATGCCCATATACAAATGAAAAATAGTTGATTAAAATTGATTTACTTACTGTCTCCTTTACATTCGTACCAGACATTATCTTTACTCATTTTCAGCTGGTCTCTTAGGCTACTACAGGTTGATGGTACTGTTTGTAGAAAAACTACTGGCAATTTTCTTACACTACACCATTCACATTTGGTAAGTTCTGAAGTTTTCAGGTTGATCTCTCGAGTATCACTGTCCGATTCTAGAAGAAAATCATGAAAAATATATCAAAACCTGGTCAAAATATATAGATTTCCTTTATAATTCCCCCCTGGATTTTAACAAGAATTCAGAGCATGATCATTGACTTTCAAATGAAGTTTTAATTTCTTCTCACTCAAATTTAGTCCTTATTCTACAGAAAAACGGTATCTCCAGTATCATTTAAATTAGCAAATATTGCTATGACACATTTTATGACAGGTTTGTAAAGTTGCTTCGAAGATTTATCTTGGTCCAATTTCCTTATGAAAAATAACTTTAAAATGAAAAGAATAAAACACATGCAGAGAAATAATCGGATTGCCCATGGAAATAAAGTCCTGCTCTCAACATACCACCAAAAAAAGAGAAATGCAGCTATGTAGTAAGTTTTTAACACATCTGACGCTGCAAATGCCAATATTGAGTATTTTGTGGGTTTTATTGAATTATAAAAATTGAAGGAAAAATACGGGAAGTCAGAATTCCTTCAACTTTTTTTCTTCACCAAATTCAAAGCCAGTAATTTTTTCTAGATCAGAAAAATGGTTAATGGGAGTCACTTAAAGCTTTAGTTAGCGGCAGCTTCTACCATTCTATCACATGGTTAATGGCAACCTCTACCCGAGTAACTATATCCCCTTACAGAGGGAACAATACCTATACAGGATAGAAGGAAAAATGGAACCAACATAAATTCCTTCTAATAAACAACCAGCGAAACAAAGTCCCCCCTCCTCTTCCTTTCCAAATAAAAATTGAAGAGACACAGCAGGGAACTCCTGAATAAACTAAGACCTTTCTTAATTTCTTGTATTTTATGACCCAACAGATGGTGAATAAAAATTAGTTAAATCGTTACAACCTAAAAGGCTTAATTTGCATCACCCTGAACAAGCTGCATAAAACCAGATTCCTCTTTTTTATTTTGTTAAAGACATATAATTGCCTTCTACATTACCATTATTAACAGTTCTTACTAATTATTAATGATGGGCATCTGAACTCTTTCCCTATCCTTATTTTGGTGTTTAAGCAGCCAATGTGCAGCAGCAGCCCTTTACATCCTCCCTTCATGCTGGCAAATGAATTCATTCTCCCATATTGGATAGAAAGGGAGCCTGCAGCTCAGCAGTTATCCACACTGTAGTATTCAGTGCAGACTGGAAGTGGTGGCCCCTACAGCTACTGCTGAGCAAAGCAGCTCCCCTTTCCTTCTAAACCTTCCCCTACCCCAACTAGCTGGAGAAGCAGCTGCCCAGCTCTGGGTCAGATTGCAGCAACCACATTTCATTCAAGATGACCGGGCAAGATTTATTGCTCGTAACAGTACTTTTCCATCTCATCAGGCGAAGAGCAGCAGAAATGTGTCCTACATGGATCTAACTAGTCCATTTCCTTGCACCGACTCTCTTTTATCTCCCTGGAGACTAACATATGAGACAATCAAGCTAGCAGATAAATGAAGGTTTATCACAGAATCCCCAAATAGTCAAGGCTGGAAGGGACCTCTGGAGATCATCTGGTCCAACTCCCCTTGATCACGCAGGGTCACCTGAAGCTGCTTACCCAGGACCATGTCCCTCCACTACCTCTCTGGGCAACCTGTGCCAGGGCTCAGTCACTCTCACAGAACAGAAGTGCTTCCTGAACCTCCCGTGTTTCAGTGTGTGCCCGCTGCCTCTTGTCCTGGCACTGGGCACCCCTGAAGAGAACCTGGCTCCATCCTCTCTGCATCCTCCCTTCAGGTATTTATTAGATATTGATAACATCCCTCTGAACCTTCTTTTCTCCAGGCTGAACAGTCCCAGCTCTCAGCCTTTTCTCATGGCAGAGATCTTACAGTAACTTTATCATCTTGGTGGCCCTAGGTTGGACTCCCTTAAGTCTGTCCATGTCTCTTTTGTTCTGAGGAGCCCAGAACTAGACACAGCACTCCAGGTGGGACCTTACCAGCGCTGAGTAGAGGGGAAGGATCATCTCTCTTGACCGGCTGGCAACACTTTGCCTAATGCGGCCCAGGACGCCATTAGCTTTCTTTGCTGCAAAGGCACATTGCTGTCTCATGGTCAACTAGGTGTCCACCAGGACACCCAGGTCCGTTTCTGCCACGCTGTTTTCCAGCTGGGTGGCCCCCAGCATGAACTGTGTGCCTGGGGTTGTTGCTCCCCATGTGCCGGTCTTTACACTCCTCCTTGTTGAACTTGGTGAGGTTCTTATCAGCCCATTTTTCCAGCTCGCTGAGTCCCTCTGGATAAATGACTGTAAAGAGTTCTTTCTCTTTTCTAACAAACAACAAAATAGCTTTCTAAGATTGGGCCTGTAATACCTCTTCCTCTGTAGTAATACTTCAGTTTTCTCTTTCCTCAACGCACACACTTTCCTTAATTAGGTTCATTTCACTTCCAACTTTCATAGGTAGCCCAAAGTAACAACAATTCTAACTTAAAACTCGATTCACCCCATTTAACCAAGGCACACTTCTAACCATGTCCAGATAGAAGGCCCTTGCCAAAACATGACCTGCTCAGTCTTTGGAGAAATCTCTCTATCCTTGCAACTGTGTCTGCATTACAGTTAAGAACACTAGATTGCAACTCTTTCATGTAAAAGGAAGACTTACCTACTGCTCAGATAAAAATTTAAATTATATCCATTCTTTTACCTTAATATAGGCATCTTGTAACACATTTCACCATAAACAATTCAACCTGTGTACTATATTTTCCTGTAACACCGATACATGATAGACAACAGTACTTATCACTAAAGGCAATGTGAATAGTTATTTTACTCTTTAGAAATAGAAAGCTGCTTCCTTGAAATGCCAACTGGGAATTGCAGAAAACTGACAAAGGATGTAGAGAGCATTTTGAGAATTTGACATGTGTTTATACACACAAAAATCAAACTCAGGGCAGGACACTACTGCTGTTCGTACAGCTGTTCAAAACATTTGCCTCTCCCTGAAAAAGCATGACCAACATAATCAACCTCAAGAAAAACAAAATATTTGGTGTCATTTTTATTTCAAGACCTTAACTTGTATCAGAACAAATCATGGTATGATTACATTAACAGAAATGAAGCAAGGAATACACCCATCCTCCTACAGATGAAAAACTCAAAAAACAAAAAAGATGGAAAAGTGCTAAATGTTCCAATTAACCCAGCATTTAAGGAGTCTCCATTTTTATGCTATTGAAGGATCAGGTCACACTGAAATAACTTCACATGCAGACGCCTGATAGACACGTTCTACCAATTTTAGTAGGTTTGAGTGGTTAATGCAGTTAATGCATGAAAAAAACAGTAGTAACTATACATCTGTATCTTAGATGCAACAATCACCTGACTGAGAAAAGTCTACATTTATTTTTACAGGTTGTGAAAGGCAGCTTTTAGCATATGATAGTAATTACAAAAACTAATGGCTACCTTTTACAAATATCAAATCGCAAACTGAGCTAGGACCACATTTTTAAAAAAAGGAAACAAAGAAACAATTGTAAGCTCGCCATTTCCTAAACAATGCCACTGTATTTCTTTCAGTAGCATGAAATATACAAGCTATACACTAGAGAAAAAAGTTTAAAGGGAGATATACACAAGAAAGGTGTAAGACACCTGTGTAGTTTTTACTCCCTATTTGTGTATTTGAAATAGAAGAACTCAAAGTAATAAAAAGGTAACATGCTTCACAGGAGGTTTTTCTTTCCTGTGGTTTTTATTAACCGTTTTAATGAAGATCTCTGCCAATCACCACAGCTCTTCAACTAAGTTGAGGGGGAAGAACTAATAAGCCCATTTGCATGCTCACCACAAATTGCTAATTCCCATCTGTGGATTTTCTTTCTGTCAGTAGGTAGAAGAGATAATGCAAAGTTGTTTTGGCTTTTATTCACCAGGCAGCTCAGCTCAGATTTATAATCTAGATTATTATTTTTTTTCCTGATGACTACTAGCATAGAATATAATTTATTAAACACAAAGAAAAACCAGAATTGACATTTCATTATGATTTACCTGTTAATTCCTTTAGGTAAAGTCACTTCATTCAAAAAATATGTATTCAGCATTAACATAAAACAAGTACTCAAAAAAGTACTCAAAAGTACTCACCTTCTTGACTTTCTAGGCGTATTTTGATATAATCCAGACAAAACTGTGGAAGACAATACAAAAATAAGATTTCAATTTTTCTCTGTAACTAAACTGACTCAATACCTTTTAACAACTTAATACTCGAGTAATTAAAATTTTAAAACAAAAAAGTAAAATGTAATTCAAAAATTAGCACAACTCAAGGAAGCACGCATATTCTTTGCTCTTCCATGTCTCTTTCAGTCATATTGACTGTTGACACTTCAGATGTCTCTGAAGTACTCTGTTTCCAAAAAGGTTTAAAAATGCCACAAAATAGTGGGAGAATAAAATCTTCAAAAGAAAATTCTGAAAACAAAAAACATTGTTCAACAGAAGCAAAATTATACACACGCAGAAAAAGACAATTCTTCCCCCATCTGTAAAAATCTTTTTTTTTTTTTTTGGTACGTATTGCATTCAATTTTCTTGTAACACTAATCCATAATTCACCCCATCACCCCCACCCCAAAATAAACAAATGAAAAGGAAAGCGTTTTGCAAACATGATGTTTCTATTTAACACCAGAACTAAACAGTATGCAACAGTATAGTTCTCATGTCTTTGTGAATCACAGCCTCTGAAACTGGGGACAGACTTGCCATTTCACAGACAAAGGCAAAATACTACATTGTTCACAGATGAAAATAACAATCAAAAACAGAAAGGTTTTTTTTTTTTTTTTCAAATAACAAGATTACTTACAATCACAGGTTCCACTACCATTCTTCGTAGGGTTCCTATTCGTATACTTCGACAGTTCAGAATGACACTTTCACAGGGACTTTGGTAAGTTAGAGGTACAGTCTCAGTTACAATTTCTTGAGAAATAAGTTTACGACGTTTTATTGGAGTGTTAGACACAATGTTGCCAAACTGAAAAGTAATTTTCAAGGTTTCAGAATTTTTCACTATGATTTATTGCTAAAACAGGCTGTTAAAAAGCACAGATTAATTTTTTGGCTACTTTTTTGTTAACCAGCAGGACTACGTATTGTAATATCCATCTCAACCATATACAAAGGGTTGAAAACTCCTAAAAGGCTTTTAGCCTGATGTTAATATTGTGAGATTTACGAAAAAAAGTTAGTTTACACTTGTAGACATTTTGTTAACATTTCAAAGTCACCAAAAAACAATTTAGTTACTTGTATTGAAACAGTGTACAGCCCAGCAAAATAAGCTTTTTTTTTAATGTACTTCTTTTATTTATATAAAAACGTTAATGCTGTACAAGCATCCCAAATTAGCACAGACTTATGGTGACTAAAAATACTGATTTATTACTTAAGTACAGTGCAATAAAACATTAGGAGTAGACTCTTCAAGAAATATAAATAAATAAGCACAATCAAAAAATCCATGAAGGAACTCTACAGAACTGTTAAGATGTTTTTAGGACAGAATCCAGTATCAGAAGACTAACACTGAGGAAAAGGCCATGTGGAGTTTGGCTCTAGCTCAAGAAAATCTCTGGACACTGACTGAAGCTTTAATCTCAATTAAGCCTCCTGTCTACCAACAGAACAATCTTAAGAAAAACTATTTAAAAGAAAGCAAGCTGGCTGAGAGCCACGAGAAGAATATGTATTTATCTATTGCATTGCTTAAATTGCTCTACGTTTTTGAAGGATTTTCTGTTCTAGTTTTGTTCTTGGGTATTTATTTCCTCATTTCATAAAACTGTCCATTAATAAACATTCTTGTCAGTTACAAAATACAATTCAACTCCCACAGAAAAGGATTTTTAAGGGACTCAGTATTTCTATTATGATTAAATCTGGAGAGTTATTTCAGCATTCCTAGTCACTAGCCTATCTTGGCCATAATTCATAATATTCTTTTGGATACTTCACTTAAATACAGGGGGAAAACAAGAGGGAAGAGAATCTAGATCCCTGCAATTAAAATATTTTCCTACGACTCTTACTGAATATAGCTGTCCCTTTGTCTACTGGACTACCTAAACATTATTAAAAATTCAAAACTCAAATCACAGACAAGCAGTAACATAGAAAATCTTGAAGTGGCACTATATTCGAGTAACCTGAGAATGAAGAATGAATTAATATTTACAGAGAAAAAACAAACTATCCTAAAGCTTTTTTGTTTGTTTTTTGTTTGTTTGTTTTTGTTTTTTTAAATTCAGGCTGACAAACACACTGATACAATTCTTGGTAGTTTTCTTGAATTAAGGCAAAGTTTATGTTAAGCTTCACACAAAACATTTGTATACCCATTTTCAAAATAAAGCTCTTTTCTACTTTTTTCTCAAGTATGCAGTATATTTCCAATATAACACTTGGTTGTTTAGGAGTGAAGAGGAACATGTGCATATAAAAGGAGACACCCATGCTTTCACGATGCAATACTTTCCCTTAATCCAGCAAATAATGTCAGAATAAGGGATATTCAAAACTTTATTGCCCAAGCTTTTAGCCCCACAGCTTTATAGTACACTGAGAGGCTCACAGTTATACTGATGACAATCTGTACACCATATTATACACACACCATTTCATTAATTATGGTACTAGAATGTTGGCTTTTTAATCTCAACCTAGCATGAAGGTTTTGACATCCTTTAGCGTTCTACCTCAGAAAAAAAAAATTTGAGACTGGAAATCTAATCAAATACTCTTGTTGGACTGAATTCTCAAGAGTGGAACTGGACAAGTGAACCAAGAATCATTTTAATCAGTAGTATTAATTCAACAATTGTCACAGGGCATTTGTTCTTCCTGTTGGCTCACTATTGAGGTAGTTAAGTTTTTAACATACCGTGAAAGCTGTCCCCTTTGACAGCACTTAAGGAGTCTGCTCATGGTGCATTTTTTTTGTCTTTGTTTATCCAATTCTTGCAGTAGTGCTCAACTAAAAAACAAAAGCCCCACCATGAAATCCTTCAAGTAAGTGCTATTAACTGGGACAGTTGTCAAAGTATTTTAATTGTAAAAAAAAAATTGTAAAAAAATTGCTCCCAACGTTTCTTTTTCATCTTTAACTTCCTATGTCCAAAGTCTCACCAAGAAACAGCTAGTACTGATGTTTTTCTGCAAACTAAGATGGCCCTTCATTTTCACAGAGGTACCCAATACAGAATCAAAGAGCATGCATTCAACACAGAAACATCTATGTTAAAAGCATAATTCAAATATTATGAATTCTTGAAAAAATTTAACAAATTTTCTTATGTTTCCAGTGTTATATAAGCAGAGATATTATTTGAGCTGATAAATAAGCAATCAAATAGAGCCTATGTACAACAATGCAAGACAAACCTTTACATTTCCCGTTTATGATTTGATTTTTGTTTTCTTTAAACAAAGTATGAAATAGTACCTGATCTTTCATTCTTGCTTTTCTTGGTAGTGTGACTGCAATTTCTGTTTCTGTTGTAATACTACCTATTCTCTGTTCTATTCCACAACTGTTTTCCTTTAATGCTGCTTCCACCTTTCCTGTAGAAGGAGCTGGGGAGGAGCGGGCTGAATCTGCAGGACGAGGTGAAATGCTTTCCATTCTCCTAGTGCTGCCACTATCCTCCTCCTCATCATCATCACTAGACAAAACAACTAAACAGAAAATATTAAATTCTCAACCACTACATTTTTCTTAACAGAAATTTCTTTGCAAGCAATAGCTTAGAAGTAATTTATGTAGTTGTCCTGCAGTATCAAAAACAGTCCACATTTATCATTATATTACACTTTTATTAATATTTATTTGTAATCTGTTCACAGGTGCTCTCTCCCTCACTTATTTCCCATAACTAGCTGTACGAGAAACGTGTATCATCAGTTTCCCTCTAGACACAGAAATGAAGTCATCCATGCCCTATTTCAACAAAAAACCGACAGTGAACAATACAGCTTAAGTCTAACTTAAGCCCCTCTTTGCTGAAGAGCTTATTTTTTAAAAGGTTATGTAACACAGGTAATGTAAAGAAAAACTGACCAGAGAAGTTATAACTTAAGTTGTCCAAATCAGTAAAATACAAAATGGTCTAATAAACTAAGCACAGAACTAGAACCATAATTTCCAAATTCCACTTCCTGTCTGCTTATCAATTAATGTGAGTTCACGCAGATAAAGTAACAAGTATTAACATTTTATACAGAACGAAGTTTCAGTAAATGAGAAAACCTGGACAGTGTTCATATCTATAGCTCAGAAGAAAAAGAGAAGGAATGAGTAAAAATAGAAAAAAAATGGAAAAAATACGTTAAAGACTGTTTTCTTCATGGGAATGGATGACAACTCTGCTAAGAATGCTTTTTAGAAAAAGTGTAAAGTTTAAGTCTTTAAAAAAAAAAAACAGTTTTTTTTTTCCCCGGTGTTCACCTTTCTCAAAGAGTACCTCACAAAATGACATATGACAATCCTCCCTCCTATAAAACTTCTGTAAATTTTTAACAATTAAGAAATACAACCTGTTACAGTATAGGAAGATGAATACCATTTGCACTTTGCCTGACAAGCAGCTGGTTGTCTGTAATTCCTCTGGCATAAAACCACAATTAACACATATGACAAAAGACATTAAAAAATATGTTATGTCCCCACCCCAAAAACATACCCACAAAAAAATTCCAGGCAAAAGTAAATAACATAAGCTTGTGTGGAAGGTTTCTTCATTACAGGATGTTCTGCATTTTCATTTTATGGCTATATTCATGAAATGATACTTACTTGGATCATTTAGTTCAGATGGTCTTGTACTCCTCTGTCTTAAGCTTCCTGTAATTTTAGTATTTTTTGTCCCAGTTATAAGACCAACTTTTCCATTCTGTCGTAACATAGAATGTCCTACAACTTCATTACCCAGTAGAATATCCGCTGGACCTTTCCCGACAGCAGAACTATAAAACTTCTTTGTGTTGAACCCTGTACCTGAAGATTTTTGCCCCGTTGAATTCTGGTGTATTGAAGAACGTGATAAAGGTCCCATAGATTCACCTAATGTTCCAGTTTGTCTGGAGACTTTTTGCAAATCCTTAAGAGAAACATTTTCACAATGTCGGCATTTGGTCTGGTTTTCATTTGCCCGCCCACAATTTGGGCAATCAGTAGAATAATCAATTGGTTCCAAAAGCTAGAAAAGAAGAAGGAAGGAAAAAACAAACCCTAATCAGTAACTAAGATCAACAAAGATATCATTTCCAAAGTTTGCATTTAATTTCTGTTCAGAATGAAAATTGACAACAGTATATTAGCAGTTACAGTAAACACTCAAAGCAAATGTTAAAATTCAGTTATATTTTCTTCATTTAAAAATTTGGCAATGTGGCAATTTTTAACAAGATAATGTTCAGCAGTTCAGACTTATCTTTTTTCTTTCTGTATTAAAAGGTTGCACCCTGCTTATATGTATCAGCATCATAGTTCATATGTAACATCATCAGCAAGAAGGTCTAGTTACATCATTTCTGTAAAAATAGTTACATTGGACAAAAATAAAGTAACCTGAGGATCAACAGAGCAATGCTAAGAACTAGAAGCAGTCTCCTCAATCATTAAGTTCATATGTCTTCCCAAGACATCTTCTAATGGCCTTGCAAACCATATAGAAAATCACTCCTCTAAAAAACTTGAAGAAAATGAAATACATTGATCTACAGTCCAGTATCACAGAAGAGAAAACAGGACTTGAGGAAAAGGTGTTTCCCAGACTTTCTAGAGGAAACAGGCTACAAAAAAGGAGACTGTATCATTATTACTGCAAAGAGATGGGTTTTGTTTCTCTCACATCTACTACAGCCTACTTAATTAAAAGTAATAAAGAGTATTACCTATTGAGTGCGAAACTTGGACTTCCATGTCTAAGTGTATTTGATAGTAACATGTAAGCTACTGAGTATCTCCTGAACTGAATACGGGACACCCCTAGAACTGAAATTTAATGTACATTATTGTCTCCTGCAGCACTGAGGTCAAATGACACTTTCAGAAGCTCACTCTACTGTGAACTATGGAAGACGCTAACCTTCTAAAAGCCACAACAAATTTGTGAACCTGTTTTCAAAACATATCTACTACAATTTGCATACCCCATCCCCAGCCATGAACAACAATAAAGAGGATTTCCTGAGGTGTAGGGTCCTCATTTTTAAAAGCAAGACAAAAAAAAGTTATAGAAAGAGAACATATTATTTTCCACAACATTTCTGCAATTTAACAAAGCTACATATACCACAGCAAAACAGATGAAAAAAAAGTATAAAAAGCCTATCAGACCTTTAAATATGAGTAGTAGGATAACATAGCAAGTGACAGGAGTATCAGCGCTGTGTCTCAATGCTGAGTTACAGAATGTACCTTTTACAGAGATACAGTTGATCACATGGAAGAATTTCAATCAGACATGAAAATATTCAAAGCCTATCATACCTCAAAGACCTTAAGTACAGAATAACTGCAGTCCTCCGCCTCAAGCACAAACCGAAAATAGAATATAAATTCCCTTCCATGGTTTGAGAGCAGGCATTCTGATGGTAGGGGTAGCCATGTTTAATTCCAAAGGACATATGCTTTTTATTTTTAAGCTGGACTTTGAGTAACTACTTAAGCAGGTGAGTTCTACCTAATGTATCTTGTATCTGCTTCATGACTTGAATAATATATCATATGCAAAATACAAATATTCTATGACTGCCCTATGTAAGTTTTAGCATCCAAAGCTTTTGTTTTTCACTGAGTACATACGAAACGCAATCCTCCCTCCTATAAAACTTCTGTAAATTTTTAACAATTAAGAAATACAACCTGTTACAGTATAGGAAGATGAATACCATTTGCACTTTGCCTGACAAGCAGCTGGTTGTCTGTAATTCCTCTGGCATAAAACCACAATTAACACATTTGAATTGTTCAAAGGTTCCATAAACACCTATATGGATCATCTACATACTGTCGCAGTGCATGCTTCACTAAAAAGCATATGGTTCACAACAAATGCATAAAACACTGTTAAAGGACTGAATTGATTTAAGGCAAAAGATTAAACTCTTAACCTGTTTAAAAAGAAACAAAGATTTCTGCTAATAAAATCAGTTGCAGCATGATTTCTTTTGGTTTTTCATATTCATCTATGAATTTGTAATTTATAGCAATATAATTATCCCCTTAATATGTCCATAACCATACTTTCTCCCCTCTAATCAGCTATTAAGCTGCTGAAAAGTTATGTTTCTACTCAAAACACAAAGCTCAGATTAACACAATAGGTCCTATATCCAGAAAGTGTATCCACAAACTATGCAACCTTACCGAATCATAACTTTCCTAGGGGAAAGGAGTAAAAGTTCATCCAGCCCTGTGTTGTACTTTTAACAGCGGCTCGTTGAGAGCACAGGGAACAAAGTAAGGACATATCCCCCTAACTTTAAGTAATCAGCAATTTAGGCACTTATCAGAGGTTGAACTTAAATGTAACTGTTTGACAAAATTTGTGAGGCTATATCATTGTTGATCTCTTTTTGCAATCTCCTAATACACTCTGATTAGTAACATGTTTTTTTCTCATTTTTAAGCTTACTGTTTGAACATTTTACTGCAAGCACTCATGGGAGAAAGTACCAGATGTAATTATTAAATTTTGTTTACAAGTGAAACCTGTCCTGTGGTTTTGGAAATGAAATCAAGATCTTGAAACAATGTAATGAAGTCTAACGCTTTTTCCATCAGGGAGATAGAGAACAGTTTCTTGCAGCACTGTGGTCAGCTACACATCGTCTGGCTCAAGGACACTAACCTTATTAATGTAAGTACTGAAAATTATGCATTTTTGTATTAAATAAATTCCATCAAAGTGTGAAATATTATTCCTCTACTTCATAGATAGCAAACCAAAGGTGTCACTTCCTGGTTTATCCCAATAAGCATGGATCAGATTCCCCAATCAATTTAAACACAGGCTCTTCTGCTTTCCAGTGCATCATCTGTTTGTTCAATTCACAAAATACGTATTTCACAGTTGGCATCAGTATTAACACAAATATCTGCACTGCCATAACTTTTTTTAGTTTAAATGTTTACATTCTTCTCCCAACTAGAAGGATTTTTAGAACAGTTAAACTTAAAAAAAAAAAAAAAAAAAAAACACACAGCCCACCTTTAACTGGGTTAAGCCTTTTTTTGTAGAAGAAGATAGGGACAAGTCAGACTGGTATGAATTGCAGTGACGTTTCTGTTGCACCTTTCTTTTAATTTCAGATTCCGATTCCGACTCTTCTGTGTTTTCCATTATACTGTCTAAGAGGAAAAAAAAAAAACAAACATTAACAAGAAATGTCTGCTCAGATGCAATTATGGTCAACTTACTTCTTTACAAACACTAATCTGAACTTTTTTTTTTTTTAACATGCAACAAACTATACCGTTTCATTCACATTAAGAAGTGTCTTATGACTTGCTGTATAAATAAAAAAAATCCCTAAAATAATACTTAAGATTTTGTTTGATTACTACTATTTTTGCGTCTCTTGGTTACAATTTCTAGTTTCACATCTTCAGAGGAGACTTTGGCCTCGCAGAGTCTCAAGGCCAAAGTCTCTCTTTGGCCTTAGCGGAGACTTTATGACAACTAGAATGAAGCCTTTGCTACTGAAAGGAGGTGAGGATCTGCTAGATGCTGCTGCTGGTAATTTTCACGAAAAGATTGCTGGTGAATGAATCCAGAACAATTGAAAGTATTTTGCATAATTTAGGATTTATTCCATCAGCGCAAGACTCAGCAGTACACTGAACTATACCACCATATCTTGTTTTATATTGGGGCGTTAATTTAAATACTAGAAGAGCACAGGAACAAAGAAACACACCCTCTATTTAAACTAACAGTGTACAGAGTGAGATCTCCTTATAAAAGGGGCTTTTTAGTATGTTGTACAACAGTGCCTTATATTTCAATTTAATGCAAAAATGCCAGTTAGACTCACTAGTTTAATTACAGTCTCCATCCTGGAACTTTTTTTAAAGGCTACAATTTTAACATATATGAACATAAATATTTTTCAATACGTGCAGATAGTCTTGCTGGTTCACAGACTACCTGTATCAGTACTGACAAATCTGAAATGAACATCATTAGTTCTGGACCCAACAATTTTATTACTCTAAATTTTCCCAGTTCCACTTGTATTTAAAATAACTGACGCCTAATTTAAAGTTTATTATAGGATTAGTGAACAGGTTGCAAAAATCTGTCAAAAAAAAAGTCTTCCTTGCACAAACCTGTATAAAACTACAATAATATTATATAAGGATAGATATACTAAAGGTTACTCAAAGGTTGGCAACATACTTGCCCATAGCAGCGATAGGAAAACAAACAAACAAACAAACAAACAAACAACAACAAAAAAAACCCCACACCTCTGCTTAAAATACATGAGAATTCTAAAATTCTTAGATAACTTACCCACTCCTTGAGGTCGTGGTAACCTAATGTGATCTGCTTCTACTTTCTGAAGCTGAGGGGGATATTCTTTTCTGGAAAATAAATTAGATATAGTTGTTCTTTCAACTGAGACCATTGTATTTTTGCCACAATTACAGATGGAAAAATAAATCTGAACTGCACCTTAAAGTTATGAATAAATAACATCTCCTCTAACATGCTATGTGTACACTTAAAAAAAATCATCAGAATGCTAGCAACTGCTACAGTAAAGGTCTTAGAAGTGTTTCTGATCTAAATCCTTTTTCACAATAATCAATAGTTTTTAAGTCTTACTTTCAGACCAAAGTCTTCAAGGACTGTATCTCCTCCTCCATATTCATGAAGTATAACATAGATACTTTAAAAATCCAAAAATAGAAACAACTATTACTTTAACAATATTAGATTCCACATCTTAAACTCCACAACATAAAAAAAAGACGAGAAAATGCGAAAGAGAGGAAAGACATCTGATGTCAAAAATTGCGTGGCCAAAAAATAAAAAGAACGCAAGTGAAGAAACAACTCATATCTTTGTTTAAGAAAATAACATTATGCAGACAAATTAGTTGGTAAGAAAACTTGAGTTGGTATAATTTGCATAATTTATCACATATTTGTTCATATTAAGCATTATCATTTTGAGTCTCCTAAAAGATATTTTCAATTTACACAAAAGCATGGCAAATCAAATTAAGATTCCTGATACTGCATCCGTTACTGTTAATGGCAGTTGTCCTTCTCTGCTCTTACTCTAATCTGCAGCTGTAGGTTACTGTTAGAACATGACATGACATGCACCTGAAACACAGGAAGCGTTGTCTACAACTTCAGCAGAAACTGCTTTTATTGCCAAGTTAAGTCAGTGCTCTGGGTTGCAAATGGGTCACATGCATCCCATAATACCATCTCTGAATACAAGGACAAAAATCAGCACCAAAGGGAGCAAAGTAAACAGCTGTAGGCAGTAACATCTCAGACAAGCACAGCTAAATCTTTAGGGCCCACCTGACAATGATTCAGCTATGGCTGAAACAGATTTCAAAACGAGGAATAAATCTTTATTTGTTTCAGCAAATAATGTCTTACTGCAGCAGAATGTCAAGACCTTTGAATATCCTGCATTTCTAGCTAATACTTTTCAGGGCCTCCCACACTTTATTATTAACATCTTTGGAACAAGATTATCCTACAATGCCTTTTAGGGTTCTTCTTACCAAATCTGGCCCTCTAAATTTATTAACCCTGTACTAAACACAAACAAGTTTTACTGTGCTGAAGAGCTGCACCATGCAGAAAAACTTAGGGAAAAAAAAGGTTCAAAAACAAGCGTACAGTACTTTACTGTTAGTGCCCACAAGCATACTACAGATTAGATTGATTCGTTATTGCGTCAAATGCATTTCTGAAACAATCCTGCTCCTACACAAGTTTTGTGTTTTGTTTTTTTTTTTTTAACCAGCTCTACATATAAACTGCACCACAATCAGAAACTCGACATGAGTGTTTGTTCATAAATTATTCGAGTTTTTTAATATTTTCATTAAAAGTTCAAATTGAGAAGGGATTACTTGAAAGGTAAAATTGGGGGAAATGTAAGGCAGAGCGCAAACTAAGCATTATATAACAAGAAGCTGTTACTACCAAATCCAATGATAAAAACACCATACTAAAGGGTAGGAAAAAAAAACACATTATTACAGGAGATATAAAAAATACACGAGGACTAGCATTAAATGAGTATCTTGCTTCTCCAACAGTAAAAGACTTTTATTCATGCTCACAAGGAACTGGTTACATCCAACTACACGTTAGGAAAAATTCTCTTAATCATCCAACATTAGGCACCTGAGAGCACTCCCATAACCCTATGCAACCAAGACAAAAGTTGACCAAGACTAAAGGAAGGGTGAGAGACAATTTAGCAGTTAATATTGCAACAAATAATTAATCATTTCTTAAACAACGCCACTAGCATTTAAATAAATGTTAAATGCATTATGAATATGTTAATTACATTAATCACTGGAAATCTGCAAACATATTAAGGCTTTTATTTCTACTGTTTTTAAATAATGCTTGTTCAGAATTTTTACTCATAAGTAAAACCTAGAAGACCAGACTGTCTTTCACCTCAGAAAAGCCCTCATCATGCTGCCAGTCTCAAGCTTTCTCCGTAACAGAGTGCTCAGCCTCAAGCAAGGCCTTACTTGTATTATTTTGTTGAGCTTCATAAATTCCTGTAACTCAGACATTTGCAAACAAGACGTACATCTCTCAGTTAATCTTCTTAGCAAGAATCAGCTGGAATGTTAAACTGGAGTTCTTACGTCTCATGATTTAATTATCATTAGAATCATAGGCTTGGGTTGGAAGGGCCTTTAAAGATAATCTGTTCCAACCCCCCTGCCATGGGCAGGGACACCTCCCACCAGACCAGGTTGCCCAAAGCCCCATCCAGCCTGGCCTTGAACACCTGCAGGGATGGGGCATCCACAGCTTCTCTGGGCAACCTGTGCCAGGGCCTCACCACCCTTCTCCAGGCGGGGTCTCACAGGGGCAGAGTAGAGGCGGACAATCACCTCCCTCGATCTGCTGGCCATGCTTCTTTTGATGCGGCTCAGGAAACAACTGGCTTTCCAGGCTGCAAATGCACACTGCCAGCTCGCATCCAATGTTTCATCCACCAGCATACCCTAAGTCCTTCTCTGCAGGGCCGCTCTCCATCCCATTCCTCACCCAGCCTGTAATCATATTGGGGACTGCACCAACCCAGGTGCAGGACCTTGCACTTGGCCTTGCTGAACACTTCATGAGGCTCACAGAGACCCACCTCCCAAGCCTCCCTCACGGTCCCTCTGGATGGCAGCCCTTCTCCCTCAAGCCTATCAACTACACCTCCTCGCTTGGTGTTATCTGCGAAGTTGCTGAGGGTGCACTCAATCCCACCGTCTCACTGAAGATACAGAATAGTGCCAGTCCCAGCATGAACCCTTGAGGGATGCCACTTGCCAGTGGACATTGTGTTGTTGACTAACTCTCTGGACACGGCCAGCCAGACAACTCTGTCCCTCTAACAGTCCACCCTCCGGCCCAACATCCCTCCAATGCAGTGGCAAGGACATTGTAGGAGAACAGTATCAAAGGTCTTACAGAAGTCCAGGCAGATGACATCAGTAGCTCTTCCTTTGTCCACAGAGCAGTTGCTCCGTTACCAAAGGTCACTAGATTAGTCAAGCACAATTTGCACATGGTGAAGCCCTGTTGGCTGTCTCTAATCAACTCCCTTGTCTTCCGTATGTTTCAACATGACTTCCAGAAGGATCTGTTCTGTGACCTTACTGGGCACTGAGGTGAGCCTGACTAGTCAGTAGTTCCCAGCGTACTCCTTATTACTCAGCCAGAAAATTGTATACTTATACTCAGCCATGCTAATCTCCTGCCCTCCTTGTCAGATTTCTTATACACAGAAATAAGAGAGCTCTTGCGCTCTAAGAAAAACATCCTTAAGCGCCCTGCCTGCTGTATTCTGCTCCTTTACCCCTGACGGCAGTTTCCCAGGGAGTCCCACCCACTAATTCCTTGAACAACTGCAAGATCGCTCTCCTAAAACTCAGGGTCTTGACTTTACTCTTTACCTGACCCATAGCCCTCAGGATCACGAATTCCACCACAGCCCGGGCTGTCACCAATCTTGACCTCTCTAATTAGTTCTCCTGTGTTGGTAAACAACCAGTCCAGTAGCACTTCTCTGACTGGGCTATCACCTGGATTAAGAAATTATCCTCAATGCACTCCAAGAGCCTCCTGGACTGCTTACAGCTTGCCGTGCTGCTTTTCCAGCCGGTACAAGAGTGACTGAAGTCCCCCAACAGGATCAGAGCCTCCATGATGTTTCTTGTAGTTGAATTAAGAACGCTCGGTCAACAAGCTCCCCTTTGTCAGGTGACTTGTAGTAAACACCAACCATGAGGTTTCCTTTGTTGGCTTGGCCCCTTATTTTTACCCATAAGCTCTCAACCTGTTGTTACAGCTCTGTGCAGTCAATCTATTTTTCTACACAGAGAACAACTCCCCAACTCTGCTTTCCTTGCCTGTCTCTTCTGAACAGTTTAAAGCCAATGTCTGCAGTGCTCCAAATGTGATTCATCCCACCATTGGGAAAACCAAGTTTCATTAATAGCAATTAGACCATAGCTTTCTAGGTGCACAGTGGCTTCCAACTACTCCTATTTATTACCTAAGCTATGTGCACTGGCAAAGAGAGACTTCAGCTGGCCTACTGATGTATCACCTCTTTAGAGGAACACATGCTAATTCTCTTGAGGCATTTCACAGGTGTTTCCTTGTTGACTCTGAACACATCAACAACCCCTGGCTGTTCTGTAATTCAAAACTCCATCCCCTTCCCCATCAAGTCCAGCTTAAAGCTCTCGCTGTAAGTTTGGCCAGCTTGTTGGCAAATACCCTCTTGCCCCACTTGGTCAGATGAATCCCATGAGCTGCTCCCAACAGACCTGGCTTCTCAAAGGTAGATCCATGACCACA
Organism: Anser cygnoides; assembly: GCF_040182565.1. NCBI lineage: Eukaryota > Metazoa > Chordata > Aves > Anseriformes > Anatidae > Anser > Anser cygnoides. The sequence continues at coordinate 89,128,590 of NC_089875.1, forward strand.
GAAGCCAAAAAGACCAGTGACAACACCAGCCAGATACGACTGTCTTCCCACGTTAAAGACATCATGCAATCTATCACTTCAACGTAAACAGTAAGTAGTTCTCATTCTTGAATCTAAAAAGCGACTTCAGTTCTGCAGCATCCAACTTCATGGTGGGAATGAATACTCCTACTTCTCCGATGTTTTCTAATTATTCATTAACTTGCTCATTTTACTTACAGTGAAGCAAGTATATAAATATATATATATATATATATAAAACTTGCAATTATTATTTATGGGTAAAGATTTTATAAGTGCATTATGTAATGCTCAGTTCTGGCCAGACCCACCATGTCTCTTCAATGCATCCTTCCACAATCAGTGCATGACACTCCCAGCTCAGATGACTTAACACAGACTAATAAAGAAGTCACAGAATCACCTAGGTTGGAGAAGACCTTCAAGATCACCATGTCCAACCACCAGCCTGACCCATTAAGTCCCATTACTAAACCCTGTGCCTTAGTGCCATGTCCACACATCCGAGACCACCAGCTGAAGTTAACAGCTCCAAGTCAGCTGAGACTATCCAAAACAGTTTAACTCGTTCCACAATTCAAGATCAGGTTTGAAGTCACTTGTTTCCAATGCAAAGCAAAGACAATTATAATTCAACTGTAAATTTAATCTAAGAAAAATGTTTTCTTGGAGATGGTAACAGTCCTCTCGTAAGAGCATAACAACTTGATGCTCCTCCTACCAGTTTCCTTGCACTGAAAAAAAAAAAAAAAAAAACCCACGAAAAGGCAGAGACCACCATCACAAAACTTTATAAATGGCAAAACAAAGGCTCCCTCATCAGCATGAAATTTCTAGGTGTTTGAACAGTGTCAGATCCACTGACACTTTCTACAGTACAGTTCTCAGGATACTCGACAGTTGTTATGGACACAGAAACAGAATGGAAAGCAATGCTTTAAAACAACATGCCACCTAGCTTTAAAAGGACTATTCTGGAAAAAAAAAATCTAAAAGAAAAATAAAAGATTCTTATAAAAATTAAAAAACAAAGCGCTTCAAAACTAATACCTTTTTGCTGTTAAATCCTATTAATAAAACTCAAACTCAATCTTGCACTTCAAAAAGAATAAAGAAAGGATCAAGCAGCTAAAAACATCAAGATACAAGATTATCTACGTATTGTGCTTAATAAAGAAAAAAGAAAATACAATATTGATTGCTGTTCCTGCCATCTTGCTGAATAATATATTGTAAATATTTTGTTTTTTGCCTGTTAGGTTTCCTAAAAATAGTTCTTACAAGATTTAGATTTTGCTTGAAGAGCAAGACTCTATGCTCAGAGCCTTAAATTGTTTTAGGCATCTCATTTAATCTCATCCATTATAAACAGTTTTGATTACAATACCTTTTAAGCTCACACAAGAGCTGTGTTTAATGCAGACTGGCTCTTACAGGGTATGTCTTATTCAGCCCGTTCTCACTCTGCCCCACTCTGCTAATACTTAGGAGGTATACCATAGCACGCAGGTTGTTGGTTTCAAAATCGTTACACAAAAACAGAGTAAGGCATGATAAAACAGGAATCACCAAGCTACAGAGGTATGATTTACCTTTAGCATGTCTCACAGGAAAAGTGGGGTACCAAGGGCCAGGTTGGATGAGACTTTGGGCAACCTGGTCTAGTGGAAGGTGTCCCTGCCCATGGTGGGGGGGGTGGAATTAGAGGGTCTTTAAGGTCCCTTCCAACCCATACCATTCTGTGATTCTATGAAAGAGAGAAGCAGCAGCATACGAGTTGGATTTTTAGTATGCAGGTCAGTAGACCTATTTGGCCCAGAAAGTCAAGGGTTGCAGCTGTGCTTATCATGATGGTAATGATTAAATCTAAATTTAGCAACTCCTGTGTACATTACTTTCCCCTGATAAGACAGCAACGAAGGAAAAACAGATGTATCTAACTGTACTGGACTAAGAAGAACTCGGTGTCCCCAGGGGAAAATTAAGATCACCAGTACACTCAGCCCTAGTTTTCCTAGGGCATGAAGTACCAAATTACAAGCATTAAGAACCAAATGGTTAATTAGTAACATAAATGCAACACAACGAACAACAAGAAAATATGCATAAACTCAAAGCCAGGGCAGCGAGAGGATAATCAAATCCCTTAATGGCTCAAGCCAGCATCAGGGAAGTTCAGACTAGGCATTAGGAAAAACTTCTTTACTGAGAGTGTAGCTAGACCCTGGAACAGGCTTCCTAGAGAGGTGGTCGATTCCCCGTGCCTGCCCATGTTTAAGAGGCATCTTCCAACTGGAATTATTCTACTCTATTCCTCATTAGAGGACCACAGCTCTAAGGTCTCTTAAGAAACAACAAAGGCAGTTAAACAGAAAGGTTTGGTTTTACTGCTAAATTTGAAATAAATCTACACAATCCTGAATTCATAAAGAACAACTCTATATTAGATTTCTGTGTTACACTGTTATTGGATAAACATTATATAGACATTTTAAACAATTCAACCCGGTATCAAGCGTAGCATGCTGCCAAAACCACATACATAAATAGGATATTAAAAAAAATCAAATTGTCATTATCAACCAAACATTTACACTAACCTATAAATGTAACCTATATCAAAAGAAAAACAAAGGTACGGTATTTCATACTGCTAGAAAAACACTAACATCAGTAAAACATGCAAAATGAGTGACAAACAAGCCTTACAGTATGTCTGTTCGTGCTGTGTATTTTCTGTTAATTGCTTTAACAGAATGTACACAGTAATACAATAAAAACCTTTAATGCTATTCAAACCAAGCTGAGATGATACAGTAAAAGCTGTTAAGACAACCAACTAAGATATGCTTCAGAACCATTCTATTACACAAATCTCTTGCTCTCCAAAGAGTTAGCAGTGAATTCTTAAATTTCAGCCAAAGTTAATTTATCTATTTGCACACTGGAGATATCTCTATCTAGTCAGCTAGCTATGTACAGACACATAGAGTAATTTCCAGTGGAAATGTACCCAAGGTTCACATTAATGTGGCATTATTTAGAGATGGATGTAAAGGTTTGTTTTATGGTCCATTTATTCTCTTTTACCAAAAACACAGAACAAAACAAACAACCCCCCTCGCACACGAGAGGATACGATTGACTGGATTGATTATTCTTTAACTAGCATTGATACAGCACTCATTCAGTTCATTTTCTTAATGCTCATTGCATCAACAGTAAGCTTACCTTTCCTTTCGGTCCAGATTGCTTAAAATATGAAAAAAGAAAAAAAAACATAAGATGCAAAGCTCCACATGTGTTGCACACATCACTAAATTCAAAAGTTATTAGATAAAAGCTGTAACTGTTTCATTGTCTCTGGCACTCACTGCACTAGCTGTCAAAAGAGTATTATTATTATTATGCACAGCATTTTTGCAACATTATAAATACACAAACATTACTTCACAGATAGCAAAGGTCAATGGGCTAAATAAATACTACATTGCTTTGCCTCAGAACTTCTCAGTGTGTAAAATTTGATTAATTGTCAACAAATTCTGCAAAAAAACAAAGCATCAAAGTTTACACAATACTCAGGATTCTGGGAAGAGAGTAAAAGGAATTCAAAACTGAATTTGAACATGTCAACTTAGGGTATGGGATATTCAGTCAATATTGCAGGAAAGTGGTAAAAATTGCTTACAGCTGGATCTGGCCTTTACAAACAATAAAGGTCACATTTGGGTGGGTCACATCTGAGTTTATGAATGCAGTCAGATCCAAAACACTTCGACATGGAGCAATAGCCAGTATCTGTGTATCCCTGGTAGAGTTAATCCATAGCTTAGATTAACTGTCTACAAATATGGCAGAGTTACAACTAAGAATGATAAATTTTAATGCTAAAGAAACTTAAAGATGGCAAAAATCCAGAATGCCCAGTCATCACCCTAAATGCCTCGCTTGCTTGTTTTAAAATCCTGTATTAATGTAATGCACTGAAAAGAATTCTCACTTTTGCATCTCAAAAGGATTTAGAGACGAGAATCCTTGATAGAGCCAGGAATTATAACAAGCAATGTCCGTCCAAATTGCTTCATGCAGCTCATGCAGTAAGATTTGTTAGACATGCTGTACATAACACGCTATTCCAATGCCAAGTCTTAGAGAAAAGTCAGTCAATAGCATAGGATAGGACTGAGTGCTCATTAAATAAAGCAACATTGAACCACAACATTAGGCTAAGCTGTATCTGAAAATCTCTTGCATCAGAAGTGAATAAATTTCAACTTAATCCCCAGATTCCACTGAAAAACCATGGGTAGTATTTATCAAAATATTGTTTTGAAATGACCAATTTTGTTGTATTGAAATAATATATTTTAAATATCAGTGCAACAGATATTCAGCCAGAATTTAAATTAACATGCATGTGCAGCAAAGTCAAAAAAAGAGATGAGGAACACAGCATACATCACAAGCTCCAAATTCAACTTGATGGATTTTCATAATTAGGTTGCCCCATGTGTCACCACCCCCTCTCAAAGAACCATGTATAAATAAGTCTGCGTCTCTGCCACTAATGTTGCAATCTACTCAGAAGTAATTTGTGTTTTTAATTTTATTTATGCTTTCAATAATCCACTACAGACTTAAGAACATTATGTTAGGTTTGTTAAAATTATTTTCCCCATTGTAACTGATCAACATTTCATAAAAAAATTCTACAAATGCAAACAAGGTAACAGAACACAACTTTGCACTGGCTAAAATTTGTACAGGAAAACAAACAAACAAAAGACCCTTAGAACTCAGTTTCCATGTAACCACCTTTCTTTGTCTGGAAATTCCTAGAATTTTATTCTTGGTTTACCACATCTTCTGCACACACTCCTTTCTTTATGAGGACTTTTTTTTTCCTAACAATGATAGTCTCCTGATTCATAAATCTACATTTTTCACATCAAGCTGCATTGAGACCCACCCCCACCTCCTAAGGGAAGAAAAAAAGACAAAGAAGCATGCCATGAGGTCACGTTCTGTTAATTTTCAATCCACTAACTCATAAACAGATTTAGAAGCTTTTAAAGAGTAGTCAGATGAGTCAACTGGCAAAAGATACTGGCATTAAATATCCTTCGCAAAATTCCTCTGAAAAGCTAACCCTTAAATTCTAAAGACCAATCAGTCAAGTCACGTTGGTTCTTTTTATGACTATTTCTCACCTCTGAAACTTCAAAAATATTCTGACCCTAAGAAGTAACTGTGTGTTGTTAATGGTAATGAAGTAAAACAACAACCGTAAAAGAAAAATTTTTAGAAACATTCAACAGGACTATGAACCAATTACTTCATGCAATATTCAGCTTGCTTACATTATGCATTAGTTTTCTTTCTGCAAGTCACACATGCAAAGTCACTACTTTTTTTTTTCTCCACATTATATTATAGGCTTATAAAGAAGCAAGTCTCATAGGTGATAAACAGCAAACAGGCAAGTCAAATGTCCCCTGAAGATTAAAATCAAGGTACTATGGCCAGATTCAGCCCTCCTAAATTTAGGCAATGGATTGAGCTGCCCAAGCTAGTAAATGGCCATGTACCATCTTTCAACAACGATGGAAAAAAAAAAAAGGGCACTACTCGGAAATCTGAGTGGACTTTGTTGCATGCTGAAGATGCCTAAAGGACATAACTAGGTAAGATGGATCCACATCTGTAAGTGGTTTCAAAGAACCATCTCACAACTAAGTTTAATAGAGTACACTAACATTAAGGGCAACGTTCAGAGATCCAAGAAAGAGCTGTCTCAGACGGTTTTCTGCTTACTTTGAATAACCTGAATTAGCTTTTATCTCTTAGAATTAAGAAAAAAAGGAAAAAAAAAGAGAAAAAAAGAAGGGAAATAGAGAAAAAAAGAAGGGAAAGGTAATGACATGCTTTCCCAACGCTTTCCTAAGGGAACATTAAACAGCTTTTCTAAGAAATATAGATATAAATATTTCTATATTTGTATATATAGAAATACAGATACAGAAATTCTTCTGTATATAAGAAAAAAAGAGGCTGGTTCAGCCCAAACTATACTGGCTACATAAACATTGCCTTTTAGTTTTTATTCCTGGGAAAAGCTCTGCCAATCCTCTTCAGTCACCCTCGCCTCACAGTGATGTTAAGGAATAAAGAAAAGCAAGATCCTTGCTACTGCATCCACTATTACTAAAAGGAAGAAAATGTCCATGCTATTTTCCATTTACAAATCACAGCAGACTTTGAAATGGATGGAGGCAACAATGGTGTAGGTCAGAGACAGAACTGTAAAATCCATTTTCAGTTTGCTTCCTCAATGCCAGATTACCATAATACATATATGGATCGCATCATTCATTCACGTTAGTACATAGGCTTTGTTATTCTGAAGACAGCCACGAAGATGATGGAAATCGGACGAAAATTAGGATAATGCCTACATATGATCCCACCACTTCCAAAAAATCTACACACACACCACACACACATACAAAAAAAAAGAAAAAAAAAAAGTGGGGCAGAAAAAGAGGTTACAAAATGCTGACAAGCCAGTGGAAATCCATGAAATGCATACAGCTCTGAATGGACAAATTTAAAAAAATACATCTTAAAGCAATGGTTAGTTCACATGTTTGTGACAACGTCTGAGTGTGAAAAGCCGGGGGGGGGAAACACCTCATATTTACCAAAGTCTGATATGCTTTTAAGTTTTCCAAACAACAAAGCTTAAATCAGCATAGCTGAGTAAATTTCCACAGTTCCACAGTTTCCTGTATTTATAAAAATCCAAAACCTCACTTCTGTGAGATGTCCCACTTTAATCATTTTATGCTGTAGTTAAAGACTACTCATTATTGTCCTATTTGTTGCTTAACCTTTAGATTAATTTTATACCAGCTGGAGTTTCTGTGAATGAGTATTTGATATTTGTTGCGAGTTACATGAAGTTCTACTGCATACTATGCCCATTTCAAAGTATTTCCTAAATATATTTCCATTAGAGCATTTTCACGCTCTCTGATTATGTCATAGTGTGCTTTAAAATCAGTGATTTCTAAGACTATATAAATCCTAAAGTTTATGAAACTTCAGTAATTGAGATCAAAGCTCATGATCAACAAGAACCATGTAATTATGTTTTCCTAAAACACTTCATAGTATAAGGTGAACGATTATGTACAAAAACAATTACGTACAAAACCAGAAAGGATTTTTACAACAGGGACATCTGGATAAACAAATCTGCTTAGTCTTACCTTTGGGCTGCTGTTTTTACTACTGTTGTCTGTGCATGAGCATGGTGAAAGCGTCTACCATGTACCACAGTTACAGGACAAGACATATTCTGAGCATTTTCACTGCAGAAGTACAGAAAAAAATGATTTAAGAAAAGACTCTACTGTATTTTCTACAGTGTCTTAGTTAGAAATCATGGTGTCCTGTTTTTTTACAGTAACAGCCACATAAAAACAAAAATCAAAGTATTTCTGAATTGGTAATATAACTTGTTAGGTTGTATTGGACAGGCATAAAAGCATTCAGTCCCTGAATAAAATAGACAAATAAGAATACACACTTTTTCCTCTCCCCCGGAAAAAAAAAAAAAAGTAAATAAAGATTTTTATTGAATTTTATCACCATCTAAAACACTGTGAACCAGCTCTCCTTTGCTCAACCTCCTCACTCCAAAAAGATACTGCCTTTCTAAAATGAATTACAATCATTTATAGTTAACTTTATGCTTCCATATACAGATTTTATTAATGTCATCAAGAAGATTTAAAGTGCGTGAGATGTGAACAGACTGAACTGTACACTCAGGAATTTCTCTAATATTATTACTCCTTGGGGAAAATAAATGCAGCAAATATACGGTGGTAAGATGACTGGTAGCTGAAACAATACACCACAGCCGAAGAAGAGTAGAAGACAAGGCTTCTCAGGTGCTCAACTATCTCAACAGGGCTCTGCACAGAGACAGCATATTCACCAATGTCATTCAGCATTTCTTTGGTTTCCTCATTTATTGCCTTTTGAGGCTTTAACCTCATTACTATATAAAACAAGTAATTCTGGAGGGATGGTTTCCCGTTATCGTCTCTTAAAAGCGTGTGCAAAGATACAATTTTCTATCCAATAAACGAGCAATGCATTAACTCCCTCGAAGACCATTAGACCCTAACAGTTAACCTGCACACTGTTACTACAGGATGCACAACACTGCATTTAAAATGTTCAAAAACTATAAAGTTTTCAACAGATAGAATGCTGATAATGCCAACTGCTTCAAATAACGGAAATGCAACATTTACATTTTGGTTGTAAAATTGCTCAGAAATTCTAACTGCATTAAATATAAGAACATGAAAAAGCATTCTGATTGATTCAAAATATTTCTTGGAAACACCATTCAGCAGAATTTCCATTCCCTCCATTTGTCCTGGGATGAACAACAAAAAAGATCTGAAGTCCCAGAATCCCCAATAAAGCTGCACATCAATTCCTAATCCTTCCTTTATACATCCCCAAAAGATGAAGGTGAGAAAATCGCTATTTTGATTTTTTTTTTAATTTCTATTTAGCTTACCCTTTTGGGAAGGCTTATATCAAATATCACAAATCAAAATTAGAAACTTTCAGAGCATTTCTGACTGATCATAGCATAACATGACTGTTATCATCTGACTGATCATAGCATAACCATGAACATAACAGAACAAGACCCATCAAAACCAACCACATGGTAAAACACCTTTCTTTAGAACATGAAGCTTAGAAACATCATTTATGTTCCGACTTAGCAGTTCAACTTCCCATAAATGAAGCTACCAGTCTCACATTCCAATCACCAACATCACAAAAGTAAACACAAACACTCATCCCACATGCTTCCAAGTCAAGACTACACAACTCCAGCTGGTCAGCCATCATCTAGACTAATTTATAGTCAACCTTCTGTTTAATGTGTTCCCCTGAGAAATAAAAAGCTGACAGCTACTTGCTTTAAATACTTGAGTGTCTCACAATTCCTCTCTGGCTTCCAGTTTCTCTCCAGGCTCTCTCTGTGAAAGAGATACTAGACGAGAAAACACAAGCAGAATGCAGGAATTTCTTCTCAAATGCTAAGGACTTACAGAGTTTAAAACAAGCAAGCAAGTCTAGAAACACACCTATTTCGTGTTTCATGATTTGTTGAATCCGAGCTTTGCCAAACTACCATGATTTGGAAACTTTAAGTCTTGTGCCTCCGCAGCACAAAAAACTGTTAAGCTGTGCTTCTGCTTTGTGCCTCACACCCAAGTGAGAAGCTCCGACAGGTCCTGGAATAGAGTATCACAGCCTGCTGGGTGATTAGATTTGAGTCAAAGCAGACTGTTCTAGATGACACACTTAAACGTTTCATATGGCATCAGATATCCTTCCAAGTAGGACAGCTGTAGAATACAATCTGCTCTATAATCCCAGTCTTCGAATAGAACATACCCAGAGCAGACAGAATCCCCAGAAAATTTAATCATAAAGTTGCAATATGGGCACCCCGGCACTGAAACTGGCTTTGCAAGTTTCATCACAGATTCAAGGAAATTAATATAAAGCACTAAAATTTGTCAAAGTTCCTCCAAATAGCAAATGCTCTAGAACTCTCAAAGAATTTAAAATACAATGACAATATGTATCTCCCTAGCATTATCTCAGAAACCACACAATTAGAGTCTAGGCTCTGAAGAAAATATGGTTACACTTTCACATTAAATCAGTTGATCCCAGTAAGTTCTGAACACTGCAAATTAGAAAGGCCAGGCACAGAAGAATCTTGCATTGGGCAAAAAGAATGAATGGATCTAGAAGCAACGAAAGCATGACATTACAGAAACACAGTTTGCAATTACAGACTATATTAATTCTGCTATTCATTGAGTAGCTTCTTTCTCTCATTTCCTGGATTTTAGGGAATACTGCAGGGTCATAATACTGATTTGAGTCAAGCCCTCAGAAAGCTTAATGCAATCCACCAATACGAAAACTTTTTAAACCCTATTCTGCAGATGAGGTTGAAAAACTTCAACTTTGTGATACAAATCACTATGTACAGATGCTCGAGAATCTCAACTCTGATCTTCTCAAACTTCATCTAGCAGCTTAATTGTGTGATCAATCTTCAAAAATGTCTTTAGTCCAGCAATTCTAATATTGAAAAGATATTAGTAAGCACCTGTCACACAACATCTCTGAGCTAACACACTACCACTTTTCACTACAGACAGTGACTGGATCACAAACTTTTATTTATTTGGGGATTTTGTTGCGATGTGTGTGTTAGGAAAGAGGCAACGCTATCACAGTTAAGGCACTAAATCAAGGTAATCACTTACAGCATAATCATGTTTCCAAGCAAATTTAGTGTGCAAACTCCAAAAAGGACTAAGTAAATAATCGGTAGTACCTTTTTTAATCAAAAGCCAACTGTTCACAGAGGTCACAGTGGCCTCCTCCCACCCGTTCTTCCTCAATGAACTCCTTCATTAACAACTGTTTATTAAGAAGACGGAGGATACTTCTATTTTCCATTTAAATTCAGCATGCAGCACAGTACTAGAGAGAAGGTGGATGCTTGTTTTCAAAGTAGATGTGACCTTTCACTAAGCTAAAACACGCAACAGATTTAATTTTGTTTTAGTTTACTTATAAATCATACTATGTCTTAGGTTTATAAGGCAGCATTTGTCAATGGAAAGCAGTTCCAATCCAAGTAACAGAATGTCGGAACTATGCTTAGATTCTCTCAAAAAACCTCTGCAACTATTTACCTTAAAATAAAACCCACACACCTTTCTGGAACTTAAGAAATAACACACATACACACAGTCAAGTATAACTGCTTGAATACAAAAGGTAGAAAAATTAAATAGTATGGTCGGATTTCATTACAAATCCCATGGCTAGATAGAAGAAAATTCTAGTTTCCAGACTACAGGAATCATATTCTAAGTGATTAGGTATACTCAAACAACAAAGTACAATGTGCATGTGGAAGCTTTTTTACTATTAAGACAGAGCGAATACCACTTCATGGGGTTGTTATGACCCACATGAAAGACTGAGCACTTAGCCTTGTTCGATGTCATGCACCTGGACGCAGCCCACTGATTTAGCCTATGCAGATCCCTCTACAGAACCTTCCTACAGATCGACAGTCCCACCTAACTTGGTATCATCTGTGAACTCACTGAGGGTGCACTTGATCCCCTCATTCACATCACTGATAAAAATGTTAAAACTGGTCCCAATACTGAGCCCTAGGGAACACCTCTAGTGACCAACTGCCAACCGGACTGAATTCCATTCACTATGACAGTTTGAGCCTGGCCACCCAGCCAGTTCTTCACTCTGAGATCTGTACACCTGCCAAAGCCACGAGCAGACAGTTTTTCCAGGAGAACAACACGGGAAACAGTTAAACCCATCCACAAGCTATAGAGGAACCAAATTAGAGAGATGCGTATCACACACAGTTGGTTAAGATACTGGGTAAAGTGCCATCTAGGTTTTCAAATTTAACAAGATATATTAATATATGTGATTAACAGGTTACAGTTACAGCACAAAGACAAGAAGAGTCCTTATTTTGACCTAATCTGTTCATTCCTCTGTATCAAGCTGAAGGATCAATTCAGACTTGTAATTCTGGATTTGTTTCCTGTCTATTAGACTCAAAGATCAGAAGAACAGGGGAGGACATGCATCACAAAGAAATTCTACGATTTTTTCTGCAGCAATTCTGTGATAAGATAGTCCCACAAACCAACAACGATCTACTCCTCATACAGCTATGTATAGGTTAGATATCTGATGACTAGGCTAACTATAGCAAGCTACCTAGAGATCTTTTCATTCCTGCTGAAGTATCCAAACAGAGTAATACTTCAGCAATATCAAATTCTCACAGAAAGTTACATGAATGTATCACTTCTTCACATATACTAAATTGAGAGATCAGTCTGTTACAAGATAGGGATAGTAGTAACAAGCAAGTGCAGCACTGAGTGTTTAAACACTGTTCCTCTCAGCTCTAAATACAAGTAATAATCTCAAGCCACCATCTAGGAGTATAGTTACTTGATGAACTCTTTAAAGGAGTAGTCAGTGACTCCTAAATCAGATGATATCTTGCAGTAAGGAAACGAGAAAATGCATCCTAAGACAGCTTTGGCAATTCACAATCATGGAAAGGTAGAAATTTTTGATGGAGTCAATAGAAATATTCTTCTATCTGTTAGCACTGTACAGAAGAAACAACAGGTCATGCAGACAACACTGACAAGTACAAAAGCAAAAGCTCTCAATTTATTTTAATAATCTTCCGGTATTTTACTGATGTGGTTTAATAAGATTTTGGAAGAATAAATACCTTAATCTAGTCTTCTGTCTTTGCTCAGAAATACAGCACAGTGTAGCTTCCTTAAATGCACAGCAGGTAATGCAACCGTTCTATCAATTGTGCTCATTTACTACTGCTTTTTATCAATGATTAAATAGATAAGTAAATGTAAAACTGAAGGCAGTACCTCAGTTTCTTGCTATTTCCCATCATGTTGAGGCCAATTGCATTCCCTTTAAAAAGTCTCAAGCTTGCAGCCTTGCCTCGCCTCGCATATGTTTTTATGGAATCACCACTGGTGCCGACAGCTCCAGGCCGACAACGAAGTGACTGTAACAAGAGAATTCACATGCATTACAATACTTACATCCAAGTTAAAAGGAAGAAAATGAATTACAGAATATTTATATAAATACTACTTTGGCTTCATTTTCACACTGCTTTTGTACAAAATTTTATTTAAAAATCTATCCAGAAGCCAATTTCAACAGAAGTCCTCCTAAAAACTCCAAGGAAGTTTTGTAATGCTCACTGTACCAACAAGATTACAAGATTATATCTGATCAACAATAGTTTGAGAGTTCTCCTGTATAACATGATTTTTCTTCCAGGAGAGCAGAACTCTGTAGTGCATCAGAAACCCTCCAATTTCTTCTCTCCAAGCAGGCTATTTGGTAAATGTTGTTACATGTGAAACAGCTTTATGCTTCTCAGAGGAACAACAACATTAAAAAATATACATGGCAAAGCTAACCTGCTTCATAACTAGTACGCTGACATCAAAGTCTTATCTACCTTTTAGACACAGATATGTCACCTTTTAGATGCAGAATGACAGGAATGTCATCTTTTGGGCAAAATGAAAATCAAAGGAACAAAGAGAAAAATATGACTTTTTTGCCATTCCAATGTGTGGGTAACACCTCGCAAGCACAGAAGTGCCCCATACAATCACCCTCAAATTTGGATCTGACACACAGAAACAAGAAACGTAAAATAAAGTCTAATCTAATTTCTCAAATTGTTTCTTTTCTATTAATGCAGTGAAGCACACCCTTAATCAGCAGATTCCTTATTAAACAAAATAGTTGTACTTTCAAAGCATTATGAAGCATCTCTGCAGTAGTGAACTATTTCGGTATACTTCAAAAAATAAACACAAATTTTGCTTATATATACATACACATGCATACAAAATTGGGAATGTGATTGCAAGCATCATGGGATTTAATTATTAGTATTTTCAAACTAAAATAATATAAACCCATTAATGATATTAAGTACATATTCATACTAGTATTTTCAGAATACTATACAAACCAACAAGATCTCTAGCAGTAAGCAGACATTAAGGGTATGCAGATAAGCAAGTTCAGCGTTATGTTGCTAAACCAACACAAATTTTCATTTTCAATACTGTGCAGATGACTGTGCAACATAATTTTAGAAGCTTTAAAAAGGTCCATTTTCACCATGAGATGAGTACTTACCTTCCTATCTTCATTGGGACTGAAGGGCCCATCACTGTCATCTATGCTGAGCAGATTTGCCTCACTAGATGATAGGCGTGGAAGAGAAAGGCAGACACGTTGTAATGCAACAGAGCATAAACAAAACATTTTGAACATGTTTTTTTTTCCCCTCCCCTTTTTACACATAAACGCATGTGCCCAATTCATCAGAAACATTAAAGTGGGCAATGCAGTTAGTCAGTGCTTAGGATATATTATGCAAACCTCAACTTGAAGACTACATCCAACTATTTCAGGAGAAGCACACTTAAAAGGACATTATTAACTCAAAACAGAATACTATTGAACGTTCAATACAGATGTGGCAATGGTACTAACATCATAAATAATTCTATATAACCCTATGCATAAAATAAATGACGTTTTTAACTATAAAATATACTATTTTGTTCATGAACGGAAGTACATGGTTTAAAACTGCAAAATTCACAATGCTTTGGGAGGAGAATTTGTGTAACAAAGTATTATCACATAGCAATTACTGCCAAAATATGTCTTCCTAAAAATAGCACATTCAGTTTGACTTAAGTGTTCACTAAAATGTGTTTCTTTAGTACTTCTGTATCTGTAATCTTCAACTACTGTAATGGAGAACATAAAAACAAAAAGAACCAACAACCCACAGTACCGTGAAAATGTACTCTTTTCAATAAATCTTAAGTATTTAATTTAAAAACAAGCATACATTTAATTCTGATAGCAGCTAGCTTAGGCTAACATTCTTGCTTCCAGTTGAAGCAACCTGTTCAACAACATCCCTGGTAAGGTTACTTCTCTCTTGGCTGTGACAAAACAATACAACCTTTAGCCAACTTGCTATTTCATGATTTGGGCGGTTCTTAGTTAAGATCATTCAGGCAGAAATTACATAAGAATAACTTCGGTAATGTCAGGAGTTCCCAGGAGCACCTGTAGCTTGTCACAGCAATGAGAAACAGTGATGGATGGGAAGTGAGAAACGTTTTTAGCTGCACGTATGATGTGCTGACTACAATGTACATAATGACTCTTTCTATAAAAGGTAACCACTCAGTACTTTCCTACCCCCTTATTTCCTGAAAACTTCTTCCATGAGCAGGATTCCCTTCACGTTAAAATGTATTTCCTCCAACCTATGAAATACAGGTATCCTTATATCAAATAAAGTAAAAAAAAAAAAAAAAAAAAAAAAACAAGAAAATCTTGACTCACAGGGTGCTAACTGAAGACCCTAAAACTTCAGGAGATAAGAATGTGCACGCAGCTTGTTTTGATACAGGAAGAATGATGTGAAAGCCAACAGCTACTGTAATGTATTTTCCTTTCATTTACAGACTGCAACAATTCTAGGTACATAATAGTAATAAGAACAGTGTAGTAGATCATTAGCCTCGCTAATTTTCAATTACAGCATGTCAAAAGCATAGGAGAGATGTACTTCTGTATAGACTATCCATGAACATGACAATTTTAAAATACTGTGATGCTATTTTAACTATCTTTCAGGATAGATTATTCTTTCAAGGGAGGTTCACTGAGCTTTCTCAACCCTTCATCGGAAGACAATGGGTTTAGCAGCAATTTCAGAAGTTCTCAGGATTCTGGAGAACAGATACAGCACTGCAGCTCTTGCTACTTACCTTCTGTGTAAACCTAACCAACCCACCTTGCCCTGTGTACTATTTCCTTTTTAGCTCCACACTGTATAAAAACCAGGACCATTTTCAATATACGCTGGTTCAATGGCTATACTTTGCAGGCTTCAGGATGCCACAATACTGCAACCATTACAGCAATGAGTGTGGGTGTGGAGAATAGAAGGTAACAGACTGAAAAAATCCCTAAATCAGACTGAGCAAGAATAACTCTTATGATGCAACTAAGATGACATGACTAGAAAAATATTTGGAATTGGATGTTTTTAAAGAACCAGTATTTTTAGATTTTAAGGAATGCAAAGTACATGCATCACTAACAAAAAGGCTGTTTTTTCAGAGAGCAGAATACATAGCAACTGAGTAATGTCTATTTGCTCATGCATCACATGCTTACACTTGCCTGCTTAAAAGATGCAATTTATACAGACATAGGAAAAAAAAATACCACACGCATATCAAACAGTAACATTTTAATGCTACTGAAATGAAACCTCAGTGTTCTGCTGTGAGGAGACTATTTGCCTTCACACTTTGTCCCTTTTTAAACAGGGAACCACAGATCTGTATTTTCACATTAGAACAATCATTTCTAACTTTTCTGTACTTCCATTGAAGTTTTATGGTAAACAAAATTTATACCTTAATTCTATTTTTTCTTAAGTTTAGTGAAGTAATTTAGGTAAACAGAGTGAATTCCAAAGGGGACTCCAAAACCTCTCTGGGTGGCCTGTGCCAGTGCTCTGTCACCACCCTCACAGTGGTGAAATGCTTCCAGATGTTCAGAGGGAACCTCCTGTGTTCCAGTTTGTGCACGCTGCCTCTTGTCCTGGCACTGGGGACCACTGAAAAGAGCCTGGCTCCATCCTCTCTGCACCCTCTCCTCAGGTATTTATATACATTTTTGAGGTCCTCCCTGAGCCTCTTCTCCAGTCTGACCAGTGCCAGCTCTCTCAGCCTCTCTTCACCGGAGAGATGGTCGAATTCCTTCCTCATCTTCATGACCTTTCGCTGGACTCTCTCCACTATGTCCGTATCTCTTCTGTACAGAGGTATCCAGAACCAGACACAGCACTCCACGTGTGGTCTCACCAATGCTAAGCAGAGGGAAAGGCTCACCTCCCTCGACCTGCTGGCAACACACTGCCTAACGCAGCCCAGGACACCATCAGCCTCCTTCGCAGCAAGGGCACATTGCCGGCTGATGTCCAAGCTGGTGTCCCCCAGGATGCCCAGGTCCTGTTCTGCCACACTGCTTTCCAGCTGGGTGGCCCGCAGCACATCCTCGTGCCTGGGGTTGTTCCTTGTTGCACTTCTCCTTGTCGAACTGGATGAGCTTCTTGTGAGCCCCACTCCTCCAGCCTGGATAGCAGCAGGACCTTCTGCTGGAATAGCCGCTGCCCGCAGTTTTGTTTGCACAGCTACAAGTGATCAAGTCATGTTTCAAACAGAACTGGAATCTCTGAAAACTTTTATGTATGAAAACAAAAGGCTGGAATATTTTCCCTTATAGCACACTGTACACATTCCATAGTTTAAAATCACGTGGTGGTAGGCAACACATTTAAAAAGCCCTGAATATCAGAGGCACGAGAGAGATGATAATATTATTTAACTCATGCAGGATGCCACACCATTATAAGTAACATTAACTAAACCCACTATACTTAATGGGAGCTCTGAACAGAAAGTTCTTCATCACTTCAAGGGATTAAATGCCTTACTAACAGGGTCAAAAAAGACACAAAAATATCTACATATTTTTTGAGGAAAGGAATTAAAAGGAAGCAAGTATTTGAAAAAGAAAATAAACAGGAATAAGAAGAATTATCATTGCTTTTTAAGTCAGAAATACAAGGGAAGAAGTAGCTCATTCCCTTAAACAATTTTGAAAAAAATATATGTATTTTAAATTAAAGAAAACATTAGCTCAGAAAGGATACCATAGTGCAAACAAAAATTAGAAAATCCTTTCATGTCTCCTACTACATCAGGGTACATATCATTTCTGTCATTTATTCTTCGATGGTCTACACAGACTTCACTCTGTTAAACTGACAGCCTGGTCTTTTTTCCCCCGATTGTTCTACATAAAGGTTCCTCTACTTCTGTGTAATTTCCAAGTGCAAAGCAAGAGAAGTCTCAAGTCACCTGCCATCATCTTGATTGATATTCTAACTAGATCAAATCTAGTAAGTCATCAGAAGTGGTACTTTATTCTTTCAGGTGGACTGAAGATTAACTGTAAGCATTTACTTCGCAATAAGGTACTTGCCAATTCCTACTTTGAATTTCTGTAACAATAGTTTCATACCAAATATAATCTCTAGCAGCATTTTGAAATGTATATATTATGCTGGGGTGATTGCGCTATTTTTCCAAATCTTCCTCAATTTATAAAAGTTTTTATTCCTGAATACGAGTCCATTACTTGACACCTTACCATGATGACACAGCCCATCTAACTCTCCAAATAAGCTAAATGGCACAGTCTTAAAATGTTCTACCTGTTCTAAAAATTGCTTCAGTAGAAAGTCATTAGCCACGTATTTTGTGTTCATCTCAAAAGATGAACTGTCCTGAAAGACAGTCAAAGCAGACATCTAGCATTAACCAACAACGTTAGCACAGATCTCACAGGTGTAATTTAAGAATACAGCCAATCCTTTAAGTGCTGGAATGTTATTCTTGTGCTGGTCCAAACCCAACTTTTTCTGTGTCTGTCATTAACAGTGCAAAGAACTCTGATAAGGTCAGACACTAAAACGCCAGTGCCTCAACAACAAGCAGGAGATGCATCCAGCTGCTTGCTTCAGATTTACAGCTTTTTCTACACAGATATGCAGTAAGTTAAAAGCATTGCTAGTAAATATCAGCGTAGCATAACTAATAAAAGTGGCATTAAAAGAATCCCAAGAATACATACTCATTGCATAGTGTGCTCAGAATCGTGGTGGAAAGAGAGCAAAGTTTTATACTGGAACAATTGTACGAACTGAAATTGCTAGTCTTTGAAATGCTCTGCTAAGGGTGAAAGGGTATTCAGAACTGTATCAGAAAAGCAAAATTTAAAAGTGTTCAACATGAAGCTTATAATGCCAACAAAACAAAACACAAACAAGTGTTACCAAAAGTATAGACTTGGACAGCTTAAAATTTATAGTCATGGGGGGTGGGTTGGGGTAGAGTTGCTTGATGTTTGCTTATCAGAGGATGGATAAGCAAAAAAAGGCAGGATCTTTAGTTGAAATCAATTTTCAGCTACTCTTTTATCTATACTTCCAGATAAGGCTTTGCATAATTCACATATATAAAAAAGAACTACTGATGTAATAGAATTTTGATGCTCGATATGGGAAAACTGTTTTATCACACAGAATATTTTAAAGGAATGAAAAATCATTCAAAAATACCATCTTAAAATCAGTTACCATTATACAAAACATATGTTCCATAATCAGTTTTTCAGAAGACTTTTTTTAAATAAAAAAACATAATTCTCTGTATGTATCTCATTCTGTGCTCGAGTCAGTATCAGCTGGAGACGGAAAACAGCAGTAAATGATTAGAAGAACGAACTGGTACGCTTACAAATATGAGTTACTTACTTCTGAAGACAGGTAACATGCAAATACTACCTCTGTTGTATGTACTACCGTCACACTTAAAACATATTACTGTGCACTAGAAACAGATGTAAAATTGCTAAGGAAAAAAAATCATGTTTGGTTTTATAAAACTAAAGCGCTCCTAGTTTGAGAGCAGTTTAAAAATTGGCCTTAACTTTTGATGCAGTTCTGGTTTGACAAAAGTTCTTAATGTCTTAACTCACACTTCACTGAACTCCTGGAACTCACTTTTTAATGACTGAAACATCACTTTTTTTTTATTTTTATTATTTTTAAGACTACAGTATAGCCTGCCTGCTGCTGCAGCCTAAGTGTCCACTTTCCTATCTCCCTTCTGCACACAGTACTTTGCAGGGTATTACCTACTACAGTGCTACTCCATGGTGGTCTCTTGAGACTATTACAGAGGTCAAGCTAGAGACCCATGTAAGAATTATTTTTGTACTTAACCATGGGATTCATTTCCTCCTTATGACGAAACTCTAGCTTTTTAAATTTAGTTTTAAACTTCAAATGGCTAATAACAACAAATGAACTTAACATGCATTCTTCATACAAGAAACTTGTTCTTTTAACATGTCATTAAATACTTTAAGAATGAGAAAGCATATGAGTAACAAGAAAATGTTACAAGGACAGAGGATTTATTCTAACTACACACATTATACTTTTTTTTTTTTTTTTTTTTTTTTTTTAGGAAAAATCCAAACATATTAAGTAAAAAAAATAAATGATCAGGGAACACAAACAGCCTTAACTCTACCATTTGAGATAAACACGAGGGAGAAAAACCCTACGATTTTTTAACTATCTGTTGGCGTACAATTTTGTAAATACCTTAATCATAACTGTGATGTACTGAAAAACAGCACCACTATAAGAAGCTGAAACTCTACTTTCCATTTCCTTAGCTTACATGTAATGCATTTCTTGTCTGCGTTCCTTAGACTTCTACAGTAGCTCTAAAGACAGTAGCAACACTTCTGAAGTGTACTGTGCTCTGTGTTGTGAACTCCACATTGACAATGAAATTTACATTATAATACACTTTCTATATTGTAAAACTAGTTAAAATAATCACTTCTTCCAAATAATTCTCTTAATCACTGACATTTTAAAGATATTATAATGTTTCTTATTAATAAATTACAAAAGAATATTTATTTGTAAATAGACACTTATACTTTGAATAGCCTAGATAAAAGCATCCTTACTCTTTCTCTGCATCTCCTTCACTTTCTTCTGCATGATCAAAGCTCCAATTATTTTTAAAACCTCCATCTCTCTTGGATTGTGATCTATCCAAAGCTGAAATGAGAACAAGTTAAGATAAGTCTTGATTTCAGGCTGGGTTATTAATCAACACAAACTAGAGGAGTAAATCAGATGTACATATTTTCCCCAAATATTTATTTTGTTGATGTCAACATTTAACTACCATTTGAGAAAATAAGTTCAGCAACACAGTGGCGAGTCATTTTCCTAGATAAATACAAGTAATTATCTGTCAATATCTTGATTAGCAATGCAGTAGGTTAGCACGCTATTAAAATTATCAAGTGAGGTACTCAGCCGTTTTACTGATAGCTGTAAATTTAAGGGTTCCTTTTCTGATATGAACTATATGCGACATGCACAAAGGCTCCTTATCTTTATTGTTTAAATGTCTAGTTTCCAAACGCATTTAATTTTTCCATATAAAAGCAACAGTTTTCAACTACCCCAAATACAGTTTCAATGTAACATGCTTTTTTTAATCCAACATCTGACACCAACATGACTTAGTGTTTGATGCTAACTGAAATTTGAGAGTTAGAATCAATTAAGTGAGAACCTGAACTTCCTGAGAACATTCACACAGTATCTGATCTCCAACTTATCTATTGCAGTATCTAATAGCATGGAGATTTTCTTACAATATGATATTAGGGTACTTTTAAGTGAAGGAGAACCAGAATATGTCAGCAGTACTCATTAAGGTTAAATCACCGTTTACCTGGGCCCCAAAAACTGGGCTAAGAGCTGTTTAGCACAAATTCTCTATGACTAATTAAACAGCAGCTTTGATTCTGGTGCGATTTGAATGTGTATTTTCTTACTATGTTTTTCTTTACATAGTTGGAAATACGTTTAAAAATAATGAATGTGATGCCATACTTTGTTAGAAAAGAAAAAAAATCATAGTCAACAACAGATGTCTAGGGAAAAGTATGAACAGTGCACAATGCAGTATCGATCGCAACCAATCTCAGCTTCCAGCTACTTGCACCTACCAAGGACTTCCAGAGCCACAGATGATACTATATTTTTATGACTGTCAGCCTTTGCTGAGCTTTATTGTTTTCCCTGCTTGCTTTTTTTTTTTATTATCATCAATACTACCTTATAGAATCAACAGCATCTTGCAGTAAATAGTGCCTCCCTTACATTATATAAGTATCTCCCCTTTTTGTTTGTCCTGATTGAATCTGGCATCTTTTGCTTCAATGTAGTACTTCAATCCTCTGGTTCTTGTACTGGTGAAGACAGTAATAAGTAATCCTTCCCTACTCACTCATGATTGCATACATCTCTGTTGTGCTATTCACAGTCATCCTTTTCCCATGCAGAAAACAAACAAAATTTAGTCTATTTAATTTTCTCTCACTTAAAAGATGTTTTATAGCTTTAAATTACCCTCAGTGCTTCTCTCTGAACCTTTTCTAGCTCCACTGTATCATTTTTGAGATGGAGAAGAGCAGTAACCAACACTACAAGAAACATTCAAGATGCCAATGTACCATGAATTCCTACAGAAGCAGCATGGTATTTCTATTTTGTTCTTTATTCCTTTCCCAACAAATAGTGAGACTGGATTTGCTATTTTCACTACTATGGAGATCTGCTTTGATGTTATGTACTAGATACTTCCATCTTTCACTCGTGATAGGTAAGAACCAGTTCAGAGCTAATCATGGTGTACAACGATTTAGACAAATCATTCTTTTACCCATTTCTCAATCACCTGCAGTACTTGGTATGTACCAACACTGAATTTCATATATGACTTTTAACCCACAGGATGCAAATCCTGAGCATTTGCAATTTGCTTGAAGTCGCAAGCCATTATACTAACCCAAGTAAAGCTAGCAACACCTACAAACTTTTGCCACCTCACCATCAAACCCTTTTTCTTTTACCTGTGCATTCATTACACAGATCCTTGTGGAATTCAACTGGTTATTCCTTCTATTAAAAAACTGAACCATTTTTGCCCTCTACCCATCTGTTGTCAGTTGTTAAGTTGTAAGACTTCCATTTTATCCAGAGGAAACTTAGCTTCCCTAAAAGCCTTTGGTAAAGGAAATGACAGAAGGAATGACCAAATTAATTTGGTTTTCATTAACCTTCTATAAATTTGGGTCATAGGGTCAAAGGTCACAGATGAGAAGTTCCTCAAATACCCCCTGCTACCTTTTCAAAAAGGTGGCATCATATTAGCTACCTTCTCCACCGGTAGCAGAAAGACGATGCTAACCAAGAAGTAACGTGCTGTGGTCATTTCCTGCTTTATCCTCAAGGTCCTCTTGTAACAGTTGGATAAATGCCACTTCACCCCGCTGCCTTGCTCATTGTTTGCTTGACGTACTACATTTTGTTCCGCTGATGTTTTGTTTTGAGACATAAATCTATCATATTCCTTCTTAAGAAAAATTCTGGCATGAAGACCTCTGTAAGCGTTGTTGAAGTGGGTGCAAGCAATTCTGGTTTTCAGCCGACCTCATCTTCTCCAAAGCCTCCTTTTATAACTTCCATGTCTACACACCCTACAAGTACTCCAGAAATTCTTCTGCTGAGCCTGAAGAAAGACTCACCATTAGTTTTTACTAATTGGGAGTTATTCTTTTTTTTTTTGACTGCCACGTTATATTTTTAAGTTTAATTCACCTGTATTTTTATTAATCCCTATTTTCCTCATTCACGCAAAAAATTAAGAAGAACAATGTTTTATTTCAGACACCTACCCGTATCCTGCTGTGTAACCATGCCAACATTTTGGGGGCCTTTTGAAGTCTATTTAAATAAGCAGCATGCATTTGCTCTAAGCTTTCAATACGGTGTCTTTAAATAACTCCCAAGCTGCCTGCAAATATTTTACCCTCTGGCTGTGTCTTTTACTTCCTTTTCAAGAATTTTAAGGGTTTCTTTAGTCTTCTTTTGCATTAAGCATTTCTACAGTGGATGATTTTCCTCCAGGTTTAGAAATTCAGCATCTTTACAGGATATTATGCACTTCAATATATGATCATATTGCAAAGTTTCCAACGCCACCACTCACAACATTCTGCAGAACAAGTACATCCTGGAGTCGCAATTTCACATGAGAGAATCAATGAAGCATACTGTCACTTCCTTTTGTGCACAAGGGTTTCCTCTAGAAGGAGAGCCAAAAGGCAGCGTTTCATCAAGACTTCTGCTATCAGTGTCCACTATCTACCCAGCTTATAAATTTCTAACAGGTTACAGTTGGCATCACCCTGGTCAAGTAATCAGTAGTTCCGGTGTTAGATTTTCCTTTATAGTCATAAAATCATTAAGGTTGGAAAAGACCTCCAAAATCATCTGATCCAACCATCATCCCCCTACCGCCAATGTCACCCACTGAACCATGTCCCTAAGCACCACGTCCCACCTTTCCATGAACACCCCCAGGGACGGTGACTCCACCACCTCCCTGGGCAACCCATTCCAATACCTGACTGCTCTTTCTGAGAAGAAATGTCTCCTCATTTCCAACCTGAACCTCCCCTGAACCTCCCCTGGCCCAACTTGAGGCCATTCCCTCTAGTCCTATCACTAGTTACCTGTGAGAAGAGGACGACCCCTAGTTCCCCACACCTTCCTTTCAGGTAACTGTAGAGAGCAATAAGGTCTCCCCTCAGCCTCCTCACCTCCAGACTAAACAACTCCAGTTCCCTCAGCTGCTCCTCATAGGACTTGTGCTCCAGGCCCTTCACCAGCTTCACAGCCCTTCTCTGGACATGCTCCAGGGCCTCCATGTCCTTCTTGTACTGAGGGGCCCAAAGCTGAACACAGTACTCGAGGTGTGGCCTCACCAGAGCTGAATCCTTGAATCCATCTGGATCCCATGTAGCTTTTTGAGCCATTTGAGTCTGATCTAACTTGAACATTGTCCGGAACATACATTAACTGTTCAGCCAACACTATCTGTTCTCCATTAGTTCTCCTTTAGCCCCCATTTGTCACAATGTTTAATTATTTTCCTTCTAATTTCAAGTTCATTCTGCCAGCTTCCAGTTCTCCCATTTTACCCGATATATTTTTCTGTGTTCCTTTATACAAATAAGGTAAATACTTTTCTTACAGGATTTTTTTTTTTTGTGCTTCTTATGTTTAGATCAGACTATTGCACTTACTCTTTTATACCTGCATTCCTGGTTGAGTTTTACCAGCTGCAGTAGGGGACAAAATTTTTGGTACTGAATGTACGTTACATCAAACCATGTGCTGCTACACTTCTATCAGCCTCCCCTCACTCTTTAGGTGCCAACAGACCAGCTCTATTTTTGTTCTGAGAAAATCCATCTCACTGCACAGAACTCCCTCTCCTAAGAAGAGATATGTATGTTAATCCATCTTCCCCACATTTTTTTTTCTGACATTGGCTGGTTTTGAGGTCCTGCACTTGCTACAGAAGGCGCTAAGTTTTCTATCACAGGGATCAATACTACCAAGCTCTTTTATTGCATTCTCTACAGATCTTCAGCTATCTTACAAAGTTTACCATCTCTGTACCCAAAAGACAAGTTGTCATGGATTCCATCTACTGTCATAAACCCAGAAACCTGTTTGTGCACTAATCCAGTCCATCACTGTAGACCAGCTCAGTCGTCCATGGAAGAACACCCTTGGAACCCCAGCTCTGCTCTCTCGGCTCTGGATCAATTTTAACATCCTCTAGCATTCCTGGCTCTACCAAAAATATGCATCTAGAAGTGTATCATCATCTCAACTAGACTGTTCACCCAAGTTACTTGATCTAAATGATCACTTGGGACCTGATTCTATACAGGATTGTTTTTTGTATTTTTAAAGAGCGGTAAGATGTCATGTGTCAGAAATGCTGTTTCAAACTATTTTCTAAGACTTGAATTTGCAACCTGTATGTTGCAGTTTTTACTAGTATACTGGCTCTGGTAGTATGCATACGAATACTACCATCTGCCAGCAAGACAGATTCATACCCAGAAGGTGAAAATATTCAAATAAGCAGACCTGGCCATAAGAGACTTAGCCAACAGAAGTCAATTACTCTCCCTTTGCCCAAGAAAGGCAGCATGTTGGAACAGATTTCACTATCAAGCACAAATCGTTATTCCTCTCTCTACAAGCTCCCTTTCAAGCTGGAAGATTAGAGCCCCAGAAACTAGATGGAATTTAAGTGGACATCTTATGCAGGTGTGTCAAATGTATTTCACTGCTTGTTAAAACAATTATCATTTACATGCCATTTTTAAAATGCCAATTAAACAAGATTTGCTGGAATACTGTACTTCAGTTTTTATTAAATCTTTTGTTTTTAACCACATCCTGAAGCCATCCTCTTAAAAATCTACATGTTGCCTTTTTAGCTAAAACTTAACCAATTAACAGATTTTGGATTACAAAGTACACCTGCTGGAAGAACAGCAGAAAGCAGATTAACCTCTCTAAGTTACTGAGCGTTGACACAGTTTTGTAAACTCCTTTAGCAGGAGTTTCCATCATTCAACAATGTTGTTGAATAATTCCTAAGCTAGAGGAAAAAAAATATTCGCAATGGATCTCTATGAAATGAGAGCAAAGTTGCACATTTGCAAAAAAAAAAATGAATCTGCCCATCAACAGTGAAGTGAGGAGTGGCATATGCAGTACTTAGTGAAGCACCTAGTGTCCAACAGAAAATGGCATTTTGGAAGATTTGGTTGTATGTCTTGTACTCTGTGGTGTAAGGCCAGTCATTCCATGTGAATCTATATTATGGTTGTCCAGAAGAGCATACCTCTAATATTGTTCTAGATGTGATACCACACACACTTACTGGTCACACAAAGAACACCCTTAACTCCTCTAGGAAAGCTATTTGTTCCTATCATTAGATAGCCAGAGACCTTAACGTTTCTATTACAATGCCCAGAAGCATTTACAAGTCTTTAGTCTGCTGAGATCCCATGTATTTCTGTGTGTCCAAGCAACACCCTGCACATAAAACCTAAACCAAAGGTTTGCTTTGGGACAAAGGAGTTTTTCCAGAGGACCTGAAATTTACATACTTTTTTCCCAGTACACTGGTCTAAAACCAGAAATAACACAAGCTTTATCTTACAAACATTTCGACATCACAACTGCAGACAACTTAGCAGACACTGTAGCATTCACATAAAAAATGCAAGTTAATTTAAATGCACTCAGACTCATTCCCTTCATCCACACTCATATTTAGGTAATGTATAAAGAATGCTTCTGAGCTAATCTGTTGTTCATTGGAAGTCGTCATATGTATTGATAAGAGAATACGATTATTCAT
Source organism: Anser cygnoides (assembly GCF_040182565.1). NCBI lineage: Eukaryota > Metazoa > Chordata > Aves > Anseriformes > Anatidae > Anser > Anser cygnoides. The sequence continues at coordinate 89,155,370 of NC_089875.1, forward strand.
AAAAATGTGACTAATTTAGAGTAATTTATGGTTGTTTTTACTTTCCCTGTTGTTTCCTTACTCTTTCAGATAGGCTTCTGTGTAAACTAGCTTTTTATCTTCCAGGTTTGATATGATCAGCTCTAACAGGCCAACTGTCTAACCACACTAAGGCCGCACTGTCATTATTTCGTAGCAGCATTGCACGAACTGTTTTACGCACCCCCCTCACTTCCTAAAAGCTGGGGATCCTTGCTCCTGCCCTGCACCCTGCATATGGCAGCCCAGATGTTTCTTCACCAAGAGCAGGCCTGGGAAAAGAACCAATTTGGGCAAAAAAAGCACGCACATGCGTGTGCCTGTGCGTGTGATGGAATTATTTGTCAGGCCTATCAGCTCCCACCTGTTCAGCCACACCACCACAGCACAGCTGTGACTGCACAGCAGAGGTAAGGGGTATACAGGACCAGACTGTTTTAGGCGCTAATGATGCCAAAAAAATCTCCATGGAACCATAGCTTAGCCTGCATTTATAGCTAAACATTCAGAGATCTATTGTTTAAAAGATGCTTCACCTTTCTTCCTAAATTACCCAGAGATGCAAAAACGATGCAAACTCACTTCCAGGAGTAGGCAGCAATTATAAATTGATAGTGAGATACTCCATGAAGTACATAGTTCAGTGGTAAAGCTCTGATGCTATCTAAAGGATACAAAGTATGGACACAACATTGTTACATTACACATGAAGGCAACTTCATTTCTCAGATACTTCACAAAAATAGTAATAAACTTTTTAGGAATGCTATGGGAACAGAAAACCAATGATAAACACAAAGCATCCACTACGAGACCAAAAAGAAAAACTGCGAAGAAAAAGCATTCGTAAGAGGTACATAGTTCAAAGATGGAAAAGCATCTGCATGTCCTGACCAAAGCCCTTTTTTCCCTCCAGAACTTCCATGTGCACTGTGCTCCTTACAGCGCAGAGGATCGTGCAGAATGATTGGAACCAACAACACAGAACTGCTTAAGCACGAACACTCGCTGAACTTTTGCCATTTTCTGAGAAGAACTGATAACAACAGCTAACAAAGGAGGACAGCTTTGAAGTACATGTTTTCTTTACAACCTCTTTGATGGTTTTTCTAGTAAGACAGCAGTGGTAACCATACGACAGGCAGCCAGTGTTTCCTTGACCCCTTCTACTGACTGTCCCAACAGAGAAGCATAGGAGGCTGCCATTGGGATAGAATCAGAAAACAACATAGAAGTACTTCTAAGGGTCCTCTTCAGTTACATCAGCAGCCAAAGGACTGCTAAGGAAAATGTGGACACATTGCTCAGTGACACAGGGGACCTAGCGACAAAAGTCACAGAAAAGACCAAGGAACCCAATCCTCCTCCCCCTGCTCCCACTTCTGTGCTAAGTTCTGCCCTCCAACCTCCCAGTACCCAGCTCTACGAGCAGAATCTGTGGGAACACAGCACCATCAGCTGTCAAGGAAGATACAATTAATAAACATTTAAGCCAGTTCTACACACATAAGCCCAAAAGATCAGACGAGGCATCTGATGGCACTGAGGAAGCGTGCCAGTATCTAGGACACTTTTCCACCAGGTCACGGCAATTGAGAGAGTTTCCCAATGACTGGAAAAACATCATACCTATCTTCAAGATAGGCCGTGAGTATGATCCCGGGGAACTACAGGCTGATCTGCCTCACCTCAACCCCAGAGAATGGTATGGGTCGTATCCCTCCAGGAATCCTTCAGCTACATGAGGACAAGAAGTTGAATGAACAGCATGGATTCAGTAAGGGCAAACTGTGGCAGACTAAACTGTCTGCACTTCACTGCAAGAGGACTGGCTCTTCGGGTAACAGGAGAGCAATGGATGTTGCATGCCTTGACTTCTGGGAGGACTTTAACATGGTCTCCCACAGGGACCTTTTATCTAGATTGGAGAGACATGGAATAAGTAGTGAATTATAAGGAGAGTGGAAAACTAGCTGGACCAAACGGAAACCAGCACCATCAAAGAATGATGACAAATCCAGCTGTCTGCATCCCTCAGCAATCAGTACCAGGGCCAATATTGCCTAAAGTCTTTGCTAACACTCAGGATGTTGAGGTCAAGTGCAGTTGGCAAGTTTGCAGACAATACTAAATCGGGGGAAGCAGCTGATACACTGGAAGCCAGGGCTGCTGTTCAGAGAGACCTGGTAGGCTGGAGAAATGGGCTGACAAGACCCTTACTAAGTTCAACAAAAGCATCCGTGATCACAGATGCAAGCCTGCATCAGGAATGGAACAAGCCTGGGCAGTGGCACAGCTGGGGGCTGGCTGGTTAGGGAGCAGCTTCTCGGCAGGATCTGGGGGTCCCAACAGACAGCAAGTTGAACATAGGTCAACAGCGCAGCCAGACAGCTGACAAAGTTCTGTCAGCAGTGAAGAGAAACAACTCTTCCTCTCCATAGTGCACTTGTGAAAGCGTATCTAGAGTACTGCATTCAGTTTTGCACTAGCCAGTGTAACAAAGACATTGAAACACTGGAGCAAGTCCAGCCGAGGGCTGTCAAGACAGCTGGGGGTCTGAGGACATGGCATACAGGGAGAGGATGAAAGAGCTGGGCTCACTCAGGCTTAAAAAAAAAGGGGGGGGGGGGGGGGTGATAAGTCTTGGTTTGGGCAGGAGGTTCCAACCTACCTAATTCCGACCAGCGGCCACTCAGGTCCCAACCTATGTGATTGTAAGACAAAACTCAAAACAGTAATCAGTTGTGGGCACAAATCTTCTCCCAAGGAACTGCGCCATCATCACAAATGCTTCCAGAATTAAGTATCTCCATCACTTTCCTTCTCTTCTCTCTCTCAGTAAGCCTGTCACCTACTCAATCTTTCCACAGAAGTTAAATAACATCAAAAGGCAAAAAGATCCAGCTATGTAAGACCTGTGTTGCTAGATGGAAAACACACCAAAAAATCAGAAAAGAAGGAGAAAGCTTCAGTATTTCTATAGTCAGATATTTTCTCTGTATCTATCTTTCCCATTTTTTAGGAAAATTTGGAGAATAAAAGGTTAGGATAGAGCAGGGACAATTTCTGAACTGCCAATGTACTCTAAAAATGTGAAAGTATATAAAGCTAACAAGCCATTTCAAAGAGGATGACACTTGAGTAAGAATTCTAGAATGTGATTCCTGTGGCAAATCACTATGTGACATTAATCATACATGATCTCAAGTTTTGAATACTGGAAGAGTTTTAGAAGATAAGCAAAATGCAGCAGGAAACAGTAGATTATGCATCTGATTTGCACACTTCTGATTTCAGACTTCGTTATGCACTGCTGGACCTATCTTCATAAAAAAGCTAAGCTTGTGCAACAGAGTATGTAGCAGCACTAAACAAACAGCCATCTATTTTTAGAAAGTGCTGAAAGGCAGTTATAGATACAGTAAGATTAACCATCTAGCCTAACTACCTGGAGATCAGGCAACCAACGCTTCAAGAAGGTTTCCAGGTTTGATGCAATAATTGGAACTTCAGATTGAAATAAAGCACTATACCTATATAACTATAAAGAAGGGAAAAAAAACACACAAGAATTTATATTATTTATACTTCTAGAATTATCCAGAAAACTTTGCAAGAGGATTTTGGGCAGGTGTTGTCCCCCCTGTAAAACTATAGTCCAGAAAGGTTCCATGACAAGAAAATAACTTGCAAAGATATGACAGAAGAAGAAACCCTAAAACGTTATTCAAGGAGAAAAAAGCCAGACACTTCTTTGATGCTGTCAGTTGTTCAAAATCCTCCTGGACAGCAAAAAAAGCACACAAAAAGAAAACAACAAAGAAAACCTCAATAATTTGGTCAAATGAAAAGGGCACATCTCAGAAAAATCTGAGCAAAGAAAGGATGAAAGGAGGATGAAAGAGTTATTTAAACTCTAGGCTATGAGAACAGTTTGCATTTACCTTTCTGTAGAGGCCAAAGACCTGTTTTTTTTCCCTATTCCCTGTGACACTGGTAAGCCTTCACACCCATACAAGAGGGCAGTCAGCTGGATTAGATTGCTAATATGGCTGAAAACTAGTGCAGGCTAGCTCCACCAACACTTTTTCTTCATCTAAAATGAGTTTTCTGCCAACTTAGCTCCTCCAGCCAACTTGCTGTGAAGCCAGAGAAGCGCCGGTGTTGACACAAGCGAAGCTGCACAAGCCCAGGCCCTGGGAGGGGCGGCAGGACAGACTGACAGCAGCACCGAGCTGGTACGCCTGGCCCAGCTGCAAATCGCTGCTGCGGTGGACTTGCAGGGCCACATGGTACGGCCCCACAGCTGGGGGCTTCTACCGGTTACAAAATGACCCTGCACACATACACACAGTTAGAAATAAAGTAGATTGCTGTCTTTTTTAAAAATAAATACAAAAAAAAAATCAAAGAAGTGCAACACACAAATGGACAACAACCTCCTGCATGCATTAGATGCACTCTGTGGACTTCAAGAGGACTTCAAGTCCATTTGCAATCAGATGGTGTTAGGTCGATGGATGGACTTGATGATCCTAAGGGTCTTTTCCAACCCAAATAATTCCATGGTCAAAGCTGTAAGGCAAGGGAACCAGAGACCAGTTCAGCAGACATCGAGCAGCTGGTCACCCAACAGCTCTGCAGGCTCCACTGGCTGTATAATGCAAGCTTGGATATTACATTTAAGTATCTTTACTGAATCCCATTACGCAAAGTTTAAGTAAATTTGAAGAAAATATTGTAGCATAAGTGCACACACACACAGAGACGACATCAACACAGTAACATGTTTGCAAATTTCTCTATTGCGTCACCACAGAAAGGAATTCTAGCTTCTTCACACTCTTTCCTCTGAGACAATACAGATTAGCAGCTGCAAGGGGGGTGGTTTAAAATGGCAGAGCATTGCAACTACATCATTACATTTACAACACAAATTTTTGTAATGCAAGTATTGAAGTTAAACAGACCTAACAACGAGTTTCAGGAACAGTGACAACTGTTAACTAAACCACAGTATGCTAAAATTCTCTTTAAAAAGGAAAAAATAATAATAATTAAAAAAAAAACAACTTTAACATCCCTGGAAAAACAAACATTTTCTCAATCGTTACTTTTAATGGCAGCGAAAACAAGGAAGTACTATCAATCAAGTAATTTTTAATATAACAAAAATAACACATGTCAGCTTGCTAACTGCACCCAATTCTGAACTTGCTTTTCAAGAGCTATCACTCAAAAGACAACTGAAGCAAAACACTCGGCTTTTAAGAGACTATCCTACAGCTGGAGATGGGCTTCTGCCATCTTCAACCGAACATGCAACCTGCATTTATCTTCATCAAAAAACTATCAAGATCTAGGGAAGTGTGTTCTGGGTTTCTATCGGTCCTTTCTATTCCAACTCACTCTTCCAAACAAGCGCAGTGCCTTCTCCATCTAGCAAGCACTGCACTAGACGACAAACAGCTTTTTGACTACATGCATGATGGAGATTTTTTTTTCTGGTATCCATCAGGTAAAGGTTCAGTTACTACCAACTTGCCTTATGGCAGCATCTAGTAATCTCACCTGAAGGCTTACCAACCGACTGTGCTAGGCACATGCAGTCATAATAACCAGGACCAGAGCAGTCCGGAAGTCTATTTTTTAAAAATTTATTCTTTATTTTAAAGGACCCTTAGGGTGGCTCTTGAGCAGTAAGCCATGGTAGAAATAAAATTACAATGGACTGCAGTGTTTCCAAAAGAAGTGAGCCTCAGAAATTACAAAGGCAATTGCAAACATGAAACCTACCATCCACTGCATAGTTCAAATTCTCATCTAATGGGCTCTTGAATAATCTTTCTGTTAGACTGTCGTATTAAATTCTGTCATCAGCAGGATATTCATATTTTGTTAAATGAGCCATAAAAATCGGACATGCCAAACAAACACAACATTATATCCTACAACTTTAATAAAAATACATCAACAGAATGAATTTTAGTACAAGAGAAAACAATTTTACTGCAGCGGACAAAAACATTCTCATGAAAATAACAAATATTTTCACAGCTGTTTCTTAGAAACATAAATTTCTAAAATTAAATAATATTAATCATGTCACGCAGCACGGTGTTTTACCAGGCCAGCCAAATGTTATCCTTATTTATCATTCCCCAAAATCTCTGTGGCAAGTTTTATTTAAAAAAAAATAAAAAAATAACAATAGCGGGGAGACTTTGCTTCAGCTACAGCTTATACGGTCTGAAAACAAACAAAAATGGGAAAGCTTTGCACAGCGCTTCGCAATCATCACTTGAAGATTCGATCAGAGCGAGATGCACTGAATTCGACTCCTTTCACTCCTAATTACTCTTTCACAGGAGTCACTGGGACAAGCATTGAGAAACGTTTTCTTGCCTCCCGCAGCATTTGCCCGTTACCAAAACCTGCTGAAAGGCCCGCTGACCAACCAGGCAAGAATAACCACAGCTTGCTCATTTATTTCCTCCAGCCTCCACCATCAACGAGTTCTGTGCGGATCTCAACCTGTTATTTAAAATAATTGAACTTCCCTCGGCAGAGTAAAGCTGATGTTGCACAAGAGGATTTATTCTTAAGTTTAAGTTCCATGCTGCACCTTAAGCTGACTTTACAGCTCACCAGAGACAGAAGGGGGAACGTCCTACTCCTGACACGCAAGAGGCCGACCGCCCCCCCTCAAAGCAATCCATTGTCCTGCCTCTCAGGCTTACCCTTCAGCAAGCAAATTCAACACAGGTTTGGCAGAGCGCTGATCCGGCAGGACAGTATACAGCAAATTCAACCTCTCTGGCAATAAACCGCTCTGTCCCTGGGGCAGTGGGCAGCGTGAGACACTGCCAGGCTGGATGCTGGGGGAGGCCAGAGGGGACAGAGCAGCAGACCTCCCCCACCTGCAGCAGGGGGCCCTCAGAGCAGCACAGCTGCACCACGTAATGCTTTAATCAGTTTAAAACATTCTGTTAGTCCCTATGCCTAAACCAGTTAATAATTTTAAGCCTTGCAAAGAGAACCAATAAATAGTTGGCATGCAGCTTTACATTCAAAATGGAGTTGCAGCACGATAAGATAAAAGCAGCAACGTCACAGTTCACTGCTTTAGGAAATCCACGCACACAATTTATCGTTACCTTATACCAGACAATGGCATCACACCACAATCATTTTACCATTCTTTGTACAGTTTATTTTGAAGGAATTCTTTTCACATTCGGTATCTGTGAGCTGCAGCCTGCTCGTGTGCATTAGCTACGAGACACCAGTATTCAAGCTTTCATTACAATCATTTTAATAAGCAACTATCCCCATACATTATTAGAACATAATTCTTTCCATGGATTACTTCGAAAAAGTTATTCAAACAAAAGCATTGCCAAAATGTTATTTCTTTAACTTGTAGCAGACATTACACCATAAACGAAACCAAGAAGACTTCTCAAGTTATTTGCTCTTAATTTTTCCTGTTAGTTACAGTACCCAAATAACCATTAGCCATTCCGGATTCTGATTTATACTACGCTGTAATTCAGAGACTGAATCCCATTTGGCACGATCCCCAGTTCTGTGCAGGGAGACACCACCATACAAGAAAATTAAGTAAGTTTGCAACACTTTTACTACATTCTATTTAAAGTACTCAAAGACATCTCACAGCTATGTGTATGTACTAAGGAACTAAGCTCTAGTTATAGTGTCAGCAGTTCTCAAACAAAAACTTCCATCCTAAACATTTGTGTCACTGAATTAGGCAATGATTTAATGAATAAAACCACACCATTTGATTTTAACTCACTATGCAACACCAGATTATCTTCACGATATTTCCTGAAGGCCAAGAAATGTCTTGGCATCAGCAGCAGAATCAAAAACATCTTTTATTTTGGATTTGTGAAGGGACAGGGCAATAGGGATTACCAGGTAACTCTTTTTGGACCATGGCATCCACCAACACAAGCTGAAGAGCACCCACCCATTCAGAAAAGTGCCATTTACTCCTGAGAATGTGACATTCATAAGCAACTGACTTGGCCAACGCAAGACACCAACTCTGACTCCACCACAGCTTAAGATCAGCTTCACCTGAAAATATTACACGTTCACCGCTGTTGAATACTGTAAGAGAAGGCTTAAGACATGCTTTTAAAAATTAAGGAAGATAAAATTACCGCTGTGTTTATTTCTACGTAATGAATAAGAATATACATATATATATTTAAGCAAGAACTAATCGAGAGCATCAAACAGATTTCAACCTATGAAAAGTAACTCTGCCCTACAAAAACTCCAACTTTAAACCAAACGGGCACTAAAAGTGGGGCCTGAAGAACGAAACACTCCAACTCTGTTTTTCCCCCAATGGAAGTGTCTTCCAGAACAACTAAGTTAAGAGTTACATTTGTGCTTCTTGCCCCAAAAGTATTTGTCCCCTCTATCTCTACAGCCTCCCCCACTGCAGCAGCTCCATTTTTATCTTGTTTTCTCAGCCTCCTGCAGTATCTTAAGCTATCCTGCACTCTTTCACTCCTCTCTTCAACACACACACATCCATGCACGCACACGCTGACCTGTGCACAGAGTCCCCCTGCTCCCCTGGCCCCTGACTTCTCAGCCAGTGTGGGTACAAAAATCACTTTGCAGCAAACTGAGCCATGCTGAGGAAACACTGAAGCCTTTGCTTGCAGGACTCCAATTTTTGGTTCTTCTGAATTAGTAAAGTGGGCAAATTTCACAAAGTCTCAATCTATTTACTTGTGAGGTATCTACTCTTCAAACAAAGAGGTTCAAAAGATGTTAGTAGGAACAGAAGAAAAAAATTGATGATGGCTAAAAAAAACCCACCCAAACACCACACATTCTTATAAAGCATTATTTAAAAGTGACAAGTTGAGTTTGGCAATTAGTCTCACTTTACAGGACCTGCTACAACACAAAGCACCTTGACATCCCTCGGTTATCTCAATTATAGACGCAGCTAAAACCCTACAGAAAAGAGGAAGCCTGATACTGCACTGAAATGTATGCGTAGTCTTTCAGAAACAATAGCAATAAAAGCCAAAGTAGTTGTTTAGATCATTTCAGTAAATAATCCATTATGTGTTTTATCTCTGTACATAAAACAAGCAGCAAAATACTAAAATATCCAAATAGGCTCATTATAAAAGTATTTGTGCGAGCAAGACATTTGCAAAATGCTGACTTATCTTTGCTAGCAAGCCATATATTGATACTATTATTTATGTTATTACTATTATTTTTACACTTACCCTTACATAAAGAAGAGTGTAAGGATCTATTCTATGAAGATTGCCAAGTTCCTGGTTTGGATTTGTTTTTGTTTTTTTGCCACTAAAAGACAGTAGAATTTCTCCACTTTTTCTGAGAAAAAGTAGTGTTTTCCTACCAAATCTAAGTGCCAGAAAGTAACGAATGAGGCCTGCTGCACAACACAATTACTTACACCCAAAACTTTTATGTCCCAGTTAGTGCAAAACTATTACAGCAGCAGCTACCAAATGATAGATGTGCTTTTAACTAAAACCCAGAAAATTGCACACAGATGCCTTCCAATTTAGAAAGCCAAGGACAAGTCTGGGCTCCTAAAATCCCATCTCAAAATTAACCAGGAAGAGGTGATGTGGAAGCAGACTTGGGCACAGGCTATTATTTTAGACTATGCTACTGAGTGTATTACAACACGTTTAGAGAGCATTCAAAAACTACGATTTTTTTACTATCTTTCCACATGCTTTAAGCTGTTTGTCTTTTTATTAAGATTTCATGCCATTTATCGCTGATGTTAGATTGACAAAAAACACGATAGTATGAAGATTATTTCAATTTTAAACCCAACAAGTGGGTTTAAGATCTCCCCACTCAATACCTGAAGTTAATGCCACTGAAGTGAATGAGGAGGTTTCCTGTTCTTAAAAACGTTGGAGAGGACACTGAAACAATGGGCTGAGAAGAGAGAGATGCAATGCTGTAAAAAAATTCCAAATGGGGCTGAAGACAGGAAGACATAAGAGAGCCACTAGAGTCATGAATTTCTCACTTTCAGGTAGAAAACTACTCTCAAAAACAGAAGAAAGGAACAGAACATATCCAGACACTGATGGGGCTGAGGGAGACCAGGGTGGTCTGGTCAACAGCATAAAGAAGTTTAGCTTCTGATAAAGACAGAAGAAGGTGAATGATGCTCCTTCAGTTCCAAGCTAATACCTATCTCCTCTAGGTCATCAATAGAAGTGTCAGAAACAGCTTCAGAGACCATTAAAACAATTAATAATTTCACTGTTAAGAGTAAAATAAATAGAAGAGGGATAGCAGGTGGAAAATTTTCAAGTATTCTATCTAAATATAAACTCCACTCTGCCCTCCTAATTTGTGTTCTTCTCATCAGATTTCACAGCAAGATAAAAGTAATGAAAAAGCAGGAAAGGCTGACCACCACTTCAAATAGCAACTCTGCATCTACACAGGATCACACGCAGGGCCTGTGTTTCTGTGCTGCTCCAGAATCTCTGCCTCCTTTAAGAAAACACACAAGCCCACAACCCTTCATTTTGTGAAGACAACCCTTTATACGTGAGCTGAATGAAAAACTACGCAGTCTTCTAGAGTCCTCAGACAACTGTGAAGTTTCTTCTGCTGCTGCTAATGGGTAATCCAAACAGTTTTCTCATTTGTTATTAGGAAACCTGTAGCCAAGAAAATGGAATGAAAATTGAGCAAATTCCTGTCATGACTGCACTCAAATCTCTCAGCAGCTCTGAAGGTAGGGACTGGCAACATTCCTTACAGAGGAGGTCCTCAAACAGAAACTTCAAAATTAGTTCCCCAGTATCACTACTGTAACCACCAAGAGATTTTTAAAAGGGAAAGAAAAAAAAAAGAAGAAAACATGAAGGAATAAAAGGTTTCTCCTTTCTTCTGGAAAATACGTGTTTTGGAATACTTTATACAGTTCATCATTTCTCTTCTCCAGTCTTAAATTAAAAGCTTCTCTATATCCATGCAATAGATGACAGACAATATCTCCTTGCAGCTCAGTAACATCCCAAGGGGCAGAGTATAACAAGAGTTCCCACAATTTTTCCACAGGAGTAATGATCAATAGTACTCTCCATTCCTACAGTAAGCACTGAACATCCCCTTCTCCTAAATCTAAATGGATTTGTTTATTACTGCTTTACGTTTTAGGTCTGACTATCAAGTAAAAAATACAAGAATTCGTGCAGACAGAAATCTCTGTTCACTAAATTTCTCGTCCTCCAAATCAGGAAAGAATTCCCATGCAACAGGGCTACTCTGTTAGCACAGATTTCTGCACATTCTTCCTATGTGTTTGAAACTGTACTGGGGAGGAAAGTAAATTCAGAAAACAAGGAAAAAGTTTCACCAATTCCACTTGCAAACTAGCTAAAATAACAAAAATGCAGTACTTTCCATTCTTCCAATTTTAACAGTCCTCACGTTTCAAGAAAAGTAAACATGCAAGTCATGTATATCAATAGATACGATGTCTATTAACATACTAAAAACTATTACCACCGCTCCAGAAGCAGTTTTGAATGCAGTTCAATTAATGCAGTTTTAAAGTGTCAAACGTTATAGTTCTAGGAATCTTTTCCACATTTTCCATAAGACAGTCTATACAATACAGCATAAAAAACGATGACACATTAGATATGTAAGACTGGCCAAAAACCTGAATGCTAGTATGAATCACACTACTGAAGAACAACATTACCAGAAAGGCAATAGATAAATTACTCAAGGAACACCCTTCCAGAAAGACCCCTTCATTTTTATTGGAGAATAAAATAATGAAAATATTAAAAGAAAACACTTTAACAATAGAATAACAAGCTATTTCTGTATGGTAATGTCTAATACACTAAACAAGAAAAACGCAGCACCTTACTGGACATTTGTAATCAAAAACAAAATTGCTAATCTTACTTGCAAGCAATTAATTTCATTCAAGTGCACTGTTTATCTGAAGTCTGACTGATAGTCAATGTAAGTGTGAAGCACCAGAATTTTCCATGTGCATATATACACGCAGAGGTACATATTTAAACAGAACAATTTCTATTAGATTGAGCTCAATTACAGTGACAGACATAACAAGCATTTGGTACCTAATTCATTTGTTTTGAGCGTTAATGGCAGAGATGGACAGAAGAATTCTCAGTTCTCCCTCTTCCCTCTACCAAGCTTTAATCTAATACTTCTGAAAACATCAAGCAAACACAATTGTTAGTTGCTGCTTACATAGATTCTAATGGAGTCTGTGAAATATATAGACTCAGATTAGGCAGAGATTTAATTCTAGGCTCATATTCTAATCATCACCTTGCAGTCGAAGTTGATATATTCCCTACTCCACGCACGTTTTTCCCTGGTTTAGTCCACGTTGTACTTCTTTCACAAAATCTGGAACTCTCATGCTTGTCTAAAGTCCAACCTTTGAATGAATAATGGTTGTTCTAACGTGCTGTCATAGGTTTCCAGATTTAAAACTGCTAGATAATCCACATAGATACATTGTATGCCTTTTTCCTATGAAGTCAACACACCCTATAAGAAGTAAACCTCTCAAGTAACATTTGAACACTTCTTTTTCCTTTGCTTCAAGTCAGTACAAAGTTTACCTGCTCTTACTAGACCTGTTATAGTATTATCATCCTATCTGGACTTGGTCCACCCTCGTAAATTTTCGTCACCATTGTCCACATTAGGTTTTCTTCACAAAAGATTCCTAACACATACACACGAGCATGCTTGCACACTCTTATGGTTTGCATCCCATCACATCATTAGTCCTAAAATTAACATGTCCCCGAATAAAGAGGAAACACAAACCTGATTGATTACTCTGCCCATCGGCCCTGGAATACTGAAACTTCCACGGGGGATGCTATCCAGTGTCATGTTGATACTGATGTTGAAATGGGATCTCAAAAATAAAAAATGGGGGTGCTGCACACGAAACCTATCTTTTGTTAGCCACCTGTCCAACCAGCATGCAGCCAAGGTGTGCAGAGAAGACAGTGACTAAACACCATCCTGACACTTCGGGCAATACAAGCAAACCTCACTGTATTCTGTAGAGAAAGTTCAGGAAAAAAAAAAATGGTGTCCACAACGGAGAGTTCTCCTTTCACCACCGAACACCTTAAAGGTAGAAGGGAGGTAACGTGACAGCAGTTATTAACCAGAAGGCGTTTCTGAACATCAGAACTTCAGATTAATTATTTAAACCAGCAAATAGTATTTTGTTCATGCAGTATTTCTGCTCCAGAACCTCTAGTAACAAGAAACAAAACCCAACATCCCGCAGGAAGATGTGCAAGAGATAGTACCTATATTATACAGATCATACAAAATCACCATTGCTAAACTTACACCTGACTTGAAAAACTCCACTTATGAAGAACAAATTAATATATTTTTTTCTTATCATTGTGTAAGTATTTAGCAGCTATGGGCCCATGTTAACCAGATATGTGCTTATAGCAATTTTGCAAGACTACAATACCAGACGATTTATTCACAGGTTAAACTGCAAAGAATCAACAGTTAAATACATCCAAAATTCAGTGTACTTTTTTCATTAAGAGCTTTACAGAGAGGAAAAAAAAAAAAACACTGCAAAAAAAAATACTCAAGGCTTTATAAACGCTAAAGGTTCTTTTTAGTTACAGCTGATAGACTCATCATCAAATTTTACAAATTACAGCCGAATATAAGCACAAAACGCCCCCCCCTCCCCAAATGAACCTCAGTGCCAAGGCTTGAAAGTAGCATTTTAGAAGCAGCCCGGCCTCATTTCACGGTGAGGGGGGAAAGGTAGGGCCTAGGCCGGGGCCTGGGCGCCGAGCAGGGGCAGGGGCAGGACGAGCCCCGCTTCCCCCTCGCCCTGCGGCTGCCAGCCCAGCGCCCCTGGGCTCGGAGCCCCCCCGCGCTGCGCCAAGCCCCGGCTGCTCTGGGCGCTCTGCCCCTGCGAACAAAACACGGCACTGCCCCGGCCTCGGGAAATGAAAGAAAGGCAGAAAAAGCACAAGGGATCGGCTCGCCCTCGCTAAGCCCTCCCTCCGAAGCAGGTCTCTTTTCACCAAATGGAGCCAGCCCTGGCGGCACCCTCCCTTCCCCCACGCCACCGGGGCACCTCTCATTGTCGTCGGCCCCCAACGGGGACCCGATGCACACACACACACGCACCCGCCTGCCCCCGGCCCCCGGCCCGCTCCGCGCCCCTCGCCGCTTGCCAGAAGCGCAACGCGGGCCGCGTTTCCCCCCGGGGGAGCCGTGCACGCACCTTCCAGAAACAAGCTGTCTCTGCAGCCGCCGCCGCCGCCGCCACCGGCCATCTTCCCGCTGCCGAGCCTCGCTGCCTCACTCCATCGCTCAGCGAGGCGGCGGGGCCTGGCCCTTCCCCCGGCCTGCGCGCTCCGCCGCCCACCCCCACTGCGGAAGGCTGCCCGACCCGCAGCGGCGGCAGCAGCGGCACCGCCGAGGCCCGGCCCTCTCCCGCTCCCGGCGGCCCGGGCCCCGCTGCCTTCCGGCCCCCGCGCAGCGGCAGCAGCGGCAGCCGGCGGCGGCAGCGCGCCCGCCCCGCTCCGCCCGCCCCCTGGCCGCCCGCCGCAGCCCCCCGCGCGGTCGCCGGCCGGGCCTGGCCCTGCAGCCGCCGCCGGAGCCCGCTGGGGGAGACGGGCCCGGCCGGGGCTCCGCCGGAGCCGCCTCCGAGCCGAGGGGGAGGCCGAGAGAAGGCTGCGCTCGCTGCCGCCCCTCGCTCTCCCCCATGAACGGGGCCTCCGCGGCGCTGCCCTGCCGGGCCCCCCCCCCCCCCGGCTCCCCCGGGCCGGGCTCGGGCCCCCAGACGCTAAAATGGCCGCAGCGGCGCTGCGCCCTGCCACGGCAGGGGCTCGGCCGCTCCCCCCTCGCTCAGGGCTGGAGGTGAGGAGGCGGCCGGGGCCGCGCACAATGAATGAACTCGGCGGCGGGGCAGGACGGGGGCCCGCTG
The DNA here is from genome assembly GCF_040182565.1 of Anser cygnoides. Classification (NCBI taxonomy): domain Eukaryota; kingdom Metazoa; phylum Chordata; class Aves; order Anseriformes; family Anatidae; genus Anser; species Anser cygnoides. Next base: position 89,170,443 of record NC_089875.1, read on the forward strand.
CTCTGCCCCTCGCGGGAGGCCGCCGAGGGCCGAGCAAGGCTCGCGAGTCCTCACGTTATGTGCGGCCCGAGAGAGGTGTTTGTAACCGCACGACCCGGATCCCGCAAAAAACACGGCGCTGCCAAGGCGACTGCACAGAAATTGCAAGTCATGGCCTCCGGTGTGTCTGATTTTTAAAAGAAAAAAAAAAATCCTCGTTCGTCTAGCACGTAGGGTTTTGTATTTTAAATGGCCTGCCCGTGAAGCCAAAGCACCAAAACATCTTTTTAAAAAATGGAAGGTAAATTCTGACAGCCTGGAATTGGCAAAAGCTAGAGATGGCTTTCTTGGACACATGCCTTCATCTGACACTATCATGCTACTTTGATCGCAGAAACGAGGAATTCATGTCTGATTTAAAGTACCTAGTTTTAAAATGACTTCTCTCTGAAAAGTGAGCTCCCAAAATTAAGGAAACTCAAGACTTCGCACACTTAAGTCCTAAAATAGGTTAGCTTCAAGTACATAGTGCCTATGAAGATTAAAAGCTAGATACAGGAAAACTGCAAGTTTCCTAAATTTGTTACTTTCATTCCCAGATTTACTGACACCAACCACATTCAAAAGCCAATGTGTTTACAAACACTTAAGAGAGTGCTTAGTTTGCACACCAGCAAGAGATGCAGAAAAGGAAGACACAAAAGATGTCAGTGCTCCCCAAATGCTATATAGCATCACCAGAGCTAATGAGCAATTAGAAAAAAATCCAAAAGCTGGATCAGTGCTGCCAAACTTACACCTCTCTGTAGAAAGACTTTTTCTGAAGGAGGAATCGCAAAATATTCTTTCATTAGTAATAAAATTAAACAGGAATCAATTAGGAAAATTCAGTGCAAGCTAATTATACAGAAACCAGAAGACCATATGTGCTTAATAGAAACCTAACGTTAAAAGACCAAAAAGAAGAACAACAGAAGAAAGGAAATTTAGAATCTAATTTTGTAAAAATACCCTATCATGTCTCAGAAGGGTATCGTCTGGACAGAGGGTTGGTTTATGGTGGAGTCACAACATGAAATCTGCAAAAACAAGTTCCTATTTTCGGCTGAGACCAGAAAGGTTCAGGTCTACCTAATTCTTCACAGATTTTTAAAAACTAAGGATTCTGATTTATTGGAATAAATGTCTGATAAGAGTTTTGTGCTTTTGTTGATCAAGTTATGGTACCAAACGCAGCTTCACAGTTTTATTTTTAGTGAGCACAGTATAGATGAAAACACCTTTTAAAGTATAAATAGCAATGGAAGAAGTTACCAATACTCATCTGGGTGCATCCTTCATTTTAGACTTTTTTTGATTGGTAATTTAACGTTATTTATTTTATGGAGAAGAGCTGCCCCAAAATTACATCTCGCTGCTATGTTTTGGGTTTTTTTTTTTCTCATTATTTTAAAACCGTTGAAGGATGCAAGCGGCTAGTATTTTGTGTGAAATCTCTTTTTTTCATAAAGCTTTTATTCATAGTCCATTTTTTTGTTTGTTTACTAAGTGTTTGTGAAGGAGTGCAATACTGCTGAGTCAAGTCTCTTCAGCATCCTCCTAGCTTTGCTTAGAACCAGAGGATTTTGTCCATGTGTAAGACGTAACTGAATGATCAATGAGAAGAGAAAACTAGCATTCCTATTTCTGCTGGACAAAATCATATAGAATTTACTGAGTTTTCTTTCTCTTTTAAGTCCAAATGTTAACTGTCTTCACTCAGTAAGAACCCAGGAATAAAATACAGCAGTTTGTTACTTCCTGGCCTTTAGCAGCCACTAGAAGTTTACCACTTCCATTACAGGTAGGTGACGATCCCAGGACCCAATCTAAGATCCTAAATTTACAAACATGTATTTACAAACGTGTATTGCTCTATTGTCACAGCACTGCAGAGAGTGAAAAGCTGACTACTTCATTAGGTGATGATCAATTTTTACGTCACCTTAACAAATTCCGCTTTTCCTTCTCTTCCCGCAATGAAAAGCTTGTTACTAATAGATATTTAGATTATTTAGATGAATTAGATAATTTAGTATTGAAGTGACAAATATGTCTTTTTTTCTTTGTATTTCTGATTCTTTCCAATTATTTCTTTTCTCTCTGTGTTTTGTAAGGTTAGCCAACAAAATGGGTGGCTAGTGCATAGAAACTATTTCCTTACTTTAGGAATAAAATAGAATTAGGATTAAAATTTCACACCTTCTGTAGCTGTGGCATTATACATCACTTTTTTTTTTTTTTTACTGCTACATAAATCACAGGGAATTTATTGGTACCCTGAATCAAACCTTTTGTAATTTACAACCCATGAACCCATTCTACAGACTACAATTTGACGTTTTTTAACAGTAACACCTTTTAGAAAATAATGATTATGGACTGAATTATTTGTCATTGTTTTCCACTGCTGTTCTTAGAACTATTCCTTGAATGTATTACAGATGCACAATCTATGCTCTCTATTTTAAAAATAAAAGCTTTTCTTTTGTCCTTTTGACCTGATGCCTGTTTCTCCTCTGCGTTTTTAAAGCAAAATCAGATATATTTCTTGTGCTTACTTTGTCTTGTTCTTGCTGTTAAACGTACTGTTTCACTTTTAGTTTTTGTTGTTGGATTTTTTTTTTTTTGGTCTTGCTTGTTTTTTTTACCAGATATTATTTCAGGACAGCTTGCATACCGTAATAAACTTTTCCAGAATACTCACAAGTGGAAGAATACAATTTGTCCATGTGCTAGGATTTACAGCAATGCATCCAGATTTGGAAATGTTTTTTGTTAAATTTAGGTGTCAAAGATAGTTTGCTGAGTAGATAATAAACAAGTACAGGCTGCTAAACATCATCAGGACTTGCACTAAAACATTCCTTTAATTCTTTCTTTGAAGGAGCCATCGTTTTTAAATCTGACTTGCCTACCTCAAAACGCAACATTGTGTCGTTGCAGAATAACCATAACGAACAAGAATCTATTAGATCTTCTGTTACTGCCATAAACCTTTTGAAAATAAAAATCCTGTTTTTCATTGCTATGGTTGCTGCTTAAATATCTGCTGCACCATTTTAGTCATTACTACATTACCAAAGAGAAACAGTTTTGCCTTAAATCTGTAAGTTCTCTTGTTGGACAGTAAGATCAAGCAACTGTATTAGACTAAAAAGCTATGACTCATCAAGCATCAGAGTGAGAGTTGTAGACCTAAAAGACTGATGGAGAGAAATGTACCACATCATTAGCCACAACACAGCATCAGAGAGTACTTTAGGAAGTAGTATTTCTTTCTGCAGGGTCTGGGCTCCGGAAGGCCCTTTTTTCTGGAAAAAAAGAAGAAAATAGAATTTGGTGCACAGCCCAGAACCACTGTATCAGAGACTGGGAAACAGTACCTCTCCTAACTATAATTATAATACTAATCATGAGAAGAAATTTATAAAAGAGAATGATTTAAAACTTATACACGAAGTCATACAAAAGAAAAAAAGATCATTTATAACTCAAATGTAAAACATCCCATCTGAAAAATGTGGAATAATCTTCTGTATTTTAAATTATTCCTTAATAATTACATTGTGTAGCTATTTTATTGCACATTTTCAGGCAAGGATTGATCGTTGACCAAGCAAAAGAAGCTTTAGAAGACTGTTAAGAAACAAGACCGTTGGTAGTAGTTTTGTAAATGTTAAAGGGAACACATAAAAGGCCGAAGAAAATATAACAGTTCTGAGACATTTAGAATATATTTTCTGATATATATTCAAAATGTCTGTATAAAAGATATCTCAGTATATTTTGACTCACTTTATCACATTTGCTAAGTTTCCTGAAGCAACTCTATTGTTAACCTGAAATAAGATTTTCCCTTTCTCCAGCATTCTTATTGTGATATTCTAATGGCAGTAAGTTTTTGCATACAAACTTATCAAATGTATTTATTGGTTGCAATCCAAGCTTTATCAGTAGGCAACATTATAACTCTGTTCTTGTCTGTCTTTGAGCAGAACTCTTTCATGATTTTACTACAAGAACAGAAGTTCTAACTGATTTAAAGGAAGCAAAATATAAAACATTGCATTTGTCAACATAAGTAGTATGGCATAACCACAATAGCCTTTCATCTGAGAACAAAAAGAAGATAATGAATGCATCCACAGCATGAAATACTAAAATCAAAGACTATGTAATCAGGGAAACAAAATTATAGAAAAATTTACCATAATAAAACTAAAAGCTCAAACTGACTCAAACTGTTACTGAAGACACTTCAGGCATGCAAAAACATACCACATACAAAACATATTATGCATATATGCACAGTGTCAGATCCTGTCTCCTGCTTTTCAAATCAACGCATAATATGCCTATGTCAACTTTGAATGTATTTCTAAACACGTTTAAAAAATATTGAAACTTGGTTCATATTAAGTCACTCTCACAATCACACATGGAAAAAAGTGTTCTTAATTGCCAGCTAGAAAACAGAGCTTGTAGATGGTCTATTTTTGTAATGGTCTCACACCCATCAGAAAAGGAAACCGATTTGTAGCTGAAGTCCTTGGAGATGCTTTGTAAATAATCATTAGCCTCCAGATTTTCATGCCAGCAGAACTATCCAATTTAAGCTAATGTGTATAATAAACAGAAAACATCTAATCAAAATTGTTTCAGCAAGGTCACGTATTTTGGAGTAGGATCACCTTTCCTCTGCCTGTTTCATAAGATACCTACTTGTATAAAGCTTAAAGGAAAATTACTTTTCAGAGCAATTAAGGCAATCTTTCAGTACAAGTTATTACAGGTTTTATGTAGGTAACTTCTGTATGTATCTGAATTATGTTCCTAAAAATAAACTACATCCAGGACACGTAGAACATCAAATACTAACCTGTATACATACAAGCAGAAATACATACTAAAGTATGCGTTTGAGTATGTATGTATTTGTTTCTTACAAATTTCCCTCTCATCAGAAGAGACTCTAAACCTGCTTCTCAGGTAAAAAAGAGAGAAGAGACTGGACTATGATGATGAATGTGCTTTTGTCTGCCTACTTCACTGGTTAAGTATAGTAGTGAACTCATTCTCATCTGTGAAGTAGAACCAGTAAAAGCATATGTAGGAATAACCATACTGCAAAGAATAGAATCCACACAATAAGGATTTGAAAGATGTAAAGGCATCATTTAGTTTGTCCTCCTACATAGAGGCAAGTTGTAAAGACTTACAATGTCACCAGTATGTGCCCTTACAAATCAGTTTAAAATGGATCTTCAGTCTCCACAGATAGCGTATCAGAACATTTCTCCTAATAAGTTTCTTCTTCTACCTCAATTAGAGGTCACTGTGCTCTTCTGAACAACTTTTATATACTGGGAGACTGCTGTTATGTTTTTCAGTCTTTTCTACAATTCCTTCAGCCTTCCTTCACTTATTATTTTAATCTTCTCCCTGGAGTCCCTTTAACTCGCCTGCATTTTAAAGTGGGGCATTCAAAACAGGATGCAGCACTAATGTAGGTCTCTCTAAAGTCAAGTAAAGCAGAATGATTGTCTTCTGCTTCTGACATACTACAATTCCTTTTAATATGTCCTAAAATACTTTGCAACAAAATTACAGTTAGATCATGGTCAATTTGTAATCCAACATAACTCCCCAGCCCTTTTCTATACTGTTGTTCCCTAGCCAGTTGTATCTCACTTTGGATTAGTTCGTCTGATTTCTCCATCTAAAGTCTGTGATTTTGTACTTGCCTTCACTACATATTATCTTGCTGGTTTTAGATAATTTTCTTCATCTATCCAGATCACCTTGAACTCAATCCTGTTATGGCAAGGGCTTGCAGTACTTGCAGTATGGCAGTGAAAATACGAGCAGAATTACGGCTACGATAAGCCTGCACAGAATCAAATGCCACTCTCACACCCACTACCTTTTTTCAACCTGTTTCCTAGGTCAATTTTAAGACGTCACACAGGACAACGGCTGAAGTCTTAGTACGATCAGTATCACCTGCATTCTCTTCATAATAATCCCATATGCCAACTACCCCACTGAGGATGGATAAAACTGTAGTTTGACATCAGAGCTTTGCAGTTATTCCTAGGAACAGCAGATTGGAATATAAGTCCAAGAGACATGTAAGAAGACCTTGATATGTGTACTTTAAACTTCTGCTCTTCTTAGTATTTTTAACCTTACCCACATAAGGGGGGGTGTTATTCTCAGACACTGTTCCCTCTAACAGAAGGTTGTGGATGTCCATTGCTTGAAGATGTTGTGTACATTCTTTATTGTAAGTGTATCCTAGTAACATAGGTCCACAGGACTCAATCTGTTACACATACAGCAGTTGTCAAATGATAGGACGTGTGTTTGGAAGGCTCAGGGAAGATGAAGTTTTCCCCAGAGTTGTGTGGAACTAGGCCCTGTATAATCACTGTGAAATCAAAGATAAGACATCTCCATGGAGTAGAGCCTCTGCTCTGGTGGAAGTGTAGACAACTTTAACTGCTGTAAGCAACATGGGCCCTGAGAGAGGGGAGCTTAAAGAAACTGGAGTTGTCTCGTGCTCACAGTTACATTATACGAAGACATCTCAGTGAGCTGGGATGTGCTAACGCAGTGAGTTTTGCAGTGTTTGTTAGCAAGCTATCACAGTTTATTAAGTAGCACATCACACACTTTTTTTAATTTTTAAAGAGTCTCACTGTCTTTATGCTCTTTGATAAATGACAGTGTCTGTCATTACGTATCCATCCTTGATTCATTCATTCCAGGCATCTGTCATCCTTCTTGCATTAGCTGCATGCATAAAAATGAATGAATCCAGTTGTGTATTGTTCATAATGGGCACCAACAGGTTACATTATTCAAGCAGTTACATGAGGCTGCTAAAAGCAGAAGGCCAAGAGGTTGGGACATACTGGGGGCAGGGAATGGCTGCTACCATTCTGAGTCCTACTAGACACCAATGGAGCCCCCTTGATGTGACACACCCACGTGACATAAACCTGTCACTACTATCGCTGTTGATTTTTGTCAAAAGCTACAGAGATGTTAACTGCTATGGGCATAACTGGCGTGTGATTTTCCTCTAGGTTTTGATTGGGGGTGGGGGATTAGACTGGTTTTAATGTTTTGCTAACTTTTCCTGTTAAAATTTCATGAGAATTACTTTGGTAGTTATTCATCTTCTCTGGGAGCATGAGGTCCACAGAAACAGGTATGCTGTGAACATGTAAGCATATTACTCAGTCAATTTAGTGCTCAGAAGACAGATGCTGTTCCTTGGAATATTATGAAGACATTTATTTCTTTTTTGAGAAAACTCTATAATGTGTGATTAAGTTTACTTACTTTAATATACGGAATTGTGTAAGTTTCTGTAAAAGGCACCAAGATCACCAGCACTGTTCTCTTTATTTTTTAAAGAAAATACAGATGCAAAGTACAGTTTTTCAGCAGTTTGAAGATGTATGTACTTTGACTGAGGATTCACAGTTGCTAAAACAATGTGAAATTTTAGCTAACTGTTTAAATTACAGTTACCATATGAGGCCATGTAGAGTGGAGCATACCTACTATTAATGTCTGTCCTATTTGCTGCCTTGTGGTATAGATGCCAAATGTATTGTTTTTCAGTACTGAAAAGTTTTAAAGTGCTGTATCAGTTTTCATCATAAAAATTCCATTCTCTGCACCACCCATAAGGATGAATGAAGACTGAAATCGTTCTGTGGAAAATTCAGCAAATGAAACATAAGCTTCTTAAGAATAAGTAATATAATTTAAAGAAAATTAAATCATATTCATTACCCCTAAGTAGCTTTCCAAGAGGAAAATAATCAAATGACACTTTTAGAAAAGTATTGGGAAGACATTCAATGCTATAGAATGTTTCCTTTCTTACTGTGTGAAATTTGATTGGTTTCACACAGTTCAAGGTTTGAAGAGGCCTTAGGAGAATACATATGCTATATATATTAACATATAATAAGACGACTTTATGGTTAATAACTTGTGCGATCTGATTAATATATTCACAATTTGGGGATATTTGTTTTGAATTCTATTAGTGTCCTCACCACTTAATAGCAACCCACCTGCTACCATCTCCCCTTCCCCAAATAGACTCACCTTGTTTTCAGGCTCTCTTTATCCATTCCTGTCTCACTCCTCCCTGTGGCTCCTGCACTAAAAGCAATCCTTCAACTTCTCTGTCATTGCTCAAGTTCTTCTCTTCCCTCAGTCTTCCCTCAATCTGTCTTTTTATTCAGTTTCTGTTTTGAGCTTCTTTCCTCCTACCAAAATCAGTACCAAAATCCCTCCCATGCTTCCAACAGAGATTTCTCCAACTCTTTTCCTCCACAATTGCTACCCCATTCCTGCCTTTTGTTACGACTCCCTCCCACTGCTGGTTCTTCTGTATTAGCTTGTTATTGAATATGGCTCATGGATACTAACTGAGGATAGCGATAGCTGAATTTTAGCTAGATGAATAAAAAGAAAATCTAGTCACTATTTATTGAGTATATTTTCTTCAGTACTGTAATTCAGTTTGGTAATAAAACACATTCTCCCCTTCTTGTATTAGCTAACACAAGTCATTTTGTTTTTAAAAGTGTTGAACGCAGACATGTAAGACTGGAACAGCAACCCAACAAATTTCATGTTCAGTGCAAAGAACCTCAACAAAAACATAATTAATGCAACACAATGTTTGAGATTTTAAGCCAACAAAAGCCAGACCATTTAGAGCTAAGGTTCCCATAGCAACCTTACTCTATCTCCTCCTGTGTCTGTGTGATAGGGTCTTTTTTTACATGACCACATATTGCTAGAGAATGTGCTGTATTATTCCATAAATAGAACATCAGCTTAATAGGTAAGTGAACTACACAAGGACTTAGAAAATTGTCTGTGTGTCTTCAAAGGAAATTAAATCAGTGTGGCTTGCAGAGGTACTGTATGTATATAAACACTAGCAGAAATTTTCACGTAAGCTTCAACATCATTAATATAAATGATGCCTGCCAGTGGCATAACTACAAACGTGCCAAAAATTCGATTATCTATTTCCCTGTATATAGATAAAGTCGAGGGATTTTTTGGTATTTCTTAAAAAATACCTTTCTATACATGGAGACTCTTCAATTTTAAGGGATTATTTTTTAAAGTAGGTAACTACCTAAAAGTATATAGGAACTCAAACGATGCAGTCAGACTTCAGGGCCACCTTAACATCAAATCTGCACTTTACATTCTTCAGCTGTGACATTTTGATGCAAAACTGTCTCAGAGAACCTAAGAATATCTTGTTACAGGTAAAGTAATAAGGCACCCAACTCATGAGTTTTGATTTCTACCTCTGGATGCTGGTTTAGGCACTGCAGGTCAAAACGAATGAAACACCAAGTTTCTACCAGATCTAGAGCAAGGCAAGAAAGTTGAGATCCCTCATAAGTTACCAGTAATCTCGAAGTATGTTTTTGGAATTGAAAATGTTTTGTAAGACACTGATACAAAACTCTGCAAAACAGACAGCAACTGGTTAGTTTGGAGAGGATTTCAAAACAATAATAATGCAATGAAGATAAATAAGAAATATAATTGAAATACTCCTGACACAAATGAGAGAAACGTCATCTGTTTCCTCAGTTGTGCTCTAACACAGATTTTCCACATTCAGCTTCTTTGTAAACAAGCTTAAAGACCTGGTTAACGCTCTGACTGTTGTTAGCATCCAAGCAGGTGGATACTCTCAGCATTCAACCATTGTTAGCTCTGAAGAAATCTGACACTCAGCAATGAGATGACTAGCAAATCCCTGAAGCATCTCCTTTCTCATAATAATATATGAACAATAACGGACAATGTGTCCAAATAGAAGTGGGTAGCAGCCTGAAATATTGAATAGTTCCCCAGAGAAATAATAACGAGGAACTATTCAACTAATATCCTTTTTCTGGCTCACAAGAACATTACAAAGCAGTAATCATATTGTGCTAGACTGGATTTAACTTTGTTGAAACTAGCACATTAATTGTAAACCTCCACTTAAGATAGTAAAAGGTTATTCTCACCCAAATGAAAAAGTAAATGCCTGAGATCTTAACGTCTTCACAAAGAGCTTTCATCTAGACAGAGATTTCAGTAGGCACAACAGAGAAGTAGCTCTGTTTGAAAACAGAAACAAATGAAAAAAAAAAAGGAAAAACATAATTAAGAAAAAAAGCTTGGAAGTTTAAAGAATAAAGAATATGTGTATGACCTCTGAAATCAGGAGAACAAGGCAGAGCACATGCTGAAGTGGTTTTTCACACTATGAACAGGGGAACTAAGTTATCTAAGTCTTCTTATACCCAAGGAAGTAGAGCCTTGCAAATTCTCTTAAGTAAACAGAGCACCAACAACGACATTTGACCTCTTTGTCCTCTTAGCTGAAAAAGTCCACAACATTCCCTATAACAGGTCAATACACCTTTAACCTACGCACTACAAAGTTCACAGCTAACAGCACATTATTTTCCCTCCTGAGACAAGAGTTACTGCAGCTCCTTGCTCCCAGGAGAGCACAGCCAGCCTTTAGCACAGCCTGGGTGCGAGTAACACCATATGCTCCAGCCAACTGCAGCCTGAGACAGACCCTCATCAGCCCTCTGGTGAGGGCTAATTTCACCTACAGGTGAAAGCATTGTTCCCTTGCTGGGTTTTAGCCTGTATGCATTTAAGTTTTCTCCACAAACAACTACTTACGGGCTAGCAGCAGCTGCCTGGAGGAAGCAGGCTTTGAAAAAGGCCAGGAGAACATCTTCCCTGCGCTCCTGAGAGGAAGGAAAAGCCTCGACGGGTGCGAAGAGATAAAAGCAATGCCTCTGATCCAGAAACAGCTCTCGCTCGGGCGGGGAACCTTCTAGCAACTTTGAGAGCTCGGGGGCAGCGCGGGCAGGGCAGGGCGCGGCAGGGGTTCGGGCGTTTCCCCGGACCCGCCCAACGGCCGCCCCCAACCGCCGCTGACCGTTGGCGGCCGTTGGGTGGCCCCGGGGCCCGGCCACCCCCTCAGGGGGCGACCTCGCTTCGTGTGGCGAGCAGAGGTGGCTTTTGTATCGCCCTCGGAGCTGGCTGCCTGCTGCCATGTGCCAGCCACCCCTTCCATACCCTCCCCCCCCCCCCAAAAAAGTGTGTGTGTAACAAAACCCGGGGTTACAGCTACAGTTAAACCCAGCCGTGTGCTCCTGTAAGAAAGCCGTTTGCAAATCTTGTGGGCACAACCATTATTTTCAATTAGAAAACTCACAAGCCTCTTTTCTTTCCTAGGCAATGGGGTCAAGGCATTATTACTTTACTTGAGTTGTTTGGTATGGGCCTCATAAACGTCTACATTTCCAGTGTTACTCATCACATATGATATTTGTAAGTATCCTGGTCAGCATTTAGTTTAATGTATAAAAACTATGGTACTAGTTTTGAAACACTTAGATTAATATATAAAAATCTGTTAGGGTTGCAAACAACAAATATTTCAATTTCTATAAAATGGTAATGAGCAAAATCTGTATCAAAGGATATCTCCACTTGCCTATAATGTATGTGAACATGTAATAATAACCTACAATGGTAAGTGCAAGGGAATAAAGTTAGCATTATCATCAACATTTGCCTTTCTTGGCTCACAAAGATTTTCTTGATGCTTTTATGCTCTGTGTGTACTGTCTGCGGGTTATTTGCAAGCCATAATGCCATGGGAAATGTGAGCATACACGATATAGAACCATTTTGGAACCCTGTAATGGCGTTCCGATACAGAACTCTCCATTTTAAGAAATAACCACAATTTCTAACTATGATAAATGAACTTGGAAATTTGCAGTATACATTTCAGACATAAAAATTGTGTGGGTGCTAGAGATCTTCAACCTGGAGAAGGGAAGGCTGTGGGGGACGCCTTATAGTGGCCTTCCAGTACCTAAATAGGGCCTACAGGAAAGCTGGGGAGGGACTATGTTAGGGAGTGTAGGGATAGGACAAGGAGTAATGGCTTTAAACTAAAATTGGGTAGATTTAGATTAGATATAGGGAAGAAATTCTTCACTCAGTAGTGAGGCACTGGAACTGGATGCCAAGAGAAGCAGTGGATGTCCCATCCCTGAAGGTGTTGAAGGCCAGGTTGGATGGGTCTTTGAGCAACCTGGTCTAGTGGGAAATGTCCCTGCCCTGGCAGGGGGTTGGAATAAGATGATCTTTAAAGTCCCTTGCAACCCGAACCATTCTGTGATTCTATGATCTACCATATGTGATTGTCTGAAGCATGACTGCTGAGGAAATATATGTTTAAATCTTTATTGGAGCTTCTGGTGCAATAATTACTATTTACAATAATATAACTTTTAAATCTTTTTTTTTTTTTCTCATATGACCATAAAGGTAATAAGCAATTATCTGTATTATCAAGGACCTATCGGTGCTGCAAGATACAATTACCTGGCATCATGTGATAAATTAACCCTTAGATTGCTATTTTTTGCTTTAATGAACCATCAAGAAAGTTAAGAACCATCAGTCACCTGCAAGAGAGAAAAAAAACTTAGTCTTTTGCTCAATTTCAAATTAAGCACTAATACATTACCTTGAAAGTTGATCAAGGTAATTTAGGCAGGTCTCAGACAGGAGTTGTCAAATACAGAATCTCTTTCAATTATGAAAGCAAGGAATCTGAAGTGCTGGAAAGAGTAGAGCCCAAGCCGAGAAGAGAAAAATACTCTGGATGAGAATATGTAAGAGAGGAGAAGATCCACATCAAGCTTTTAAATCCATCAGCAGGACCAGTTGGTGAATGATTTGGAAGATTGGTCAATTTACTTGGTCAATTTAATATGAAACTAGAAAATCAGCACTTGGCCTTACTTTGTATTTTAGGAGACAGCTGCAATAATACTGATAATACAGACTAATGTTTGTAAAACATGTGGATGAAGTGAGGTGTTATTAATAACGAAGTGTCCTATATACATATTATCTCAAATTACCTACCCTGAGAGATAAGAATAATTTAAATAAATACTATTATAAAAATAAAATGCTGTTATAGCTACCTGGACCATGAGAATTCAGTCTTTGAGGTATCCACAGCCTCTAGTGCCTTAAAGTTCTTCTAACAAAGTCAGAAATATGATTATCCTCACTTAAAGGAACGTAGGCACAGACAGTGGGATTCATCATTCTTGTCTTTAGATGACTACAGAACTAGTGTACATGTGAGCTAGTGGTCTGCCCTTCTTTTGTGCTTAATGGAGAGAAACAGGTACTTTGAAAGTGTGATTTATTTCAAATATTTTTAGATGTCTACTTGGAGCGAATTGTTTCATCAAATCTGTTTCTTTCCATTTTCTGTAAAGGGAATCTAGATGCCTAGCTCAGATGTAAATTTCTATAGCATAGGAGTCTCTGATTAGGTGAATCATATAAGCTGGCTATCTGAGTTCCACAGTAGCAGTTGAATCACACAAACATCCCCAGTCCTGAGAAGGAGAGTATTTGATAATTTTATGTTTCTGTGCCACATCCCGTGTCTCAAATATTAATTGATTTTTTTTATTGCTTTCCTCATTGATGTTCCTGGGCAGATTCTTTTCTCTAATGCTGTTGGACCCTGGTTTATGTTCAGAATATGCCTACGTGTCGTGCTGTGAGTAGGCACAGTCTTTCTATGGCTGTGCTGAAAGCTAATACAAACTCACACTGCCAGTGCTCTGAGCCAGCCATGAGTGTGCTCGCTCTGTGCACAGCCTAGGCTAATTAACTGTGCCAGACAGCAACCTTGTTAGCTCTGGCACAGTGAGACATTTACTGCACTCACACATCTCTTGGTCAGCACAGAATACAGGCAGGGTGATCAGGGGCCTGTCTGAAGTACAACATGTAGACAGAGCTGCAGAAATTGTAGAACCCTTCCATCTGCTTTTATTATTGTTATTATAATTTTTGCAGCTACACAGTCTGTTTGTTGTTTGACTACAATTATCATTATGTATTAGAGCAGGTAATAGGGTAAGTAAAATAGAAAAGAGCTAGTGATGTATTGGAATTGGTGAATATATAGCTTCTTCTTTCTTCTGTGTGATACAGCTGAGTTAACAACTCTAACAAAACTAGTGTCTAGTCTTCTAGATAGGGAGAGCCAAAACTTGATGTTCACTAGTGTGAGTAACAAGTAACTCAACAAGAGCAATTTTAAACTCGTAATTATAGTGTTCAAGATTAGAGGATGTCCTATACTGGGCAAAGGATATGACATACCTTCATCGGGGTGTAGTAAGGCTGAGATCCTGCAGTGGGATGGCCTTTACAAGAACTTTGCGTCAATCTCTCCAGGAAATTCAAGAGACAGCTTCACCTCATGCATCACATAGCAATCTGCATCTATAAGCATTTCATCCATGTTATTCTTCACCCTTTTTCTTAACTTAATCACTTACCGTGTGAACAGCTACATGACATTTTTCCTTAACTGTTGTGTTGTCTGCTGGGAACAGGGAACTTGTAGCCAGCGAATAACTTCCTTATCCTGTCTCACACAGACATCATTTTGCTTGTGGAAGCAGCATCTTTAATCAGTTTTAGTTAGGATTTATCTCTTCTGCCATCTCTGGACTGAAAATTTCTTCATAACTTTTTCATCTTGTGAAATTATATGGTTATGGCCATGTTTTATAGTGCTGTCCTGTGCACTTGATGAAGGTAGTTACAAAATTTTAAGCAAGGATATGGATTTGTAGACAACTTATTCATGCATGAGAGTGAGGTGGAACACTGTCCTTCCAAAAAACATTTAGAAAGTAAGTCAAAGGATTATGGTTTTTGATTTTTATTCCCTTACAAAGCTGAAACAGCAGAATGTCTCTCTTCAGGTTTTTGAGGGAGTGTTCTAATTAGTCAGCTGAAGAAGAGTTCCTACTATAAATGTTAATAGGCAATCTTGGTTTTCTGAACTAGGTATGTGCAGTAATAAAAGAGCAAGTACCCTTGTAAAGGACTTTGTCACCTTTTCAAATCATTCTTTTAGAACTATACTTTCATTTTTATGCTGCTTATCTTGGCCAGATTGTGCTATTAACATACTTTTGTTTAGAAAACAACAAAAAACACCTGTTTTGTCAGTCTTAATCTTTAAAATAGGATAAATGAACTATGGAAAGTATGTATCAATATTTCACTCTTCAGAAAAATTTACAAATCTCATAAAAGTGCCCTGTCATGTCCTTGAACTCTGTAATACAAGGATCCACAGTATGAGGACAGAAGTAGCCCAAGTCAGTATAAGATATCAGGAGGTATAGCACTATTTGATGACAGAATGTTTCTATGACTGACATTTAGTGGATGTTTTATAGTGGAGTTTTAGTGGACTGCATTTAGTGATGCTGTATTCTCACAATAGCAAGCAGAAGCTTTGATATAGCCTAGCCCACCTTTGATTTCAGTTTCACATGGAATTGTCAATTAATTTTTTCATGTAAAGACTCAAGGATTCTACAGATCCAACAGTTTTTCTTAGTTTGTCACAAGGGGGCAGATCAGTACTGTTCAAGTTTATCATTTTTTCCCCTAACAATCAGCAGTAGCAATCTACAAAAGATGTATGTTTGGACTGATAATTTGAGAAATCCTGAAGTACATTGTTGCATACAGTTTAATTTTAACATGATTACTGAATTATTAGGGTTTTACTGAAATAGTTTGATTACAGAATGAGTGCTTGATTTGGAAGATTGTATTTGTAACCTTTAAATTCAAGAAATCAAATTAAACAATACAGTATAATGGATTTTCCACTCTACTTATTTCACTGTTCACATAGTGTACTATCAAACACTGCAAATGGTTAGCTATTGCCACTTTTGTATCATATAATTTATAAATGCAAATGAGAAACATTTGATTCTTTAAAGCTTGCTTCCAAAACTTCTGTCTCTTTCACAATTTCTGGTACTTCTGTGATAATAGGGTGTAGTACCTCTTAAAAATGAATTTGATTTGTGAAGGTAAATTAAAAAGGTAGAAATTTAATTCCAGAAAGACACCTCTTTCTTAAAAAAACAAACCTCTCTTTTACCCTTCACTTTTTGCAAACAGTGTATTCTTACCTCAAACTGCATCCCTCTGTTTATTTGCTACTAAGATAACTAAATAGCCCACTCAGTTGAAGGATGTAAACCAATTTAACTTAAATGTTCATCATTTCCTGTGAGTCTTTTTTTCTCTCTTTTATGGATTCTACTCATTCATTGCTTTTCATTCTCTGCTGAAAAGTAACATTCTAGGTTTCCTTTTTTGATATTCACCAAATTCAAAGCAGCAGCATTCAATCTTACTTGTTATGGTTGGGCCTCACTGTGTTTACATATACATATGTATACTGAAAGAGGAAGAGAGCTCCAGCTTACAGATCTTTCAAGATAAGGCTGATCTTTCAAGATAAGGCTGTGCTCAAGACCTTAAACACATAGTACAAGCTAGTACCTGGCTTGAAAGGATCCCCTGCATTTTGATCTAGGAAGAGAAAAGTGCTTTTTGTATGAGAGGAAAAATAGAAATAAATCTATTGAATACACTGTATGTTGTAAAGGAAGGCCAAATTTGTATTTCTGGTAAAATTTTCCCTGAATTCTGTTGTAGCATGAGAATATTGCCTGTGCTGAGAAGCTGTAGACTGGACATGTACTGTAGCACTTTGAGCAAGTATTTTTAGAATATTTGTACTAAACATCTCATTTTTAATACCAATGATTGTAGCAAAATAAATATATAAACAATACATCAATATATTTAGAATTTGTTACCAGAAAAAAAGATAAAAATAGCCAGTTCTGACCACATATAACAGAAACGTGACCACTGTCACGTGGCAAAAGGAAATTAGAAGAAAAACAGATGATATGAAAAGAAGCCTACCTGAATTTCAGGGATGGATTTAACCAAAATCCTGTGTTCCACAGCATGGAATACTGTACAGACAGAAACTTCTATCTGTCAAACTCTTAACAAGCAATAAAATTTTAAGCACTTGACTCTTAAGCATTTGCAAAATAAGACAATTCAGAAGGTTGCAATTTGATGACAAATAGTGGTTTTAAAGCATAAATACAACCTGCCTTCAGAAGTATCAGGCCTCTTGTGTAAGACAAGATGAAACACGGAAAAAATGAACCTTAATTTTAGTAGAGTTGCAATCAGTCTTTACTAGAAGGTGGCAAGAATTTTTCGATGAAATAAAATTTCTCAAACCAAATAAAAATAACCAGAGTCTGACACTGAGATCACATGTAGAAAATTCCAGCTTTAATATTTAAAGTATGAGAATGCTTTAGGAAACCAAAGACAGAATCTAGTTAGTAGCACCACTTTTTTTTTTTCTCTTTCTCTCTGTATAAATAAGTATACATGTATTGTGATAACAGTTCTTTCAAAGGAATTGGCATTTGACTAAAATATTTGGCACATTAAATTCTGATCCCATATTCAAAACCTCAAAACCAAATTATTTAAATAGGATTAAAATCTTCATAAATATATATTCATGTATCTTCAGATGTCAGGTTTTGTTACAAATAGGCAAATACTTTAAATATCTGTTCTCAGTTTGCAGGTCAAAGATACATGGGATGGAATACAGAGTGGTAATTGTGTTGAGATCAAAAGAAAGGCATTAAAAAACTTTGTTGAAATTTGTACTCTATTTTTAAAAGAACGAGATTTCAACTGGCCTTTGCTTTTTTTCTACATCAAAAGTGTTATTTAAACATACATAATTATGATGTACAATTCTATTGTTTTAAAGTGTCCCTTGGTAATAGTTAATGAGAGAAACAGAAATGTATTAATTATGCCAAATATTTATTCCATGCTGCCATTACTCCTACTGGTAAATCTAGTGTGTACTGACCTTATTCATTGTATCCAGGACATTATGTAAGGGAAAAGTATGCATAATGTTGTTGTGGACAGTACATCCCACACTTACACAGAATCAAAGTACTCTTTAAGACATTTTGTAGAATCTAACCAGTGATACAGACCAGATGGCAAACTTTCAGCATACTGTGTTTGCAGATTTCAGCTGAGCCCTCTAAGAAATCTTTCTGGATGTGAATGGACTTTCTACTCTCTATACATTTTAAAACACCATTGAGGATTTCTGTCAGATCTTTTCTCTTTAATTTTGAATTCAGCAACAAAGTGTAATGCCCAGAAATCTTTGGAAAGCAGTGACAAAGGCTATGGTAAGTGTTTTTTGTTGTTATTTGTTTCTTTTTAAATTCAGATTTATATTATAATGCTAGAAAAACACTTTAGAAAATTAATTTTGAAGCTTAATTCAGTGGACATATTTATTCTGTTGTTTAATACATTTTTACTGACTGCATACTAAACACTTTGAATGAAGACTCAACATTGTCTATTCTGTTGTTAATGATTATGCTGTTTGACTTGGATTTTCTAGAGATATATACTGATACATAAATGTGTAGTATATGCATACATGTGAAATGCATGACATTTTGTAAGTTTATTGCATTTAGAAAAAAAGTAATTTATGTTCTATCTTATTTTTAGGAAGGTATTTTTATCACTTTTACTGATATTGTATATATTTCTACAAGAAGAAAGAGGGCATACAACTGAATGGAAATTATAGAGTTTAGAAAAAGTCACTAAAAATGAGAAGGGCACCATGCGTTTTACACCTTACCCAGTTTTGCAGTGAAAATGTCCAGAAACCATCTTTAAGTGAAAGCTTAGTCTGTAAAGGATGTTCAGGAAACATTGTGTCACAGAGCATCAGATCTGTTCCCTCTATAATCTCTGTGGAGGACACAGGGTGTAAGTGGAAAATGAAAAAGTTTCTGAATTATTTTTATGAGAAATATGTATGGTTCATTTTACCCACTTATTTTAAATGGGGATCTAAGCCCAAAAGTGTTGATAACTTCTTAAGAAAGAGCAATGAGAGATGGTTGTCGCTCATGTCTTTAGAACTGTATGAGAGAATGTCCACTTCTAAGTAGTGAAAAGGAAACAGGAAATGAACATGCAGTGCTCCACGTGCCTAAATTTCAATTCCGAGTGGAGGTACAAAGATGGGAACTTTGCTGTGTAGTGGCACTGTGGTTGTGCTGTAGGCCTGAGAAAGTTAACATAATGCTGTTGGAATATTCTTAAACCATTTCTTTCCATCCCAATCTTAATACGCTAAAACGTCGTTTATTGCTCCAGCTGATGACTATTTCTGAAGAGACTGCCCCATCTCAGAACATCTGAAGGTTGGCTTCCTGCTTGGTGGAAAGCTCTCTAGTAGAGACTCAGCTTTATGGAAGTTAGCTGAAAGAACAGCTGTGAAAAAACGAAGGGTACTTCTTTACTGGTAAATTAAGCTGGTCCAAAATAATGGCTTCAGCACTGCCATATGATTATACAGTTCAATTGTTGGAGCAAGACCCTGTGACAACTTTGGTTTGTACACACTAACACTTCCCTAGATAGTGCCTGGGAAAGGTTCAGGTTAGCACAGGCCACGGATGACTCCCACTAGGCAGACTGGAAGCAGGTAGAGGAGGACCATGTGGGCACAGTATTATTTACAGATGTACAGATGTAGCCAGGGATGGTGAAGCCACAAGCCCAGACTCAGCATAATTAAGCTGTTAAAATGGAGACATGTAAAGACTGGTATGAAAGGGTGTATTTCCAAAGGAGTCGTATAAAACATCCAGTAGAATGAGAGCCCCTGTGGTTTATCTTGCTTTACAGGATACAGAACTATGCTCTGGGTGCTATGTGCCACATAGCCTGTTCTGCACTGGCTTTGAGGTGTGATCTTCACAGGTGGAGCATATACGTGAAATGTAAAGAGTTATAAATATATAATCAGGTTATTTCTGGTGTTTGTCATGCACCTTATGTTTTCTTTTGCTAAAAGTCAAAATATATTTACGTCAGAATGGGTGCTATATATTTGCCCTGAGACTCTAGTTAGCTAACTCAAGTTAGCTATTTCTTGCTATAAATGGATAATAATAAGCTTTGAAAACTAAATGAATAAGCTTTGAAATGTTTATGTTTAGAAAATAAGTTTATTTTAAACACTAACATCAGAACTGTGATAGTTTTGGTCACCAATTGCACAATTAGACCTCCTAAGTGACAAACTTCAGCAGTTTTCAAAAGAAATGAAGCCCTACGCCTCTAGGTGGCATTATGTAGTCATTTAATAACTATGGAAAGGCATAGATTGCTGACGACCCATACAGATAATGTGAAAACCAGTAAGAATTACTGCACCACAATAAATCTTTTTGTTTTCAAGTAGTAGTAATGTTTTTTAATGGTATCACTGCAAAAGCAAGACATAAGATACAAAATTTGAATATTGTTTTTCTAACAGAATGCTGGTAATTGCTAGCTTATTAACTCATTAATATGCATTTAAAAGGATTTCTATAGAAAATATAGTAATATTAAAAAAGGGGACAAATAACAAAGGCTTGTGAGTACAATGCACTCACACAGTGTAAGTTTTTTTCTGCAGTTCCTCCATTTGTATCCAGCCTTGACTTAGAACTACAGATGGGTCTTGGTTAAAACCCTGGAGGTGAATAACTCCAAACCCTGATGATGTTCAACACTCATTTCCAGTTACAAATTTTGCAAATGTTCCCCATATTTAGAATGGGACTAGCTCCTGGAACCAATTACTCATAATCTTTAGTGTGCTTGGAATCCAGTCTCAGATCCAAAATGTGCAGCCTTAGTACACTCTCTACCAAGAGTACTGTGGCCCTTGGGACTATTTTAACAAAGTCTATTCAGTCTACCAGTTGCTATGATGGCTTCATAATGAGAGAAAATATCCATGAGAAACTAGTTTTCAAATGCCTGAGATCTGCAGACAATGCATGTAAGCCAGAGGATTGTCTCATTAGTAATGGCACCAATTCTGACCAGGCCTATAGCTGTTGTTGATTCATCTTTATAGATTAGGGCACATTTGGTCTTTAAATTTCTTGAGAATTTTGATAAAAATTTGAGTTTTACTTATCTGTAAGTTTTATTTATAGGTGCTTTTAGTTTAAGTTTCTTAAAAATTTCTTATTTCCGAAGTGTATTATTAAACAGATGAAACAATATTTACCTTGAGCAAACTGTGTAGTCCTTTTCCCCTTTACTAGATTAATGAGTCCTGACACTAGTTATGGTGAGAAAAAGGTAAGCTTTGTCTTGGTTCTTTGCTGTCCAGTAGGTCAGCATCTGGATGCTACATTTCCAGGAGAAATGTATGGCTCTCCAGGAGGAGAGCCTAACTGTCAAGTCCATGAAATGCACAGCTTGTCCTAGGGTAAGAGGGCTTCAAGTATAAAGTTTTAGCTTGGAACCATGCCTAGCAGTGCTGCTTCTCTAAGCCCAGGACTGCACTAAGTGATATGCCTGCTGCATGTACCCATCAGTGTGGCAAAACTACAGCTGGGACAGGCCAGCCAGCTGCACGTGGTGTGCTCAGTGCCGGGGCAGGAGAGTGGCAGTGACAGGACTATTGGTCCTTGAGATGCAGCTGCAGCAGTGGGAGAACCTGAAACTCCTGTCCAATGAAGATCATGCTCCATGTAAGGTACTTGACAGGTCTGCCAAAAGAAAACAGGTGTTGTTCTCCAGTAGTACCTACAAAACAAGAAAGGGAGCTCTTCCTTTAAACATTTCCCACTGTTTTTGATGTATGACATGTTTTTCTAAATGAAGGAGTCTTAATAACAGATAGAGTTTGGTGATGCATAGCTTGTATGGTCTGTTGGTAATGGTACTGGCAAGAAGTGGAGAGATACATCAGTCTTCAGTTCGTGGTGGAATTCCTCCATTTGTGGCACTGGTGTCTTTCAGATCAAGGAGGCAGCCAAAATCTGCAGGCAGCCATTTTAGTGCCTGAGCAGGCAAATTCTGTAGTTGATTACTCGAGGAAGAAGATTTCCATCCCATATGCTTTTAGTATTTGTCATTAGCATATGTGAGTATAAGGTATAAAAGTATACATTATTTTGATTTTTATTCTTTTTAGATTTAACCTAACAAAATCTCATTCAAATACAGGTATAAGAAATGTAACCTGTTCTTTCACCTGTTGCACTCATTCACTCTTCACTCTACGCATAATATACTAGTGTAAGATCTGTTCTATAATGAACTACATCTACATACAAATGTAGCTAATATAGCATGATAAGTATGTCAGATACTGACAGAACTATCTCTGAGGCAGATTTTTTTTTGGGGGGGGGGCTTTTTTTTTCCTTTGTTACACACTGAATATGATTTACTGTTCTTTATAAAGATCTGATGTAAATAAGGCTTGCATTTGATTAATAAAACTTTCCTGAGATAACCAGGATGCTTTCAAGAGGTTTTAATGTTTTGTTCTAGGCCCTTCCTTGTTTATACTGGCTTCGGCTGTTGTAAGCATGACCACAGAGATAGTTTACTTCAAGTTCAAGTAGAAAAGTTGGGTTAAAATTTGGAGAAAATCTTTACTAGCTTTGCTAAATGCATTTGTTCCTGAAGTATATCTCTCTATTGACCCTTAGTCAACAGGTCTCAGCAGTCTTCACTATCTGTGGCATGATTTTCTGGTGAAACAGAAGAGCTTAAGAAAAAATGAAAAACACAGGGCCACTAAATGTAGTGAAAATGGAGAAAGCCCATGAACAGAAGATTAGCTGTTTGAAATAGCTGCTGAAATGAAAACTTCAAGTTTGTGAAGGAAATACAATTGTGTTTTTGGAGTAAACAGATACCTGGGATCTAGAAGCAACAGTTAAGACAGCAAGGGTGAATGTTGTATCATTGAATTTCAGACATCAGAGAGGTTTGATTTAATCTCACCATTTTACCAGTGGAGAGAAATAAATAATTCTAGGGAGTGATTTCACTGTCTGTGTTAGTAAGAGAAGAACTACACTTTAGAAATGCTTGTTTCTCTCGACACCACAGGGAGTCTGGATAGCTGGCTCAAAAGCATTCATGAACGCTATAGATTTCTATATTAGTACAGCTGAATCCCATGCTGATCATAGTGCGTATGATCCATAGTGTAGATACCACAATGATGGGAAAGTTTGCTAGCAGCTGAGGTGAGAGTGTGGGTTAAAGAGGCTCCTGCCCCTGCTTGCCTCTCCTTTCTTTAGAAATTCCGCTGGTTTCAGATATAAAACTCTCTTAAACCAATAGGTGTTTGGTACCAAATGAATAAACTGGGTAAAGTATTTATATACAATTTATTAACATCTTTCTTCTTGCAGTATAATACATAGTTATTTCAAGCTCCTTATGGATGTGTTTTCCTTCCATTTATGTGAAGTTCATTGGCTGAAGCCCAGAGTTACAAAAAGTCCTCCTAACACTGGACTATCTAGTCTGAAGTGTCCTCTCTTCAAGTATCAGCTTTCTCAGAGTCATACTGCTTGTATGAAGAGCAATTGTTGGACTACTTCTGACCAGTAAAAAAGTGATGCATTTCTATGTAGCCACTACCAGTATCTTGAATTAGTCCCAGAGAGGTGGGGCAGAGTTGGAGCAATGTTTTCATATTATAATATATTGAAAGGTTGCAATATATAGTTTGTTATACTGATGGAGTTAGACAAATAACAGAAGCTAATTGCGGAAGCGCCATGCTGTTGTTTTTGCTTGTTTGTTTGTTTGTTTTTTAACAAATAGTGCATTAGTGAGGTGTTCCATAGAAAGAATGAGAAGATTGGGAAGGTGTGGGCAGTCCAGGAGAATGGGTATCACCATAATTCCGTTTTTTTCTGAAGGTCAGGTGAAGGCTGACTTACTTTGATGGCAGCTGAACAGAAAACAAACCTGCTTACATTCCAGAGGATTTAATTCAATGATTGTGGTGAAGTCAAAGAAGAGGAATTTGGGAGGGTTTGTTCGTTAGGGATTTCTTGGAACAACATTTTGGTGCTTCATCTTTTCCTTTTATATGCTTTAACTCATTTATTTTTATCCTATTCAAACAATATAGAAAAAATTGTCTTGTTTTTGAAGTTGTTATTTATAAATATTGTTTGCTATATAAATATTGTGTGCTTATTTGGTTGTAACAAGCAGATAATTTCATAATATTTATACATTTCTAATTTGCAAAAATAATGATGTTGGAGAATTAATGGAACTATGAAAAATTTATTCTGCTGCTTTCTCTTGTACATATTCATCGAAGAAACCTGAGGCAAGATCTGGGATGTCAGAAATATTTACATAAAGAACAGGGAGATGTTCATATTCACTTCTATAAATACATTTAAAGTTTATTTGACCCATATATGTTTGGGCTGAATTTTATTTTATTTTATTTTATTTTATTTTATTTTATTTTATTTTATTTTATTTTATTTTATTTTATTTTATTTTATTTTATTTATTTTATTTTATTTTATTTTATTTTATTTTATTTTATTTTATTTTATTTTATTTTATTTTATTTTATTTTATTTTATTATTTTTGTGGAATCTCTCAAAAGTACAGATCTTATTTTTGGAGTAGCCTGTTTTTCCATTTATTCTTGTAATGTATCCAGGAGAAAGAAAAAGGGGGGGTGGGAGGGGACAGAATAAAAGGACATGCACTAGCTAGGATTAAAGAAAAAAAAAACAGGTACCATCAGTGGTAACAAAAATGTGACTAACCAGTCAGAAGATATTCATTGAATTCACTATTCTGTCCATGACTTGACGAAAGCAATGGAAGGACTTTTTCCCACTGTGTGCCTGTAAAGATTTTACTGGATTTGATGGAGAAAGGTCTCAAAGTAAGAAGATATGTCTCCTCGCTGGGACGTGAGTCCATTTCTCTCTAGGGTACAGTGTTTTCCTGCTTGTGACTAGTCCTGCCCGTGTCCTTCTTCCCAGCAGGGTGGAGGCTCTCTTGCTCTGTGCAGTTGAGCAGTACTTGTAACTTCAGACCCTGGCCATCCTTTGCTATTACGTGAGTTGACTGTACTTGACTACTGGTAAATTCCTTACAGTCAAGAGGACAAATGTGCAGCAAGCAGCTGGTCAGGAGCAGTGACTTTTCCTACCATCCTAAGAAAACTTCTCATATGTAGCTCTCACTCTACACCCACCTCAGTTTCACCTCTTGCATCCCGATAACTTAAGATGTTAACCCAGTTAACCACACAAGTAACTGGGCTACTTGTGTGGTAGCTCAGGAGTGTCACATCGGTTGCCAGCTGCTCCCAAATACAGTATTTGTCCAGGTTCACTTTGTCATCAGTTCTAGGTCTTCATGGGACATGCAAGGCCTGTGATAAGCTGCTGTACCAGGCAGGTCCCCCTTTCAGCTCCACTGACCCTCTGTGCTTCTGCCTGATGCACTCTGGTATTCCCAGGGCCTGCTCCAAACATGCCGATCAGCAAATACAAAACAGTTATTTTCTTTATTTTTCTCTGTATTTTTTCCTGTACTCCCTGAAGGATGGCAAAGAATATTTCTTCCACAGTTTGATCACAGTGATTGGGGTGAGAGTGTGAATGACAAGATGCTCAGATGTGCAGAAACAGATGGAAAGAATACAAATTGCCTGCCCAACACCTTTACCACACACAGAGATATACTGTCCCTTCCTCTCTTGTTCCCTTCCAAAAGAAAATGCTCTGAAGACACAACACTCATGCCATATTTGGACTTTTAGAAATGAATATTGCCCCCAGACAGATCTCAATATCTGAGTTAAAGGCCTAAGTGAAGCTGGAGTTATTATAGAAAGCTGCTTTCTACTTCAGTGTAGTAACTGGCTTCAATTTCAATCAGCACAGAAAACTATTTAAAATCCCATTCTATTTTATTATTTCTCATCAAGTTTCTGTTCTGATATTACAACAGACCATGATTATGTCTTGTTTTAATGGCTTTTGAAGTTCATTTACATATTTGGAGGCAAACTGATTTTTTTTTATATGTATCTTTCTATATAAATGTATCAAAATAATTGAATCACCATATTTGTAGGCAAAGGCCTGCCTTGCTGGCTGTCTCTTGCCTTATGTTAAAGTCCCTGGCTTTGTTACAAATGCCATAAATGAACCTCAGTGCAGGTGAAGGCTTGGAGTTCATATGCATACTGAAGAGTGTTTATTTTCCGTGGACTTGGAGAGACGTATATTTAACAATGTCCGTCAGCTGGCACTGTAAGCCAAACTGATTGTGCAGAACAGTCATTTATGTCTTGTTAGGTTCTTAGACTGTCCTCATCACTGAAATTTCCTTATTTATGCTACAATACATTGAGCAATATCTATCCCAGCTCTTCATTTTTTCTTTTTTTTAAAATTTTTTAGCATTAGGACGTGTTTCTTTTCTTCCCTGTCCTGGTTGGTTGGTTTGCCTGTTTCCCTTCTGGGCTTTTGCTTATTCCTCAACAGAGAAGGTACAATTCCTACTGATATTTAAGGTGAAGGATGCAGAGCTCTCTTTATCAGATTTTTCCTCCTTTTTTGACAAGCAAGCTATTTGTTTGGTTTCTCTGTTTTATAGAGTACTAAAACTCTATGTGACAAACCAGCCGTATCCTTCAGCTACAGCAGAATTAATCTTGTCTTTAGGTGTTCAGGTTCTGCTTCAGTACTTTGTTACCCTCTGTTGAGAATGATTTATTTCACTTGTTTTGCAATGTTTTTCTGATTTGTCTTGTTTTTAACTTAGAATGGTCATATAGTTCTATTCTGCTTGAGTTAATTCTCAGATATGTCACCACGGTCTGGTGAGTATTAGCTTTTTTATCTATTGCTTGTTTTCTTGAAGGCTAAACTGTCCCTAGAAGAGTCTTAGTGATGGCGTCTTGGAGACAGGTTACCTGCTGGAAATATTTTATATCCCAATCCATCACACGTGTAACACTAAAAAACAAACAATGCAGAAGCCCTTAGTGGATGATGTGGAGGGCATCCTTTTGACAGAAATATAGAAGAATAGTTTGAGATTCATGAGTGTCTTCTTGACTTTCTAGAAAGATTTATTTAGGCCTGAGGGAGAAAGAAAGCCTGCTTAATATGGAAGAGTTGTGGGAAAAACACGACAATATAAAGGAAATGTAAATTTTTAAAGGTATATATGTGGGAGGGAAGCTCAAAACACTTACAGATCTTGGCCTCCCGCCTTCTGTAAAAGGAGAAATGTGGGGGCAATATTTGCCAAAAAAAAAAAGATCTGTTTCTTGTTAAGGGAATCTTAGGCTTAATATATGTTCTAGGGATAATATAACATACTCTGTGTATCAGCTGTGAATATATAATTGAATCATACATTTCCACAGTATCAATTAAGCAGTTCAAGAGATTCTTTGGACTTCTCTTAGATAAACACTGACTTTCAAAAACAGATGCTGTGCTCTTCAGTACTGGAGGACCTGTGTCACTTAAATCACCAGGAGAGTGCTATCAGCTTGAACAACCAGCAGTACAGCTTGCTGCTTGACCCTCTATTATTTAGCAATGTACTAACCATGAAGACTTAGGTCTTGACATACAAGAAGTCTTGAAAACATAAAAATGACCATAACTGTAGGAATTTCTGGGGAAAAAAAAATCTGCTTTATTTACTTTCTAGTTAAAAAAAAAAAACAAAAACTTTGCTTTTTGAAAATGTTACATTCACATAAAATAAGCACATGAAAAATACTACTAGATATATTCATGACATTAATATAAATTATTACTCTATACAAATGATAAATATAAAATGTGGAATTGTGCTGGAGATCAGATTCTTCTGACATTACTTAATCACAAATGAGTATTTAATCATATCTTGAAGATGAAACAATTCACTGCGAACTAACTCAGATTGTACACCTAACTTAGTGATTGATTTAGGTGAGACAAAATCTGCTCTGATGTGCTACTTTTCATTTTGTGTGCTGACTCCATCCTTGGAGATACTCAAGAGCTGTCTGGACATGGTGCTTGGCAGTCTGTTCAGGGTCAGTTTTCTTGAGCAGGAGGGCTGGAAGATGACCTCCAGAGGTCCCTCCCATTCTCAACCATTCTATGATTCTGTGCCATCTTACATAAATAAATAAATGAATAAATATTGCAAGTAGAAAGCAACAATATTTTTAAAGAGAAAGGTGGCCTAATAAAGCAAATAATATAATTTGTGTATAAATTTTTTGAGCCAGTAGTAGCTCTGGCTTCTCTGCGCAACCCTCTTTGTTCTGGTATGGTTTTGAGTACTGAAAGATGGGATACTCAGGAATTAGCTGAATGTAGAGCTACCTAAATAATCCTGATAATAAAAAGGAAGAAAACCTACATGGCTAGCAATGGCGATTGTTGCTTACATTTGGCCTGGTGTGTACCTCCTTCTGTTGAGGTTGCTTAAATCCTGGAAGCCAATAGTTTACAGGATACAGAATGTTTAAAGTATTCTCTCTGTTTGTCTCCCTTTCATTTTCCAGGCAGAGATGCCTTGCTAGGCCTTCTGCAGTGCTCATGCTACCACTGGCTCAGGTTCCCCTCTGTATCCCAACTCTTGATTTCTGCACCATGCAGTTGCGTATTTCCCTATTGCACAGGGATTCCCCATCTCATCTCCCATCACACTATTTTGTTTTCTCTAAAAAATGCATTTTTATTTACAAGGGCTGAGAGGAAACTCTAGTAACTTCTAACTTGGAAGGTTTTTCTTCTTGGTAATTTGCATAAGTAGGCAGGTGTTGGACAGTAGTCCAGTGAGATTATCAGAGGTGCATTCCAGATTTTGGTTCAGGTGGATTTTCTAAGCAATTGTGTTGTCAATATATATGGAAGAAAAGGGGCATATTCCATCAGTTTGCTATTCAGCACTATGAGCATATCAGAGAATCATGGAGTGGCTGAAGTGGGCAGGGTCCCCTGGAGGCCATCTGCTGCAACCCCTGCTCCAGCAGGACCACCCAGAGCAGGCTGCCCAGGACCATGCCGAGGTGGCTTTTGAAGATCACTGAGAAAGGAGACTCCACAGCCTCTCTGGGCAGCCTGTTCCAGGGCTCAGTCACCACCTGCACAGTGAAGTGCTTCCTGATGTTCAGGAGGAACCTCCTGTGTTCTAGCTTGTGCGCATTGCCTCTTGTCTTGGCACTGAGCACCACTGAAAAGAGCCTGGCTCCATCCTCTCTGCACCCTCCCTTCAGGTATGTATACACTTTGGTGAGATCCTCCCTGAGCCTCCTCTTCTCCAGGCTGAACAGTCCCAGCTCTCTCAGCCTTTCCTCAAAGAGCTTCATCATCTTGGTGGCATTTTTTTTAAAAAAGAAAATTCCTATTGTCATCCTTCTGTTAAAATTCTGCTATCTAAATTCTCTTCCAGTGGTCGATAAAAAAGGCAAAACAATTCTCTCCTAATGCTCCCAAGTGGACTGTGCTCTTAGAGAACTGTCCTCAACGCTGCTGCTTAAAAACAAGGCGTTTTGAAAGACCATTTCATTTTTGAGTATCACTGGCAAACTGTCCACATGCAAATGAGTGGAACAGCAATTTAACTGAGCCCACCTCGTTATTGTTCACCAAATTCTTAAATAATAGGAAATAGAAAGGAGTGCTTCAGCAGATTCCTCTTCCCCACACTCTGAAAGTAAAACCACAAAGTGTAATTTATGGCAAATGTACAGAGATACCTCAAGAACAAGGCCTGTCGTTTGCTGAACAGTATGATAGAAGTAAGCTGGCTTGCACGTATCTTCCTCTTCTTTATATTTCAAGGTCTTTGATACTTCATGGAGAATATAATCTTGGATTTCAAAGCCCTGCATCCGCCCCCTTGCAGAGATGTTCTTCAAGCATGGATTTGTGCCTGACTGTAAATACTTTATCCCTTCCCTCTTGTTTTCCCCAGTGCATGCAAATTATTCTTGCAAATGACTGTCTTTGAGAGGCATATGTGGCCGGTTTGGTAATGGGACTGGAGACAGTTCTTCATGGAAAAGGTAGTTAGACTGTAATTTACATCAGGAGTGCATTGGTGGCTCATGTCTGGGGCAAAATGAGGAAAGGCTGCTCCTGTCAGCCCACCCTTTCCTAGGTACAGAAGTCCGTGTGGGTACCAATTTTGAACCTCATGGGCTGCTTATATGTGTTTGAGCCATTCCTTTCTCCTCAGCAATTCAAGTTCTACAGATCCACAGATAATAGAATAGCAATCTTGGGCTTCTGTCAACAAAATCTGCTGGAGATTTGCTCTTACAGATGATGTAAGAGGCTTAGCTTAAAATGCCTTAAGTAAACTTGGTATGACCAGTCAGCACTTGACCTGACAGGTGTACATGGAACTGAGCTGGTGACAGAAACCATCGTGGTGTGGGAAATGCAACTGCAGTCTGGGGATGTGCAGTGGAAGCAGCTTCCCTCAGCCCGCAGGAAACCCAGCCAGGGAACAACGGATGCTGCTGAAATGGCTGCAAGGAGAACAGCCCCTTCCTGGTCCTCTCCCACCATCTCCCCTGAATTAACCCTAACGTGCAGATAGGTGGCACTGTGTTCTTGGAGATTTCAAAACCAGAACTCCCTTCTGTGAGCAGCCAGGAGAGCATGGCACTGTTTGCAAGGACAGAGGTGCTGTTCTTGGTGATCGAGTCCTTGGGTGTTGCAGCTTTAATAATGTATATCAGATGGCCAGTTTTGTTTGGAGGAAATAAATACTTCTGGACTACGTATTTATTGTTAAGTATTCATAGGTTACAAAGTCTGCCATGTTTCACCCCGGACTGCTGCATTTCATTTGAAGATGACACATTCATAGAGAGGGGAGAGTTCTGGTAAAAAGTGCCTCTACAGCAGAGGGATCTTACCAAGTTCTGATGATGTCTGTACTGCTACATAATTGCAATGAGGGAATTACATCTATTTGATAATGTCACTTTGCCTACAAGCTGCTTGAAATAATGAAGGCAACGCAGCAGAATTGAAGCCATCTTAAAGATAAATGGCCAGGCCCTTCAGTGGTATAAAACAGTTGTTGATCTACTGACAGCAATGAAGCTACAGTTTTCTGGTTCACAGCTTGTTAGATTTTTGAAAAGCATGAGGTACTAAGGGGGTTGAAAACAGTTAAGCTGAACTACAGGATAAGGATGTTTTATTTGGTCATATTCCATAAAAAGTGTAAGTGAAGTTTGTGTATGTTTCATTAAAAGCAAATGTTTATAAGATTTTTCACGTGTGCTACTAACAATTACCACTGGCAGTTGATACCTTCATGTTTCTTTCCAAGCGTTTTTTCACATAAATTTGCTTCAGACTAGTAGTAAATGGAAGGTGATATGTGGATTACATTACAGTAATTGGTAACAAATCCGTTGGACTCCCTTCAGGGATGAACAGTGCACAGACAAATCTTGAGAAAATACAGGACTACTGTTATTCAGTGGGATTATTCATGAAATGTATTCTAGGTGACTTTTCAAGAAGATATTGAATCCTCAAAATATATTCTATTTTTATTTTATGTCACAGGCTTACTCAGGTAGGGTGCTTGTTTAATTGCTTGATTATTTTTTAACAACTGTATGCAACCTGAGCAGGTCCTCTCATAATATGCAAGTATCTGCTAAAGGATAGTGAAAAGTTCACAGAATTTAGTCTATAAGAGAGAAGGCTTAGAACCAACTGGATTTTAATAACCTGCATAGGGAGAAGTGATTTAGAATTTCATTCTGTGATTCAAGGACATCTGTGCAGTTTCCAAGGGGTTCACAAAACAAAAAAAAAAACACAAAACAAACAACAAAAAAAACCAAGGCTACCTCCTGTATACTTAGACTTTTTCTGCAGGTGTATTAATCTCCACAGGAAATTTTTTAGGATTCCAGAAATTGAGAGAGGTTGAAGGCTGCTGACTAGCCATTGAACAGGCTGGGAGCTAAAGTCAGCTAACAGCAAATTGGAAATAAATTGCAAAGTTTTGGTTAGTTTGAAATAGTAAGAATAATTAGATGTTGCGGGTGCCCCATCCCTGGAGGTGTTCAAGGCCAGACTGGATGGGCCTTTGAGTGACCTGGTCTGGTGCGAGGTGTCCCTGCCCATGGCAGGGGGTTGGAGTTAGATGATCTTTAAGATCCCTTCCAGTCCAAGCCATTCTGCGATTCCATGATTCTATGTTGAGTTGGCAGATTGTCCATATTTGCTTTACGTAATCTTTCTGAAGGATGTGCTTTAATTCACTGCAAGTTGCTGCTTTGATTGAGGAAAATTCCCCTGCCTTTCCTGTGTAGGAGGCAATATTAGATTATCAAAGTAGCTTATTCTGGCCTTAAAAGCAATTAATCCATGCTCAGCTCATTTTTATCATAGTCTTTGAGCAAGTTACATACCACTCCTGGGGTGTGGAAGTGGAGCAAATAAGATGATTTGCTCCATTTCCAGAGACCTGACTTGGCACTTTCCTCCAGACTTACGCTTCAGGCTGTCTCCATTTGACCCAGCTGTTAGCAAGTGCCAGGTTTTGGAGCTTCAGACTCAAGTGTCCAATTCTGATACTAATCTTATCACTATTTTTTCCTGTCATTTGTCATAAACAGTGGTGTGCCCCTCTAAGTCTGATGGGCCATTTGGCATTTTTGATGTGGTTGTGTGTCTGTAGTCATCTCAGAATTATGCCTATTTCATTAAGAGAAGACTTATGAAATGCTGATATTTTTGTTGGCAAAATGGAAAAATATCAAATTTAAAACAACTGAAATATCCAAGCATTTTAACATGTTTCTTTCATTAAAATAGTTTAAAAAGAAATTATTTCTGAAGAAAAAAATATAGATCAAGACATCATATGAAAAAAACAAAATGAAACACACCCTATTTTTATCTCACTGATAAAGCATGTAAAACTATTACAGAAAAGATTATAAAACTCCAGTAAGAGTTCCTGGAAATGTGTGGCTGTGGCAAGAATCTTAAGTCACTGATTTTTTAGATATATGTGATGTGTTTACAATGAATAAAATTAAGATTAATGGCATATGTTTTGCAGATGTCAAAAAAAATCAGGGAGTAAAAGGTTTAAGCCTTTATAACAGTGTTAATTACACAATTCCCTTTTAAATTACACCTAGGAAAATAATTTATGTATCTGGCAAAATATTTGAGTTGTGGAATATCACAAAGTTTTATTAGTTTCATTAATTTGGCAAGATTATAAAATAGACAACTAAATGAAATCTATGAACTAGGTGGCAGAAATGTTTTATTCTTTGGTTCTAAAAAAGCAGGTGCTTGAACTGAGGATATAGAAAATCTAATATCTAAAAAGCAATATCAGTTTTATGAGGTGACAATAGTATCTGGAAAAGCAGAAAAAAAATACCTTGCCTTCTCAAAATATAGGTCTGAGGGGATGCAGCCCAGATCAGGTTAATCAAAATATGATCAACCATCCTCCCTGCCAGTTACACCGTAAAGCCGAAACAAAGCTAAAAGCAGCAGTGCAATCTAAAATAATACAGCTTTTATGGAAGTGAACAAAAGTCTTATAAAACCAAGATGACAGAAGACCCTTCAAGCAAATAAAAAATTATTTTTTTTAGAAACTAAAATACTAATGACTCCTTACCCTTCAGTGAAGAGCCGTCTGTACTCTTCAGTACCCTTCAATAAGGAGCAAAGTAATGAATAACTGACTGTAGTTGCTCTTACAAAATTTTACCCATAGTAGAGCTTCTCCGAACATACAGTGAAGAAACTCTAAACCCACTTGGATAATTTGTTTCTGGTATGTTGGGCCAGTTAATTATGATGTACAATATTTGAAAAGAAAAAAGGTATAAAGCACTAACTCTGGATTCCCCCGTGGCTTTAGAGAATGAGATACAGTTATTCACTGCAGTGATGGACAGTTGAAATAAAAATTATATAGTAATGCTAATATATATTTTCCAGAAGGAGCTTATTTACAGACATTTTCAAGTCAGGTGGGACCGGTACGGTCAGAAGAAGACATCTGTTTTGATCTTGTCAATAAAAAAAAACATGTTTTTTTTGTGCTGGTAATTTCTGCCTCAAACCACAGGTTTCTCTAGAGCAGCTCAGGACTTTTTTTTTTTTTTTTCTTTTCTGTTTTCTAATGAAGTTGGTACAGAGAAATAGGACAGTGTGGACATTGGCAATCCCTTTTCTATATCTGTAACTAACATGATCTACAAAGATGGCAACACATCCTGCACCTCTTGGTCTTCACTCTCTAGGGCTTCATTCGGTCCCTTTTGCCTTGCGTGGCTCTGGCCTTTGGTGTTTTGATGG
Source organism: Anser cygnoides (assembly GCF_040182565.1). NCBI lineage: Eukaryota > Metazoa > Chordata > Aves > Anseriformes > Anatidae > Anser > Anser cygnoides. The sequence continues at coordinate 89,204,772 of NC_089875.1, forward strand.
AAATAATGCTGAGAGCTTCGTCTTCCTTTAAAATTTTTCTTGGGAGTATTTACACTGGACTCTAGTATCCTGGCTGCTTAATTAGAAGATATCATACTTTCTAGATTTAGTTGTAGGATGTCACTAGGCCTTGGGATGATGCTGTATGTTGACACTAAGACCTCATGTAGGATGTCAAACTAAAAAGTCTCTTCTGTGGTTCAGTTTCTTATCTTACTATTCTCCAACCTCCCCAACCTATGTTTTATAATTATAGTTTCTCCCAAAGCAGTAGGGAAAATACATACATACGTACACATGAAAATGTGAACCATTTTTATACCACACAAAGTTAGAAGTTTTACACTTTCAGGAATTGCGCTGTTATCTATGCTGTAAGTGCTTGTATTTTCTTTGATTTCTGTTTTCCCCATTTTTTTTCTGAAATTCCCACTGTTTTATAGGATAAATATTTATGGGGCACAGCTGGCGAGTATGATTGCAAGTGCAGAAGAATGAGCAGACTTGCTTCAGCAGGTCACTGTTGAAACCCACCCACAAGGGCTGGCAGCAGAGATTGCCTCCTAAAAAGTTGCATTGTTTTCCACTCAGTGAATATGCCACTAACTAATGGGAGAGAAATGTTGAGAATCACTCAGTTTCTCTGAGATTTATGAACCTAGTTAATTGTTTTGTTCGCCTAATTTGTTGTAGGTGAATGGATAAAGTACTATTAATATTGAACTTTGAGCAAGAAGTTAAGGCCAGAATAGTCAAAAAGTTACTCATCTGCTTGGAATACCTCAATTTTGTACCAGGGAACAAAATCACATGGTCTTTTTAGAATGTGGATATACATAACTCACTTCAGTTCAAAGTGGAAGTATGTAACACCAAGCTTTGTGCCAATATATTATCTGTTCCTACAATAATCTTCCAAATAGCCGTTTCTGTAAAATAGAAGTGTTTATATTTTTGTACATTCTAGATACTCTGTCCAAGTTAAATATTTGAACAGACAACATGAAATTAGTGTTTATTACTTGGTCTCCAAAATAAAATGTATTTGATACAATGGAAGCGTTTGGGACATTTATAAATCTACCATCAATGTCTAAATATCAGTTATGTGACATAATACCTAGTATTTACTACATGTTCTTTTTATAAGCTCATTGGGGATGGAAGTCTTCCTTCACTGTTCCTTCCTTGTTTAGAAAATATCGCAGCTCAAGCAGAATGTAAACCTGTCTCATTCCAGAGACAGGTTTAGAGCACCAAGCTACAGCTAATCCTACAGCTGCATCCCATGAGGGCTCGTACTCACCCCTTGGCATCTCACATAGTTGTGCCCAGTTAGGATCCTACATGTTGAAATCACCACAAAGAGCACGATACCCCTCTGCTTCCCCCCTGCTATCTGCACAGTGACCCAGCATCACCAGAGGGTATTGTTACGACTGGTGTGAATCTCCTGCTTTTGCTCCGAACAGATGGCATGTCTCCAGGTACAAATATGGATGTGTAATTTTAAAAATGTTTTTTTACTTTCTTCTTTCTTTCCTTCTTTCTTTCTTGCCTCTTCATCTAACCCTAAATGAATATGGCAAATTGTCACTGGGGTAAAGCTTTCCAAAAGAGGCCCATTTTGCATTTCACTCTGAAGCACATCTCAGGTCAGAACAGAGTTGTTAGGGCAAGAAATATTCCTTGCCAGAGACATTTACAGGGGCTGTTCTGCCATGACTTGGTAGAACTTCACTCCAGAGTCTGAGACTGCCCAATGATATTCCTGGTCAGTTGATTTGGAGACAAGGCTTGGAATTAGCATCAATAATTAGATTCAGAAACAAGCGTGGATACACCAAAACGTATGCAACGTATTGAGTGATGTGTTCCTAATACTCGTTCTTGCCTGCTTCATATCGGGCAAATCGAGGTTTGTGTGGCTCTCCTTTTCTTCTTCAATGAGAGTTAGAGACAGAGTAGTGAAGCTCTTGGTCCTGGGGAAGAAGGTTGTCTTTGGAATAAACATCATGCTGAAAACTTTCCAGCCTAAGCCTTTCATTAATTTCTCTGTGTCATCTTAACAAATTTAAACTCTGTAAAAATTATACTGCAAGAAGTTCTCCCCACGTGTAATTTTTCCTCAAGTGAAGTGCATACCTTTCAAATTATAAACTTCCTACATGTCCTAGGAAAATCCTCACTGTATAAATAATTGAACTCATCTGCTGTGAACACAAGTATTCTTTCTCTAGCAGTCTAAAATATATGCCTAAATACACATCTTGTTCTTAGTGCTTTAAATAGTAATTACTCCCGTGAAGTCACTGGAAGCCCTTAAAAGGATTTGACGGTTTCCTCACAATCTTTTCAGTGAATGTAGTAGCTGGGCTGTGCAGTGCTACATCCACTGATAATTCAGCAGCTGAGGAACTCAGCAAAGCCTGCTCCAAACTTCTCAGCTGTTGACAGGCTTGACTTGCTGAGAACACTGGTTAAATATAGCACAAGCGAGCTGAGCTCAACAAAGTCATTGCTGTAACACTGTGTGAAGAGACCAGAAGAGGGGAAATACAATCTGAGAACTAAACTGCCAAAGCCTAACACCACCTAGCAACAGTTGAAAAAACTTTTAAACAAAAGTCTGGGTGAGACACAGACAGAGTATACCTCCTACTTCTCCTGCCTGGGATTTCTGCGAGAAGCAACTCAGTCCTCTGTTCTCTACCTTATTTCCTTCATTCCTTCAGCTGTTGGTAGACCTTGAAAAGTGGGAAAAGTTTCTCTCTTTGTGTTCTCCTGGGCTGGATCAGGCTACTGCTGTGGTAGTACTGTCGGACAAGCTACTGCGATCTGGCAGTGTAAAGGATCTATTCCTAAGTTCTTGCTGACAGGTAAGACTGAGCTAACCACTCTAATGAATTCTTTTTACAAGTGAGCTTCTTTGCTACTGATTATTGTCTGCTCCCTTCTATGACCAATCTTCTGCATGATTTGCAAACTTTAGTAGATAAAAGCTGGGATAAACATCTTGGATGTTTAGTTTAATGCTTTCATCACTGAAAAACGTTGCTCAAATAACTTTTTCAGTTCTTAGAACAAGCATAATCAAGTAGTTAGTAGTAATAGTTAAAAAAAACGTGTGTGGATTTTGACATGTATCTTGCTTGTATCTGCTCACATGCTGACAGAAGACAAACGAAGATTTAAGAATAGAATACATATCACCCCTTACCAGTGATAGTTTAGCAGCTATTAAAAAACAGTGACAGCCTGTGTGATAAGTAAGAGGAAATAGCCGTTCAGTAACTGAATTCACTGCATAGTTTGTGACCTAGCATATTTGTACTTTTTGTGTCCTTAATAACTTTCAGTGTGCAGGCACACCTGGTACCTTTAGTACTACTCCAGTAGCTCTTGGTTCTTCCTCTTGTAATTATTTATACCGAGAGAGTATTAATCTGATTGATTCATTAGCTACATAATCTGCATAAGGCAACTTTCCTAAAAACTGACCTTATGTTTCTTATATCCAGGTGTGCTTGAGCTGGGTCATTGTTTTTAAAGTGTTTGTTCCTTTTAGCAAAATTAATGAGAAATAAGTTCTCAGATCTTCTACCGTGACACCACAGCAGAAGCCTGTGTATCTGTTTGAATAACCTATGGTCTTGTAATGGTCATATAACTTAGGAGAGTAATTGCTCAGTATGATTTGCTTTGTCTAAACTAACAAAAGCTCTTTGGTCAATTGAGGAATGAATTTCCCTTGGTCTTTTAAACCCGTTTTCTCCAAATAAAATAAATTTGTTATCCATTATTTTTTAAAAGATGCACTGATTATGAATTCATCTGTAATATGAATTTAGTTATGAAGGCAATGATTTAAAGAATGCACTTAACACGTGCAAAAATTCTCTCTGCAGATTTATGTAGAATTGTCTCGGATGAAAAATATTTGTCCTAAGGAACGGACTGACTGAGTCTATGTTGACTGTCTACACTGACACTCAGTCTGCAGACTCAGGGACTGCCTCAGGAAGCGGAGAAGGTCTTGCTTTAGCTAAATCATTCTAGGTTCACCCCTGCATACTATGTAAATTACATCAATACCACATCTTAGCAATGATATGCTTGCAGATTGGATGAAACAAAATGCTCTGAAGCTACTTTGACCGGGTGGCTGAGAAAGTAACTGCCTTTGAAACAATAAGATAAATGAAGTGTTAGGATGGGGAAAAGTTCTTAAAAGCAAAAGTAATATAGTTTGCTTTTTATTTCATAGCAAGCGGCATCCTACTTAAGCACTAAATAGGAATATTTTTGGTGGCCATGATTTAATGTGATAATGATTACTGTGGAATTACTACACTATGGTATCCCAAGTCTAAATCTCAAAAGGAAACTTTGGTATTACTTTTTAATGTAGACATATCCTGAGAAAGTTATTTTTTCATAAGAAAGCTGTACAATAAGAAATAAAGCTGAGAAAATATGATTTATACAGTTTTTGTCTTCTTGACATTAGAGTGAAAGTTACTGTTTCTTATTTTCATTGAATTAATTTACAAATAAGAAAAACTGTGGAGAAATGTCAAACTTCACCTTCTGAATACATATGAATGACAAAATGTGGGAAAATATGCTAATTACCAACTGCTTTTTGGTTTCAGTTGTTGCTCAGCATGATATACAATTTAAAAATTTTAGTTTTCTTGTGGAATTTTTGCTTAGCAAAGCTTTTAAATGAAAAGGGGAAATTTATTAGCCTCAAAATTTTATCAAATGAAGAAACTTTGGAAGAGTCTGATAGCAACTTCTAACTCTAACACATGGAGTTGTGGTTTTACATACATCTGTCTTCCTCTCCATTTCAAAATGGAGAAGGAGGCTAAAATTACTCTTCTCAACAGGTGTCCACAAAGAGGCTCTGAGATTTTCCAATCAGATCTGTGGAATATGCAATGTGGCTATTCAACAGATGGTTTCATTTTTGAAGAATAGCCAATTCTACTAATGATTACAGTGAAACCAAGCTCAATTTTATATCAAATCAAAAAGTAATTTAGGTTTTGGCAATATTCTCCTTTGTAGAGATTTTATTGGAAGACAAGCACACTCATTTATTTTCCCTCTTCTATATTATTTTGATTTTGTTTATATTCCCATAGCTGTGGAAAATGAATGATACCATTCATGGTGCTAAAGACTGTGTATCCCTCCCAATCTGAATCCACTTCCAGACTCTGCCTGTGGCTCATTCTTCCACCTTCATTATAGCAATATTATAATTTATGACCTCTTTTAGCCAATCTAGTCACAGTTAAAGTCATCATCTTAACTGAGTATCTTGTCATCACCCCCATCTTTCAATCTCTTTATAGAACGTCTGGTTCTTTTTAACGCCAGATTCAAAGACCTGAAGTTCATCTTCAAGGCTCACCACAGTTCTGCCCCTGCCTGTATCTGCTGTGATTTACCCTTACTCCTCCCACTTGTATTTGGTGGACAATTAATCACAACTGTGGTGTTAACTGGTCCATCATCTATGCCACAGGTTTCAGTAAGCTTGAGACTGATCTAGTGAATAAATTCTCTATTGTGCCTCTCAGTGTAGCACCTGGTGCTACTGTCACATAAAGACTAAACTTCTCTACAAACCAAGCTAAGCTGACCGAGGTAGGACTCCTGAAGTTGTGTTTCCTGGTGGCAGTTTGAAAGTAAGCACAAGTATGTCAGAAAATCTCTACGTTTTCTAGCATCTCCTGTTGTGGTCCTCTGGATCACAACTTTGCCAGTGTAGTTGTTTCCATACTGAAAGCTTTTTACTGATACAAATGTATCAGTAAACCTCCTGCTGATAGGAATTCTGTTGGCACAGATTTCCATACGTGCTTAATTTAAGGCTTTTGCTAATCTCATCTAACTCAGTTGTTGTGCCCCCAGGCATAAATTAAAATTGTGCCTCACAGTTGCACTGAGGCAGAGGCCAAGTGTATGCCACTGAATTCAAAGTGAGTTTTCCTTAAAGTTTAATAAGATCAGGTCTTAGTGTTCAATAATTAATAGACAAATTTCCAGTCCCCTCAAGAGCATTTACCAAAAGAGATCATCTATATTAATGTCCTTTTTTTTTTTTTTTTCTCAAGAGACATCTTACTTTTTCTCTCATTTCCTGTTTCTTCCCTTCCTTTCTCAAGGAGCTACTGTTGCAGTTTGCCATACTGTTTTAATACATAATCTGAATCTGGGGGAGGGATTTTGCCCTACTGCATATCTGAAATGCCATTTGGAGAAACAGCTATAATGTGTTTGAAGAAGCCATATGAAACAAGACAAACTAGAAAGAACTCCATCTACTGATACTTCCTATTTCAACAAACATATTTAGTATTTAAAACCTGAGATAAGAACTGAAATCAAGAAGGAGAAAAATGTGCATGTGACAAGATAATGTTATCTGCTACACAGAAAAGTTTAAATGCTTCTTTGTAAGAAGCACAAGTGCCTGTAATTTTCGGTTTCACCATCTTATTCTGGTGGTTTTCTTTTTAGCTTTTTCTCTCTTAATTTCTGTCAGTGTTTCCTGCTGAAGGTTGTTTCCTGATTTTGTACATAATGCCAGCAAATTTCAGAGGTCAGTTATCATGTAAAACAGACGAGAAGTCAGAATTATCTAGGGCATAAAAGTTATTCTTGATACTGGATCTAATAATTAATATTTCTTAACTTTTCTTTTTCTCACTTAGTAGCTAGTATTTGTACAAAGTTAGTGTTACTAGGAAAAAAAAAAGACATTTTTAGCAGAGTCCTTTAATTATTCTTTGAGGTACTGGCATCCAAAGGACAGGAACAATTGTATCTGTTTCCTGTTGAGGAGAGGCTATGAGAGTCTCTGATGTTGCAGGTTGTATGATGTCTAATGTATTTGTGAAAATCATGGCTCTAATGATTACATAGTGTCCTTTTTTTTTTTTTAATCGAAGATGGCTTTGCCCTATCACTCTCATTCTGCTTATACTTTCTCCAAGTAAAGCATGCAAATGCTAGATGCAAAGGTGATATGTAAAATTACATAGATTGTGATTGCCTCCAAAATGGTTTACACACTTTGCAATTACAGAGAATGAAACAATTCCTACAATTAAAGGCATGTATCCTAAAAGCACAATTATGGGCTATTTTGGAATTATTCTTCTAAAGATACACAGCTGTTAAAATACATGATATATCCAGGGCTGTTTAGAGAGTGGTGTTATTGAGGTAATGAAATAGCATTACTTTTTTTCTTCCTTTCCAGTTAATAGAAAATCACTTTATGTGGTATGATAGAAATGAAAAAAAAAAAAAAAAAGAATTCCAACATCCACATCCTTAATTTTATGGCTCTACGAGAGCTGAAGCTTAATCAGAAAAGTGCATATGTGTGTGCACATGTGCATGCTTTTTGTGAGAGCAGAAATGTTTTTTGGCATTAGAGAATGCATTGCTGAAGGAGTGGGACAAACACATGCGAAGTACAGGGAAATGGGCTGGAGCCTGTACTTTTTCCCTTAAATGGGCAACCCGTCTAGTTGCTGTTAGCTGACACAACCAAAGGGGTGTGTGAATCTAAAAGATTGCTGTACGATGTCCAAATAAGTTTCATTTCAGAGATGATAAAGCTGCAATTAAAATCTTGATCATTTATTATGTGAATAGACTCATCCAGATAGAAAGCAGTGGGGTTTCAGAAAAAGAGCAAACACCTCACTGGATTAGCAAAAAAACGTTTTGAGTTTGATTTATATACTTTAACAGCTCTTTAATACAGTAAGGATTGCTTTCTTTGCTTTTCCTTTTTGGGGAAATGGTGTCAAAGTGTATAATGTTTTGTGATTTATGTTGTTCAAAAAATTTTTCCAGTGCATATGCAAAAGTAATATTTTGGAAGCTAAATCCGCTTTCTATCTGAAGTCCAGAGGGGCTTATATGTTGGGGAGGTGCGGGGAGTTATCTAACTAGTGCTTTATGGCTGTGGACAGCAAGAGCTACAGCTTCACTAACGAACTTTCAAAAACTGAGAAAAAGTGGATTTTACTGTAATAATAGGGAATTTTTAGGAACTGGTTTTAAGGCTGCTTCTTTAAAAAAAAAAGTAAAGGAAAATGAAAGGTCATGTGTCCTTGGTAAAAGAATTTTCATTAGAGTTTATCAGACTGCTTGCATTTTTCAGAAAATATAAACCAAATGAATGCAACGGAAAGCAGGAGACTCTTAACATCAGTGTAATCGAACTGCTGCCAACTTGCCTTGTTTATCTAAGAGATCTCTGTGAAAATAAGGTCTTTCCCACACATGCATGAGTCATAGGATGTAATGGGGCTAAGCAGGCTTGCTTCAAGCTTTCTAATGCACACATATCTAAACTAACCTGTTTTAGTGCCTGTTCCTGTAACTAAATGAGATCTAGCCAGACAACAGGAAGGGAGAAGTGGTGGTGAGTTCATGATGCTATTTCAGTGCAATAACCTGAATGCTTAAGGAAACGATGCAATTTCCATTTATTGGGAAAATTACAGTTACTGTGACAACAAATATACACTAAAGAAAACATACACGGTTTATCCTCGAGTTCAAATTTGTGAAAATAGTAGATAGGTTATTCATAAAACCTCATACTACCCGGTTATGTTACTCAAAGTACATTCTTACTTTTAAAATACATAATTCAGATTCTTGGAAAAAATACTCATTTAAAAACCGTAAGCAAGAACATACATGAAAGGGTGGCAAGACACACGTGGCTAACCATGATTGGTTCAGTGTTGAGCTGACAAAAGTAATAATAAAAAAATTAAGCATATACTTATCATGCTAAGCCTATTCAAATCCTTTGCCTGTGATTCATAATTACTCCCAAAATCTCACTTGTCCCACATGTTTAATCACAAACCATCTTGGATCTAAATTTTAAGGTAAAGTTTACAGGAGGTCTTCTGTTATATCTCAATTTTCCCACTTTTATTATTCCACATGATAAAAGAAACCTGAATAGTATTTCAGTAGATAAGGATTTCAATTCCTCAATCTGGTTTAAAAAAAAAATAGAGAAAAATTGACATTCTGATTTTTGATTTTGGGTAGTAGGCAGAAGGAAGGGAACCATGACCATGCTAGATGCCCTCAAGCATGTCAAACAGCGCAGAACAAGATGTCCCTTCTGCACAGAGGGACACACATGGCACCAGACCTTCTGAGTGCCAGGGAAACCATGTTGGTATGAGGCAGCTGGCAGTGGGAACCACTGTTGCTTTGAGTGGCAGAAACGAAAAAAATGAAATCCAAGTGACAAGAGATATCACATTGCAAAGAGTAAAAGATGGAGTCACAGCTGAGTGTCCTCTGAATGGGAGCTGCCACTTACGGGATTCCAGGACCAGAATTTAAGTGTAAGGGAATGCCAGAGGCCATCCAGTCTCACTCAAAGCGGGGCTAGTTGTAGAGTTTGATCAGATTGCTCAGGGCTTTGATTATTTTCAGTTATCTTAAGTGCATCTTAAGTGCTTTCAGGTCTCATGTCCTGTTTGGTTCACAAAGTTTTGAACATGGCTAGCTGAGTAATATTTTGCTGGTGATGATAAACACTGTATTCATATCCATGTGCTGTAATACAAGATGACTGGAGAGATGGTTGAAAATAACATAAATCATGGTCCTTTGGTTGACACTTTCAGAATTGCAGAAGATGAAATATCTGTTGTTTTTTGTTTGTTTGTTTTGTTTTGTTTTTGTTACGTTTGCTGTGGTATATCCTTAAATAAGCATAATAAGAACCAAAAATCTCATTTGTAATTTGCTACCCTAGTTTATATCAGCTATTAAAATGTACTCCCTCCTCCTTCTCCATGACACATTCTGTTTCAAAGCCAAACATTTAGAATTATGCCATTAAGATGACACCTTTCTGCAAATGAATTCTGAAAAAATGTCAAGTGTACTTCATCATTATGTTTTCAGCTAGTCCAATAAACTGAAAGACTGGCATAGAGATAGTAAAGAATAAGCAAATAAGGAAGGAAAACAGAGATTTTGAGGAAGGAAACCCTGGAGACTGCTGCCAGCTGTTGAGTTCACTTTTCTTACTGAAAACCTCTTTCCAATTGTATCCTAATCAGGAACATGGAGCGATACACTTATGGCAAACAAGATTCCTAGGTGGACTTCTGGTTAACCTGGGAAGAGCTTAGGCTCTAGAAAATCTCTTAGTTGTGGAAGCATCTCGATTTACCTGGTGGTGGTTACTGTAGCATAAAGCAAAGGCAAAGCAGTGGTCTTGTGGAACTCAAAGGGGTGGGACAGGCAGTCTTACCATACAGGATTTCTCACACCTATGGTACCTTTCTCATACCTAGAAACAGGTATTCTGTTTCTCTTTAGGGGGATCAGCAAGTAATATTCCTAAAACTGGATGCTGTAACTAGAATTTTGCCGTCATCAGTAGAGACGAGTGGAAAAAGCCAAGGGAATTCTCACTGCCGGTGTTGTACAGAGGTCTTGGATCCCACCGTGTTTGGCTAGAGCAAACTCAGCACTTGCTACAGAGAAGAACTTGAGCTAATATCACATGCACACACAGAGGTCATACATATTACCCTTGGAGCTTCTTAAATACAGGCTGCCCAAATGCAACCATAGGGGTTAAGTTAGTGAGAAAGCTACTGTGATGTAGGAAGATGGGACCATGCTCTGAAAGACACCAGAGTGGATTAGGACAGACAAGAAGTCCTTCAGCACAAGGCCAGCAAGCGTAATGTTTTAAAGCTTAGGGCATCTAAATCACGTTAACCAGATAATAGCATCTTTAATTACACTGCCTTGAATCCATATGGCCAATGGTTTTAATAGTTTATGAGTTGGAGAAAAAATTAACTAAACTGATTTTCCTACTTTCAGAGAATACTTTCCTAACCACAACATTATTTTGTCTTAAACTAAAAGAGGATAGATTTAGATTATGCACTGGGAAGAAATTCTTCACTCACTGGGGTAGTGAGGCACTGGCACAGATTGCCCAGAGAAACTGTGGATGCCCCATCCCTGGAGGTGTTCAAGGCCAGCCTGGATAGGGCCTTGGACAACTTGATCTAGCGGGTGGCATCTGTGCCTGTGGCAGGTGAGTTGGAGTTAGTTGGTCCATAAGTCCCTTCCAACCCAAGCCATCCTATGATCCTATGATTCTATGATTCTGTGATTTTTGAACAGCTTTTATGAGAAAGATGGAGGGGCTACAATGTCAATAGCCTTGAGACAGAATTGATCTATTTGTAAATGGAAATGCAGGACGGGATTGTTGTGGTACATGAGAGGGCTCAGGAGGACATGTTCAGGGCCCGCTCTGTGAATGTGAAAGTTGCCTGGTTCTGGAAAAACAAATTCCCAGCAGTAATACCGGTTTCTTGTCCCTGCTCAGTCCCTGCTATGAGCCACATCACCTATAGCGCCATGGTTCTCTGAGAACTGAAGTACCAGAAAAATCTGTGAAGCTAGCTATGGACAGTGTAGTAAGTTTCTCTTTAGCTCCAGTAGTACAAAGGAAACACAGGAATGTATCAGGAATAAACTGAATAATCTATGAAAGTGTCCAGTAAATACCCTGAATGTAATAACAGTTTGTAGCAGCTTCTTAAGAAATAAGCAGGGCAGGAACACCAATTCTGCAGGCCACTACTGTCAGCTCAAAAAATCCCTCTAAAGCAGTAGCAAGTACTTAAGCATGTGGCAAGCGTGACTGCACGCAAGGAGAGTTAATTTAGATACCTCCAGCATTAGTTACATAAACAAAGACTAAATTGCACTACAGGGAATAGACTGTAAGAGTGACAGGACATCTGATAGATTGCTTATTAATGAGAAACACTGGTAAATTCATGTTTCATCTCCAAAATATTTGTGTCATGTTTGAATTTTGTTGTTTATCCCTTTCAGGTAGTTTTACTATAAAACGTCAGGTGTTAGATACATGCCGTGGGGAGAAGAAGGCTGGTTAAATGGCTAGCTTTCACATCAGTGACTCCTTGTACGACTCCCAGCAAGCTATTTACTTCAGTACTTTTAATAACACCTGGGATGTTACAAGGATAAATATAGCAGTGACTTTGACACCCTGAGATGTTGCAGTATTGAACATCATGTCAACAGCTTTGAATAAGGAGATTTAAATAGCCTTCCTTGGAAACCAGATTCTACTGGGAGAAGTAGGAATAGCAGTTGAATTTATGTGAGTGACAAGAATATGTATTTTTAGAGGAGCTCTCCAGAGGGAAGCATAGCTGTGCCCTGACTTGTGGGTAGCAAGCAATTAGCCATATGCAGCAGAAAAAGGAAAGAGAAGGACCAGGGTTGTGACCAGGATGCTATGACAAGAAAAACATGCCAAAATAGGAGCCAAACTAGTGTCAATACTAAAAGGCTTCAAGAAAAAGAAAAACAGTCCCTCAGATTCAGTTGTACCAGAAGTAATTCACAGGGCAGAGAAAGTGCTGTCAGCTCCTGGGGGTGTTATTTTGCTAAGAACTGCTACGGAGCTAAAGGTAACAGAAGTCCCCATGAGTACTAGTGGTATCGGTGGTGGTCTGTTTGCTTTTTTGTGTCAAAAGGAAGGGACAGAGAGTGTTCAGGACAAGCAGCCTGGTACAAGAGGGAGGGTGCTGAGGGAAAAAAAACAATTTGGTGGGAAAATGTTGGTGCCTTTGAGGGAAGGGGTGGATATGTGGGGAAACACTGTCTGGCACATAGCTGTCCCAAATCAGCTGGTGGTGGGGCATCCCCAGAGCTGCCATGGGGATAAGGACAGGCCCCACTGACCGAGTGTACTGGCTGGGGGAAGAGAGAGCTCCTGGAAAACAGGAGCAGCCTGTGGTGCTGCCTGGCTCCTGTAGGCCCAGCAGGCGGCTTGGGTCTCTAGGCCTGCCCAGTTGGCCAAAGCAATGGTAGCAGCTCAGACGGCTCTCTCAGCAACTGGCATTTTCAATAAGGACTTACTCTAGGAATTAGGTTAACATTACATGATTCATCTTTAATTAAAAACAGAGAAAAAATAGAAGAAAAACAAACAAACAAAAACAAACACCACAGCCCTCACAGCTTCAAGAGTTGAAGGCTACAAGCTCTGGATCTGACACCAGAAGGCCACTGAAAAGATTCCACAATGTATTGCTTTAAAATCTCCTGAAACCATGGCTTTGCAAGCTTGACTCAAAACTTTGTACGAGCACAATTGGCAATACCATTAGATAGGGGATTGAGTGTGGGAGCAGGAAGGAGTCCAAGACTCATCTATTTGCCATGGCACACGTGAAGCAGGCCAAGGTTTGCAGGCACAGCTGCCAAAATATAGCAGAAGGCAGCCCAGGGCTGTCACACTGGCCCTGCCTTGGTTTAATGGCAGCAGCAACTGTGACAAAGGGCCCAAAGCTACTCGAGAGAGAGGTAGGAGATCTGGCATTATTTATTAGTTTACTTGAGAGCCTTCCTGTGGAGGGAAAGAATTGGGTAATAAATTGCCCTTCCACGGATTTCGTAAAAGGAAGATCAGCTCTTTATCGTAAGAGCTTCTCCTGATAGAAATAAAAGGTGCAAAACATGGAAGTCCAAAAAGCCACCACATACCTGGAAGGAAAGGAGTGACAGGGGTTCATCTGCCCTGTACGCCCTGCTCTGCCCCAAGCAGCAGTGGCATCTGTAGTCCTCCCCTGGGACAAGATGTGGGGAAAGGTTGTGGGAAGAGAAGGAAAGCACAGCTACCAAAAAAGGAAGAGTGAAAAATGAAAGTCTCCTGGGTTGGTTATATTAACCTGCAAGAGCAGGGAGTGGAAAGGAAAAGAAACCAGCAGCACCCTTTTACAGGATCCCCAGCTAGCTTTAGGAAAACAGTTATTTTCCCTCAATGTTTCCCGTGGTAACAACATTTTAAGGTCTGCAAAAATGCTAGGAAGCTGTATATGTATTGTAGTGCTGTACAGAAATGGAGCAACGTTTCAGCAAATGCTTTATTGTTGTGGTGAGGGGAGCTCCTCCCCACGTGTATGACAGCAGCACTCATGCTCTTACAAGGCTGTGATAGAGCCTTCATCACTCTTCAACACACTATGTGTCCAGAAGATTTGTTTAAAAGTCTACAGTAAATCGCATCATATCAGTTTTTCGTTTGTTTGTTTTCTGAATTTTGTGGGTTCTGTTTTAGTCTCTTGTGTGTGTGTGTGTGTGTGTTGTGGGTTTGGTTTGTTTTTTTTTGGGGGGGTGGTTGTGGGGGTGTTTTTTTTTTCTTTTTTTTCCTTTTATAGAGAAAGAACAAAGTAAAACCTGCAGGGTTTTGGACCTGCCGTCCCAAGGCTGAGCCTAATATCTAATCTCTAAGCTCCCCTGGAAAGCCTACTTCATTCTTGTTTTCCTGGTATTCAGACAAGGGACTCTGAGAAATGGACAGCCTGTAACTTCGTTTCAGGGTGGTCATTTGGTTGCTTCTTGAATCAGGCAGCTTGAGATGCTTGAAAACAACTCCATGTATCTCCCCCAGAGGATACATATACATCACATCTCTGATGTGTCTAAGCTCCCTTGGCCTCTGTCCAGGAACATCCAGATTTCCTGACTCATGGCAATGTACCCTGTCTGGTTGTACTTCATTAGCAGCAGCTCAAAAATCAGAACAGTATTATGCTGTTGCATAAGTTTTTCCAAGCAGTAAACAATAACACTCCACCACAAGCTTTATTACATTTATCTTGGAATTCAGGATCCCGAAGAGACTGCAGCTTATTATTTTCTTTAATCATTACCCAAAAAGACTTCAAGATGTTATTTTTTAATAAATATTTTCAGGATAGATACGTATCTTATTAATGAAATGTTCTGAAAAGGGAGAAGAAAATCCTACAGAAGCTACAATAAGATAAGAATTTTCTTCCAACTGAGAAACGTGCTTATGATTTTATATTATTTTATCAATATTGTCATATCAGCACTTACGCACTGAAACACTGCAGGCAAATTTAGGGATGCAGAAGCTGAAAATAATTACTAGGAAAAAAATACATTGTATAGGTGTAATAACATACCTCTCAAAAAGTCCCATTCTAAATTGATCTTTACTTGCATTTCAGGTTTTTGTTTTGAACATTTTAAAAGCAGGAACATTATCAACTGGCTCAAAGTAGGCTTGAAAATAAACAGTCTACGGCTATTAATGGGGTTCATTAAAAGAAAACTCTGTCTGACTCGAAGGTTTATTTTGGAGCTACGATTGCTCCACTCCCCTGCTTGTGGCACGATGCAGCTGCTCTTTCTTTAATATTTGTGCTGACAGCTACAGCTGACAGATAACATTTCAGTTCACCCCAACATCAACGCTATCTGAAGGCTCCCTTACTTAGGCTGAAAATGCTGGCTTCCTCATGGCTTTACCTGCATTGCAGCACAACTGTGTGACTATGAAATTAGTCATATCACTCGTTTGTAATGGGGCACATATAGATAGATGGTAACACACTGAAAAATAGGTTCAGGGAGCAAGGTGCAAAGACCGGAGAACCTGAGTGGGTTCAGCGAGAAGGGGACACAGGAATAAAGTAGCCAGTGTTTTACAACACAGTCAGTCGCTAAAAGGCTGCAGTTAAGAGTTTTATTTTTATGAAATACCAGAGGAGACAGGAGTTTTCTAGCCAAGGGAGAACATCTTGGTGTTCATGTAGTCAAAGTGTGAGAGGATTTCCCAGCCTCGGGGCAGGCACAGCTCCAGCCTGGGTGAGCATTATGGCAGCAGCCAGGCCATGTTCTGGGGGAGTGCATGAGCCATACCACGATTGCTGATGGTGCAGCAACAGCTCCTCATCTTTCCCTTGTTTCATCTCCCCTCCCACACTCTAAGAAAATATGCTCCTGGATCTGGGAATAAAAATAATAATGCGTACATAGACATGCAATATGTCAATTGTTATTTGTTGCCATACATTAGTTGTTGCGATATATATATATTATCGAGGTAGTTTTTTATATTCATTACCATTGTTAATACAAAACATATTTTCTCCATCTTAATGCATAATCTGCTAAAAAACAAACTTTGATTTCTCGGTTCATAAAAGTTTTTGGGTAGTAATCACTCAGTAGTACTGTGATGCACACAAAATGAACTTTTCACAAATATAAGACCTTTCCTCCTAGACAAAAAAAATAAAAAATAAAAAATAAAAAATATACTTGTTGCAGAGCTCCCAGTTCTGCCCTTGAGCCTCCAAAGATGTAAGAGAGGGGAAGAAGAAAGTAGAGGATAGGTTTGAGAAGCAGACAGCAAGAGAGAAACCCAGACAGAATGGTGGGAGGGAGATACTGTTCAGTTAGTCCTTTAAAGGATTCCCAGGAAAATTAATTATGATTAAGTCTATGTATATCTTTGTACTTTTTGGATTAATGGTTGAACCTAAAAATAAAAATAAATAAATGCTTTGCTATATTTTTTCAGGATTTGCAGTGAGGCACATTAGTTTTTGTTTGCTTTAAATATTTTACCAGACAGCAAAATACTGTTTTTCTTATGGGGCTCCTCTAGCAAAATTTAAAGAACAGGAAGGCAAGTGGGAGTTTGGAACCATGAAAAAAAAACACAAAGCAACCCACGAAGGAAAAGGTTAGGATACTTACTATGAGATAGGGATTAAATCACAGTCCTCCACCTCCCAGGAAAATACTTTAAATGTGAATTATTCTGGGATGACTGCTTCATTCTCTGCATAGAATATTTTTCTACTTTATATGAAATACTTAAGTATTTACTGGAGCAAGAGCAGACACTTGGGGAGACTCAAAGTTAAATGCAACGTCATAGAGTTTTCCTTACTCCATGCGACCCAACACTCAGTCACGTCAAATACCTGGTTTGAATCATGTGGACAATTTGAACAACAGTTTCTTTCTGTATAGTAAGAACTTTAAACAGTACTTGGCCTTGAAAGGGAATAGGGACTAGTGAAAGAAGAGGACACAAAACATTTTCTTACCATTTTTCAGCCTCACTCTGATAGTACCTCTGGCTTCTTGTGACTTTAGTGTGGGAAAAAAAGATCAGACATAGCAAAAGGAACTGTTTCTCCAGTTCATACACCACATTTTCATTTCTTTTCTCTGAAATTACATACTGAATTTAACCCGAATCTCCTTCAGAGTACTCAAAACCATGGTTTTAGGTGGGATGAGTTGTTTACTAGAAGATATCACCCAGCATAATTTCAGCTGCAGCATCTACTCAGGCTATTCTGCTCCCAGTCCCCCTGCAGTGGGAATCCTCGTGCAGGTGCTCTGGCTTTTCTCTAGGCCACGGGACTTGACACTAGAAAATTTGGAGATTAACTTCATATTCCCATTTCTCTCCATAGATATAAGAAGAAAGCACAAGTCATCACTGAAAAAAAATATATCTACCAGTACAAATAGATAATACAGTGTCATCGTGCTATCAACAAAGCAATAAAACCTAGGTTTCCTGAGCCACTGTGAATCCAGTGGTGATAGTAGATTATGTAGCCTGTGACAGTCTAAGAAATACCTAGAGTATGTACTGTTGTGTTTTAGTTTTGATTTATTCTAAATCTCTTCTTTGGTAGAATTCTTTTTTTCCACAGGCTTATCAAGGGTGGTAAAACTTTAGCATTTTTTCATGCAGTTCGCTCAGTCCAGCAGAATCTTTCAGACTCTAACTGAAGAGTAGTGTTGCATCTATGTAACTCCTAAAACCAAAACATTTATTTATTTATTTATTTATTTTATGGAAAGAAAGCCTTTCTTAAACAGCTTGCATTAAAGCTTCATTGTAGTTTAATAGGTCAGAATTCCCAAGGACATCGCAGAGAAATCTGGCAGAGTGTCAGATAGGTTCATCTTAAAAATGCTGTCATAGAGCATTACAGGCAGGAAAACATAAATTGCAGATGTTATGTTGTTTTTTTTATATATTTTCAGAATGCTGCCAAAATAGGTCATTTGCAGATCAAATAAAGGAAAAAACTTAGTAAGCTTGGCTGAAATTGTTATAAGGAATATTTAGACATTTCTAAGGGCATCTGAAAATGTACTGTCTGTGTCAGCTCACCAATCTTCAAACCCTGTCCTTTTTTCATGTACACTCTAAGAAATCACGTAATCCACTGAGAATATGATAGTGAATGTGAGAACGTACACTGCTTCTGTTTCATTTACAAATGAAAATATTTGTAAAATATGAACTGTGTTAACAAAAGCTGTGTCTTTATTTTAGCATCTTTTAAAAGGTTTTTTTTGTTGTTTTTTTTTGAACACGGAAGGGAATGCATTTGTTGATAGGCAGTCTTATGAACACAGCTAGATACATTCTCAATCTCATCTGTTTAATTCTAGCAAGAGAATTAGTTGATCTAAGTGAACTGCTTCAGTTGCTTTATCTTAAATTTTCTGTGCGAGTCCTTCCTTAAAGTCATGGGAAATCTGGGAAAATCAGGATGTTCCATCCAAATACTTCTGTGAGGCTTACACAGATTTCTCTGACCTAGAAAATAATCTGAAACTCTGTTAACAGAGGCATTTAAAGGATTTCTGTTAGTCTCTGTTTTGTCATAATGCTAGCAAAATATAGCTAATCAGCTCTGAATTAGCAAGAGATAAAAATATGAAGTATAAATGTGAGCAGATATTAAGCTATATTAAAAGCCATGTATGCCAATTGACTTGCAATGATGTTAAGCTGGGACACAGAAGAGCAGAAATACTACAGAGCAAACTTATAGCAAGACGTCTATCTAAGTTTGCCTGACAATTTTCATTAAAATATCTAGTATTGTATGAAACACAGTTGCTTACAACTTTGCCAAACTTCAGTTGTTCAGGCTGGACGTCTGGCTGAGTCTGAATTGTTTTTGGAAGTTCCAACTAAAATGCTTCAAGCATTTCCAAGAATGAGATGAGAAAAAAAAATGTTGTTTGCCCATGTTAAAACAATCCCACAACCATTTTGCTGAAGTTTTAATGTCTCCGTGTTCCAGAGCAATCTACTGAGGTTCAGCTGGGGTACTGCTCAATGGCAAGAACTGACTCTTGCCATCCCTGCGAAAATTATGCCAGGCTAAGAGCCACTGAAAAAAAAACATTTCACGAAGGTCACCTGGCAGCGATTGGTAGCTGAATTCTCAGAATAGCCCGTGTATGCTGATGCCAGTCCAGTTGCTCACATCTCACCTGTTGCAGCTGCCCTGTGCACATGCCGTTCCCAGAAAACACACCCATCTCAGGGGTATGAGGCTAAGCAGTGCCCTTCCCACCGCTGAAGCCACAGTGCAGGAACTGAGGTGATGGACCTTGTTCGTCCTGTTTCAACAATTCTTCCTCAGCACAGCTTGTGACACAGTGGGGAAAAAAAAATAAAAAAGTGTGGATGGCATGATTACCCGTGCCACTGGGAAGGGAGAGTGGAGAGGAGTAGTATTGTGACAAAATGTTGTTTAAGATTTTGTACCTGTCAGTCAGGAGCTCTTTGTTAGTGATAGGTATCATCCACCACCTTTGCCATGGGATGGAAACACTGTACAAATATGCTTCTATTGGCAATTTATTTGGGCCTTCAACTGACTCATTCAGAATCAACATTATCTCGGTTCATGTCTCTCTGTGGTCAGAGCTTTGTCATTGCTCTCTTTGGCACTCACCACTGCCCACCAAGCTGGATATCCCTCCGGGTCTCAGTGTCCACCTTGACTGACCTGCCAGCTATGAGCTCTAGAAGTGCTCTTCTCCGTTCCCTCTCCAACAGCTGCAGCAGCTCAGAGCCCAGCATCACCCATCTGCATGGCACCACACTTCCCTGCAAGGCTGTCTTCTCAGTTCTCCACTTTGGATTTGGGCACGGGGCATGCTCCCGAGGTGATTTGCTCAGCCTGTTTTACTTGTGTAGGAGCAGCTATGGCAGCTGCTATTCCCATATTTTGCCGTGCTCACTGTTCTCCTTCTCTCTGCTGTGCTCCCCCTCAGGAATTCATTCCATCTGACTGTACCATCTGTCTGAGCACTTCTCATTTGCTTGTCCCCCTCTCAAAAAACAGGGCTTTGCAGTTCTGTTGTGGTTTTGTAGAGCAACAATATGCGTTTCCACTTGTCACAGCTGTATCTTTGTTTGAAAGCAATGTGGTAATGGCCATACAGAAACTGTTAAGAATTTATGGATGACACTTTGGCTATGTCTGTTATCAGGAAATTAGACAATGCCAGTGCCAGTTCTCTGACCCTGAGTGCAATTGTCACTCCGTGGTCATACCTAGTCCTCAAACCTCCTTAGCCTTCAGAGCAGGTTGGCTATGTCCAGTCTGCCAGCCCCCAGCAAGGCTGGTCCCCAGCCAGGGCCAGTTCCAGAACCCTTCCAGGACGACCGCTGGTTGGGCTGTGCCAGCATTTTACCCGAGCCCTGGCACTGTTTATCCTGCTAGTTTAGACATAATCCTCATGTCATACTCATCTGAGCACATCGGATGCCTGGGATTGTCTGAACAATCACATGAAACCTTTTCTGCATTATAAAGAAGTATTTTATTATTATTGAATCAGACTTCTCTGAGATCACAGATAGAATGACTGCTTTCCAAGAATATTTTGAACATCCAACACTGGAAAATTCTAACATTGGAAAAAATTTTGTGACGTGTTTAAAACCTTTTTTTTTTTTTTTTGAGTTGGTTTAGGCATTATTTTAATATCTCCTCTGAATGCACCTTTGTTTGCTTTCTGCTGTTCTGCTTTGAATGTCTGTTTCCTTGTCCTCCTTTCATTAGATGAGCTTTAAAAAAAAATTAATACAGCTTGGGGACAAATGTTTCCACCTGAGCTATTGTTAATGAGCATAGCAGATGATACTTTAGTCAGATGAGACAAAGCTAATAACACTCCATTGGGTCTTCTTAGTTCTTCATGGACAAACAGCGCTTACAGCTACAGGCACAGTTGTGCACAGAATTTCTCAGGACTGGCTTTACCTCTTTTCAACAGGAAATGTAAGCAGGGAAAAAATGTCTGCAGAAATGCTTATTTTAACCATATGTAGTTTTGGAGGACTGACTTTTATTGAACTGCAGTTCAATGAGTACCATAAAAAACTCATACAAGCAATTCTAAGCTCTGTCAGAGAAGAGAACAATAATAATTCCTTGATACATCAAAGGCTAAACTGGAAACAGCCAACAAGCCAACCAGAAACTCAAGTAACCAGTTTGTACTCTTGGCTTCATCAGAAGTGAGCACAAAGCTTTAGGTAGTGGCAATGTCACGCTCTGCGAAGCTTTCTGTATTGTTACATGCAGGACTAGAGCATTGGGGTGTGCAGTACCTCATAGGGATTTGATGCCGGCTGAATCCCTTGCCCTTCTCCCCCATGAGAGGACAGAGTCAGTGCCTTAGAGCCCCAGGAGTTGTTCCTTTTTGTGAAGCAGAACCTCAGAGGCAACTCTGTCCTGAAGTGATCACACGAAGTCAAAAACACCACCCCTTTACTTGAATGTTTCCAATGCCCCACATACAATGCACATTTTCTTAACATTAGAGATCACAATTCTAAATCAAAGCAAAAGGGCTTTTATCTGCCAACATCCTTGTTCAAGATCCTTCTCCAAGAGCTGATGAAATCATCTGACATAAAGCAGAGCAGAGGCTGTATTCTTTGCAGAGCTTTGAGTGATGCATAATTTACCAACTCTGCCATGAGAATGGCATTTTTGAACAAAACTGCAAAGTGAAAGAAGACATAATTTTAAAAATATGCTTATGTGGAATTTTAGCTGTGACATACACCATGAACGTTGCTAATGATTTCAGATATTAGACTATTCTGAAGCAATTCAATACACTGTTAAATTGTAACTTGGAAAATGTGCCCTATGTTTCCACTACTTTTATCTTAAGTAGTCTTTCTGGCATAATAAAAATTTGTATACAAATTGTTTAAAACCAACAACTCCAGCACTAATGCAGCTGAAAAGTTTCTGAGAAGCAAATGTTGCATAAATAAATATAATTGTCTGAATATACATGTTATGAAGATCCTTGCTGTTCAAGATACTCACCTTTAATTTTTAGGTGCTTAAAGGCATTACTGAAAGCTTAAAGTTATTACTGAAAAGAGTGCTGTGACATCTGAGCCGTGGCATGCAACTCATTTGCAGTGACAAACAACTTTCTCTACCCTTCTTTCTGTCCATGGGAAGAGTTGATTTTGGATTTAATTGAAGGGTGAGGCAACTGCTTTTGAGATAATGTTTTGCAGTTCCCTGCTGCTCTGTTCTTATTTTCAGGCCCATTAAATACTGTTTTGCGAGAACAGCTTTCTCATTTGAACTGCCCAGTAATGACAACAAATTCTTGTGGTTTAAGGCTAACGTGAGCCAGTTCCAGAGCACCTGCCAGGAGATATGATTTTTTTTGTACCTCAGCTGAGGATACAATTAGCTTGTATAGTTGCAGAGTATGAATGATAGTTTTTATTCTAAAAGTAGAAGTCTTTTGCATTCGGACAACGAAGGAAACATAACATGTACTTTCAAAAGAATTCAGTGAAAGCATCCTTGGTGGGAAAACAATGTTTTTCATGTCAATACTGCAGCGGGATAAATGAGCCTGCTTTCAAGGGTCCCAGCCAAGCCATAGTAATTTAAAAGAGCTGAGCATCAAGTCGTTCAGATTTAGCTCCGCATCCTGTCATAAGCAATCAGATGAAAACAGAGAAGTTTGCTAAATTAGCAGTAAGCCACTGACAAATTTTCCCAAGGTAACGTTTAAGCCTTGCACTCTCTTTTGGCCAACCCCTGCAATTCAGTGAACTTGAAGGAACTCCACAGCATAATTTGCGGCAGCCGGGTACTGCATTTGTGCTCTGCCCTGGAAAAACAAACAAACAAAGAAGCAAACACACAGACTGATGGCCGAAAGCAGATAGCCAGGGAAAGCAAGTACAGGGCAGGGATACAAAACTTATTCTGAGCACTTGCTGCCTCCAGATATTTTCAACTTGAAGCTGATGTGGTTTATCTGACAGCAACAATAAGTGAGTATTTCTCCCAAGTATTTCTCCAGTCTCCCTCCAAGCCATGAAACCTTCTGAATCCAGAGACAAGGAGCTCTTCAGATCTGCTGTTCAGCATGAGAAGAACCACCTCATTTTGTTCATCTGCAGAGAGTTTCTGAAAGCTTGTATAAACTAAAAATAACCAGCCAAAGCGAGCAGGTGCCAGGAAGCGACAGGAGCATGCATTAATTTTCTGCTAGGACTCTATCAGTTGGAAAGGTGTCAGTTACATGCCCTCCTGGCCTCCTACCCAGACATAGACTGAGCTCTGCTGAGTGCTGGATGAGCAAGTGTGAAGGCCGAGGCCCTTGCGATGCACAGAAATGATCAGATACCAGTGGGATTGTTGAGAACAGGTTTCCTGATGAATAAAAAGCCTGCACGTGAATTCTTCCCATGGGGTCAAGATCTAGAATTAGTACTCTAAACTTTTTTATCACCCCTAGAGTGTTTACCTCCAATATTTCAGAGGATTAGAGACAACGGCAGTCCCTAGGGAGGTTCTACTGTGCTTAAACTAGCCATAAATTGGACTTAAAGGCTATAGTGCTGGAGATTCCTTAGTGAAGCCATCTTTTATATCTGATAAACAAACCTCAGTGAAATAATGTGGCCTACTAGGATTTTCTTCAACACCTCTTAGGGCCCTGACATCTCTTCATTGACTGTCTTATGAAATTAGTTCATGACCTTTGCCTTGTCAGTGTTCAGCAGCTCCGTGTAGGGTCTGTGTGCCAAGACACTCCGGTGCTTTTGTTATGTGAATTTGTGTCTTTTAGGAGTTCCACCACAACCACTAATTCATTCCACAGAAACAACAGAGAAGTCATGAGAAAATACGGACTTCTGTTTACTACCAGCCTGGCCCATCATCACACAGGCATGTTGAAATGCTGTTTTAATCAGCTTTTGCTAAGTGTAGCAGCCATGCTTAAGTTATCTTCTCTGAATCAATCCAGTTTTATTGGACATGGAAATTATTTAGTTTATGGATTAGGGAAATCGGCCTATTTACACAGTAAAATGCATATTAGTCATTGAGAAAGAAAAGTAGAAAATGACTAACCATCTTTTTTTTTTTTACAAGACTCTAAGAAAAATCTATAAATTTTCAACTAACGATTAGCATAAGTCAACATGTTACTGTTTTAGAACTACATTAGTGTATTTGTGATAAAGTAGTGGAAAAGTAGAAAAGAGATTGGACATTGCTTTAAATTGTTAGGTGACAGTGATTTATGTTACTTATTATGTGAGAGGAAGAAAATAAGAATTAGCAGTCTGATGGAAAAAAAAATCAAAGGAATACATTTTGAAAAAGAAAAAGTTTTGAATTGCAGATATGTAAATTCAGAAACCACAGTAAGAAAATATAAATTCAGCACATAACATCTCTTCTGCAAATGCATCAAGTTTTCTCTTAAAACTGGTGAGGCCATTTTCCCCTATGTATAAAAAAATGTTCAAGAACATCAGCCTGCTGAAAGCTCATCAGTCTCCATTTATTCATGACAAGTTTGTTTCGGAAAGTGTTTGGAGCACACGGACAGTTTCTGTTCAAATCAAGGACTACTTTTCCTTGAGATAAAAGTAGCAGTTCAAAGAGGAAATTAGATTGTTGAGATGTATATACATGACGTACAATGCTGAGGTAAATGGGGAACTTGAAAAATGCATATCCTTTCTGATTGTATCCTTATAAATATATAATGAGAATAGAAACAGATGCTACGATGAAGGTCACTAGCATTGTCAGCATTAAAAGTGAAACTGGGATTGCTTTGTTGAGAGAAAAAGGTATAAAGGAGTCATGAAGGGAGGATATTGAATAAGGGGAGGCTGAAGATGGATGGATGCTCCTTCACAATGCATGAGTGAACATACATGTGGTAAAAGCAAAAGGCAACAAAATTAGAACAACAACAACCAGAACAACATGCAAAGCTATGTAGACAAACACATACATAAACGGGTGCTTGTTTTTCAGAGTGCTTGATTAAAGCCAGAAGCTTAGTGTGCTTTCAAAAGAATTTTTATATAAGACAGGGAAAGATGTTAGAAGTCAATAATGCAAGTCCTATACCGTCCATTAACTGATGACAGTGGAGAGATGTTTTCCATTCTACTGGATCCTTTCTTTCTGAGCATATCATGCTGAATCTGAAGAGCTGAAACTAGCATTTTCACAAGAAACTGGTGAGAGATTTTTAACTTTACTTGATGAATGAACTGGTAATAACAAACCCACTTTAGGTGGGATTAGGGTGAGTGAGACTAAGATAAACAAAATCTTATGTTTTGGGCATCTTCATAATAAAATTTGCCTTCACTGTGATAATATACTTTATATCAAGATAGCATGCTGGTAATTCCTGTAAAAGTTTTGTCAAGGAGTGGCAGGAAAGCGAACATACACATAGCTGCATTGCAGCAGTAATTTTGTTCCATTCAAGGTGGATGTGTGTCTGTGCATTGAGAAAAAATACCTTTTGTAAATGATTGATTTTATGTAAAAATGCTACTGGCTTTGTCAAAAGTAGACTTTTTCCAAACTTTTTTCCTTTTTTTTTTTTTTTCCCTAAAAAGAAGTTTTCTGCTTTGTAGAAGTTCACGGCTTTTTGCTTCAAGCTCAGCATAAGCTATCTTGTAAGCATGAGAAAACTGAAGTTCTGTACAGTTTCTCCCAAAACAGACAACAGACAGCTCTCTTTTTACAAAATGTCTTTCCTCTCACATGTACAACCCATGCTATGACCAAAGTAAATGAGAAACAATCATAATTCTGTTCCTTTGGCTATATCTTTTGGAAACCCTCCAACATAAAATGCATTAGCACAAAAATGTACTTGTCCTTAATTAATTTATAGCTTAGAGCAGAATACCAGAAATAACACTTGAAGTTCAGATACAAAGGTTTTAAAGTCATGGATAAAATATTGTATGAAATTTGTAATAAACCTTAAATAGTGCTGGAGGGCAAATAAAACTAATTATCAATAATCTTAGGAATTTCAGTGATGTAGAACTGCATGTAAAAGATGTTTATCTTGTAAAACACTTAGATTCTATTGAATTTATTGTCATTTTGGGAGACAAAATTATTTAAGTTTTTCCACTACCCTAAACAAGTACATTTACTAAACTGAACTATTTTGGGGGTTTTGTTTTTGTGTATTTGGTGTTTTGTTTTTGTTGTTTTAAATAGCTTAAAGCATATACAATATGTTGTAATATCTTGTTCTGAAGTGTGCATGCTAGAAGGTTACAGAATCTGTATTATATAGTACAGCTTTATATAGGAACATGGGACTAGAAAGGGTATAATGGATAATCAAATTTATTCTCCTAATATTGTAGAAATCACACTTTATAAATCCCCTTCATAAGTTTATCAGGTTTCACTGTAAGTGTCGTTAGGATTTTTGCTGCTGTTACTGCAACTGGAAAATTGTTCCCAAATCTCAATGCTCCAGGTGAGAACCTGTTTCTACCTTCTAGCACAGAATAAATTCTGGCCAATCTGTGCTGTTGGGTTCCCTTGCCAACACTGTCATGTAGTTTAAATGGCTCTTCCATCTCCCTGATGTTTTCCTCCCTGATATATTTATAGACAGCAACTGGATCGCTTAACAGCCCTTATTTTGCTAAGCTAAACAAGTCAAGCTCTTCATTATCTCTTCTCATATGATAGGTTCCCTCTTCCCCAGTCACCCTAGAAGTCCATCTTTGTACCTGAACAAGTCTGAGGTAATGTGCTACAAATGACAAAGTACAACAGTCTTGTATAATAGTGTAATAAAAGAAGCTATAGCAAACAGAGTAATAATTTCAGGCTTGCAAGGATGTGCAGTGCCAAATATTTAGGAGATTGAGTAAAGGTTTTGAAATCTTCTAAGGGGATCTTTATTAGAAAGAATGCTTTTATCTAAGCAGTTGATTGAAATTGCAGTATAAAATGTTTTAGGGTTTCAAAACTGGGAAATCAATGAAAATCATGATTTGGTTGAGAGTTTCAGCCAGCTCAGTATGCAGTTGATTAGACTTGTGACAGCAATCACGGAAGAAAGGGGTCTGAGATTTTCAAAGATTGTTTCACAATAACTGAGAAAATTCCCGTGAATGCTATATAAAACGTGATAAATCTTTCCTGGAAAAGCCACAGTTGTATTCATATGATGTCTTTAAGAAATTTCAATGGAAGAGTTCGGCTGGTTCCTTGGAGTGAGTGCTGCAGAGTGGGATCCTTGTTGAGGACAGGCACTGTAAAGCAGAGAGACTGTGGGGACAACTGATCCCACCACCTCCCAGGATGGTAGAGAAAGGGATATTTGATCACATCCAGTATCCCCTGGCTTCTTGTGTGATAGCTTCTTGGAAATCTTCAGGAAACTCATGACTCCCAGCTGTTAAGGCTGTGACAGCTATCCGTTGTTTTTTGTTTGTTTGTTTGTTTGTTTGTTTTTTAATCCTTACTGAACCAATAGTTTCATCAAGTCTAATGGGTAGCTTTGTACAGAAACTTTTTCCTAGTTGTGCTGAGCCTGCTGTCCCACAGCTTGGGGAGTCACTGGTGTGTAGGATGCATCTTAGTTTGGAGATGAGAGGGATTTTTTTTTGTACTGAAATCCTTCTTTTTTAAGGAATTAACACACTAATTTCCTTTTAGCTTTTCTCTGTCCTCTAAAGAAAAAAAAAAAAAAGGAATTTCATGATACACTGTAGGAAAAGAGAAGCACTACTTTTAGCTGGTACCCAGGCACACAAAGATCAGTGAAAATTAAATGCTCTTAAAAACACAAGCTATTTCTTAAGTGAGAGCAAAGGGGATTCCCATCCGTGGTTAGGAGCAATTCAATACATGCTGAAGAAAATATATGTCAGGGCACTGCACAGGTGGCCAGGGGCTGGGAATGGTGGGCTCCTGGCACCTCCCTGGGGTCGGGGACAGGCCGTGGACCCGTGGGTGGGCCTGGCTCAGTGGGGCCCATGGCTGAGCATGGCTGGGCTGTGGGGAGCTGGATCCGGCCCTGCTGCAGCCTGACTGGGGCAGGGGGTGACAGCCCCAGGGCTGACTGGGATCCTGGGCCCTTTGGGCCCTGACGGTAAATTAAATGGAGTGGCAGTTGTAGAAAGCATTTCTAGCAGTAACAGGGTAAAATAAAGCCACAGAATTTGTACACGTGTCCATATGATGCAAAATACCACCAATATGATTGAGCAGGCAGTGGTAAGAAGGGAAGTTTCATCAAAGCTGTCATTAGAGTATCGTGGTCAAAACGCCAAAGAAGACTTCATCTTTCCTCCTGCTTAATTTGGTAGCCCAGTCCATGGTTTCTCCCCACCAGGGAGAAAGGGATATGTATATGTGAAAGGGGACAGCTGAGGCAGAGTTTCTCCAAAACAGACTTATAGAGAATCAGTAGCTTCACATCACTATGTTGAGAGTAACAAACAAAAAAATAACCAATTTACATTTATTCATTTAAATTTTGATGTTTACACACCTCATATTTTGATATCATGCGCTTATACAGTTGGTGCATGGGATCAACACCCTCAGCAACGGGCATGGAAAAACGGGGGACAGAGGAGCCCAAGAGGCATCCTGCTGTGAAGGGGTGGGATGTTTTCATAGCCCTGGTGGGTGAGAGATGCCAGGGGGCAAAGTCTGCAAGCAAAGCTGCTGCTTTGGTTAGCCCAGTGGGTGGTTAGGAGTGGTTTTGGTGTGGTTGTATGATCAACGTTGGTGAAATCCTTCCTGAACATCAGGAAGCACTTCTTTACTGTGCAGGTGTTGGAGCACTGGCACAGGTTGCCCACAGAGGTTGTGGAGTCTCCCTCCTTGGGGACCTTCAAAAGCCACCAGGACATGATCCTGGCTGAGTGGCTTTAGGAGTCTATGGCAATGTCTCCTCTTGGGAAGATTTAGGAGTAGCTACTGCACTTAGATGACTTTAAAACTATATATTGTGGAAGCAAATTACTCTTAAGGGCATGGTTTTAAACCAAATCTCCTGTGAGCAAGTTTTTTTGAAAACCATGCACCAAGCCACTATTTTGCATTGAGTATATCAGGTTTTAAAATCATTTAAGCTGATGAAAATCTGGAGTGATTTTGTAAACTCAGAAGAGTCAAGACTCTTCAAATATGAAGTCAGAATTTAGCCCATTATGCCTTGGTCCACTTTTTTTTTTTTTTTTTTTAATTTTAATAGATTAACATGAGCTAGTTGACACAAAACTGTTCTTTATTTCTTATACTTTGTGAATCGCACTGAAATTTAGGCTCTTCATTATGAGTACATGGCTCACTTTCTTTTATCAGCTCTAAATAGTTGCATGCTAACTTTTAAAGACAACAATCTTGCTGCTTTGTTTTTCAAATTAGTTAAACTTTCACTGACTCTTCTGAAGGACAATCTTTTTGTAGGGCAAAAAATTAATTTCTGTAAATCCCATGTTCCTCATACAAATTATCTCCAAATTGCCGTTTGTAAACTGCCATGTCAAATGCGATTCAGAGCTTGTAGGTATAACAGTGAGATAACCCCAGTCCTTTTGCTTGTAGCAAATGTTTTGTGTGATAAATAAATTACTAAATAAATAAATGCTCTACTTTATTCTAGAACTTGCTGTTCAAGACTGAAGTTTCCAAAACAATTTTTCAAGAAAATTTAAATATTTGTCAATGAAATAATCTATAAAGTCAAGTTTAATTTAAAGGGTTTGCACCAGTTTAATTGTCATTACATCTGGTTATGACATCTTTACTGTGTCTATGCTTACATTGCTCATAATCCAGTTAATCATGTTCTGTCAATGCAGAGCAGGGACAAAAGCCATCTGTAAATGCCAAGCTGATATTTACTATTTTGCAAGAATTCACATACAGTTTGTTGAGAAATAATGGGGAAATGTGTCATACACTGCTTTAGCTGCTTTAAGCTTAGACACTATAGTGGTCCTGCTTTATTCCTTAAGTGTTAATCCCCCCATATGTCTGCATTGTTATTAGGAGAATTATATAAATGATTTAAATAGCAGTCGGTCTCTCAGTATCTGCTCTACTTCTATACTTCCATGGTTGTTGGAGTTGTCACCATTGCCCCAGCTTTATTTGCCTTGCAGGCTGTGCAAGAAACTGGTCTGCAGCTCCTGCTGTGCTGCTGATTGCCCAGCTTGGCCAGCCAAGGGAGTCACACACGGGACTCTGTGGACTCTGTGCAGTGTGATTACTGGATGGCACAAGCAGGAGAGCTTACTTCTCTGCGGTTGTTTCATCATTGCATTGCATTGCACTCCATATATTCTGCAGAGCTAGTCTACTCAGTGAGGAACCCAGCATATTAACTACCATTTTTTTATTTCACTTGTTACAGTTACTCTCTTTTGGAAGGAGAGTTTTACTTGGTATTGATTGCTAAGTTAGAGCAGAAAGCTGCAACTTGTGGCACCAACTCAGGGGGAAGCAGCAGGAGTGCAAGGTTTTACTGCCGGGATTGGTATTTCTGTATCATATCTTCAAGTGCATCACCTGGTATATTCTGAATTATGCGCTCTGGCTGTTGAGACACCTAGATAAAGTCAGAGGGAATCTTTAAATTAAATATATATATATATACATTTTCAAGCCATTTTAAATCTGGCAACCTGTGTTTTCCAGCTGGCCTGGTGGCCAGGGGGCTGAGCAAGCATAAGATACTGCTTCTCTGTTTTGTCATTTTTTTGTCAGCCCCTGAGCTTTATCTTTTCTCCAGGGAGCAGCAGGGACCCCAGTCAGCCCCAGGTGGGAGCAGCAGAGCGATGGCACAGGGACAGCTCCATCCTCGACCCCCTCCTACCCCCTCCGGACCTAGATTCTAGCGAAGCCCCTGCTCTGGAAGCATCCCTCAATACAGGTACTGCTGCACACCACGGGCTGCCTGGCCAACACAACATTTAGGAGTTGCAGTTGCAATAGCATGGCTGGAAAGCAACTCTTGAGTTTCCTGCAGATGTCAGCTCCAGGAGGTGAACAAAATAACTTGTGTCATCTGCTGCCTTTCAAAGGCTCATTGGAAATGCAGGGCTGTCAGAGCCCTCAGGAATTGTTGAGGGTTACCAAGGACATCCTGAATGTACAATATTTTCCCTGAAACCTTTTAGCATATTTTTTAGTTCATAATAAGCATCCTGAGTTAAGGAATTAGTGTAAGGATGAACCCTTCAGCAGGCACCACAGACTCTAATGACCACATCGGATGCCTCAATATTGTTTGGGATTTTGCTTATCTTTTAAAAGCCCTGTTGCTAGAATTATATGGGTTATACTATACTCTTTATTTCCAGTTTTAAAATGTCTTGTGGTGCTGGAATGTACCTTGAAATTGAGAACCCAGATCAAAACCTGGAAGGCAACCACTGACTAGTTTTCTAAAAATCTCAGAACTTTAAGCCCAGTATCGTATCATATTTTGAAATGTCTGACTCATTTGGAAAGTTCGGGATTGTGTATATTAATTACGGCCCCAGAAGATCTATCTTAACAATCAGAAAGCAGCTCCATTTGTAGTCAAGGATTGCAAACACAATCTTCCTGGAACTGAAAATTGTACATTGTGCAATTTTTATGGCTTGTATAGCTTTTCTATTTTTAGTGGGTTGAAACCTGCAATACATCTTATAATCCTCTTTAAATTGTCATTCATAATGCTAATTTCCATTAACTTGGCATAACTAAGTTT
This sequence comes from Anser cygnoides, assembly GCF_040182565.1. NCBI lineage: Eukaryota > Metazoa > Chordata > Aves > Anseriformes > Anatidae > Anser > Anser cygnoides. The sequence goes on from NC_089875.1 coordinate 89,236,584, forward strand.
CTATCTTAAATTTATATAGTTGCTATTTTACCTAACAGTGCTACACAGAGAAAATTTTATTTTTCTCTGGCACAAAGCAGATGCGAGTACAGTTTGATGTGTTTCTAGTTAATAGATTTTTAAATCAGATTTAACACAGTATCTTCTGTTTTATTTAAAAATGTGCATGTGTTATGAAGTTCAATATCTTTTCCATTACTTGAACAAACCATTTATTTAATCCTTCACCTTTTTAGGCATTTGGAACAGTTTCTCTGAGGTTTGGGAAAGCCTAATAAAGTTATGCTTTTCAGCTTTTAGGAAGATACAGTGGGAAGAACAATTCTGTTGTGTTTTTTTTTTTTGTTTGTTTTGTTTGCCTTTTTAGAAATACCTCTTCAAGGTACAAGAAATCATTAAGTAACAAGTTTTTATACACAACTGTCCAGTCTTGTTATTGTTAACCTAAATAGAGATAATGCCATGTATTTTGCTACCTGTAGAAGCCAAGTGCACATTTTTTCGTACCCCACCTTGAGCGCAGGGGAGATGTGTATGCTGCTGGCACACCAGTCTGTGGCATAATGCTAAATTCTAGGTTCTGACAATATTTTTATTTTCTAGGCTTTCTTATCCATCTAATTATAATCCGTTAGCTATCTTAAGTCAATCACACGGCAAACTCACAGCTATACAGAGACTTTCTAAATATTGCCATTTCATCGCAGGTCAGTTTTATAGCCCTAGAGCCAACTGGCAAACTACTGAGTGATTATTTTTATTATTTATGCTGTTTGTTTGACATACACTCGATGTAGTGTGGGAGGAATTTAAAGGATATAGTAGGATACGAGCTTTTGAAATTAACTTTGATTAAGTGAGTTACAGAACTTAATGTGGAGGCCAGTAATATTTTGGGTGTTTGACTGAGTTTTACAATTACTCTAAGGCAGTGATATACAAATACTAAAGGTCTGTGCTGATTAAAGAAAACCAGAAAGTGTGACTGGATAGAAATGAACATGAACTGATGAATTTAATTTAGCTTCCTAGCTGATAAATATTTTAATAAGAAACAAGTGCATGTATTCCTCAAATTACAGTTAGTTTAGCAGTCTTTCAGGTTTAAGGATATAAAATATCCTTAATAATTTGGTAAGGAAATATTTATTTAACTTGAGGACTTTGTCCTGACTTTTCTGAAATCCTTTCGAAGTATCCTCAGCATATATTCAGCAGAGGCTCATCTGGCTAGTCTGAGCATGCTTTTCCTGGACTGTCGTGCTCACCAGTTGGCTGCCCTGAGCTGTGGTTTAACTCTCAGCTGGGCAGGTCTGAAAAAAAAAAATATCTTTCACTTCTGAAATTCCTGCAGTGTGCATGTGAACAAATACAGATAAGGAAAAGCTCTTATCTGTGGGCCATGCAAGGAATAGCAACAGGAAAGAGGTTGTACTCAAAGTTCACTTAGACATTTGCATGATGTATAGGAACATGAGAGAGCTGGGAATAAATTGTGGGGGTGGCAAAAAATGAGCATGTGAGAATAGTTTCTGTTACATATTGTTTCTTCAGATAGCTAAAAGAGCACAATAATATGACGAGATGAACTTCCATCCTCACAGGAGGAAAACAGGTTAATCTTCCTTTCTCCAGACCCCAGGTGAGAAGCTAAAAAGCAATAACAATATCATTTTGAGCAATTCAGACAGAGGCTGAATTAGGCTTTTGATCATAACCAGCATTTATACCTCTTGTTGCACATAATCAATGGGATTTCAGTATCCTTATTGCCTTTTAAGATGAATTCCCATCTGTTACAACAGCAATTTGGGAAAGAGAGAGTTTTATTCGAGGTTGTCCCGAGGCACTGTTGGGGAGGGGACCCAACGGTCTCTGCCTTCCTCACAAGCCGCAGGGTTTTGCTGTCCCGTGCCAGTCACAAATCTCTGCCTCCCGAAGCATCCCACTGCCTGGGCCGGGGGGCTGGCTCCCTCCCCGTGCAACCAAGACAGGACGGAGCCGCCAGCGCTGCCCGCCCGACCACGGCACCACCTTGCCAAGGCCGCAGGTCCGCCGCACAGCGCACCGGAGAAGCAGCCCAAAGTAATTTCTCAGTCACCTACACTTCCTTGAAGGCAGCTGAAAAGTATTTAAGTAAACAAATAAGCAATGCTGAGACATTACATAAGTGCTGGGAAAAAATATTTTCTCAGACTGTTATTCAGTAACTGAAGAGAAACAGATTCCTCTTTTTATATGCCACTTTCTTACATGACTTCTTTACCTGATTTACCAATCAGACTTGCAGATGCCTCCCCCCGGCTTTTTTGGGTAATGACCAAATTTTTGGCATCTTTATGAAAAGTCAAGTCAGCCTTTTCAATCTGCATTAAGAGACCCAATGAGGCTATGATATTCAGAGGCACCCACCAGTTTCTTTCAGTAACACTGAGAACCAAATAGCTTTTCTGTCATCTGTCTCCTCATAAGAAACAGGCATTTGAAAAATCTATGATGATTTTTTTTTCAGATTTACCTTCATTGCCAAAACTGAGTCTCTGAAGTATTTCACTTGCTCTAACTAACTAAAATAAAATAAAATCTAACATAGATCCATTGCTTATTGCTGTTTCTGAAATTATTTGTTTTGGACAATAATAGACAAATTCCTCCCCCGCCCCAAGTTTTTCCCTCAAAAGAAGAGTTCAGCACAAGGACTTGTGGCTGGATAGTCAAATGAGCTGCTTTCCTATTTAGGTAACCCAGTAAGAGTGAGCTTTTGGCTCTTTTGGATACTTTTTAGAAACATTGGGTTCTCTACTCCTCTCGGCCAGAAGTGTCCCTGAGACAGCGGTTTGTGTGCTGATGCCTCGTGGAAAATCCACCCCCAAAGCAAAAGGCACTGTTTGTAACTTCATTAATGCCACAGTGATTATAGCAGGGACTGTGGGGGGAAAGGGGAGCATGACTTCTGCCATGTCCTAACTTTTGCCACCAAGTAGGCACTCTGTCAGACGCTGATAATGAGGTGCCAAACATGTGCCCTTGCCTCCCTGCCCAGCAGCAAACTCAGCCTTCATGATGTTGTGTTTATATATCCAGCTCCAGTTTATCAGCCAGCCAACAGAAGTGCCCAAATTAGGGGCTCAGCCTCATTAGTGGCGGCCCTAAGGGGTAAAGCTGAGACCTCCCAGCACTTCCCAGGGGCAGGATGCAGCAGTGTCTTCCAGCCAAGTCCTCTCACAGGGATGCTGGAGCATCACTGGCCTCTGCCCACCACCTTTTTCCATGGAAAGAAAGTCAGGGGATGCTTTCTCTGATAGGCAGGAGCCATGGTGGTCACTGAAGCTGCATGACCAAGGATGGGGACAATACTGAAGTCTTGACATAGCCTCAGAGAGCTCGGGCTCCATTTCAAAGACATTGCAGATTACAAATGAAACCTAGAGCCCTAGTTCAGTCACACAAGTGAGATGCTTAAAGCTGAACAGGGTGACTTTGTGCCAGTGCAGATGATTTTATCTTCATGTAGGCTTGTAAAACACCCACTCCATTTGTAGAAGCTCCTTTTAATATCTTTCCATGGCTCTGAACTGAAATTACTTTCTAAGAAAACAGCTAACATTTTTTTACTCTACCCTAGTGGAAAAAAAAAGAAAACTTTTTTTTTTTTTTCTATTTTGTTTTATATTCACAGTGAGGCAAATGAAACTGACTTAGATTTTATCCCTGTTGAAATTGGATTTTAAGATGTCACAGACATTAAAGCAAGGTGAATCTGGCAGCAAGTAATTTTAGTTTTGTTAATGCAAGACCATGCTGGGGTATTCATTAGCATCTTTTTTCTCTCTTCCTCTGCTACTCAAGGTAGCTATGCTATGTTTTCAGCTTAGCCTGACTTTTTTTTTTTTTTGCTGTGAACTAAAAAGCCCAATGAAGATTTGAGCAGATTAACAGCGAGAGGATGCTCAACCTGTAGATGCAGCTTAACTATTTAACTTCATTCTTTTCAAGTGAAGAAATTGTCTAGGGATTTTGAAACCAAGGCATTAGAAGAGCCACCTAAATATGGTTTCTATATCTGACAGCTATTAAAGTGGATGAGACCATTTTCAATGCCCAGGTGAACTTTCTGAAAGTTTTTATGCTGCTCCCTGTCAGCATAAGGCATTGGTATTATTTAAATCAGGCAGGCTGACATTTACTCCTTTACTTTTTGCCATGTGTTCTTAAGTCAGTGGAAAGCCTGCAGGAGTACTGGGAAATAATGACAGTCACTGGGCTGGCACTGCCAGGAATGAAGTAAGACTCTCCTTTCATTTTACCTCTTTACAAATGGTAATGACAACTGAAGGCCAAGGTTCTCAATAATGCAAGAGCCTGTGGAGCCCCACAGTGCTAGTCTGTTTATCGGTGATGTGTAGCAGAAGAGCTCAAATTTTGTATCACCAAGCTCAGCAAAGGCCGGTGTGAAGTGGGGATGTTGTGCCACCTCTATCCTTCAGCTGTGGTGTCTCTTAGTGATCAGTGCTGAACTGCTGTACTATCCATCAGTACAGACTTAAAAATACACCTCTAGAATAAGTAGTATGCTTTTGCGTGCCTTGACCTAACTTGCTTGAGAAAAATATGTTTTCTTTTCTGTTTTCCCACCACCCTGAGCTTATTTTCCCTCTGTAAACTCAGTATTTATGGTGAGTTGCACTTGCCCTGTGCAGAGCTGAGTAGTTTTCCATTTCCTTTGTTTGTAAAGAAGCCGGCTGCGGAGGAGAGAAAAAGGCTGGAAATTAAGCCGTGCCAGGGCATGAGCATGGATACTGGGAGGTGAATGTCTGTTCTCTTAAACAGTTGGAGTGGTCCATGGCACGCTTTTGGCCTGGCCACTTAACACCCTCCTGAACCATTTGAGAGCATGCTTTGGGAGTCAGCAGAGGCTAGGAGCTATTCCCAGTGGGCAGTGTGGATGCAGCCAGCATGTTATGGATGCTAAGAGGGCTTAAGAGCCTGAAGGATTTTCCAGGACAGCTGGCCTCACAGTCAGAGAGCAGCCCTGGCCATGGTTAATCTCTAGTGTGCGTGTAGCCAGAGAATTCCTTTTTTTTTTTTTTTTTTCCCCAACAAGAATGATATTATTGTAAACCCACCAAAATTGATAGTGAAACTCAAGGGCAGGTTTAGCATCAGAGGCTTTTTTAACTTCTTGTTTTGTTACCAGTTAGACTTGACGGTTCTACCTTTCAGGAGGCAGAACACAGCCCATCTTAAAGCAGGGGGTTAAATTCACCTCTCACCAATAGGCCAGGCTTGCATGTGCAAGCTGGTACTCTATGTCTATCAACAACTGAAGCTTCCCACAAAGAAGTCACTGAGAGAGATTTGGAACTTGCTCCCTGCTTTGGTTGACAGCTGAAATTTGAGATGCTGCAGATGTGTTTTTGCACTGTTGTCTCTTGGAGACACTATTTGTAGAAGATACAGGTCCTCTGTATAATTCTTTTTTTCCTTTGCTGTAAAATCTGTGAGCGTATCTACATCCTAGTTCTTTTTGGTTATTTTTATAAAACAAAAGAAATTAAAATGAGTCAAATATAAAATATAACTATAATTGTTTAATAGCTTCTGTGAAACCAGAGCTGTGCAAATCACAGCTACTGAAAAGAAAACAGGCTTTGTGTCTGGTCAGCAAGAGACAGCAACACTTTCTTGGACCCAAACCCTGAAATCTGCTTTTGGGACATTTAGCTTTTTGTCTTGTCTCACACTTGTTAAAATCCAAGTCAATTTTATAATAAGGTATCATTTTGAAGTGAAAAGTTGAAATAGATTTTGTAGAAAGCTAATAATAGTTGCCTCCTTTCCTAAGAGTGTTCCTTATTTGTCATGTGGTTTACCAAAACACGTTTCTAGGTTAAGGCAGGATTGCAAGGATGACAGATTGACTTTACTTTCCATGCTGTGTTCCCTTGGTGATACATTGGTTTTAGGTATTTTGGTTGGTCATTGTAAGGATAGGGACAAGGAACCTGGAGACAAAGCTGTGATTATTATCAACTAGCTCCTGTCTGTTGCTACTTTCAGCAGTTTTCTGCCACCTTGGAAGCAGAAAAACTACTGTTAATGGAGCAGCGGTCTTTAAAAACTACTTAAAAGAGGTATGGCATGGCTCATGAGTCCACAGTATATTTGATCTTGCAGGTTGTAAGCATGGTTCTATGGTGTCAACAAAACAGAAATGACTAATGTTTACTTAACACCAAAGATTACCCATTTGCAGCAGTGAAGAATCTGTGGTAGGCCAGCTAATCTGCATCACCTCTCTTACCATTTTCCAGGCGCGTTCTGGCTGTCAGATGATAAAACAAATGTTTAGTAGGTTCAAACTGAAACTGATGGTGACATTGCCAGCTTTATCTTCATGTGAAGCTCAAGGTTTGATTTTTCACTCAAAATGGAATAACCGAAAGGGCTGAAAGCTGTAAAAGAAGATGCAATGAACCACAACAAGGCACAGCGCTCATCCAGCCCTCAATGGGTGGCCATGTCTCAAGAGAGATGTTGGGCAACCACAGGCCCCATCAGCTAGGTGTGAGGTATGTGGTCCCAGGAAGCCATCTCCTCCAAAGATTCGTTCAAGTCAGGAGTAGTCCTGGACACAGGTCACTCCAGCAGGGTGTAAACAGGCCGTGAAGAGGGTTGAGTAGGAGCCAACCTCCTCCCATCTCTTTCAGCCCGGCTGAAACGTGCTAGAAAGGCCGCACCGCAGGCAGCTAGCACTCTTGCCACCTAGCTTGCTCCTGGCCAGTCCCTTTCAGCCACTCTGGAGAATAAATAACTAAACCCTCGTCAGACCTAGAGGCATGTTTGTCTAGTGGTGTCAGCTACTTGAGCTGGCTTCTCTGCAACTCCTGTTTGTACTTTCTGGCAGCTGGGAAGCACAGTAATCAAAACACGGATGGAGTGATATATAAAAGTTTATTTTTTTGACTGAATGATGATCTAATAGCTTATCATTCCTCATGTCTCATGCATCCAAGATGTTTTTCCAGATGAAGCCTGGGAAACATGAATTTCTGTGAAACAAGTCTATGTTACTCCTTAGTTCGGTCAGCGTGCATTACTCAAGAAAAAGTGTTCCAGCTGAAACCACAAGTTTGTCTGAAAATGACAAAGTTAATGGAATTATACCAGCATAAACTCTGTTCTTTGTAAAGTTGTGCCATAATTTAGCCAGAGAAGAGTTTATCTTGGAGTTAAGAAAATGGTGTTAAAGCAGTATAAATCTGCCTTAGTGATGACTGGGTTTCCTCCTAGCTCTGCGAATTTCTTTTCTGCTTTCAAGTAGATTACACCTATTCAGAATGGCAACTGGATATGGAATTTGCAAAAATCTTTTCTTCTTTCAAAACACTCACGCTTATCCCTTTCCTTTCTTTTTCCAAGTGAAGGAACTATTATGAACATAATCGCTGGTGAATAGAATCCATGTGCTGTTATGCTCCAGTGTTACAAGAATCAATTTTAGAAGCCATAAAATAAATCTTTGATAAAACAAAAAGGCCTTATAGAATCTCATGCTGTACCTCTACAAGTGTATCTGCTATAACTTTGCTAATATTCCACCCTATTTGCTAGCAGCATAAAAAGAAAAGTTGACCAAAATGGATTAGGGAATAATGAGCTAGCAGTGACTCGATAGAAGAAAATAATGTGTGTCCTGCATTAAAATCAGTCACTGCATTTTTGTCAGACAGCGATAATAGAGACAAATTCTCCATTTTTCTGATAGTTAAAGCTACTCAAATTTATTCTGCCCATGGAACAATGTGTATCAAGAAGTGAGGGAGACACCGTGACAGCTGTCTGTCATTAGGCAGCGTCTCCTTCCTGCCTGGGCTCCTCCAAGCGATTCCATGGCCTCTTCCCCTCTCATGAGCTCAGGCAGTGGATGCAGCTGGCAAAGGGTCCTGTGGGGTGGGAAGGAACCTGCAGAGCAACACTTGCAGTGCAGGCGGTGCAAACCCTGCTACGGAGGTAGCATCAGCAGGAAGATGAACATGAACATCTCGTCTTTGGTGCAGGAGGCTCAGCACATGTGCTTTTGGGTTCTGCTCATCCTAACTCCGGTGCGACAAGTGCTTTTTCCAGCTCCACAAGTGGACCAGATGAAAGGATGAAGGCAGCAGTGGTGTTGTGTAGTAGCCACAAGTGCTCTCCTAGTCTGTATAAGGATTAGGGCCCTATGGCTTGGTTATTCAGGCTGTTCGTTGAGTAGAGAATTGCCCCTATTCACAAGGTACCACTGTGCCAATCTCCAACACTGAGGACAAGCAGCTAACACACACTCTCACAAAAGGAACATGTATAATGTATGATAAGGCCAGAAGGAACAGAGACCTCTCATTGTCTGATTTTGCAGATAAGTCATGTGTGTGAGGACAAGAGACCAGGGGACTCTCTTGACAAAGAGTACAATGATTAGTGCTCCAGTTGCGAATGTTTAGAAATTCAGGAAACTCCAGAACTGCAAAGGGGAGATATTTGTTCCGTTCTTCATTGTATTAGTCATTTGGTTTGACACTCTCCTCTGACCAGCATGACTGAAACAAACACTGGAGTCATCTGCGAAAGCAAACCAAGAATGAGGTCTGCATTCCCTTGGCACAGCATCGCTTGGCTATCGCAGAGTCCGGAGTCTGACACACGTCTGCTCTGTGCAGCATCTGAGTCCAACTGCACACAGCACAGCCGTCAGTTCCTACCAGCTCCTTTGGGAATGCACTGGTACCCCCATCCTTTTTATTTCTTCAGGTCAGTCAAAACAACAATAGTGAACATTTGCAGAGTTCAGGAAAACAGCCTATGCAGCAATACTTTTAACCAGTCTCTGAGGTGGTGTGAACAGTTGTGTCTGTAAATGTTTTTCACGTAACCACCACACTACTGAGGCCTTTGTTCTGTCTATCCTAATCTCTTGGGGCTAAAGGCATCCATCCTCGTCTGGAGTGGTCCTTGCTGAAGACTTTTCAGAGAACAAGGTCAATTTGGTGTCCCTATCTTCCTCTCTTCCAGAAGTCTGAAAAGGTTCTGTCTTCTTTTGTTTTGTTTTGTTTTGTTTTGTTGGTACCTACTGCTTGCAGATACAGACTAATATTTTCTTCAGTCTTCACTTAGAGCATATTTCAAATTACCTTCCACTTTTAGTGCTCTTTGCAGATCAGCAGTCTTTGGGCAGAGATCTCTGCCATATACCAGGTCCTTCTGCACCACGCACTGCCCTGCTCCAGTGGCCTGTCTAGCAGAGCTGCTGAAAGTTGCAGTTCCCCATCATGTAGCTCCCAAAGCCACAGCTTAGAAATAATTCCAGTTTTTACTCAGTAATAACACAATGGCACTGACCCTACCATCAATTGTTAGTCTGTCAGAAACCCAGCACTTTCATGTGATATCTTAATCAGTTAAATCTGCAACTGAGCTCCAGACTACAAATTTACAGCCAAAGGCAACAACCATATCATGGCTGTAAATCAACATAATTTATTTATTTATTCTTGTATTATAACATTGTTAGTATTATTATTATTATAAGGGAAAGCAGTACAGAGCCAAAATCAGCATGTTCAATTAGCAGGAGGGAATGCACATTAAGTTTAAAGAACCCTTTTGCACTATCTGATTCTAATAGCAGAAATAACAGGGCCTAATCTGACCCATCATTTCAGAGCTATAGGGAGAACAAATTGCCGTCGACTGGGGAAACGTTTGGAACAGCATGCAGCCTGTCCTCTCCTGACATCCTACTCAGCAAATTCCTCACAGATTTCCTCCCAGTGTCAGTACAACTGACATAAAGGTTATTTCATAAAATTTTGTGTGGATTGCTAACTTGTGAAAACCGAAGGACCCGTGCCCAAAACAACAGTACAGACTCAAGTAAATAATCATAGCATTTTTCTTTTATGCTTAAAGCTTCACAAACGCAGCAGAGGAGAGACTGAAGTTTCCCAGCCAAGTACCAATACTGTGAGCACATATCGAAATGAGTAGCCAATAAATGTTGAAATCAAGGTGACTGATCACATAAAAACTTCTTGTTTGACTGGCGACTGTTAGGAAAGGTTTCCAGTTTAATGTGCAATATGATGAAGGGTGGAAAAAAAACCAGCAGAATTAAATATTAAATGCTAAAGTCATAATAAATCATACCAGCTATTTCTTCAGCAGATCAGGAATGCTGTAAGACACAGAGGTGTGATCAGGGTGGACAGGAGGAGGACATTTGTTACCAGCATTAGACTGGCAGTGTCCCCCAAACCAATTGTGGAACCTTAGTAAAACAACAGATAGGCAAAGTTTTGGAGGTTTGATATTCGCATACCAAAATAATGTCATGCAACTGATCAGAAACTTTTCTTGTTTATCATGATGCTATCAGAAAAGCAGATGGATATCCAAAATGATAATACTGAGCTCTCATTCCCAACACACAGTGTTTCGGCCAAGATCACTGGTATGTTCTGGCTACTTCACATTGCTCCCAATTAAAACTCAGTCAGTCTTACAGCTGCTTTGTATTCCTAGAGCAGTGCAGAATAGCTGGATCGTGCCATTGACTTTGGCCCTCAAACTGCTTGGAAATTACTATGTCAATATCAAAACTTTGGCCCTTTCTGTCATTATTTAGGCTTGAGTCGACCTGCATCTCTGGCTTCAGCATATGACACCTTCTCATTTGAGTAACATGTTGGAAAATATCAACATTATAACTGAAGACAGAGTAGGTGTCTGCGTAGCACTGATTTTGGCAAGCTTTTACACAAAGAAAGGCTGTTAAGGGTAATGTCCCTGAGAGTAACAGGCTGTCTGCCACACTTACTGTGATGTAAGACTTGGTGCAAAATAAACCTACAAGTGCTAAAGAAATTTAAAAAAAAACCTCAAAGGTTTGACTTCGTTTAGTTACAGCCATAGTCTAATTAGCTGTTTGATGCAAAGCTCCAGATCAATTGGTTAAGCTACTCTGCTGCTGTATTAATGAGTTAAAAAAATAAATTTGTCATCTGTCCTTCTGGGCCTGTATTACCTATATTCATTCAACACCAAGTTAAAGTGCACTTTAAATATGCATTCTATCTAGCAGCTCTCTCTGCTCCCACAGGGACTGGTGGATCAAAGTGGCTGTCTTGAGTTATGATTTGACAGGGTGACACACCAGCTTTCATGAAGTCTAACATACCCGAGTGCATCTGTTTGATTGTGCTGTGCTTGAGGTGGATACTGTGTCTCAACTCGTCATGAGTTAAATTTAAATTTAGTTGTGCACCTTCAGGTTGAGTCATCTTTCTACGGAGAGATGTTACTAAGCAGTGTAATGTAATAATCTGTTTTCCACTGGAAAACATGTGTAAGACACACTTGCAATATTTATTCTTAAAACATGTAGGATGTTCTAGAGCCACGAGGCCATTCACGGTAAGCCATGAAAAATAAGCCATGGTTAGGAGATGAAAGTGGCTGGAGACTGTGGCCCACAGGGACTCAGAAGGAAATACTCAGAAAATACAGACAGCTTGAATCCCAAGTGCTCTCTCCTGAGAGGAAGCATGGTTGGAAAGTTTAAAATCCATTAAAGTTAAACAAATTGAAAAGCCCTATCTGAGAGGAAACATAGTACAATGTTTATTTTTCCATTACAAACCTGAGACCTAAAAGATTTCCTGAGGTTCTCAGGTATTGTTCAGGGTTATAATGGAGATCTGTTTTTAGAAAGTGTAATTCATGTGTTTAATCCAAACTATTTGATGAAAAACACACTGCATAAGCATTCAGGAAGTTAAAGGCCATTGTATACCTGTATCACACATTGTTTGGATAGGAGCTGACCTACAATGCAAGGAATCTCATCATGAAACTCTCTCACTCAAAAACATTGGGCCTAATTCACTCCTCATTCATGCTGCTGGCTGAATTCCACTGAATTAATGAAGTTAAGACATGAGTAACCAATGATAATAAAAAGCCATTCTTCCTGCTGAGTGTGAAACTACCAAAATGCAAGGCTAATCTGAGTAGGAGATTTATAATACTGGCCTACGACAAGTAAGTAGCAAGCCTTAGCAGGCCCAGCATAACATGGGCCAAGCAGATTAGTCAATGTATTTTACGGTTTGCCCCATCACTACTGATCTGCTGCTCTGAGATCCTTATCAGCAAAATGTGCGATGTTAGCGATGTTGAGAAGCATCTGTTTGATTAATGAACAAGCTGCAAACTAAATTCAGAGGTGAATTTAAGTGAAAAGAAAGATTTGGAAGCAGAGGAATATTCCTCATTAGATTTACTGATACAGAAACTGGGCAAGTTTAAGACATACAGACCCTTCTTCAACTTTCTTCCATTTGTTTTGCTCAGGCAACTAAAACAAGATACATCTCTGTACAGATCTTACTTTTCCAGTATTCTTAGACTGTCTTGGGTAAACGAGACTTAAGTAAAAATGAAGGTAGCGGGAGATATGACCATACACATAATTAAGTTGAAGTTAGGCAACATAAATTTCTGGTGGTTTCCCTTGACTGCTATACAAGCAATTTCAAGTAAGATGAATTTTTAGACCAACTTAATTTAAATTTTCACTGCCTTATATTTTACCTCTAAGTTTGACACTGAACCAAATCTAAATTCACTATTGCCTTTTTATTTCATATGGCAGAAATATCCTGATCCCAAATAACAATCAAGGCCACCTACATTTAAGCATGGACAATAATTACAAAGACCTACTTCAACACAGGAAGGCCACAGGATAGAAATATAGGTCCATATATAAGCATGTCTGAATATGTCTTGTACATCTTTTTAATTCTGATAAGTAATGAAATACACACGGTTGAATCCATCTTGTCTTCTGCCATTGCTGTTTAGTGACAGAGAATGAAACTTTACAAGATAAATGGGATTTTAAGGGGTGTCAATATCCCCAGCCAAGTCTGCAGGGTCAAGGGAGAAAAAGGAGAGACAGTTACAGGAGGAGAAAATGGACAGGCAGATTAAGCTAATTTTAGTTGAGTGTGTTGCATGGTTGATAAATCAAAACGGGATGACAGATAAGAAAGAACTGTGAAAAAAATCTGAAGACAAGGGCAAGTTGTTTAACTTGATATTGCTGAACAGCATCCAGCAGAAGGAATCATCTTTGATGAAGATGATTCACAGAAAGGATGATTTTAGCAGCTGTGTTTTATGTGACACCAAAGCTACGTTACTTGTAAACTAAATGGTCCCAGGGCCCCATTCTATCCGTGAGGTCAAATAGCACAACCTGGCCATGCTCGCACTACTGAGCTCTTGTGTTCCAGAACAGGGGGGCTGCATCTGCACTGTCTTTTGGACTGATCCCTGGTGTGGGACGAGAACTGGCTGGGAGAGTGGCAGTTCCCCTGGACCAGAAGTGTGCCAAGGATCTGCAAATAGTTTGATAATACAGAAGGTCAAGTGTCAGAGCTCAGTAACATTTGCTTCACTGATGTCCTGGGATAGACATAGCCTAAGCGTGCAGTGTAGGTGCTTTAAGAGAACAGAGACGTGAGTGTTCAATAACCAAGACCTAACATTTTGCAGAAACAGTGAATCTTCTGGAAGGACTGCTTTGATCATGCCCATTTACCTCTTAGTGTTTTCGTGCCTTCTTGCGCTTCTTATTCAAACTTCTTTTCAGCTTTCTTTCATCGCACTTGCAGCCTAGTAATCTCATGCAGTATTTATCCTAAAATGCAGTTTACCACTTGATTTAGTCTGCATTCCCAAGTTTTCTTAGTTACCTGGAACAAAACCAGTGCTTCACTGAGGGGAGCTATAGAGTGACCATTGCTTATCATGCGTTGTCACTCCACTCTCTCATAAAGAATTTATACATAGGGAACATACTTTTTGAAAATTTAAATTGCATTTCTGCCTTTCAAGTAAACCTCGTGTTAAAATAGGGCCTACTTCAACAAGCTGTTTTGTTCAGTAGTGGTTAATTGCAAATGATCAAAACGTTGACTTTTGGAAAGGTCACCCTGGAAAATGTTTGTTATTATTTTCCTGCATCACTTTAGGCTCCATACATTATAGCTCATATCAGTGTCCTGGCATGCTGACAAGCAGGGTTACTCTTACTTTAGGACTCCATTAAATTTATAATCAGTGCTCTGGATTCACTGTCTGCCACACACAAAGTTACTGAAAAATTTGAGCTTTGTGTCCCCTTCCTTTGAGCATGACAGTATATTTCTGTATTTAGAAGACTGTTGTTCTGCCAAAAGGCAGTATTTCTCCTGTGGCTTTTTGTAAATAGTTTTATTTATAAAATGCACCTTTATGTTTCTTTCTAGGTAGGGATGAGATCCCGAAACCAAGGTGGAGAAAGCTCGTCTAACGGGCACTTCTCCAATTCCAAGCCTGTCATCAGCCATGCAGAGAACGAAAAACTCCAGGATGATGCCAAGAAAAAGAACAAACCTCATCGGAAGGAAGATGAGGTCATGGTTTCAGCAACTGTCAAACGGCACTCAAGATCACCTGGGCCTAGTGAACGAAAGAACAAGAAGTCCATAGAGCTCTCTAAAGAGGACTTGATCAAACTCCTCAGTATCATGGAAGGAGAACTGCAGGTAAGCTAAACAACTTTTTAAACTGTATTTTCTATTTATCCATATATTTTTAGGCTGTCCAAGAATCTTGGGGCTCAAGAGACAGTGACATGCAAATGTAAGGCAAAGGACCATAAGGAGAGAGCAGTGCTAGCTGGTTTCTATCAGGATAGTCACAGTTTTAAGTTCTGCTTTATTTACCATGTCTATCTGCAGCTGCCAAAGCAAGTGAAATTACAAACACCTGTCAGAAATGATGAAGAAAGGGGAGTCTGGTGGTTTTGAATGCTTGAAAAGAGGCACAAAACAACCACAGGAGAATCAGTTCAGAAAAAGACAAGCAAATACAGTGAGTGCAATTACAGTCTTAAATACAAATACTCAAGGGAGAAATCCACAAGTCTCTAATACTGGAAAAGGACTTAAGATGGCCCAGGACCTTGTGCATACTCACGAGTGTTGCTCAGGTCTCAGCCAAAGCTCTGCCTGTCCCACCTGACCTCCAGCACTCTCTGCACATCCCCTTCCTTGCAAAGGCCCATTGGTTTTCTTTCCTGGAGCAGTGCTCACTCGGAAGTTTTCTCAGTTGTCCTGATTTGCATGTTTATTCAGCCCAGTAATAAGTCTGCTACGTGAGACAGCTTGGGTTTGTGTTTAACTCACATCCCCCTAATTTCCATCCAGTTTCAAGGGTTCTCTTTAACAATAATAAATCACTGAACTCTCAGGAGTCTCAGCCATTAGGGAAAATGCAATTTCAAAATGAAAACCTGAAACACAGTATTTGAAAAAGTCAGTGTGAAGAATTCTGACTTTTTACAACTTATCCCCCTCTGCATTAGGACTGCTTGCCAAATTTATACATTCTTTTGTTTCCACTCTAATGCTATTTTTCAGTGCATCTGTGGACAAGCAGAAAAAACTTGCCCAACTTGTGTGAAAACATGCTATGTTGTGATGCCTTAATTCCACCTAACCATCATTATTTAGCATTTCATATAAGGCTTTACTTTTTCCATGAAACCTGCATTCAAAAAGTTGTTACTTCAATTTTGGATTTTTTATCATTTTATCTGATTAAGGGAAGCAATTGTTTTAGAAGTGATCCATTAATTTCTTTGGCATATGAGTCATCTGAGTTATACCATTACTGCAACTTTGTGATTTCATCTCACTTCAGGTTGTCAGAAAGGACTTTCAAGTTTCGGGAAATATGCATTTAAAGTAAATAGTTGTGTCACAAAGACCAAGAACAGTCATTTGGCAGTGAAAAACTGGGGAAAAAAGCAAAAAAATCTGTTGAATGCAATTTTGCTATGAAAAAAAATTGTATCATTATAGAACAGTAGTCATAGCCATAGTACTTCATTTTACTTTATATAAAAACTTGTATATATTAATTCCTAAAATATGGAGCTAGCATGCAACTCTGGGGGTGAATAGAGCCAAACCTGATTAAAAAGATATTGTTCTCATGTAGTTCAGAAAGATTTACCCTGAAGTAAGTACTCAGCAGTGTGCTCAGGTGGCCAAGAAGGCCAACAGCATCCTGGCTTGTATAAGAAGCAGTGTGGACAGCAGGTCTAGGGAAGTGATTGTCCCCCTGTACTCGGCTCTGGTGAGGCCACACCTTGAGTACTGTGTTCAGTTTTGGGCCCCTCACTACAAGAAGGACATGGAGGTGCTCGAGTGAGTCCAGAGAAGGGTGACGAAGCTGGTGAGGGGTCTGGAGAACAAGTCTTACGAGGAGCGGCTGAGGGAGCTGGGGTTGTTTAGCCTCGAGAAGAGGAGGCTCAGGGGCGACCTTATCGCTCTCTATAGGTACGTTAAAGGAGGCTGTAGTGAGGTGGGGGTTGGTCTGTTCTCCCACGTGCCTGGTGACAGGACGAGGGTGAATGGGCTAAAGTTGTGCCAGGGGAGGTTTAGGTTGGATATTAGGAAAAACTTCTTTACCGAAAGGGTTGTTAGGCATTGGAATGGGCTGCCCAGGGAGGTGGTTGAGTCACCATCCCTGGAGGTCTTTAAAAGACATTTAGATGTTGAGTTTAGTGATATGGTTTAGTGAAGGACTTGTTAGTGTTAGGTCAGAGGTTGGACTAGGTGACCTTGGAGGTTTCTTCCAACCTAGACGATTCTGTGATTCTGTGAAGTCACCTTTGTGGTCTTTAAAGGGGATGTGAAGAAAGTCACTAATACTTCCTGGGTGACAATAAATGTGGTCTTTATTCTTATCTCTGAGTAACTCTCTTGTTCAAGAAAGGTTTCACATGGAGCTGTGGCTCTTCGCCCTTGTCCTCCACTTCATAGCCAAGTTATACAACCTTTAAAGGGCTGCCCACATTCTCATTATCCCTATGAGGAAGATGGAGATAACTGCCATCTGCTGTTAATATGGGCTGAAAATCCTCACCAAGGTTATACACGCATTGTCCCACACAATACTTTTAGGGATGTTCCTACATAGAAGCCCCACAGAGATGTTAGGCTGCGCTAAGGCATCCCAGCGTCACAGGAGGCTTCTGAGGACAAACACGCTGACAGCTGTAAAGTGCATCTCCTCTTCTGCTCCCTACAGACAGGAACAAGAATCATTTATGTTTTTAAGCCATAGGAGATTTTAATTTCATTTCAAAACCCCCTGTTTGAGGCAGTTATTTACCTGGTACCTGTGTTGAACCGTTACTGAAGTGGGCAAGCTGCAGCTCTTTGGCCTGAGATGAGAGCCCGGCTTTGACACTGCAAACGACGATGAGCCAAGGCAGACTCCAGCCAAGTAAATACTCTGGTATTACCTCCTGGCTGTCACAGTGACCTAATACACTGAGTCATTTTGTGGCTTTTCATTTACAGATCCGTACAGACATCACTGGTGGCTGCCTGGCATTTTGTTGGACTGGCAAATCAGACTGTGGGTTTATTTTGAAGCCACTTCAATATTGGCAAAGCAAACGGTGTACAGGCACATGTAAGGAGATTTTTGTTTTGAGAATAACAGTGGGCCATACCTATAGGGTCATCCAATAATTTCTGAAGAAAAAAGTGCAGTAAAATACGCTGTTTACTCAGCAGCCATCAGCAGAAGAGGCCTCACATCTGCACTACTGAACAGTGTGCAGGGTGATACTGCCTTGCACACTCCAAACAGTGAGCTCAGCTGGGGATGCCATGGTCATGGCAACCATGGGCTTCAGCAGATTAAATTAAAATCTCTACATATGCTTCGTGTGCTTAGTTCACTATTATCATCTGACATCATAGCAAACACTGTCACAAGCCATGTTGCTCCAAGTATCAGTTCTGAGTCCTTACTTTGGGACCTGATCTCCCAGCTGTAATTTTGAAAGGTGAAAGTGCCAGTAAACTGTGAAGACATGTCCCAGCAGTGATGTTTATGTTTTTTTTTTTTTTTTTTTTTTTTTTTTTTTACTCTTTATTATAATGACCTCAGGTAGCTTGCCTTTGTTTTAGCTTCCAGTGCCAAGTTGGACTTGGCTTTGCCTGTCGTCAAATTTCTTGGCTGGGCCCTGTGCTCTTACTGCAAGTAGAGAAGAGAAGGTTTTCATCAACTGCTGAGGTCACTGGGGCTTAGGCCTTATTTTGTAAGAAAACAAAAGGGGAGAAAAAGTATACAGAAGCTGCAGTGATGAAAATGTGTCCCAATATACATGGCAGGAGAGCTCTTAAGTACAGCCTCTCTGGAGGAGAGCAAGAAGCAAATGAACTGATGACAGGAATTGATTTGAAAGGCCTTGTAGCTCAGTAGAGGGTCTTTTTTCTTGAGGGATCCCACTGCTTGTATAATAAACCAGTGATTACATGGTCTCTAAACACGTATTGGATACACAGAGGTAAAAGACCCATGAAGGTGTTTTCTTCATATATATGGAAAAAAAAAAATCTGATGCCATTGGAATAAATTGGACCATGAACCACGGTGTTAATTTGTCTGATTGTTGCAGTGGTTTCAGTCAAACCAACGTGTAATTATTACTAATTGCAAAGCAGCACAGGCAGCATGAATCTCTACAATGACTACATAATCCTATCTGTGGTTCACAGATTCTTGTCCAACAGCCCATGTATTTGTCCTGTATGCTTTCTGAGCAGTGACTATTTTTCTCCAGCAATATCAGCACTGATTTTCAACATTTCCTGATTAGGGGTCTGAGAGGAAGTGAGGGGCAGTATTCATACATTTTTGCCATGCACTCTTTTATTGCATGTTCAGGGAAAAAAAATTAAAAGTTTGTTTACAAACTACAAATTATTGAATTTTTCAAGAAAAATCATTCCTTTGTTAGGTTCTGTGCCTGTTGCCAGACAGATGAAACTTTAAGTTTGGGAGTCAGTTTTCTATATTTCACGCCAATTAAACCAGGACCAACTTTTCCACTCAAGGCCTTTGTTATAGTCTGTGCTTTACAGCATTTCTGCAGTGCAGAAATGGCCTCAGCCCCTGCAGCTCAGCCACCCGTTCTGGTGCCTCACCCAGTGAGGTCCCTTGCACTCTTTAGGACAGATGGACAGGTTTCTAGCTTTTATTTGACAGAGCCAGGTAGAGATTGCCTTCAGGCTGCTTCCAGACATTCTCCTTGACCTGGGCATTTCAGGGGAGGGTTTGCAGAGGTGGTTGAGGGCTCTGTTGTGTTTTCTCTGGGAAATACTTAGGTACAAGCGGCTGTACATCCTGCTGCGAGGGAAATCCTCTCTCATAACAAACTCAAATAGCTGGTTCCCACATGGGTAATATAGTAGCTAGAGCATGTTAACATTTTAAAAGACATTTTAGCACTTTACAACCTGCCTTTCTATCAGAAGACTAAGCTTTGTAAATGTAAAGGGTGAAAGGAAAATTATTTCCTGTTTCCATTTTCTGCTTTCTGCTTTCTTCCCTTTTTATATATGTACATATTTTATTAAAACATTTTATTCTATGATAACTCTGTTCTGTTCTGTTTCCTAAGAGAGGCTTCCCCTCCTTCTTTTGCTTTCCTTCCCTTCTTTATTTCTCCAGTTATGACCTTTTTCCTTATTCTACCTTTTTGTCACTTCCTAACTCAGGTTTTCTTCATCCTCATACTGTGGATGCATTCACTGACCCATTTTCCTGAGAATCCTTGATGAAAAATTGTAGATCTGCTGAAAATCAGTTCCCTCCCACTAATTCTTTAGACAACCACTTCATTTAACCTTTGTCATGAGTTTATCAGGATGTGTTATAAGACTAGGTAGGTTATTTACCTTGATTACTTCTATTGGAAAATAGTACCAGAACTGAAAAGCTTTGATGTTTAGCAATTTTTTCGTTTAATTTCCAGTCCAATTGTAATTATGTCCAGTGACATCCTTATGAAACTGTGCTATACACCAATCATGTTTTAAATAGCTTACCTCTCTCTCTACTGTTTAATACCTGACGTGTTTGTAGATGGCAGTCACACACCTTTTGAATCTTCACTGTGCTAGCCTTGCCACCTTTGTTTACTCTCCTCTAGCAGAAGAGGCTTCCTACTGTTTCAATTGCCCCTTGATCAGTGCCAGTTGCACTCTAGCTTCATCTTTCCTAAATGTCTGCAGCTAGAACTGCACAGTGTCCCAAACATTGGTTTTCATATTTCATTTTCTATGCTGAAATGGCTTTACTTGGCCCTTCCATCCCTTGATAATATGATTGATATATGAAATGGTTTGACTCTGTTGCTGTAGTTATATTATTTTCTCTCTGTCCCTTCTTCCTCTTGCTGCAATGTGTAAACTTTCATGCAATGCCTTAAACTGCTTTTGTTTGTTGAACTGCTTTGTCAAGGAAACCTGAGTTTCCTAAGAAATTGAAACACTGTTGTGACAGACATCTCGATATTACTTAGTTAAAAACACCATACAAACTCCTTTTTTCTTCAGAGACTTTCTTGATACTCTTGAATAAATACAACTGAATACTGAGTTCCCCAAAAGCTCAAGCTCTGGATATACTCTAGTTAGGTGGGTGGAAATCAGAAGTGTTTCTTTTGGGAAATATTAAAGTTGCAAGAGAAATCTGGGAAAACACGCAACACCGATCCAGAGGGAAGAGGACAAAGCACAGTGAAGAGGAAAGAGCTTCTAAATGGTCACTAGCCGTATCTCCCAGTTTGAGAAGCTGTAGTTACCTGTAGAGAAGCTTGAGTAAGTAAAGGATAGGTAAAGCTACAGAAAAGTGTGTGTAGAGTAGCTTTGCATAAGAGTTTGTAACTGTGAAATCTTGTTAATTGGATTGAAAGAGTTTAGTATTTTCTGAACATATCACACAGACAAAATTCAAATTCCCCTACAGAAGAACATTGGTATAGACAGAGCTACAGGGAAAAAGTGAGGATGGGGTTAATCTGAGGAGAGAGAGGTGACTTAAGGATAATAGAGTGAGAGTAGAGTTTGGGCAACAGAAGAAAAAGAGTGTAAGGAAAGGGGGATGCAATAGTGATAAATGGATCTGAGCTAGAGATGTGGAAAGGGGATGTAGAAATGACAAGATGGTCAGGAGACAGATGGTATCCACATTGCATCCTAAAAATGCCTGGCATATGAATATCACTACAAGGAGTTAAACGATTCTCTCCTGTCTGACTGACTCCTTGTTTGTTTGCGTTTTCTTGGTGGAGCAGGCTATTGGAGGACAAAATCTAGAGTAGATTTCAGACCACAAATGCTCTCTTCTTTTTTTTTTCATTGAATATTTTATAGCCAGAGATGAATTTTGCCTAGAATAACGTGTTTTTCTGCAATTTACAATCATCGCTGTGCAAAACGCAGGAAATACAGGGTTTGCCTAGCAAGTCACAGAAATTATGAATTTTAAAATAGAATCCTGCTGGTTTATGAGAGAAAAAGAAAAAAGATAAGACAATATACTGAAATATAGTTAAGTTGTGCTATTCGGGCAATTTACTACTCCCTTTGAAATCAGGGGCAGAGGTACTATCAATTATAGTAATGAAAAAATCACTGAATGGTTAGGGTTGGAAGGGACCTTAAAGATCATCTAATTCCATCCCCCTTGCCAGGGGCAGGGACACCTCCCACTGGATCAGGTTGCTCAAAGCCCCATCC
Source organism: Anser cygnoides (assembly GCF_040182565.1). NCBI lineage: Eukaryota > Metazoa > Chordata > Aves > Anseriformes > Anatidae > Anser > Anser cygnoides. The sequence continues at coordinate 89,258,282 of NC_089875.1, forward strand.
AGCCTGGCCTTGAACACCTCCAGGGATGGGGCATCCACAGCTTCTATGGGCAGCCTGTGCCAGTGCCTCACCACCCTCTGAGTAAAGAGTTTCTTCCTTATGTCTAATCTAAATCTACCATTTTTTAATTTAAAACCATTACTTTTTGTGATGGTTTTGTGATGGACACTTTTGTGATGGATACTATCATCTCTTTGGTAATAAAACTGCTTTAGAATTACATGTTTTTCAAAGTCATTATCCTTAATAAAATGTCAGTATCACTGGACAGCTGTAGGCTGAAAACCACTTAACCACTTCCACAGAGAAGTTTTAACATCCTTCTCTGCTAATGCCTGAGCTGCACTCACCAGAGCTAGATCTATCATGTTGTTTAGACTTGGAGGGTCAGCTGGAGAGGAAGGAATACTGAAATAACTGTCTCTGATCCATTGAACATCTTGTCTAGAGGGGAGGGAAGAGGATGAGCGGCTTTTTTTTTTTTTTAATTAATGTACTTCTGTACAAAATGTAACAGAAAGTACTGCCCCAGATCAACTTTAAGTTTTGGTCTTGGGATCAGTGTCCTTAACCGATCCTCCTTTGCAATCTTCTTCAAATCATTTTAGTCACCTGATGTCACTTGACTAGGTTTTTTTTTTGTTGTTTTGATTTTTCATTTACTTAATAGCAATTGTACACTCAGTGCAACAATAATGAGAACATCTATGTCATTTCTCATTTTCCTGGGAAAAGGCTCACTCTGTGGGAAAGAACATGGCCAACCCATTTGTGATAGATGCTAGATGCATGGGCTTTCTGGCTTTAAAATATCTGGGATTCTCGGGAGATCTTGCAGTGAGCATATCTCTTATGTGTCATACTGCTGTCCGGTCCTCTGAGTCACCAGTTGTTAATGTAACATTTCAGTTGTAGCTAAGTCTGTTTTTATTAACTTTGCTGTCCCTGTTGTGTATTTATTAAGTTTGTGTCTCCTTTCTCCAGCTGACAATCAGATAAGCTCTTGAGAGCAAAAATGATTATTTTCCATCCAAAATGAGTTTTAATAAAAGCAAATATAAGCCTTTATATAACAACTGTGAGAACATGGCTATCTGAGAAAGTGTCTTGTTTCTAGGGTTAAAGGCTCCACCTATTGGTTGACTAAAATGAGAGAAATGCAATATTTCAATATAGAAAACGGCTGGTCCTACTGAACATCCTGTGTCTTGCCACATCTTTGCGAAACTGCTGGCTTCAGTGTAGGATTTTGCATGAGGGCCAAAGTAAAACGAGCTCAGTGACATATTTCTGAGAGCTGTGCACACACGGCACTCAAACTGATGCAGGGCTGAGAGATTATTAGAGGAAGTCCTTTTCTAAGACAGGAATGGTTTACATTTTTGCAAATGAAGAGTTTCTTACCCTGGAAACGACTGTTTTTCTTTGGAAAAAATAAAAAATAAAAACAACATAAATTCATCCAAGCCAGCAAAATTAGTGGAACTGACTCACCCAAGTACAGTTAGAAGGTAACTTCCAGGCATTTGTGGCCTTTACGTTTAGACAAGATGGGAGCAGAAATGTTGATGGAGTCAGCTTTATAATGAAAGCCCATTTCCCCAGATTGCCCCAGGCAGTTTCAGCAGTTCAAGAAAAATGGCAGTTTGAAAGCTCTGGTATTGTTCCTGGGAATGCAATGGGGAGATGGAGAAGGGAGAGGACATCTGAGTGAAGCCTGGGGAAGACAAGAGGAAGGACGGATGTTGAGCACAATCAGGGGGATTCTGGAGAAAGCGGGAGGCTGTGAGGACATTGTGGGCATGGGCAAGAGTCCTCATTCTGCACCTTTCATTGTCTGCCCTCGCTAAGTCACTTGTCTCTAAGAGCTCGCTCCACTTCCCTTGTCTCCTCTGACAATTCCCCTGCTCAAGTAATTGGCTTTGCTGGTAAGTGCTCGCTGTAATGCAGCCCTACTATTCTTGTCCATTCATCAGTCATCAGTAACTTGAATGCATATCCATGGAGCACAGAGCACTGAAAAACAGCTTGTTGAGGCCAACAAAATGCTTGGACAAGAGAAAGTTGTGTATACAGTTTATTACACATGTATACATGCTTGCCGCTGTTGGTATCCTGCTCTGAGTTAGGCTCCAGCCTCTGCAGAGGAGGCAGAAGGATTTCCTCTGAACTTCATCATCCTGACAGCTACAGCCCCAGTGGCACCAGCTTGTCTCTCACTCTGACCTGCTCCACGCACGCTTATTCCTGCCAGAAGCCAGCTAGATGACTGCAGAAAGAAATACCTATTTGGGTTTGTTCCTCTTGGAGGAACACCAAGAGGTACTTACACTAGCATCTTCTAGTACCTACCTGATGTTCAGGTCAAAGCATCTAATTTCAAGTGCTTCAGATCCTTATAGAGTCAACAAAGCAATTCCAAAAAGCACTTTGGAGAACCTGAGTTGCATGTCTAACGAAGAAGCTTTTTAGTTTCCCATGGACTTCAACAAATTGGACGGTAACATAGAAATACATAAACATGGAAGAAATAGAGGAATACAGTGAAATGAAGAGAAGAGCAATGATATTGATGTCACAGTGCTGTATTTTTTGTAGCATTCATAACCTTAGAACCTGGGGATCTTGTATGTATTTATGAATTAAGCCTCATGGCATTTCTGGGAAGTATTATTTCCTTTACAGGACGGAAACTGGAGCATTGTGAAGGTTAAATTAAATGTGGTAAGCACTGGAAAGAGGTCAATGGACAGAATGTGGATCTCTTGAGTTATGGTCCAGACTTGTTACTATAAGATTAAATGGAAGATTATAACACAAGAAAGAGGAATAGAAATGCTTTTCCCGTTATTACCCTTTCATAAGTCATCTTTTTTTTTTTTTTTTTTTTCCCCCCTCTCTTAAATATGTGCTAACTGATCATAAAATAATTTGTGGTTACAAAGGGAAGGTCTCAAAGGAAGGCACCTTACTACACGAGTCCAGCAATACAACAACACCTTAATGTGTGTGAAACATGTTGCAATTTTACTGATTTCCTCTACTGCTAAAGTGCCTCATGATCTGCCATTCACCTGGGATGTGGAAAGCTGCAGATCATTTCCTTAGCATGAAAAAGGCAGAACAGGCCCTTAGCCATTGGAGCTTTCCATGTCTGATTTGACGTACCACAACCAGGGGGTCTCCTCTGCCTTTGCAAGTGTCGTGGTGACTCTGCCAGCTGCTCAGAGATCTTAAGCTGCTTTGTTAATTACCTCATTTATTAAGTTGCACACCACAACACAGCAGCCACATACCAGCCCTGAACTGTGAAAGCAGTCGTCTCTGTGCTGGCGTTAACTATTCTCCCTGCTCAAGTGTCCAAAAAGGTGCTTTAACAGATGTTCCTCCTTCTCCCTGCTGGCTGCTTGCATCAATGCGGGGCCTCCGCTTGCTGCCGGGCTTCAGGTCATGTGCAAAATGTTATTATACGCTTAAAGTTGGCTGAGACATATGGTCTGAATGGCTGGATATGGTAAACCCTAACCAGCGGGGTTAGACCTGGCGGTGCATTCCTGAATCATGTAAAGCACATCCCAACATGCAGATTTGTGCGCATAATTGAAGGTGACCTCCTGTGTCTGTCTCTCCGTGCCGACTAAATCATGACACTGTAATTCTTCATGCTGTAGTAACTGCCCTGCGATTTGATAATATCGACCAAAACGCTCGTTCAGTGTGAAAAAGCAGGATAACCCAGACCCTAATAATTCTGAAAACATCAAGCAGTGTGGAGTTAATACTTCTCGGGGCCTTACCATGGGAATTTTCTGGCTGTGGCCCAGACTACAGATAATTAATTATGTCAGTGAAAGGCTCTGGTGGCCTGTTTTCTTCAGAAAAAAAGTGACATCATCCATGGAGCTCTCTGGCAATAAAGCAGAACAAAGCTGTGTGGGCAGGAAATAACAGACAGATGTCTTCTAGTGCTCATTTGATCTGTTTCGAAGCTTGCTGTAAGAAGTAATATACTGTTCAGTGCTGCTTCTCCCCAGCTCTCCAATCTTTAGTGCGGATGTTTTTAAACATAAGAGGCCAAATTAATTCTTCTGGAGCCACTTCAGAGGATTTATGAGCTGGTCTATCACGTGCTTCTCCTTCAGTATTGATTTTAGGAGGACTTTCTGTGTTATCACTGTAAGATAACTCACAGCAGGATGAGATACACCGTGTAGTTCCAAGGGCTTTGTACAGGGCCAGAAAGTTCTGTGCAGTGCGAACAAGACAGGGACAACCCTGTTTTATATCACCAGTGTCACAAGACACCGCTTGCATTTCCTGGTATATTACACTAAACTTTTGTACAAAAAGCACTGGAGGTCACTTCTCAGCACTGAACTCATCTCTTCCAGTGCAAATCACTTACAAAGACCTGAATCCAAAAAAAGAAATCAGTGCAAGTGAACTCCCCAGTTTCAAGTATCAGGGAATTTAGCTAAGATTACAAGAAAGAAAAAACCTTACATTGTCTTCCTTGCAAGAAAAACGATGCATACATGTCATTAGCTACCACTTCCAATGGCTAGAACCATTAGGTGAGTGATACAAACATGGCTACTTCAGACATCCAGTATAGGAGACAAAAATATTTCTTGAGTTTCTAGCAAAAATGAGCTTTTTATGATGCAATATACAGTAAAGCATCTAACTTCCTAACTTTAAAGCAATAAATGCATCTGTACCTGAAAATACGTTTCCACCCAGACCTCGCAGCAGTTTGTAAGGATAGCCTGGGGAAGCAAGCCTGTAGCAAAAGTGTTGTTCTAGTAGGCAGGGTAAGTTTTATTCATTTTTCTATTTGTGCTCATAGCATCACAATACAAAATGAATAAAGTTTGGTTTCTTTTTAATTGCTTGAATTTCCTTCCAAGGTAAGAAAAGAGGGGAAGTTACTGAGTATAAACATGCGGATTAGTGTTAGGAAAGTTTTACAGATAGAGTTTTTCAACTACTGTTGCCCGAAGATGCTGTCTTCATTTAATTAAACTAAACAAACATGATGTAGGTCTCTAATGGGAATTTTCAGAAACAAAACTATTCCTGCTGGCTGTGACACAACATGAGCGTGTCCTGGATAGTGCAGAAAGCAGTGTGAGAGCATCCTCCCAATTTCCTTTAGAGGCATGCCTTGGTCGTGATGTTTCTTAGCTCTAGGTGAAAAGTTTGTGAAGTCTACTGGAATTTAGGAAGTCAGCCACTGGGAAGATCACAACGATGCACAGAGAACCTGTGACCTTATCTAGTTTCTGATGCAGTGCGGGGCAGCTGTTGCACTATTAATAACCTGAACTGTGTGAAACACAAGTAACAACACCACAAGTAACAAGTTAAGGTTCCTGTCTGTGGTTTTATAGTTATTTCTTGCCATTAATCACTAGCAAGAAAAACATGACTTCATAAACATTAAACCTCTGTTACTTGGTGCTTTCACTCGTGCAGGCATAACAGGCAGTCATGATAACTGGAAAAGAAATACTCAAAAGATGGAAATATCAGAACTTCAAAATATTGTATTACTGTATTCCCTGTTAGCTCTGCTCCTGGTCCTGAATTTTCAGAACTACTTTCAATAAATTGAGAGGAATCTCATCATGTTATTGAAGTGTTTAGGTCACTCTGAAGTCATTAGATGTATTTTAGATTGAACACTGAACTGTAAGGGACATGGTTACAGATTTAGAGAGCAGTAACACTGTGAATTTTCAGGAAGACAACTTATGAACAAACAAAATTCATGAGAACAGTTTAGGAAACGGCCTGGCAAAGGATCTCAAGTTGGATTTTCCTCTCATCTGACAGTGATTACTTTGAATCCATTTGGCCCATCTTGAATGCAACTGAATTTTTTTCCCAATTTACTAGATGCCTTATATGAAACGAGTTTGACCAGCCCAGTCCCATTTCCCAGGTGACAAATGGGCTATTGCAAAAATTCCCCGTTTAGTGGGTGCTAAGTTTTGTTCACAGTCCCACAGGAGAGGCCAAAGACTGTGGGAATGGGGAGAGAGGGCTGTGGTAAATTGGCAGGGCAGGGCAGGAGGAGGAAGCACGTCCGAATGCTGGGCTTGTGTAACAGTCTTTCCATTGACCAAGAATTTGGTTGCTAGGCTGCCAGTCCCCTTTTACAAGCAGCAGAGTCATGCTATTGTTTCCTAAATGGTTTCAATTTTATGCAGGGACCTCTTTACATCCCTTCTATATCATTTAAATATTTTACTAGGCACGTATTAAAGTGAGGTTTGGAACTCAGACCCCTGCTCTGCTCAAGCCTGTAAGCAGAAGAAAGCCCTTCTCTTTTATTCTGCCAAAAAGTGAGTATTTCAGGGTAACCGTGTGAAAAGTGGCCTCTCGTCGGCCTTCCAGCTGGGCTGCCAGTGTGCAGGCCTGAGGGGAGGAGAGTGTTGTGCTGCGGAATTCCTGTCCCAGGTAGAAGCACGGACCCTGTCACCTAAGTAGGTGCTGCAACCACTGGGCAGTAGAGAAGTGGGACAGGAGAGCAGGAGGAGCTGTGTGGGACAGCAGTGCTTGGTTGAATTTCAGACCCTCTGTGGATGTGCTAAAGATTTGAGGCCATCATCCTTTAGATTTTGGCACCTCCAGTAAGGACAAAACGAGGCTTGGACAGATGATACAATTTGACGTTGCAGTTTCTCTCTCAGCAGGGACAGTAGGAGTTTGGTGGTCAGGGAGGCTCTAAGCAGGCTTTGCTCCTGAAGAAAACGAATGTGGAAAAACACCTCTCAACCTATACGGCCATTTGTGTTTCTTGCCTTGGGAGTATTTCTAGGAGGTAAAAGTGACATGCTCATTCATCTGACTTGATCATTCCTACAGCTCAGAGGATGAACTGTTTGAGAGCACTTTATTAGCAGAAGAATGTGTTTATTTTCTGAGAAACCACAATCTCAACAGTGAAAATATAAGCTTATCTTCAAGTTTTCCGGAGGACAATTTAAGTCATGACATACTAAAGAGGAAAAGGCACGTATTTTCTAAATTCTGTACCTTGGCTTTAAAGAGCTTCTCTGGCTATTTGCAATCTTCTGGTCTTACACAAATAATTGGAGTATTCTCTCTCATCAGAGTACCACCAGAAAAAAAAAAGTGGACTTGAGAGAGGGCTTTCCTGTGCCAAGCACAATGTTTCTGCCACTAAAATAGCTAACAACTTTAGCCTGTGATTTATATACAAGTTTACTTCCCGTTTGAAATCTCTTCCTTTTATTTGTCTCCTAGCTTATGATTTATGCTAAACAGCATTGTGCTTTGAGGCAAGGGAAGCACATAAAGTAGATGTCCATCAGTAGGAACAGCTTGCCAGTATAGCTCTTCCTAGTTAGGAAGAGGGACCTCTTGTACCTCTTTGCAAGTACATGTGTTGAAGTAGCCTAAGTGTTCCTCCAAAGGATTATTCTGACTTGTTATCTGGAAATGTTCTGTGTCCTGAGGTTTAATACAGTGATGGTTGTAACCCATACATGGAAAGTAAACATCGCCTTATGGGTCTTCTAGTTTCAGTGGACAATTAGGAGGAAACAAGAAATCATGAATTATACAGGCCTGCAGTTTCAGCTCCTTCCCTGTACATTTATCCTAAGGAGCTTCAGAGAGGCTAATCGGGGTTTGCAAATCCCAAGGCTGATGGAAAGTTAGGATGTAACTACCTAGACGTGGGGTAGTTGCACGGCAGAATCTTTCTGTGCTGAGGCTTTGTCTCTGACCAAATAAAAGGAAATTTCCCTCCAGTTTATTATTAGCACAAGGCCTTTTTTTTTCTTTTTTTTTTTTTTTTTTTTCTCCAGTGCTTCCTAGCAACCTGAGTGTCTGTTTGTTAGTTTTCTTTTCACAAACTGTTATCATAAATCCATGGAAACAGAGTACTTGGTGAAGTAGGCGATACCCTTGAAAAGATAATGACAGAGCACTGGCCAAATCCAGAAAAGGCAGAAGGCACCTTGCCATGCTACCGTCATCCAGGTCCCGAGTGCCCATGAAGGGGAACATGAGGGGGCAGGTGCCACCCAACCTGTCCCACGGGCTGGCAACCCTTCCCTCGGCCTGCAGCAAGGGACCTCTCTGCTCAGGATTTCCAGGGCTCTGCCCTGTGCTCTGGAGCTCAGCATGTCACAGCTTTCTTTTAAAATGACAAAGTGAATAATTAGACATGGTCCTGGGACCCCTTCATTAGGTGGTCCAGCTTGAGCAGAGGGTTGAAACAGATGACCTCCGGAGGGTCCCACCAACCCCAGCCATTGTGTGGTTCTGTGGTTCTGTGAACAAGGACCTTCAAACCTTCAAAGTTCTGCCTGAGCTTGGACACCTTCCCCTTTCTCACTTGGGGTGTCAATCCTCTGTTCAGCATCAGCTGCTTCCTGACATCTCTCCAGATGGCTCTTGGGGGACCCAAGCCTCCAGCATCCAGAAACTTCTCTTAACTGGCAAATTTTAAGGTGTTTCAGGGACTTTCTCATTCCCTCCTGCTAATGTTGCTCCACTTCAGTCGTCAATGATTAAAGGCTAATGAGGCTGGAAGGAAAGTATGCACAGCCGTATATAACTGGACAGGAACTAACGTACTTGCTGGGAAGGGCAGTGTGGTCCCTCTGTCAGCTTTGCTGACACTAAATCACCACACCGGAGTTGTCTCTGTTTGCTTTACCTGTCAATGTTTAATTATGCCTTGTGAGGCCCGACAGCTGCAACAGGAGAGAATGAATTCACCCTCCTTCCCTTCCTCCCCCCTTCCCCCCAGTAGCTGAGGCTCCCAGGTGGGCTTGTTCCTGACAAGTGGGGATTTGGAGCTCCCTGTGCTCAGCACTAAAATGAGCCAAGGTTTCAGCATGGCTGTGTCCGTGGCCCTTGGTGCACAGGGCAAAAAGTGCTGCCTCCTTCGTCCCCGTATTTTCAGTGCCCCCCATGAGCATGCCTGCAGTGTGGGGCCCGCAATGGGACACCAAGTTCATGCCTTGGGACGACACAGACATGGCCTGGAAACTGAGGCCAAGGTCCTCAGGTGCCATTTAGTGGGCTCAGCAGTAGGTACTAACCAGAAGAGTTAGTTGCCAACAAGAAGAGTCAACCATTTATTTTAGGAACCCAGTGTAGTCATTGTCTGTTGATATTAGTGAGGTGACGGGACAGAGAGGTTTCCTACTCTCTGCCTTGCCAGAGCCTATAATGGTTATTGCATTCATTCACCACAGAGAGAAAAAAACATTTCTCAGACTAGAAGCGCTAGCCTCATAGTAACAAAGACACTAAGATAACTGTTATTTCTACAGGAATATAAATACTGTATGTTCTTGAAACTGTCTAAAACTTTCCTAAAATATCTTTTTTTTTTTCTTCTGTTCTGAGAGTGGCATATTCCCAGGACATGAGGCAGGGAGGTGGACAGGCTCTCTTGGCACTCCTTGTGACTGGCCTGCATAATTCACTTGTAGTTTTGACATCTGTGAGCAATGCACCCTTCCCACACTCATGCTGGAAAAACTTTAATACCATTCCAGTCTGTTGTTTGTATCTTGCAGACAGAGCAACATGTAAAGCTTTTACTTAAGGTTACAAAATGTTGTAGAGGGTAAGCCCCTACAGTTAGCTGTTTATAATTCATCTAGCTCTCAATTGGGTGGCATGATCTTTGCCTCAAGCTCATTTTTTATTTATTTTCATGTTACTCTATTTTATTAAGAAAAGATTAAATGGTCTTTGTCATTTCCTGAAATTATTTCCTTGCTCATTTTAAAAGCAGATGGTTTTGTAGAGCTGTGATGTCTCTGTGGTATTGGGTAAAGATTTAAGATTTGCTACAGGGATAATACAGAGTGCCATTACGAACACTGGAAAAGCATGAAGCTTTGGCCAGTTCATAAATTCTAAACAGTCATTGCTTACATAGGGGCTGGATTTGCAAGAGATTTTTCCTAAAATATCCAAACTTTTCCTTAGCTCTTAATTTACTTCCCAAGCTCACATGGTTTGAGTATCTGAAAGGCAAGCAAAAGAAAAATTGGTGCCTGTACCCTTCTGCTTTGTATCCTTTTGGGCTTGTGGGAGATAAGCCCTCCAGGCAAACCAAGGAGCTCCCATGTGGGTTTTGTTTCTACTTTTTTTGTTGTTGTTGTTGGTGGTGGTGGTGGTGGTGTTTTTTTTTTAAGCAAACTAAAGTTAGAAAACTTTATTTTAAAATCTACTTGAAGAGAACCTGTAGTCACAAAGTAAGGTAGCGGGCTACTAGGAAATACTTGACATGAGGCTGTCTGAGAAATATTAATTCAGTCCACTTGTGCTGCTTGTTTTACTCATCCCCCTACTGCAGTCAGTAAACAGCATGGGCAGGGAATAAGTGAAAAAGTACATGAAGACTAATGATGTTCCCTGGCTTTACTTTCAACCCAGATAAAAACCCACTGCATTCAAATGTAATGACAGGCAGGAATAGAATAATTAATGCCTGCAGGGACTAAATTTGGTTTACACAGATTGTGTTTACTCTGGTATCTCCCAAAGTTTTATATTTGCAATGGCTGCCCAGCATTCTTCTCATTTATGTTATTTTTGTGTATGCAGTCTGTACATATGAAATGGCCCTGTTTTCCCTGTTTCCCTTGTTGGTTAGCAGGTTGGCTTATGGTACTGATTTGCCATGTTACAGGCAAGAGAGGATGTGATCCACATGCTGAAGACAGAGAAAACCAAACCTGAAGTTTTAGAAGCTCATTATGGGTCTGCTGCTCCAGAGAGTGTGCTGCGAGTGCTACACAGAGATGCCATCCTTGCCCAAGAAAAATCTATAGGGGAAGACGTCTATGAGAAACCAATTTCAGAGGTAATAACTTCTTGATTTACATCTACAAGTCTGTGCAGGGGGGATCCTAACCAAAAGGGAAGCTCTGTGTACTTTGCATGTGTGCAAAGCTCACAAAAGGATAATACAATTCTTGTGCAAATTACACAAAATCGAAGAAAAAATGGATATTCTTGTTCTCTCAACCAGCAGAATAAATTATAAGCAAAATCACTGGGTTTGAACACAAACAATATAGACCTTGTATGCTCCTTAGGGCTGGTGCAGGTAAGTGAGAACAAAATCTTTGGGTGTTGCGTTTCTGTTTTCTAAATTTCTTTCAATTATAGGCTCCAAACTACTGCTCACAGCACTGGTAAGTGCTCTGTGACTTTCTTGGCACACTAGAGCACTATCACAGCAGTAGTTAGGAAAAGAAGACCAACAGAGATTGACTTTGACCATATTTACAGGATCACAAATCCCTAATCATTTTATGTCTCTTCAGTTCCAGGGCTGTGAAGTCAGTTCAGCCCCTTAAGGAGATCTGCAGGACATTAAACCAAAGATTTAAACCCTTGGTTTAAAATCTAAGCAATAAATAAATGTAGAATAGACCTGGGAATGTCTGAGGCCAGTGTGAATGCCAAAATAAGCAACCACTGCTTATGGTTATAGTTTCTTAACAGTCCAGGGCATGGAGAAAGAGCACGCAATAACATACCGTACAGTACACCATAGCATCTGTCCAACTCTTCATAGTTCCTTGGTTCAGAACATTTACATTTTTACCAGGAATTGAGTCTACCACAGGGTGTCTTTATACTTTGCACCCTTGTTGCAGTATCTTCTGGGATTTTGGAGGGGTGATACTAAATAAGGAAAGCAAACATTAGCATTTGGAAGTATGCATGAAATACTGACTATCAAGAGTAAAAGAGCTTAGTAGGTCTTTTGTCTAAAGAATATGATAATTTGACAGGGACCTCAGTCTACAGTAACTTCTGTCATGTCTAGGTCCACAGAGGTTATGTGGGAACTAAAATAGGATGGTGCAAAAGATCTACTCTCAAAGGCTGCGCCCAACCTGGTTCCTTTATAAAATGGATCGACTCTTTTTTGACTGTCGTGGTCAGCTTCTGGAGGGCTGCTTGAGAGCAGCTGCAGCCCTCCTGCTCTCCCATTTCCCACAGTTTGCAGAGGCAACCTGTGAAACAGCAGCTTTCTGGTGAAGCCAGGGCAGAGGGAGATGCAACTCCCACAGGGTCTGAGCAGCGGGTGGGCAGAGCAGGCTCCACTCAGACTTTTTATCTCAGCAGTCCTACAGGTACAACTGTGTTGAAGATGAAGTTCAAATTTCAGCCTTGAGCTTATATTTTGCTACTCACATAGGTGTCCATGTCCGTATAGAGGTACTTGAACTTGGGGTCCTAGGGTCTGAGAGCATGTATTCCTCCTGGGGATTCGTTACTGCTTTTCCTATGTGAAATGAGGAAAGTGCATGCAGGACCTTGTCACGGGAGGCATTCTGCACTGCAGCAATATTGTTTGTTACTCTAAAACCACATGAAGCCCTGTCCTTTGTGTATCCAAGAATGATGTAAATGTTTATTGCAAACGCATTGTCCAAAAAAATCATTATTTTTACAGGACAGTTACTCCTATTTTTAGGCACTGCTTTATGTAAAGTGCAGGATGTAAAATTATGGGACTTACATTTACCAAACATGACACTGTTTGTTAATAAATCAGATGAAGTAAGCAAGGAAACCTCTAAAATAACCTATTCTCCTTTCCTACAACCCAGCTGGACAGGCTTGAAGAAAAGCAGAAGGAGACATATCGACGCATGCTGGAACAGCTTCTTTTGGCAGAAAAATGCCATCGCCGCACAGTTTATGAGCTTGAAAATGAGAAGCATAAACATACAGATTACATGAACAAGAGCGATGACTTTACCAACCTCTTGGAGCAGGAGCGGGAGAGGTGAGTACCCACAACAGTGCAAAGAATACCCTCGATATCCCAATATCTTGCAGTTCAGCAGTGACATGGTCTGGTCTTTCCTGTGTTTAAATGGCACTAACCTCATGTAAACCATTTGTAAAAGTCAGTCCTCTCACGTTAGTGGTACATTACCGTGCAAGTCTAGAGCTGGAAGAATACCATTGAACATTCCTGCAGTGTGCGCTTGAATTTAAAAATGAATTTGTTTTGAATTACTCATGTCCATTTTGGGTTCATCTCCTCATAGCTTTTGAGAGATCAGATGTTATTTATGTTGGCTAAAGTTTGAGCTGGCTTGCTCAGCTGAGCACTGCATTTTGTGAAGGACAGGGCACTGTGTCACCATAGGAGGACTGGGAAGGAAAACAACCCGTTTGGATATTGGCACACAAATGTTAGGGAATTTGCCATGCCCTTCACATTTAGGCTTGGAAAGATTCAAAAAAATTACATTATTTTTCATATTTCTGATGGAGTATGCCTCAGGCAAGATCTACATCCCCCTGGAAGAAAATATTTTCGTGTTTTACAAAATGTGCCCAGCCTGTGGTGGACTACCTGAAGCTCTTTATCTAACAGGCTCAATGCTCCATTTTCTTTCCTTCAAGTATTTTTCCTCATTGTAGGAGTAGTTTGTCCTCTAAGTCAAAAGAGGACACCTTTTGCAGCACATAGCTTAGGTGAAAAACGAGCACTTGGCAACAGTCTGAGTTTTGCAATATGAAATGTCATGCTCATACCAAACTACTTGAAATCAAACCACAAAGTTTGGTGAAAAAAAAAAAAAAAAGCTCTGAGAAGAATACTTAAGGCAAGTTCAAAGAAGAAATGCTTTTGAGGAAACCACAGTCTGGTGGCAGACATTTTCAAAAAGCCAGGAGCTAAATTGTTTAGTGAATTTCCTGAGCTCTGTTCAGTGCCAGCTTTGAGTAGGTGGCACATGAGCTAAAGTGACCATATTTCCTTGTTTAATAGCTGCTGTTTTTCTGGCTCTTTGTCTTCCTGTGTTGACTGGCAAACTTTAAAGGACAAAAATGTGTCTGCATATTAACAATTTTATTCCCTTAAGAGAAAATAAAAAATCTGTTGTATTTCCAAGTAAGGAGTAATTTCATATCTGATTCTCTTAGATGTCATTTTTTCTCTATGATGAATATCTGTGTATGTGTGGAGATGCAGGCAACTGAATTGCTACAAAAGTAAAGGCTGTATTAAAATACCATTTACATTTCTCTTTACATTTTAAATTCAGTTTAATGTATCAGTTGCTGCCTCCTTATTATTCCAGCTGAATTTCTGAAGGCCACTAAACAGCCTAAGTTTATAAACTGCTTTGAACCAATTTCCTTTAATGAATTGATTTAAAATATTTCTGCCTCACATTACTACAGCTAGGATATCAGCTCCCATCCCCAGGGGCATTTTCACATACTCTTCCTGCTCTTCTGTGTCTTTTAAACCCCAGTTTTCCTATACCGTACAATTTTTGGAAAAACAGCAATAAAAAAGGGGAATTTGAGTTTGAACATGTGTTGAAATCTTTGAGAATAACCAAATCCTCTAGCTTTAGTCACCAGTGCCTCTGTACTGGTGGTTGCAGATGAAGAGCTGCAGTGCTTTTGGTTTATGCTGAGTGACCAGAGCAACCTGGTGTTTGCTACTTAATCCACTTTGTCCAAGGCACTAATGAGAAAAATCACATCACGTTTAGTAGCAACCAAGCAGAGAGGACATGGCACATGACTAAACGTGGAAAACCAGCACGCACATCCCTCCCTCTTTAGGCTGTTCCTTCTGCATCCCTTTACAGAGCGGGTTAGAAAAGCCAGGATGGCCTGGAAACCACTCACTGGCATATATTCTGAATGACCTCAACTCCTCATCTCTGTTTGCTGTGTGCACATAAAACTCATGATTCACCCGCATCTTTGTAGGTTTTGAAAACTGGAAGTAGTGTGCTTCAAAGGCTGTTTTCCAGGAGAGAGCAGACGATGGGATGACTTGTCAGGAAAGCCCTGTAATGGCAGCCAGCAAGAGATTTTTGTCAAAATGACAGTTTGCAATAGAAAGATTACATTGTGATAGGTTAATATATATATATATATAAACACAACACCATGCTCACTTAATGTGCATAGTGGGACAGAGAACTGGCCTGCCTAAAGGCAGTTCATAGGCTCCTGCCTAGCATTCTTGTTTTATAAGTATCACCATATACATATTTTTTTTTATTGTTGTGCTTTGAGGCCCAAGGGATACTTTGTTAAGAGCTGAACAGACTTGTAGTCGCCATGAAAAAGGAAAGGGACACTAAGGTGAACTTTGCCCGTCAGCCGCTCTGCTATACGCGCAGTTATAACGTTAATGAGACAGGGTGAGCAGGAGGAAGAACAGTCCTGTGGGACGGCCATTTCACAGCCGCCTGGTACAATGACAGCAGCCATAATTTCTGTCCTGTTTGCAAGGAATAATTTCTGCAGTGTTTTGCCAATCTTTCCTCACTAATGTCGTCCACACCAGCTTTTAGAAGCCACATCTGCTTTGCTGTCCTGTGAGAGTTCAAACGAGATAAAATGGGGAATTCTCTAAGAGCAGAAATATCCCTTGGTTCTAATGCATTTCCAGCACTCTCATTTACATGCATTTACTTTGGAATATTTATTTGCATATACTTTCACACATGAACTCTAATCCATCCACAACAACATAATATGAAAGCTAATAGTCTCTATGTGAAACTAATTATTAGGCCAGCCTTGCACAGCGAGAAAGAAGCAAGAGAAAAACATAATTTGTCAAGAATAATTATGCATGAAAGGTATAAAAAAGAGAAAATTGTACACAAGGATATTCGAAATGTAGGCAGCTAGGAGGAATAAAATGAAGCAGTGAGGAGGGCTTGGCTGTTGGTGTTGGCTCTGCAAGTAAACTGTAGAAAGGCTATAGGAAAATGTCAACACATTACAGGAAAATGGTAGAAAATAATGACAACCCTTTGCCAGATAGAGATGAACAAAATCTGATGCCTTTAGTGGAAGGTTCTTCTATAAACATGGTGGCTGAAGTGTTTTGCAAATTTCCCTATAGTATGCTAAAGTCACTGCATAAAGATGAGTATGTCTTGAAAGTTAGGGACGGTATTTTCAATTTTTACCATTTGACCAAAATTCCCCTTTTCCACGCCTGTATGCCTCAGCCACTGTCTCCATACCATCAAGATCTCCTTTGGCATCTTATCTCCCTTCCGCAGGACTGCAAATCAGCCTTCTCCCTGCAGCCTGCTGGCTAGGCTGAGGAATAAGAAGAGCTGGAGCCCCCTGGGCCTCCACAGAGACCTTTGGTGGCAGACGGTCGGGTGAGGAGTCTCTGGTGGAGAATGAGGGGTCTGTGTGGAGCTGCATTGACAATGTGGCTTGGACACCTGAAGATCAGGAGATCCCACAGCAGCTGCAATGGTGAAGTTAGTCCTCTCAGCACAGGCACCCTCCTGGTTTTCAGTGGCACATTAGGGAATGAGCTGGTGGCATGAGCTTGGTCACTGGGTGATCTGGCCACAGCTGAACCAGCTATGGGCACTTCTATACCCCCAAAAACTCTTGTACAAAGCTGGGTGAACATGAAGTTAAATTTGGTTGATCTCTGGGCTGCTGAGTCCCAGCCCTCAGGCTTCTTTAGGGAGCTGTAGGGGAGGAAAAAGTAAAACTTTAGGATTGAGTATAAATGTTTTTGTCTGATCAGCAGCCCTTTTTCCCCCTGGAAAGGGGAAGAGCCCTGCGCAACCTTGGTACTGCTTCAAGCTCTTGATTCGACCTAAAAGGTGAGGTTTGAAATCCTGACATTTTCAGAGGTGCTAATCTCTGAACAATTTGTCTTGTACTCTTCTTCTAATCCAGTTTGTTGACAGCATATTTTACTTCTATTAAAAGCACTGGAAAGCTCCCATTGATTTTAATGGTTCAGAAACAGGCCTGTGGTGAGGACGGCTGCGGCGGTCCCGCGGGATGGCAGAAATAGCCTGCAAGTCTTCCAAATGTGTGTGGGGGGTGTTCTTTCAGATGCACGGGACATTGTTTGCTGCATACATGGTGCGATGTGGCAGCAAGGCTTTGTTGGAGCTTGCTGAGGGTGATCTGTGCGACAGCTTTGTGAGTCATTTGATCATTTCCAGCATGATCCTCGAGACTGCTGAGACTTTTACTGCACCACACAGCGTGTCAGTAAATCACACTAAGTATCTAACGTAAGCGTTGTTCGTATGGATGCACTGATAGTACGTATGGTCACATTTTTACGGAACGCTTCATCGAAGCAATGAGGATTTTAAGTTGGTTCTTGCTTCTCTTGCTGTGGCTTCAAGTTATTCTTTACAACCAAAGGGACAGCGCTCCCTGCACACTGAGGCATTTTGCGCTTTCCTCAAAGGCAGGGCTGAGAGGACTCATTCTGTACTCCCTAAGCAATGCCCTGTTGAATCTGGTTTTAGTTAAACCCTCTTTTTGAAGTACACAACCATAATTAGATCTGCTTAGAGGAGACAGCAGGACTGTGACCCCAGATCTTTCCTCTACAAAGTTTCCTTTCAGTCCTTGCGTAAAATCATCTCCTCTCTGCCTCCCCCATTACAGCACCCCCAGCAAGGAATGCACTGGCGAGTCCCTCCGCGGTCTGTGATAATGCATTCCTCTCGGCTTCGGTCATCCTGGCACTGAGATGCTCTTGGCTGCTCTGCTGGTGATGTAATTCTGGGCCCGCATCACCTGCAAAGGGGAAACCGATCTGCAAGCAATAAAGCACACAGCCGTCTTGAAACAAAAATGGGAGTGTTGATGTTAGCAGGTTTTAGAAAATCTTCTTTTGTTTTCCCTTTTTACATTTCTGCTTTTTTTCTTCTTTTTTTTTTTTTTTTTTGTCCAATCTCCCCTTCTTCCTCTTCCCACGAGACGGCAGCACCAAGCCTTTCACTGGGGAGTGCCTGCATTTTTGTTTCCCTTTATTTACTGGACCCAAGCAAGTGTAGAGGCTGGAGTGAGAAAGAGCTTGGAGATTTTGTGTATGTTACCTTTCCAGTTTGCATTTTCTCTTGATTTTTTATTGAGACTGTAAAATAAAGAAGCTGGCAGAAAGACAACAGGGCAGAGCCTTCATCTCTTGTATAGGGAACAATCAAGCCAAAAGTATGAAGTGTTCAGGGCTAATAAATCTCTGTGATTTACCAGAATAAGGCCAAATGCTGTGATAAGAATAGCCCTATTCCTAGATATTGGGGTGAGGTGTATGGTACAAACAGATAGCACAGACTTTGGCCTGTAACTGTGTAATCTGTTGGTGGATCCTTTAAAGTATGGAAATTAAGATCTTTTACATTTATTTTTTTTTTGCTGTTTCTTTTCTTCCAAGATTTCTTAGCCATATTTGTACCCAGACTTTAGGTTTTCTCATCTGTTCTTTGTTTCTCTGTCCTAGTTTCCAAATTGTGACCCAAAAAAAGGGAAAGCCAGCCCAATGGGACTGTGGCAATTCACCATTGCCTACAGTAGTTACTCATCTTTCCTCACATTACTGGCTGTAGTAAAGCATTGAGTCACTCTCTGTCTACTTTTCAGTAATTGCATTTCTAAACCTTTAATCTTATAATGTAGAAGGCAAGGGCTACAGTTTAATAAAAAAAAATAAACAGTTTTTATTCTTTTCTTCTAAGCTGACATGCTATCTTATTGTTTGGAAACACTTTTTTTTTTTTTCCTTCCAATGTAATACATTTGTAGATCACAGATTACAAATTCTGTGGTAGTCTATTAAAATAAATAAATGAATAAACCTGGCAGTGACAAATACCAGTTCTGCACAGTTAAGTAAATCTGAAGGTCATCCATTTTACAGGTCCTGTTTTACAGTTCTAGCTGTAAAGACTGCAAGGCCGTGGCTGTTCCCTGCAACTTGCTTGAAGCTCATGTTTTAACTAATGATTCTGGTCTCAAGCTCCAACAAAACAGCTCCAAAGGTAGTTTAAAAATGAGAGAACAAACAGCCACATCGAACTGTGGAGAAACAATGTGAAAGTATTGCGAGTCTTACACAATGTGAGGCTTGCCATGAGCTGGGACTAATCCAAATCCATCTCTTCACACTTGGATAGTCTTCAAAACTGTCCAGTCTTTCAGTCACTTCTGGGATTATATAAAATAGCATCATGTGTTGTTTCAGCTATTCTTCCAAAATTATTTCTAAGTAGGCATCAGCTTCACAGCCCTTGAGAGAGAATTATTATACAAAACTATATGTAGTTCATTATTCCTACCAAGTTTGCTTGCTAAAATCATCAATTCAAATGCTCCCAGGGTCAGATGGGGGGGAAAAAAATTACTTCATTCAAAATCTACTCACGGACCCAAACTCTGTCCAGGGTGCAATAGGTAACAATTTGAACATTTAAGGGGTCTTTGGCATGTTTCAGAGTTATTATACTACTGAAATAAATATCAGTTCACGGTTCTGTTGAGGCCATCTTTTTAAGTTGTCATTTTTTTAGGCAAAGAAAATGAGAACTGAATCGGGGTCATGTTGGGAAAATTGCTTCCTCATTCAGAAAGATTAGAAACAGGTTTTAGTGAACGTGCCAGGTTTCACTGAATTTCTAAACATTTTAGACAGATGCCACTTATTTACAAGTATAAATATATGTTAAAAAGGCACTCAAGCTTGAACATGTTGGACATTTGCTTTATGTATAAATGGAAGTTTAATACTGCAGAGATGTACAGAATGACTAGTGAAGAATATGACATACTATGTTAATTAACGTCCTACAGATATTCAAGACATGCTCTACACCATCAAATAACTTTCACTAACTTGTGTGAAGAACCTCAGGATTTCATCTGATCTGGGGGGCTGTTCTGACTCAGTGAGCTTATGCAAGGAGCTGTCCCAACCCTAAAAAGATGCAATGCTTTTTCCATCCTTTGCTGTTGTTCCTGCCAGGATCTCAGGCGCCTTCTCCTTATAGATATGAGAACGTAATCGAGGGCAGTGGTAGAGAGGGGGTGGCAGAAGGAAGAGAACTGGGAGAGGAATGGATGCAAGTGAATCTCTGTTTGGCATAATTAAGAGGGTGACTTGCTGTGTTGTTGGGGGAAACAAGAACTGAGTCAAGGTCTCCCCTAAGGATTTATTTTATTAGGAAGACCAAAACAAGGTTTCAGTAAAAGTAACAGGTTCCACTGAAATCCTAACAGTAATGCTGCTATTTGGTCACTTACCATGTCATTTCACCTCTTCATGCCACATTTTTGTTCCTTCCACACAGGAGTGTGTATCTAACCAGCACGGGATAATTGGTAAAGGTTACCTCCATGGCTGTGAATTAATCCCAACTGCCTGGAAGGAACTTGAGGCATCCCTGTTTTGCTGAAGCTGCCAGGGTGACCCAAAGCTGCAGGCAGGACCCCTGGCTCTGTGCTGTTTCTGGTATCGTCTCCCCAGCCATAATCAACAACACAACATTGGGGAAGAACTGGCCCCAGTCTGACGCAGTATAGTTCCCCTTACGTTCTCATATCTGTGTAAGCCAGAAGAGCCTTTTGGCAGAAGTCCTTTCTACTTGTGAGTTTAAGTGCCAAGTACCATGAGGCAATAACATTATTTAAGACCTCTGGACAATGCTGGCAAATAATAGGTGATAGATTATAGGCATGCCACCAGCAGCAGAGAATACCAATAATGAGTTTTATGTTTGTGTCATTTCAGTTTTCGTTTCTTTTTGAGTCTTATATGTGGAAAAATCTTAAGGCAGAATGAAAAATAATAAAAAAAATAAAGAACAAGGGGATGCAAAAATCCAAAGTAAATGTTCTCATGAAACTTTCCATAGTTTCTGCAAATGTAAGGGAGAAGGAATGTAGAATAAAATATGTATAATTGAGCACGTATTTATAAAGCACCTATGATGCTAATAGTGAGTTGTCATAGTTTGCATTTGGACTAATTATTTAAAATTTTGTTTTACAAAGGCCACTTTGTGTGTAAGAAGACTGTTAGAAATATCACCAAAGGAAATCTAGTGGCTTAATTCATAAGACCAGCTAGTCAAAAAACAAAAAAACAAACAAACAAACAAACAAAAACCATACCAAATAACCCTGTGGTTATGCTGCTCACCTGGACTGTGGGAGACTTTCAATTCTCCCTTCACCCTGATGGGATCTGAAGTCACCTCTTGGAGGAGGCCTGGTCACCGTGTTGCATCACCTGGGGAGGTCTGTTCCCACTCTTCCCATGTAAAATTTTTCCAATTTTACAAATCATTTACATGCTTTCTGAGTTCTTTCCACCCAAGGGGTGAAAATGTCCTTGTAGGTCAGTGCCTGGGCATTCAGACTCCCCAGACGCAGGAATTCACTGGGCTGGGACTCTCTGTCTCCTGGAAAGGGAGGATTTCTCACTTGTTGGTTTGGCAAATGGTGCCAAGATATTGCCTCCCTGCCTGCTGCTTTTCTTAAAATGACAAAGATGGAATGAAATGGCTTATTCAAGATGAACAAATGTTTCACTGAAATCCACATTTTTTCTTGAATGAGAGAGAAAAATAAAGCTTTTATTATTATTATTTCATTTGATAATTACTTGTTGAATTTTTAGATCAGCTAAGGAATTGAAAAATCAATTATTCACACAGCTCTGTTATCCAGTTGCTTATGTTGGGAAAAGATTAATAGTAACATAGCTGAATATGTAATGCCCTAATGAGAAAGGATAATGACATGAGCAGAAAATGAGGCTAAATTACAGCAGAGTGGCAGCAGTGCTTCTCTGATGGTAGCAATTATGTCATAGGTGAGAAAGTGCCTCTTGGTGACAAGTATATATATCACAGGCTGAAAGTTCCTCTACAATTCCGTATGAAATGTTTATTTTCAGAGGAATTGGAAATGGATAGAAGTATTCTCTTTCAACATTTGCATATCAGGCTTTTCCTGGGTGACTTAACTCATTTTAAAATGATGCATAGCTTTCAGTGTTTTTTATTTTGCAAATTACTGGACGGGATACCACCCGGTTTCCAAAAGCGGCAGGGGCAGAGCACTGTCCATCCCGATGGTGCGGCTGGTAGAGCTCTGCTGCTCACAGTTGTTGCACATCTCGTGCTTCTGTGTGCCACTAATCCTTCAGCAGAGAAGACCGTGTCCTGGTTTGACTGGCTCGTGTCCTCACCTGACAGGCCAAGCACTGCTGGTCCAACTTGCTTTCACTGACAGGCACTATTGTTTTGTGCCCATCATTAGCACACTGAGCTCCCTGCATCCAGCTTCTTTGGGTCTTAGGAAATAACTAATCCGTAAAAACACCAGCCTGACTCTGGGTTTCATGAGCACAAATCTGGCACTGGTGCAATTCCTTCGAAGTCAGGAGAGCTCTTCTTGATTAATGGGATAAATGAGGCTCAGAGTAGGAACTCCAAAAATGCATATATAAATGTAGCAAGTACAGCAGTTAGCAGAGTTACAGCTTCTGAATAAGAGTTTGCTCTCCAAAAAAATAACGCATCAACAATATTTATTTCCTTTATGATTGTATTTTTATATAAGCTCTGTCTGCAGTTATGTTCAGGATAATAAGCATTTAGGACCATACTATTTTAAAATAATTTCTATAGCCAAATAGTGTCTGTATATTTCGAGTTATTTTGGCCACTATCGCCTGTTGGTTCTGCCAAGGAAGCTGTAAGCTTTTCCAAACTGTTGCCTCTCTTGTTGTGTGAGGCATCATTTGCACTTACATCACTACAACATTTTGAAAAATAATAGCAATTTGTAAGTGAGGGATGCTCAGTGGAAGTCGACAGCTGAAAAACAAATACACAATTAGAAATCAGCGGGACCAGGACACACAGGCAGTGCAGTTGTTCAGAGGGCAAGGCAGAGATGGTAGAAAAGAAACTGTAAGGCAAGCAGAGGCAGGAACAGCATCTTGCAATTCACAATTACTGTGTGAGATTGGTCTCATGTCTTGCATCAGCTGCAAGATGGGTTGATGGGTTTGTCGTTATGGGAGAGCCATGGGCTCTGGGAATCCAGACTCCCAGTTTTTTTGGTCTTAGCAAATACAAGTATGAGGTTAAAATAGCAGGCTCAAACCCTGGGGGAGTCCAGCCCCTGGGTGAGTGCTGTGGGGTATACAGCAAGGACATTCTCTGCTGCAATGGCCTCTCAATAGACACACATCTAATACAAGCAACAAACCCAACAAATGCATGAGCTATATCAATTAGCTACGTGGTAGTAGAAAAGCTTTGTGTAAGTGTAGGGATTTTTTTTTCTTTTTCCCATTTATGCTGCACCTTCAGAACACAGGGGCAGAAAGCACTGGCAAGGCTATGGTTGTGAGACAGATGTGGTGGGCATGTGTGTGCTCCTTTGTGTTCCGGGCAAGAGCTGAGGGTCCTGGCATGAGTGTTAACAAATACCTTCTTAGCTCTTCAGACTGACAGTTGGGACATGGCATATTAGGATGTGGTGAAAGCCAGGATTACTCAGTGCTGATGTTGTTAAAATCTATCAGTCTCAGTTTAGGTCATAAAAGGAGCAGCTGATTGCTCTTGCACAGCATTTGAAGCTTTTACTGAGGATCCATTATTTGCTAAATCACAAAGTTTGGAGTTTAAAAACTAGGAACGAATCTTCATGAGATGATTTATTTTTCTCTGTTTTTATATGTGCATACTGCTTTATCTTTATGTCAAGCTGTGACTGAGGTGGCAAAATGTAATATAAAACAGTGCAAGCATAGCCTGCATTTCTAAGAAAATCTGAGACCCTGAACTGAGGGAGAGAGGTTCTTTTACTGACCCCACTTGGGCAAAGTCTTGTTCTCAGGCTTCATAGCTGTTGTACAAAGCAGCTGGAGAACAAGCTTGACTAGCACAGTGCATGCAATTATTTGAATGATGCTGCTTCCTAAATGTAGATTGTTAAATCTCTTCACTCTTTTATTTGTAAACAGTCCTCCCATGGCTGAGACCCTGTCATGGTGACACTATCGCTTGGATTGGTTGATGTTAAAAAAGAAATCAGTAATTATTTGGAGCCTGTTATCTTTCATTTTTCCTCCCCACTGGTTTTATTAACTCTTTCAAATGCATTATTTCAGTAACATATCAAATAGGAAGCAGTGAGGTGGACAACTTTTAGTTTTAGATGTAGGACTCAGGTGTGCCTGCCTTCCAGCCCCAATCGGTCACTGGATCACACTTCTTTGAGGAGAGGTCAGTGAGAAGAAGCACAAAAGAAAATGAAGTCAAAAAAAAAAAAAAAAAAAAAGGTGAGCTGGAATTAAAGCAGTTAATCCCTTCAGGAGCAAGAACTGAACAGATGGAACAGGAAGGTAAAGGATGAGGAAGAGCGAGAAGGCAGGTTTAAGGCAGAGGATGGCAGCTACAAAGCAAAGAATTTTGGAAGTGAATGTGAATTAGAGTTTAATGTGAATTAAAGAACCAAGGGAGTGGTGAGGGGAATGAGGTGTTGGTGGAAGCGGAGTCCTGTAGGCTTGCCAGGCTGATGACAGAGGGAAGAAAGATGGTGAAGGGGTGAAGATGGAGGACAGACCGAGCTACAAGCAAAGGCAAGACTGAAATGCAGAAAGATATCTAAAGAGAGATGCACCAAAAATAAAGCAGAAGTCTTCATATTGGTCATGTTGTTTGACACATGATCAATTGCACAGGCAATGGGACTTCCCAGAACTTGTTTGCACCAGAAGATCATACACTTAGGGGGAAAAAAAAATACTTCTATCTTGATTTTCAGTTTCCAGTTAGGGGATATTCACTGCAATTCTTTATGAGTTGCTTGCTTTAAAAGTTATTTACAGTTCTTTATGAGTTTCATGCTTAAAAATGTGACCCTTAAGTCTGGGTGGAGTATTTCTCTTCTGTAACCCCATGCTCAGAGAAGTCAGATGAGAGGGAGGCAAACGAAGGGGCAACAGCAGAGCCAGCTATCAACAGAACAAAAGCAACTCACGGGTGAAAATCAGTCAGGCCTACTCCTTTGTTATTAATATCATTCTTTCTTCTTGTGATAGCCACCATCATTTCTTACGCTGTATATTGTAGGAGTACTTGGGACCCTTTGCCATCTGAGGAGGCTGAATTGTACAAATACAGAATAGGAACAGTCAGTTTTAAGAGCTGCTTGAAAGACCCCGAGATTTGTCATGCCACTCTGAAGTAAAAGAATTGCTCTAAAATGGGAGGTCTGAGGGAGAACATTTATGGAGAGAGAGAGAAGGTGCTGTGTGACGGAGCAGAAGCTGGGTTCTGCTGTGTGCAAATGTAGTATGGCTGCTACAATTAATTTTCTCTTTAAGAGAGTCTCTGGAAACACGTCAGCCTGGTCCCACACCCTGGGCCATTGTGGCTTGCTGTCTCTAAGTTCCAGCATTAAAAGCCCTCCATCACTAAGGTTTCCTAAGAAAAAAATGGTTTTCTCTGAGACCATAGTTTGCCATGGCACATATGCCCTAGGAGAACTGTGAAGCTGCTCGTGTCCCAGACCCAAGTCAAGCAAAAGAGGCCAAGACACCACCAAAAGATGAAGTATATCTCCTGGTAATCTGCAAAAAGCCACGACTCTCCCTGTTCTCAAAGCCTCAAGCTCACTCCTCCACGTCATTTTTCCATATGAACACTTAACACATCAAAAGTGAGTAAATTAGAAAAACATGAGAAATGATAGGGACGCAGCAGACAGGATGCTCTGATTAAGCACAGTTGTCAGTAAAAATGGCAGGTCTACAGGGGGCAGCAAGGAACCATCCTGACATGTGGCATTTCTCTGAGGTCCTGGACACCTCTGATGCTGACTCCAGAGACGCTTTGGTCAAAGGGCCACAGCCTGCTTCTATGACAGTATTGGTGCCTATTCACAACATAAAGATCAAAATGTACTATAAAAATGTGTCATTGACTAGGTATAACTAGTGTAAACGTCTCCTTTTTCATCTGTAATCATCTTTATTTCAAGGAGGGCAGAGCGTACCCGTACCACCAGTAAGTTTGCAGATAACACAAAAGGGTTGTGCTGCCATCCAGAGGGATCTGGACATGTTGGAGTGGTAGACTGATAGCAAAATCGTGAAATGCCAAGCCCTGCACCTGGGAAGAACAACCCCATCCACCAGTATGCACTGGGGGCCTCCCAGCTGGAAAGCTGCCTGTCAGAGAAGGACTTGGGGGTCCTGGTGGTGGACACAGAAGGTTCCCTCTGAACATCTGGACGCACTTCTTTACTGTGTGGTTGACTGAGCACTGGCACAGGTTGCCCAGAGAGGCTCTAGAGTCTCCCTCCTTGGAGACCTTCAAAAGCCAACTGGACATGGTCCTGGGATGCCTGCTCTTGGTGTCCCTGCTTGAGCAGGGGTTGGACCTCATGGCTTCCAGAGGGCCCTGCCAACATCAGCCATTCTGGGATTCTGTGAGCCCCACCAATGCAGATTTTGCTACTCACGGAGAGAAGAAATGAGTACTATAACCTTGTGTGGTGCATTTCTGTAATCATCTACGGTTTGCAGTTAAATTTGCTCTATTTATTTATTAAAATATCTGAGTCACGCATGAAATATTGCAGATACTAAGTTTTCCCAGGTACCAAGAGGATACACACAAGTGTTATGGAAGTAGAAAAACAGAAGAAAAAAAAAAGTGGAAAAGAAAAACAAATCCAGAACTGCTTTTTTAAACTTTTGAATCATGCTTCCATAAAAGGCAGCATGCCCTAGTGTAGGGCAATTTTCATGCTGCAAAGAGAAAAATAATTTTAAATCTAATCAGCATGACATATTTAGAAAGATCTGGGGAGTAATAAAAAAGCCTGTGTGTGAATGTGTGCATGTGTGTGTGCGTGCACAGTTTTTTTTTTTTTTAACAGCTGCATGGAACAACCTGTTTTAAATAAGAACAAAGGTGAACAAAGCCAGTTGTCAGTGCAGCTCACCAAATGAAGTTTTTAGTGTGCATGACATAAGCCATATAAAATGTATTGCCTGAGATATAACAGCACAGGGTCCAACTTGAAGTCTTTTTCTCAGGCTTTTCCTACAAAGTCATGTTTCAAGAATTTATTACATCTATCTTCATTATTTATTTGTGTTCAGAAGGCACAATGTATCACCTTGTTCACCATATCTTCAGCAGCAAATTAATATCAACCTCTCCCCTCCCTCGATATTTGAAATTTTCACATTTTATCAAGATGCCACTGAACTCATATTAGTATGTTATGCTCAGAGCAGGCAACTGGGTGAGTAGAAATTGGAGGATAAGTTTGACTTACAGATGAGTTTGACCTACCAAAAGGAAAAAATGAGAAATGATGGAAGATTTTCACTGTTCTTGAGGTTTTATGAACAACAACAACAACAAAAACAGTCTTGCAAGCTACACAAGGTACTTTTTCATGTATATAAGTAAACACAAACTCAGGAAAAGCTTTGTTCTGTCTTGTACAAATAAAAATATTTGGACTTTTTGTTAGATGATAGAAAACTTGGAGAGAGTTGCAAGGGCTGCTTTCCTTGTAAATGTTACATATGTTTCTACACAGAAGATAAAGAGCCAACAGAGAGTAGGGTAGTCTGCTGGAAAGATTACAAAGCCCTGTTTACAGAGAATTTTATAATAAGGCAATCATTTGTTACAAGTCTCTACGATCTACAAGAGAAATCCATTGCTGTGCACAGTTCAGTGAATTTTAAAGAGAGCAACATATCAAAGAAATGTGTAGTCTATTAGCACATCATTAAACAGTTAAACCAATTCCATCTTCTGCTTCCCAGTTACTCTCCTCTATGGCAGAGACAGTGCCAGATGCACAGTACAACTTCTGACTTTCAGAGGTGAGCTGGAATTTGGGATTCCTAGCTATTTCGTCCCCTGCATTTATTCATTTATTCATTTATTTATTTATTTATTATTACATTTATTTATTATTATTATTATTTATTTATTTTTATTTATTATAATTGCATTTATTTATTTATTATTTATTTATTTATTTATTCTTATCTGGCCTCACCATGTTGCAAGTGCTGCTTTAGTCAGGAATTCTTGGACTACGTCATCCCAATATCCCAATGAAAGCATAAACAAAAAGAGACATGACGTTCTGGGGAGCAAGTTAGATTTTTCCAGCCTTTAATGTGACTTAAAAGTGATGGTATTGTTGAGCAATAACAACATACAAAGTGTCTTTATACTTATGTATATACACAATTCAATTCCCATTCAGTAGAAGTTGTGGAGGTTGAAGGCCTGTTTGGCCTTTGCTGTGACATCCTACATGATGTTTTCTGTACCTCTGGCACTGCTGTAGTGGTGGTACCTGGAGCAGTTGGCCTGGTGTTGGAGAACACTTTAATTGTTAGGTCCAGTGGGGGCACAGACATACCTCAGCTAGTGCAGGCTGGGCAGGCATGCCACTGCCATGCTGTGCCTTCTCTTACAAGTCTCGCATCTGCTGGCTCACAACCAGATGACTTCTGTGTGTCTGGGTTCCATTCCCTGCGCTTTTATTTCTAAGTCACGGAGTAAGCTGGGAGAGCTGGTCGTCTGGGGTAAGAGCCCTCTGGGGCAAGCTGGTGGTCACAGGTGCCACCAGTGACTGTCATGAGGCAGTGTATGTGGTACATATCGCCTTGTGTTGGTGATCCGACCTAATTTCAGTATCTTCCAGCATGCGGTTGGGCAGGCCCTGGAACAGGCTGCCCAGAGAGGTTGGAGGCACCTGAGACTCAGGTAGAGCAGGCCCTGTGCCTGGACCTGCTCTTAAACGTCCCCATGGTCCTTTCCGACCTCGACCGTTCTGTTCTTTTATGATTCGGCACCCTCCAGAGGATGCTGTGGGCTTCCTTGGGACTCTGCTCGCACCAGGGTGAGCGGTGGTAGCATTCTGTGATGCTGCAGCCTCCTCAGAGGCCTTGCTCTCTGCTGCTGATCGCGGTCCAACCCGTCCACCAGCAGATGGCTGAGCAACTTGCTTGCAAAGTGCTCCGCACCTTTCTGGTACGGATTGCCTCAAGGCTGCCAACCTGCTGTTGCTACTGATTATTTTGCTAACGCAGGTTGCAGACTTTTATGCAGGTGATCTAAAGGATCGAAATGCTTCTGGCGATCCCTCTGGGTGCCAATGGTGGATATTTATTGTAGTGTTTCCCACTGTGTATGTGGTTTTCTCTGGCAATTCTGTGCTCAGCTGAGACTCTGATGAGCGTGTGGTAAAGAGGGCCTTGAATAAAGACTATAACATCAGTCATTAAGCACCCGCTTTGCGAACGAGCACTGCCCAACCCATATACAGAGAGGCAACGGTCCTAAGTAAAAATAATGATAGAACAGGGAATTAAATAGTTTCCCAAAAATGTAGACACACACTGGTCCATTTTTGTGGATAATAATATTAGACATGATAAGCTTTCAGTGTTTTGGGATATTACAGGCTTCTTGAGAAAAGGGAATGGGAAGAGGAAGAGGAAAAGAAGGGGTAAGGAGAAGGGAAATGGGAAGGGCAAGGGAAGGGAAGAATGGTTTCTAGTTCTCCTGGTAAAGACTGAAGAGGTGACCATGGCCAATCTAGGGAGTCATTTGGCAAATGGAAAGAATCCCTGAATTTTTTTATGTTGGTCGGGGAACAGAGGTGCTGCTGCAGGGCTTTTAAATGCCAGGAGTGGGCAGAATGGTGCTTTGCAGACTTTATGTGTACTCTCGGTTGGCCTTGCTACTCTGCATGAATTTTGGAGAACAGATAGGCACACACAGTAAGTCCGCAGGGGACTGTCTTCAGGTATTCGTGCCTCCACCAGCTGACCCTACCAGCAGCAGGAAGCATCCTGGTGAGGGTTCCCCGAGGATCCTTAACCACTACCCCACAACCCCAAGCCCGGAGGGGGCCTGTCGGGTCCTGAGCTCGGCAAAAGGCCACTAAGAGGAGATGCTGCCCGAAGCCTCCCGCGGGCCGGGCCGGGCAGGGCAGGGCAGGGCAGCCCCCTCCCCTCTGCACCCCCCTTCTCCCCGCCGCACCCCCGGCCCCGCAGCCCGGCCGCCGCCTTCCCCGCTCCACCCCTTCCCCTGCCCCGAGCCAGCGCGACCGGCGCCGCGGCCGGCACCGTGCGGCGGGGACACGGCGGGGACAACGCGGGGACAACGCGGGGACAAGGCAGCGACACGGCACGGACACGGCGGGGGGACTTGAGCGACGGCTCCGACCCGCCGGGGGCTGCGTGCTATTCCTTTCGGTAGCTTAAAAAAAGACCAAAAAAAAAAAAAAGTATATGTAAGGTAAGATAATGCCAGTTTAATAATTATTTTATTTATTTATTGTTATTATTATTATTACTGTTTTTAATTGGAGCAGCTCCCATCCGTGCGCACTCCACTCGCGAGCTGGATGCCCGGCATAAGCAGGGAGCGGGGGCTGCCCGGGGAGGGGGAATTTTGGGAGCTGCTTCTGGGGCCGGGGGGGAGCCCCCCCGGTGCCGAGGGGTGCCCTGGGGCTTCCTGGGGAGGACTGAGCCCCGAGGGGTCAGGGGAGGACAACCGCGGGGCTGGCGAGCGCGATCGCTGAGCGGAGCGCGGCGCCTTCCTTTCCGATGCTCTGCTCGCCCTCCCTCCCGGCTGGGAAATTAACGGGGGTGTCTTAATTGGGATGGGGGCGGGGGGGGGGTGGGAAAAAAGTGCCTGTCCGGTTGTAATGCTGTTTCATTCCCTGAGCAAGTTTTGGTTGTTCTGTTGTTCGTCGAGATCTTTGGTGCGTTCCTTACCTGGAGAAGGTACGGGCAGGTCGGTGGGGCACTGAACCTCGTCAGGGTTCCTTCTCCTGCCTTACTCACCGTGTGGACTGACAGACAGCCTCGGCACTGACGGACTGCTTTGGCCCAGGGGAATTTCATTTGTACAAAATCAGGGTTAGAAATAAAAAAAATAAAAATACAAATAAAAAAAATAGGAAAAGATCATTGTGTGAGACAATCAATGTCAATGTAAGACAATCAGTTTCATAAATCATAAAAAAATATGTTTTCCATGATATAATTTGGGCACTGTCATGTAGTTTTGAAATAGCAAGAGGATTAATTTGCTTTTGGCATAATTTTATACAATCACTTCGCAAAAGTTAATTCTGCAGTGAAGAATACATTTGTTGTTTTTTTTTACGCTTTAATTTTGCATAGTATATAGCCACAAAAACGTGTCCTTAGGTTCACTAGAACTGATAACTTTTTTTTTTTTTTAACAAGTTTTATTTGTTTTCATAGTTGACCCTGTGATAACAGAACAGCATCTCGGGAAGTTCTGTAGCAAGGCAAAACAAGCAGATGCCTCTTTGTTAGTTGGCTTTAAAGTCTGATGAGTAGAAAGGAGAAAGGAGCACAAATGTAGTTTGTTTATTGCTTTTCCTGCCCTGAGACCTGATCTCATTCACATGTTTCTTCTGTCAGCTGAGATGCGTATAAGTGTATAAGTTACAATCAGGCCTGAAGCTGATGATTTGAAAGAGCTGCCTAATTTTCAGTTGTTCAGCTTAAGTGTTGTTAGGCCTGATTTTTGCTTCCTGGGGAGCCTGGCCACCTTCGGCCTCTGCTTGGTTTGAGTTGAAATTGTAGGCGCTCAGAGTCCCTGAATCTCAGCCTGGTGGCTGGGACACAGAGGCAGTCAGAAATGGAGAAGTGGAGAATTTCCCAGTGGCCATAGAAATAATCTTCAAAATCAGCTGTTGTACATTAAACAGAAAAAAAAAAAAAAAAAAAAAAAAGAAAAATGAAGAGGGAACTGCTTTATTAAGTTAAAGCACCTCTTGGTGGTGTTTGTCCTCTCTGGATTCTAGCACTCAGCCCCTCACATCACCTAATGGGCAGCAGCTTTTGAGCTCCTGCTAGGAAGTTGTCTGGTCTGTCTAACACTGCACCAATGCAGTACCAAACTCTTGAGGGCTCAAGTGGGAAGACAGGAGAGAGGAGCTTGTGAAGGTGTTTGCTTGCCCAGTGCTTCCTCAGGACAGCTGTGTGAGTGGCAGAAATGCTGCCAAGTGGTGCAGTTGGCCCTGTGTGGAGGAAGCAGCCTTCACCAGCTGCCAGTCAGCTTATCCTTGGAGTGACTGTATCCTCGTTAGTGTGCTTCTCTTAACCCTCACTTCCCAGCCACACACAAAACAGGGTAGAAGTCATTACATCGCATCACAACAAGCTTTTAGGAGTCGAAATGGTGAAGGAGGTACTACAGGAGAAGGACATCCGAGGTGGCTTTGTGCTAGAGCAGCAGTGAGGAGCTCTGTGGACCTCCAGGCTACGTATAAGCTTAGCTAAAAGGTGCTCCAGAGATCTTACCTGCTTCCCATCCTCCTTCCCATCCTTCTATCTGATGTTCCCTCTGCTGCCCCTGGCTTGACAGTGCAGGAAATACCTCTTCAGATCTCTCTGGGTTACTCTCTGCATTGGTCCCTCTTGTGGGTTCTTCATTAAACACTTGGAGATACCTTGAAAGCTTTATTTAGTCTTCTTGCACTGGGGGGAGCTAAACTAAGCTAGCACAGCTGAAGTGTGGTGCCAAAATGTTGATGCACACATGAACCGCTCATTTCTGCCACCATATTCTGCCTTACCAGGGTTTCCTCGCATAGGTGAGTGCCCATTTCTGCCCTAGAGGTGGGAAAGGTGGTGCAGTCATTGGTGATGTTTTTCATACCTTGATGGAAATACTCTGACAAATGGAAATGGAAAATGCAGTGCAAACTCCAGTATAATTTTCAATAAATGTTTTGGGAGCTTTTCACTTTTACATGCTCTGCTTTAAACATTCTCAAGTGAATGCTTCCATAAGAGGACAAGTGGCTTATTGGAAATCACTGAGTATCTTGCCCTGGATAACTGAAACTTCTTTGTATTTTCTTAAAAGATTGTAAGCCATCTTGAAGAATTGCTCTCTTATCAGCTGTCAGTGCTAGGAAGGGCTTTTATACTTCCCAGTTTGCTATTTTGATTATAATTCAAATACATTCATAAAGATTATGGTCCTTTAGAAAGCAAGAAAATGCTTACTGATCACTATTTGCAATCTTTTTGCAAATGTAGGCAAGAACTAATGCTTGATTTTGGCTCAGGTCTTGCTGCTGTTACTTCTTCTACCATTTACAAATAAAGTCCCATCTAAAATCCAGTAATGCTCATCTAAGTTCTTCTGGTATGAAGTTATCGCAGTGTCTTTCAAAACCACCAAAACATTGTTCTCCAGGTCTAAGTTATAATTTGTGTTGGAGTCTCACTCAAGTCTGAGACAAGACGCTGTGAAAATGGTACTGTGGGGTTCCTCCTGCACATCTCAGCGAGTGACCAAATATGCAGAAATAAACCAGCAAAAACAGCGTATATGGCTAAACTAAGTCTGTAGCTTTAGTGATTCAATTAATTGATCAGAGTTAAAGGAATGTTAAACCACCCTGATGGCTAACCAGCAGCATTAATCCAGTGCACATTCCAGCAAGGAGCCCTTCAGCCCTTGTTCATTCCTCACTGGAAGGACTAGGGACAGCCGTCTGCGTCCTTTGTCACCCATATTCGGGGCACAGTCAGGGCCCCCCCATAAGGCAGGAGCAGTGCTTGCAGCAGGCTGAAGCCCTGCCTGTGTTGGAGACCTCTTCACAACATACCCAACGTGCGTCTTTACAAACCGAGTCTGCACTGTAATCCAGAACTGTCTCTTACAAAGACATTGACACAATAGCCAGACTTTTTGGCAGCAGGCATCTGGCTGAGGGGAGAAAATTGTATGGTTTTGGCCAGGTTTCCTATATGGAAAAAATGCCTTCTAGACCTGAAGGAGTGATTAGCCCCAGCCTGAGCAAGTAATTTGGGACAGGTAGGACAAAGCATAGACATATAACCATAACAAAAGAAGTGCAGCGACATCCCTGGAGGGACAGGGCTTGGCAGATATCAGCATCCCAGCCCACTTCTGACAATCTGAAGTGTGGAGGAGGGAAGGGGAAGCAGAAAGACCTCGTGCAATAAAATGCTTCAGCACCAAACCCGCAGGAAGGAGAGCAGGGAGGGCCTGGTGCCCACCCGCTTACACCTCCACCCTTGCTGACTGTTTCCAGCACATGGCTCATGGAGGAGGTTAAAATCAAGTCTGTAGCTGCTCTTCCTCCACTCCTATGTCTGCAAGCTGAGATTGATTTATGAAAATCTTCCTGTTCTTAATCCTGTGGTCTTTTTTGTGCTGTCATGGCGCAAACCATGCCAGGCTGTGCCAGAAGCTTCAGTAGGCCCGCGTCCTGCCCCGGCACCAGGATCAGGTGCATCTGCTGTTGTGGTACAAAATTAGGGAATGGCATTGTCCCAGGATGTTTTTAACTGAGGCAGCTAACAGTTTGCACGTAATTGGACATAAGGATTTGCTATTGTATTTACCGAGTTTACTGTAAAGGGGAAAGGAGGGTACTGCGCCAAACTCATCAGTACTTTCCACTGAGAAGCAGGTGTTATGGTGAAGCAGTCACAAGGCATTGAGCAGATCTGCCTTCCCTTCATCCCCACTGTGGTCTGTCTTTTGAGGCCTTCATACTCTTATTGATGAATGCATGTTATATAATTTTATCAAAATATTTCTCCTCATCTTAAAAAAAAAAAAAAAGGCAAACCAAGACAGAAAATACAGGGACTGGACTCAGAGTACCAAACTGTTGACTTGTCAGTGTTTTGACTAGCTCACATTTCATTATTAAAATACTGCTTTTTTTTTTTTTGCCTTTTTTTTTTCTCTTTTCTTTTTTGCTTATTTTGACCCTGAGTGCAGGTGTTTTCAACCTCCTGACAACCCAGAATGCAGTTGCTCCGGATAATACATTAAGGACACACGTGCTCTGAGTCTCTGAGGTGCTTTCAGTGTTGCATTGGAGCTCACGCAGGTCGGCATCACTTAGCAAACGTGAGCAGCAGCCGCAGCAGTCAGATGAGAAGCCTGGTAGCAAAGCAGTTCTGAGGGTCAAGATGGGGCAACATCACTTTGCAGTCCTGCTGAAATTCCAGTTTAGCCACTGAGGTATGAGAGTTGTACAGCAGACAAAAGCAGGAGTGAGCTTCAAGTCAACTTTATTATAGTGGTTAGAAATTTCACTGAAAAGCTGTAGATATTGTTTATTCCTTTGGCACCTGCACAGCTTTCCCATCCATCCCTCACAGAAGCAGTTTCCCTGGCCGTGGAAAACAGAAGTGTCATCAAGTATCGTCGTACTTCTGTGAAAGCTCACTTGCCAGATCCTAGGCAGTCTGGTTTCACTGTCTAAAGGCTGAGGCAGAATAAAATGCTCCACGGTGCTTCCTACCTTGTTCAACATGCAATATGTAAGCTAATTTACTTAGTTGTATTAGCACAGTTATGGTATTTTTGCTTTTCCCAGATGTGCAAGTCCAGTTATTCCACAGTGCTGACTCTCCTGAGAGCTGCAGCACGGCAGTGACAGGGCTAATGTTCTTTCTTCTCCAGTTGCTCCATCTCATCCCTGGCATTTCTTTGTCTTAGCTTATCAATCAGGTGTTGGTTTTTGTGTGTTTGTTTGTTTTTTTCAAAGGGGGATTGTCTCAGCAGCATTTCCCACTAGGCTCTCAAATAACTGTGTGGCCAGTGAATTGTTTTGCACTCTGCATAGCATCCTGGCTGCAATGTACCACTTGTAGCAACTGCTGGGTAAAAATCGCGTGCCCTTTATGAGCAGCTGAGGAATTCAAAATCATACACGATTTTCTGAGCATCATAGGCTTTCAAAAGGGAAGATTTTTTAAAAGAGAACAAAAGAGTCCTCTGTTAGGGCCACCTTAAAATTTTCTTTTTTTTTTTTTTTTTTTTCTTTTTTCTTTTTTTTTTTTTTTTTTTTTTTTTTTTTTTTTTTTTTTTAAAGATCTCACATTCTTGTTTATATGTTCATGACTTTGGGAGCTGGGTCGTTGAGAGCTCCACCAGGCTAGTTCCCACTGTTCTGCTGTGGCAAAAAAAAAAAAAAAAAAAAAAAATGTGAGAGCACGCATCCTATTTCTTTATAAATGTAGCCTGGGAGAGAGAGAGAGGCTTCTTGGCAGAAACTTTTGCATGAAGCAGTGTGATGGAGTGGAGGGAATATATTTCATGCTAATAAAGTTCCTCCTTCGGTGTGAAAAGGGAGCGCTTTGTGAGTGGCAGCAGGTCTTTTTTTACCTTTTGACATTCTAACGTGACCCATAGTGAGGCATATGCCAGCATGTCTTTTCAGTCCTTTCCAAAGAGTTGCCAAAACTAAAGAGATTTTTTGTGACCCAGCAAGGTTGGCTGCAAGGTTTGTTTGTTTTTCCCTCTCCTGCTGGTTCCTACTATTCTCTTACTCCCACATCCTATCCGACTCTTGTTTTCAAAAGCATTCTTCAGCCTTCTCCTTCCCTACCTACTGCATCCTGTCCTGCTTTCTGACTTCCTTTTCTTTTCTGATAGCTTTGCATTCTAGTTCCTGTTCGTTCTGGTCCCTGAGGGACAAGGAGTGAAACATTAATAGTTGCTGGAAAACCAAGTGAATGTGGCTGGTTTTATGAGTTTAGAGTTCAGGTGAGCGCTCCGGGAGACATCGCTGGTGTTTTGCATTGTGCCCCGGAGCTCCCTGCACCACTTCATTGCTGGGGCAGCAGAGAGGAGTGTGTACCTGTGCTTCACCACCGCCACGTACAGTACAGCATTTTACATAGCAGTACTGATTAAAGTCAGTCTTTGCTAAGATTTGGATCTTTCAGTTACTACAAGTGAAATTGTGGTGGCAAATTGCTCTCCTGTTATCACCTCGTTGTTTGTCGCAGTTAAAAGAAGTTTAAATGTTTCAGGCCTAGGGTGAGCAAAGCAAGTGGACTTGAAACATTATGCTTCTTTATATGGGAGTTGTAGGTGC
Organism: Anser cygnoides; assembly: GCF_040182565.1. Classification (NCBI taxonomy): domain Eukaryota; kingdom Metazoa; phylum Chordata; class Aves; order Anseriformes; family Anatidae; genus Anser; species Anser cygnoides. The sequence goes on from NC_089875.1 coordinate 89,295,062, forward strand.
TTTGACAGTGGTTTGAAAAACATGTAATTTCACGGTAAATTCAGCATGCATACCTGTGTCTTTTCTAAATCATACTGCTGTTTTTAAAGTAAAGCTTTTATATTAGTAGGGGATATATCCCTGTGTTATCTGTACCTCTTTATCAGTTGAGGATCACCATCCTCATAAATCTGTGCTTATAATATGTGCAGTTGTCAATGCAAATGTCTTGTGCTGATGTCAATGTATTCTCACTATTAATCACAGATACAAAATACCTATCACTTTCCCATTGAAATGTTGCATAGGTAATGGGTAATGCATTTTCCCATGCTGGAAAATGTAGGTCTATATTATCGTTCTGAGGATAGATCTGATTTGTGTTTTTATATTGTCTGAAAATACAGCTTTAGAGGCTATAAAGGAGAGCATTTTCCAACTATGGTTAGCTGTAGCCAAAGGTTTGATAAGTCTGACCCTTGCAGTCAAAATCTGCTATTGGAAATGGAAATGCAACAGGGAGAACAAACCTCAACATACTAATTGCTGTGCTAGCAAATTTCTCTTACTGCTGATTTCTTATGCCTGGGATGCCCAGATGGTTATCAGTCATGTGCTAACATAATCTTTTGTCCAGCTGGTTTATTTATAACCAGGACCGATCCATTTATCTATGGTTGCGTTAGTTTTCTTTCTTTTTTTTTAATTTTTATTTTATTATTATTATTATTTTACATATTTTATGTATGTAAGACATTATTGAGGAAATCACCTTGTAAAAAAAGTTCAGTGTAAATGGATTGGTGAATAGATATACCTGTCCCGATATACCCTTATCAACGTCATCCTAGCTGAGAAATAAATGTAAAGGAGTTAAAAACCGATGTGTCTGCTATGTATACATATATAAAATTTCACTGCTTTTCAGAATTCTAGATGACTTTGTATAATATTCTGTTTTTTTATAATTTAAAATAGTTAGACTGGGGAATATAAGTTTGATAGGTAGTTACTTGTTGAAAGACTACCTAAGTTATTAATGGAGAAAAAAAAATCCTAATAAAATGAAAGTTAGTTAAAAATGGAGAAAAACACCAAACTGAGAAATGTGCCAAATATGAATATATTTTAGTTTAATGCCTTTGTAATAACTTGTTTCAGGTTGAAGAAACTTCTTGAGCAGGAGAAGATCTATCAAGCTCGTAAGGAGAAAGAACATACAAAGAGACTTAGTAAACTACGAGAAGAACTTGTCAAGCTCAAGTCATTTGCACTCATGCTGGTGGATGAAAGACAAATGCATATTGAACAACTTGGTCAACAGAGCCAGAAAATACAAGATTTAAATCAAAAACTAAAGGAAGAAGAAGAAAAGCTTAAAATCATTACTGCAAAAACAAAAGAGGATGGACAAAAACTGATGAAGTTAGAGACAGAACTTGAACACAAAACGTCATCATTTTCTCAAGAACATGAGGAGATGACGGCTAAACTGGCTAATCAAGAGTCACATAACAGACAGCTAAGGCTTAAGTTGGTTGGGTTGACTCGCAGAATAGAGGAGTTAGAAGAAACTAACAGAAGTCTTCAAAAAGCTGAGGAGGAACTTCAAGAACTAAGAGATAAAATAGCAAAAGGGGAATGTGGGAACTCTAGCTTAATGGCAGAAGTGGAAAACCTTCGCAAGCGTGTGCTTGAAATGGAGGGAAAAGATGAAGAGATCACAAAAACCGAATCCCAGTGTAAAGAGCTGAAAAATAAACTGCAAGAGGAAGAGCACCATAGTAAAGAGCTGAAACTTGAAGTGGAAAAGTTGCAGAAGAGAATGTCAGAACTGGAGAAACTGGAAGAGGCTTTCAGTAAAAGTAAGTCTGAATGCACCCAGCTACACATAAACTTGGAGAAGGAAAAGAATTTAACTAAGGATTTGATAAATGAGTTGGAAGTGGTGAAGACTCGAGTGAAGGACCTTGAGGCATCAGAAAGTAAGTTGGAAAAGGCTGAAATAAGCTTAAAAGATGACCTTACAAAGCTGAAGTCATTTACTGTAATGTTGGTTGATGAACGGAAAAATATGATGGAAAAAATAAAACAGGAGGAAAAAAGGGTTGAGGGTCTAAACAAGAATTTTAAAGTTGAACAAGGGAAAGTTATGGATGTAACAGAGAAGCTGATAGAAGAAAGTAAGAAATTTTTGAAACTGAAATCTGAAATGGAGGATAAGGTGTCTAGTTTGACAAAGGAAAGGGATGAGTTGATTGGCAAACTGAAAAGTGAAGAAGAAAAATCGTCTGAACTAAGCTGCAGAGTTGACCTGTTAAAGAAAAGGATTGATGGTATGGAGGAAGTAGAAAGAGAAATTACGAGAGGTCGAGCCAGAAAAGGACCAGAGCATGGTTGTCATGAGGACAACAAGATTAAGGAGCTTACCATTGAAATTGAAAGACTGAAAAAACGTCTCAAACAATTGGAAGTGGTTGAAGGAGATTTGATGAAGACAGAAGATGAATATGATCAGCTAGAGCAGAAATTTAGGACTGAGCAGGATAAAGCTAACTTACTTTCTCAACAGCTGGAGGAGATGAAGCTCCAGATTGCCAAAAACAAAGCAATAGAAAAAGGTGAAGCAGTGAGCCAGGAGGCAGAGTTGAGGCACAGGTTTCGTTTGGAAGAGGCTAAAAGCAGAGATTTGAAAGCAGAAGTTCAAGCTCTTAAGGAGAAAATCCATGAGCTGATGAACAAAGAAGACCAACTTTCTCAGCTTCAGGTTGATTACTCGGTTCTGCAGCAGAGGTTTATGGAAGAAGAAAATAAAAACAAGAGCATGGGACAGGAAGTTCTGAACCTAACAAGAGAGTTAGAGCTTTCTAAGCGTTACAGCCGTGCTCTGAGGCCCAGCATAAATGGACGAAGAATAGTCGATGTTCCTGTGACATCCACTGGTGTGCAAACAGATGCTGTAAGCAGTGAAGCAGCAGAAGAAGAAACTCCAGCTGTGTTTATACGTAAATCCTTCCAGGAAGAGAATCACATCATGAGCAATCTGCGACAGGTAGGTCTGAAGAAACCCATGGAGCGTTCTTCAGTCCTTGAGAGATATCCTCCAGCAGCAAATGAACTTGCAATGAGGAAATCGTGGATACCATGGATGAGAAAGAGGGAAACTGGGGCTCAGGCAACTCCGGATAAAGGAACCCGAGCCCACGGTAGTCCAGCACATCCTGGGGAGGTTGTCCTTTCTCCAAAACAAGGTCAGCCTCTTCATATTCGGGTGACACCAGATCATGAGAACAGCACAGCTACTTTGGAGATAACCAGTCCAACCTCAGAGGAGTTTTTTTCAAGTACCACTGTCATTCCTACTTTGGGAAATCAGAAGCCACGAATAACCATCATTCCTTCTCCAAATGTTATGCCCCAAAAAGGAAAAGGCAGTGAAAGTCCAATGGGCCCAGACCGTTCTATGTCTCCCGTCACTATAACAACATTCTCCAGAGAAAAGTCTCCAGAGGGAGGGAGAGCACCCTTTGTTGACAGACCTGCATCACCGATTCAGATTATGACAGTATCGACATCCGCAGCACCAACAGAAATCTCTGTTTCTCCTCAGTCACAAGACACGACCATGGGAAGGGCTGTCTTCAAAGTTACACCAGAAAAACAAACAGTCCCAACTCCAATCCGGAAATACAACGCCAATGCCAACATTATTACAACAGAAGACAACAAAATCCACATCCACTTAGGTTCCCAGTTTAAACGCTCTCCTGGTGCCACGCTGGATGGTGCAAGTCCTGTGATAACAGTCAGACCAGTGAACATAGCAGCCGAGAAGGAAGTTGTCACTGGAACCGTCCTTCGATCGCCCCGGAACAACCTGTCCTCACGACCTGCAGCGAGCAAGGTGACAAGTACTATCACTATAACTCCTGTTACTACGTCTTCCACACGAGGAACACAGTCAGTGGTAAGCAGCATGGTCTCATAGTCTCATTTTGTAGTCTCTGTTAAGGAGAAGGGAGATCATAGTTTGGGTTTGGGACACCGGCAGGGAAAGGGTGGGAAGAGGAGAAAAACTCTTAACTTCCCTACATGTATTTCAGATATAAGCTTGAACATAAATTCAGAATTTACCTGATTCCTCTCTGGTGGAAATGGATATTTTTATGCCAGCATTGGACACTAGTATACTTTTGGCATTATCTCCCAAAGGAGTAACTCTGAAAGGAAGTTCCTGCAAAATTACTGAAAATAATGTCAATCCTGTAAAATTTCAACTGAAAGAAAGAGAGGGACAAAGAATGATGGAGATGACAGAGCAAGAAACTATATTTTTATTTTTCCTAAGTGCAAATTCTGACTTCTGAAAATACTCCTAATGGGTTTTGGCCCAGCTGGAGAGTCTTTAGAGTCTGATCGTGCAGGCTGATATTTCTTTGGTAGAATCCCCTTACATTTATAATTTAATTAATATCTGCTGTACTGAACTCCAAAGGAATGAATAGCCAGACATGGTATCATTGCTTTTGGCTCCAAGTCTTTTTCAGCCAGTGAATACTAAAGCTCTTTCTGTTCCTCTGACGTTCTCAGCTTTTATATGGGCCATGTTACAATGGTGCTTCCTCCACAATATTAGAATCATAGAATGGCTCGGGTTGGAAGGGACCTTATTTTTTGCTGCTTTCTCTCTGTGTCTCTGTGGTGGTTCCCTAATTTCTTTTTCATAGAAAATCAAATTTAAATCAGTCTCTCACCTCTGTATTTAACCACATCGGACAAGATTTTTTGATAGGCCTCCCTCCACGGTTTACTAGGCTTTGGACATCATTTTGCATTGTTTTAGTTGGGAAAGAAGATTTTGACCAAAATATAAAAGCAGCAGTACTGAATTAGTCCAAAATCTCATTTAGCTAGACAGTAGCTTGTAGCAGATGCTTGGGGTAGAATTATTTTAAGTGAGTAAACATAGATTAATGTTTCCCTCAGTGTCTGTTCCCAGTTTTTGGCTATAGGTGGGTACTTCTTTCTGAACCAGAGCTTGTAGCCACCTCTTCGTGTTTAATAGACTGTGGTAGAGTGTTTTTTGTTTTTTTTTTAAAGAATTCCTCATTCTTTATTACTGGATGTCTGTCCCTTCTGTGATGATGCACTGAACCATAACACACAAAAATTTTTTGTTTTGTTTTCAACTGGCTAAAAAGCGGCTTCTTTCTTCACTTCATCCCTGATTTGGAATGTAAGGAAAATAGCTCAACGATGCGATTTACTTTATCTTATGCTTTCCTTTGTTTTTTAAGACCCCTAATCAAATCACCAGGGAACTTCTAACAAGCCCAAATGTGCTTTTTCCTCCCTATGAAAAAAAATAAAAAAAGAAGAAGAGTTGTATATTCACCATCTGTTTTGCAAATGGCTGCTTTATAAACACGTGCAATACGTGTCGAAAAAAGAAGTTGTAATCATTTACTCAGTAACACTAGAAGAAACCAACATTGATACCATTTTGAAGGGGTGAGTTCATAAAATCAAAGAAGACAAACCAATACAAAGCTGCTTTCTTAGCTTACAGGTTTTACTTTTTTCTAAGCTCTCCTCACACAGGATGCTCTGTACAATGTACTAATACAGTACCAAGATCCAAAGGGGAAAGTAATTCAAAGTTTCTAGCTCTCACCTGCTGCTACAACAAATTTGCAGTTACTGTTTTCATATCTGAAAACATGTGACTCTTTTTCCAATTTGAAGTTATACAGTCATCTTCTGTACTGCAGGCATGGAAGCAGTTAATTTTAAGGTGCACACATGGTACTTTCAAAGATTCAGCCTGACCTGTGATGTCTGCCTGCCTCACAGTCCAAAGCCAGAGACTGGTTTTGTGGTGGAGCAGGTAGGCAGGTGGAGGACTACGGGGCGTTACTGTTGATTTACAGCAACTCTTCTGGTTCTCTTCTGGTGACCGAGGGCACAGGGCACGGCTGAGAGGCTGTTGGGTGCCAGCGCTCACTGGGCACACATTAAAGTAGCTATAAGACTACTCTCATTTGGGCAGCATTTAGGTTGAGATCGGCATCTAAATTTAGCTCTTCGTAGGTGTCCATTGGGCTCCCCTGGCTGCACTTACTGCCTAGGTCTCAAGTCCCACCCTTTCAGTATTCAATTGTCTAAACATACTTCTTTCATGCCATTTAAAGTGCTGTCAAGTAGGCTGCCTAACTTCCAGCTGCTTTATCAGAGGTTGCAGGTCTCCTTAGATCCTCTTATCTACCAGCCCTGTGCAGATAGCTTGAATAGCCCAGAGCATCTCACATTGCACTGGATACCTTTGTGTCAGCCGCTGAACTGAACTGTTTTTGTCCAGGGTAAGCAGCTCCCCGATCTGATCAAGAACAAATGCTGAAAATGCACCTCTGTTATTAAAATATCCCCAAAGTGAACATGTGCATGAAAGCTCTCTTTTTGTGTATCCATCAAACGCACCACGCAGGATCTGTTACAAACCACTAAAACACAGTAAATGTTGTGTACATTCAAATTGCTTTTTGCCCTTTAATGTAACTGTCCAACCTCACTGATTAATGCACTTGCAAGTGAGCTCTGCTTATTGACCCAAACAGCTTGGTGGCTGCACGTATTCGTCCCGTGGTCAGAATGCAGTAATGTGTTCAGTGGCCTGGCTCTGGCTGCCTGCACTGCTCCAGTACCATGCACAGCCAGCTCACAGCCAGGCAACTTCACCCTGCTTTCCTCTGGAGCTGCTTCACTGCCAATTCGTGCTGGCTGCACAAGAATCGAGTGGATTTTCTGGGGTTTCGGCCTCAGACATGACTGAAGCCTCCCAGCGTCCCATGCCTGCTTCTGCCGTCACTCTTGCTTGCACAAGGGGATGTCTTGCTGAAGAGCCACCTTTGTGCTGTTTTTCTTTGCTTAGCAAACACAAAATGCTTTTGCAGCCGTCTGTGAAGCGGGCATTAGCTTCCACATGATCAACATGTTTGTATGCCACAATGAAGGAAACTAAAAAATTTAAAACAAGTTAAGAGTTCTTTTCAAAGTGATTTTGAGTGATTTAGGCTTGAAATGAGTAACTTGAAAGCACCCAAATCCTTAGCTAATAATTAACATGCGAATAAAGCTGAAGAAATGCCTGAGATTCCAGCTACTTCATTTGATTGCCTCATGTTTACACACTGTGGAGCTCTTTCAGGGAGCACAAGATGTTTGTCATTTGGGTTCCCTGGGATGTTGACATATTTTCCAAGGCTGATGGAATGCATTTGCATGTTTTGCCTTACAGAATTGTATGGACCTAACTTGTTTTGACATCTACATGTGAGTTCCATATTAGCCTTTAGACTGCTATTGTAAATGTTGCTTTTAGTTATTGAAAATGGCTTCCTTCCTGCCAGGCAGACAGCATTCAAGTTTTCCAATTGTGATTTTTTTTTTTGTGTACACATAGGGTTTTGAACTGGTCTTAGAAGATTAAGGAATGGCTTTCCTTTGAATGCTCAGGATGCAGACAGACGGCTCTGATGCTACTGGCTGGAAATCCTTCGAGAGAGAAAAATGCTCCTTCGTGGAGCATTTTTAAAAAGCATTTTAAAGTAAATGTGCAAATGCGTGTTACAATTGACAGAATCCCCTAATCCAATCTTCCTCAGCAGCTTAGTGTTATTTTGCTTATATGCCATAAGTTGCAGAATTTAGTCATTTAGCAAATAGATCTCGCTAGGATTTCAGGATCTTGTGAAAAGTGTTACCTTTTGTGAGATCAAAATCTTCATTGCTGTCTGAAAAGAAAAAAGCCAAATTTGACATTCAGCTGATACAGAAGTTGTCCCTGTTAACGTGTGTCTATATTGCAAACTACAGAAGGTAAATGCACATTTTCCTCTCAGGACTGTCATGGTTGCAGGTATTTCTTTTAGGTCGCGGTCCATAAGGGCTAGCTTCCTGTTTTGGCCAACATTATCAGGCCAAAAAAGACCAGTTGGCTCTTTTGAGTCTTTTTGTCCTATCCAAGTGCTCCTTGTATGTTTACACAGTGGGATTTGGTTGCCTGAACTGATCTGTGGATTGCCGTTTTCAAAGCCGTGGGATAGCCTGCCTGGCCGCCAGCTGGCACTGCGGATGGGCACAGATCCCTGGTAGCTGCTGTGCTGGATCTGCCAGCCCCGTGCAGAGGGCTCGGGCCCTCAACCAGCTTCCCTCCAGAAGAAATAAACATTAGAAATTGCTCTGGGCCTTTTTAATTTTTTTCTCTGATGTCCCCTAACTTGAGGATCAGTGTGCTAGGTAGGCTGTAGTCAAGGCAAAAGTGACCACCTCCATGCTGCCCTGCGGTAGGCCTGGAAATGCGGTCTGCTTGCTTCTCCTTTGCCAGAGGTCAACAGGTCGTGGCTATGGCTCCCACGTCCTTCCTCCCGCAGGAGAAGGAAATCCAAATCTTTGCCCTGTCTCTGCCCTGGCCCTATTCGCTTCCTTCTGCCTCCGTACTTCCCGGTGCAGAAGTAAGTGGCTCCAGCCACGGGAGAGCAAAGTTCAATTTTATTTACGTGGCTGAGAGATCTTGTCCCACCTCTGAAAACACGGCAATTAGTCAGGGCTCAGCATTAGCCAGTGGTTCAGTAGCCTCTGAGTGAGCCCTGCACTGTGTTGTGCTGCAGAATCAGTTCTGCAGGGATTCCCGTCCTTAGGACATCCTGATCCAAAATGCTGCACCTCAGCTCTGGAAAACTAGTTTCACCCTGATTTTGTACCTTCGGCCCCGCTCTAGTAGCATTTGCTGCTGCCAGGTTTCAAATGCGAGCATTAATTTGCTAATAGGCATGATTTGTGACATTGTTGCTTGAGAGGTAAATGAAAGGTGTATGATGAGAACATATGAGAAGCAAAAATCCTCAGTTCACATCATTTCTCTCTCTCTGTGTCTCTCTTTTGCAGACAGGACAGGATGGGTCATCCCCGAGACCTACACCCACCCGCATTCCTGTGTCAAAAGGTATGAAAGCAGGAAAGCCAGTAGTGGCAGCCCCAGGAGCAGGAAATGTGACAAAATTCGAGCCTCGTGCCGAGACTCAGTCTATGAAAATAGAACTGAAGAAATCTTCAGGCAGCAGCTCTGGCTCCCTGGGCGGGGGTCAGGGCTGATGACGGTGGCTCAGGGGGTATGGTATGTTCTGCAGGTGTTACTGCTACCACGAACTCAGCCCCCTGTCTGTGTTTGCCCATACTAACGAAGCCCGGTCATTTACAACAAACTAATGAGTGTGTGCGTTGACTACTTCAGTAACAACATCCTTTTGTTTCCTTCATGAAGGGGGGAAAAAGCCACCGGTATATGCCAGGAACTTGTTCAGCTTGGGAGAACGGGCAACCACACCAAGTTATTAATCCAGCCCAGGAATTCTTAATGATAGGCTCGATCAGTTTTAAATAGATTGAAGGAAGATCAGTCGCTTTTAACAGATTGTCTCCCATCTTAACAGATCACTTCCCACTCTGGCTACTGGGTGGAGCACCTGCCTGTAACGCCATTTCTGAGCTGCTGCCTTGTCCAGGGATGCAATGCCAGGATGCAGTGCCCTTGAGGTTTTATTTCAATAAAAGCTCGTGCCTCGGGTGCAGGAGGGAGAGGCAGAGAGAAAGGACCACACTTTGTGACCAGCCTTCTCTCTAGGAATCTCTCCTATAAATAAGCATTTCTCACTTGTGAGCTGCTTTCTCAAGGCGGTGACACAATCCAAGGGGGTATGGAGGCTGCACAATGCAGGCAGCAGCAGCACTAAGCAGCAGTGTATTTCTTCCCTAGTGGGGTCCACGCTCGCAGTCAGTGCTTACAGTCAGGGTCTCCATTCTCTGACTTTGACTGGGTTACTGCCAGCTCTGGAGGCTGGATGGAGGCAAGTGAGCCAAAAAGTGTTTAGTCTTTAAAAAGAGCTTCAGAGAAACATCGATCTGGCCAAAATCAATACAGTCCATTTGTACCTGCTTGAAAGACCACAGAAGTCTATGAAGCAAGTCATTCAGTTGACTTCATTAGGTTTGCAGTTTTCCTTGTTGGATGGACTTGTGCTCTATAGTTAAACCTGAGTTCCCAGGCATCCTTATGGGGGATGTTAGAGGGGAAGTCAACACAGATGTTAGAGGGGAAGTCAACACAGATTGCTGGCAGCAAATTGCTATCTAAAGACACAGCTTGTGTACGGGCAGTCAGAGAGATAGGGTTTGGTATGTGAGTTATTCTCAGTTCTCATTTGTTTGAAATATTTTGCCTTAAATACAGACCACCTAAGAATACCATGGAGATTCATCTTTCTTCTCTCTTTGCGATTTCTTCATTTACATGTTTGCATTTTTAAGCATGTTTTAAGGAATTGTTCCAGCATGGAAATGGTGTGGATGTTGATGATTGTTATGACTATTTATTTAATAACACTAAAGTTATTAAAGAGCATTTCCATTAAGTGATCAATTTTCACAGGAGAAAGTTGCAAACAAAAGAGACTGAGCTGAGCAGGCTGATAAATAAGGGTTTTAAAGCCTGTATGTCTCAGCCACCACGGAAGACTGTAAAGGACCCAATGATTAGGAATAGCTTTTGGAAGGAAAGGCAGGAAGACAACGAATAAATAATAAATACAATTCACAGAAAAGAAAATGCACCAGTGGGTGAAATATTAAATGGCTTTCTGTCTGGGAGAAGAAATTAGATGGAAGAATCTGCCACAGAAGGTCAGCAAAATTATATTCAATCCAAGCAATGTTTAGTCTTCAGTCTGCGCTTTGCAATGCTCTCCAATTTAAGATCCAGATATGGCCATTATCCCAGAGTAAAGCTGGCATTTTTTGATTCACATGAAGGACACTTTGTCTGTGATGTAAAAGCTGCTGTCACATACAAAAAGAAACAGGCTTCCATTTCTACATGTGTGTAGCACCTGCAATACCTGCTAATTTTAAGGTTCTGGATCCTATGACATCTGCAAATCAGATTCATATTAGCAGCATTTTTCATAACATTCGAGTATTTTGGATAAAACTTGGAAACTGGAATTATCAAGTGGTGTGGGTTACCATGCCAGAAATGCATCAGATCCTCTCATCTAAGTGTTATCACTTAAAAGCCTCAATTTGTCAATAAATGGTTGCTGAGATCTTACTGTTCTTATTGTAGGATAGACTTTTTAGCAGATATTTGAAGAAAACACGTTATTAAGAGCTTTTAGCTGGATAGTCACTCTAAATACTGGCACTGAAGCAAGTCTTTAGTTCAAAACAGTCATTTAAATAATACTGCAAACATGAGCCCCAAGCTAATGTGGCTTGATACAGTGATGAGCTACAGCTGGCTTAAGCCCTCCTTCTCAAATACTTTTTTCAAAGAAACTAGCTATTCCTTAGTTAACTGTTGCCATACCCAGGACAATATTCTATGTGTGCCTGTGGTTGAAAAAATTGTTTTGCATAACATCCGAAAACATTAATTCACCTGAAGAAAGAAGCCAGAATTAAAGTACCTGAAATCCAGGACACGCAAATCAGCACAACTGAACCAGAACTGCAGGCACAAGCTAAGAACCGCTCTTGTAGAGTCAGTAGGATTTTATGAGACAGACTTGAGAAATTCCAGACAGGTCAGACCAAGGATCCTGTTATTTTTCCCAGGGGCAGCACAACAAAAAGGAACTTTTCCTCCATAGCCAACCCAGCAGAAGTCCAGAGAGTTGGAATCAGGCAACTACTTTGACTGTTAGCTAAAAATATGTATTTAGTTGTACTGCACATTTTTTAACATCTGTTTTAATTGACCTGAGATTCTTCTTTCTTAAAGGCAGAAAAAAAATAAGATGATACAATAAAAAAATAGAGAGCCTATAGTTTAGAAGTCTTAATAATTGAAGGCTCTTGGGCCAGAAAAAGAAAGAGGGAAGGTGTAGGAAACCGGTGGCTGCATTAAAGTGGATGTAGAACCGTGAAAGACTCCCAATAGGGGTGTGAAGGGGGTATTTCTATTCGCAGGGGTATAGATGGCTTATTTAAAAAAGCTTTTGATTGAACCTGTCTTTCAAAGGTACAAGACAGGTCCCCCTTCTCACCGGTATCTGAGAAGACTCAAACCTAGATCATCTCCAAAAGTTCACCAATAGCACTGACAGACAGTTGAGGGGGAAGAAGATGGCATTCTCATTCCCTCCTGTAAAGGCTGTGCTGTGCTGAACGGAGGACTTCAGAATTCACTGAGCAGAAACAAGAGAGTGGTGGTTGAGTGGTCAGGATATTGAATCAGGGAGCGCCCCAGCTTCCGGTCTCTGTCCCAGAGGCTGCTTTTTTGAGCCTGACCTTTTGTGAAAAGAAAGTTTATAAGATGAAATATCTGTCTGTGTTCACCCATCCCTCCACCTGTCCTCCATTGATGAACAACACTGAACATATCAACCACTTTCAACCTGACAAAGCAACAGAGGTCTCAAGAGGAAGTTCTTCCAGTTTAATGAAGAGGGTGACTGAGAGAAGGAGCAAGACCTTAGCAGAACCCCCTTGCACGAAAGAATGTAGCATGAGCTCACCTTCACACAATATCAAAGAACAAACACAAGAGAGTGACGGCAGAAATGCCACAAGGACAAGCTTTGCTCAGACCTCAGATTTCACTTGGTACCAAAGGATCAGACTGTGAGAAACAAATCCATAAGAAGTTATTCAGGCCTTTATTTACAGGGCTTCGTTTTGTGTATTTTACATAACTGGATTACAGTGCAGAAACCAATCTTCCTCTGGCCAGGTGACCATCAGGGATTACTCATCCTCATGCTTTCTCTCCCTTCCCTTTTTCTCTATATTGATTTTTTTGATGAAGTGGAACAGTTTCAGAAGCAAAATGCATTCACCTCAGAGTAGTAGTGGTGGTTACAGTGGTCTTTGAAACAGGGGAGACACAGATTTGAATCCCTTCAGGCCCAGGTAAAATTGAACCTACAGCCCACATATTATGGAACACTTCGCTTACCATGGAATATTTGTGTAAGAAGTGAAAATTTCTATTTCTTTCCCTGTCTTTTAAGATTTTCAAATATTGTAAAGACATTGAGAGAAAAGGCCTGATTTTCTGTTTTAATGAGATCATTACGGCCTGTGAGTGTGTAACCGAGGAAGGAGCCTCTGGTAAGGCTTAGCAAGACACCTGAACCTCAGAGGTAGGGCGGGATTCAGAAGTTACAGCTTTGTCCTCAGCATTACCCTCTTGGCTGGGTTTAAGTGTCTTCCTGCTCAGCATGCTGTTTTTTTCTGAATCCAGTGCTGAGTTCCGTGCTCTCTGTGGGTGATAAAGATGACAAGGCATCAAATACATAACTCTTAATTTCAGTAGAGGAGCCAGCTTGGCAAAAGCAAGACCATGGTGCCATGAACATTTAAAGCTGGCAGAAAAGCTCCTCTTTGCCATGCCTCCTTCCCATTGCCTAGTCACAGCAGTGCCAAAGACCTCGTTTGAATCCGGTCACCACTGAAAATTCATGTTACTGCCTGAGACGCGCTACATGTGTTCTAAAACACGCTCAGTATTTACACGGCTATTCGGTGGTTCTGATCAGAAACTGGAGCACGTGTCTTCAGAGAGAGCAAGTCACCACCCTGCTGCGTTTCAGGTGCTTGGCACAAGCTGCAGCAGTCAGGACGATTTTCAGACCAATTACATGTTCCTATCACACATCAGTGGCCGATTTCACTGTGTCAGTTTGAAACCTGTAGTTTGCTGGCAGGAGTTTCTGTGAGCTCATCCTTTGAACTCGTTTTCATTTAGGGGAATGTTTTTTTCCCCTTTGTCACTGTGAGTTATCCTCTTCCCTTAATTCTGACTGAGCTCATTCTTTCAGACCCATATCCAACATTTCTAATCATAGATATTAACTTCACTTTGAATCTCTCTTGCTACCTGCACACTGCTCTTAACTTGGCTTTTTGGAAGATGCAATCAGGGTTAAATACTCACAGATTCAGAGCTGTCAGCTCTGAGATTCAGGTACAAATCGTTCAGGTATAAATGGTTTCTCCCTTTAAAAAACCTTTTCAACAGGATTTTAAAAATAGAAATGCTGATACATGATTTGCTTCTGCTGTTTGGGTGTGCACTTTCTGTGGTACATACATTTCTGTATCATTTGGTGGTGTTTGTATATATTGTAAGAAGAAATTAAACTTCATATATAAAAATTATATCAGTTGATGTGGTTCATTATGAGAATTGGTGTTTTTGATAGGCCAGCTGTTAATACTGTGTTTCCCTGAGAAATTCCGGCTTACATCGGGGAGACTGAAATCAGAAGTAGCATTTTTACATAAACATACCTTGGTTCTCTTTTCCTGTCATTAAAATAAATTCAGATGCATTTAAGTGAATTCACAGCACCTTGAAATGTTCAGACCTATAACCCTAGAAAAATCCACGTAATCATATCCTACAGATATCGTATTCCCACAGAGGTTACTCCTGCAGAACTCTGACAAAATCTACCCTCCTATAATTTCAGTTTAATAACTGTTTGGGCACCTATTTTAGTTACTACAGTATGTATATAATATATATACATTACATATATAACATTTCAACACAAAATTATTTATTAGAAAAAAAAATACTTGCAAACATATACATGTGGGTAAGAAATTAATGAACAAATTAATAGTGGAAGTGGATATATATATATTTTTAAATATCTTTCCTACTCTTTTCTGCAAAATTGTTATATTTGGACTGTAGGAGGAAGACTGATTCAGAAACCTATTATATTTTTGCTGTTCATTCAGTAATTGAGCCTTTGCAAGGAAGATCATATTTTCTGCAGCCCATTTAGTTCTTAGAATTTTGTAACTAAACTCTGGATTAATAGAGAATGTGCAAATTGAATATTAAGGAAGTGTTTTTATAGAGTTCATATGACTCCCACTGAAGTAAAAGGGAGATTTCACCTGAGGTTATAATCTGATACTAAGTAAATGCAGCTTGTTCCATCATCTTCAAGAGCTTGAAGTTAGAGAACAGCACTGGTTGTAAGGTATTTTTTTTTACTGTAGTTTGTGGTTCTTTCATATTCATTGCTTGAATCTCTGAGAACAGGTATACTTATATTTTTGAAAATAATTTTTACTGATAGATTATATAAAAAGGAAATGCTTTTACTTAGGCAATTCTATTATTTCATCTGACATACCGTACTTTCTTGAATGCTGCCTTAAGTCCTGCTTTTCTAGTTCAACGTGGATGAAAATCATAACTGGAATCTGCCATCTAGTGGAAAAGATCTGGCATGACGAGTACATGAAAAACAGCGATTCTCTTCCTTCTTATAATGTAACTAATTCAAGCACCTTGCGAATATTTGCAGGGAAAGGCAAAAGTCAAGAAAAATGTAAAAGGGAATAAAGACATGGTTAATGTAATTTCTTGGGTTGCATACTCTTCGAAAAATCTTCAGGCTATTGAGAAAGAAAATGTTGCCTGTCAGAGCAGTGTACTCAGAAGAATCAAAGACCAGGTGATCACCTTGTATTTCAGCAGAGCCTAGAGATTAATCAGGGAGCTCCCGTGTTACACAGAGCAACGTTAAACCCAGCCTTTCAAAGACAAGGCAAACACTTCGTTTTGCATACTGTGGTTGGAATTTATGTGCATTAAAGTCAATAGCGTAATTCACGCAGACCTGCTGAATAAAATCAGCATAGGTTACTGATGCAAAATTCAGTTAAAAACAGGAAATGAGCCCATACGTCTTTCTCATCCCTGTTTCAGAATTGCCAGCTGGTTTTTGATGGCTTTGCTCAGATGGGATGCAAGAGTCCCCCATCCTCTACCTGATGCAGGTGTGGGACTGGAACTGTTGGGTTCCTGTGGTTCAACTATACAATATTCAACTATATTATTCTTTTTCCCTATGGATGACCAAGTGGTGGTCCTGACACTGAAGTGGAAGCCGAGGGCTCCTGGTACAAACAGAATTTCCCCTTGTAGCACTAGTCAGGGCACTTTTAACCAAACAGGGATGTGAGACTAAGTCTGCAAGATATTTCTTGAAGAAAAACGCATTGCCGATGTAACTCTTCTTCTTTATAGTAACTTGCAACTTGTCTACAGCTTCATAAAACCAAATGTTTTGCTATCTTTTCTTTTAGAGAGCGTCATCATTCACCAGTTACGCATGAGCTCCAGATGAGTTACCAGCCCAGTAGATTCTCTCTGTGTGCACTGCCCTCCTTACCAGTTGGACGGATCACTGGAGAAGCTCTCTACCATCAACACCAGGGTCACTTGTGCTACTGATTCTTCGTGGAAGTTTTTATTGCTTCCATTACATTTTATGTATTTTATCTTGGTAGAGCTTTAAGAATGAAGGGCCTTGCTGATATTTTGAAAGATACAGGCCGGGATACAGGGAGAAAAGCAGCCTTTCTGCCAGCTGAATTTCACTTTTATTTGCAAAGCTTAAGGCACGCGCTTGATTTCATTTGATGTTTGCTATATAATTTATTTTTATAATACACTTTGTAAAGTAACTATCCTGAAGTTGCAATTCCTGTTGTCCATGGCGCATTTATTTGTAGAATACACTGTCAAATTCGCAATTCGATATTTTTGTAATATAGAGTATGTAAAGAAAGAAAAATTTAACTTCAACAATGTTTTGTTTTTAAATGGAAAAATAACTCAGCACAATTTTTTTGCCACCATACGATTCTGTGAGACTAAATACTCTGAAGACTGCTGTATGGAATTTGTACTATTGCAGAATATTTCTTGCACTGTGTGACGGTTTGGCATAAAACTATTAACTGTTAAAGTCCAATGTCTTGAAATACAACCAGATTTACTCATTTTAAACAATGTAAGCCAGTTTTTAAAGCTGTGATTTTTTTTCTATATAATGTATGTTTTTATTCTGCCTGTACCAAAAAAGTTGATTTTCACTACACTGTAACTAATAAATTTTCACAACTATGCAAATGTAAGCGTTTCAATTTTAACTCTAATTTCTTAATGTTGACAGTCTTTGCATACGCATTTGTTTATAGAGGCAGAATGTATGGCTTTGGAAGTGACTTTCTGACAGGTATTTCACTGCAGTATCACAGTGATACACCTAGTAAAACTGACTATAATACTGTTTATGATATGAAGAGGGATCCATCACCAAGTGCTCAATGACATAATTGTGCTAACCTGGTGCTTCCACTGCTTTGGCAGATAGGTTTGGTTGATATGATCAGACTGTTTAGTGCAAGACTAATAGGACTGTATACATGAGATGCCATGTGGTGAACTCAGCGTTTTACACTGGTGGCTGTAGCTTTTCAAATAGCACCCAGAGACTTCTGTGGCAGCTACACTTAAAATGATTATTGAATGAATTACACGTAAAGCTGGATAAAACCCATGCCAGGTCTTTTTTCTTACACATTTCATAATAAATTATCTTTAATCTAAGTCATGGGCACATATTTAAAATACCACAGTTTTTTATTAATTGTAGAAACTACTGGGAGAAACTATTTTTTGGAAGAGAAAGCAGCGTTGCTTGCAGGAGATATGATGTGGGATGCCAGAAAAAGTGCATTAACTCAGTGTCCCACTGAGATGAGTAGGCCAGTTACCTTTGAAGCTGGAGTAACGCATTGGTACGTAGCCAATTTGATCTTCATGCTTTAGTTTGCTTGCCAACCATGGGAGCTCTTTTCTCTCCTAGATATGAGCTCCGCATCAAATGTTTAAATTGTAGAGAGTCAGGATATTCTGGGACCTGTATGAACTCTCTTGGAGTTGATCTGCACTGGGAGGAGATAGCCAATAAAGCTCTACTGAGTAATCTAAACAAAATAAATGCTGTTTATACTTGCCAAACTCATTTGTTGGTATAGTTTTTGACTACACCAGGATTTCAGCTGGTACATCAAGTTTAATTTTTTTTTATTTTTTTTTTTTTTTTACAACTGACAATGTATGCCAATTAGGTAGCTGTGTCTGTAGGTCAAATTTTAGAGTGAGTTGAGAAGAATTCCAGCTTTCAGAGAGTAATAGAGCTTGGGGTGAATCATGTTTAGTATGTGCCACGTTTCAAATTACTGTGCAGTGGAATGAACATAGTACTGACCCAAATCTTCTAGTTTCAAAGCATCGCTTGTGAATCCAGAACTACCCATGAGCTCACCTGGAATGAAACTGCCAGCTATCTGAAAGTGACAGTGACATGCCTGAAATAAAGTTTTACATATGAGCAACATATAATACAATCTTACTTTGAAGTTGAGACAGGATTTAAAAAGTTCCAATCAAAGTAGAAAATATTTTCCTTGTCTAGATTTTAATATAAAGCTGATTCAGTATGAGTGTATGTACAAGTTGTCCCCTTTTGTTTTATGATTCCTAACCAAATACTTAAACTTTTATGGTTTTGCAAATGCATTACATTTTTAAGCTTTAAAAAATAAAGACTTGTTTAAAGCATAAATATAGTCGTGGTGTATTTGAAATCTTTTAGATTTTAAAATATCGTAGATGAACTGCAGCTTTTTAGATTAGTAGAATGGCAACGCTGGTCATAAAAGATCAGTAGTGGTTTATGCAGGTAGAATAACAAATTCTGATCTGACACCTGGCAAGCAGCAAACTATTTCATTAAAATGCCTGGTCAGTAAAACTCCTGTGCGCAAAGGGTGCTTTGACAGGAGTATTTCATCTTCAGTGCATTTATGTTCCTGGGCATTTTTTTTACCTTATCTAATCTGGATTTGAATCTAAAACGAGTAAAGTAAGTGCATCAGTCACATAATTAGCTGATACTTTGGGAATTCTCAGGAAGAAATATATCAATGTAGACTGAAAATGTGGTTAATTTCTACAAGTATTACAATTTTAAAGAAAGTAATCATGCAGTGTTTTCAGACTAAGGCAGCGTAGAGGCTACTTGGGACTACAGATACCAGTAGCTTTTAAACAACTGAAAATTAGTGAAAGATCAGCTTTTCCTTTAAGGAACTCTTACTGTCTACAGAGGATTGAAAGACCTGTGTTAGTATAGTTATAGGTAATAAAATATCACGTCTATTAAAAAATCTCAAATACTTTGATTTCTAGAGGAAAACTCTTTTATAGCCACTGAGTTCTCCATTTGCCTCGTCATGAAACATAGTTGGACATAGAGGAGATAAAACTACCTGCTTTGTAGAACCACCTGCAATGTAGAAAACAAGATATAAATAGAAAATTGAGGTTACTGCCCTGAATGTTCCACTTTCTACTGTGAATTGCTGCGTTTTAGCTCTTCCTCTGAACAGTAACATTTAATTTTAAGCCAAAGACTTTTTATTTAATGCTTGATTTCACCTATGTATATTTGTTCACTGAAATAATCCATTCGGCAGTTAATGCGTTTTATTTGCCTTAATTGACTATTCTTTAGTTGTTCTAACAGCATGGAGTTTTATTTCTTTAGATTTTAAAGAGCATCAATTATTATTTTTTTTCCAGAAATAAATGGACAACGTTATAGGGTAAGTGTCAGAAGAAGATCATTTATGGGAGCTTAATAGAATTCAATTAAAAAGTAAGTGCCAACTGATGGTTGTTTAGATTAACCATGATACATTCATTTTTGTAATTTTTGTACAATTTTAAGGCTCATTTAGTACCCTCAAAATCATACTTCAGTTTTCAAATTCCAATTTTGTAATTTCAGCATTTGGTTTTAGGTAGTCTGATGTGTATTTGCTTCTTCCTTGTCTTAAAGATTAGTAAGTGTAACACACTGAGGTCTTGACTATGCAATATGCCTGCACCACTCATTGCCAAGTTAATGCCTAACAAATCCATTTGCCATACCATATATTAAAAAAGAGCGTTATAAGTGTATGTTTTTGTAAGTATTTATTTCCATATCTGTTTTTCTTATAACTGCGCACAAACCAGTATGAGGCGCACTATATTGCACAGCACCTCGCTGTAAAATTTCATGAGCACGAACTATGTTAGTTGGACTTGCCTGGATATAAATTAATTTCCCCTAGCATAAAACTACAGAATAATATTCATCCAAGACCTTAGGTTATGGGCAATAAAGTAATGCCAATATATTGAAGTATTCATGCTGATATTATTTCTCTAAAGAATGGAGTTAAGATACACCCTGTGATTGTATCCATATTTAGGTTCTGAGAATACGATTATCTTGGTAAAAAGAAAAAAACATGCTTGTAATTAACTTTGTTGTTACAATGAAAATATATGTGTGGGCTAAGCTTATAGATGAGCATATGCCCTGTGATACAACTAATTGGAAAAAAGAAAAAAAAAAAAAAGCCATAACTGGCTAATAATAGTGGTAGCACTCACCATAAGATCTGATCTGCATGGTACATTAACTTGTTTTTCTCTTTCACATCATACTGAATGGAGAGCAAAGACTAGTTTAGACAACTCACTTCAGTTATTTTTTCAATATGGTAATACTTGTCCCAAAATCAGGACTCAGCCATGAAGTATGTGTACCCTACACCTTTTTGAATGCAGCCAGTTCAAAATCTGACAGCATTACAAAGGCAGCTGATTCTACTGGGTTGGAAAGTAGGAAATTCTCCTGTTCTCTCTTTTTTACACATTTCCCAGCTTTATCCTTGGCTTTGTGGCTATGACTCCATTAGCACATCATTTGATACAAATGGAGCAGAACAGTACATGAAAATTCTGAACCTTTTCACATCTTCGTTAGAATCATAAAATCACAGAATGGTTTGGGTTGGAAGGGACCTTAAAGATCACCCAGGTCCAACCCCCTACCATGGGCAGGGATACCTCCCACAGCCCCATCCAGCCTGGCCTTGAACACCTCTAGGGTGCATCCACAGTTTCTCTAGGCAACCTGTACCAGTGCCTCACCATCCTCTAAGTAAATAATTTATTCCTTATAGCTAATCTAAATTTACTCTCTTTTAGTTTAAAATCCTTGTCCTGTCATTATACTCCCTGACAAAAAGTCCCTCCCCAGCTTTCTTGTAGGCCCCCTTTAGGTACTGGAAGGCCGCCATAAGGCCTTTCCCATAGCCTTCACTTCTATTCTCCAGGCTGAACAACCCCAACTCCCTCAGCCTGAGGTCCCTCAGCCTGAGGTCCCTCAGCCATTAGTCCTAATTTGATGTTTCCTTCGATTGGATTTAGTCTAGTCCCCTGGGCAGTATGCTGTTTTTTGAAGGAAAACTTTCACACCAGCCTGTGTTTCTTGACAGAGGACCTCCCTGCAAAATCCTCTAGGAAGTGCCCCCCTATCGTGCCTGTTCCACGTAAATGATGGTGCCGTATTTCGTCACTGAGGCCCACCACCCTGCATCACTCATGTGGCTGCTCCCATGGGCTGACAGAGCCCGTACCCAGCGTAACCGCTTGCTTCCAGAACAGGAGTGGAAGGTGTATTTGGTTGTCTCGTTCCATGATGGCAGGCCCTGTTTGATGGACCTTGTGCCAAAGCTCCCAGCACGATCCCAATTAGGACGGCAAAATGCAGTGGCCTGTGGTGCCCTGTGTGTGTCTGCAAGGCTGAATGGACGACTTTCCACCAAGTTTCTGCAGTGGCTGTGTTCGGCCCTGTCAGTGGTTGAGGTGGTCCTTCACGGATGGAGGCTATGAAGATGCTGGGTGTCTAGGCAGGGTCAGGGTGGCACGGGGGAAAGGAGATCAGCCCTCAATGCTTTTTCCTGAGTGGTTAATAAAATGCAGAAGTTAAAAAGTCACAGATTCCCACAGGAATTCAATGTGCCCTTTCTTGCCAGTCCTCTTGGACCTGGCAGCATGAGGCTAGCGGTTACCTCCCATCTCACAGCACAGGTTTACAAGCAGTATTATTCCCTCACTGGATTTTCTGGGGGGCTGAGGGGGCACAAGCCGCTGTAGCTGATGACAGAAGACAAAAGATAATAAAGGGCTGTAACAGGGTGAAGGGTTTGTCTACAGGGAACGACAATGGCAGGTAGGCCCACCAGAAGCTGTGAGGGATGTGTTAGGAACGAGATACAGTTGTGGCACAGATGCCACAAAGAAAACGATTCATTTTGGAGCCCTAGATGATTGCTGAGGCCCCAAAGTTAGTCTTTTTAGAATTTTAGGTGCCTAAAAACCCAAGGCGCCCAAGCACCGTCGGCACGGGCCACTTGCTCCCCCTAGCGCTCTCCGTTGGTATTTCGGATGGCCCCACGAGCCACATGGCGTTTATTTGGGGGAAAGCCGTTCCAAAGGCACCCAAAAAGCACCGACTGCGTGACGTGCTTGTGAAACTGTTCAATTTTATTTCTCCTTAAGGCCACATAAACACACAAATGCCTGCGGAGGGGCGGATTTGGCCGCAGCCCGGGCGGATTTTTGAACGGGAAGCGCTGACGAGAGCGAGAAACACAGTCTCTCAGCACAGCGCTGCCTGGCGCCGCCTCCTCCTCATTAGCCGCCCGCCTAATGACCAGCGGTCATTACTGGCGCCCCACGCCACCCTCCCTCACACACAGCCCGGCGGGAAACCCGCCCCGCCGCACTGCGCATGCGCGCCCCCCCCCCCCCGCCATAAAGGGATGCGCGCGGCCTTTCCCCCCTCCCCCGGGCGGCCGTGAGGGGGCTGCGTCATCTACGAAGCGCCCGGCGGCGGTCACGTGCCGGGGGCCGGTCACGTGCCGAGGGCGTTGGAGGCGGCGGCGGGGCGGGCGGGTGTCATGGCGGTGAACTACAGCGCCAAGGAGGAGGCGGACGGGCACCCTGCGGCCGGCGGCGGGGCGCCGGGGGGCAGCGGGGCGCCGGGGGCAGGCGGGGGAGGGGGAGGAGGAGGGGGAGGCGGCGGCGGCGGGGCGGTGAAGAGCCGCAAGCCGGACAACACGGCGTTCAAGCAGCAGCGCCTGCCCGCCTGGCAGCCCATCCTGACGGCGGGCACCGTGCTGCCGGCCTTCTTCGTCATCGGGCTCATCTTCATCCCCATCGGCATCGGCATCTTCGTCACCTCCAACAACATCCGCGAGTACGAGGTGCGTGGGGGGGGGGGGGGGGCTGGGGGCTGGGCCAGGCCGCCTGCGGGCGGCTTCCAGCCCTAACGAGCCCCTGGGCTTCGGGGTCCTTCCAGCCCTAACGGACCTGCTCCTTAGCAATCTGCGCCCTAAAAGCTTCAAGTGTCCCCCAAACAGGTCGTGGTGATCCAGCCGGTGCCCCCCAGTGGGCTTTCAGGGAGGTCAGCGCCTGGATTTAACCCCACACACAGCTCGGTGAGGCAGGACAGGGAGTGTGCGCACCCCACCTGGGGTGTCCCGCAGTAGTGGGTAGCATGTTTTCAAACAGTTTGTCTTTGAACAGTTTAACTTTAGAAGTATGGGTATTACATCTTTAAACAGTCCCGGGTAATATAGTTTCGAGGTAGAACTCTGCGGTGAGCGTATTGCTCCAATTCTTACGTGTACAAATGACTTAATGTTTCAGGTGCTGCGTGGGAGGCCAGTGTGTCAGGGGTGGATTGAAAAAAACAAAGTCTGGAGAGTGTAGCCTTTTCTAATTATACCTATAAAAACTAAGAGCCTTTTATAATTAACCATGCCACTGCTGTGAAAAGCTGCTGAGGGTTAACCCAAAACTAATCTGTATATCACTCTTAAGTCTGTTTGATAATAGAATCGGTTTGTGTTGTGAGGAAACAACCTAAAGGGCTCAGAGACAACCTTGAAAAGGAAATTGACAGGTGCTATTAGTTCCAGTAAGTTAATGGAACCAGGATTGATTGTAGAAAAACACAGAATAAAATCTGTAGCTGTTTGTTGTATTGACATATTGGAGAACATCAATTTAGTGGATACAGTCATTTTAGCTGTCAGAGTAAGCTGTCTCTTCCCAGTAAGTGATGTTCAAAGCAGCGGCTTGACTAGTGATATCAGTGTGATGCTGAAAGTAAATTAACTAAAAAAATCTTGAGGCAGACAGCAAATTATATTATCTTTCTGTATATTTGCTGGAATATGCAGTGTTACAATAAAACTACTTTAAAGTTCATTTTCTCTTTACAGTGAAAACTAAAATTCCACTCAATGAAAAGATGAAGTGGAAAATGAAAATCTGGAGTGTATTTTTCAGTGTTTAACTGTTGTATGTAAGGATATTCATGAAAATCAGTTCCTTCTTGCCTGGAAGTATGAGTAAATGTTCAGATGCATGACATCAGAAAATTGGCACAGGTGCTGCAGGGGGCATTGTCCTGTTGTCATGGACATGTTGGCCTTTAATGTCATGTTATAGTCGTATTTAAGGGTAGTGCAAGTGCTTGTTTTCAACAGGACGCTGAACTGAGGAAGAAGAAAGCTTGCTAATGCTTTTTTGACAATGGCATTTAAGATAGCCATTTTTTTACTAAGGGAACACACAGTCTTATGCTGATTGTAAGATAAAACAAGTGGGTAAATCTCCCTTACGATTGGTTCTTGGTGGTTCTGTGAGGACAGGAAATCCAACAGTTTCACCTGAGTCCTTGTGACTGTATTCCTGCTGTGTATGAACTCAGTCGTATGCTGTTGTTGCTGAGCAGCTCAGTCTTGTACTCCTGTGGAGCTCAAGTAGGAACCACAAACAAGATGTTCCCACCCAACACATACAGTACTGACAGCCCTAGGTGAAATGGGATGACTGATGCTCCCCTGTGCAGTCAGACTGTCTGTATGAAGCTGTGTTGGCCATTTATATTTGGAAACCAGATGGCAGGTGGCAGCCTTCTGCTAATTTCAAGGTAGTCAAGGTTGGAAAGGGGTTTGTTTTATTAAGTGTGTTCATCATTTACTGTCCACCTCACCTGCAGCTCTCCAAAGTCAGGTCATAATGTTCTGAGGGCAGGAGGAGCGGAGTTCTTGTCTTCTGAGCTTGATGTCATGATCAAACAGGATGTGCAAGTAGAAAGGAGGAAGCCTGTGTTCTGTTCTGGGATGCTCATTCATGCATTTTTTACAAAGTGTTTTTATACAAAAATTGTGGGGAGCAGGAGTATGTTTGTGCATATATATGTATTACATACACGTAGGTATACACAGCAAAGGAGATTCCCTTTTTAAAGGCAGATAGCTCCAGATGAATCTGATGGTGGTGGGCTGTTTAAATCAGAAAAGGCCTTATTGTCTCAGTAACAAAACTGGTCAGTAAAATACTTCATCTAAGTGGCTCTGGCCACCGGGGAGGGATGCAGTTCGAGACACAGCTCTCACCTGTATGTCTAGCTTAGGTCCCTGCTTGGTGTGCTGGCTTCTGGTAGTAACCTCCCAGTGTTCTTCACAAGTAGCTGTCAGTTCAATGCTGGGAGGCTATTTGTAAAAGCTGGGTGCAGTGACTAAGCTCTTTTAAAAATGTAACTGGGGGAGGAAGCAGAGGTAGTTATTTACACTCACCTCAGACAACAGCCAGCTTGTTCAGTGCCTGTGTGTGTGTAGCTGCCTGTAGACTTGGAGTGTTGGAATTGAACACGATGTGTAACTTACGTCCACAAAATACCTATTTGTGTACAGTTCAAATCCTCCCCAGCCCTCCCCTGGAACTAGATATTGCAGCCATCAGCATCTCTGAGAACTGTGCTGTTCTTGTGCAGGTGCAAGGACTGAGCAGCAAAATGTAGCTTTTCCATTGATTTCCTTTAAGCTCTCCTGAATTTGAATGTGGAAGATATCCAACAGCTTAAATGTACTAGGATTATAGGTTTTTTTTGTGTTGGCTGTTCCCAAGCTTTTCCTCACTGTTTCAAAGGGGATAAACAACCATTTACGTAGGGCCTATCAGGAACATTGCTCCTTTGGGTGAAAAATAAGAAAAAAGCTGCCTAAGTGTCTTATCTTTTGTACATCCTTTGCATAGGAAGAGATCCTTGTGACTGCTGATGTAAATTGCTAAGAAGTAATTAAAATGCCAAATAGACCTAAAGGCATTGCTAGGAATGAAGAAGGAAAAAGCTAGGAAAGAAAGTACGTGGCTGTTGCATACATCTTCAGCGCTGCGTGCAGTTCCAGTAACCCCATTTCAGAAGTGACTCAGAACTAAATGAAATCTACAGAGAGGGGTATTGGAGAGGAGCAGGGTTGTGGGATGCCTTTTACACAACAAGTGGCCAAGCGAAGTAGGATAAATTTGTGACAGTGTGTGAAGTCTACAAAATCACAGATGGCTTGGCAAATATTTATACACAATGGCTGTGTTACTTCACTACAAAAATGTAAATTGATGGGGGAAGGACATCAACAGCCTGAGAGGCCATGGGTGACTGATAACAACCAGTAGGTATATGCGGGTCAGGTGGATTTCTGCCTTGGCCTGGTAAATCTGTTCTTAAGTTCTCAGAGTAAGGGTTTAATTATTTGTCAGGTGATGCAAATCTGCCTGTGTCCCTTTAGTTTAGCTGCCTGTTGAATGTAACCTACTGTGAATGCAGGAAAAAAAAATTGTCTGCAGTTACTGCACGGGAAGGCTTCTGGTTACCTTTGAAGTTGATAGCATTGGTCAGAAGCACTGTTCTATTTTGATATACACCAATTTCATACTCCACAGATGTAGTGAATTCTTGACAAAAGTCAAGTCTTTAGATCTTTTGAAACCTTCAAGTATTGGAGTTTTGTTCATGATCTAAAACTTCTGCAGTAACTGAAGAACTAGCTCAGGATGCGGAGGCTTAAGGTCTTTCTAAAGGAAATGTTTTTCCCCCACTAAAGCAGGAAAATGGCAAGCAAGTTACCAATAAACAAATCAGCTGCATCGTTTGTTTAGAGCTGTGTTGGTCTGGTCTGTAGCTGAACAGAGCTGTTGCGGACTGCTGAGGCAGTGCTGTTTCTAGGTCAGCACAAACTCTGTTCTGAGCTCTGTGAAGGAGGCAAAGGTAAGGTGAGTCTTTCTCCCTCACCTAATAGCTTCTGAAGCTGATTTGTTTCAGCTGGGCTTGTTTAGGGTATTGGTCTCATCTGTCAGAAGTCTGGCAGCAGAACACAGGCTATTAAAAATGTCTTCCCTGAAGGAGGGGCTGCAGCTTGTTTTTTAACAGATATCAGAGAATCTACAGGAGGAGAGACCTTGAAGAAGATCCAGAGGAAAACAGGCTTCAGTTGTTCCTTGAACCTTGAAACTACTTGCTTTATTTAACCGTAATACAGACATTAGCACAGATCATAAATCGTTCTAATTCTCAGTAATGTTTGACTGCAGGCATAAATCAGGACAAACCACTTGCAGCGGTCTTTCAAAAAAATGCAGGAGTTGTAGTTCAAATGATACTGATGTAAAACAGTTTGTTGCCTTAACTTGGCATGTGTTGGACTGAGTTTTAATCCTTGATAGGAAGCTCCTGTGTCTTAAGTACATAGTTCATAGGCAGACAGAAGCTTTCTCCTCCTACACATGCAGCTAACCTGCTGAACACAAGGTAATTCTTCCCTGGCATTCACACACTGGAGCTGTAAATGAGAAAGCAAGCTAATGCAGTCAAGAGACTTCAGTTGGCAAGGGCTGTGGAATAAGTAATAAGTGCATGGCTGCTCTGGATATGTTATTTATACTGTATAGGTATTTGAAATCCATACGTTCAAGCTACTTTTTCTTGTAGCTATGCTATTAAATACAGATATTCTAATAAGCTAAATTAAGTGATTGTCTTGCTCATCTGCTGGGATTTTACTGTTCTTGGCTGACCAATATTAGTGTCTTCATCTTCCCTATTTTAAGAGAGTTCTTGGTCTTTAAGAACTTGGTCTTTTGGAAAATCCTTCTGACTGATTCAATGTCTGAATATGGGCAGCAAAGCAAGTTCTCTCATGAGAAACTTTTTTATTAAATATCTAGGTAGACTTGTAGAAACTTAACTTCTCTGGAAGGCAAGTAATAGCCCAAATCTGCTTGTTTTATATAGCATGTGTGTTTGGAAACATGATGTTGTCTTGAGTATTTGGTGTTTGTGTTTTGGGTTGGTTTTTCTTCTTCTTTTCCCAGTGGTAACAGCCCACCCTGGGGCCAGATCCGTTTGAGGCTCAAACGGAATATGTAGAATCGTAGAATTATAGAATCATTTAGGTTGGAAAAGACCTCTAAGATCATGAAGTCCAGCTGTTAACCTGCCACTGCCAAGTGTACTGCTAAACCGTGTCCCTAAAGCACATAGACAGAATCACAAAATTGTTAGGTTGGAAGGGGATCTCTTGATCATCATGCAGGTCTGAAAGGGCTTTTGGAACTGAGGTGCAATAAAGTTGCAAAATAAATATCACATCAACTCTCTAGCTTATTGTTTTTCTTTATTCTCCCTACTCTAAGGTAATGATTTTTTTTTGTTACAGATTGATTATACAGGAACAGACCCTTCCAGTCCCTGCAACAAATGTTTAAATGTTTCCTGGGATAGCACACTGCCTTGTACTTGCACCATCAATTTCACCCTGGAACATTCATTTGAGGTATGCAAAGTGAAATTGGAACAGTATGTGTGGTTTATTTCCTAACTGATGGGAAAGCTGCATCCCCACAGCATTAACTTTTTTATACCATAAAGGATTATTTTCAGTAGTACTTTGAATTTGGATCTGATTGTTGTTTATCTTTTCAGTAGCAGAGATGAGATGTTTTTAATGCCTCTCTTTATCCAGAATTGTACACCATTAAATGGGATGCTTGTGTTTTACACATCTGGATTTACTGGCAGTGTCCTAGGTGTGTGTCATGTGCTTGGCAAGTAGATCAGCTATTCCTGCACAACTTAAACTGGGTTCAGCAGGAGCTGGCAATACCAGATGTGTGCTTTCTGGCAAAGTTAAAGCAAATAATGAGGCTTATGCGCTTAACGTTGGACAAGATAACTGCTGCAATTAGTAGTGATGAATATTGTTCTGATGGTTTATGGAGTGTTGATATTGTTTGACTTCAGAATGCCAGGTTATGTTGGAATAGTAATCTGTGTACTCAGTGTGAAGAGAATTGGGCCTCTTCCTACTTTGAATGTTGCTATAAGATAAAACACAGTTTAAGCTTTTAGGTAACTAGTGTTTGTTTTATTGATCCGTTGTGTCAATTAAAACCCCTCTTGTCCTGTCTTGTAGAGTAATGTGTTCATGTATTATGGACTCTCCAACTTCTACCAAAATCATCGTCGCTATGTGAAATCTCGAGATGACAGCCAACTAAATGGAGATAACAGTTCACTACTTGTAGGTATTCATACTTCAATATTAATATGCAATTAGCATCTGACAATTGCATAAATCATCACATAGTTTAATAATAATGAGGTTCTAGAATTTTTGCATACTAGAAGACAACAATAAGGAATACATATTTGATTTACAGAAAATTTAAAATGTTGTAGTCTCACAGCAGTTGTTTCATTCAGTGGACAGCAGAGCAGTACTTTGAACACTTCTGAAAATTGAATAGTTCTAAACTGTCATGTTATCTTCAGCCAGTATTACCTGTCTGTATCTGTTCTGTCTGAAGCTTTCATTTTCAGTATAAAATAGTTACCTAGTACTTAGTTTGGATAGTGTAGCTAAACGCGTCTGTTTTTATAGACTCAGGTTTGATATTGAACATTAGCATTACTGGAGAATACTGTGTATTCTGCTGAAAGCACCGTGTAATGTTTAGGTAATGTAATATTTGCAAGGAATGGAAATATATTTGGGTCCTTGCTCCATCAAAGATTATTCTCAATTTTTATATGTAAGCTTTTTTTTAAAAGGGGGGGGGAGGCATGGGGAATAGTTTCCAGAAATTACAGCTGGTGACTGACACTGGATTCTGGGGGGCTTTTTTTTAACTTGTGTTATTGGCATGGTATTGGAGTCCTTGAAACATTTTGCATTTTCTGCTATGCTTGGCTTCTTATTAGAGTCTATTTTCTGTAACACTGGTGCACACTGGAAAAAAACAGTCCTTTAAATGAATACTTGAGTACTTGATGTTAGAAAACTGTTTATATTAAAAGATAAAAATCCTAACAGCCTCCAAGCAAAGCCTTCATGTTTTTTAGGATTGCCCATTATGGGATTCTGACTTTATTCACGTTTTAGTTTACAAGTTCCTGCTTATAAAGGAAAAAATGAATCATGGTGACTAGCATTGAACACTGAGGTATCTGTAAATCTAACTTGTGAAAAGATCGTGGTACATTTAAGATGTACACATTGAGGTATTGCAGTAAACAACAGGTTGGTTAGATAAACTAGCACAGACTGATCTGCCTCTTTTCTTTTTAACTGTCAGAATCCAAGCAAGGAATGTGAGCCTTACCGCATGAATGAGGACAAACCCATTGCTCCCTGTGGGGCTATTGCCAACAGTATGTTCAATGGTATGGTAATACTTCCAAGTTACTACTTAAATGTTTTCATGATCTTGTGTATTTCTTGTGCTGTTGAAGATTGTTCTGAGTAAAGACGACATTGGCTTTTTTGTTTTCTGAATTAATGCTCTTTCATAGCTCAAAATATCTTGTTTTGTACTGCTGTTACTTTTTTTCCCAAAATTTAATAACTAATTTAATTTGATAGTATGCAAGGGATTGAAATCTGTTGTGAGAGGCTGTTACAGCTGTGGAATAGACTTAAAGATACTATATATGTTTAACACACTGCTATCTAATATACATGGCTTCTAAAAGAACAGTTTTTGGTTGTGGCAGGCAGGTAATAAATGCCTTGTCCGGTTCTTTGT
This sequence comes from Anser cygnoides, assembly GCF_040182565.1. NCBI lineage: Eukaryota > Metazoa > Chordata > Aves > Anseriformes > Anatidae > Anser > Anser cygnoides. The sequence continues at coordinate 89,325,753 of NC_089875.1, forward strand.
TTTGTTTTCTCCTGGAGATAATTGTTTCACTGCCTATCAGGATCATTCATCTAATGAAAGCTTCTCTATCTGGCATTCCAATTTGATTTTCTCCTTAGATACCTTGGAATTATACCGCATTGATAATGACACAAGGACTCCTATTACTTTAATTAAAAAAGGCATTGCATGGTGGACAGATAAAAATGTAAAGTTCAGGAATCCTACAGGAGATGGGAATAACTTAACTGCACTTTTCCAAGGTAAGAAGGATGGGAAATTTTAAGAATGAAAAATTTCAAACATATACTGATTCCCATGGATTTTTACCTCACTGTGTTTTAGTAAATATGCTAATTTTAAAATATTGTGGTTCTCTGAGGAAACCCAAACTAAGGACTACTCTATCTAGAAAAGTTGTCTGTTAGCAATGAATGCTGCAAATTTAATGTGAAAGTATGTTTTTTTCCTAAATTTACTGTAATAGCTAAAGCTGTGAAATTAAGACATCTTTTTATTTAATCTTTCTGAAGCTTCAGAAAAGCTGTTTCAGTCGGTTGGCATCGGATTGATTGTTAGACATCAACTTAGGCCAGTTACTCCTGTTTTGTGTATTGTTCAGTTCTAATATCTTTATGGGCTATTTAGATCTCAGCTATGCTTTATCCTGATTATGTAAAGGAGGTGGGAAGCCTGTTCCATTGCAGCTTTCAAGTTATTAGTACAGAAATATATTAGCTGATGGGGGTTTTCTAGTAGTACACATCTGACAGGTAATGATTATTCAATGTGTTCAGATGAAGTGATTGCACTGACATTATTCCAACAGGTATTCAAATAGAAAGCTATTTTTAGACTTAGCAATTGTATAGATTTTTCTTTTGTTTCTTAGTGCTGTTCATGGCAATTAGTTCCTTAGTTTTTACTTTTCTGTCTCTTTTGGCATTTCGCTTTGGTAGCTTGTCCAATTTCCTTTATGATGGTTAGAAGGTTCCTGGCTTAAATGATATTTCTACTACTAGTTGCTGTTTGGGATGTGGAAATATCAAATAATACTTTGACTTTTTTATTTCTGATAACTTTTTATACCTTGAATACTGAGAAAAGCTTAGTATGTGCACTGCTGTGGTTTTTTATGGTTTTAACTTGAGAAGAAATCCTGCAATTGTTCAACCAAACTATTCATATAGACTTTTCATCTACATTTTTCTACCGGTAGGTTGTGCAGAGTTTTCAAAAATCTGATTCTTTGTGGTTAGAAGCAACAGATTTCTTATTTGTTAGGTTAAATACAGTCTGGTAAATCAAAGTTCCTTTAGTTGGTAGTGTCTAAAACCAATCTTCTCAGGACTCTAGGGTTTGTGTATATATGCAAGGTATGTAAGCTATTGCTGTAAGTTTAACCTGGTGTGGATTTCTTTCTTAGTCACAGACAAATTATATATTACCAAGTGATACTACTCTTAACAAGGCAGATACCTTACCCTAATACGTGAGAGTAAATGGATATGCACTAATATTTAAGTGACTGAGCACTGGCACAGGTTTGCCAGAGAGGTTGTAGAGACTTGGATACCTTAAAAAGCCACCCCAATGTGGTCTTGGGCAACCTGCTCCAGGGGACCCTGTATGAGCAGGAGGTTGGACCAGATGGCCTCCAGAGGGCCCTGCCAACCTCAGCCAACCTGATTCTGTGCAAATAAAAAGTTCTTGAACAGTCCAGTAATATTGCAATAGTAATGACCCAACCTGGCTTTTCATACAACTTAGAACTTAATACGTGTAATACTAGAATGCATTTTGGTGATCCATTGTGTCACTTAGCCCTATGTTTGCAATACTTTATTTTTGTTTAATTTTAGGCACGACGAAGCCTGTAAACTGGCCCAAGCCAGTGTATATGCTGGACTCAGAGCTTGACAACAATGGCTTTATCAACGAAGACTTTATTGTGTGGATGCGTACTGCTGCTCTGCCAACTTTTCGCAAGCTGTATCGTCTCATTGAAAGGAAGAACAACTTACAGCCTACCTTGCAGGCTGGAAAATACTCTTTGGAAATCACATACAGTATCCTTTGAAAAAACTCTTAAAGCTGCTAAGGGTGTTGGCTGGATTACATGGGTATTCACCTGTGAAAGTCCAACTCAAATGAGCTTCTTTTCTTACCGTCTCTTAAAAAGATGGTAGTGAGTGGTGTTTGAAAACTGGTAATGAGAATTGGGTAGCAAAATTACTGACTGACTTCTAGGCAAGTTTATTGAATTAACTTGTTCTGTTAGAACATGACATTCTCCCAGTTCTTAAGCTTTGTATGGGAAATGATTGAGTCAGTTTGACTTCAGGATAGCCATGTGAAGTCTGGAGTTGTCTGAACCAGTCAGATTATCTTCTGGAAAGTATCATGCTATAGAGATGCCCCAGAGGTGTTTTTTTGTTTCATTTTTAACTGAAAGTATATCACATTCCTCAGGAGAAGGAGGGGAAGGATTCTGCTGCAGGATCTTCAGATATGATCAAATATAGGAATGACTGAAGTTAGTAGTCTTACTGCAATTTCTTCACTCAAAGTTAGGCTTATATTTAATGTAAGTGCAACTTCAATTTTAATGTTCTTAAACTATTGTGTAGTTCACATAGAACTGCATTATGGCTTTAGCAAGGGTGAAAGCATTCTCTTTCTTTCCCTGTTCTTTCTTTTTCAAAGAGACCGCAACCACAAAGGGAAAAAAACAGCATTTTTTAGAGGAGGCCTTTGAGAGGAGACAATGGAGATGTTAATCTTAGAGAAGACATCAGTGTAAAACTTTGTAGAATCATAGAATGGCTTGAGTTGGAAGGGAGCTTAAAGATGATCTAGTTCTAACCCTACTGCCATGGGCAGGGATGTCACCTACTGGATCAGGTTGCCCAGTACCCCATTCAGCCTGGCCTTGAACATCCCCAGGGATGGGGCATCCACAGCTTCTCTGGGCAGCCTGTGCCAGTGCCTCACCACCCTGTGAGTGAAGAATTTCCTCCAAACATCTAATCTGAATCTTCTGTCTTTTAGTTTAAAACTGTCATCCCTTGTCCTATCATTGTCCTATCATTTATATTGCCCATGTGAAAATTCACTCTCCATCTTTTTTGTAAACCTGCTATAGGGTACTGGAAGGCTGCTATAAGGTCTCCACAGGGCCTTCTCTTCTCCAGGCTGAACATCCCCAGCTCTTCTGGCTTTTCATAGCAGAGGTGCTCCAGCCCCTTGGTCATCTTTGTGGCCCTGTTCTGGACCAGCTCTAACAGCCCCACATCCTTCTCGTGTTGGGGGCCCCAGACCTGGATGCAGCTCTCCAGGTGGGGCCTCACAAGGGCAGAGCAGAGGGGGACAACCACCTCCCTCGCTCTGCTGGCCACTGCCCTGTTGATGCAGCCCAGGATGCAGTTGGCCTTCTGGGCTGCAAGCACACACTGCCAACTCATGTCAAGCTTTTTGTCCACCAGAACCCCCAAGCCCTTCTCTGCAGGGCTGATCTCAGTGCGTTTTTCTCCCAGCCTGTCCTCATGCCTGGGATTGCCCTGACCCAGGTGCAGCACCTTGCACTTAGACTTGCTGAACCTCATTAGGTTCACATGGGCCTACTTCTCAAGCTTGTCAGGTCCCTTTGCATGTTATCCCTTCCTTCTGTTATATCAGCAGATTTTGGAGGATGTTAGTGTTGTCTTCGCACAATTGAGTGCTCAGAGGGATATGGTCAGGCTCATTCACCTTTTTTATTGCACATCTTGTTCGTTTGTGGAACCTTGCAGTCCCTACTACCTGTCTTTCATTCAGGACCTTGGGGCCTGCTTTGCATCTTTTTGTGGCTGTGTACTGTTGTCAGGTTACTATCTATTTGTAGATTTGCTCTGCAGTGTAATTGCTCAAGTCCATGCATGAAATTAAATTACTAGCTTTATAATGAGGGGGAAGTCACATGGCTTGGATACTGTAAAGGAACTGAGAGAAACACAGGAAAGAACAGAGGTATTTGGTTGCCTACAAATTTGAGAATACGTTCTCAATCTGTTATTGTCATGATATAATGACAATATGTAACCTAGGGCAGACTGACTTTAGAGTTGAGAAAAAGGCCAGAGCTGTGGATCAGGTATAGGTAAGCCATTCCTTTTAGGACAAACAAAAGACTTGGTCGAAGTGCAGAAGACTAGAGGAGGTGGGTTGTCATAGCTACTGAATTCTTAAAATCAGACAACTCTTAATGATAATTTAAATAGCTACTGCAGTATTTTTCTTTGCTGCAAAACAGCAGGGAGTGCATATAAAACTGAATCAAAATATAGTCAGTAAGAAAAATTTGGTACTTAAATATATTCAAGAACTAGTTTGGATTTCCCTCGTTTTATTGAAGTTGCTCTCAAAAACCCACAAATCATGCATTACTCTTCCCTTAAAAGGGCTTGACATCTGTACTGTGACATTGTTCTTGGAGCAGATGACAGTGACTAGGTCAGTCTTTGCCTAAAAATCAGCTAAATTTTTTTATTTTCACTTCCAGTATTCCAAGAAGGATGTTAGTACTTGGAGCATGATTGAGATGATCAAACACTTTAATGTGCCTGACAAAATAAAGCTAAGTTTGCAAATGTGCTGCTTATTTTCCTATGCGTGTCTCAGATTATCCTGTATACAGTTTTGATGGACGGAAAAGGATGATCCTAAGCACCATCTCATGGATGGGAGGCAAAAATCCCTTTCTGGGAATTGCGTACATCACTGTTGGGTCCATATGTTTCTTCTTAGGAGTTGTATTGCTGATCATCCATCACAAATACGGAAATAGAAACACTAGTGCAGACATTCCCAATTAATCTTGCATTCTGAAAGCAAATGTACTGCATGTGCATCAAGGCCAGTCCAGAATGGGCCCGGTTTTTGAAAGGCAAATCTCTGTTAATCTCACTTTAGAGACTGGGTACATAATTTTTATCTAAAGTCCCCTTTCCCGTTGCTGCGGATTAACTCTTGAAAATGACGGGTATACAATTAGCTCTATTGATTACATCTCTGCCTTTGTCAGAAACAATTTTCTGATATTTGCCTCTAACTGGGCAGGCCACTTGATGCACATTGCTCTGGTTCCTTTGATGCATCTGCTGCTTGTTCATGTGCTGTGTAATGTCAGGATGATTCAGTACATACGGACTGTGTGGAGAGAGACTGTAAGATACCTTTTAAATTGTTAACTTAGCAGATTTCAGGTGTCAGTGCTGTTGAAAAGAAAAGTCAAGTCTTAAATGTTTTTTCAACTTACTGTCTTGTGTGCATGGACTCTTATATTTCTGGCTGAAATTTTAATATATTTATATAAGTTAAATATTTTTCCTGGGTCCTACCCACCTCTGTTATGTTAAATCCTTGAAGTGCAGTGTGAATTACACTTGGAATTCCTTTTATATTTGCAACAAATGTGCCTGGCCAGTAAACTAGCATCCTATGAAGGTATCAGAAAGCCTATTTGTTAATTATCTGTGTGAGTCCCTCTTAAATTTTGTTCCAAACAGGGAAATGTTTGTTGCAGGTAGAACCTGCTTTTTTTGGTAGTTTGCTTTGCTTTGTTGTACCAAATACTATTTACCTATTGTGCTTGCTGGTTTTGCTTTGTAAGAGCAGCTCCAAGCATTAATCAAGATGAACCTAAAATGTGTTTTCTGTTCACAGATTTGGGTTAATTCCTTTCACTGAAGGAGTTCCCTAATTTTCTTGAAGTATATGTATTCTGAGCTGAGCAGGCTTTGTTGTAAAGGAAATATTCTGTTTTGTTCTTTGGAGTAAATGCCACAAATTCTTGCAGTGTTGAGATACTAAACTAGGAATTCAAAAGTTGAGATGACAGTAACCTCTGTTATTCAAATGCAGGTTGAGCTTGCTGTGAAATGTAATTTAAATATTGCAGTTAGAAGCGATATGCAGGCTAGTGTCTTAAATCAAACTCCAGAAAGGTTCACTTTTAGGTAAATTCAAAGCTAATGGTAATCTGTAAAATATTACTTTTTTTTAGGATGATGCACAGAAATTGTAATGTATATGGTGGAGATCACATTATATGCAACTAGCTTGATAAAGTATTGAGTATATTAAAAAGACCTAATAAATTCTGCAAACCATTTATTAAGAGATTTTTTTGTTCTTGAACATGCACATATTTCCATCTGGATGAAAAGACATTCTTATTGAGAATTACAGTTTAAGCGAGTTGTACTTCCGGGACTGTATTTGTTACAAAAAGTTTAGTAGCTTAATTTATAGTTGGCTTTAAACAACACTATTAATTTATCAGAAATGCATGACTATTCTTACAGAATTATTTGTGTAATCTTTTTCAGCTAGCGGTTGAAGTGTATCGCGCTCTATAAACTATGGAATGGGGCCATGTTCCAGGGTGCTAGCTTTCTGTAATGGCATATAATAATCTGTTTGCACAGTACAATGTCGCACCATAGGCCTTTTAAATACTCAAGACTTTAGTGTTGTAGTTATGTTGCTGGAACTATAGGATAAGGGTATATAGCATTTGTATATTGCAAGGGAGAAAACTTGCACAATCTTAAGCTGGCTTTCATCTGTAGAGTAGTTGTTAGTCCAAAATGTAGCAAGAGTAAGGGGATGTTTTGCAATTACTGGTTGTTAAAATATTTTGACTTTTTAAAACTGTCACTTGAAATGTAAATGTTTTGCTTTGTTCATAAGCTTTTTCTTTTTCCAAGTTGGGAATGCTGCTTTTTGGGCTGTGTTCAAAATTGAAAACAAAATATTTTTCTACCTTAAAATGTTTTTAATGCCTTTCCTTTTTCCTGTTGACCACTGATGTGGCTGTCAGTGCTGTTTGGATCTTCTTAATGAAGTGCACTGGGGTAAGAATTGCTGTCTGTTTGGTTCTTGCTACAAATAAAGGTTTTCTCAGAGCTTATAGCTCTAAATACTTGTCAGGCAATATTCCTGATGAACAGTATGCGTGAGGAGCTTAAAATAATTATAGAAGCTAAGATACTAGGTTAAATCTGTAAACTCATACTTTACTCTGACTAATTTGCCTTGGTGACATGTAGATAACTTGATATCTGTGGATTTTGTATTTCTTGTAAGTTGCCATTAAGTCATGTTCAAAGATGAAGTTGCAGTGTCCCTATCTGACACTTGTCAGGGCAGTGTTGCTGTCCTAGTTTTCAGTGTCATGTGTTGTATTTTATTTGACCACCTGTGACCTGGCACTTCAATGGCATCTTTCAGAGGTATTTGCTACTAGGGCTCAGAAACAGAGAGCAGTGCCCCTCTCCCTTCTGGGTTCCAGTTACGTGCTTTCCAAGCCTCATCCAGTTGAGGCAGTGCCCAAAGCGTGGGAGATCATAAGCTTCCTGGAAGAAGCTGGTGCGAGGCGAGCCTGCTTATGAATGAATCTTTCCTGGAGAGAGTAATTTGGGAAGCTAGGATATGTCTCTGTCTTTTGAAGGAGCTCTCCAAACAAATTCTCTTGTGACCTTTTGGTCTTGTGTCTACAATGTGGTCTACATAACTAACAAAACAGGCTGTCCCCTCGGATAGATATTTTTTAATTGCATTGGGCTATGTGGGGAGCTGTTGGTTGCACTCTGTCAGAAAGAAGAGTTAGTTAACGGTTTATAACTTGAATGTGAAGGATCCTGTACAGCCTTTGCCTCCCAAGGTCACATCAGCACTGAAGTGAGATTCCCAGCAGCCTGGTTTTGCTTTAAGTATGAATGTTAAACCTTGAAGAATGCAAGCCTCATCTTTTTATAGAAATCTCCGTGGGATGAAAGGCCACAACAATCTCGTGTTAAGTAATATCTGCAGGCATATGTATCTTCTTGAATCTGTCAAATAGCACAATGAAGGTACTGGTGTTTGCACTGGATTCACAGCCGGTGTTACTGACTGCACCTTTCTCAAATGCTGAATCTGCGGTGGGAGGGAACATCAGTATTATGATGTCTGTAGACACATGTCCAGAATTCAGCTGAAATGTCCCATGGAAAAATATGGCTAAGCCTAATGTAGAATATACATTCAATTACTTAAAAAGCTACTGATTGGAATGCAGCTGGAGATGAACGGGTTGTAACCATGGAGTAATCTGGAAGTGCTGAAAATGATTGTCTTCAGAAACTATATGTCATAAGGACTGATCTTGCCTGAAAATTTGTGATTTAACTTTGGTCCTACATAACCTTTATCTTTTGTCTTACAGAAATTCTGCATTTATTACCTCACATTGTTCCCTGCAACTGAACTAGTTGTAATGACTTAAAAAGGAAGAGGGCAACAATGCAAAGGCCTTCAGGAATGTCCAAAATAAACCACAAAAATAAATCAAGCCTGTCCATTGAGGGTTTGTGTTGACCTAGTCAATGAGTTTAAAAAAGTCTTTCATGACTACATGTGTTGAAAAGCTTAGCAAAAAAAACTTCTTCCAAACTTGAAGGAAAAGATGTGGATCTTCATGCTACTCTTATTCCTAGGTCTCTATAGCAGTGTAGTCAATTTATGGGCTCTGACATAGCCCAGTTGCATCTCTTCCTCAGATCAGAAGTACTTTCATGTAAAAATATAGAAGTATTTTCATGTAAAAATATCATGCACTGCAGCTTACAGAATCTGTTCTAATTAGTGCATTTCCTTCTATGCCTTAAATGTCAACACTTGACAGTTTTGATTTAGACAGGTGACTAGTATAAGTCTGAGAATTAGCATCCTTATATGACCTGAGTCTCAAATAAGAAACTGCCTTCCCCTGAGTCTCCAGTTCCAAACATGCTCAACCAGCATTTGAAATAAAATAATGCTATCTGTAATTTGAGTTAATGCCAAATGCTGCTCTGTCTGAAGATGCTGTTGGAAATGTTCCCATTTTCTGTTGGAAATAAAGTGAGTAGGAATAATATAATGAATCAATAAATAATGAAGCTCAAAAAGTTTAAAAATTATTTGAAAGAAAGTAGGTAGAGTTTTTTCCCCAAACCCTGATTTCAGTTAAAGATGACCTGAAGGAACTGAACTAAAGAGTTATGTACAATTATAATTGATTGTGCTTGGATTTTACAAAGTGAAATGGTGAGATGTTTTAAGTAGTGTTAAAGGGACAGGAATTAATGACATCAAGTCTGTTGTGAAAGTATGTAAGACTGGATCATGCTAGCAGTGGAAAAAATAATTGTTTCCAACCATATGTCCAGAATTAGTTTCCAAGAATATATGCAGAATTAAGTGGTTGAAGTTAGTGTAAGCTTCACGGTAGATGCTTGTAAACTTTGGAACAAATCCTTGTTCTCTCATGTATGATCATTCCCCCAAGAACCTTAGAAGTTTCCTGTCTTTCTGTTAATCATGATACAAAGCTGCTGTCTTGGGGAAAACAAGTACTAACTACACTGGAACTTCTGACTGACTTCTGACTGCAATCATAGACTGGTGTTAGGTCCAAGTTAGGCTATTCAGAGCCATATCTGGTCCTGCTTGCTGTCTTTTCAAGCTGCTGTCTCTGACACTGAAAACAGATTCCATGCAGCAACATCCCAGAAAGCTTCTTGCCTATGCAGTGTTTAAAGCAGTGTTTCCTAGGAAGCTGTGGACTTGATCTAAGAATGGAGGATGATATACTGCCAGTCAGTCCAACAAAAGAAAACACCCACACAAACCTCAACGCAGAGCTTACACTGTAACATCATCAAGTTCTTTTAATGCAGTTCTAGTGTATTCTACAACTAAATATAATTTAGCAAATAATTTGTTCTCTCATAGACAACATGGATTTTGACTGGGATAATCAATTATTTTTTTGCAAGAAAAAAGTTGAACCAGTGGGCAGGCAAGATTCCAGAAGTTTTTAAAAAAAGATTGTCATGTTCGCCTATCATTCTGCCAGGGGTTTCTGCTTCTACAGGCAGATTGAATGCTAACTTAGCTGTGTTTTTTTTTAATATATCTTCCATTACCAGTTTAGAGATAAAATTATGCTAGTAACTACTAGTCAAATAGATTAGTGGCCATGCTCTTTCAAACCTAAATGGAACTTTTAACAATAAGTGACGATTAACAATTCATTGTTCTTCAATAAAACACATGCAAAGGTTACTCTAGCCTGTTAAGGAAAAGCAGTCTGATCTTTTAGTGAAATATCCCTACCTGCAGGTTGCCATTTCTCTTCCTTTCACTCAAGTTCTTTTTCTCAAAACAGCAAACACAGAACAATAGTTCTTGCTCTAAGCAACACTCTTGTAGCTTTGATTGGTATATAACCCACATACCAAGTTTAAGTGTGGCCTTTCTGTTGTAAAGTGTATTTTGCTAGGCAATAGCACTAAAGCTAATATTCAAACATATCAGGAGATAGTCCACACAGCAGAATAATAATAATTGCTCTGCCAATTATGATCATTTAACTAGTATTTAAATAAAACCAAGTATATAATAATCAGAATATGAATTACGCACTTATGAAAGATTTCACGAGTAATGAATGGAAATCTATCTTACAGTAGTAGTAATGTATTCTAAGTGTTATTCTATAATACACTGCTTGAGTGTTTGGAAACTTTAATAAATAATGCATCCAAGTTATTTTTTACAATGCATCATTTTTCCCTGACTATGCTATCTAAATGGTATTTTTAATATCATACTCAGCTAAGGCTGTATCTATAAATACTCCTCCATTTTTGCATTTTTAAATAGCTTCTCTCTGGGGCATCTCATCAGACTGAGAAGTGCTGTGCTTTGAGATATGATCCTTGTTATTTCTATGCTAGGTTGAACACTGATTTGCTGTCTTTGACACACATTATTCATCATGAGGTTTGGCACCAGTGCAAAAAGCAGTGTAATGCCAAAATTGGAGTGCACTGCAACTGCAGCAAAATCACTAAGTAGTGTTCCTGACAGCACTATTTCAGGGTCAAGATGAAGCGTGAGAAGATGAAGTTAAAGGGATGAATCTGCAATGCAGAAAACAGGCTTGTCAGAAGGCTTACTTAAAGGGCAAACAGCTGCTTGCTTTAGGTTGAAATAGATTTGCGTTTCATACAAATCTGGCTTTACCTCACTGTCTCTGATTGTAAATCATGAAAGTGAACTTTTTTTTTTTGCATGTAGAATACTCAATATCCTTGCTACTAATAAAGTTTGAGGAAGTGGGCGGTGTGTGTTTTAGTTTTGTTCTTCCTATGTATTGCAGAACGGGATGTTGCGTGTATCCCAAGGAGCCTACAAGCCACTTGACTGGATCTGACCACAGCTGAGGCTAGCTCAGCACCTTGCCCCCAGGAGGATCATAGAATCATGGAATGGTTTGGGTTGGAAAAGACCTTAAAGATCATTTAATTCTACCCCCGGCCATGGGCAGGAGCACCTTCCACTAGACCAGACTGCTCAAAGCCCCATCTAGCCTGGCCTTGAACACCTCCAGGGATGGGGCACCCCCGAGGATGTTTAGGGTGTCTGTATGGTACTCTCCCAGGCTACCCTTCCGGCCCTCTCCAGGTCCAGAATTTTTTAACAAAAACTTCCTCGGTGCCAGCCTGCAGCGATAATTTCACCGAGGACCACCTTTGACCTAGAGGGGACCGGGAACAGCCCCGGGGCACTCATTCCCCGTTCACCCTACAGGCGCTGGAAGCCGCCATTTTGTGCGCGGCGGGGCGGCGCTGTGGGCCCGGCCGCTTCCCGCCGGGGCCGCCTCCCCTTCCGCTGCCCTTGCCGCTGCCGCCGGGAGGTGACGGGACCAACAGCCGCGATGTGGCGGAGCCTGCTGGTGAGGGGCCCGGCACGGCACGGGGGGCGCGGGAGAAGGGGCAGGGGGCTCCCCTGGGAGCTGGGGGTGAGCTGCTGGCGTTGGTCCCGGTGCCATTTCGGGTCCCGTTCCCGCTCGCTCCACCTAGTGACCGGCCCTGAGCGCTTGAGGGGACCGCAGCTTCATCGCTGGGTCTAGGCCGCTGCCGTAACCTGCCTGTTTTTAAAACGGAGAGCTTTTAGTGTGTGTTTGTTTGGGGTGGGAGACGGGGAGAGGGCCTGTACTTGAAACCGGCATCGTCCATGCGCCTGCCCCCTGGCAGCGGTGGTTATTGTAGGGGTGGTGGTGTTATTTCGTGGGGGAGGAGGGAGATAGATCCTCCTCCGTTCGGGGGATACCATTGAAAGCATAGAGATTCTTGAAAGATTCAGCTAAATTAATTTTGAGACGTGGCACGTTAAGGCAGGCAGATCTTGACCCACCAGAAGAATTTCATTTTGGTGGCCTGCCCTGAGCACCTCTGCAATTCCACAGCAGGAACACGTCCTGGCTGAGTGTCTGTGAGCTGTGCAGGTAACGTTGCCTTCTGCAGCCCTCTGAAGGTCAGCTGTTGTGCTAGCTGCTGAGCTGCAGCTGTGAGAGAAGATGCTTATCTGCACCAACACAGCTGTCTTAAATATTTATCATCTCCAGCCCTCAGTGCTAGAGTCAGGGGGCTGTCACAGCAAACGGTGCCTAAAACTGAGGTCTGAGGGGTTGGGGCAGAGATTTTTCCCCCCAAAGGGTGCTAACGTGGAAGACCTGCAGACCTGTATGCTGCAGATCTGTAAATCTGTTGTTTCTTACTGAAAGTAGTTGTTTCGAGTTGTTCCTTTTTAGGTAGCCAGTCAATTCATCTATTAAGTAGTCTCTTGGAGGACTTACTGAATTTCAAATCAGTGTTTTTTGGTGAAGCTTTTTTCTTCCTTTTTTTTTTTTTTAAATTTATTCTGAAGCTGCCTCCTCCACTTCCATGCCATTGTGGTTATAGCTGAAAATTTTCACTGTTTCTAAAACGCTGTTTATCTTTTATTTTAGAATCTTCGCCAAATTTCCCAGAGGACCATAAGCACTGCTTCACGCAGGCAGCTTGAAAACAGAGTTCCTGAGAAGCAGAAGCTTTTCCAGGTATTGAGTGAACACTGTATCGCCTTGTAAAATAACAAGATTTTGGTAGATTGTAATTGCATATATATTGCTTATAAAGAATAAAGTTTCTTATGAGTAGTGGGTACTGTACAAAGATATGATAGAATACTCTGAAATGGGCAGGAGGAGTAGGTACTAAGAACAAATAAAGATCAAAATTGAGAGGACAGAACTATACTGAAAAATCAAACTGTTAATCTTGCAAATACATTGTCTTTGAGCCCCATAATGAGGGTGTGACATTATTATATTTTCCAGTTATGAAAACACGGAAAGTTTTAGGGAACTGGATTTTCTCCTAGAAAAATACTGAATCTTTAAAAATATTTTCTGAATGCATTTCTTCCTGATTGGTAGGCCACCTAGTGAGAACTAGTGGTTCTGCAAATCCCAAAGCAGTGGGTACTTAAGAGCATACTCACAACTGTGTGCCTCAACCTGGAGCAGTAGTTTCATATTGAGGGTAGATGAGACTGAACTTAGGAACGTGAAAGGGGAAAATGTGTAAATAGTTTAACATTTTAATAGTTTTTGTGTCTTGTTGCTTTCCTTTCACCTGAAAGAGAAGGCCATTTTTGATGGGACACTACCTGAAGAGCACAGTGTTCACTGACAGCTAGGGAGAAGCAGGATGTTGATGATGGGGAAGGTCAGAGGTTCTGTTTCTGCTAGTGGGTGATTTCTACATTATGTCTGTCACCTGTCTGGCCAAGAACTGTTTCTTCCTGCAGTTCCTTTCTTGTGCAGCAGCAAGTTCAGCTGGACAGAGCTATATATCACCAGCACTAGGGGCAGGCTGGAATTCCAGAGCAGCATAAACTTGCCAGCAAGGGTTAAGATCACGTGGATCCAGTGTCCAGGAGTTTCACTTCAGGTTGAGCAAAACAGTTTCCTGTATGATAGCAGGAACAGTAGAGAGAGGCTCCTCCCCTTGCTTCTCCTGTTCCCTGTAGTGAGGCCTGACTGTTCTGGAGGCTGATGGGAAGTTTCTAGGGGTGGAAATTGTAACCTGTGGGCCCGAAGGGGCTGGCAACCGGTGTCTCAATTGTTCAAGCATATGCTGGTCACTGTTTTAAAAATGAACACGCTCACCATTACTACACCTGCATAGCAAGTGTTCACATGATAGCAGAGTGAAAACTTGAAAGACAAGGCTGAATCTATATGAAGTTTTTAAGATTTTCAGAGTCTTTTGTGGGTAGTGAAGATAATTTTGGGAAATAATCCTTGTTCCACGTAATTCTAGTTACGTTAATGCAATATTGCAAGAACTGTATTTAACTAGTTTCATTTTGTCCCTTGTTTCCATTAGGAGGATAATGGCCTCCCAGTGTATCTTAAAGGTGGTGCAATGGATGGGCTGCTGTATAGAGTCACCATGGGTCTCTCAGTTTTTGGTAAGGCTAATACTAAAACATCTACGCTTTAGTACAATTTCCGACCTTCTAATACTAAAAATACTTTTTTGGTATTATTTCCAACATGGCCGACCCTTCCTCTCTAAATTAGTTATTTGGTTCCTTAAGTTTGTTCTTTAGAATATGCAAAAAGCGTGTAGAGAAGAAAAAAAAAAAACCTCTAGATCTACTATGTATTTGTTTTATCAGTTTTGTCTTCTCATCTGAAACCTTCCCCCCACCCTGACTAATAGTGCTATGTGCCGAGTACTCCTTCAGAATTCATGTAAAAATGTTAGAAAAAGCACAAATAACTAAGAAAACTTACTCTGAAAAGGAGTAAAATGTAGTTATACATATACCGGTTTTCTCACTAGTTAGACTCTTTTTAGTGCTACGTGATAGTTGAATTACTGAGGTTTCACATGCTGTGAAGACTAGCAGAATATAGCCAAACGTCATGGTACTGCCTATATTTAAGTTCTTTGTTGCTTATTGCATGGTTTTGTAATAGCCTGTAATTAACTATACCGATATCCAAAGGATTTTCTGTTGAGTTACCTTAAGAATGAGTAACCATTACTCTTATCATCTATGTAGGTTCTGCAAACATCCCTCTCCCTACTTCTTTATTTCTATGCCTTTGTTTTTCATACGGTCTGTGGAGAGACTTTTTTTTTTCCCCTGAAATACAAATCGCTTATTGTAAATATTTTTTCAGGAACAAACTGGGAAAGGAAAGCTGACTTGAAAGAAATTCTGTTATTATTTTAGCATTATGAAAATCTTTTTTTTTTCTTTCTTTCTTCAGGAACAGGGTATGTTCTTTATGAGCTGATGGTAGCTTCAATGCCCAAGAAGCAGAAATGACTCCAGTTCAAGATGTCCCAGTGACTAGCATCTCTTCGTCCAATTCCATGTGACTATGATGGCAGCTTATACTTACTATAAGCATCTGAACTAATGCTTGAAATCATAATTTAATTGTAACATGTTAACTGCAATCAATAAAGCAGTTCTTATGTTGCTTTGAGGTGGTGTGGTCTGTACCATGTATTCTCTGTTAGAGTGATTTTACTTCCAGGAAGTATACGTTGAGTTGATCAGTATGCAGAGCTCTGAATTGTGTGAGCATCTTTTCGTTTATGTGGTTTATGTTAGTACTTCGAAGGTGAGTTAAATGCCTTGAATCCACATGAGAAAGTGATACCTTGTCTTTATTACTGGAATTTTATCTTCTTGCTTTAGTGGAGCAAATTAATCTGGAAATAAATTATTAGAATTAGACTAAATCTACATGGAAGTTAATGTTGAGGATTTGATAATTCTGCATCTTTGCTAACAACTCCAGCTGCTGGGAGATTTCCCACAGATAACCAGTAGTAACTATTGGCTGTTATCATGTATTTAGGAACAACTGTTATATGTGATGCTAATGTTAATGATATAATGATGCTAACTGTTATATGTATGCTAATGCTGTTGGTGGGAATGCCTGGTATAAAAAAAAAAACTGCTTATAGGAAGCATCTTTAAGTTGGTGAGTTACATGAGAATCACTTAAAAGCTACCCTCATGCCTCTTACTGCAATTACTGAGGAAGAGCGTTTCTGAGAACCAGTGTTAGCTGTGCATACTAGCTGGGTTTTATGTTCCTAAACACAATGTACCTTTGTAACCTTGCTGTCAAGTTGCTACCTACCTGTGCTTCATTATGTGTGCTTGAACTTGTCTTGATTGTCTGAAGGAAAACAATCCAGATAATTGGCAGGGGCGCAGCGTTCAAAAGTGTTTTCAGCTTATCCCACACTCTGAGGTGGAAATGAAATGTTGGGCCATATCGCAGAAGGGTATATTTTGGAAACACCATTCTCATAGCATATGTTGGATTTTTCCCCAAGATCACCATGCGATTCCACGTGTGGAACATTTTAATAATCCAGGGAGGTGAGAGGCACATGTCAGGGGTGGAATCTCAGAATTCCAGTTAGTGTCTGCCTCTGTTACTGCCATCTACAATAACAAACAATCCTCTCTTTCCCCTCTACATCCTTGCTAGTCTGATGTTGACTGTGCAACAAAAAAAGCTTCTCAAATAAAAATAAACCATTGTCTCCAAGAAACAGTGGCTCTTCCAAAATGTGACAATCAGCACAAAAATCTAGCTTCTTATTACAGTGCTATTTTAAACCTCTTCTGGATTAAATTGTTTGAAAACTTTTCATTGCTCTCCTGGAGAACAAGAATATGCTTGTAAACTTGAGGCAACCGGGAAGGGAAGGGCAGTACGCTCAGAACTTGAGCAGAATTAAAAATCTTAAAGAAAAGAAAAGGTGTGTGAGGGATTACCCCTCAATGGTAGTCTCTATGCAGGGTTTGGGGTGTGGGAATATGTTTTAAAATAGCATAAATTATAAGGATCCTGTGATGAGGTTGGCAGCCAAACGTGCGTTTCTGTGTGCAACGTAGCGGACCATGCAGCCATCCTTGCTCTTGCAGCTCAGCAGCTGTGAGTGGTGCTGTTGCAGCAGCTTTGCTGGGGAGCAGCGCAAAGCAAGCCAGCAGAAAGGTCTTTGTGCAGCAACGTCACCTGGATTTATAGACGGAGCCTGCTGGTGTTACTGCAACCGAGCCAGAAGCTGCCTGCTGACAAAAGGCTGTTTCGGAAGTCAAAGCAAAGCCAGGCACGAGGGAAATGTTTAGCACTGAAGGCCAACAACGAGGGCAAGGGAATCGCTGTTTAAAGAATGAAGGGCCCAGATTGGACACTCTTGTACTGAAGGGGATCGTGGTCCTGGTGCAGGGCTGGTGCCCCCGTAGGAGCGCCACAGTGGTGGGAGCAGCCCACGGGGCCAACAGACCACCGATGGTGAGCAGGGAAATGCCCGTCCCCTGTTCAGCCTGTGGTTACTGCCCTTCCATCAGTATTTTCTGGAGCTAGGCATTAAGCCGATATGCAATATTGCTACCTTACTGCAGCCCTGTTTTGATTTGTGTGCGGAGTATTTTCGGTTTCCCAAAATGGGAACTGCTGGTTCACGTAACCTTTATTTTTAATTTTTCCTGTCATTGGGAATGGTAGCTATGATTTTGGTGATGTTACACTTGAGAAGATGGGAAAGCCTCTTGGAGCTGAGGACAGGGAACACTGTCCTGGCCTCCACTGAGCTGGATTATTCCAAATGTCACCCCGAAAGTACAGAGAATGCCTTCTGCTGGATAGGCGATGAGTACGCCATCTCTGCCACCCTATTTTTCATTATTTAACTTGTTAACCTTGCATAGTTTTAAGGTTAACAAAGAAAGCTTACTAGTGTGCCAGCTTTGGCAGAACGGAGGAAAAAAAATGTTCATGCTACTGTAAGATAAGTGGATATTTGAATTGTAATCAGACAGATGAAACATGAAAATTAAATCCAAAAAAATGTTTTTCTAGGTTAAACATCCCTTTCTGGGACGTACAGACCATGTTTTACTTTCTCCATCAGGAAGGTGGCTCAGGACTATCTACTCCTAGAACTGTGCCCTAGGCTGCATTTTCTTGGCTGCTGAAGGTATGTATAAACCCAAGAGGCCTGGTGCACACAAACATTTCCCCAGTTGAAGTCTGATGACTAATAATACACAATATCACAGCACCAGCTTCCTAAAAGACAGCATGAAAAAAAATGTTCACAAACTCAGAGGAGAACACCAGAGATCTCTAAGTGTATGATCTTATCTGTGCTTTTTTCTTTTTTCTTTTTTTTTCTCTTTTCCCAAATCCTAGAGTAAAAATACCACTTTTCTAATGTTGCTTACGTTGTGGGTATTGCTGCTCTGAACAAGAAGCAGGCATGCTGCATTTATTTTGGCATCTTTCACATTAAGCTATACTTCGCTATTCTCCCATTCTTTCCCAATTTTGTTACAAATGAAAGAGCTGGAGATTGAGCTTCATAGTTGCCAGCATGAATCAAAGACACGTGAAATCAATCTGATCGACCTGACTTGACCCTAAGTGAGGTGTGTAGGTGATGAGTAAGTCAGAACCAACATATCTTTCATGTGCATACTTGTGATTTTTTTTTAAGTTCCTTTTAATAATAACGCCTTTTTAATCTTACTTGCCTGAGCCCTTTCACTTATTTTTAGAGTACTCAGCCAGAGCTGCTGTAAAAATAATGGCTAGTCCAGAAACACAGCCTGAGAGGGATCCTTTGGCTGTGCTGTGCTGGTTTTCTCAATGTGAGTATTCAGGACTTTACGCTCAGGGGCAGTGCTGACAAGCTGTCAGATACATTTTGGTCTTGTCTCAATATTTCTCGACATTTATTCTTATTGGTCACAGGTTTTCTATTAGGCGAACTGATCACAGGCTTTTTCTGTTTTCTCAATAAGATATGTTCCACCCTGCAAAAGCTACATGGCCAGGATCCCCGTGTTGTTGTGGCAAGCTCAATTCACTTGTAGGGCTGATGAGGGACTTGAGAGATGTCTGTCTCCCTCGCAGTCCCCAGCCCAACAGTCCTGGTCTCAGCTCCACTGGGAGTGCCGCTGCCTGTGACCAAAATATTCTTTCCCATTGCAGATAGCCTTCGGAGTCCTAGAGAAAACTACTGAAGATGGATGAGCCCGTCCTTTCCTAAAGGGCTTCTGTCTACGAGTTTCTAGCCCACCAATCTGAACGCTCAGAAAGGTAAGGATCTTTCCTCTCCTGCTTGTAATTATCTTTCCTCTTCCTCCCCAATATTTTACTGTTAAAACCAATATTTTTTTATTATTATTTTTGTTATTTTTATTTTTTTTCTGGATAAACTGTCTGTACCCTGTCTTGTCAAATCTTTGCTGGTTGCAGGAAAGATGAGATGATGTCTGGTGGTCATGGAAAGGAATGATCAAGTAAGATCAAATGATTTATAAGCTTTACATATAGCAGAATTTAGAAGAAACTATAATAGAAAATACAACAAGAGGTATGGAGATTTAGAGATACCTGATTTAAGACTTCCGAAATATGATTGTTACAAACTCCAAATGAGATGATCGAATTTGGAGTATTGCTTCATAAGTATATTGCAGAATAGGTGCTCTTTTTCCTCTGCGGTCAATACTCGTTTGATAGCTAACGGAGATGTAAAATAGAGTGGAGTAGGGTGTCTTGTGATATATCAGTCTAACAAAAAAAAATCTTTATTATTAGAGCTGTATTAAGAAATAATTCTCTTCTCAAGGCTGTCTGTGAGGTTCACCTGCAGATGCAGATCCCTGTGCACCAGCAACAGCAGAGGAAAGTTTTCCTTGCAAAGAACAATAAGGTATTCAGGGGAGATGCTTTATATGTGCTTATCCAAAAGTGCGTCAGCTGCCACAAAGACCCAGAAACAGCTTGAACTGTCTTTTAATTTATTTGGATTAAACATTTGGTAGAGAACTTTCTCAGGGTTGAAAGAGACATGTGGTTTGTTGTCCGGTTTTAACAAAATCTGAAACAGCAGCAAAAAATTAAATACTTGTAGATGGCTGTCTTTCATTTTCCACAGAAGTTTTCCATTTATACTAAGAAAACTGGGTTGTGCAGGAACTGAAGTATGCGATCTGCCCTTGATGTTTGTACTACCAAATGAAGAGCCCTCTAAGCACGTTTATGCAAATCTCCTGGTTTCATTCTCATCAACGTGACAGTAATGTTATGCATAGATATTCAGGGATGCTTTTTGGAAAAAGAGAGGGAGGGAGATTCAGTGTTGCTGGAGCTTGCCTCACCTGCTGAAATAGGTGGCTCCCAATCCCCCTGAGCAGCTCCTGTTCCTTCAGGAGTGCAAGGAGGAGGCTGGGATTTCTGCGAGACCTTTAAGCTACAAACGTGCTCTTTAACTAGTTGAATTATCTCTGTTTATTTAGTATCAAAACGATTCCACGTTGTTTCATCTCCACATGAGCACTTACTCTGGATGACTAATGCCTTGGGACCTGAAATTTATAATGGAAAGGCTGACACACGCTTGCAATCTTATCTACCACAACACTATGCAAAAGGGAATTATATAATTAAAACATCTTAACGATCTCTATTGCCCAGTGGGAAGCTACAAGCCCCAAAGGAGCCAGGCCAACTTTGTTATCAAGGTTTATTCAGTGACCTCTTAGGAGCAGCCGGGCACATTTTGCTAAATATAGTGGGGTGTGCTAATACGTGCTGTGCGGGGAGCATGGCCCTGGGGCCACTGTGTCACAGCGCTGGGAGGCTGGTGCACCTTCTCCCTTTGGCGGCGATTTTCTGAACTGAGTGCCTAAAGTTAGCTTCCTAAGCTCATATTCAGGCATTTACATAAATAGCCTGATTTTTTTAGAAGAGCAATACCAAGAAATTCTCTTCTATTAAAGCCATATAAATAATAGAAACAATCTTACGACAACAATTCTGAAGGATTTTATTATTTCTGGAACTAGTGCTCAAACATGTGTCCGGATTTCTGGGAAAAGAAGAGGGGAACGGCAACTTTTGGTTACCTCAGCTTAATTAATTGAGGGGTGTAAACACATTTTCTGAAAGGAAGTCACAACACTGGGGAATGGAGCAGGAGACACATCATCTGTGTGATGAGGCAGTGGAAGTTGCATATGATGTATTTTACAGAGGCTATCATAACCTCTGTCACAATGCTTGCCTCTCTGTTGGGGTCTGAGAGCCGAAAGCAGATGGGTAGGGACTGCAAACCACTACTAACCATCCAACAAACTGCTGATCAACATCAGGCCCACTTGCTGGTCTCATTCAGGTTCCCAGTGAGTAGGTATTTAGATGAGCAGACTGCAGAGCATGCCATGGACAAAGGACTTGGCTGACAAAAATACCAGAGACAGAAAGTAAAAGTGCTCAATCCAGTTGCCTAAACTTGGCCCTGGAGCCATCCAGAGCATCCTGGGCATCAGCAGCTGAGCCAGGTCCTGTGGACGGTGGGTGGCCAGACTGCTCGGGCACTGCTGGTTTTGTTAACTGGGTCTTCATCAGCCACGGTGGGAGTTTAGGTGCTGGGTTCACGTGCAGGCACCTAAATGTGAGTGTCTTAACCCAGAGCTGAATGTTACCTGGGGTGATGGTGCAGGACGGAGTAATGGGTGCAGTCAATGTCCTTGAGCAGCAAAACTGCGATGGTGAGGCACGTGTCAGGGGGCACAACAACCTCTGCCCTCACAGCCTCTCCAGAGGTTAGAGAAGGGGATTCTGCAGCTCTTATTAGAAAATAAGGTCCCAACAGCTACTTCTAGCATAAAGAAAGGGACTTCATCCCGTAACTGCTGCTGTTCTTAACTGGAGAAGAGGATCAGGACGGAGTAAAGCTGAGTGGTGTTTCGGAGTGTAGCTTTGTAACTTGTACATGAAAAGCTATTTGTTTAATAATGCTATGCGGATTGCAGATTATTATTATTATTATTTTTATTATTTGTAAAACCAAGAAAGAAAGTGCTAGCAGCAAGCCTATTTCTGCAGACCAAGAATACATCACAACAGAAATTAGGACAACGCCAGAAACGAGACATATTCAGTAAACTGGAGTGACTAAAAACTGACACAGTAGTGAGGCCAGAGGGAAAGCATCCAAGAGAGTGGAGGAAAGGGCACACAAGAGGAGACATTTTAACAGTGTCCTGCGAAGGCTCTGTGCAAACTCTGGAGGTGTTGATGCATGAGAGAGACACAGGTGAAAAAGGCTGCCAGCACAGTGTGGGTAGGAGCTTTCAAGTAACCTTTAATAGCAGAAACAAAACCCAATTGTTTTCTGTTTACACAACAGAGTGCTTCTGATACTGAAGCACAGGGCAACATCTATTTATAATCCAAATAAATCTTACGTTCTGGTATTTGGAACTGTCAGCGTTCAACATATTGGGAAGCAGCAGCCACAAGGCTGCATTAAAAAGTAGCAGTTTAAATCTGCATTGCTTTGCTCCTTGTATTTTCCCCCTTATTTTCTAGACAATTATGAGTTGTGCAGGAGAAACAAATTTCTTTTTTTTTTAAAGTTAGCTTGTATGGAGTTCATAAATGTCCAGACAGGTGATTCCTAGGCAGATACCTTTAATACCTGTGCTTGACTCTTGATTTGCTTGCTTGAATTTTTTTCCCCACAAAAGGTCAAAATTTCCATGCTCATCAACAAGAGTTTCCTGTGATAGGTGACAAAACAAGTTATTAGCTATTGCCAGCCATTAAGAGATGGCTTCTCAAAGTGTAGTAGTATGGAGGATTTCTCTTTGCAGCCTTAGTGTACTTTAAATAATGGGGGATGAACTAAATGGCCTTTCATTATCATTTCCAGCCTCATTTCTTACGGTTCCAAGCATTCATATCAGATTCACTGGTAAGAGTGTTTAAGCCTTTGACTGTTTGTCCTGCTGAACTTGCAGGAAGTTTGGGGCTGACATGTAAATCCTCTAAACCTCCTTGGAAAGATGCATATCAGGAAGAGAG
The DNA here is from genome assembly GCF_040182565.1 of Anser cygnoides. Classification (NCBI taxonomy): domain Eukaryota; kingdom Metazoa; phylum Chordata; class Aves; order Anseriformes; family Anatidae; genus Anser; species Anser cygnoides. The sequence continues at coordinate 89,348,557 of NC_089875.1, forward strand.
GGCAGCACAAACTGGGCGTTGGCAGCTCCAACCTGCTCCTCAGCCAGGGGAATCGCCGCATCCCTTCCCACTCAAAGCCTTTTGTGCCTCTTGGGGAGAGAAGGACAGCATCAGTGGCCAGCCTCATGACAAGGCATTCAGCCTTAAAATTCCTCCAGCATCATTAATTATTCTCTTGTCTGCAACAATGTAATCAGGTCACTCGTTAGGTTATGCAGCTTGAACTTTGAATGTCTTGTCCTTGCAGGCACAAGCTTTTCTTTTCCATAAGCCTACATACCACCTACACAGACCCTGCTGTCACAGTATATAATTGATTTTTTTTGATAAACAGTATTTGATAAACAGTATTTTATTGATATAGATGTTCTGAGAAGAATTAGCAAAATGTTCAGCTTCAGAGCCTGGCACTGCACCATTTCACACCTTGATGTGGATTAATATCATCTGCTTCTTTGTAGGGAGTGACTACATTGGAAGAGTTGAAGGGTTACCAAATGTAAGGTAACTCATGGCAATTAAATTTTCGTTGTAACTTGAATCAAACTCAGAGACTTCTGTGTTGTTCTGCAAGTAGCAGCCAATGGCTAGTGATTTTTAAACATTTTCTTTCTTTACTTTTTTTTCACATTTTTCTAGTGATTGGTTTCCCCAGTGTATCATCATTCCTTTAGTGGGGAACCCTTCATATTGGGCGTAGTATGATGCCTGACAAACATATAGGGTCACTGTCCTCTGTTTATTCCTTTTCTTGACCTCTTTAATCAATGAAAATTTGTACTGGCTTCAATGGGGAGTGTTTCCTAAAAAGAAAGATCAGGATCCAGCTGTGAAATGATGAAAGAATTTCTTTGAAACAAGGCAACTTAATTTAGGGACTTTAAAATATAAAATGCATTTCTATATATGGAAGGGACCATATTGAAGCTAAGGGACCATATGGTGAAGCTAACTAATCTATTTTTTTTTTTTTAATTTTATAATTCAGGGTTTGGTATGTTAAAAAATGACTGCCTACAAATTAACGGGCTTTCATAAGACACCCCAATTGCACGAGAAGGCCAGTTCTCTTCTATTTATACCTCTGCATTTGAATGATTTATTTACTTTCCCAGCTCTGATTACTTGGTGCCACGATCATTCCTTACTTTCAGAGTATTTCATGATGGGAAAAATCGGTTATAGAAATTAAAGGAATAAATAGTTGCTACGGAAAATGCACCTGGCGCGGCAGATAATTATTTCATAGCTGTAACACTCTCCAGGGGCACTGCTTCAGTAAATGAGCGGATTTCAGACAGAACCAGTCCTCTGCGAACGCAGTTAGTACAAGAAGCCATTCCTCATTACGAGAGGTCAGACCAGTACTGCTCTCTGAATACCAGCTCTGAAGTGAAATTATCCAAATAAATAAACACCAGACTGAGTTCCTCTCATGCCATTGACTGGAAATCTCTCAGAGAAGGCAGGGCCTGCGGGAAGCGGTTTGATGTATTTTTTCCTTCAGCATTTGATGGATGCAGATATAATACCGTGCAATACTAGCTTTATGACTGATTTAGAAAGGAATAAACAACACGCTGAAAAGGTCAGCCTTTGTGTTGTAAGGGAAGAACGGGCCTCCTAAATGACGGCATTAAGGCAATGCCTAATTCCCATACAATGTGCTGACTGATGCGGTGACAGACCAGCAAAGTACCTCCGGGGTAGGTGCAGGGAGGGCACTGGTAGCAGCACAGCTTTGCCTGGGTAACAGCATTTAATGCTGCATCCTTTCAGAGTTTAATGTTCAAGGAGCTGACACCTTTTTGGATTCTTCTGCTGCGTAAAGCTTACACACATGTTGGTGTACATACGGGTAAAGACATTTATCATGTTCGTACATAAAAGCAGCTGCAACTGGCTGTTGGGAAGCCACAGAAGCAAAATCTAGTGTGATATCCACATGGAAAATGATATTCAAGGTTTACAGTGCTGAAATGCAGAACGTCCTGTTTTATTCTGCCCTGGCAATACAGCCCGAGGAAACAAGGAAAAATGCCAGAAGCACAAAGTAGCCTAATTTACTCTAGACCCCAAACCAGTCCAAATTTTCTAAGCAATCCCTGGATACTTGCAAAATCACTACCACATACCCACACAACAAATGGGAAACGTTTTAAAAAGTATAAATACAAATTCACATTTTGATTTTTTTACTTTTAAATTTGTCATAAGATCTCATTTTATTCAGTTTAAAGAGCAAAGAAAATGGCAGAGCTGGAGTGCATGGTCTTAATGTGTTTAACACTTGTCTAGGAAACAAGCAGACAGGAGAGTGTTAGTAAATGTTTATGCATTTCAGAAATGCCTTCTGCATCACATATTATGTACTCAGACTATGAATGTACATAGCAACAGAGCTGATTAAAAACAACCCGTTTTGCCTTTTAATTGCTGTGATATATGGCAGCACGAGCTCTCAGTGCAGTTGGTTGGTGTGTTTTGCATGTAAATGAGCGGGAGCATGGTTAGTATGGTCAGTTAAAGGTAAGAATGAAGTCCTGCTGCCCTTGGAGTAAACGAGTTATTTGCTCTTGCCATCCTGAGCCTTACTTCACTCCAGGAAATTGAGCGAAGCTCAGCTGTGAGGGAAGGGGGAGAGTGCCCTCATCATATATACATCATACATATGTCATCATACATCATCCCACTGGTGGCTATGAGGTCCTTGCCCCTCCATCAGACCCGCTGATTTCAGCACCTTTGCTCACGTAAATTCAGTTGCAACATTAGTATTTAAATCTATTAAAACAATTGTTCTGAGTGACTTGTCTTTTAAATGGAATAACACGTATTTTCTTCCTTTCTCATTGTTGTCATTAATTGATTTTAACAAATGCAAAATCTTGGTCATCCTATGACGAAGAAATCCAGAGCACGCTATAAACAATAGTCTTGGTGCACAAGTGATAAAAAATACCTCGTTTGCATTAATTCACTTCCTGTGGAAGGATATCTCCTCGCAAGTCCCCACGTCCATTCTTCTGAAGCTATTGTTCCCATGACATACCACATTTATATTGGTGTTCTTGGCATGCATGCTTAGGAAATGAAATTAAAATTAAAAACTCAAAATGAATTTCTTAGAAATACTGCCTTTCCGTATATCAGATCTGGATAGGAAGAAATTAAATTCCTCGTGCCAAAATGCTGAAGGAGAAAATCCAACTCAACAGCTGGGCAAGAGGGTCAATAGGTCAAGAGCATCTGACAGTTTATCGGCAGAGGAGATGCTGCTTTTGGGAAGCACATTTTATCAATACCAGACAGCTGAAGCTGTGGCATGTCCCTAAGAGCAGCTGACTCACTTCCAAAGTGTCTGGAAATGTCAGTGCACGTCTTCTGGTTATCACTTTCTTTTCAGCGTGTGGGTCCGCATGCAGATGGTGGGACTGCCGCAGCGATGAAGACGGCTGGATTCAGCTCAGGAGGGACATGTCCTTCTGTCGACACATCCTTGATCTCCCAGTCCTGCGGAAAAGGGCCCGGGAGCCTTGCTCCAGCACACTATCAATCTCCGCTATCGGGCACTTCCACCCTGGCTGGACCCCGTCCTGACTGCTCAGAGCTTCACGTGGGTGCAAAAAGCTGACAGGGCGCCAACACGCCGCTGAAATCTTACAGACCTCTTCCAAACAGACTGCCCAGAGGTGTTGGTCTGCTCCTCAGTTTTGTAAGATTTTCTGTCCCTTTCCACAGCTTCTATCATTTTGTTTTCCAGGTGAATTGTGTATATATAGAAATTTATTTTATTTAAAATAATAATTATTATTTTATTCAACGATTTTATTTGCAATCCTAATAATTACTCTCCTATTAATTGATTTTATTTCCGATCGTCCCGCCGCTCCGCTCCCGCACCTGCAGCGCCGTGCCCGCGCCGTGCCGCCAGGGGGCGCGGCCGTTCCGCGAATGGCGCAGCCCCGCGGCGTATGGGGCGTATGGGGCAGGGGGGCGTATGGGGCAGGGGGGCAGTACCCCGCGCCCCCCGACCGCTTTCTCGCCCCCTTTTCCCTTCTTCCCCAAGGGGTGGGCGCGGAGCCCCCCGTGGTTTATTGGTTCTCCTTCTTCCAAGGGGTGCGGGAGCGAGTCCCCAGCAGGGGTCGACGTGTCCCGTGTGGCCCCCTCTTGTGTCCCCGTCCCTTCGTGTCCACACCCGCGGTACGACCCCCGGGAGCCCTGGGGGGCTGCCTGCCTTCGGGGGGTGCGCTTTGAGCTCAAGGCTTCCAACATGAGGGGAAGGGGCGCGGGCTCGCCCCCCAGGCGAAACACGTCGGGGGGTGGGGGTGTTAACATATGTCTGTCGCTGGTTGCACAGCGGGTCGGGAGGGTCTGCGTGGGACCCCCTCCCCGTTCCTATCCCCCCCGGGACTCAGTTTTTCCACCGCTCGGCCGGAGCGGGGCAGGGAGGGGGCGGCGGGCCGGGCCCCTGCCCCCGGGCGCGCTGCCGCGGCGCCCGGCCGCCTCATGCCGCAGGAATGCGCGGAGGTATGCGCCAGTTTCCAGCAGCGGATCCCCTTCCCTCGCTGGAGCAGAGCGGCGCATATATCATCCGGTGGCAGCAGTCCACCTTCCCTGCAGTTTCGTAACCGCTTACGAGGGTAAATTGAGCGTTGGGAACAGCCCTCTATTAAGGAGCAGATTGAGAAGAGGCTCTTCCCACTTGGAGGAGGCAAGTCTTCCCCGACGGACCCCGCACGCCGGCCGGGAGCTACGCCGAGCGAGCCGCCGCTGCTACGCGCCGCTCCCTCCACCAGGTGCCCCCGGAGCTTCATCCTTTCCTCCTCCTCCTTTCCTCCGGCTCCGACGGCTGCGGGCACCGCCGGACGAGCCTCCCCGGCACCCCGCAGCCGGCCCCGAAGGTCTGTGCCTGCCCGGCAGCCGGGACCCCCCACCCTTCCCCGGCCGCCCCCGCCGCCGCCGCTCCATGTGCACCGCGCGGGCGATGCTCCGTAGGCTCAGGGTGGCGGCGATGGAGGAAGGCTGGAAGGAGGCACGGAGGGGGCCGGGGGCTGCTGGCGGCCTGGGGGGGCGCGGGGGACCCCGTCCCCTCGGCCCCGTCCCGAAATGCCGGGGGCGGCGGTGTCTTTGGCTTTGGCTGGAGCCCGGCGCTCAGCTCCGGTGCCCGCAGCTCCCTCTCCTTCTTGCTCCTCTTCCCAGGGCTGGTGGCTTTGGTAGTCCGTGGGGTTTTCCCATCTGTTTTCTTGTTTGTGTCATTTAGGGTCTTGCTGCCGGCTCGGAAGCGCTAAATGTTGCTCGCTGCATGGTCTATAAAATGCTTTACCTTTGGTAGTCTGAACTGGTGTGAGGTTGGACTGCTACTGGTGTTGGTTTTTATTTATTTTATTTTAAAGTGGTCTCTTAAGATGAAGCCTTTAGTCCTGCTCCTACAGTTGCTTTTGTCCCTGCTGAGCCAGCGCAAGGACCTCTCCTCCAGCACCTCCAGGCTTTCTTTCACACGTCTCAGTCTGAGAGAAGGGAATGAAGTGTTTCTAGTGAATGCTTTGGCTGAGAAGTTTTGCTGCACGAAAGAAAAATGTAGATCGGGAACGGTAGGCTTGCAGCAGTGGTGAACTCCAAGATGCCTTTGCGAGATGAATAATTTTGGTTGTTCTTCTGGAGGATCAAAAGATGGCACTCTAAGCCCACACAAGATTTCCAGGACAAAAGTCCTTTTAAGCGTTGAGTTTAAGCGATCCTTAAACTCACTGCAGAATGCGTAAACCGTGCCCGGGGACAGCCGGTTCCCACGCAGGGTGGTGAGAGGATTTTGGAGCTTTCAGGGCAAGCTCATGCTAACCTTGGTCCTTGTGTTAGTGTCAGAAACTCGTTGCGGTCAGTTTTACTCTTTGGTTCCCCCACTGTATCACCGGACTGAGACGATTGCTTAGTTTTTCTTTGGGCTTTTGGTAATTTTATGTGTAATATAAGCAGTTGGCTAAGGCAAGAGTACCCAGCTGCCTGGCAGGCGACCGGCCGAAGCCTGCTAAGCTTGATGTCAATAACCAGGAAAGGCATTCCTGGATCTTGGTAGTGGCTACCCACTAAATGCGCCTTGGTGGTTAGCTCTCTAGATGGCAGAAGAATATTTTCCCCTTCAGCTGTTTCTGCAGACTAATGATTTATGTATTTTTCTTTTGTTTTGCTCTTGGCACCTTCCTGATAAAATCTGTTGCCTAATTGCTTGTGGGGTTCTCTTTCCTCCAGACTAATTATGATGTATGTTATGTGATGCATTTATGGCTTTATTCAAACAAATTACCCCTCCCCTATTTTCTGAGCTAAAAAACAAACAAACTTTGGAAACACTTATATGCATACGTAATGAGGGCCACACATACTAGTCCTTACTTAGGAGAAAAATCATTTGGAAGTTTTGCTGGAGTAATTGGGAGCAGTTTTACGTGCCTTTGAGCATAGAGATTTAAAAAGATATAGCTGCTTGTGACTAGGAGCCACTAAACTGGCCTAATCCCACCTATTTTGCTAGACAACCTGCAGTGATTGCAAGACTCTTTCGCTTGCCTGCTCTTTATAGTGTATTTTAAATCTATTTTCTCTCAGGATGTGTAAATGAATTATCAGATGTTGAAACATCATGGCTAGACAGACGTGTCAGGTTTCAGTTGTGTTACACACACTTCTGTATAATCTATTTCAGACCTTCAAGAAATGAAGAATAGCACATTCGTAGGCAGAACGCCTCAAAAAAACTTTTATTACAGTTTCCAAGATGCCTTGAGACCACTAAAACACAGCTAACTAAGTGCTTCAACAGTTATGAAAAAGGAGCCGAATGAAATCCCCAGCTGAAAGAGACATTTGGTTGATTCAAGGCAGAAATGACCTCTGAATTAGCTATCATCACACTCAGCGATGAAGTCATGGAGCTCCCTTCTGGCTCCTGCTGTGCAGAGGCACAGATCTTCACCGCGCTTCCCTGATCATATTAACCCTAACGGGGTCAAAGCTGTGCGCTTATCATGATTAGAAAGGGTTCAGTAACAAAAGGCATATTATTGTGAGACTAGACTCTCCAGTTAGTCACGCAGATCTGTCACAGTTTTGGACGACTTTCAAGTCTAGAGGTTTTAACCTGGTCCCGTGGGTGGGGGCTGGGGATAAGGGAACAAAGTGAAATCCATGCTTCATCTTTTTTATGTTTCATGAATACACCCACACCAGCCTCTAATCCATGCAATTGATGTCCTTCTTTCTTCCCTTTTTTCCCCCCTCCACCGCTGCAGATTCATTCATGTTGTTGTGAGCCGAAAGGTCAGAAATGAAGACAGTGCTGTGCTCGGCGGTGGCTGCGCTGTGTGCAGCCGCCCTCCTCTCCTCCATCGAGGCTGAAGGTAACCAAACCCCCTGCCCCTCCGCGCGGGGTGCCCCCCAGTGAGATAACCTCCCACCAGGCCCGAGCTGCTGCCTCTCTCCCTCTCCGTTTTTGAGTGTCACTCCTTCACCTTCTCTCTTTCTCTCCTTCAGAGAAACGCCTCTCCTTCCTTGCCCAGCTCCTTCTGTGCTCTGTTTCTCCTGGCTGGTCAGCCGAAATGTAGCTCCCTCTCTCTGTCTCTCTGGTGTGCTGTCCACACCGCCCTGTGGGCCAGCGGCCACCCCAGGGGTAACACAGCACCCTGAGGAGCCCCGGGCACCGCTGGGGCCCGCGCCGCTGCCCCGTGCCTGCTGGAGCTCTGCTGGGCTGTGCAGTCGCGGTTAGTCGCGATGAGAGAGGAAGCGAGAAACCCACCACCCAAAACCACCCACAGCTCTGAAATAAAGTGCTCCAACAGAGTCTGGCTCTCTGCGCCTGTGTGTTTTGTTCGGGCTGGCCTCCTCGCCTCTGCCCCGCCGGCCTCCTGGCCACCCCTGCTCGGCGGGGCGACCCCCGGCTGGGCCCTTGGGGCGGCCCGACCCTTCCTTGGGGACACTTCGGTCTCTGTGGTGGCCCTGGTCTGTGGGATGTCCCTGGGGAGATGTCCACCAAAGGGTGGCCAGGCCTGGGCCAGGCACTGCTGTGGCCGCTGGGCCCTATGGCTCTGGCACATGTGTGGCACCGTCATCCCCAAAGCGGCCTTTTTCTTCTCCTCCTCCTCTCCCTCCTCATGGGCCCCTGGTCTTGCTGGAGATTAAGGTCCCTGTCAGCCCATGGCAGCATCCTGCTGCGGGTTGAAGACCTGGGGAGACACACTGTGCCAGTCTTGCCTTCTTGCCGTGGCATCTATGCCACCTTGGTGGATTAGCATCGAGTGTGAGGTAACCTCTGCGTGGGCTGAACGGCTCAGGCCACAGCAACAGCAGTCCTGTTAGCAGGCTCTGCCAGGAGAAATAAAAAGATGCGTGGCTGCGCTGAACAGCCTGTGTCGAAATGACTTGGTCTGACCTCTGGGACCTCCATCATAGGGTGCGCCCTGAGTTTGAACTGGGAAAAACAGAAGCCAGCGCCTGGTAATTCAGTTTTTCCCTTCCTCCTCTTTTTGTACTGGGCTGAAGGAAATTCTCTGATCGTGGCCTGCCTCAATTGTCTGTGTCTGGACCTGGGCATCTTGGCTGATGGCTGCTAAAAGCATGGCGTGTCAGGGATGCCTCTGGGATGTTTCCCTCCTCAGCTCAACTGCTAGCATGGGGTCACGCAGGCATAAAGGAGACCAGCTTTCTGGAAAGTATAGCATTTCTGCTACTAGTACAACATCTGGTCACCCTAGGAGAGGATCAGCCTGCTGCCTTCCTCTCACGCTACGTTGTTGTTGGCTGAAGAACTAAAAAGGTCATTTAAAGTCATTTCAGAGTTGCATTTCAAATGCAGGACCACTGTGCTGGAGAAAACAGAGGAAGTGTATGGTTTTGATGGAAGAAGGGAGTGTATGTTTTTGTGCATTCTTGCCTGTTTTAGGAGGGAGCTTGTTTGGAGCTTGAGTGATGTTGTGGTTGTCCTACATTGTTGATTATGGAGTGGACTATTTCAAAAAACATGGGTGAAGGTGTTTCATTTAGATGTGTTGTGGATTAAAACAGTTGTAGTTTGAGTACTGCTGATGAAAGCTAGAAAAATGTATTGGAGAAGCACATAGTTATTTTGTAAGAGTGAAACTAGATACATCAGTCAAGCTGTCCATGTGTGTTTAGCTCTCATTGTGAAGCACTCACCATTGTTCAGCAGAAGAATGGACAGAGCCTGATCCTGTAAGTTGTGGAGCACTCCTGGATAGGACTGACATTGCTCTGCTTCAGAAAGTTGTATTAAGTAAAATGCATAACTTACAGGGATTGGTTTTCTAAGTGAAACTTCACATAGTTCCTAGGTTCTGAAGTAGAGAACAGGAAAGTGTCTTGAGCAGGAGCTGCAGTGAGAAATAGTGGTGCTGAAAATAGAAATTCAAAACTAGGAATACCTTAGGACTTGCTCTAGTGAGAACTGCTGTCGTAAAGCCTTTTGTAGTGTTTTTTGTTTGTTTATTATTTTTATTTTTTGACAATGCTGTCCACCTTTCTGCACTGTTTTAACTTTGTGCTTTAATTTTGTGTCACTTTGTACATTGAATATTGGGTCTTACTTTAGTTCTGGTCTCATTCCAACTTAACTCCTGTCTGCTGAACTGACTTTCTTCTGTGGATGTTTGTCCCTTTTGTCTGTTCCTCCAAGTTCCACATCATCTTGTGCCAAAGTCTTCTCCCACCAGTCCTGTCTCAGGCTGCTAGTACAGTTGTATGACTGTGCATTTTTTTGGCTCTTTTTTTTTTTTTCTTTCTTCTTTTATTCCTTTGACTCTCCCTATAGCAGTCACAGGAGATGAATTTTCTTTCCCTGAGCTATATGCAGACGCTTGGTGGGATGACAGAGTGAGAGAGGGGATAAGGGAGAAGAGCATATGATGTGGTCAAAGTTGATCTGGGATGAGAAGGTGGCATGAAAGCAGAGGGAATGAACAACAAAGTTCTTCTGTTCTTCTGTCTTCTTTCAGCTTTCATTTTTTTTCAGTCTCCCCTGGGAGCAGATCTGGTGTTTATCTGATACTGCTGTTCACATTCCTAAATACTCCAGGATGCAACTGGTTCTTCATCAGCATCACAGCTGCTCTCCAAGTCCTTCGTGAGAGCAGTGCTCTGTTGCTGTTGGCACAGCAGTGAAGTGCAGTAATGGTGTTAGAGCTTTTCTACAGAGATACAGCAAAGCAGGGGTTTCTGTTTGGACATTTACTGTGGCAGTGGAGGGGGTAAAACCAACTTATAGTCTCAATACATTCATAGGATTTCACTGGGGAAGTTGCTTATTTATCCTGGACAAAGAAGCAAATCTGTTTTCAAGCTCTGTTTTTATGTGCATTTCTTTTACAATGAAGTTGTACTTGTTTTAATTTGCAGTCCTTATGACGTCTCTCTGGCCTTAAATTTCTTGTGTATGATGCTGTATTTTATGCTTTATTTAAGTTGTTTCTTGCCCTTTTGGTCCAGCATTGCAATACTGCAGTGCGTTTGGCGTATGTCCTTGTGTTGAGAATTCTTTCTGTCACAGTATTTTTTTCCATCTGTCATCATATACAGCCAGGGGGAAATCTGTGTCCTTCTGCTAGAAGAGAATATTTTCATTATTTTAGTTATGGTTAAGCCAAGTAGATTAGTATGCAAATAACCTGTTTGTTATAATCTCAAGGTAGTGCTGTTATCATGTTGTGGCTCGTGTAGTGTGTGACATTTGCTAATACCAACGGATTTTCAAAGGCCCAAAAAAGTAACAAAGAAATCATTGGTTCTGTGTGACCTCACTGAGCATGTGGTGGTTCTGACTTTTGAATGTTTCAGGAACTGGTTCAGACCTAGAAAAGTCCGTTTGGTAGGGAATAGGGAAGGAGGGAATCACCGAGCCAAGTATGGGACCTCTGTGTAGTGTAGGAAAAGGTTTGTCAGGTGAAGAATCTGTCTCCAGGGCATTCAATACAGTAAGTGACAAATAATTGCAGCACAGTATGTACAGAGGGTCAGAAAGTTTTACGTTGAATGGTTTAGATACGACCCAGGATAGCTGAAACTTTAAAGGTTATCCACCTAATTAGCTTTGGAACTGGTTGTTGGGACCATTAGTTTATTACTTTTTGATGTCTGTCTTTTGATAAATTAGCTGTTGCTTTTCGAATTCCTAAGGACAGAACCATGTAGGCTGAAGCATGAAAGTGTATTTTGTATATACATGATGGTGACTATAACTCCCTGTTTTTCCTAATTCTAATTAGAATTAGAAGCAAAGTGTATGTGTGTGTCTATGTATATACATACACGCACACAAATACATATGCACAAACATGCCTAGAATTTAGTCAGTATTCATGCATGCAGAGTACATATGTAAACATGCAACTATGTTTAGTTGCATACATCTTTACAAGTGTTAGTATACACATTTAACCAATTTTCTTTCAAAATACACTTATGTGAGCTACATATCTTGTATTTTGAAGAAACTTTGTATATATGTATAAAATAAAAAGAAATGAAGCCATACAAATGACAATGTTTCTGCATTGTTGGCAATGAATATCTAGCAAGGATGAGAAGCTGTTCTTTGCTACATTGCTAGGCTGTAGATCATTCCTTCTCCCATTCAGACTGGCAAGATTGACCTCAGAGGAGCTTGTCTGGGTTGGTGATCTAGTTAATTGTTCACTCCAATATAGGAAGAAAAGAGTAGACCAGGAGTTTTGGCCTATTCCAGCCTTGGCAGGGCTTATCTCAGTGAAAGCAAGTGGCCTTATTGTTCAGCTACCATGGCCTGTATGTTATTTTAACATGTGCTAATATGTTATTTTACTAATTAGCGTTAGTCTTTTCCAGTGATGGAATTACAAATTTGTTTCACATAAGGACTGTGGAGTGCAACTACTTCCAAATTATATTACTTTTAAGACTGGTTCAGGATTTAAATTGCTTGATCTGCTGATTATATTTTTCATCTAACTTGTTAAGATAGTCATTGGGATCCTCTAGCAGTCATATTGTCTTATCTCTAAAAAGCTGTAGACTTTTACACATTTGGTTTCTATTACCTGTTAAGTAATACAAGCTAACATAGGACATACATGACATTTGAAAGATTCTTTGCTGTATATTTTTTGTTTTGGAAAATATACTGTTATTATATATACATATAATACAAAGTGAATGAAATATGTCTATGAAATATTTTTATTTTTTTTCTTTTGTGGTGCATTAGATGGGATATACAATGGAGGAAACTATCATAGTTCTAAGAGTGGTGGAAATTAACACAGTGTAAACATTAAAAATTGACATTATACAGCAAGTTAAGTTTTCACGACACTGGAAACCTGTAGGAGAGCCATACATTTGTATATATGAAGGGAATACTGAAGTATCATCACGTTACAAACACGATCCTGTAACTTGACAAGTCAATGAGAGAGGTTTGTCCTGGATTTTGATACTCACAGGGCCAGACTGATCAGCACTGTCACGGCACTGGATGCGTATGCGCAGCTTCACTTAGGCAAGTAGACCTACCTCAAAACTGCTTGCTTGAGTAAAGCTTAACCTCTGTTGAGTGGAGTTTTAAGGTTTGTCCCTGCAATGGGACAAACTCCCACCAGAACCAGGTCTGGTCTGATTCCATATTGCAGCTGTCTTGTTTTTCCAGTGGTGAATTCTGTTCTGGAAGAAAAATTTCCTGGAGAACTGGTGGAGTACCAGTTGCCTTCTTTGATGATGATGATAAGATTTTTATCATCTAAATATTTTTCTGTACTTCTGATCGCCTTGCTGCTCTCAGTCATATGACCATGGTTTGGTCTTGGTCCTGCAGCCAGTTTCGCATCGGTGAAATTCGCTCCACATGCAGGCTGGTGGTTGCTTTGGAGATTCTCTTGGAGTACCAAAAGCTCATGAGCCACCCAGAAGACATTTTGATGACACTGGATCCAAATTTGCATTTCTTCACTCAAGCGGAGTTCCTTTTCACATTTCCATGGGAGAAACACTCAGTGCTTTAGTCTGATGGCCCATCGTAGGCTATCTGCTGAGAATGAATGGATTTAAACTGCAGCAACAAAGACCAGGCTTAGGTGTTGGGAATAACTTTATGGTGATAAGGGGAGTGAGGCACTGGAGGATTTCTGCAGGAATCCAGTAGTTTTGCCCATCTTGGAGGTCATTGAGAATGATATGAACAACCATGTCAGGAATGACGTGGGATGGCTGATTTTGTCTTGGCCATGGAATGGGCAAGGGGACTTCCTGAAGTCCCCTGTGACACCATTGTTATAAAAGACTGTGAATACCTGGGTGAATGGATACGTTCATTATGTATCAATGTATTATTCTTTTTAACTGTCAAGATCCACATCTGTATTTTCATAAAGCAGATTAAAATCCTTTAAAATGTTCAAGACTTTTCCTCACAGTCAGTTTTTCAGTTTATCTGGAATCCGGTCATTTGGATATCAACAAGTTGGGCTGCTGCTGTCCTTCAGCAGTTAAAGCCTAAAGTCTCTGCTGCAACATGCCAATTTACTTGCAAGGTTGGTGGCGCTATTTTTTCCATGTACTGAATTTTTTTTAAAAGCATGCTCAGGTCAGTTGTCTCTGCCTTTGCATTAAATTTGTCCTGAGCCATTGCTACTGAAACAATATTTTATAATGATATTCTTATTACCTGAATGTATTTTACTATTAACATGTGTTGCATGATTTTGATACTAAGTAACTACTCCGCTGTCTCTAGCATTGTGATACTCATAAACTGAATGATGAATAAAATGTGCATGCAGGTTAATGGTCTAATCTCACTGCCTGTGTATGGACAATAGGAAAAATAACAATTACTTCAATAGTACTGTATCTATTGTATCAGTATTTCAAAGCCATATTATCCTATGGTTGGAAATGAGAGTAAATTAAAAGGAAAAAAAATCCTACGCAATTTGTTTCCATTTTTTGAGTTCAATGTTACTTATTGCAATTGGACAGTGTCTTTTCATAAGTTTCATATGTTCTAGCATTTACTTCTTGATCTGCTCTTTAAATTACGCTCAAAACCAAAACAAGTCTTATCTGAGTTATGATGGAGATCTTCCATGAAAGCATGAAAGGTCTGTCTATTACGTATGCCTGCAAAATGGTCTGCAGAAGTAAAGGAAAGTATGGCTGAACCTAATCTTACTTTGTAGACCTATTTAAACAATAATATATAATACACCTACCATGCACTGACAGTGAGTCAGTAAAATATTGCATGAATAAGCATGACTATTTTACAAAGAGAATATCATTATAAAATATTTATGAAACGTCTTTGTGTAATGAACCTTGTACATGGAGGCTTTTGTCCATCGTGGGAAGCTAAAAAATAATAATCAACATTTCATTTACATATGCATGATGCTGCAAAATAGCGTATGTAAACTATTTCTTTCTGTACTGTTCAGTTACTTCTGTCATCATCTCCTATAAGTTTTATATGCAGTCATTTGTTCAGATCACTGGTACCCTCTTTGCTGTTTTCTATAGATTCTGTAAAACAAATGTCCATAAATATACTTTGATGTTGTCTTTTCATAATTAACCATTGTGATGTATGGAACCATACTGGCATTTTGTGTTAAAATGCCACTACTAGTATGGGTACACCTGCTGCAAAGGGAACATGAAAAACATCAGTTTACACCTTTGAATTTGTACAGCAATCTGGTGTAAACAGGTAGAATCTTATTTTTGTGAGCTTTCACATCAGCTCAAATATTTCAGCAAATTCCAACTATTACTAACCCCATTTATTCACCCCTTAATTCCTCCATTCTTTGCAGCTATATGCAAAGTATGTCTCTTTAGTGGCTCCTAGGAACCAAGGGGTGAAGCTCTCCTTATTTTGAAATAAAATGATACATCAGTATATCATTATTACTGATATACATTTTACATGTATATTCCTATCTAGACCCTAACAGAAATTGTTTTACTGAACATTAAATGCCCAATCTTTCCCTGTATTCTTAAAAATACATATTTTTTCTCTGCCAAGTTTCTAGAATCAGTGAAATTGATAAGAAATATGGCTGTGCAGAGACTATACTCAAAAGCTGATCAATTCTTTGATGTCTAATTAAGAAGAGTGCTGTGTCCTCAGTGTTCTAAATGATCTCATGGTATTGTAAGCAGGTTGTGATTTGGCATGCTTGTACGGATTGCACCCAGCATGTACAAAAATTTCCTTTAATTGTTATGTGAAATGTTTGCATATGTGGTGATTATCTGTGAACTCATTGTACATGTATCCAAATGTGTTTTCTATTGTGCTTGATTTTGCTGGCCATTCTTGAATGTCTTGGCAACTCAAGAAACATATGTTCTGTGCTGTCCTCTGTAATGCGTATACTCTTTGATGTTTTGTCATATTTTGTCGGCTTTTATTTTACTCTTTTTCCAACAACATATCTCTTTATATTTGTTGGAAACAAATTTATGCAAAGACAAATTTAGTAAGCTTTGCTCAACATTATTTTATTTATTCGTCTGCCAAAGCTTGTTCAAACTTTTAAACATCCACCTGGTATAAATCTTTTGCAGTTAATCCACCGTCAGACTTGAATTTTACAATTATAGATGAACATAATGTTCAAATGTCATGGAAAAGGCCACCAGATGCAATAGTGGGTTACAGGATAACTGTTGTTCCTACAAATGGTGAGTTCCATAAAATTTTGGTACTTAATTTTTGTAAAAGTTGGGTTCATTTTTACTTGTATCTAAGTTAGATATGAGAACAGCTATTGACATCTTTCTGAAGTTTATGACTGTTCCAAGTTAGAGTTTTTCTTACCTTAGCATTTACCTTTTGGGAACTGCAGGTAGTAAGCTTTGGTTTCTTTTCCTTGGCATGGAACAAGAAGGTAAAATCCTCACTCTGCTCCTCTTCTGTGCTTTTACCTTAAAGTTAGGAAATTGCATTGTACTTCTTTCAAGTACTTCTCCCAAGGGAGATATTGCATGTCAGGTAGTGATGAAGTGATGTCATGTAACTTCCGTAACATGGCCATAATAATGGTTGTGTAAGACACATGTTATTTTATATAACTTTGAGAAATTATCAGTGTAAATCTGATACCAGACCAGAACTGGATCATGATTTGTTAAATTATAGTACATTTTCTATGTGCATTTTACGTTTCAAATTTCCTGGAATTTATTAAATGCCCCTGTAATTTTTTCACTACTGAAAACAGGTAAGATAGAAGTTTCATGTTTCAAAATATTTCAGGAAAAAAGAAATCATATCATTCTAAAATTGTCTCTTGATGTTTAGATAGATTATTCTTTGTTGCATTTTTTGGTTGTTTTATGATCAACTTGTCATTGATATTACTGGATTTAAATACCGCATTAACTGTTTTATATATTTATTGCAGATGGACCAACTAAAGAATTTACTCTTTCACCTAGCACTACCCAAACTGTCTTATCAGATCTTATACCTGATATAGAGTATGTTGTATCAATAGCTTCATATGATGAGAGAGAGGAGAGTCTACCTGTTTTTGGCCAACTGACAAGTAAGTACAAGTAACAGAGAGTATAGCTATAGAATAGAATAGAAATAGAAATAGAAATTAGAATAGAATAGAATAGAATAGAATAGAATAGAATAGAATAGAATAGAATAGAATAGAATAGAATAGTTCATTTGGAAGGGACCTACATAGATCATGTAGTCCAAATCACCTGACCACTTCAAGACTAACCAAAAGTTAAAGCATATTATTGAGGGCATTATCCAAATGTCTCTTGAACATTGACAGGCACGGGGCATCAATCACCTGTCTAGGAAGCCTGCTTGACCACTGTCATGGTGAAGAATTTATTCATAACGTCCAGTCCGAACCTCCCCTGGCACAGCTTTGTGCCATTACCACGTGTCCTGTCATTGGTTACCAAGAAGCAGAGACCGGCACCTCCCTCTCCACTTCCTCTCCTCAGGAAGTGCAGAGAGCAATGAGGTTGCCTCTCAGCCTTCTTTTCTCCAGGCTAGTCAATCCAAGTGTCCTCAGCCTCTCCTCATATGTCCTTCTAGCCCTTTTACCAGCTTTGTGGCCATCCTCTGGATGCTTTCAAATATCTTAACAGCCCTTTTATATTGTGAAGCCCTGATCTGCACACAATGTTCAAGGTAAGGTTGCCACAATGCTAAATATAGCAGGAGAATTACCTCTTTTGCCTGGCTGGCTATGCTGAATTCAATGCATCCCAAAATGTGGTTTGCCCTCTTGGCTGCCAGAGCACACTGCTGGCTCATGCTGAGCCTGCTGCCAACCAGTTAGAAAACCAAATAACATAACTGACTGGTCATTCACAGAACTTTGGCTTTGACTTTTAGGCTTTTTTTGGCTTTGTTCCAGTTCCTCAACTGATTTTTTTTTTTTTCACTGAACATAATTTATTGCAAGAGCAGAGATAAGAGGAGACTAGCATGTAACATGGATATACTGTGGCAAACAACTCATACAGAGGTCTTTGCAGGAGACTACTGGTTTAGCTAACATAGACTTACTTCCTATCAACAGCATCTGCATTCAAAGGGAAGACTGTCATTGACCTCAGTTAAGAAATGAATTGGACTGGATTTCTGTGAAGATTAAAAAAAATAATAAAAATAAATTATGGAATTGAGTTTTTTAATCATTTATATTTAATAATTTTAAGTTAAACGCAGCAGACTATATTCCATGACACATTTTGTCACGTCTCAGACTACACAAACAACCACAGGAAAATTACTTATGATGAGTTTCCCAATGTGTTAGAGAGGGGTATTTCATCTAGGGATGTTGCAGTTAATTTTCAGGATATTACCTAGAGATGTACAAGTACAGAGGATTCCTAATTATTCTATTTTCTGTATTTTGTGTTGCCCTGAATGCTATGCCATCAATTCTAAAATTACAGTGGATGTATTCATAACTTTCATTCATGTATTCACGTTCTGAGGCTTGTCAGATTTGTGTCGCTAATTCCTTACACACTTTTCTTTGATGTTAACAAATTAACCTAATGTCCTCCATTAATTCTGCCTGTGTTGTGCTTTGTGCAGTTCAGACAGGTGGTCCAGGAATACCAGAGGAAAAGAAGGTTGAGACTCAATTACAAAGTAAGATGTTTTGCCTTTCAGTTTATCTGATGTTTTAGAGATAATTTAGATCTGGATCAAGGGCCCTATAAAGTTAAACTGTTTTCCTTTGTTACTTAGCAATAAAGTTAACTTTTAAAGTTGTCCAGAATTAAGAAAACTTTGGAAGAGACTGGGATGGAAGGAATTTGTAGCTACAGTGAAAGGATGACCTGCAAAGTTGGTTCTCAAACTTGAAATTTCATACAACTAATTAAGGAAATCCACAAATGTCTTAGTCCTATCAACAAAGGTCATCATCTTATGGATACAAGACATTGCAGAAGAAACTGCATTTACTATGGGGAGATAGAGATGGAAAGCAGAAATGGTAACAAAATGATACGTTCCCATAACATCAAACTATTTCAAAAAGTTTTATGTGTGAGTTGTCATCTGCTGTAGGAGAACAGATCTTTTGAAACAGAATGAGAGGTGTCTCAAAATTGAGTTTGTAGGTGACAGTTGCTTTTTGGTAACATCAGCTAAAAGGCTCTTATCTGTGTTCACCTACGTGAATAATGCTTCCTCAAATAAGATATTCTATATAAGAATGTGAGTTTATTCATTATCTGTTGATTTTGACTTTTATCTACTAAGTTTCTGTCAGACATTTCTCACTGATTTGTAAGAATGAAGTTGCTCATCTGCTAACAAAGTTTTTTGTTGCCTTTTTTTTTGTTTGTTTTGTTTGTGTGTGTTCTAGGATGCTCCATAAGTGCAACAACAGATTTAGTTTTCCTGGTAGATGGTTCATGGAGTGTAGGGAGAAATAACTTCAGATATATTCTGGACTTCATGGTTGCCCTCATATCAGCTTTTGACATTGGGGAAGAAAAGACAAGAGTTGGAGTTGTTCAGTACAGTTCAGATACGAGAACAGAGTTCAATTTAAATCAGTATTTCAGAAAAAATGATCTTATTGATGCAATTAAAAGGATACCTTACAAAGGTGGCAACACAATGACAGGTACAGATTTCTCATATGTGTTTATTTCATTTTTTATGAGAAATTTGCTTTAAATCCTAGTTCATTTTTGTCTAATAAGAGCACAACTTGTGTTGTTTTCAGGTGAGGCTATTGATTACCTGGTTAAAAACACCTTCACCGAGTCTGCTGGAGCAAGAAAAGGCTTTCCCAAAGTAGCAATTGTCATTACGGATGGAAAAGCTCAAGATGAAGTTGAAATTCCTGCAAGAGAGCTTCGCAACATAGGAGTTGAAGTCTTTTCTTTGGGTATGTTGAATTTTTTTAATGATTGAGTGATTAGCATTTCTAAAGCAGTAGGTTATACGTTTTACAAATTCTGGGTTTAAAGTTTTGTTATACTACTGTTTCCACATGTGTGTGCCTTGAAATGGGCCATTTGTAACCTCCAGAGTGGAACATAATAGTTGTATTAATTGATAGTAATTCTGTAACAACTACCTGGAGACTAAGAAGGTTTGCAAATGCTAATGACCCTTGGCCTTACTGGAGGTACCACATTATTTTCTCATGTTGAAAATGGACTATATTGCTACATTGTATTAACTTATTTAGTCGTTTTGTTATTGATAATGACAGAACTGAATTAAACTCACATTCGTAGATGGCTGTATTTAATGGCCACTTAACATGGTCCTGTCTATTGTGTCTTCTAGGAATCAAAGCAGCAGATGCGAAAGAACTAAAGCTAATTGCATCTCAGCCTTCACTGAAACATGTCTTCAATGTGGCTAATTTTGACGGAATTGTAGATATACAGAATGAAATCATCTTGCAAGTGTGCTCTGGTGTTGATGAACAGCTGGGTGAATTGGTTAGTGGAGAAGAAGGTGAGATACTTTATATAAATGCATTTATTGGCATCAATTTATTCTTATGCATGTTTAAGGGGACTAGCCCTACTTCCTTTGCTCTGTTTCTGAAGTTTGATCCATTGCAAGTGTGGAAAACATGTTTCAGCTTTGTGCATTTAAATACAGGAGGACAGAACATGTGACAGTAGATTTGGAATAGCTCCATTATTCCGTAGTTTCAAGGGTAACACAATGCTGTTCAGTTATCAGAGTCTCATACAGCCAGTTTGAACACTGGCTTCACTTCTGTGGAAAAATGTACCAAAGGGAAAAATCTGCTTGGTGAAGGGGCAGAATGTGTAATAGGTTAAAACCAAGGAATGAAAACTGGAGAACACTGAAAAAAAAAAAAAAAAAAAAAAAAACCAACACAGAAATTAAGCTGTATCATTGCCACCTTCTGGCTCTGTAAGATTCTGTCTGAGTAAATAGCTATTCTTTGCCCAAAATGGCAGTAGAATGACTCAGCTTTCATAGTGCTCTGCTCAGGTCTGTATTTGTTCAATTCCTCTAGTATATTCCTGTGGATGTAGCTTTCGATTCTGATTGAAACAGAATTAGGGCAAGACAGCATTTCTCCTGGAACTTCTGCTACACTTGGGGTACTACAGATGCATTCCTTATATTTCTTACCTCTCACTGATGCCCCATGTGGACTTTTCTGTAATTCAGTTGTGTTTATTTATGCTAAAAATAGATGTGTTTTTTAATAAAGATTAAGCAAAAATGACTACATTTATTTCAGAAATAAAAATGTGCAAAGAAACCTGTTTATAATTGTAACTAATATTTTGGTTTGTTTTCAATTTCTTTCAGTGGTGGAGCCTCCTTCAAATCTAGTAGCTGCTCAGATCTCCTCAAAATCTGTTAGGATCACTTGGGATCCATCCACAAGTCAAATAACTGGCTACCGGGTACAGTTCATTCCAATGATAGCTGGTGGAAAACAACATGCACTGAATGTGGGTCCTCAGACTACTGCTCTGAATGTTAAAGATCTCTCTCCAGACACAGAGTACCAAATTAATGTTTTTGCAATGAAAGGACTGACCCCCAGTGAGCCAATAACTATAATGGAAAAAACACAACAAGTAAAAGTTCAAGTGGGTGAGTTAGGAACTACTGTGTTATTTTCACACAGTAGCTTTTTGTTGTTTGAACCTCTGATGCTTGCTTTAGTATCATACCTTTATTGTTTATAAGAAAGAGCTTTACTTGGAATGGTTTATTACTGTCATAAACAACAGGATATAATGCATGAGCTGCAGATGCAATTGAAATGCTTTGGCTGTTGAATACCTGTTTATAGTGGTGAATCTTTTTCTTTACAGAATGCTCACGTGGTGTGGATGTAAAAGCTGATGTTGTGTTTTTAGTGGATGGCTCCTACAGCATTGGTATCGCCAATTTTGTTAAAGTAAGAGCCTTTTTGGAAGTGTTAGTTAAAAGCTTTGAGATATCGCCTCGAAAAGTACAGATAAGTCTTGTCCAGTACAGCAGAGACCCCCATATGGAGTTTTCTTTGAACAGATACAACCGAGTGGAAGATATAATTCAGGCTATTAACACCTTCCCCTACAGAGGTGGATCTACCAACACAGGCAAAGCGATGACATACGTGAGGGAAAAAGTATTTGTTACCAGCAAAGGATCAAGACCAAATGTGCCAAGAGTCATGATTCTTATTACTGATGGAAAATCATCAGACGCTTTTAAAGAACCAGCAATAAAGCTGAGGGATGCAGATGTAGAAATCTTTGCAGTTGGTGTGAAGGATGCAGTGCGTACAGAGTTAGAAGCAATTGCATCACCTCCTGCTGAAACCCATGTTTACACAGTGGAAGATTTTGATGCTTTCCAAAGAATATCATTTGAGCTTACACAGTCTGTCTGCCTACGGATTGAGCAGGAACTTGCTGCTATAAGGAAAAAATGTAAGTAACTACTATTACTTGGAGAAATACAGAAAATGCAATGAAAAAAAATGTGACTCAATGTTTTGTTGTTGTAGATACATACAAGAATTGATGATGACATTGACCATATACAAATGATAATTTTAGTAGCCAGGGATTTGGTTATTATTTTCAAGCATATTGAAAGCAATAATGGAGAAATAGAGATGAAAAAAATATTGGAGAAATATTTTTTTCCTCCCTTCCTGGGTACCTAGAAACTTATTAGTGTGTATTGATCTGGAATGACCTCAGTGGATGTGCTCTGCTTTTACGCTGTAGTAAAGGAGGTTCAATTACATCCTGAGTAAAACATTACTTCCTAGGTCCATTCTTTAGCTGTCCAAAATGAGGTAGCTAATCTAGCTCACATTTTAGAATTTTAAAGGTGATTCAATTAATTTTTATGATACAGTGCATGTCCCTCTGAAACTGGGCTTCTGTCATCCCCAGCTGTAGAGATGGGCTTAGACAGGACAATATAAGACAGTTAATGCTAGGTCACATTGAGCTCATTCTGACTATACAGCCTTAAATAAAGTAGGATATGAAAGTCTTCATGTGTATCCAAATTTGGTGAATTTGGTTAATGTTTGCCATTAAAAAAAATTCTAAATGACTAAATTTTGGTCAGCTAAAGTTACTTGAGATTAGTTGCACCCTCAGTGTCTCTACCTATGTTTATTAGAACACTAATGTTGAATAGTCCCCAGTAATGAAAACCCCACTCTTTAAAAATAAGCCTTTTGTTTCAGGATAGCTTTGAGGAACAAACCAGCAAAACAGCCTTTGTTTTAGAGGGCTCAAGCAGTCTTAACATCCCCACTGTTAGGCTGACTAGGCCAGCCAAAACAAGCCCAGGATGTCAGGTTTGTGTTTGTGCCTCATGTCAAGTTCCTTGTTTCCCTTTTGATTCCATTCCTGAAAAAATACTGGGATTTATTTTGTCCTATTTCTAATCTTGATCTGAAAACAAACAAACAAACAAGGATTCTTAGTTTCCACTGCGGGCAAAATGTTATTGTTGTTCATGAGACATGCGAAAGAGAGAACCCAACTTGATTATCAGATTCTAACTTAAGTGTTCATAAGTACATTTTTTTTTTAGATGAATTGCTCTCATTCGACCTAGAAATCACTGAGTTGGTGCTTCTACTCATTGTCACATCATTTGAGACAACCTAGATATCATCTTCATGAAATTTGATAGCCATAAGCAAGTATGGAAAACAAGAACTGTTGCACATATGACAAAATATATTGTCAATTAGAATAAACCAAATAATTGAGGGATGTGTTTCACTGATCTTAGAGATTCTGTGTTTAAAAAAATAATCCAGAAAGTATGTCTCACCTGTGTGTTTTTTATTTCCATACAGCTTACATACCTGCAAAGAATATGGTCTTTTCTGATGTAACATCTGACAGTTTCAAAGTGAGCTGGTCTCCAGCTGGATCTGAGGTTTTGTCCTATCTCATCAAATATAAAGTCGCGGTCAGTGGAGATGAATTCATTGTTTCGGTACCAGCTTCAAGTACTAGCTCAGTTCTCACCAACTTGCTACCTGAGACTACTTATGCTGTCAGTGTGATAGCTGAATATGAAGATGGTGATGGCCCTCCTTTGGATGGAGAGGAAACCACCTTAGAAGGTAGGCTTCCATTATTCTCAGATACAAAATGCCATGTGTTCAAATAAGAATTTGCTTCATTGAGAGAACTGGTCTACGTGAAGCAGCCATTGAAGACTGAGATGGCTGTACTATTACATGGGATGAGAATAAATGTTATTGTCTTAATGCATTTTCTAAAGATATAAAATTCCAATAATAGGCCAATATTAAATTGTTAATATTGGATTTTATTTTCCCTGCTGTGTTTTTCTGCAGTGATCTATTTATGAATGAAATGATGTGAATGTTGTGCTGTAAATAATAAATTCCCCGGCATCAGACTGTGATGCAGGAATGTATGTTGACTTCAAAACATTTAAAGACAAGAATGTACCTATGCAATTTGCTGTCTCTACATCTTTAACTTGCGCTCACAGAAATTCTATTTCATATGCCATAGAATTGAAGGGGGCTGAGGTTAGGTCAGCTGTTTTTCATCAGAACCTCATGGATCTGATCCAGTAATTTTTACTGATTCAAAACTTCCATTGATGTCAGCGTGACTTTATGTGATCAATGACTGTAAATTTAAACATGGTAGCTATACTTTTTTTCTTGGCAGAGTTGCCAAGATGCATTTCCACTAATTTAAAGGAGAAGGATCACAGTAATTTTGATTTTCTTTTCCAGTAGTTGGATACTTAGTCTAGTCTAAACCAGGCTTTTTTCTTTAATATTGATCCACTCTGCTTTGTTTTTCCATGCTGTCATTAGTGACCTTTGATGATGTAAGTGATTCCAAGGGAGCAATGAAACAGCATGGAAATTTGTTAATTGCACTTTCCTCTTAGGATTCATAGAAATACACTTTTATAAAATTGCTTAGTTTGGATGGCAAGTTTGGAAGATACAGGTTTCACTGTTGGTGTGCATATTTCCATGACTGTACCAGTCAGAATGTTTTTGCCACACATAACTTTCCTCTTCCAAGACAAATTCTTGGCTGATAGAACATGTGGCTTGTGAATGTAAGGGACAGAGAAGGAATAGCTTTAATAAAAATAAACTGTTCCCATGTTGTGATTGATACTGCCTTAAATAATTGCCAGCATTTTAATTAGATGAAATCTTAGATAGTCTGAGAAGACTGAGTTCTATATCATGTAAATTTCAGCAGCTCTTCATGCAGATCTCACTAGCAGTTTGGGCCAGACAGCCCTCTTGACAGTGAACTTTTGTTTCAGTCTTTTAAAGAATTTCAAATTGAGTATCGTGTTTCAGATAGTAGAAAACAAATTCTTCTCTCTAAAACTAGGGTTATGAATTGCTCCACTCTTAACAGGTCTGTATTTGAACACTGAAGAACAACACTTTTGGCACATTATGTTCCAGCTGAATAATACTTTAGATAGTAAACAATGAAAACAAAAACATTTTTTTTTCTAAATTACAGTGCTAAATACTGCTAGACGACTTGCAGTACATTATATTCTAATGTATGTTGGAATAGTCAAGTCATGCTTTGGTGCACCCACTCATGAAATGGTTCATATGAAATGACACGAGTTATAGACATATATTTTTTCAAGGACTAGTTAAATAGTCCACCACGTTTTTTTATTATTCTGGGATAACAAACTATTTCCTGTCTTTGAGGTCGTGACTTCATTCAGATTTTTTTTTTTTAAACAGTAGATGCAACTCACATTTCATTTAATGTATTTTTTTTTTTTTGGTGAAAATTTAACTTAAAGGAGTGGAATTATTTTGGTGTTTGATTTTTTTTCCTTTTACATTTACTTCGGATATTTCTTTAAAATAGGAGAGCTGCCTGTGTGTAGTCTGATGTATCTGATAATTATCTGTACATGGAGGTGGTACAGAAGCAAATAGCCACAGCAGTGAAATCTCTACAATTTGTTGTTAAGCAATTTCCCCACAGTGTGCCCCAAAGTCCCTTAGATATTAAAGTTCTGCTGTCACTGCTAAACACAGTCAGACTGTCTTAAGTTTCAGAAGTGGTTGTATAAACTGAGATTAATGTACTTTTGGAGACAACTCTATTGCACTGCTGATTGTAACTCTGGCCTTAAATTTTCAGAAATGACTAATGGTTTGTATACCTTAAAATGGATGGGATGACAATGTAAGCTGTTGTTTTGTTAAACAGGATGAGCTAATAAAATGGTTGATATGATTTCACTTCATGGACTGCTTGATCAAAAGCAAATATTTACAAATTATATGTGTATATTTTTTTTGTAGTTAAAGGTGCTCCTCGAAACTTAAGGATAACAGATGAAACTACTGATAGCTTTATGGTTGGCTGGACTCCAGCTCCAGGAAATGTTTTACGGTACAGGCTTGTATATAGACCACTTACTGGAGGAGAAAGGAGACAAGTGACTGTCTCAGCAAATGAAAGATCAACTACTCTACAGAACCTGATTCAAGATACAAGATACGAAGTGTCTGTTATTGCTGAGTATCAGTCTGGGCCTGGGAATGCTCTGAATGGATATGCAAAAACTGATGAAGGTATGTAATTGATGCTATGAATGTAGTATACTTGATAAAAATTCCTTGCATGTTGACATATTCACATTGAAAAGAGAATAACCCATATTGGCCATATGTATTATGCCAGATGAACAAAGAATTATAAAATTACTCAAACCTCATTGAGAGGTAATCTAAAACAATATAATTTATCAAAACTGTTATATTTCTTTTTGAAACATAATATATTGATTCTCCAACATCAAATATGCCAAGGAAATTTGGGTGAAGAATCTACCTGTATGTTTAATTGTCCTTATGATTATTCTTCCTATTGCCAATGATGTAAGTTATGTTTCTTTTCAGCAAGTTCAGGCCATTTGTGCTTCTGAATGGAAAGCAAAGAATGAATGAAGCATTTGATTTATTAGTTATCACTGTAGCCCTAACGCTGGCTTAGACATAAATTGTATGATTCTGTAATGGCTTTAATGCCTTATTAAACTAAATCCAAGGAGTATAGACACATTACGAATGCCTTGGTCATCAGTGAAACTTAATTGAGATTTTAAGTTTATTAAACACCAGAAATAACTATCATCAAAAATAACTGAGTAGGAAGCCTTAAGATGTTAATTTGACATCTCATTGCTGGTCTTTGGCTTGATTCATGATGGATCTTGGTGTGAGCTTATATTCAGGTGTTAATATGTGTAAGCGTTCCGGGATAGAGCCTGTAGAAAAAAAAAAAAAAAAGGGAGCAAAATGACTTTATTGGGCATTTTAGCGTAAGGAAGATGGGAATGGAATTGTACAGTCCTGGTTACAGTAAAGTTATACTATATTAGTGCTAGTGCAGGCTATTCAAGAATTGTATTTTCAGCATTAAATCCCATGTTGAAGTAACTTAAAAAATAAACCAAGGAACTAATCTTGCTTCAACTTGTTTTCAATATCTTCTATGGTGCAGTTCGAGGAAATCCAAGAAATCTGCGAGTTTCTGATGCTACAACATCAACAATGAAGCTGTCTTGGAGTGCTGCTCCTGGAAAAGTGCAGCAGTACTTTATAACTTACACACCAGTTGCAGGAGGTGAAACTAAGGAATTGACTGTGAAAGGTGATACTACCTCTAAAGTGCTGAAAGGCTTAGATGAAGCCACTAGGTATGCACTGACTGTGTCTGCCTTGTATGCCTCTGGAGCAGGAGAGGCCCTTTCTGGAGAGGGAGAAACACTTGAAGGTAATTGTTTTTCTGTTTCTGTACAGTCATTCATTTATTTATATTGTTACTGCTTAAGTTGTCTTAAAATGTACTGTCTTCCTGAGATATCTACAGAAGTAGATATGTGAATGAAAAGTAGGCATAAACACATTCTCCTATGTTACAGGGTTTTTCCAAACCTACTGTCCATTGGAGAAAACAATGGGGTCTAGTCACTGGTTGTGGTCTCTTGGAAAAAGGTATTGCCAGAAGCAGTGTTCTTCTACACCAGCCTCTGAGATATTCTGCCTTATAACTCAACTTTTGAGTAGTTTTGATGGCAGATTGTTATTAACGTAATGGGATTAATTAATAGGGTTAAAATATATCATCCATTTGAAAATCGGCAGGGTTTCTTCTGTACCGCGACTGAAAGATATTCAGGGACCTTTTTTTTTTTTTTATTAGATAAGCAACATCTGGACTCAGTATAGGAATAATGAAACATATCCTGCTTTTAACTATAGGAGTAAGAACCCAGGGCTGAGCATTAACAGCGTGCTGGTAAGGTAGAGCCAGAGACTTATAAGGAGGGCAGGCTGCTCTCATTCTGCCTTTGAGTGGAGAATTTCCCCGACTTGTTCCCTGTGAGCATTCTCAGTGTCATCTGTTAATTGTCAGGGGATAGGGAAGGCTGCCTCCTAGGCCATGAAAGGAAGTGTGACTGTGCTCTTTGCTGGCCAGGTATGTATTGCTAAGGCCTGGCATTCCAGCTCTGTAGGGATGGTACTTGAAAACATCTTACAGATGAATTACGTGGAATTAAAACTCCTCCATTGACACTAAAGGAGTTATAGTAAGGACGTACTTGGCTCTCAGTTTCCCCATCAGTTTAACTTTTTGTTTATGCCATAGATTAAAGAACAAACCAGGAAACCTGCTTTAAATAGGAAACCGTAAAAAAATCAGTTCCAGTAATTTTCTAATGGGATGATTTCATCCCGGTAAAATTTAGGCACTTATTTAAATGCTGAAGTTTGCAGCGTGGACTCTCTAGGATTCTTCTGTGATTAATGAAGAAAGGCAGATATGTCCAGAAGGCAGGTAGTCCATCTAAGATCTCGTTTTCCCTTCAAAGGAGTATTTCTCAGTCTACTGACTATAGAAGGAGGAGCTGAGTGTTAGGCTCCAGCTCCCCACTGCCACTACCTATGTCTCAGACAACAATACAATGCCCCTACTTTCTGTGATGACTTCACCCTGTCTTTGTGTATCAGGCACCTTGCAATTCGTGCTGAAACTCCCTTGGCTTTCACTGCCTGGCCGGACCTCTTTTTTAATGTGGTGCTCTTGAGATATCAGGTGCGTTTTGAGTTCATGAGATAAACCTAGCTTTTTACTCTGTCATAAAACTTGAACAACAGGGAAGGCTTTTAAGGCATTGCCTAGAGCTTCAGTTAAAATGCATTCAAAAACCAGGAGAGCCGTAAGTGAAACAC
This sequence comes from Anser cygnoides, assembly GCF_040182565.1. NCBI lineage: Eukaryota > Metazoa > Chordata > Aves > Anseriformes > Anatidae > Anser > Anser cygnoides. The sequence continues at coordinate 89,377,374 of NC_089875.1, forward strand.
AGCAGAATTGAAAAGACAGAGTCATTAGATAAACAGAATTCAGTCACAGGCGGAGATTGTCTTGTCCTTTCAGTACTCCCTCATGCAGGAGGGCTCGGATTCTCATTTGGACTTCCTGCAGACTGCTATGATAAATTGTTGATAGGAAGAAAAACAATCTGAAAACTGGTTAAAAAGTCAAAGAACTTGAAAGAATATTTGATTATAGTTCAGGACTGTTTTTTTTTTTTTTTTTTTTTTTTTTAATGCAACCAGATGGAGTTTAAAATGGATGTTGCACCTAGAGGGACACAGAGGCCTTCCTGTAAAAGTTTTTACTCTAAGCAGATGGTTAAAACCTTGTGTCAAAAATTCTGTGATAGTTTTAGTCTTGTAATAAATATGAATAAATTAGCATACTTGATACAACTGAACTGAATTTCTATTCAGTTTCTCATCTGGGAGAAAAACAAACTAAAAATTATGTTTACCATTTAGATAGGTATGACATATTCTTTGACAATTCAGCTGGATTTGAAAACCCTATCACAGTGCTCTCCAGAAAATGTTACTTTTTGTATTAAAGCTGTCTATTAAATATTGCTTGGTTATCTAAATTGTTAGTAAGAGCATATGCAGTTGTCTGTAATTACTGAGTGATCAAAGGTAAAGAACAGAATACAAATTTATTTTTGCAAAACAGTAGAAGCCTAAATCATGATGTTTCCTCATGGAACATCCACCTTGTATTGCAGCATATCTGCAGTTTCATGGAGTATTAAAAATATTTGAATTAGGCCAAAAGTCTTTGGACACAGTCAATAGATACTTTGAAAGACTGACCAATAAATGGTAAGAAAGTAGGTACTGTTAAAGTGCTTATAGGACAATATTTCAATGTATAGTACTGTCTTAACTCACTGGAGGATAAAAAGACAAAGGTTGTGAAGAAAACCAGGCAACTAAGAATGAAAAGACTGCAATTTTGGTAACCAAAAGATAACACTCAAATTTTAAACCCTAGTATAGAAATATAGCTGAAAAAAGAAGTCATGTTGCCTGGGAAGTCAAGACAAACATGGTGGGACTCTGTTGAAAAGTTATTCAGGTCAGTGAAGTGAGTACTTGACTAATCGTTAGCTGAAATAACTTGTCTGACTGAGGCTTGGAATGAGACAGATCTTAACTCCTGGAGAAATAAACTTATCAACAGTAATGACAAAAAAGCTGTGAAAGGAAGCATAAAAAAGTGTTTAGTATTTCAGTTGGTTTTTCCGTGAGCCATAGTGTCTGAGAAACAAAATAGTGCAGTGAGTGTTTTTGATTGCCAACAGCACCGAAGTACTGAGTACTTAAGCATTTTCCTGTATCAGGAATCCCAGTGGGGCTTACTTAATGTCTTTGCCATATGGCTTCTCACCAAAGCCATTCAGTCAGTGATGCCACAGTTGCTGGCCACTTCAGTTCATCAACATATCAAGAGCTAGGGCTGAGATTGCCTTTCAAACTGGGACAGTTGTGAGTTTATGGTATTGATATGTAGTCTGAAGAGAAGTCAGTTTGCGTGTAGTAATTTCAGCTCTGGTAGCAAAGTGAGAAAGGAGGAACTGAGGATACAGTAGCTTCTCCAGCTATTGTATAGTCAAGTGGCAGGAAATGAAAAATCCAAACTCTCAGATGTTTATGGAATTTTACTGAATCACTAAATGGTCCCCTGTGACTAAGGGTGTAGACAAACATTCTTACTGCCTTCAGTAATGATTTACTTTGCATGTAGTAGGAGATCTCACACGGCAGTTATTTTATCTCAGTTGCAAGAGTAGCCTTCAGCAGAGAAAAACTGGCCCTTATGGCTGGTAATTTTTAAAACTGCTGTAACGTGATTTGCAGAAACATGTCTCCCTAGGCATTCAAGTCCTTCAGCTGCATATGCTATCTCCAAAGTATTTGGAGCAGTTAATAATTGCTCTTGGAAGTCCCACCTCTGCTTTGTCCTACCCGGCAGTTTGTCAGTGTTTTTAGGTGGTGTATTTGCTTCAGGATACACAAAAAAATCCTTCCACACAAACCCAGTAATCATTCCATGTAGTTGATAACATTTAACAGCTGGGTACTCTGCTTCTCTTTTCATTTTTCATTTTCTTTTCTAAGTATATGCGTGCCCTTACTGTTTCTCCACATAAAACAAAGAGGGCATATACTCCCCCAGTAACTAGATATTCTCCTCTATAAATGGTTTGCATAGCTATCTGGTCCATCCCAGAGACAAACACATGCCAGAGCAGCTGAGTTTTGTGAACCGTTCACAGACAACACAGTGTAGACAGTTTAGCAAATAATTAATCATAAATAAATGTTCCATACCATACAGGTATTCAGAGAGAGCGAGTTTACTTCTTCTTTGCCTTTGTGTAATAGGAATAGTAAATAATTTTTTTTTTTTTTTTTTTTTTTTTCCCCTCTCTTGAAGGAAAGAAACTGTGTTTTCCTTCAGTAATCCAGATTTTAGGAAATTTATAGTGCCCTGCTCTTTCATACAGCCTCTTTCACTCACTGGCTCATTTTGTCTCCAGTTATTAAGTACCATCCAGAGGTGAAAATTCTGGAGCTTTATATTTCATACTGCATTAAACATAACTGCATGTGCAAAATATGTGCTGTAGAAAACGCTACACTTTTATACTCTCTCTTTAAAAAGTGCATGGGTGATCTATCACTAGACAGCTTTGGTTGGAGCCCTTCTATAAGAGTGCCATGGAAAATTTTTCCTCAGACACATTTTGTTGGCTGTGATTCCCCCCCAGCTCACACAAAGACATTAAAACTGCTAAAATAAATTAAACCAGTGCAGGCTGGCGTTTGCCATTTGATGAAGCAAGGCTTGTGACAACTGGAGTAACTAAACAAATTAGCACTAATCATTATATTTGATGGTACTTGGTAAAGATTTAAGAACAAGCAAGAAATTCTCACAGGAAACCGTTAGGGAAAAGTCTCCCCCTCATTCCTAAACACCCAAAACAACACATTTGGTTTTCAATTTTTGTTTGGTCATAAGGTCTTACTCAAATCATCTTACACCAAAAATAAAATGCAATGATAAACCTGGTGAGGGTGGTGAGTGTCAATGCAACAGTCAGTGAGCATTTTGTGAGGGCTACTGTTTTTCTAATCTGCTTTTTTTTTTTTTTTTTGGCTTTTTTTTTCTTTTTTTTTCTAGAAGAGGTAGTTGCAAGTCTGACAAGAATTTCATTTTCTGCCCAAAGGTTTGCTGTCAGATGAAAAGAACATACTGTACATTAACTGCTAAATAGATTAGCTTTCATAATTTGCACTTATTTTAAAGAAAAACAAATGCATTAGGCAATCTGTTTAGAAATGTTTAAGGATAATGAATGTCTGAAAAGCTGCTGATATGAGTGCCCTCTTGCTGGCCGTTACATATTTTTCAGAACAGCTTTAAGAATATTTCAGTTACTGACCCTAAGCAGAAATGGATCAGAAAAGTCTGGAGCATTTTAAAAACGAGTTTCAGAGACATTTAGCAAAGAAGCTTTTTTTTTTTTTCAGAAAAAAGTTAAAAAGTTAAGTGGTTAGATACTTGAAAATATTTTCACTTATATCAGTAAAGTTTCTAATCTAGAAATGGTTTTGGTGTAAATGGCTGTAGGTCTTTTAAAAGAAATGAGATTGCTAGTCTACATTAGCATGTCAATGCATTTTACTTCTTACATTTGTACATTTTAGAATAAACAACACATGGTATAGTTTATTATAATCAGATGATAAATTTCATAGAGATTTATGTCACAGTCCATTCCCCTTTAGAATCTTTATGTTTGAGTGTAGGGCCCAATCCTGCCATCCTGTGCTAGGAGTGGGTGTTTGTGCTATGAGTATTAGGCTCCACTCACTGTACTAAAGAAAAAAGTTGTCATGACACTTTTTAGTTTTAAGTTATTTTCTGCTGTATATATTTATTAAAGCTTAGGTCTGAGGATTTTGGTAGAGGAATCCTTTTATTTTGGTAATAAAATTAATAGCAGTTCTTTGGAAAATAAATGATTTATTTTAGCTGTTTCTACAGTAACACAAGAATGCTTTAGAAATGAATGACCTCCTACAGGCAGAATAGTACAAATTCAAGTGACATTTTCTTGCAATGAGGTTTTTAGCATATCATAGGAACTTTACGTAATGCTCAAACTGTGTAGTGCTTCTTCCGTCCTGACAGAAACAAGGACTTAGTGTTCCAGGAGACTTAATGCTGTTTCATGCATTTTTTTAAATTACACATGCTGAGATTTTTGAGTCTGACATTTGAAATTGACATTTGATAATCTTTGGAAAATTATCTTAGTTTTACATAGCAAATTAAATATGTATCAGAAAAAACAAAACCACCACCACCAACAACAAACAAAAACGACCCCCCCCAAAAGCAAACAAAAAGGTGTTTCTAGACAATTGAGAGTGGTGTTAACTGATTAACTGTTGGAACAGATGGTTAAAATATTAAAGGACTATGACTTCCTGCTGGCCTTATCCTACAGTGGGGAACTCAGGAGTGCTCTGAACAGAGTCTCTGTCTTATGAGTCAGAACCCTCCTGGTTTTCATCTTCTCAACCTTTTTTCATTCACAGGAGCACAAGACACTTGCTCTAACAGGGTCAAGTGAGAATTTCTTTTGTGTAGCAAGTCCTTCAGGACTTCCACACCATGTGCACATCCTCTCTCACATAGGCAGTGTGCTTGAAGGCTGGTACTCCAGGAGTAACCAACTACTTTGCAGCTTTCAAAGAAGAATATCAGCCGATAGAAGTAGTTGTCTCCTCCAGTGCTGTGGAGAATTTGACCTCTGGAGTCAGCCTGAAAGCATTCTGCCACCATCTCATCTGATGTGTACACTCGGTTCCTCTGCTGCAGTGCCCTAGCCTACTGACTTAATGGGATACTCTTGGTGTATGCCATTGTAAACAAGGCAGGACTCAAACCATAAAGTTTTGGTATATGCCTCTGCAAGAGAAGGGTCATTTATTTAGCTGATTCTGATTTTTTTTAGGATGCTGGCACAGACCAATCCTCTGCTTAACTTCTATCAAACATGGCTTTGCATGAAATTTATCACTGCAGGTTAATTTTGAAAGTTGGTCTTAAGAACATGTATAGAAAATTGTTTAAACTTGACCCAAACTGCATGTACAGCTCCCACTGAAATCAACTGGAGCTGTGTAAATGTTTCTGAGGGGAAAGGCCATTTGAATAAAGCCATTTGATTTTTATGAATGTCAACATTTAAATTTTAGCTGATTCACACAGTCTTGTGTTCAATGACAACAGCAATTGCCTGTGAACTGTGGGAAGCAAGCCAAGTAGACACAGGGAAACAACTTTAATATTGTATTTTGTCTCTGGCATACTATAGTGGAAAAACTTAATATGGAAACTGGACATTGCAAAAGTCCAGAGCTGGGTGTAAGACTGTCTGAGAGTTACCAAATTAGTTTCTGAGACTGTGTCTGCATGGAGCGATGGTAGGGATGGATAGGGTACTGTAAACAGATTGCAGTTCTGAGCTAAGGACTGCTGTGGAGAATCTGGATGGCTGAAACAGGTGACTAGCTTGCTTCCTTCCTCATCTAGGGGTTTGAATTGTGTGTACAAGCATTTTGTTTCCCCATGTACTCACCATGGCTTACATCTGTGTTTTGTACTCCCGAGCATCATAGGACTGAATGTGTGTTAGGGAATCGTTTTTAAAACCAGCTGCTTCCTCACATGCTGATGACATGGGGGCTATATGCAATTAAGGCCACTCTTTAGCTTCCAGTTCCAGTCAGGAAAAAGCAGGAGTCATTTGAACGTTAACCACTTGAGAGCCTGCCAGCCAGCACTTTTCCTTCTACCACTGTGCAGTGTCTTTCCCCTCTCCTTATCCATCCTGCTTAAACAAACAGGTGAGAAGCAGATGTACAACAAACATTTCTGAACATGTGAACCAAAGAACAGAATGACTGCTTCAGTATTACAGTAGATTATTATTATTTTTTTTTTCCTAACGTAAGCAAGTCAACTAGGTATTTTGTTTCAGTCTGAAGGAAAAATGTCTCATAGGTCTACTTGTATATTTGCTGGTCACTAAATTATGCTACTGTTATTGTGGAGTGTAAATATGTTTCTTGACTCTGAGTGTAGTAGCTTAGATAATACTTGATGGAATCCCAATAATTTCAGACTTACAGTTGGACTGCATCTCAAACACAGCTGCTCTCCTTATACAAAAGCACTTGTGAGAGATTGTAGTGAAACAGAAAATAAGCTGTCGGTGAACTTCCACCTCACACATGAGGTGCAAATCAAGTTAGTGTGTTATGTTAAAGAAATGTTCTCGGTTGTAGTGTAACACATAAAAAGTCCAATTTCCCTTAGTAGGTAAGTTGTCTTGTCAGCAGTTTCCAACTATTTGAAGTCAGAATTTTCCATTTAGGTCTTGTGGTTTGGTAGGAATCCCAGTCCCTTTCCCTCTCTTACCTTGCCTTATAAAAAAGACATTTAGTTCCAAAGGATTTTTTTTTTTCAGAACTAACATATTACAGTTACTGGTGTTCATTACAGTCCATTCCAAACAAATTATTTTCCTCTGTTATTTAATGACCTCAATAATGACTTAATCAATAACAGTTTTAAATATACAGTTATGTTTGCAGTGTTTCCAACGTATATCATTAACTGTAGTGTCCAAGAGTAGACTTGCAAAAAATTGTGCTGTGGTAGCAGATACTTTAATACTGAAATCATGTTGTGGCAAAGCCATGTTTTAAAGAAGCCAAAATAAAGTGACTTGTATATTTATATTACATTAAAATATGGAAAGAAAGGTTTTTATTGTTAGACATCTGTGCATTCTATCAAGTTAAGTTTTCCATATTTTTTCCATTTGGATTGCCTTAATATTTTTTTTTTTTTTTATTGTATGAAAAAGCCAAAATTTGGGAGTAGAAGCTTAAGAGCAGACAGAAAAATTGGTGTAATTTACTTTTGAAGGCAAATCCTTTTTCAGGCTTCCAGGAAAATTGGTCTTTGGGGTTTAGATTCTGCCTTGGCTTTTATTTAATGCAGTCACTGAATTCAGTGAGACTGCATGAAGCATGAACTGAGTCGGGTCTTCTCACTGTAACTTTTTCACTATATGCAACTACTATTTTTGTGAACTGGTAAACAATTGAACTTTAGCTAAACCTCCATATCTTAACCTGTTTTTGAAGAGAAGATGCCATAAATTGTGGTGACTTACATTGTGAAGCTAAAAACTGATTTGAAGAGTAAAATTGTAAGAAGTAATGCAGAGTTAGGATGGAAAAAGAATTGCCTTCAGAAAAACATGATGGGATGTCCCAAGATTGTGAATTAGAACTGGAAAAAACCCTACAGCACAAAGGAGTTATTTAACATGTTCTGTTAGCTATGTTTGCTAGAGTCAGCTAGGTGACTGGAGTGGTAGCCTCTGATTCTGTAATCTGTGAAGTTGGTGATTCTTATTATTCTATCAGCATTGCTTGCAGATACGTTGATATTAACTTCCATTTTATCATTTAGCCAAGTGGGATTCACTGGCTCAGTTTTAATGAGGTTGTGCTGGCAATGATATAATTCCAAAATGAAGCCTTTCTGCAGGTAACCCTGTTTGTTCCAGTGGTATTGTGTTTGGAAGCATTGCAGCTTTGCAGTGGAAGTGAAAGACAAATGAGTATGAAAACTGAAAATGCGGTTTATGACTGTGAGCAACTTGCTGCTCTGTCTTGGACTGAAACTGCTTCATGCTTCTGAAAAGTGAGGTCTGGGTTTGTGATGAGCTCAGACAGTGGAAATTGGATAAGTATTGAATTTCTCTGTGTTCAAAGAATTTTGAATCTGGTCCTGTGGTTTCTGTAGTATAATATACGGATATATTTTTATCAGTGCAGGTGAAACTTAGCCATGATGCCATAAGGCCACCTCAAGTGTTTAAGTCCTCTCACTAATCAGTCTCAGAAACGTCCTGTACAGTGAGAAAGGCCACTGAGAATATATGCTGAAGAACCAAATGCTTCTGTGTGTATATGGATCTGTTTTTGTACATCTGGTTTTGTAGATCCCTTTTGCAGATTTTGCTACAGTGAGGCCATTGCATTAAAACCAACAGTCAGTGCTCTTTCCCTGCCTCAAAAGCCAGCCACTGCAATAGGAAAATTGAACATATGTTATAAATGTATGTTAAACATTAAACAGAGGCACTCCTTTTACTGCACCACTTCAGACCAATGAGCTCCATTTTTAAGCAGTGGAATTACTCTGGTGTGTTAGGTGAGACTCACTCATCCAGCTGACAACTGGATTTCACAGACTAACAAGCTGTTTCCTTCATTCCAGGCTGGCTGGAACAAACTATAGTCAGGAAGAAGGTACAAGTCTTACAAGTGGAGAGATAAGATTGTTTTCTGCTGTAACTGCTGTATGATGTAAACACACTGCAAATTAGTTGTAAACAGATAAAATGAAATAGCAGGTAGATCTAGTAAGCAGTAAGCAGTACTCAAGGAAATAAGAATAGTAATATTAACTAAATAAATAATGTTGTCAGAGAATTTGAATGGACTATTTCACTCATGTTAAAGTCTTCTTTATTTGCCCATCAGAAAAAAATTACACGTGAGGGTAAAGATGAACAAATGAAGGAAAATTATTTACTTGTGAATTAAAACCTATGCAAATGAGCTGCAGCACTTTTAAGCATTGGCTTCATTCTGAGACTTCACTTAATATCATTTTTATTTTGCAAATTTTAAAGCATAACTGCTAGGGATCTTGTGCAGTATGGGATAGGTTATTCATAGCTTAAAGTTAGCTTTCAGCATTTTGTTGAATAAAGCCATCAGTTTTCTCTTGGAACTACACATGTATGTTATTTAAACTAGTGTTGACGGGCCAAAATTTTGATTCTGCTTTTATGATCATTTTAGTTTTCCATTTGTACTTTGCTAACTTTTGCTCTTTGTATTTTAGCGACGATTTATTGTTTTCTTTCTTGCAGAACGTGGTTCACCTCGTAATTTGGTTACCACAGACATAACTGACACTACAGTTGGGTTATCATGGACACCAGCTCCAGGAGCAGTTAATAACTATAGGATAGTATGGAAATCACTTTATGATGATACAATGGGAGAGAAGAGAGTCCCTGGAAACACAGTGGATGCAGTGCTGGAAGGCTTGGAGCCAGAGACTAAATACAGGATTTCAGTATATGCAACCTACAGCAGTGGAGAAGGAGACCCTGTAGAAGGAGAGGCTTTTACTGATGGTGAGTGTACTATGGCATTACCACCATTTGTAATATTCAGTTCTTGAAAAAATTATAATATTTTCGACCTTATTTTTCTTCACCTTTACTTTCTGAAAAGTCCCCTAAACCAAAGTCTCACCTCAAATCAATCAATTCTAGCTTTTTCTTTGACCATTAAAAAAGGAAAGTCTTTTCTGTGTCATGTAGGGTTCGATTCAGCGAGAATTACCTCCAACTTGAGATGTGATTTTTGTGAAAATTATTCTGAAGCCAGTCTTTCATGGGTGCTTTGTGTGACTGCTGGAAATCTGCTGGAATAAGTAATGTAGATATAGTAAGTAATGTAGATAGAGTAAGGATGGAAGACGGTAAATTCCCATAGGATCAGTGAATTTCCCTTCCAAGTTATTTCCCTTTTCAATCTTCACAATCCTCAAACTGAAGCTCAGGGGGAGATTTTGATCACAGAATCATAGGATCATAGAATATCCCATGTTGGAAGGGGCCCCTATGGCCCCCTGCTACCAAAACCTTGCCATGTAAACCCACAGAGATCATTGGGTTCAAATGATGGCTCCACACAGGACCACCCAAAAATCAGACCATATGTCTGAGAGTGTTGTCCAAATGCTTCTGTGGTGGTTTTATCCTTCGGGGCAGCTGAACTCCTCAAAGGTAAGGGCGAGAAAATGTGATGAAAAGGACTCAAGGGTTGAGATAAGGACAGTGAGATCACTCAACAATTATCATCACAGGCAAAACAGACTCAGCATAGGGAGAGTTATATAATTTATTATCTATCACTAGCAGAATAGCACAGTGAGAAACTAAAAGCAAACGAAAAACACCACCCCCATCCACCCTCTTCTATGTCCTCCCCCTGAGCGGTGCAGGGGAATGGGGAATAGGGGCTGCAGTCAGTCTTCGTCTTCGCTGCTCCTTTGCGGTCACTCTCTGCCTTGGTGTCTCCAGCGCTGTTTCTCACTGCTCTCTCCCAGCTGCTATTGTGCAGCAGTCTTTTGCCCTGTCTTAAATCTGCTCTCCCAGAGGCCCAACCAATGTCGTTAATTGGCTCAGCTTTGGCCAGCAGTGGGTCCCTTTTGGAGCTGGCTGGAGCTGGCTCTGATCTGACATGGGGCAGCTGCTGGGCTCTGTTCAGAGGCCACCTCTGCAGCCCTCTGCTACCAAAACCTTGTCATGTAAACCCTTCTTGAAAACAGCTTCTTGAACTCTGGCAGGCTCAGTGCTGTGACCACTGCCCTAAGGAGCCTGTTGCAGTGCCCGACCACCCTCTGGGTGAAGAACCTTTCCCTAACACCCAGTCTGACCCTCACCTGTCCCAGCTCCATGCCGTTTGTTCCCTCGGGTCCTGTCACTGTCCCCAGAGAGCAGAGCTCAGCGCCTGCCCCTCCGCTCTGCTTGTGAGGGAGCTGCAGGCTGCCATGAGGCTTCCCCTCAGCTTCCTCTGCTCTGGGCTGAACAAACCAAGGGAACTCGTCCGCTCCTCATATGTCTTGCCCTCCAGACCCTTCATTATCTTTGTGGCCCTCCCTTGGACACTCTCTAACAGTTTTACATCTTTCTTATACTGTGGTACCCAAAACCGCACATAGTACTTGAGGTGAGGCCACACCAGCACAGAGCAGAGTGGGACGGTCACATCCTTGACTGGCTAGCAGTGGTGTTTTTGATGCACCCTGGGATATGGTTGGTCCTTCTGGCTGCCAGGGCACACTGGTGACTTGCTACCAGGACTATCAATAGACCTGGATCTGAGACTAACTGACATTTCATCTTTGTGGTGCAAACACAATTAGAAATTCTCAGTTTTTTGGTCTGGGAGAGGATACTGTAGCCTGCAAAGCCTACCTGACTGTGTGATGAAATACTGACTGATTCTGGTATGCCAGTTCTGTTTTGCAACAACCTAGATGGTTTATGTTGGTTCACAACAAGCATTACATACCTTTCATTTCATTTCAGATCTTTTGTAACATTTCTACAGTCTGGAAAATATCTCTTAAAAGCTGAGTGCTGCAATCTGTAGAGAGAATGCTTTATTAGTCCTTGTCCTTATTTCAGCACTAATACTGTTCTACATTTAGTGTTCAGTGACTTTCCAAATACTCATGAGTATTCTATGGGGCCCAACACTCAGGAGTTCAGGCATTTACTAGTACTGTATCAGACCTGTAAACCCAAAATTTAGAAAATCTTAAGTTTGTAGATCATTTTGCTCATTAAAAAAGGGCTATATATAATATATATATTTCACTTATGATATATATAATATATATTACATTATGTATCATATGTATATTATATATAATATATATTTCACTTTCACTTTAGCATCCTGAATCCATTACTTAACAGATTATCACTAAGTGCTATTAAGTAAACCTCCCAGTTAGGCTGTGTCATCATGTAATCACTTTTTTTGGTCTGTAATGGAAAATGGACTTAGGTTTATTTAGTTCATTATAATCATAAAAGAAAGTAACAATGCCCTGTGAGGTTTACCTGTGCTTCCCCCAATGAAATACTGTCATTTTAAAGAAGGAAAAAAAACCCAAAAAACAGCTAAATTAATTTTGTAGGCATGCCTTTGAACATATCTTTATGTGACAAAGTAAACATTTACCCATATTTTTGCACTGAAAAGTGTCACCAAATGCCAGGACTGTGACAGTAGACAACGAGACAGAGAATACAATGAGAGTCACGTGGCAGCCTTCACCTGGGAAAGTCTTGTCTTACCGTGTGTACTACCGACCGCGCAATGGAGGAAGGCAGATGTTTGGAAGAGTAAATGCTCCTGCCACAAGCATAGTGTTGAAGAGACTTAAGCCTCGAACTACATATGACCTCAGTGTTGTTCCAATTTATGACTTTGGACAAGGAAAATCAAGAAAAGCAGAAGGAACAACAGGTATATACATACTTTTACAGGGTTTGATCATTAAAGTTTTCTACTGTAAACTGGTAATCATAATACACAGAAAAGCTGTGGTGGAGTCTGCTAAGATTATGAGTTGATATACAAATTAAAGAAAATGTTAGAGGTTGAGAAGAGAATTTGATTTGTTGGAAATTTCTGTATGAGATCCGAGCACAGCTTTCTGCTGTTACAGTGAGGGTGTAGATGTGGTTTATGTTTGGAAAATACCAGACTTGTTTTGAAACACTGTCACCAGAAGTTAAAACAAGTGTTGTGTGAGGGAGACAGTATTTGTCTACAGACTATTTAATCAAGCACTGCCAGTTTCATTATTTGCTTTTTTGGTTCTGGTTATTGATTAAATAACCATTAAATAGTTTTTGGTAGCCATATTTTCTGTGGAAAACCTGAAGCACTTAAATTGGCCAGTAGGTGACTTTAAAGAGTCCCCAGTGAAAGCCTGACTGACCTCACAGACCATTTCCTTTTGGACAAGCAGTCTTCTCTCTCAGAAACTCTAAAATGTTTAATTCCTGGTGAGGGGATTTATGGGGTCAAAACAAAACTAATTTAAGCTAATTTTCTACTCTGCATTGTTTGTGTCTGATGCTGGTCTTTTGTTTTGTAAGGAAATGGTCTCTTGCTCTCCAGATCAAAGCAAGGGGATTTAAAATCAGTTTTCTGCTTCCATAGGTAGAGAGCTGTTACCAAAAGAGATTTTTTTCTGAGATGTTTCTGCCCTTGTTGGGCAGAGGTACACTGAGATACACTGTAAATACCTTATGCCATTCTTTGTTCTCTGGCTCACCTACCCTTTGTCATTTAAAAGAAAGATAGCTAATCTAAGCTGGTTGTATAGTCTTTCTCTGTAATAAATAGAAAGACTGATGGTGGTTAGTCCACGGTCAACATTCACTGTAAAATCAGATGGATATTTAAGACAGGTGAGATAAATTACTATCTACCCTTCAATATGTTGACTGTAGAGGGAGCCTTGATAACAAACATAGACTATGTGTCTATTGTTTAGATAGCTAAAATTAGGTGAAGTGAATCTCACCTTTCATATCTTGATACTTGTCTTTAAGTCAAAGAAAGAGACAAAGAGTTTAGGGTTGAAACTAATACTGGATTTACATGTGCCTTTTTACACAAAAGCATATTTGTCATTTTTTTCATAGGCAGACCTGATTTAAATCCTTTTATTACGTTATTGCAGCCTCTCCCTTTAAGCCACCTCGAAATCTGAGAACTTCTGATTCAACTATGTCCAGCTTCCGAGTAACCTGGGAGCCAGCCCCAGGGCGAGTGAAGGGGTACAAAGTAACTTTCCACCCAACTGAAGATGACAGGAATCTTGGAGAACTAATAGTAGGACCATATGACAGCACAGTGGTTTTGGAGGAACTCAGGTATGGATAATAATAATCTCTTTCTTTTTTTCTTTTTAAAAATAACTTTAGCTTGGGGCTTTGCTTAACCATGATTAGGGATTGTAATGCCTGGCAAAATCTACTGTAAATTAGGAAGTATTTTTGTCAGTAAAATGTCATGATCTGGTGATGCAATCTTTGAGAAGAACCTGGCAGGGCTATTTCTGAGGTTATTCACATCACTTCTGGTGTTCTCATAGGAACTGAAGGAGGCAAAGATATGGGCAAAAGTTGCATTCTGCATTTCACATATGATGGTATTAATGGGGCAATGGAGAAGACAGCAGGGATTTCTAAAGTTTCTCTGAAAAGTTCCTTAACTTATGTAAAAAAAAAAAAAAGAAGCCTAGTTTAGTTCTTGATTCATTTTCTAAGAGGCCAGGATTTATAAAGTAGGCTTCAGAGCAAGTCAAAATCTGTTATGAATTGTATGCATATAAACTTGTATGCATATTAAAAATGGTATCATTAAAAATCTTAAATTACTTGAACAAAGAAGACTATAAGTTTATGTATAGAGTCTAAAACCAGCTTCAGGTCAAATCTTCACTGTCTTGTGGAAGAACTAGTATCTGTGCTTCACATTTTAACACCTTCTTCTCTGTGGAGTAAAACTATGAAGACTTCATAAGCAAAGTATCAACATTTAGCTAGCCAAGTGACTTCAGTTACAGTATATTTGTTTAACTATTTCAGGGCAGGAACTACCTATAAGGTAAATGTTTTTGGAATGTTTGAAGGAGGAGAGAGCAACCCACTTGTTGGACAGGAGATGACCACCCTTTCAGATACTACTACGGAGCCATTTTTATCTAGAGGTAAACATGATTTTATTCAATAAAATGCAGTCTTGGCTTTTGGATAAAAGAGATTGAAAGCTTCCCTGCATTCCGTATCATTTTTCTAATGCACATAAATATCTATTTGCAGGATTCAGTAGACTCCCTAATCTGATGACATAACCTCTCATCTGAAATGACCACTAAATATGCCCTAGTTCATGTTTCTAGTCCTCTGCTCCCTTTAGATGATCTTACAAAAAAGATAACTCAGGCAACCCATGTTTTGCTGATTACTGAAAGCCATCTGCATCACATTTTCAAGCCATTCACATCTGTGTTAAATCACATAAGGTCAAATTCTTGAACAGAGGTCATTGCTCATCTACAGGGGTGTTCACAGGAGTAGAACAAAGAATTTTGGGCAGATCTCTAGCCATTTGCTTGTCCTTATATGGTGACTTTTCCTTTTAAGACTAAGATCATATAATGGGCAAAGATCTGTTAGCTGGGGATGTCAGAATATTACTGTGTATTATTTAAGTTTATATGCAACATAGCCATTATTTAGTCACTTTTACCATAGAAGGAGGAGATTCAGTACAGAAGTGCAAGTGCTGAGTGTTTTCCAGTATCTGAGAATTTCTTCCTGCGTAGCTAAACATTCCAATCAAAGTTTCTATGATTGGTATGACAGCAGCTCCCTTGATGTGGTTAATGGGCCTCTGTATGTTAACTGAATCTTGTGGCCACTATACTTGCAATTAATACTGGATGAAGAGAGTTTCAGGGCTCACTCCTCCGTCATGGAAATCATAAAGAGCTTGTCTGCATCAAGTTGTTGCTTTTTAGTAGCCAAGTGTACACAAAGAAGTGAAGACTTCTCTGCTATTTTAAGGTTTGTATAACCATCAGAGAGAAGACAGAATTTCAGGAGGACAAAGAGCCTCAGTGCAAACGCATCTCAGAGTTAAAAACAAAACAAAACAATATAAAAAACCTTCTGAAAATTGACTCTATATTCTTCTTGCTTAACCTCTTTAATGCCCTGTTTCCACATCGGGCTGTGTAAAAGTACTACCCTCACTTTTTATTGACAAAGTTTTTAGAAACTTCTGAAGTTATTGCTGTCCCACTCAGTGTAATGCAAGAGGGTAAAACTAAGAAAAACTACATAACAGGCCATCAGTGACATTAAAGTAAAGCTGTAATAAGTCTGGCAGAAAAATAATTACACCAAGAGTGGTTTGTTATTTTTTATTACACCAGCTGTCATTTCTGTCTTGAGTGTTATATTCTTTAAGCTATTTAGTTTTACTAATGCATGGATTTGAGTCATGGTTAATGTGAGAAATGAATTTTATATCTGGGACTGTAAATGTAATAGTACATTATTTATTAATGGGGGAAAAAATTGCCCTAGGTGCCTTTGCTAGAATTTTCCATGTGGGGAACTATGGTAGTTGGAAGAAAAATAAAAGTCAGAATAGTTTAACTTTTATATTGTACAAGAAGCTAACCTTAACTTCCATATTAAAGTTATGCATGCAAGTTTTTGAACTAACATAATTTTACTTAAACACTACTCCCAACTTATTTTATTGTCCTGACTAAAGACTAGATCTATATTTTCTATGCAGAAGAGGATCATGCTTTTAACCCCCAGGTACATGGAATAGTTATATTCATGAGTCTGCAGTGTTGGATCAATTATGTGGAACATATATGAAATCACAATATCTTTCAACTGTGATGAGTGTGGCTGATTTTTCTCAATGGGATTTCTTCCATATAAAGACCAGAAGCTCTGATGGCAGGAAGCCAGAAAATTTGCAGCTGGTAACACAATCTACAGGAAAAGAGAGAGAGCAAGGATTTTTTTTTTTTTTTAAATGGCTGTGGATAAAATTATTGTGTCTTTCTGCTTTGTATAAATATTTTGTGATCTTCCATGTGATGAAAACAATATGATGCATATTTTATTCTGTAATTTGTGAACTGAAGATACCTGAAGTAACTTCCTACCTTTTCAGAACATTGCAGCTTTATATAAATGTTTGTTCTTGTCCCCTCTCTATTTCTTGAACTGTGTTTATGTTTGTGTATCTTCTAAACTGTGATCTTTCTTTCCTATATGTGCAAACTACTGTACCACCTGTATTACTAAGTCTTTTGTCCCTGAAAATTCAGAAATGATATTTATATGAAAGTGGTCGTTATATATTCTGTTAATTCCACTGCTACATAGTTGAAAATTGAGCAATAGTTTAGTCATAAACAATAGACTAAAATACTGTGACATTGGATAATCTGATAATGTTCACTGCCATGTCAGTGGTTAGCTCAGTAGTCCTTTGGAAATGCTCTGAAGTAGTTTATGAAATCTCTGAAAGATGGTTATCAGCCATCTTTAAAGACCGAAATAGATACTGACATGACAATAGGGAAGAGCACTGGCCCTGACATTTTAGAAGGCTTATTTCTAAAAGGAAATGTACATGAAAAAATTTATACAGCTTTTGCCATGGAACTAGTGACTAGTGTGAATAACGTTCACAAATAGGTCATACTTGACAGAGTGCCAGTGAATAAAACTAGAGCTATTTTGGAAACTAACTCATGACATATGTCATATAAAAGAGGATTGGGAAAGAAAGCTGTCATGCTAAGGCTATATTTTTCTGGTTGAAATCTATCATGCTAAGGTTATATTTTTCTGGTTGACATGGCAGGTTTAGAATGTAGAACCAGAGCAGAAGCTGATATCGTGCTGCTGGTGGATGGCTCATGGAGTATTGGGCGGCCAAATTTTAAAACTGTCAGGAACTTCATAGCCCGTATCGTTGAAGTTTTTGATATTGGTCCTGACAAAGTACAGATTGGTAAGTCGTCATATGTCAGAGAGAAAATGAGGCATAGTTGCTGCATAGCTACATAATAACTGAGTAAAAATGGCTTTTTCCAGGTCTTGCGCAATATAGTGGAGATCCAAGGACAGAATGGAATCTGAATGCTTACCGAACAAAACAAGCTTTGTTAGAGGCTGTAGCCAACTTACCATACAAAGGAGGCAATACTCTAACAGGTATGTCACACCACTAGGATTTTCGTTAAGCTCCATGAAAAGAATTCTAGTAGATGACCCCGGAATTGTGTAGGGGGCTCAAATTCATCCATGATGAAAGGGCCTTATAGTTCTCTCCAGTATGGTTGGAAGAGAATGGGCCTATGTATATGCATACATATGTATATGTATGTGGACATATGGAAGTGTACATGGAAATGTATTCTTAGTGGAAATTTGGAGAAAGAGAGAAGGAAAGAACTTGGGTGATGAAGAGCTTGGGTTATTGTTGAGCATATGAGAAGAAGAAAAGGTAGTTCCGTGTCAGGGTTGTCATTAAAGCAAGGTGACCCAAAAGGGAGGCTAGAGTGGATCATACAGGAGCGTGATGCGTAGGAGGTAAGAGATTATAGACCTTCAAAGGGCTGAAATAGTGTCAGTTGCTGTTAAGCGTACATGACGGACCACAACTAGATAATGAGTGCCTCTTGAAGTGGTAAATTGTGGAATGATGTTTTCAGAGTGAAATCACTAGGATGAAATGCTAGCCTTTATCATGACTGTATGTTGAAACAGTTTATAGTGATGGTTGCCCTCTTTGTGTCATGCTAGGAATGGCCTTGGATTTCATCTTAAAAAACAACTTCAGGCAAGATGCAGGCTTACGGCCCAGAGCTCGCAAAATTGGTGTTCTCATTACTGATGGCAAATCACAAGATGATGTAGTCACCCCTTCAAGAAGACTCAGAGATGAGGGAGTGGAACTTTATGCAATTGGTAAGTATTACATGAAGAGGTTGCCTGAGCCAATTTCCTCCCACCCCTCTGCTAAGAGTATAGAGAAGTGGAAACACTAAAGTACCTGAAAAGGGTACTTACATTCAAAGAGTGTGTTTAAGGGCTTATGTTCATAGTGTTATGTTTCATAGTTGTCATTTCTAACAAGTTTTGTTTTCATGTCTTCTATGTAAGGTATTAAAAATGCAGACGAAAATGAATTGAAGCAGATTGCAACGGATCCAGATGACATCCATGCTTACAATGTTGCAGATTTCTCCTTCCTGGCTAGCATAGTTGAGGATGTAACCACGAATCTGTGTAACAGTGTGAAAGGTCCAGGTACATCACATTTTCAGTCTAGTTCATCCTTCTTCCATCTATGTGCTTGTGATGCTAATTCCTTTTTATTACTTACTGGGAACACTGCGTAGCCCTGGGCTGTTTTTTCAGCTGCTAGTGTGAGGAAGTTGTGCAGACCACCTGGACTACCCTGTAGGGATTCTTCCTTTCATTTAAACAATGACTGTGTTATACCTAACACAGCATGACATGGCTGGACGTGCCTGCCTTTTTTCCCAGAGTCAGGAAGTACGTTTCTCAGCGTTACCTTTTTGCTCAGTGTGGCAGGTTCTTTGATGATTCTCATCCAATAAAGAAACTTTTAGCAACCCTACTGTTTTTAAGTATTAATGTCTGACAGCTCAAAAGCAAAGCCTGGCATGGAAAAACAGTAATGTTAGCTGATGGTACTCCAAGGAAACACTGGAGTCTTTTTTTTTTTTGATTTTTTTTTCCCTAAGCTATTTTTTGTCTTGTTCTAGTTTGTTTTCAGTTGTCAGTTTCTGACATTTTCATGTTGTTGATTCCTGATGACTTAAGATAAATTAATACATTTTTAACTTTTTCCACGTGTAGGTGATTTGCCACCTCCCTCTAACCTAGTTATTTCAGAAGTGACACCTCGTTCTTTCCGTCTGAGATGGAGTCCACCTCCTGAGAGTGTTGATAGATATAGAGTTGAATATTACCCTACCACTGGAGGTCCCCCTCAACAGGTTTGTACTGAATGTTTCTCTCTGAGATTGGCCACAATAACATTGGAATTCCACATTACAGTAACATCATTCTAAAGTTTTTGTTCATTAGGGTCTGTACAGTATAGGAGAAAATGAAAAAAAAAAGGCTTCCAAGGTCAAGAATTTCAATAAATGGTAAACAAAATTCCAAAAAATAGGAGCATAAAGATGGCTTTGGTTGTTTTAAAATTATTAATCCAGGAGTAAAATGTATTTATTAAAAAGAGTTTACTGATATTTCCAGTAATTCCTTTCTGTTCGTATTCCATTATCCTATATCAGTTTAAATAAGTCTGTAGTAGGATTTTTCTGAGCATATTCACAAGTAAGCTCACTGTCCTTTTAATACATTTTCTTGTTAAAAAAAAAAAAAAAAAGAGTGAACTCGGAATGTACCATCTCTGAATGTAGCTTTTAAATCTTAACTCAAATTTGACTCATGGTGAGTTTAATCTTAGTAAAACATGACCTCAGGATTTGACTTCTGATTTGGGTTGGAACAATCATTCCAGTGCATATGGACTTTACAGCTTGACTGCTTGCTGGCATTGCTATTCTGCAAGGTGTTGCTAGTGGCATGTACTGTAATAACCTGGATTATCCTGGATGCTTGAAATATTTTTCCAGGTGGTAACATATAGTGATGGCACTTTCTTTATGTTGCTGAATAATGTAAAAATGTACATCATGTGTGAAAGCAGGGTGCAGAGTGAATGATGCTAGCTATATCCAGTCATGTTGAAAACAAGTCTGCTTGAGCATTCCCTACAGCTTGCTTTGCAAAAATAATGTTATACTGTAAGATAAAATATGTAGAAGATTAACACTATAGTGATTTTCAGTTCCATACCATTGACTTCTGAAGAGTTTCACAAGGAATTATTTTTCTCTTAGAGACAGGTTTACATTTGTTATACAGTTGTTAACATTCATTCTCTTTTATGTAGTTTTATGTAAGTAGGATGGAAACTACAACAGTTCTGAAAGATCTGAAACCTGAAACAGAATATGTTGTTAACGTGTTTTCAGTGGTAGAAGATGAAAGCAGTGAACCTCTAATCGGCAGTGAAACAACATGTAAGTTATAATTGTGATGTGAATAACATAAGAACCAATTTGATATGAGGAGAACTTTTCAAAAGAACTTTTAGCACTGTGGGCTTTATTTTTAGAGGAAACAAAATTTTTAATTTCAATGGTCAGATTGTGTTACCCTGGTTGTTGAGATCTTGTCTGGAAAGCTGTAGCAAAGAGAAATTGCAGTGTGGAAAAAATGTTTGTTCCAACTTCATTCTGGGCTCATAAAGCACAGGGGTATACACCTTCTTAGACTAGAGCAATAGCAATGAATTACAAGGCAGAGTTTATAAACTATAGAAATTTGGTCAGATAGAAACCTGTAGTCCTTCATTTCCATATTAGATAACTAATTCTTGCTACTAGCAGACAGAATACTATATGAAATTCATTCTGATTTTATCAGATTAATTAAAAGTATGTTCAACACAATAAAATCACTTCTGTGAGACACAGCCATTATGTTTTTACTGTCAGCTGTCTACAGGATTGATTTAGGTGGATTCTGTGCTGAATGCAACATAGGGTGACTTTCCTCCCTGTTCAAGAATATTGAATGCTAGTGTCTCATTTCAATTCTGTCATTGTTTTGCATTAGCCTTGTCATAAATCCCTAAAGAAGCTACATGATTTTCATAAAGTCTGTGATAATTTTTGATATTTATTCGATAATTTGAGAAATATAGAAAAAGAAAGTATATAAAATCTTTTTAGAAGTGCAGATCTCAAAGTAGTCATGTACTGTTTCATATTAGATCATTCATGCGAGTTAATGTTGCTTTTTAGAATATTCAAGTATTCCAGTGCAGACCTGTAAGATAGTTTTTTAACTGTGTGTGTAGCAAATCTATAGCACATTCAAAATGTGATGACAATTACTTCATTCTTAAATTAAGCACCATTTAAAATACTACTACTTGTAGATGACTTTTCTACTGCCTGTAATGTACCCCAATACCCATGCACAATATTTTCTGTGATATACTGTGATGTGAAATATGAAAAGTGAAAAAGGTGAAAAAAATTAATATATATTTTTTATATGACAGTGCCAATGTCTTCAGTTAGAAACCTGTATGTTTATGACATTGGATCAACTTCTATGCGAGTGAGATGGGAACCTGTCAATGGAGCTACAGGTTACTTGTTAACATATGAACCAGTGAATGCCACAGTCCCAGCCACAGAGAAAGAGGTAAGAGAATTTGTCTTCACCTCTTGTACTCTACCAAAATAATAAGAAAAACCAATTTTCTTGATATATCATAATAACCAAAAGAGGCTGATATGTAGCACTCAAAGTGCAGTGATTACTGGGTTATTGTATACAATGACATCAGACAGGAAGCTGTAAATATACTGTGAATCTCACAAAATTCCCTTGAGGTTAAATCATTGCTTGCTCTTCTGCCTTTGCTTTCTTCAGTTTTTAAACATGGTGTGTTATTTTTCATGTACAGATGCGTGTTGGACCATCAGTGAATGAGGTTCAGCTGGTAGACCTCATCCCCAATACTGAGTACACTTTAACAGCTCATGTATTGTTTGGTGATATCACCAGTGACCCACTCACCTCCCAGGAAGTGACATGTATGTACATCTTGATTTTTGCTTTGTTGTTATTGCTTCAGCAGAATTTACCTTTCATTTTATTTCGTGCAACAGTTTTTATATATTCTGTTTTATTTAGAAGACCATCTTATCCATATTTTATGCATTTTATACCACTCTCACATTTCCAAAAGATCTTATGGGCAATTTCAATGAAAAGGTACCTACTATTAAAAGAGGAACCTTTTCTTTTTTCCTTCAGTAATGAAGGAAGTTATAGTGTTATAGAGTTTTTAAAAAGGACTCAGTCTTGCTTGCATTTAGAAACCTTGTTCTCAAATTCAGACATTCTCTAAAATACAGAAAATGCAATGCCTCCCCAAATATTAATAAAATTGGAAAAGTTAGGTAAGAAGGAAACATGCCATACAAAGGGAAAAATCATCTAACCATGGCTTAAACATAGCTTACCTTTCCTTAAACATCTTTCCTTAAACATTTCCTACTGCCAGAGGAATGTTTCTGGGCTAGATGCACTCTATATGGTAATCTTTATGTTCTTGAAAAATGTTAAGCCCATACATGAAACTGTACATGAAAAGTTAAGTTTTTAAGCTCTGTTACTTCTGTATTGTGCTCATAATTTACAAATATGAAGCTACTTGTTTATAGCTGTTTTGCTTATTGCTGGGACAATATGTTCTTAAGCTGTCTCAGATAATGGCCTGAGCAATGAACTTCATGTAAAATTATTGCCTCCATTTCAATGCAATATATGAAAATACTTAATGACTGCTGAGAGACCTGTGCCTCTGCTGTGAATAGCATTTTCACTTACTACCGTCATTATTTTTACAGTACCTTTGCCTGGACCAAGAGGCTTAACAATTAGGGATGTTACTCACAGCAGCATGAATGTCCTCTGGGATCCTGCTCCAGGGAAGGTTCGAAAATATATCCTAAGATACAAAGTAGCTGATGAAGCTGACATAAAGGAGGTAAGCA
Source organism: Anser cygnoides (assembly GCF_040182565.1). NCBI lineage: Eukaryota > Metazoa > Chordata > Aves > Anseriformes > Anatidae > Anser > Anser cygnoides. The sequence continues at coordinate 89,400,382 of NC_089875.1, forward strand.
AAAGGAATGTTTTTGCAAGTACTTGGTGGTTTTCTTTTGAGGAGCTAGCTTATTAAATAAATAGTAAAAGCAATGTAGCAAGCCAGCATTAAGAACAGAGAACATCAGTTCCTGGAATTTGCAGTCAGGAAAGGGTACTGATGTCTTGGAAGCTGAATAAACTTGAGATGGATTTCTTCTTTCTTTCCCTCCTCCTTCTCCTCTTAAAGAAAGGAAAAAAAAGCTCAAACTGATTGGAGAATTATTCTGTGCTTTGATAAATAGCCATTTCTTCTCTCTGCTTAAGTGTTACCTTGCCAAGCTTTTAGAATTAGAACACGATTGCAGAATAAAGGTATGTTAGCCCCTCTGCCTACTGGCAGCTCATGGGTGAGCATTGTTAGAGATGTCTTTCTTACAGTTACGTGCAAACATTCCATAATTTTACTGCTGGACATGAATATAACTCTTTGAGGTTTAAATGTGTTTTTCTAAATGAATGAGAATTTTCTGTTAATTTTCTAAGTGAATGAGAATTTCTGAAAATTCTGTATCCTCATTTCCAAATCGAATTAAGCAGTGAAAGAGTTACAAAAAGTTTACTGGTATCTGAGAGAATACTCTTTGCAAGGACGGTTAGTGGATAGAACTCAATATTCAGATGTAAATGTATGGCAACAAATGACAAAATTTAGCATAGAATACTTTTCTATTTCTATTCTAATACTTTCCTATTTTTTAGTACAGGGATTTCTAACATTTGATCAAATGCAGAATCAGAAATAGAATAATTTTAAACACTTAAGTCACTATTTTTATTCTTAGGTGGAAATTGACAGACTCAAAACCAGCACCACTCTTTCTGACCTTTCCTCCCAAAGACTGTATAATGTAAAAGTTGTTGCTGTGTATGATGAAGGGGAATCTCTACCAATAGTTGCAGAAGCTGTCACTCGTAAGTTTTCCTAACAACCCTTCTTTTAGTTATTTTAACGTTATATTCTATTTCAGTATGTTGCAATATATTACTAAGTTAAGGTGGAAACATAATTTCATCTGTCTGAGAAATATTTTGTTTGTAGCATTATTTGCAATATAATAATCCCCAGAAATCTCAGATGAGTTGTATTTTACTACAGTGAACACTGAAACTGGTCTGCAATGAGGAGGCAGAGCAGCAACTGAAGCATAATTATTGACATTAAGATGCTGAAGGAGGAATGTAAAGGTAGAATTAGAGAACGCAGAGGAAAGGGCTTGCAAGTCTATACAGTTCTTTGATATCTAGGAAAGCAAGTGAGAATCTGGGACGTATATTAGGGGCTTAAAGAGATGTGATCTTTCTTCTGGTACCAGAGAGTTTTTATAGCATGAAATGGTAAATCAGCCTGTACTTTTAGAGATGTTATTCAGGGAATCATAAAGGTGACTCTTCAGTAATAACAACAGAACAAGAAAATCATATTGCACGGAGTGTAAGAGCAGATATCCATGTAAGAGACATGTCCAACTAAAAAGAAAAAGCTGACATCAGGGAAGCCCTCATCCTGATCTAATCTTATGATTTAAGAACACAGTTAAAATGAAGAGCTAGAATAGAAATAAGCAATGTTACCTTATCACTGGCCATCACTCTGATGTGAAAAGAAAGAAAAATGCTCTCATTTGAAGCCTGGTGTTTTTAAAAATATTTTTGAGTTGTTGTTGTTGTTGTTTTGCTTGCTTTTGTGTGAGCCTGTGGTTTGTAGCTGTGGTTTTGTCTGAATGTGTAAAGAGAAAGAGGAAAAATCAGCCAAAATAATTGTTTTTAGTTTAATTATTTGGTTTTACCTCTTTACTCATTTCTTTCCAGTAGCTATAACATTTTGCCTTCTTAACTTACAGTTAACCTCAGTGAACTTTTTCTAAGACAATCTTGTAATTCAGTCATGACTTATTTGGTTTATATAAGGAATGTTAAGATCTGGAAGAAACTCATGCAGGACCTCAATGTCTGTATGTGGGAGTTCGTAATTACCCCTTCTAACTCCAAAATGTAAGAGCTAGGACTTTGTTTGTTGTGAGTAGGTGTGTGAGTTTTTCTGAGGTCATTAGAGCAGTTTTATCAGGTGACGACCTGTTGATGTGAGATTACGAAGGACAATTTGCTTAGAGTAGGTGGGCTCAGTTATACCACAGTATTTTACTGTACTCATTTGAAGCACGGTAAGTAAGGTCTGAATCATCTACATAATCTTCTAAATTCTTTGTCTGAGTAGTTCCTTGGCTTAACTTTATTTTGTAGTTACATTGTTTCCTTTTCTCACAATAGAGCCTGTGCCAGCACCAGTCAATCTCAGAATCACAGATGTAACAAAGCACAGTTTCAGAGGAACTTGGGATCATGGAGCTCCAGATGTCTCTCTGTATAGAATAACCTGGGGACCCTATGGAAGATCAGAAAAACAGGAGGTAAGAATAGTCACCATAAGATTTTGGGGGCAGTCTCTCAGAGGGCATATTTTAAATCTATCTATCTATCTTATCTATCTATTTATCTATCTATTTATTATTTCCCCACAAGACCATCTTAAATGGGGATGACAACAGTCTGGTCTTTGAAAATCTGGATCCAGATACATTGTATGAAGTCTCAGTTACTGCCATCTATCCTGATGAATCAGAAAGCGATGACCTGATTGGCAGTGAACGAACATGTAAGTAATTACAGGGTATCTGCATATTATTATTGATATTTGTTAAATCAGAAAGCATACACATACAAGAATACTGAACACTCTTTTTTTTTTTTTTTTTTTCTAGTACCCTTGGTACCTATAACCACACCAGGTAAGAATCTGAATTTCCGGGTATGTTATTATTAAAGAAAACTCATAGCTACCTTTTTTTCTAAACCGAGAAGAATGTTGACATTAAAAAGCTGAGATCATTTAATAAACAGCATTGTGTATTTGGAAGAATACTAAACATTAGATTACCACATGTTTATTATTTTACAAACATTACAGTTTATGTTGTCTTGTTCTTAATACATTCTGCTCTTGGTCAGGCATTCATGCAGCCCTAAAAGTATGAATGAAGTGTTTGCTCCTGCTTTTTGCTTGAATTAAATATTTATTTTTCACTACCTTTCTCAGCCCCAAAGAGTGGCCCACGAAACCTTCAGGTATACAATGCAACGTCACACAGTTTGACTGTAAAGTGGGATCCTGCCAGTGGTCGAGTACAGAGATACAAGATCATTTACCAGCCTATCAGTGGAGATGGCCCTGAACAGTCGGTAACTAATTTTGAATTACTGTAGTTATTATAAGGTAGTTCTACAAATTAATGTGTTAGAAGAATTTATTTACAAAGCACAACTACGTATTAATCACCTTTTAGGTGAAGACACATTTGTAGTAGGTAAGTATATATTCCTACCTTTTTCTTTCTTCCCTTTCAAATCTGAGATAGACATTCTCTAGGGAGCAAAAAAACCCATAACTTTAGATACAGCCCTTTAAAAAAAAACATATAGTCTATAGATATAACTAGAATATAGTTACAGTCTGTTGAGGAATAAATCATTCAGCACATAAGAATACAAGTTACAGATATGCAGGTACATAGTTACCTCAACAGTCAAGAATATGAACTACCGTGACTACTTCCATAGTACAGTGTTCGTCATGTTTTTTTTTTTATACTGTGATTTGTGTGTTATTAGAGGCACTTTGCCTTGGAACATACTGTGGGCAGTTGAGAATTGCATGGTATCCTTTCTTACCATGCTGGGGAGAGAATAACCCCCAAGAAGTCTTCGCTGCGAACATGAGTCCATGGGAAACATGTGCTAGGGAATAGTTTAAGGTTGAGTGTCTTTTAATATGATTGAGCAGCTGTAATGATAGGGAGAGCCAGTACTGTGTGATTAGCCAGCTTTCCCTGTATCATCAGCAAGAATTGTGATGAGTGCCCATGGTCCATGCAACACCACTTGGGAATGTTAATTCAGTCAGCCTGTTTATTAGAAACAAGCGCTACTTAAAAATGCCCTCTTCTGCAGTGGGAAGCTGTTGTGGTTACTGACACATGACTCAGAGTCTCAGATGAAAACCATACACATTTAGCTTGTTCCTGTAATCAGAGATCACCATGTTCAGAAGCGTATCTAGGAATGTTTTGGATACTTATGCACCCATTTCTACTTTCTTCTGAACAACATGCATTTCAGTTAAAGTAATTTTGTTGAATGAGTTGAATGAGTTTAGTTGAGAAATCATTAAAAGAATAAGAAGCAGCAGCAAGGTGAATTCATATTTTTGCTCGTACTGGAGTGAAAAAAAAGAATTATGGGCATTCTGTGGAAATTTGTGCAGTGACAAAGGATGGACTTAATTAATCTTAATGGACGTAATTATTCACAACTGGGTAAAATCCAGGAGTGGCAGCTGGAGAAGACTCCATTTTTTGAGAAAAGCATGCTCTGTTCACAGCATATTAATGTCTGCAAATAATTCTCAGTCATAGGATAGTAATTACTTACTTTTTTGTCACTGTGATATTTTGATTAAACTGCTGTGGTTGGGTCCCTAGGACTGTCCCACTGAAATAGACAAAATGGAATTTCTAGAAGGTCTTTACTGCTCTTTAAGACTGTTCTGACATCTAATGGCCTTGGCATCAGGAGAGACCACCACAGATGGTTTGAAGACAACTCTCCAAAAACTGCACATCAAACTGTGGAGGCCACTGTGATCATTTAGGGACAGATTTTGAAAGGCAAATAGATATGAAACTATGGAGGCAGCCACAATAGGATGCTAAAAGCATTTATGGTTTGAATTGTGTTTTGGACACTTCAGTACAAATCAAAAGTTTCCTTGTAAATTAAAATTATTCTATGAAATATGAAGATGAGTAAGTTCCTGCTTGTTTTCACTTCATCAGCATAAGATCTTATGACAACATACACATATGAATTGAGTAGGCTTTGAAAATAAGCAGGTAGTCTTAAAAGTTAAAAAGATGCTCTAGAGTAAGTGCACTTTTCACACAATTAAAAACACAAAATCTCAAAATTCCCAGATGCTAGAGATCTGAATATTATTTGTAATGTACTGCAAATCTTTTCCTTGGTGGAGATTGTTGGAACAGGATTATATATACCCCCTCTGAGAACTGGAGCACCTGTCCTGTGAAGAAAGGCTAAGAAAGTTGGGGTTGTTAGCCCACAGATTAAAGTCTGTGGGGAGACCTTATAGCAGCCTTCCAGTATTTAATGGGAGCCTTCAGGAAAGCCGGGGACGGACTCTTCGTCAGGGAGTGTAAGACAATGGGTAATGGCTTTAAACTAAAAGAGTGTGGATTTAGATTAGGTGTAAGGAAGACATTTTTTACTCAGAGAGTGGTTAGAACTCTGGAACTGGTTGCCCAGAGAAGCTGTGGGTGTCCCATCCCTGGAAGTGTTTAAGGCCAGTTTGGCTGGGGCTTTGAGAAACTTGGCCTGGTGGAAGGTGTCCCTGCCCATGGTAAGGGGGTGGAATGAGATGATCTTTAAGGTCCCTTCCAACCCAAACCATTCTGTGATTCTACATTAAGGAAAAATTGAAATGAAAGATGTATAATGATTTTAGACTCTTAAAAAGGATGTATTAAAAACAGAAGCATCGTGTTATAAACTGCATGAAATCAAGGATTGACAATGTCAGTAAAATGTTATATTAGAGATCTGCAGGGTATTGTTATGTATTCCATGCTTGCCTTCTACCTGAGAGTGGAGCATAATAAGGACACTTCACAGTCTGTCAAAATGAATAAAAGACTCTCATTGATTTCAATATTATGTAGTCAAAGGCAATGTGGAGAAACAGCTCTGTTCTGGCACAGAACAGACAGTTGATATGTGATTGTGGTTACATGCAAGTTTGGAGGTCTTAAAGAATACTGGCTTTGTGTTGCTGGACTCTGTCTGAACTTTTAAAGATAAATATGAATATGTATGAAAATATGATTATTGTTCAATGCCTACTGTCAGCTTCCATCCCAAGAGGATTGCACCATATGATATACCATAGTGTTTTCCACTCAGCATCAAATGATTACGTTGTTCATTATTGCAGTAAGCATAAAAACAGCAGCATGAAAAGCACTTTAATCTTTTCCTTTTGTTTTACTGCAGACTATGGTAGGTGGGCGGCAGAACAGTGTAGTGATACAGAAGCTGCAGCCTGACACACCATACGCTATCACTGTGTCCTCAATGTATGCAGATGGTGAAGGGGGGCGAATGACAGGACGAGGCAGAACCAGTAAGTAACTTTTTGTGATCTTCTTGTTAGGTGTGAAACAAATTTGATGTATTGCTTTTCAGATTAGATGAGAAAATATTTCTGTGGTGAAATGCATCATGTCTATTTGTTATTTGTCCTTCGGTGGATTTCAAGTATCTAAGCTAATTAAGATGGCCTATCAGTCTACTGCCTAAAGAGAAATCCTAGGCCACTAATTTTAGACTTCTGAAAGCTGAGAGAAACCCTAATGCTACCATTGAACTTCTTCCTCACTTTAATCTGTTTAATTGTCTCCTTATGTCACAATTTAACAAAAACCTTCAAGCATCTGAAGGCATATGACTCTCACATGTGTGCTGTTAGGTGTAAGTTTACTATTTTCTTGTGAGCACCTTCCATTTGGAGGCTGGCCTTTACAGAATGCAATTGGAGACTGTACTATTTTATGTTAATAATACTGTTTTGGTCCTTCTGTGGAAAGCACTGAGTGATTTGCTACCAGAGGCACTTCAGGCATAAAAACCAATTCCCTATTTTTTCAATTACTTAATTAATTGCATATTTAAATTATCTATTTATTAATAGATTTATTAATTAATTTGTACTTTATTTTTGAACCTGCTTTGGAAGGTCAAACATAGCAATGTGCTTGGAGACAAGTGAGGAAAACAATCCTAATGAACTCATGCTATAATTCTGAAATAATGTCCAGAAAGAAACTTTTTTTACTGTATTTAGCATTCTTTATGCTGTTGGGTGGGTCTGTTGTGTTCTGGCTGATGAATACAAGTAACATTTAACATGAACTATTCAACCTGCTTTTAAAAAAACTTCCTAATAATACATTGCATGAGCGTGATCTGATAGCACAGGGTGAGAGAATGTGGCCCCACATTTCTGACAGCTCATTGATCTGTTTCAGAACCTCTCACTACTGTGAAGAATGTGCTAGTTTATGACCCAACCACCAGTACTCTGAATGTTCGATGGGATCATGCAGAAGGAAATCCTCGCCAGTACAAAGTGTTTTATGGGCCTACAGCTGGAGGTGCAGAAGAAATGGTAAACCCTTCTGTGGATCTCACTAACTGTCTTAAATAAATTGCAGCCCATGGTGGTAGTGAGAGGAATCCTGTGGACTGAAGTGTGTCTTGTTTGTCAACACACTGGCATTTTCTTTTTGTATCTACCCTGAAGCAAATGCAGAATACCCCCATGAAAGTCAGTTATTCTCATTTGTAATACTGATATTTGATTTTATGTATTTGACCTTAACATGGAGATTTAATACCACACACATTATTTGTTTGTTTATTCTTAGGGCAGTATGTGTGAGCATAAAGCTGATTTCAGGGTATACAAAAGGCTGTAAAGTCAGACCTTATTTCTACCCATTTTTACTACTAAGAAGTCATGTGGCAGTAGTCAGTCATTTGGGATGATATTTTTGAAAGCAGAAAAATCCACATGGGTGGATTCTAATCTTCTAAAATTACTTAATTACTAATGAGCTAAAACAATCTTGAAAATAGGATTTGATCACACTTGTTGCAGGTTGGGAAAATATTATTCTTTCCCACTTGTGTTTCATTTTCCACATCTCCACAAGTTGATGTGCCAGTGAAATAAGGAAGACATGAATTACTCTTATTTCAACAGCATGCACAGAGCTACTGAAAAAAAGTATTCCTAAATGCCATGGAATTTTACTTACAACATGAGGTGCTCATTACTTCTTGTCATTATCATGTTGTAGTGTTATGTAATGCTGATTTTGAAAGTGACTTAATGACTCTTGAACTGCTAAATAATACTCATTAAAAAGATCACTGTAGATTCTTTTTACTGATAATAGTAGAACAGGATCAAAAGTGAAAGTCAGCTATAAGCGGTTGTACAGGAGAGCATAGGACTTAATGACCATTGTCCAAGACAGAATCTTCCTGAAGGCCAATTCTAGAAGGTAATGTGAACTCTATTACCTCAAATGTCAACAACTTTCTTCTGTCATAAAGATTTTATCACACCCAGTCTACAAATGAGATATGGTGGAGGTGGTGATTTTTAAAGGAGGGGAAATTGCAATCTACTATTCTGGATTGTGAGGTTACTGCTATATTCAGCAATAAAAATATATATATAATTTGAAAATCTCTTGGGTTAAATCAGATCTAGGTTGATGTTAATAGGCCTGCCTATGTTAATTGCAGTATATGTTCCCTTGTGGGCTAGTAATCATGCATAGAATAATCTAAAATAAATATCAGCAGTAATGGAGATACAAAAAGCTGAACTTTTTGCATTTTCATGTAAATGTTATGCCTCTGTATTTCTTTTTAAATTTGTAGACCACAGTACCCGGCAATACAAACTATGTCGTCCTGAGAACTCTTGAACCCAACACACCTTACACTGTAACTGTGGTTCCAGTTTTTCCAGAAGGGGATGGTGGACGTACGTCTGACACCGGAAGAACTTGTAAGTAAAACAGTCCTTTTAAATTAAATATTGGGATTTTTGTTTAGTGTCTCAAATCATTAGAAATTGAAGACTTCTAATTAATTTGTATCAATTACAGATTTTTTTCCCAAGCTAAAACTTTGTTTACCTGCATGTTTATGGTTGTAGCTCTGTAACTTATTCTTTTTCATTGGAGACTTTCAGTTCATTTATCTCAGGCAAGTTAAACTCTTATGTTGTGAAGCTAACTTATTGTTTACTTACACACAACAGTAAAATTTCAACTCTAGTGCCAGTAGCTGCCCTGCTGCCTGGCAGGGATGCTTTTAAAGATTAATAACTAAGATTCTTAGCTTCATAGAAGGGTAAATAAATAATGTTAGGGTAACACAAATCATGTGTTTATCTTCGTCTGCTGTATTTCTCAGCTTATTTTGAGCACTGTTGAAAATTCAAGTAGAACTAGAACTTATGTAAGCAGCTTTGTAAACTTAATTTTAATTATCCTTGACCTAGTGGAGAGAGGAACACCAAGAAACATTCAAGTTTACAATCCCACACCAAACAGCATGAATGTCCGTTGGGAACCTGCTCCAGGTCCAGTACAGCAATACAGAATTAATTACTCTTCACTATCTGGCCCAAGGCCATCAGAATCTGTAAGTAATTTAGTTTTTATACTATTCCTTAAAAGTGTGTGGAGGATATTGCTTCCTTCAATGAGTGTAGAACAATAACAATAAACATAGGCCAACTGTCCGCCTAGGATTGTCCCTCCTGAAAATACTGTGCCTATAGAAATTAAGTATATTGTAAACAAAAGCTTAATTTGGTGAAATGAAAAAAAAAAAAGAAAGAGATAAGACTGTCACACTTAAAGCTGATTAATGAGTATCCTTTATTTTACTGCAGGTAAAGATGAGTTAAAATCTTTATTTTATAAAGTCAGAAGGAAACAATATTTATTAGGAAATGTTTAAATATGAAACCAGATGCCAACTTTATATGATATTACTACTGAATCATCTCTTTACCCCAAATCATTAGTGCTTAAATAGGACTGGGTGAGCAGTGAAGTCTGCATAGGGGTAAAAATTTGCCCTCCAGATGTGAAGTAAGAGTTCTTGGATTGGTGTAGAAATGGGTGCAGTTTTAGATATAGGCCTGTGAATATACTCACATAAAATGTGCACCCATATTGTACATAAATATGTTTTTGTGTAAGGAAGAATAAGAATTTTTAACGAGTCATTTGTATCTGTAAAGTGTAACTGCATAGTACTTTACGCATGAGCAGGAACCTGTCAATTAGAAAATGACCTTTACATGTCAGGAAACCATGATAGAATTTGCATTTTTTGTTTTTGGTTCCTGAATTTTCTTTTTTTTTTTTTTCCTTCTTTCCTTTTTTTTCTTTTTTCTGAACAAATTTAATGTAAAGTATAAGGTAAAACAAAAACGTAACAGAACAAGCTCTCCATTTGCAGAATTAATGCTCCTTATGTATTTATCTTTTTTTTTTAGTAGCACCTGCTGTTGAATTGTTATCAATGTTATTTGGTTATTTTAAACTTGTGTTATTTTTCTTGAAAAATACACATCATGGTCATGTTCCCAATTCTTCTATACGTCATTCAAATTGTTATTCTAAAAAGATATGGTATAAATTGAAGATTTTTTTATGTAGGTGTATTTTCTTTCTGTTTTAGATTGTGGTACCAGGCAACACTCGTGATGTGATGCTGGAGCGCTTGACTCCTGACACTGCTTACTCGATAAACGTTATAGCTCTGTATGCGGATGGAGAAGGAAATCCAAGTCAAGCGCAGGGAAGAACATGTAAGAGGCAGTACTTGTTTTGTGAAATCTATGTCAAGACTGGTGTGTGAGGAATCTATAAAATTGGTTACAATCAAAAATAGTGTAAGCCATTCAGTGCAACTCAAAGGTCAAAATGTCTGAATTATGGCTGAAGCAGTTGTAGGCCTCCATTGAAGGGAGCTGTTGCTATATTGCGTGGCAGCTGGAGTACATGCATAATCACCAAACTCGTTTTCACTAGTGAAATAAGTCTAATTTGAATTTATATGTTTAAAAAAGAGCATAAAAATGTTCTTTAAAATGTGTTGAAAGACAAATATCAATTTCTCTTTCTGAAAACAAATAGCACATAAAGATGGCTAGAATTTGTTGTGAACAGAAAAAAAAGTACTTCCTGTTCTGTGTCGTGCTTAATAATTATACAGCAACCTTCTAAAAGTTAATTTGTTTTGCTGAAGAGGCCTAAACACTAAAACCTGTCTTACAACTTAGCTTGCAGAAATGAAGTGTAAAGGAACATCCTATGGCATTCATAGGCCAGCACTCTTTTGCTGTTTCTATGCTTTCTCTATTAAATCCCCATATACATCTAAAACTTGTAGATGTGTTAAGCTGTAGGTGTACTTATGCAGCATTCTGTATTTTTTTTCTTTAGTGCCTCGCAGTGGTCCAAGAAATGTGAGAGTGTTTGATGAGACCACAAACAGCCTTTCTGTACAATGGGACCATGCTGATGGGCCAGTCCAGCAGTACAGAATCATTTATTCACCCACTGTGGGAGATCCTATTGATGAATATGTAAGTTCTGTAATTCTTTAATACGCACCAAGATGTTTTTGGTTGATTGCTTAGGCTACAGAAAAATGAAGATACCCGTTTTACTTTGTAATGCACTTTGGGTGTTTTGTGGGTTCTTTGGTCATTGTTAATTCTGAGAAGCCATGTTTTGTAGAAAACATTTTTTTCCCACAAAATTGCAGAACATGTACAGTTTAATGAACCAAATTCTGTGTAAAATAATGTTAAAGATGTGAGTCAAATCATTAATCAGAAGATTCTGAGCAGAGCCTGTTTCCTGACATTTAGTTAAAAAATTGTGCTACAATGAATAGCCATCCATTACTTCATACTCCATTCATTATGCAGTCAGTGTGCTAACATACAGAATAAACATGTCTGCTTTTCATAGATTGAAGAGAGTTGCCAGAGCTTAATCAGAAAGCAATGGTAAATTTCATTCAGCATCTAACTTGTATTTGTAAGGTTCAGTATGAGTTGTGTTTGTGTTTAATTTCCTGTAGCTTAATGATAGCACAAGTTAATCTGATGTTTATAAAATTATCTGAGTGTTTAGAGCAAAGCCAAATTCAGATCCTATAGAGGGCAATGGTGGAATTTCTGCTGACTGCCACTAGCCAAAATGTAACATGTAGAGCACTATCTGAATGCTGTAACTGCTTATATATTATTGTACAGGGCATGCTGAAAATTCACAGGTTGAAAAATTCCTACTGGACCTGTTATTTAGGACACAACTAATTTTGAACACACATATCTTCTCTGCAGAAAACATTGGAAATTTCATAAAAATAGCAAGTCTGAAACAACTGAATTCTTTTATCAAGTAATAATGGAAAATGTTGACTGGGACATACTTTTGAGATATCTCAAGTTAATTTCTGTAGTTTCAATGCTTTATAGCCCTTTTATGAAGCAGAGTCACTTTTTGGATTATGCCTACCTGTTGATTAGAAGGAAGCAATAGTGCACATCTGCACCAAGAAGTTGAGAAGATTAAGGGTTGCATGACTAGGCAAGCTTTTTCATATCAAAATATTCAGAGCTTCTTTCTCAGAACAACGTGTTTGTGCTGAAGCAGTGATAGCCTGAGATGAGGATAATGAAGAGATAGAAAGGAAACTGACAAGTAGTGCGAATGGCTTTGTTTTCCCTCCTTGTTTTAGGAGCTTTATATTCTCTTTTTCTGTCTCCAAACACATCCTCGTGACTTTTTCCTTTCTATAAGGGAGCAGTACTGAAATACTGAAATCTGGGGGAGAAAATGCAGCATCTCAGTCTGACTGTAGAATCACAGAATCATTTAGGTTGGAAAAGATCTTCAAGATATAAGTCCAACATCAACCTAACCTGCTGAGTCCCATCACTAAACTATGTCCCTTTTGAGGGTAGGGACTGAAGAGTCAATTTGATTTATCTTTTTATGTAGGCTTTATAACAGTGCTTTATATTTTAAAATAATGAGTACTAAGAATTGTTCCTAGGCTATAACCCTTAAAATATCCTGAATGACGATCTACAGTGGACATAAAAAACTGTGTCAAAACAAATTTTTAGTTCTACTTATTGTTTTTGTTGATCGGTTACAGTACTGGGAGTTTGTTCACCTCTGTTTCTTTTATATGTTCTAGACCACAGTTCCTGGGATAAGGAATAATGTAATACTCCAACCACTGCAATCAGATACACCATATAAAATAACTGTTGTGGCTGTGTATGAAGATGGTGATGGTGGACAGCTGACTGGAAATGGAAGAACTGGTAATTTATTTTAATATTCATATAGTTTTTAAAGTCTAGGATATATATTCCTTGAGCAGTCCAACGTTGTTAAGGTCTCATTATGTTAATGATGTCTGTTGCATGGTTATTTCCCTACAGAGTCACAATATAAGTTTCTAGAGTTGAAAAAACATCCACTAGTCTAATTAATTATTGTGTTTTTCTTTCTTTTCAGTTGGCCTGCTTCCACCTCAAAATATGTATATAACTGATGAATGGTATACACGATTCAGAGTTTCCTGGGATCCTTCACCATCCCCCGTTCTTGGCTATAAAATTGTATATAAACCCATGGGTAAGAAAGCTTGTTAATTCTGAGTACAGCACTTTCAAAATAGTGAGTAGCTAATGCAAGATCAGAATAAAAGTCATATGTATCATGAAATATTTGTGCTAAAGGATTTATTTCTTTCCTTTTTTAACTCATTTGATGAAAGCTTGTCTTATTATCATTATTTTACAAGAAGAACTACCAAATACAGTGTTTCATACAGAGACTGAATTTTATTGACATTTAATACACAATCTAACCAGTAACTAGATAAAAGCTTGGTTTTCCTGTCTTTCATACTTTTTGTCCTCCTGAGGATATGAACTGGGGTATATGAAATGAGTATTGGACAGATATTTAGGTACTGAGATCCTTTTTAACCTTTGTTTTATATGACAATGAAACAATATACATATCTTTCTACAAATTAAACATGTGTATTGCACAATAGCTTGTAAACCATGCTTATGTTCTGTTTGCAACAGTCTAATATGTTAAAATTAGGTGATTTAAGAAATTAGTGTTTTGTTTTATAAAATAAGATTAACACTTAATGACACATTAAAGAAGGCAGTTAATTCTGTAGCTCAATCATGAATCTTTCTCTCTCTGTATTTTCTTGATAATTCCTTTCAATTAAAGGTTCAAATGATCCCATGGAGGTTTTTGTGGGAGAAGTGACTTCATACACCTTGCATAATCTGTCTCCCAGTACCACTTATGATGTGAATGTTTATGCCCAATATGACTCTGGAATGAGCATACCGTTGACAGATCAAGGCACTACATGTAAGTCAATAGAATTTTGTTGTAGTCATGTTAGGTACACATGCTGATCTGAGATAATGTTGATTAAGACAGTATTTTTAAGGCTGGGTGTTAGATGGTCTGAGTATCCTCTCATAGAGAATACTTGTCACCCATCCATGATGTAGTTTTTAGAAACATTAACCTTCAGAACAATAATGGAAATATAGTTTAAAGTAATGACTTGATGGTATAAAATTTTCTAGTCTGCTTCCTAAAATTGTATTTATCAATTTTATTTAGCAATTTTAATTTTAGTTGGGGTCAATCTATAATGCTATAGAATTTAACCATGCTAAGCAGGTCTAGGCTTTTTGCTACTCTGTCTTTTTCTCATGGGAATGTCCAGGCATTGAAACTTCACCTTTTCGGAAGGAGATGATTTTGCTGATGGCCTCCATTAAGAAGCTTCTTAAAATTTCTTCAGTTAAGATGACTCAATCATCCTGAATTTTGTTTACTCAGTACATGCTTTTCATACTGCCATATATATGAGTCAGTTTCCAATTTTTAGAAGTTTCTTATTTTGTAAAGAGCTCCACTTACTTCATGTGAAAATGGATAAAATAAGCTGTTACCCAACATGAGAAAGGTATCAGACTTTGGGCTTTTGTAAATAGCTAGGCTGGGATCTATGGGGCATAAGAAAAAATGAAGAGACTTGACTAGAACTGCTCTTTTCTTCTATAACTCTTTTAAAAAATCAGGTTCTGCTAATGTAAATTTAATTGTGATGTAGTTCTTTCAACATCTATTACGTACTGCTTTCCAGAGAGCAATTTTTCTCTTTCTCTGTTCACAGTATATTTAAATGTCACTGACCTAACAACTTACAAAGTGGGTTGGGATTCTTTCTGTATCCGATGGTCAGCTCACCGGTCAGCAACTTCTTACAGACTAAAGCTGAACCCAGCCGATGGTAAATGCATTTGATTTTTTGCATTTTATGGAAACATAACTGTCTTGTTTCAGTGACAGAACCACTTATTTGGTATGGTGGAAAGCCTCCACCAGAAGTCATGCTGCATTCGATTGAGCTTTAAAGATCTGAACCATCTGTGGTGGTGAAAAATTTGCAAAGAGGAAGTACTGCTTATTATAAAATTAACTTTCAGTAGTGGGAATTTGCTAGTTACCAGGCTTTTTTACATGCACACTGGAATGTAGTTACTCTCCTGTATGTGCCAGGCATCATAATCACTGAATAATCTTGGTCTAGAAAGGCTTTTTCAGGATAAGAATAAGATTGCTGTCCAGTCTATTCCATCCTCCTCTCAAGTATCTAATTTCTAAATTTATTTACACACATATTAAAGGGAAATACCGGATTCTAATTTTCTTTCAATTGGGCTTTGTTTTTACAGGATCCAGAGGACAGGAAATTACAGTCCGTGGATCAGAAACAAGCCATTGTTTTACTGGACTCTCACCAGACACAGAATACAATGCTACCATCTTTGTTCAGACCCCTAACCTTGAGGGACCTCCAGTCTCTCTGAGGGAGCATACAGGTAGGTAATAGACACTGTGAACTGTAAGTTTTGAGTATAGAACTTGTTTCAGTGGTAGAACTTGTCTTGTTTCTAAATGGCTTTCAATACCTCTTTTAAGTTACCTTTCCTCTTTCTGCCAGTGTAATGTTAATTGGAGTTTGAGAGAAAGAGAAATTCTTATGCTCTTCTTCAAAGCAAGTATTTCCTAGCACTTGGATGAAAAAGTGGGTCATCAGAGTGCAATGTTATTCAGCTCATGCAAAGCTTTTCCTCTGTCATAAATGAAATGATGCAGCTTTTTAACATCAACTATAATCTCATTAACTTTGTAGCACTAGAAAATTTTTCTTGGTAATTATGCATTGCTTGGGTTAGTGACAAAAGATTTGAATATTTCTGTGGTAGTGTAGTACATAATCTAGAGTTTTCCTTATATTAAATAATTTATATTGAGCCAGAATATGTTTGTTTTATTTCAGTTTTCAAACCTACAGAGGCACCAACTCCACCGCCTACACCTCCTCCACCTCCCACAATCCCTCCAGCTCGGGATGGTATGTTTACTTGTAGATTTATTCAGTATTTTTACATGGTTGCTTTACTGCCTCAGGGTTTTATTCTATTTTTTATAAGTTTAAATATATTTAAAACTAGCATGGTATTCCAGTGTCTGAAGATTGAGACCAATTTCCTAATTGCATACATTTGCTGATGAGCTTTACTGCAATCTGAAATTTCCTGGTTTAAAACAGCAAGATGCATACCTTTGGGGAAAAAAATATCAAGATATTCTGTAGCTCTGTAGCAAATCTGTGAGCCCACCCCTCAACAGACAATTTGATTTTTATGGTAGCTGCTCAGAAAAAATGTCATTTAAGACACTTGCATTTGATTCTTGAACTCTTCTTCACTTCTTGTACCTTCCTTTGAGAATTTTTAATGTTTTCATGCTGAGCATCAGCCTCATGCCAGGTTGACTGTGTGGTAGTAGAAGTTTGCTGAATATTTGTCATTTTTGAATATTAAATTTTTGAAATAATGCTCTTTATTTCACTGTGCTATGAATGGTATGTTTCAATTATTCTTTTTCTTGGTCTTTCAGTATGCAGAGGTGCCAAAGCAGACATAGTATTTCTGACTGATGCTTCCTGGAGTATTGGTGATGACAACTTCAATAAAGTAGTAAAATTTGTTTTTAATACAGTAGGAGCCTTCGACTTGATTAATCCTGCTGGAATACAGGTAGGTTTGTTTTTTCCATTGGGTAAATTTTAGAAGGAAACTGAAGCTGATGCTGGATTACTAAAGTTAAATTTGATTTTTCCTTTCTTACAGATTGCTGTCAGTTTTCTTTTGTATTTGATAGTTCAATGTGTGTATGGCTGTGCCTTCATTAATTACATTAATAACATTCAGTAATTATATTCAGTGATTATATTCAGTGATATATATACTATATGTACTTAAGGTAAGAGAGTACACCAACTTTTATATGTCCAAATTTGTTGACATTCTGTCACTAGGTACTTTTTGGTATCTCCAAAAAAAATGGATGGGATTTTGTAGAAAGTTTATACCTGCTTGGAAGCAGAGAGTACGTACTATATTAACTGCACCATAGTAAACATTTAATCATACTTATTTAAGATCATATCCCATTTTGTACACAAAGGAAATTGAAAGTGTTGTGTGTACATTGCTATGATGATATCCATGTATGTAAATATGTATGAGCGTACATAATCATACATATACGAAAAATATTTTTCAATTAATGTTTACCATAATGCACATTTCAATTGAGTGAGTTTGAACGTGGAGATATGTGACTGAACATTGTGATATATTCCCTTTCAGGTTTCATTTGTGCAGTACAGTGACGAAGCAAAATCTGAGTTTAAACTGAATACATTTGATGACAAGGCCCAAGCCCTGGGAGCTCTTCAAAATATTCAGTACAGAGGAGGAAACACACGGACAGGTAATTCTGAACAGTGATTATATTTCTTAAAGATAAATTGGTTTTGGAAACTGCCTCATTATCATAATATTTCATGGTTGAAGGATTAAGTTTTTATGCTTTTCTGTTTTGGTTGTGTGGCCGTCACTCTGTCGATGTAAAGTAAGGAATTTCTTCTCCTGCAGATAATATGACTGACTCATTCATTATGCACTTTGCAGGCAAAGCACTAACATTTATCAAAGAAAAGGTTTTGACTTGGGAGAGTGGCATGAGGCGAGGTGTTCCCAAGGTACTTGTTGTTGTCACAGATGGTCGATCACAGGATGAAGTGAGGAAAGCAGCAACAGTCATACAGCACTCTGGTAAGCAATTCACAGTACCTAGCTATTTCATTTCCTTAGTGTGTTAAGCAATACAATTTATAAGCAGTGCTTCAATTGTTTGTGAATTCTTTACTCATCATTTATGGACTCAGAAATGTATTGTGAGTGGTTGGATTCACTTAAAAGTATTTAAAGAATTTAGACTTTTTGGGCCAGACTTACTTTTTCTTTCTCTATACTTCCCTCTGTGGAAGCATATGGCTTCCCAGGGCTTTCAAGGAATACCTTATGCATATTGTTTCACAGAACTGACTTTTGGTTACTTCTCCTTGCTGTGTGGACCCCTGGCATCGTTGTGAAGTGCGCTCCATTCCGGTGCCTTTGATGTGCTGGGCCTGACTTTTTGACTTTTTTCATGTTTTATTTGGCATAGACTACAGGAGCTCCACTGAAAGGAGGTGCTCTTGCTGGAGCTGGGTCTGAACTGACTTCTCCATTGTCTTTTGAGCTGAGAAACATTGCACTCCCTCTTTAGATTGCTGAGTGTGACTTATGTGTGTACTAAGCATTTATTCCTTTCCCTGCTCTCAGTAGCCTTTCCTGAGATTTCCCCAGCAGTCTTGCATTTCATTGCATGAACCACCTGGAGAGCAGTTTCCTTAGTAAGGAGATGTACTTCCTTATACTGGAAGCCTATTTTTGGCAGTATATTACTGGCTTGTAAACCACAAGTGGTCATCTTGACTGCCTCTGTGATCTGAAAGAATCAGCTCTGTCTAGATGACTTCTAAAGATGTTTGGCTAACCCATTCATAAAAATCTCTATAGCCTGTCTGGATAATCTGCTTCAGTGCTTATCTACCCTAATAGTTGAAAAGCTTTTCCTCACATCTCACCTAAGTGTTTCTTCAGGCTAATGAAGCTGTTGTCTTCTTTTCATTTACCTAGTTAACCAGGAAAGCAATTGATAACTGTCCACTGTGACAGGCCTTCATATTTGAAGCTTGTTGTCATTTCCTCTTTCTGTCTTCTCTTTTCTAGACTAAACAAACCAATTTCCTTCAACCTCCTGTCGATGATGTTTTCCAAACCTCTTATCATTTTCCCTAGCTACTCACTTCTTTGCATCTTAAATGTTGTACTCAAAGCTGGACAGAATATTTCAACCAAAATTTCAATAGTATTGACTAGAGAGAATAATTATCTCCCATTTCCTTTTGAAAAATTCAAAATGTAAATAAAGTTGGGTTTATCACGTACAACAAATGTGAATTCTGCCTTGAACCTCCTGCCAACATTTCCATTATCTGTGCAGGTCCTCGTCAATGAAATTTTTGGGGAGAGGTTTTTCTATTTAGTGCTGAATTGTGTAGTGGCATTTTTCCCCCTGCTTTCTGGTATAGCAAAAGAGGTCAAATTATCATATGGAGGATTAGGTGGGAAAAGGAAAGGAAGAAATGAGTCAGAAGATGAATTCTGTAAATGCTCTAAGATAATAGAAATCAAAACCTTGATATGGAAGGCAAGGAGATACTACTTTAAGGACTTGAAGAGGAAAATCACCCTGGCTTTTGTTACAGATTATGGGGAGATTATGCTTTTACACCTAGTGATAAGATTAAATTCTAGGGACAGGGTTCTTCTCATTTTATTTAAGCCATCTAACAATTAAATATCTAGGCTAAGGTGATCGTGTGGAGTCCTTTTATAGTTATTGAAGAGAGCAACAGATAGGCATCTACAGAACACAATTTCTCCTGTCCTGAAATTCATGTTTTAGGGAGGTGAACTGAATTGTATTCTGAATCTGTCCCTGTTTGTGCGTTGATTATAGAGTAAGCTTAGTTAACTAGCTTAGACTTGTTTATAACTTGGAAAGTAAAAATTGGTGAGATGATCCAATCCTGAGGTGGCAAGAGATAGAGTATTGGATAACTAATTTAGATAACTGATACTGTGCAGAGATATTGGACACAGAACAGGTTTACCACAGATGTGGTAGAGTTGAGAGGATCATACATTTTTTATGAAAGAGACTATGTAGCCAAGGCTGTGTAGCTTAAATAATGCCAAACAGCAGTAAGCGGTGGAAGAAGGAGAAAATTTTGAAAGAAAGATGCAAAAAATAGTTTAATCCCTCTTGAGCTTTGATAGGTGAAAGACTATCCAGAATGTGTGCCCATAATGAAGACCAGATACAAGACTAGATAGAGCTTGACAAATCAATGATAGAGATGGTTTGTGAAATATTGACTTGAAAAATGGTTGTGTACATTTTACTACATTTCAGGTAACAAATGTTATTTTTATAGGCTTCAGCATCTTTGTGGTTGGTGTGGCTGATGTGGATTACAATGAGCTGGCCAAGATTGCCAGCAAGCCCAGTGAGCGTCATGTGTTTATTGTTGATGATTTTGATGCATTCGAAAAAATTCAAGATAACCTTGTCACCTTTGTGTGTGAGACTGCTACCTCAAGTGAGTAGAAAACACCATTTTTCTTTTTCCCAAACTGATACATTTGCCTATATACTGCTAAAGTTGTCATACCATTTACAGCACTTCAAAAAAATGAATAAAAATTAGACTTCATAATAACTGCACATGGTTTGATCAAGTTTTTTTGTTGTTAATTTTGAAGTAGCTATTATGATTGATATAATCTTGTCTCACATTCCAAAAGTACAGGTATAACAAAATGAGAGCAACAGTCAGTGAAAACTCTTGCTCTTTAAAAGGAAGTAGAATGATGCCTAATGTGAATGGGGGGACATAACAGGTCTCTTTACCCCTGGTCCAGACTGCTACAGGGCTGCAGGTGAAGTGTGTGATGCTGTTTCAAAATGATCTAAATTAGATTTCAGTTGTTTACTCAAGAACAATCTTTCTATGGCAAAAATGAAAAATTCTCAGGCCTGTCATGTGCAACTGTGTACTCCCTAACTATTTCATCCACTGGCTCCTGAGGAGCCATATAAATCTGCAGTTTTTCCTTGTGAATTTGACAGCAAATATGCTGCCTGACTCATGCCTTAAATATTTATGGAAAGATCGAGTCATTATACCCCTTTCCTCTTATGAATTAGAATCAAAATATTTTGGGGGCTTATTTGTTATCACATACAATTTGTCATGATAGAAATATCCAACTAAAAGTAGAGAGTAAAGTTTTTAGCGATCCATCTAATGCAGAACAGAACCCAGCATGACAAATGTAGCAAAAGTTGGCTGATAATTAATATTAGCACAGATTTCTTAGTAACAAAACTTACTAAGTATGTACATCTTCATATCCTGGTAGATTTCACATTTTTGAACTTAAATGTTGTTTCT
Source organism: Anser cygnoides (assembly GCF_040182565.1). Taxonomy (NCBI): domain Eukaryota; kingdom Metazoa; phylum Chordata; class Aves; order Anseriformes; family Anatidae; genus Anser; species Anser cygnoides. The sequence goes on from NC_089875.1 coordinate 89,421,686, forward strand.
TCTCTTTTAGCGTGTCCACTTATTTACTTGGAAGGATACACTTCACCTGGTAAGAAACTATCTATAATATTTTGCATAGGTTCAGTTGTGTCCTTTACAACTCTACATTTATTTTTTTTATTGTTTTCCTTTCCTGATTCAAAGGTTTCAAGATGTTGGAATCATATAATCTAACAGAGAAGCATTTTGCTTCTGTACAAGGTGTATCACTGGAATCAGGCTCTTTCCCAAGCTATGTAGCATATAGACTCCACAAAAATGCTTTTGTCAGCCAGCCAATACGGTAAGTAAACCTGGAAGACTCACATTTAGAGCAAACAGGTGGGGAAGAGTTAATGGAGTTTATAGCTGATGGCATTAGTATCTTATGGAAGATACATTCATTTGATATTCTTTTTACTGAACTCCAGGAAATATACTCCAAAGAGCATCTACCATTGTTCTCATTAAATGCTAATCTGTTTCTTCCTTTGTGATCTGTTCACTATTAATCCAGCTGCTTATTGTTCTTTTATTTGAGACTATGCTTCTTAACCATTCACCTTGCTTATAATATACAATCTGGCCTTAGGCAGATGAACAACAGCCTCCTTACTACAAAGACCTCTATACTGACAGAGGGAAATGGTTTTGATGTGGAAGTATATGCACTACTGTTTACAGGGGTATCATTTATACTGCGGTATGCAGCACGTTGATGCCATTGACTTAGGTTATTTTCTCCAGTAGCTAAATTGTTGTATTTGACTAATGGAGTGGAGCTTTAAACAGCCTGTGGTCTTGGATCTTTTTTATGGAGAGGTAATACATGATTATTCTTTCCTACTGTCACAAACATAAAAAAAGACAGCAATTAGTTTTACTAGAAGGAATCTAATGCTTAGAGTAAGTTTTAGAAAAGTCCTCCTGAGACAGAGCAGATGCCTAAAGATAGACCACTACTCCTATTTAATTTAAGGAAAGTTGTTTTTGTAAAAGCCTTTGAAATCTGGCTTCCTGTCAGGTTGCATGTACAGGCACTGAGGTGTATGAAGAAATAATTTCTCTTTGCTGGCCTTCACAACATCAGAAGTGGAGAATTTAAAGACGTTTTGAATTCACTGATATGCCCTTATAGTTATGTGAGTGACAGATCCCTGATGACCTGGATTTTTACAATCTAGGGAAGTACAGATAATCCTAGTCAGTAGGATCTTGTTTTGCAATTCTGTTACATTAAGATAAATCTTGCATTTAGCAGGATAAATAGGATGATAAGAAGATAATAAAAAGGCAGACTTTTTGCTTATTTCAGGTTTTTTAGAATATTGTGATTCAGTCTATTGTATGTCTGTTGTAGGAGTAGACTTGCCAGAGTATTCTGGGCACTTAGTTTTAATAAGATACCAGAATATAAAACTCACTTTAGACTGAGTCAGCAAGGCAATAAAAGCATCCTGATTGTGGTGGCATAGTTGTTTTGTATCTGAGATAATTTGCTAACAGTTATAAGTACTGTTGCTATATCTACTTTATTATTTTCTTTCTTGCACTGTGTTATGTGTTATTGACTTATATGACTATAAATGGAAAGTGTCCCTAATGGTGTGGGTACATAATCTTTGCCAAAAAAACAGAAGAGCTTTTCTATTTATTTCCAGGTTTCTCTGTTAATGCTCATGAGGTCAAATCCCTCTCTAATTCCAGTATATTGGCTAAGGAGAAGCATAAGCTACCGCCCTTCTTACAGCTAACTTCCTGCATTCCCTACCTTTCCTTCAGAAAATTCCAGAGGCCATTTGATGCATATTTTTATTTATCTCCAGCTTTCTGTCTTTTTAATGTCTTACAGTCTGAATATCAGAAATCCAAACCTCAGCAGCCACTGGCGAATGAGGCAGACCCCAAATACATCACCCACTGCAGGGAATACATTAAATATCTCCCTCATAACATCTGTTCCTGAAGGCCAGTGATAGTTAAAGCAGTATTTTCTATTGCTTGTCTAAAATGAGCCAAGTGAAAGAATATTAATACTACAGTCCTTTTTTATAAACTTATCTTCAAGGAATTCAAAATATGTGTAGTTTACGCAGAATCTTACCACAAGAATAAATGTCCAAGAGTTCTTGGTCGCATTCTGGCTGCCCCCATAATTATGCCTGGACCAACTGAAGACAGGCTGTGAGTTCATTTTAACAAAGCACAAAGTAATTTTTATCACATAGTTCTTTTCTGTGGAGAGAATAGTTAAAATACTTAGTTCTGTTAAACACTGTTATTTTCCCATTACTCTTCTTTCTTTGAAAAAAGGACAAATGATGAAGACCTTATTTTCCTTGTGTTTCCATGTGAAAAAATGTCCTCATATTGTCTTAACAGGGAGATTCACCCAGAGGGATTGCCACAGTCGTACACTATCATTATGTTATTCCGTCTTCTGCCGGAATCCCCCAACGAGCCTTTTGCAATTTGGCAGATTACAGACAGAGATTACAAACCACAAGTTGGAGTTGTGCTTGATCGTAAGGATGATTATGCTTACTGAACAGAGAATTTATACATTACATTACTTTGAATGTATTCTTCCAAAATCTTTCCAAAACCATATATAATCTTTTACATAGTAAAAGGATTATATTTACATAGTAAAAAGATTAATCTTTTACATAGTAAAAGGATTATATATTTTCAGTTATATGTATTTTTTTTTTTTTACTTTGCACATCAATTAATTTTTCAACTAAGAGTAATTCAACTAAGATATATTTTAACTTTGTTATTACCTCTCAAACCAAAAGAATGTGCATCTACATAGTTATGGGTCAGTGAAAACATCTATAGTCTATGTTTACCCAATGGAGAGATGCACTACATTTTATCTGTGAGTATATCTTAGGATGGTGATTTCAGCTGTACGTCTAAAATGAAATGTATTATTTTAATTTCTTGCAGCTGCCAGCAAAGTGTTGTCATTCTTTAACAAGGATACAAGGGGAGAGGTTCAAACTGTAACTTTTGATAATGATGAAGTCAAGAAAATCTTTTATGGAAGCTTCCATAAGGTAAAGGATTGAAGTTATGAATGTTGCTTTCTGAGGTGCAGATCTTTGAAATAGAAGACAAGCAAGCAGAAGCTGTCAGTTATATCCAGTTTTTCTATAATGCTGTAGGTGACACAAGGGTTTATAGATTGCATGATGCAAGATCTCTAAAGTTGTAGTTATTCATTTATTGAATTAAAAGCCTACTTCGAACCAGTGTAAAAGATGAATTTGCCAAGATTGTGTAAGTGGAGAGATATATCTGAAAAAACCATCATAGTCTGCCTGGCACATGAAAGAAAAGGAGTAAAAGATAAACTAGAAATAAGGAAAAGAAAGCTTTGATGAGAAGTTTTTTGGGGAAGGAGAGTGTAATGATTTGGAACCATTGAGGGAAGAAGAAGATATAGCCATGGAAAGTTAGTAGTTACTGGCTTATAGAAGAAGGCAAGGAGACAGCTTAGGGATGTGAATAGAATATTGAATGAGATTTGTATGTTTAACAAACGTAAAACATGTATACTTATATATTTTCTATGTATGCATGTGTATTGGTATATTTTTGGCTTTAGGTTCACTAGACCTAAAATATTCCAAATTATTCTATAAGTACTTTAACCGAGGGAGCAACAATAAAGAGAGAGAGCACATAATAAATAATATAATGTATTTGCAATTTAGAATGGAACTCATGTTTCTGAATTGCCAAAAAGGCTAGTGAAATCTGCATTTGCCTACAATTGTGAAAATTTTGTGCTTGCTTTTAAAGTTTTGTGTACCAAATTATGAAAACTTGATCCTGACAGACTTGCTTACCTCTAGGCATTGAAAAGGCTATACGTACATCTAAAACCACACGTTTAAAAACGTTTTCCTGCTGTTAAACATATATGTTTAAGGCAAGAAAGTGAGCTGCGATTGCAACATTTTCAGTGACTGAAATGTACATTCTGATGTTATCTATCTCTGTTTAGCTTAGCTTTCCTCTGATGACTAAATATGGCTGCAGTATAACATTTGTTTTCTTTATGATACCCTCTCCGGCGTGACTAGTCACTACCAGCATTCCTTTGAGGATACTGATAAGGGGTTGCCTCTGTTGACTTGCTGATACTGGAGGCTACGTTGTGAACCAAGCTTTGCTACAGCTGAGTGCAGGAAGAGCTAGCTGGTGCCAGCATTCTCATGTGTTGGGACTTGATCTGTTTGAAACACAGATGACTAAAAAAGTCAGACAGTGCTATAAAAGCTATTGTTTTTTTCAGAATTTGACAGTGGGTAATTACCCAAACTGTTTGTGTATCATGTCCAATTTTTCATGTATTTATAATTTACTTAATGGCCAATTATTTTTCTATATATAAAGAAATGTTTGTTTCATTAGCTTTGTTACTGCAATTTATGAGTAGGCTTGGATCACACTTTCATTAGGCAACCTTTGTGCTGTCCTTGGCATTTGGCTCTTTTCCAATGAGTAGTGAGAAAAACTGTCAGTATAGGCTAGGACAGATACTGTTTTCGTTTAAAAGTTGAGCCATCTTACCACCAAGAAGTACTGTTGAAACCTAGAATAGTATTTAGCATTTCTCATTCTAAATATCAGTGTGAGAGTTGAGAGTTCACTTCTTTAGGTAAGGGCTATGAAGGTCTCTACATGCTGTACTACCAGCAGTCAGTTTTAAGTGCCAGCTGCTAATTTCATTGACATTCAGAGTCATATTTTTTTCTTGCAGTTTCTCTAAGTGTGATAGAGCTGAGGAGGATTCTCTGATAGCACTTACACTGAAGTTCTGCTTATAAATCAGAGCAAATAGGGAACAACCTGCAACCTCAGCAATACTGGCAATCATCTGTAACTGTTTACTACACTTGTTGGTGAAAACCAATTACAGAGAAAATAAAAATCCAGAATTTTGCATTATTTTAATTGCTATATACCCTCACACATATGAGCAGAAAATAATCCTAAGGTGCTGAACAATGTTCGGGAGTAGCAGCTGTTTGCAAATCTTGTTAAAGCTCTGAAACTATGAATTCTGTCTTATAAGACTGTTTCTTAAGCAGAAATGAACTGTATATCTGTTACTTAATGTGGGGTGCTGATCCCCCTCCTTCTTTTTCCAGAAATGAATAAAAAGTTCATATTTTGATAGTATTTGAAGTAACTGGAGTAGCCTTGATTTAAATAGCTGTATTCAGGATTTCACGATGTAACTGAGAAGACTTCTCTGGACTTTCTCCAGGATGATTACTGAGATTGCTATATGAGTCATGTTGTTAATGATAGTATCATGGGACTCCCCAGCTCATGTGCTGGGAAAGCCTTATGTATCAACCATGTTGATTAGCTCCTAACAAAGGATAGCAGTAGTTTCAGCTGGATGAGGGAAGGAAAGTAAGATTAACACATTTCAGAAGGTACTTTTGCAATTTCTCCTACCATCTAGTTTCAAAGAAATGACAAGTCTTAAAAGTACGAGAAGATGTTTTCCAAAATGTCAAACATTTTTGTGGTTTTCATTAGATGACTTACTGGCTCATTCAGTGAAGCACAGTTAACTACACCTAACTGTGCAGGGAAATTTACTTTGGCATACTTGAATGCTCTGTGTAGCATAGTTATGGTGAAAGCTGTTGAATCTGGCAAGTCCCATAGGAAAAATCGTTACTGCATGAGGCAGTCATTAAACTTATAACTGGATGTTTTGGAGAGACAGACTTCTTCTACTTGCTTATTCTTACCATGCTAGACTTCTTTTTTGATTGGAGTTTTGCAGTAGTTAGCCACAGGAAATTTGATAATGGGTTTATGTCTTTCTTCTGGTGTACATATGGGATAGTACTTTGCTTAACTTATTGATGTGGTTCATTTAGCAGTAGATCAGAACACCATCAAACTTGATCTTAGGCTCTGCAGAGGAATAGATTAAAGTGTGTTTTCTTTCTTAAAACCTCAGTGCCTTCTGGCACTGTAAGTGGTCAGAAGTGATGAACTTTATGTTAGTGTGTTAGAAATCAAGGAGAGTGTTTCTAATATTTTGTTGAAAATAAAATCGAATGGGACTGAATACAGAGATGTTTTATTTACTGTCAATGCTAGATTTTTATTAGATTTGTGTCTGGGACATGAAATTCAGGCTGGAATTCAAAACTGGCATTAAATCAGCAGCAAACTGTCTGAGTCAATAACTTGGGGGAGCTCTACTTAGTTTTGACTGCTTAAGTCGCTGCTTCTTTGGACGGATAGATAATGTTCAGATAGTGATTACTGTCTGATCATTTTCAAACTGTTGGTCCAATTCAGCAATATGTTGTAGGTTCACCCAAGTTTTGTGTGCAAATGAAAATGCAGTAAAATGTATTCACTATGCAGAAGTAATTTGCATTATTTAATTTGTAACAAATAGTTAATGTTCCAGTATAACGACTTGCACATTAAGTACCTTTCAGAATTAGTAAATTGCATTTGTGGTGAGGTTAAACAGTTGGATGCAGTCATTAATCTGTAAAATTTAATTATATGATCAAATGACTGAGTAAATGATGTATAAGTGATAATGAATTTAAAGTTTAGGCATGGTGCTTATTTCATTTTGTGGAAAGTTTGGTTTTTAGTACCAAAATATACTTTGGACACACACAGTTGTCTTTCCACTGTTTTTTAACTGGTCAGTGAAAAACATTGGGAATGTTAATTAAAAAAGCACTCGTATGCACAGTGCTGAGGATTAAACTGTGACACCAACTGAATTTCAAATGACAAAAAAATAAGGTAGTTTCAAAAGTCTTAATTCCAACTATATAGAGCATAAGTACATAATGTTTAGAGAGTTTTAGATAAGCTATGCTGATGCCTTGGAGACAACTACACATGGGAAAATATTTAGTATGGAAAAAAGAACAAATTCTCAGGAGATTGTTCAAGCCCTTGTTGACTCAAGACATTTAAGGGAATCTCTGTTTCCAATTTAAGCCAATTTTTTCAAGTAGTCATCAAATAGCAATATGTTTCTGAAAGGTTATATATGGTGATAACAGAAGCTTTAAAACATAAATACATACTTCAAGGATTTTTTTTCTTTTACTGCTTGTCCTAAGATGTTGATGTTTAAATAATTACATAGATGTTACAATATTGTATATAAAATATATGCAGTATGTAAGGTACATAAAACCACCGAAAACGTTTCTGTTGCCTTAAATGTTCTTCCATCAACTGCATATTAGATTCACTGAAATGTCAGACCTTTGTTTCTTTACTGGAGATTTCTGAAGGTCCTGTGTTTTCATAGATATGTAGGAAATTCACTTGCATAACTTTGATTAACGTAATGGTAGTGGTCTCATTAATTCCTTTGCCTGCTTTGAATAAGCAATAGATTGTCCTTTTGTTTTAGTCATATATGGTCTGGTATTTAATCCTGTGCAGTCACTGCAGGATAAATCACCATATTTACTGTAAATTTTGAGAATGCTAACCTTGGCTTCAATTTCTCTTGTTCTTCTGTTTAAGGTTTACTCTGTTTTCTGAAAACGATTCATTCTGTTCTTGTAAACTTACTTTCCTCCCTTTGTTATAGCCATTCTTTCTTTTCTCCCTCCTTATTTCCAATAAAGAATCTCTTCTTTGCCATTTCAACTTATTTTGGCATAGATTTTTGTATCCAGATTTCTCTCATGGAAATACTCCCGTGCACCTTCCATTATTTTGTCTTTTTCTGCTCTCTTTCTCAGTCTCAATGTAACTAATGCCTGTGGTTGAGTCATCAGACAGGGAAATTGAACCCTGGATCTTTGGATCTGAAATGATCTACTCTCTGAACTACAGACAGAGTTTATTAGCCAGTGGGCAGTCACAGACTTATAAACCTCTTGTGTGGTCCCAGTCATCAGAAGAGGACAAAAAAGAGCTTATATTCACTTTCTCTTTCAAGTTCTTTTTAATTTTGACTTTTATGACATCTTAAGGCAGTTTTTAAGCAAGCTTTTTTTTTTTTTTTAATAGATCATTGCAGTTCAACAATTTTATTAAGTAGTACCTATTAGCTGTACCTGTGTATTCATCTAAATGACCTTCAACATATTGTAAAGAAGTTACTAATGGTGTAAGCTTCCTTAAGTTAGATTTTTTCCCTCACTTGAAAGTAAATCAAGATTACTAGGAAGAAAATTGGAAACAGTATTACCTAAACAGGGAAATACTGTTTAAGTATTAACTATGCTTTTTCTCACACTAAACTTTTTTTCAGGTCCATATTGTTGTAACTTCATCAAGTGTTAAGATTTACATTGACTGCAGTGAAATACTGGAAAAACCAATTAAGGAGGCTGGGAACATCACAACTGATGGCTATGAAATACTTGGAAAACTTATGAAAGGTGACCGGAGATCAGCGACAGTAAGCAATAAATATTAATCCATTCATTAATGCAAATCCTTAACCCTTAACTGCACCCAGAGCTCTCAAGAGTCTGTATTGCAAAACCCAATGTACTTAACTGGGAAGTGTGGTCTTGATAGCTTTTTATTCTAGCAGAACTGCTAGAACAGAAATCTAATAGCTGAAAGCTGTAGTCAAGTAAATACAAAATAAGAGGAGAAATGTTTTTCTTTTAAAGAAAGAGAGAGCAGTTAGTCATTGCAACTATTGCTGTGGATTCTCCATTGCTGGAAATCTTTACATGAAGATTTTTTTTTTTTTTTCTCCTGAAAGGCATTCTGTAATGAACTGGTTTTAATTCCTGTGGTCTGTCTTGTGACAGAGTAATCCTCTCTGGCTTTATGATCTATAAACCTATAAGGAAAAAGTAGCTGCTGATGTGAAGAGCATGTCAATTATCTTGATGGATTCACTATACTTAGTGCATATTTAGTGCTATTACCTAGGCTTTGTATTAGATTTAAGTTTGCAGTCCAGTCCCTGTGTGCAAACCCTAACATCTGAAGAAGATTCTTGGTGCTCACCACTAAATGTGTGGTTGTATATATCAAATTACATAATCATAGCTCTTGGGGTGAAAAAAAAGAGAGGAAACTGCTTTTATCATATCTAATGTCCCTGCTTAAGCCTTTCTGCAGAACTTGTTCCCCACTGATGTCAGTGGAAAGTTCCATACATGAATGTAAATTAATGTATGACCCAAGTACTGCAGTCCTTAGAGCTGGTCCAAAAGTTCTTCAGCCAGATGTTATGCTGAACTGCACAGGCACTCAACCGATGTAGGAGTTCATCAGTATCACTCATTAAGTGTTGTAAAATTTTTCTTTAGTCACTTTATTTGTTTACCTTATGCCCCAGAACAGGAGGAGGCATCAGAGCTTGATGTTGCTTGCAGCCTTAAGTAGGCCTATTTTTTTTTATATATTTTTTTAGTGTTTTTAAATATTTTTTCTGTCATTGTCAAAGAAAAAAAAAAGAAGTGAAAATGTGAATGGTGTTAACTACATTAAAAAAAATTGTTTTAGGCATAATTTTATTGCTAATGCCAGTAGATTTTATAAATAACATGTCTTGTATCTTTCAAGAGTTCTCCTTTCTTTTACAGTTAGAAATCCAGAATTTTGACATTGTATGCAGTCCAGTTTGGACTAGCAGAGACAGATGTTGTGATCTTCCTTCTATGGTAAGTATAAATGAACCAGAGGCTGTTCAGAAAATCATTACTAATAGCAAATGTAACAATATCAATTTTACCTTGATATTATGCCTCGTACTGACAACACATTTAAATCACAGTTGTCAGAGGAGCCAGTGAACAATGCTACATTTCAGAGTTTTGTGTCTGAGGGAGAAAGGTTGCAATATGCTAGACTGAGTACCTTATGAATGGTGGAAAACTATCAGTTATCTGTTGTATTTCAGTAATATTTAAGATCCAAGTTATCATGAAATGAATAGCTACATTATATTTTATTTAATCTATGGTTAGATTGGCAGTCAAAAAGTAACTTATTTATTCTTCGTCAGTGCAAGCGGATTGTCTAATGGATATGAATATTAGAACAACAGATATGCTGCATTAATTTGTTTTTTCCTGTGCCTCTGTCGCTTGTGCGTTATATTGTTTGCAGAGAGAGTAATTTCCTAAAAACATGAAAAGTCCTGCAGAAATATTTGGAAAGCACTGTTTCACTGTGAGTTCTACTGTACTTGAAAACAGGATAATAGAGAATCTTCTTGTTGTAGAAAAAAAAAAAAGTGTGCTGCCAACAACTACTTTTCTTTAAAAGGACACTAATAGTTGTGACTGAATTTTCAGAGAGATGAAGCAAAATGCCCAGCTCTTCCAAATGCTTGTACCTGTACTCAAGACAGCGTGGGACCTCCAGGACCCCCAGGACCAGCTGTAAGGAACTATTTGCAGTAGAGATTTTTTGATTTTAAACTTTATGGAACTAGTTTCATGTTGATCAAATTGGAAAAAGGTAATTTTGGTTTGTGCAGACATCAAGCTAATTTTCTTCAGCATGTCACGGGGGAATTCTGACAGTCATGTTCTGATGTTCCTTGAGTAAGTGGAAACCTCCATGAAGCTGATTTGTGGTTTTGTGAAATAAATGTCAGTCAGAGAGATAGTTGGCAATCAACGGGTTCATAACATTGTATTAATCTGTTCTCCTTTTGTCTTAGTTTAAAACACAATTGGGCAGCTCCTGTCACTTGTACTTGTCTATATAATAATCTTTTCTCCCCTATTCACAGTTTAGTCACTATGAATAGCTCGTCATTGCTTGATATGCTGAAAGAATCTGGCTCAGTCTCAGCTGTTTTGTGTTCTGTGTACAAGATGTTTTAGAGGAATATGCAAATACTTTTCCTAAATGCAACGTCAGGATTTCATTCCAAGGAAAGATTATTTATCAGGGAAAGAAATTGACTTTATTTTATTTTATTTTATTTATTTTATTTTATTTATTTTATTTTATTTTGTCTTGTCTTGTCTTATTTTTATTCATTTCATTTCAATTCACTTTTAATGTGGAGAGATCGTTATCTCTACAATGGATACACTCCTACCAATTTGCTTTAAATATAAATGAGTTATGTTCAGCCTAGAAGTTCTTCTACTCTGTAGCTACCACCAAATGCTATATGAGGAATCTGAAGCCTGTTTAAGTTGCCTGGCAGTCTATTAGAGAGGACTTTGAGAATTACTCTGTCTCAAAAGACTGAATATAAATTAAAGAAGTTTATATCTGCAAAGACAAAAATGACAATAATTTTTAATGGGCTGAATTGGCAAGGCTGAAACTTATGTGGTTTACCTGAGTTTCTGATGCATCTTTTATTCTAATACTCTTTAGCATTGTCGTCTGCATACTTCAAATCTCTGAAATTTCACATAATTTGATAGAGGATTATTAACTCACCAGTGTGATGTACCCTTGCTTTCTCTGAAGTATGAAATACATTTTCTTTCCAAATGTTCAATTTAGGGTGGTCCAGGTGCTAAAGGTCCCAGAGGCGAAAGAGGTTTGACTGGATCATCTGTAAGTATCTTTCTGGAATGCATCAGTATTGTGACATGCTTAGCTGTACAAACATTTGCATGCTTATTCCATGCCGAGCTAAGAATGGAGATTAAAAGTTGAATTGGTAATACTATTTACATTCAGTCTAGCTATTTAAGACTGTATATGAATAGCCTAAGTATATATGCCTCAAAGGCATTGACTTCACATCAGAAGACTAGATCATATGCATCGTGATGGTACTATGCACTCTGCAGCATTGCTGTCCTTCCTTCATTATGTACAGAGGGGACAGCTACACTTCCAATTTACACTGCCAAAAAGCATGTGTTGGCCTGGGACTACCAACCTGAATCAGAAAATTGTTTCTGAAAAGATATGCTACTCAAAAAACTGGTTCCACAGAGTAGCCTTTTCTGAAGTATCAGTGTGTCTTCAGGCTGCTGACTTACTCCAAGTGCCTAACCCAAAGGACTTTGCAGTTACAGATCTCAGAAAAACCTGCCATTTAGAATCTTGTTTTAATTTTCTTCTTTAAGGGGCCACCTGGTCCTCGTGGTGAGACAGGTCCACCTGGCCCTCAAGGTCCACCAGGTCCACAAGGTCCCAATGGGCTGTCAATCCCAGGAGAACCGGTGAGTGGCAATTTTGAGCGTGGGTAGCACTGAGTGTAGAGTCAGAGCTGTCCACAGCGTCGGTGGTATAGTGAAGAGTGTGGCGGCTTTGCCCTAATGTTCATTTTTCCCTGCAGTGCAATAGAGTTGTCCTTGTATGAAACAAGTCTCTTCCAATACAATAGCATCTTCTGTCCTGAATGCTGCAATTACTTAGGAGATGCCTTTGAAGGGATGGGATCTGATCACTGTGATGTACATTGTGCTACACCATTTTTTCTCCTACAGCTTTTCTGTGTAGTTTCTGTACCTTAAAGTTCTAGGACTCAAAAAATCAAACTGTAGTGTAGGAAAATTATGTGTGCAGTTCTGTTCTGAAGCCTTTCTTACATACTTACATGTCCAACTTCTATTTTCTGTGTTTAAATCAGTAGCTGGAAGTTCAGAGAGGCAGTGGACGCCTAGTTCTAGACATACTAAATAGCCCTTAGTAATATATGTGGAATGCAAGCAGGTTGTGAAAGGCAATACAGTGCTTATTTATATGCTCCCACACCTTGTGTCCTGGAAGTGTGCAATGCCCTTTAGACCATGGATTAGAGAAAAGCTGTCCTACTTTAAAAAGACCCAGCTTTTACCTTCTTTTGGGAGGGCAGGCAGCTCCATTCACCAGATGAGAAAGATAAGGGAGGAGAAAACATGTTACCTTTCCCTGCTTTCCTGCTTGTGAAGACAATAATATTACAGTCTCTCTTACTGAACACTGTTACACTTCCTCATCAAAATTTGTGCTCCTTCCTGCTTGCCTGTGTTTCTAACGTAATATCAACCAGTTGTCCTGCATTTTCAAATGTTTGTGAGATGATGAATATTACTTCAATTGAGAGGTATATGTATCTTGTTTTTTCCCATAATACATAGTTGTCTTATAGATTTGTTAATTTAGGTTTCTTGCAGTAATTATTCTGTGTCCACTTACACAGATTAATTATTTTGCTACTCAGTTCTGTAATACAGAATGTCTAACGATCATTTATGAATATTATAGGGTCGTCAAGGAATGAAAGGTGATGCTGGCCAACCTGGACTACCAGGCCGATCAGTAAGTTGTTTCTTAGAAAACATACTGCCATTTTACACTATTCCTGATGCAGGTCGGCTGCTGGACAGCTGTCTTTAATATCACTAGGAGTTATAGAATCTTTTCATATCTTCCTAAGCAATAGTTTTGGAAACATGATTATCTTATACTTAAGAATTTGAAATGTAGAAATAAACCATTCAAAACAGAGCAAGATTAAAAGAACAGCTGTACTGAGTCAAACCAAATATCTATCTTGCCAATTGTGAATGCATAGGGAATGCACTGGATTAGGACAATTACACTTATTTACCCAGGAAGGTCTTTCAACTTTTGTAGTTAAGTGTCTTCTGAAATTACAGGTTGCAAAACCTTTCTGAACCCTTCTTCAGTAAAGTTGTCTGATTGCCTTCTACTTTTGGAGGTCAAATTATCTTTGGACAGTGAGTTCTACAACTAGTTTTATGATCTCTGAAGGAAGAAAGCAATATTAAATGTTACTTAATTGCAGATTTCTATATTGTAAACTAGGATTAGGCTTTGAGGAGAAAAACTAAGTCTTATTTGGATAATCAGCTGGTTTTGGATAATCTAAGGTCATTGATCTGCCCATGTTCTGATGTAACTAATATTCCTTGTTATATTGTCATTGATTTTATTGGGGTTATAGATACTATATGGGAGATGTTCAAATGGTGTTGTGGATTTAGCTTCATATATCAGATGAGGTCTGTCATGGCCCAGGGGTCTTAATGTTATTTACCTGTTTTATTAGTCCTTATAACCCTGAGAAATATACACTTAGGTAGTAATTTCCTGTATAAGGCCATGCTACAGTTGAATGTACAGTGAGATGAGATGGAAAAAGGGGAAGAAGTGGATCATGTAATACAAGGCTATACAATATTTGATTCCTACAGTGGTGGTCCTGATCCTACAGAGTGACATCATTCCTGGGTGTACTCTCATGTAGCTCATCTGTTTAATTTTAGTGTTCATTTTTAACCCAGAAGCTACAAGAAACAGAACCAGAGAATTTAGAATACATGCTATAAAGCAACGCAGTGTTAAAAAATAGGAAACTAATGGGAAAGAATAACAAAGGAAGAGTCTAATTTTTGTTTCTTTAGAAACATTTTGATTGATGATTGCAGATAGACTTTAGCACTAGGTGTTAAAGGATTAGCTGACAACTGTTAGGCTTGTAAAGGCAATAACAAAAATATATGTTTTCTGCTTAAAGCACTGAAAATTCTTTTTGAAGAGGAAAATGCAGTAAAAACTGAAGTGAAGGTTAAGACTCTTATATGATGTATATGAAATAAATGGTTTCTCCTAAAGATTTTATTTTTGTAAATGTCAAATAATGACATTGAAGACAGATATTTAAATGTGTGCATATGTACTGGGATGAGTAGCATAGAAGAGATGTTTGTTCTATCTTGGATATAGTTTATCATTACTTTTCCCTCTAGGGAACCCCAGGTTTACCTGGACCACCTGGCCCAATGGGACCTCCAGGTGAAAGGGTAAGGTTTCTGGTTTCCTCAGTTTGTCTCACTGAAAGACTTTTTTTTTTTTCTTCCCTTCTTTATCATAACTTTCTGTTTTCAAATACATTTCAAGAGGAGTCCTTTTATCCATATCCAACCTGGAGAGGCAGAAGTGGAAGGGCTGGCAAAACTTGTGTGTGAAAATCTCTCCAGATAGCCATAGGATAGCCACATAATTTCTGCAAAAAAATGCATGGCTCACTGTCCTGACAAGGTTCTCAGATACCTGTACCTGATAAGCAGCAAGTCCCTTAAGTCCCCTGAGCAGGGGAGGGCTCTGTTGAGGTACTCAACCCTGCTGTCTTCCACAAGCTGTTGCTGCTGTGGGGGATCCCCTGAAAGCTCTGCTCGTCTCAACATCTGCAAGATGTCATATCTGTAAACAATCTGTTCCATTCTTACTCTGAAGGTCAAGTTTTCTCCTTAGCCTTTGATTGGAGCTCAGAACTTTATTTTGAATGAGGGAATTCTGAAATGTCTTCATGATGAAGAGCATGCTGACAGGTATATAATTGCAGAGTTGTTGCAATCCCTCTCTTCCAATTTGGAGTCAACTGAGCAAATCTCTTTTGTCTGCACAGTGGCGTGTTACCCTTGAGATGACTTAAGCAATGAATTACTTTGGAAGTCAAAATTATTAGCTGATATATGAATTTATACTTACGCTTTACTGGAAGCTGATAGCCAGAAATCAAAACAGAGAACCATGTGATAGCCTGTTGTCAAAGAACATACCATGGAATTTGTGGGTCATCAGTGGGCCATGGACCATCAATGCTAGTTTGGGAATGCTGTGTTAGATTATTGAAATGGAATGTCTCAGCATCACTTCTTGCAGAAAGAGTACCTGAGAAGGAGGTGTTCTGTTGTTCACCATTTAAGCAGAAACCTCAGATTTTCCAGCTGTCTGTGAATGAGAGAACAGCGAAAAGAGAAATCTTCCTTCTCTGGAACACAACAACAATTCCTTTCCTTAAAAAAGGTTGAGACAGACTCATTCCATCCTCAGTCAATCAACAGCAGCTGAACATCTTCTAAATTGGCTCAAGTTCGTTGTTCCATATATAGCCTTCCTCAGCACTAGCAGTGACAGTTATTTTTGTAACTAACAGTGTGGATAAGTTTTAAAATACATCATAGTAATAATTAGAAGTATTGCAATTACCTAATCCTAAGGATGATTTTAGTCAGGGGATTGCTGCAATTTTAGATTAATCTCTAATACTGATTTTGTTTTTTAATAGGGTTTCACAGGAAAAGATGGTCCCACAGGTCCCAGAGGCCCACCAGGACCAGCGGTAAATATAATTTTGTCTTTGGTATACACTGACATAAGAGACCTGAGCAAAGAGAGGGACACATTGACATTTTCAAATTATGTTAAATATGAAATGGATCCTTTGTTTAATATCCCAAATGGATCTGAGAAACTCTCAGTAAAAGGTGAGCAGAGAACTGCATAAAACATGTATTCATAAACATTAATGAGAGCTAAATTGTACTTTCAGTTGTTTTTACCCACTTGACTTCCAGTGGTTTCAAAACTGATTTAATTCAGTGTAAATAAGAACCAGTTTACCTCATTCTCTAGCTATGAGATTTAAAAGCACACCTAGATCTACTGATCCCTTCCCTTCCCTTCCCTTCCCTTCCCTTCCCTTCCCTTCCCTTCCCTTCCCTTCCCTTCCCTTCCCTTCCCTTCCCCCTTCCCTTCCCTTCCCTTCCCTTCCCTTCCCTTCCCTTCCCTTCCCTTCCCTTCCCTTCCCTTCCCTTCCCTTCCCTTCCCTTCCCTTCCCTTCCCTTCCCTTCCCTTCCCTTCCCTTCCCTTCCCTTCCCTTCCCTTCCCTTCCCTTCCCTTCCCTTCCCTTCCCTTCCCTTCCCTTCCCTTCCCTTCCCTTCCCTTCCCTTCCCTTCCCTTCCCTTCCCTTCCCTTCCCTTCCCTTCCCTTCCCTTCCCTTTTTTTTTCTTTTTTTTTCTTTTTTCCCTGGAGGGAAGCTTTCAAGCCTGATACATACCTAACAGAAGAAAAAAACTCTCAAGAGCCCTTTTCAGTACTGCTCTGCACTTACAAATACCGTAGCACGTTTCTTATCAGCATGTAGGCCATTGTGTGTTTCTACAATTCACTTTACATGTGTTCTGCTGCAGGGTGCCCCAGGAGTTCCAGGAGTTGCTGGCCCAAGTGGAAAACCAGGGAAACCAGGAGATCGTGGGACACCAGTAAGATAATGACATACTTATAGGATCAATTTTAAAATTACGCTGTCTGTTGATGAATGAGACTTATCCTTGCTTTAAATGCTTGTCTTGCACTTATGAGACAGTGGTTAATACAGCAGAGCTGACCTAAGACCACAAACCTTCTTTCAAACAATTTTATTTTTATAGTATGTCTTTCTGCTGAGTTTAATAGTTGGGGCTGGAAACTGCGGTCTCCGGTTTCCACTAAAAAGATTATAGACTATTATGTGCCAAGACATATATTCCGACACTGTGTAAGCATGAAGAACTGGGTCAGCAAAATGACGGGTAAGTCCTTACATTTGTGTGTGTGTGTAGTGAAAAAGTGGTACACTGACGAAGGTGGAAAAATCTTTGATAATGTTACATAATCACTTCTGATTTGCAAATGTTTTGGTTTTCTACAATGTGATTCTAAAATTATTTGAGGGTAGATTCTGCGGGTTCTATTCAAACCTTTAAAGTTAAAGTGCACCATGAACAGGGAGAAAGAGCAGGGGGTACTGCCTCCCACCAATAGTTTCAGGAGACATTTGAATTGATTCCTTTATAGGATCTCTGAGAAACTGTCTGATTCAGGAGTGAAGACAGCAATTGAAATGTGAAGTCATTAATTTTTTCTATCTTGATGTCCGTCAGTCAGCAAGAATTTTCCCTCCCACTTCAATTTCCTTATGTAAATGGCAGCTGGATAATTTGGAGGAGTATATAGTAGGCTGGGCAGCTTGATGATTAGGAACTTTTAAATTCCTAGGAGGATCTGGAAGCTGGGTCATTTTCTCATACACATACTGAATTTGGTCTGCATTTGTCAGTCTGTAAATCCCATTTGTCCTTGCAGTAGAGGACATTGGGTGTCTTAGGAATGGACTTGAGCTTTCCTGCCTTTAGACATACATGCCTCATGTGATATTCCTGCTAGGTCAGGTGGCTGATAGACACAACAGGGGCACAGGGTGCTGTGGCTTACTGACAAGTGAGCTCCAAAATACCAGTTGTATCTGAATTTTCCTTCACCTGGGATACCAGATAATTGCTCCACTGCAGTAGCAAGGATGTTTTGAAGGTAAATAATGTGACTAAAAGCAAATTTGGCTACAAGGCCAGTTTCAGTGCTTTTGCAAAGCAAAGCAGTCAGTGCCTGTCCAAGCACCACATGTAAGTTCTCTTACACTGATCCTAAGAGTTTCTTTCAGTTAAAAATACATTTTTTCCCCCAATTATTGCACTTTCTTGTAATGTTACACTGCACATCATATTTACCAATTCTTATGTTTCTAGAACAGATCACAGCAGGAATTCTGGCTTGCACCTTGCATAGATGTTTTATCAGACTCTTGGTGGACAGAATTTCAATGCTTTTCTTTGTGATGTTTTGCATTAGAATGCCAAAGTTGCAGCCTAATGGCTAAATGCAACTTGCAATGCCCTGAGTCATAGTTCAGGCCTGCCTGAATTTGTGACTTCCTGTCCTGGAGAAAGATAATAAGGCTTCACAGTGCCTCTGGTAAATATAAATAGTTTTCATCTACATCCTGCCATTTTTTTCTTCTACCCAAACAATCTGTATTGTAGGTATTATACAGCACAAGTCAGGTGATCGGCCCCTACAAAGCAAGGGTCTTTATGTCCGAGTCCAAGGATGCACAGTTACATGCAAATTACGAGGAAGTTTGGCAGTTGCTAAGACATTCCCATTGAATGCGCTCAATTGAAGCTCTTTCCTGATGTGTAAGATACCACTAATATGCTAAGCTGAGGCAGACCACACCACTAATGTGGCTGTAAACATTTCTATACCTCAATGTGTACTTCTATTGAAATAAGTTGATACTTGACGTGTTAACTGAATTTTCATGGAAATAGGAAATTTGGCTTTATAATATGCTTATAAGTATTTCCAAGAGAAATTATGTGGGTTTTCAGTGTAGTAACAAAATGACTGAGAAAGGAACAGTAAGAGCATAGCTGAGTCAGTAATGTGTTGAGAACTGAGGACTGTCTGTCCTAAAAGAGAATAAAATATCTGTCATCTGCCTGTCTGGTCAGAGTGAGAGAGAATTTCCTAGTAGTCCATACATATGTCATGTGGTAACGACCTTCAAGGCTAAGAGTCATTAAGCTAAAAGAGGATATTGTCTCAAGAAGAAATGACTGTACATTTTCTGTGAATAAATATAATGGGAAATAGAAGACCTTGGACTATCAGAGAAGAAAAGTTGTTTTACAGTACTGTTGTTTTATAGGTTTGAGAATAAAAACTGTAATGTATGAGTGGGCATACTAGGTCTTCTTAAAGTAGAGCTGTCTTGTTTATAAAATAGACTCTGTGACATGGTGTCTGCAACAGCAGAGTTTGACTTTGTTATTTAGAAGGACCCCAGGAAAAGACAATATGTTTTATATATAAGGTCCTATTAGGCCGGTGGTTCCAGGACCAAACTGACGGTGAAAACCTCTAGAGTTTGAGCAGATAAGGGAGATGTTTGTTCTGAGTTAAATGCAATTTTTGAGCATTTTGAGCATTTTTCACTCTCTGCTGGAATACATTCACTAATCTTACATCCATCTGTGCAGAGATCCTAGATGAAGTCTCAAAAAGATGGTGCTTTGAGGGCAGCGGGCTGGTAGTTCTTGTGGGGAGCAAGCATTCTTTTGGGGAAAACAACTGAGTACATTATCTTTTAAAGTAAAAATAGCATCCTTCCTTTGTTTTGTCCTCCTTAAGCTGCAGATTTTTTGCTGCAGCCCCAGCCTTCAACCCACAGCTCAGAAAAATCCCACGAGCAGCATAAACTAGCATTTTCTCACACTGACCCCAAGTGACTCCCTCATCACAGGATATCAACAAAGTAGAATGTCAGCAGCAGCTGCTGCTTCTCAAAATGCTGGCAAGCAGTTGGCTAAGTTGCATGTTTTTGTCTATTAAAAGAAAATAAAGTGAAATTTAAGCAGAATATAGCCAAGCGGGAGGAAGATGCAAATAGCAACTCAGTAATTGCAGTTATAATTGTTTTTTGGAAATCAAATCATACCCCCAGGTGGAAAATGAACTTTGTTGTTAACATTGCCAATCAGTCTCTAATCTTTACATTTTAAAATTAGTTAGGAATAGCCAATAGGTTTCCAATCCTAAGGCTGAATCAGTGTCTCTTTGCAAAGTTACAAATTGAATAATGAGGCTCATATGATTCAATGAGTTGTAAAGTTGACTGTGTATTGCTTATAATTATTGAATGGCCTTAGCATTTTTCTGTCTGTGGGACCTTTGCTGGCAACACATTGGAGCAAGGTTGTGCGTTTGTTACAAGAAAACACCTTGTCTTAACCAACATGGCTTTTGGCTGAAGACAGCAGCCTAAAGAACTGTTCCTGACTGTTCAGAAAAAAATGCTTCCAGAAATCGTATATAGAATTTGAACCTTTTAAGCTTTTTTTTTTTTTTTTTTTTTGATGTCTGATGCAAATAAACCATATACCAGCTGCTTAACTCATTGATGGATGAGCCACCTCATGTTTTCTACGGCATGTCATGAGGGAGGTGAATGCATGGCTGCTGCAGAGAAGCTCAGACACCATACTGAGCTCACACTCTGACATACCTCCTGGGATTTTTTTTGACCAAAACTTTGATGGAAGTTTATGAGAAACAGTGCCACTGCATTCAAACCATATCCTCTGTGACCGCAGTGGAATGATTTGTTTTCTTGTGTCGTTGAAATTATTTGTGTGTACTGTAAGAATGTTATGAAAAACAGCTGCAGCCCACACTTAGCCTTTGCTTTGTTAATGGTGATAAACAGGCTCCTTAAAGAAATACTAAGATGTAAAAAGCAGTAATACTTTGCTGTCTGCTGTCTGCTGCAGAGCAGCAGATGACGGATCTGGTCATTCACCTTTGAAGTACACCTTACTGCTTTTCCTGATTTGGAGATGGGACGTGCATCTCATGTAAATGCTTTGACCATTGAGCATTCAGCTTGTCTACAGTTCTTTATCTTATTTAAAACTTTTCTGCGCTGTCCAAAATACTAAATATTAATTAGACTACATGGAGACTGACTTTCTAGTGTGGTGAGGAAAACTAATTTTGCTGAAGAAATATATTTTTGCTGTTAAAGATGTACCTGCAATGCCCTGTGTTTCACGACTGCCCTAACCCCTGGAGTGTTTAGGCTTTTTTGTTGTGAGACTGTGTCCTAGCCCAGAGATACATGGATCTGATGAATCCCCTTTTCTGGACCAAAAAAACTATGGTATTTAATGAAAAGTTCCTGACTGTTAATGGATGTAATTTAGTTTAATTTAGTGTTCTGACAGCAGCTTGAAAATAAAAGATCTGCGGCATGATTTGCATCTGTACATCATGCTTAAGCATCTGTTTTACCTAATTTCCAGATGAGAAAGCTCTGTCCAGCAGATGCTTGGGTACATATCTGTTAGATGTCTTTGTCAATCTGTATGGAATTTTTGTAGGTAATAGCTCTGAAGTACAGGATTTAGTATTTTTTTTTTCCTTCCTTTTTTTTTTTCCCCCCCTCATAGTAGTATTTCTGCTTTGGTCCTTCTTTGTCTATATTCCTATGCAAATATACTGGCATATATTTTGATACATGAAATAACAATGCTACTATATTTATTTCAGGGTTCACCTGGAATGAAGGGAGAAAAAGGTGACAGAGTAAGTCTGCTTTAAAGTCAATTTCCCTCAGATGTTTTTAGTTAAGCACTGTCTCTTCAAAAGCACAGACACTTGCTAATAAAATACGTGTTTTGTTTTTGATTATTTAGGGTGACATTGCTTCTCAGAACATGATGCGAGCAGTTGCAAGACAAGTTTGTGAACAATTGATAAATGGTAAACGGTGTTGCTTGCTTTGTTTCTCATACTAGTACTCTGCTAGTTTGATTGTTAAAAGAGAAAACAATGATTAAAATTTAAGGTGAGGGGTACTAGCCATACCCCAAAATGAGTTTGAATTATACGATGGTTGTCCAATGCCAGTGATTTTGTGTGAAAAGGTAGCACTAAATTTTTGCCAGACTGAAATGACTAGCTTGATCATCAGCTAATCTGTGACCTTCAGCAATATACATACAAGTCTAAAACCCTTGCAGGTGCTGTGCAGGTGACTTTCCTGTTGTCAGCCCCTTCCAAAATTACTTTATTTGTGTCATAAAATCAGTATACATTTTCTCATTAATCATGTCTTATCTTCAGGAGGAGGGAGTCAGAGAAAAATGATGCTCACTGCAGGGGCTTTACTAGTGAGAAGTGACAGATGAGTGCTAGGTAAATACCATGCACAAAATCAGTTGTGCTATGCAAGTAAAAATTTTATTTCTTTGGTTAAGGACTCCAAACTGACTTTCAGTCCTCTGCAGCTACACAGTGAGTAGTTACAGGGTGCAGCTCTACTGGGATTGAAGGTGTTCTTATGAGTTATGCTAGGATTGGTACATGGCACTAAGCAGGAAGGGCTAGATGTGGACCCCCATTAAGGGCTCCATTCTGCATAGCTACTCAGTGCTGTTGTTCTTGTTCAAAGACACCTTTCTTTGGAAATGAAATTCATAGACATCGCAGACTCTGTCCTGCTTGCTGTACATGTGAGCAATTTATCCTGTACCTGTGATAGCTTCAGAGCTCTGCATGAAAATATGATCCTCTTCACTGTTTGTACTGGGACAAGTTCTTTCTGTCCTTCAGAGTAGAAACAACCTCTAACAAGAGCTCTGAGAGCAAGCATATTGTAAACAAATACTTATTTTGTGACTTTAATTGCTTTAAAAATAACTTTTGATAATGCTTTCAGCTTCCAGATTTCCACTTACCCTTCTTCCCTCCCCCCTCCATTTCTTTCCAGCATTGTCATTCATCTTAAGTCTTCCTAATTCATCTGGACCAATGCAACACTAATTTTTTGAATGGTCATAAAGCAAGATTTTAATGAAGCGATGCTTCATTATTCCTTCCCACTCAGAAAAGATTTTCACTCATTTCACTTGGTTTACTGAAGTGTTTTCTTTCATTTTAAGGCCAAATGAGCCGGTTCAATCAAATGCTGAATCAAATCCCGAACGATTATTATTCAAACCGTAATCAGCCAGGGCCACCAGGACCACCTGGTCCCCCAGGAGCTGCTGGGACAAGAGGAGAGCCTGGACCTGGAGGAAGACCAGGATTCCCAGGACCTCCTGGGGTCCAAGGACCACCTGGTGAGAGAGGTGAGTAATGCCCAAGGCAGCTGTATATTTCACAGTGGCTGTACTGCAGAGGCTGCCAGAGGAGAAGCCTAATCCCTTTAACCATGTCAGACTATGAAGCCCACACCTAACAGTGTCTGGTTGGGTCAGCTGGATTGCCTGAGGGACACTGATGTACTGGAGGACAAGGTTAATTACATCAGTGTTCTCCTCTGTTTCTCCCTTGATCATGTTTCATAAAACACATGTTGGTGTAACTTTTTGGCTGCTGTCTCAGACATCCACAGGATATCCCAGGAAAGAGAATGTTCTCAGAGCTTTTCTGGCACTAAGTGGCTACATCTTGAAAGGCTGTTTGGAGTAACAACTCTTTGCCGAATAGACATCTAATTAAGAGACAAAATGAGTCATTACTAAGAATATAAAGTAGGAGTTGAAAGAATTAGTTCTACATCCTTGGCCCTTTGCAGTACTCTGAGAGGGAAGAAACTCTAACTTGTGTTTGAGCATATAGATATGCCTATTTTTGGCTACCTTGGATTCCTGCAATGATGTCAAGTGTCTGTACTATTCTATGAAGTAGCCTGTGCTTATTCCTGCTACTCTACTGTAGCATAGACTCAGTACTGCATTTTCTAGCATATATTTTACTTTAATCTTCAAAAAAGACACAGAGAACAGGAAGGATGAATTTTTGAATTCTGTTTCTAAGAAAGTGTAAAACATACTTTATATCAGAAATCTGCAAGCTTGAGAAAATATCTTCCTGTTTGTAGTTTAAAATAATAAAGTTATGTGGTGTTTTAAGTGTCTCAAAGACTTTTCTATGTTTTGAGAAACTTTATTTACACTAAATTACCTTTGCATCCTACTTTGTTTTTGGGTTAGTATATTTATATCCAAATTAAGTATTTCCCTAAATATACATGGGGACATCTGTACCAAATAAGGTTTGACCCACACTCTTCCATTAAATAATTGGAATTAAATATTAATATCAATGAGAGAGCATGAAGAAATATTTTTTGATGTGTTTTCCTTCCTATTTTTTTTTTAATAGGAATGCCTGGAGAGAAAGGTGAAAGAGGGACTGGATCTCAAGGACCACGAGGTTTGCCAGGACCACCTGGTAAATATTTCTTGTTTTATTTAAAATCAGATTACAGAAAAGTAGGAGAAAAGGACAATATTGTTTCACATAGCACCAGACTGCATACGGTGAATGAATGTTCTTTACTTTGTGTGCTTCATGTTTTTGAAATGTATTCGAGTTTACTGGGAGCTCCTGTAAAAATAAGCGATTTTTAGAGGCTTTTGGATGTGGCTAGTAGATATTTATCTTTGTCTTGTAACTTACTCTTCTGGCATGCTTGTTTGCATGAAAATGTATTTTATGAAAATACATTGTCCAAATGCTTAATAGATATTTGCACAAGTCTTAATAGATGATTCATTCTTTCAGAGTATCTAGATTCATTTTCTACTTTGATTTTTGATTACAGAAGTACAAATTGCCCAAGAACTACCAAATATTCCCACATATGGAGTTACTAGATGATAGAGTGTGATGATTTGACTGTTGCTTTTGCTCTTTGTGTCTTGCAATTCACTGATGCCTTGGCAGAAATCAACTGTATCATTTGTTTCTGCTTTTAGTTCGCTAGGCTAAACATGGTTTTTCATTACAGGACTCATAAGATGCTTGCAGCAAATTGTAACCCCAGATACTTGAAGCTTTACTTTTCTGCTAACCATAATAAGACCTGTTCCAAAAAAAACATTACCTCATCTATCCTAGGGCTGCAGGGTAGCAGAATTAATGTACGCCTATATTTTAATTGAAATCCAGTGTGCTTGTCTAATCTAGTTGTTTCCCTTGAGATGTTCATATCTTACAGAGAGGGGAAATAAACCAGAAAATTCATTGATGTTTCTTACTTGGCTCAAACCTTACTAAATCAGTTTCCGTGAAAAAAATTCTTAAGTAAGCCACACACAGGGAAGCAACTAATGATGAGTCACATTTCTACTTTTCTTTTGTTTTTATTTCTGTTGACCCCCGTATAGCAACAAAATGAAAATGTTTTTTTCACCAAAGACATAGCTTAGACTGTGTAGTCTAGACAGCAATAATGTTAGCTGTTTTATCAAGCTGGCTCTTAAAGAAAACAACCCCCCAACCTTTCAATTCTAAAATTAGGTCCACAAGGAGAATCTAGAACTGGTCCGCCAGGCTCCACAGGATCACGAGGACCACCAGGGCCTCCAGGTCGTCCTGGGAATGCGGGTATTCGAGGTCCTCCAGGGCCACCTGGATATTGTGATTCATCCCAGTGTGCTAGCATCCCTTACAATGGCCAAGGATTCCCAGGTATGTTATGAACAACTGAACTGCTGTTTGTCTTAAATAGCCTTTACAGATATGGCTGTTCATATTGAATTGCTTTACATGAGACAGACCTGCTAACCTGGACATGCTGAATCAGGAGGAAAAGGTTGCAGTGAGCAGGCCTGCCTCATTGTAATGTGCAGGCATATGAGCAGTCATGTGGACTTTGATGCAGATTTAATTGATGTTATGTGTCGTTCACTTTAAATAGGAAGTAGAAACGAATTATTTATTTTTTAACATAGAAGGTTAGTAGTTGATAATGTTGCTCATAGGATTTAAGTGACAATTTTCTTCTTCTTCTTTTTCCTCCCCACTCCTTCCAACCGTCTTCAGAACAAGGTTGAATTCTCCATGTTTCTCTTGAAAAATAAAAAGAATGCTGTGGCTGGCAATTTCCGTGTGTCTCTTTTTGAGCAATGTCAGGATTATTTATACCAAATTTATACCTGAAATCAAAATTTCCCACAAAGGAAATCCATTCAGTGATACAATGCAGACAACTGAAAAACACCACTGTCCTACAATTTCTACTGAGTTAAACACCATGGAGTCTCTGATTAGCCCTGGGTCATACCAGCCTTCCTCTCTGTGATGAATCTTAAAACATTAGGCTGCATCTGCAATCCAGGGTCACAGCGGCCACCAATTTCTGACTGGAAATATTCCAATATATTTTAACATGGGGATCCTGCAGGACCACAGTATTGTTAACAAATTAATATGTATGCATTGCAACATCTCAAAATTAGTGTATGTGATACTACTATCGAATATGGTTTGCTGTTAGTGTATTGTGCATGTACCCATGAAAAGAAAAAAAAAATATATATATATATATGTACACACTTGCAGACTCAGTGCTGATGGTTAAAGACCCAGGTGGTTGTGGAGATCTCACAAAATTCATATTTAAATGAAAACGAAAGAAAATTGTGCCTGTGATTCAGCAGTGTTCTTTCTAGTAATCAGCTATGTATACATATATAGATATATGCCTATGAATTAACTGTTATGTATTTAGTTGGATGAAAGTATGTTTTTGCACATCAGATGGACTTTTTAAAAGACTAACATCATCTTTGACCTGTTTCAGGTTTCGGCTAACACATTTTCTAAGTCGCCAGTGCTGCTTACAGTTTGAATACATGAAAATCCTGTTTCTGAGATGTTTGCGCACGTGCTTATTAGAAAATGAGTCCGTATGGATATTTCACCACGGATATGGTTTTTGAACCATGTTGGCCTGATAGAATGAATGGGGAGATTGTTTTTACTAACACAACTTGTGAATGAGATAAAGGACAGTGATGCCATTTCATTAAGCCTGTTGCATTTCAATAATAAAATAGTCAGTCTTTCTTTTTTAAAAAAAGACCCAGACCATAAAAAGTCTCACTGGTGAAGGAGGCTTATAAAACTACTAACCAGCAAAGGTAATGCCAATAGAAGAGACAGATTTAACCTGGTAAATGAGAAATGACTTATGTAAATAGTAAACTAATTATGGCTTGTAAATGATTTGTATGGGACCGTACCCACTAAAATCTGTTAACAACTCTATGTGATGCTTTTGCATAAAAGCCTGCTGCTGCTTGCTATATGCCAGAATAACATCTTTGACAACTTAAGAAATCTACCTGTCTGTTGCTTGTTACCAACATGTCTGAATCGGGGCATGTGCCTTTTTTATATGTAATCTTGTTGGATTCTGTAACTGCAGTTATAAATACAAAAGTTTTATAATTATATTTCTTCTGTTTTGCTGTAGTTTTTGGTGTTCCTGAAGCACCAGCTGTAACTCGGTTTGTTACGAGGAACAGCACGAGAAAATGACGTGTACTGTATATTGCCGCTGGTGATAGTTATGTGTACACTTTCCCATTCTCAGAGAAAATTAGTATATGCCAAACCCACCTGTTCGTTTTGCCTGCTCCATGTGTTCTATTAATTACATAGTCTAAAATAAAGTCCAGTGCTTTGATTTACTGAAGTAGCTGTAAAATAATAATTTTATTTGATTTGCCTTTTTTTTTTTTATAACAATAACTGGTCCCTTGCATAATTTAAGACTCTTTCTGCACTGTTTTGTGTATTATAAATACAATTAATCACAATTAATTTTAAACTTTTTATTATTTTACTGCCAAAAAGTA
This sequence comes from Anser cygnoides, assembly GCF_040182565.1. Taxonomy (NCBI): domain Eukaryota; kingdom Metazoa; phylum Chordata; class Aves; order Anseriformes; family Anatidae; genus Anser; species Anser cygnoides. The sequence goes on from NC_089875.1 coordinate 89,449,423, forward strand.
TTCATGAACAAAACTGAAAGCACCCCCAGTGAACTATTAATTTATATATTTATTTTATGGAAATAAGATTGGACTAACATTATGTAGAAAAACTAACTTTCGTTGTATTTGTGGATTCAAAGACATGCGATAACTATAATGTTCAATCGGACAACTATTTTCAACCAGAACCATATGTGCCTGAAAGTGGACCCTATCAACCTGAAGGTGAACCCTTCATAGTACCTATGGAGTCAGAAAGGAGAGAGGACGAGTATGAGGACTATGGAGTTGAAATGCATTCACCAGAATACCCTGAGCACATGCGCTGGAAAAGATCGCTGTCAAGAAAAGCAAAACCAAAGCCATAAAAGATCTGTGT